>NC_139010.1:7562162-8762162 GCF_964374135.1 Grampus griseus
GCCCCCCCCCCCAAAAAAAGCATTACTCACTCAAAGGGGTCTCTTAGGACAGTGGCTGTGGTGTGTCCTACAGAGGAATGTTAACTTTGTAGCTGGCTTTATCTGAGTCTCTTATCCCAGCTTGAGACAGGGCAGGCACAGTTTTACATTCTTAACTCAGGCTCTACTGAAATATTTAAGAATTAAATCCTAAGAAAAGCTTTTCTGTTCTGACAGTGAAAACGTGTGTGGTATCATGCCTTTGTCTTGTCTGCAAAGCAGCTCAGGTGCAGATGCTGTGGGGATTTGGTGGTTGGCCTTGATTTTCTACTTCTGTGATTTTACTGTTTCAGGATATAGGGCCTTAAGATACTCCAAATTCCCTATGGCAAGAGGAGGATGTAAATAGAAATAATAAAATGAAATATTTAGTGTATTAAAGTTTTACAATCAGTTTACTTATTCACAGTTCATGAATATAATTTTTAACTATGTGTCTATCTCCTTAAATGTATGTTCCAGATAAGATAAACTTAATACAAATATGATTGCTGGTGAATTGAAAAACTTGTTGAACTTACAGTGGACAGGAAAAACTTGTACAATGTCTTTAAATCATGAAGTCTTTTTTTTTTCTTAACATCTTTATTGGAGTATAATTGCTTTACAACGGTGTGTTAGTTTCTGCTTTACAGCAAAATGAATCAGTTATATATATACATATGTTTCCATATCTCTTCCCACTTGCGTCTCCCTCCCTCCCACCCTCCCTATCCCACCCCTCCAAGAGATCACAAAGCACCGAGCTTATCTCCCTGTGCTATGCCACTGCTTCCCACTAGCGCTCTGCCTTACCTTTGGTAGCACATATATGTCCATGCCTCTCTCTCGCTTTGTCACAGCTTACCCTTCCCCCTCCCCATATCCTCAAGTCCATTCTCTAGTAGGTCTGTGTCTTTATTCCTGTCTTACCCCTAGGTTCTTCATGACATTTTTTTCCTTAAATTCCATATATATGTGTTAGCGTACGGTATTTGTCTCTCTCTTTCTGACTTACTTCACTCTGTATGACAGACTCTAGGTCTATCCACCTCATGACAAATAGCTCAATTTCATTACTATTTATGGCTGAGTAATATTCCATTGTATATATGTGCCACATCTTCTTTATCCATTCATCCGATGATGGACACTTAGGTTGTTTCCATCTCCGGGCTGTTGTAAATAGAGCTGCAATAAACATTTTGGTACACGACTCTTTTTGAATTTTGGTTTTCTCAGGGTATATGCCCAGTAGTGGGATTGCTGGGTCATATGGTAGTTCTATTTGTAGTTTTTTAAGGAACCTCATACTGTTCTCCATAGTGGCTGTATCAATTTACATTCCCACCAACAGTGCAAGAGGGTTCCCTTTTCTCCACACCCTCTCCAGCATTTATTGTTTCTAGATTTTTTGACGACGGCCATTCTGATTCGTGTGAGATAATATCTCATTGTAGTTTTGATTTGCATTTCTCTAATGATTAGTGATGTTGAGCATTCTTTCATGTGTTTGTTGGCAGTCTGTATATCTTCTTTGGAGAAATGTCTATTTAGGTCTTCTGCCCATTTTTGGATTGGGTTGTTTGTTTTTTTGTTATTGAGCTGCATGAGCTGCTTGTAAATTTTGGAGATTAATCCTTTGTCAGTTGTTTCCTTTGCAAATATTTTCTCCCATTCTGAGGGTTGTCTTTTGGTCTTGTTTATGGTTTCCTTTGCTGTGCAAAAGCTTTGAAGTTTCGTTAGGTCCCATTTGTTTATTTTTGTTTTTATTTCCATTACTCTCGGAGGTGGGTCAGAAAGGATCTTGCTGTGATTTATGTCATAGAGTGTTCTGCCTATGTCTTCCTGTAAGAGTTTGATAGTTTCTGGCCTTACATTTAGGCCTTTAATCCATTTTGAGCTTATTTTTGTGTATGGTGTTAGGGAGTGACCTAATCTCATACTTTCACATGTATCTGTCCGGTTTTCCCAGCACCACTTATTGAAGAGGCTGTCCTTTCTCCAGTGTACATTCCTGCCACCTTTATCAAAGATAAGGTGTCCATATGTGCGTGGGTTTATCTCTGGGCTTTCTATCCTGTTCCATTGATCTATCTTTCTGTTTTTGTGCCACTACCATACTGTCTTGATTACTGTAGCTTTGTAGTATAGTCTGAAGTCAGGGAGCCTGATTCCTCCAGCTCCTTTTTTCGTTCTCAAGGTTGCTTTGGCTATTCGGGGTCTTTTGTGATTCCATACAAATTGCGAAATTTTTTGTTCTAGTTCTGTGAAAAATGCCAGTGGTAGTTTGATAGGGATTGCATTGAATCTATAGATTGTTTTGGGTAGTAGAGTCATTTGCACAATGTTGATTCTTCCAATCCAAGAACATGGTATATCTCTCCATCTATTTGTATCATCTTTAATTTCTTTCTTCAGTGTCTTATAATTTCCTGCATACAGGTCTTTTGTCTCCTTAGGTAGGTTTATTCCTAGATATTTTATTCTTTTTGTTGCAGTGGTAAATGGGAGTGTTTTCTTGAGTTCACTTTGAGATTTTTCATCATTAGTATATAGGAATGCCAGAGATTTCTGTGCATTAATTTTGTACCCTGGTACGTTACCAAATTCATTGCTTAGCTCTAGTAGTTTTCTGGTAGCATCTTTAGGATTCTCTATGTATAGTATCGTGTCATCTGCAAACAGTGACAGCTTTACTTCTTCTCTTCCGATTTGGATTCCTTTTATTTCCTTTTCTTCTCTGATTGATGTGGCTAAAACTTCCAAAACTATGTTGAATAAGAGTGGTGAGAGTGGGCAACCTTGTCTTGTTCGTGATCTTAGTGGAAATGCTTTCAGTTTTTCACCGTTGAGGATGATGTTGGCTGTGGGCTTGTCATATATGGCCTTTATTATGTTGAGGAAAGTTCCCTCTGTGCCTACTTTCTGCAGGGTTTTTATCATAAATGGGTGTTGAATTTTGTCAAAAGCTTTCTCTGCATCTATTGAGATGATCATATGGTTTTTCTCCTTCAATTTGTTAATATGGTTTATCACATTGATAGATTTGCGTATATTGAAGAATCCTTGCATTCCTGGAATAAACCCCACTTGATCATGGTGTATGATCCTTTTAATGTGCTGTTAGATTCTGTTTGCTAGTATTTTGTTGACGATTTTTGCGTCTATGTTCATCAGTGTTACTGGCCTGTAGTTTTCTTTCTTTGTGACATCCTTGTCTGGTTTTGGTATCAAGGTGCACGGTGGCCTCGCAGAAGGAATTTGGGAGTGTTCCTCCCTCTGCTATATTTTGGAAGAGTTTGAGAAGGACAGGTGTTAGCTCTTCTCTAAATGTTTGATAGAATTCGCCTGTGAAGCCACCTGGTCCTGGGCTTTTGTTTGTTGGAAGATTTGTAATCACAGTTTCAATTTCAGTGCTTGTGATTGGTCTGTTCATATTTTCTGTTTCTTCCTGATTCAGTCTTGGCAGGTTGTGCATTTCTAAGAATTTGTCCATTTCTTCCAGATTGTCCATTTTATTGGCATAGAGTTGCTTGTAGTAATCTGTCATGATCTTTTGTATTTCTGCAGTGTCAGTTGTTACTTCTCCTTTTTCATTTCTAATTCTATTGATTTGAGTCTTCTCGCTTTTTTTCTTGATGAGTCTGGCTAGTGGGTTATCTATTTTGTTTATCTTCTCAAAGAACCAGCTTTTAGTTTTATTGATCTTTGCTATTGTTTCCTTCATTTCTTTTTCATTTATTTCTGATCTGATTTTTATGATTTCTTTCCTTCTGCTAAATTTGGTTTTTTTTTTTGTTCTTTCTCTAATTGCTCGAGGTGCAAGGTTAGGTTGTTTATTCGAGATGCTTCCTGTTTCTTAAGGTAGGATTGTATTGCTACAAACTTCCCTCTTAGAACTGCTTTTGCTGCATCCCATAGATTTTGGGTCGTCGTGTCTCCATTGTCATTTGTTTGTAGGTATTTTTTAATTTCCTCTTTGATTTCTTCCGTGATCACTTGGTTATTAATAAGTAGTGTACTGTTTAGCCTCCATGTGTTTGTATTTTTTACAGATCTTTTCCTGTAATTGATATCTAGTCTCATAGCGTTGCGATCGGAAAAGATACTTGATATAATTTCGATTTTCTTAAATTTACCAAGACTTGATTTGTGACCCAAGATATGATCTATCCTGGAGAATGTTCCATGAGCACTATAGAAAAATGTGTATTCTGTTGTTTTTGGATGTAATGTCCTATAAATATCAATTAAGTCCATCTTGTTTAATGTATCATTTAAAGCTTGTGTTTCCTTATTTATTTTCATTTTGGATGATCTGTCCATTGGTGAAAGTGGGGTGTTAAAGTCCCCTACTATGAATGTGTTACTGTCGATTTCCCCTTTTATGGCTGTTAGTATTTGCCTTATGTATTGAGGTGCTCCTACGTTGGGTGCATAAATACTTACAATTGTTATATCTTCTTCTTGGATCGATCCCTTGATCATTATGTAGTGTCCTTCTTTGTCTCTTCTAATAGTCTTTATTTTAAAGTCCATTTTGTCTGTTATGAGAATTGCTACTCCAGCTTTCTTTTGGTTTCCATTTGCATGAAATATCTTTTTCCATCCCCTTACTTTCAGTCTGTATGTGTCTCTAGGTCTGAAGTGGGTCTCTTGTAGACAGCAAATATATGGGTCTTGTTTTTGTATCCATTCAGCCAATCTGTGTCTTTTGGTGGGAGCGTTTAGTCCATTTACATTTAAGGTAATTATCGATATGTATGTTCCTGTTCCCATTTTCTTAACTGTTTTGGGTTCGTTATTGTAGGTCTTTTCCTTCTCTTGTGTTTCTTGCCTAGAGAGGTTCCTTTAGCAGTTGTTACAGAGCTGGTTTGGTAGTGCTGAACTCTCAGCTTTTGCTCGTCTGTAAAGGTTTTAATTTCTCCATCAAATCTGAATGAGATCCTTGCTGGGTAGAGTAATCTTGGTTGCAGGTTTTCCTCCTTCATCACTTTAAATATGTCCTGCCAGTCCCTTCTGGCTTGCAGAGTCTCTGCCGAAAGATCAGCTGTTAACCTTATGGGGATTCCCTGGTGTGTTATTTGTTGTTTTTCCCTTGCTGCTTTTAATATGTTTTCTTTGTATTTAATTTTTTTTAACATCTTTATTGGGGTATAATTGCTTTACAATGGTGTGTTAGTTTCTGCTTTATACCAAAGTGAATCAGTTATACATACGCATATGTTCTCATATCTCTTCCCTCTTGCGTCTCCCTCCCTCCCACCCTCCCTATCCCACCCCTCCAGGCGGTCACAAAGCACCGAGCCGATATCCCTGTGCCATGCGGCTGCTTCCCACTAGCTATCTACCTTACGTTTGTTAGTGTATATATGTCCATGCCTCTCTCTCGCCCTGTCACAGCTCACCCTTCCCCCTCCCCATATCCTCAAGTCCGTTCTCCAGTATGTCTGTGTCTTTATTCCTGTCTTACCCCTAGGTTCTTCATGACATTTTTTTTTAATTCCATATATATGTGTTAGCATACGGTATTTGTCTTTTTCTTTCTGACTTACTTCACTCTGTATGACAGACTCTAGGTCTATCCACCTCATGACAAATAGCTCAATTTCGTTTCTTTTTATGGCTGAGTAATATTCCGTTGTATATATGTGCCACATCTTCTTTATCCATTCATCCGATGATGGGCACTTAGGTTGTTTCCATCTCCGGGCTATTGTCAATAGAGCTGCAGTGAACATTTTGGTACATGACTCTTTTTGAATTTTGGTTTTCTCAGGGTATATGCCCAGTAGTGGGATTGCTGGGTCATATGGTAGTTCTATTTGTAGTTTTTTAAGGAACCTCCATACTGTTCTCCATAGTGGCTGAACCAATTCACATTCCCACCAGCAGTGCAAGAGTGTTCCCTTTTCTCCACACCCTCTCCAGCAAGTATTGTTTCTAGATTTTTTGATGATGGCCATTCTGACTGGTGTGAGATGATATCTCATTGTAGTTTTGATTTGCATTTCTCTAATGATTAATGATGTTGAGCATTGTTTCATGTGTTTGTTGGCAGTCTGTATATCTTCTTTGGAGAAATGTCTATTTAGGTCTTCTGCCCATTTTTGGATTGGGTTGTTTGTTTTTTTGTTATTGAGCTGCATGAGCTGCTTGTAAATTTTGGAGATTAATCCTTTGTCAGTTGTTTCCTTTGCAAATATTTTCTCCCATTCTGAGGGTTGTCTTTTGGTCTTGTTTATGGTTTCCTTTGCTGTGCAAAAGCTTTGAAGTTTCGTTAGGTCCCATTTGTTTATTTTTGTTTTTATTTCCATTACTCTCGGAGGTGGGTCAGAAAGGATCTTGCTGTGATTTATGTCATAGAGTGTTCTGCCTATGTCTTCCTGTAAGAGTTTGATAGTTTCTGGCCTTACATTTAGGCCTTTAATCCATTTTGAGCTTATTTTTGTGTATGGTGTTAGGGAGTGACCTAATCTCATACTTTCACATGTATCTGTCCGGTTTTCCCAGCACCACTTATTGAAGAGGCTGTCCTTTCTCCAGTGTACATTCCTGCCACCTTTATCAAAGATAAGGTGTCCATATGTGCGTGGGTTTATCTCTGGGCTTTCTATCCTGTTCCATTGATCTATCTTTCTGTTTTTGTGCCACTACCATACTGTCTTGATTACTGTAGCTTTGTAGTATAGTCTGAAGTCAGGGAGCCTGATTCCTCCAGCTCCTTTTTTCGTTCTCAAGGTTGCTTTGGCTATTCGGGGTCTTTTGTGATTCCATACAAATTGCGAAATTTTTTGTTCTAGTTCTGTGAAAAATGCCAGTGGTAGTTTGATAGGGATTGCATTGAATCTATAGATTGTTTTGGGTAGTAGAGTCATTTGCACAATGTTGATTCTTCCAATCCAAGAACATGGTATATCTCTCCATCTATTTGTATCATCTTTAATTTCTTTCTTCAGTGTCTTATAATTTCCTGCATACAGGTCTTTTGTCTCCTTAGGTAGGTTTATTCCTAGATATTTTATTCTTTTTGTTGCAGTGGTAAATGGGAGTGTTTTCTTGAGTTCACTTTGAGATTTTTCATCATTAGTATATAGGAATGCCAGAGATTTCTGTGCATTAATTTTGTACCCTGGTACGTTACCAAATTCATTGCTTAGCTCTAGTAGTTTTCTGGTAGCATCTTTAGGATTCTCTATGTATAGTATCGTGTCATCTGCAAACAGTGACAGCTTTACTTCTTCTCTTCCGATTTGGATTCCTTTTATTTCCTTTTCTTCTCTGATTGATGTGGCTAAAACTTCCAAAACTATGTTGAATAAGAGTGGTGAGAGTGGGCAACCTTGTCTTGTTCGTGATCTTAGTGGAAATGCTTTCAGTTTTTCACCGTTGAGGATGATGTTGGCTGTGGGCTTGTCATATATGGCCTTTATTATGTTGAGGAAAGTTCCCTCTGTGCCTACTTTCTGCAGGGTTTTTATCATAAATGGGTGTTGAATTTTGTCAAAAGCTTTCTCTGCATCTATTGAGATGATCATATGGTTTTTCTCCTTCAATTTGTTAATATGGTTTATCACATTGATAGATTTGCGTATATTGAAGAATCCTTGCATTCCTGGAATAAACCCCACTTGATCATGGTGTATGATCCTTTTAATGTGCTGTTAGATTCTGTTTGCTAGTATTTTGTTGACGATTTTTGCGTCTATGTTCATCAGTGTTACTGGCCTGTAGTTTTCTTTCTTTGTGACATCCTTGTCTGGTTTTGGTATCAAGGTGCACGGTGGCCTCGCAGAAGGAATTTGGGAGTGTTCCTCCCTCTGCTATATTTTGGAAGAGTTTGAGAAGGACAGGTGTTAGCTCTTCTCTAAATGTTTGATAGAATTCGCCTGTGAAGCCACCTGGTCCTGGGCTTTTGTTTGTTGGAAGATTTGTAATCACAGTTTCAATTTCAGTGCTTGTGATTGGTCTGTTCATATTTTCTGTTTCTTCCTGATTCAGTCTTGGCAGGTTGTGCATTTCTAAGAATTTGTCCATTTCTTCCAGATTGTCCATTTTATTGGCATAGAGTTGCTTGTAGTAATCTGTCATGATCTTTTGTATTTCTGCAGTGTCAGTTGTTACTTCTCCTTTTTCATTTCTAATTCTATTGATTTGAGTCTTCTCGCTTTTTTTCTTGATGAGTCTGGCTAGTGGGTTATCTATTTTGTTTATCTTCTCAAAGAACCAGCTTTTAGTTTTATTGATCTTTGCTATTGTTTCCTTCATTTCTTTTTCATTTATTTCTGATCTGATTTTTATGATTTCTTTCCTTCTGCTAAATTTGGTTTTTTTTTTTGTTCTTTCTCTAATTGCTCGAGGTGCAAGGTTAGGTTGTTTATTCGAGATGCTTCCTGTTTCTTAAGGTAGGATTGTATTGCTACAAACTTCCCTCTTAGAACTGCTTTTGCTGCATCCCATAGATTTTGGGTCGTCGTGTCTCCATTGTCATTTGTTTGTAGGTATTTTTTAATTTCCTCTTTGATTTCTTCCGTGATCACTTGGTTATTAATAAGTAGTGTACTGTTTAGCCTCCATGTGTTTGTATTTTTTACAGATCTTTTCCTGTAATTGATATCTAGTCTCATAGCGTTGCGATCGGAAAAGATACTTGATATAATTTCGATTTTCTTAAATTTACCAAGACTTGATTTGTGACCCAAGATATGATCTATCCTGGAGAATGTTCCATGAGCACTATAGAAAAATGTGTATTCTGTTGTTTTTGGATGTAATGTCCTATAAATATCAATTAAGTCCATCTTGTTTAATGTATCATTTAAAGCTTGTGTTTCCTTATTTATTTTCATTTTGGATGATCTGTCCATTGGTGAAAGTGGGGTGTTAAAGTCCCCTACTATGAATGTGTTACTGTCGATTTCCCCTTTTATGGCTGTTAGTATTTGCCTTATGTATTGAGGTGCTCCTACGTTGGGTGCATAAATACTTACAATTGTTATATCTTCTTCTTGGATCGATCCCTTGATCATTATGTAGTGTCCTTCTTTGTCTCTTCTAATAGTCTTTATTTTAAAGTCCATTTTGTCTGTTATGAGAATTGCTACTCCAGCTTTCTTTTGGTTTCCATTTGCATGAAATATCTTTTTCCATCCCCTTACTTTCAGTCTGTATGTGTCTCTAGGTCTGAAGTGGGTCTCTTGTAGACAGCAAATATATGGGTCTTGTTTTTGTATCCATTCAGCCAATCTGTGTCTTTTGGTGGGAGCGTTTAGTCCATTTACATTTAAGGTAATTATCGATATGTATGTTCCTGTTCCCATTTTCTTAACTGTTTTGGGTTCGTTATTGTAGGTCTTTTCCTTCTCTTGTGTTTCTTGCCTAGAGAGGTTCCTTTAGCAGTTGTTACAGAGCTGGTTTGGTAGTGCTGAACTCTCAGCTTTTGCTCGTCTGTAAAGGTTTTAATTTCTCCATCAAATCTGAATGAGATCCTTGCTGGGTAGAGTAATCTTGGTTGCAGGTTTTCCTCCTTCATCACTTTAAATATGTCCTGCCAGTCCCTTCTGGCTTGCAGAGTCTCTGCCGAAAGATCAGCTGTTAACCTTATGGGGATTCCCTGGTGTGTTATTTGTTGTTTTTCCCTTGCTGCTTTTAATATGTTTTCTTTGTATTTAATTTTTGACAGTTTCATTAATATGTGTCTTGGCGTATATCTCCTTTGATTTATCCTGTATGGGACTCTCTGTGCTTCCTGGACCTGATTAACTATTTCCTTTCCCATATTAGGGAAGTTTTCAACTATAATCTCTTCAAATATTTTCTCAGTCCCTTTCTTTTCTCTTCTTCTTCTGAAACCCGTATAATTCGAAGTGTTGGTGCGTTTACTGTTGTCCCAGAGGTCTCTGAGACTGTCCTCAGTTCTTTTCATTCTTTTTTGTTTATTCTGCTCTGCAGTAGTTATTTCCACTATTTTATCTTCCAGGTCACTTATCCGTTCTTTTGCCTCCATTATTCTGCTATTGATCCCGTCCAGAGTATTTTTCATTTATTTATTGTGTTCATCATTGTTTCTTTCATCTTTAGTTCTTCTAGGTCCTTGTTAAATGTTTCTTGCATTTTGTCTCTTCTATTTCCAAGAATTTGGATCATCTTTACTATCATTATTCTTATTTCTTTTTCAGGTAAACTGCCTATTTTCTCTTCATTTGTTAGGTCTGTTGGGTTTTTATCTTGCTCCTTCATCTGCTGTGTGTTTTTCTGTCTTCTCATTTTGCTTAACTTACTGTGTTTGGGGTCTTCTTTTTGCAGGCTGCAGGTTCGTAGTTTCCGTTGTTTTTGGTGTCTGTCCCCAGTGGCTAAGGTTGGTTCAGTGGGTTGTGTAGGCTTCTTGGTGGAGGGGACTAGTGCCTGTGTTCTGGTGAATGAGGCTGGATCTTGTCTTTCTGGTGGGCAGGTCCACGTCTGGCAGTGTGTTTTGGAGTGTCTGTGGACTTACGATTTTAGGCAGCCTCTCTGCTAATGGGTGGGGTTGTGTTCCTGTCTTGCTAGTTTGGCATAGCGTGTCCAGCACTGTAGCTTGCTTGTTGTTGGGTGAATCTGGGTCCTGGTGTTGAGATGGAGATCTCTGGGAGATTTTCGCCGTTTGATATTATGTGGAGCTGGGAGGTCCCTTGTGGACCAGTGTCCTGAAGTTGGCTCTCCCACCTCAGAGGCACAGCACTGACTCGTGGCTGTAGCACCAAGAGCCTTTCATCCACACGGCTCAGAATAAAAGGGAGAAAAAGTAGAAAGAAAAAATTGGTAGAAGTAGAAAGAGAGAGAGAGAGAAAGACAGAAAGAAAGAAAGAAAGGAGGGAGGGAGGGAGGAAGGAAGGAGGGAAGGAAGGAAAAGAAGAAAGAATGAAGATAAAGTAAAATAAAATAAAGTAAGATAAAATATAATAAAGTTATTAAAGTAAAAAAATAATTAAGAGAAAAAAAATTTAAAAAAAAGGATGTATAGATCCCTAGGAGAAATGGTGGAAGCAAAGCTATACAGACAAACTCTCACACAGAAGCATACACATACACACTCACAAAAAGAGGAAAAGGGGAAAATATCATAAATCTTGCTCTCAAAGTCCACCTCCTCAATTTGTGATGATTTGTTGTCTTTTGGGAGGTCTGAGGTCTTCTGCCAGCGTTCAGTAGGTGTTCTGTAGGAGTTGTTCCACGTGTAGATGCATTTCTGGTGTATTACTTGTGGAAAAACTGCATTCCATGCTGGGCCTGGAAGTTCCAAAGCTCAGTTCTGTGAGTAAATTGCAACCAAGATTTATCAACTGCAAAAAAGGTAGTGGTTCACATGTACATCTTTCGATAGACGGTATTTTATTACAGGATAAATCTCCGGCCCGCCGTCCACACGAGTGTCGCGGCTTTGGCCGCCGGGGCCCCTCCAGAACCGGCAGCCTCAGTGAGGCCGCCCTCCCCTTGGCCTCCGGGGAGTTCCGTGACGGCGGAGCGAAGAGACCCCGAGCTGCGGGAGTTCTAAATCATGAAGTCTTATGACCTGAGAGTCCTATGGACTGTGCACTTGCATAGTACATTTCACATGTGTAAGCACATATACTTCTTGAGAAGGTGCACGGGGCACTCAGATTCTTAACAGGGTCAGTAACCCAAAAAGGGTTAGGACTCACCGGTCTATAGTCTCTTTAGAGACTCTTATACATAAGATGCACTGATTCAAAATGGTTCTAAAATATAAATTACTTAGGCCACTTACATGATTTATATTGAATAATTAGTTACGTTTAAGTCTGTGCTTTTGTTTAAGCTGCATAGCTTGCCCTTATCTCAGACCCTTTTTTCTCAACAGATAAAATATTTTGATAAAAGAAGAGACTACTTAAAATTCAAAGAAAAATTTGAAGCAGGAGAGTTCCAGCCTCCGAAAACAGCCGCAAAGTCCTAGGCTGTTCCTGAACATTTCAGAAAGGTTGAAATAATTTTTTCTGGACATTCAAAAATGCTCTATGTGACAACAGTAGTTTGAATGATGGCAAACACCAATGCTTGTTCCATATATACAACTCTTAATTTAAATGGTCAAGTAACAAGATTCCATTTTTCAAAAGACAGACTTGAAATAAAATGGTATGAAATATGCTTAATTGAGTAAAAAACACATATTTTAAGAAAAAAACAAAATTAAAGCTTATGAAAACATGTACCTTTTTTGTTGTTGGAGGATGGGTAGTAGGCAAATACTATTATTGATAGAGATATGGATAAACACTGAAAAAAATAAGATTTGCCATTGTCCTGGGAGTTAGCATTTTAATACAGACAGAAAAAACTGAGGAATGGAAGAAGGTTCAACTTAAAATATACGGGTAAAATAATAAAAGCTATCTACAAAAAACCCTACAGCTAATATAGTTAATGATAAGACAATGAATGCTTTTTCCCTCAAATCAGTAACAAGGGAAGGATATCCTCACTTCTCCTATTCAACATGGTACTGGATTCCTAGCTACCTCAAAAGAAATAAAGCACACAAATGGGAAGGAACAAATAAAACTGGCTCTATTCATGGACAATATGATTATCTCTGTAGAAAATCCCAAAGAATCGACAAAAAGAGCACCTAGAATTAATAAGTGAATCTTAGAAAGGTGGCAGGAAACAAGGTCAATATACAAAAGAAAATCATATTTGTGTATACCAGCAATGAACAGCTGGAATCTAAAATAAAATTTAAAATGTGCCATTTACAATAGGATTAAAAAAACTAAAAATAAAAGGAATACTTAGATATAAATCTAACAGTATGTGCAGGACCTATATCCTGAGAACTACAAAACACTTGAAATCAGAGATCAACTTAATTGGGGAGAGGTACAGTGTTCATGGATTAGAAGACTCAGTGTTGTTAATTTACTGTTAAGTTCTCCCCAGTTTGTTCTATGGGTTCAAAACAACCCCAATCAAAATCTCAAGATTTTTGGTAGATTCTACCAAGCTGATTCTAAAATTTGTATGGAAAGTCAAAGGACCTAAGATAGCCAATTCTGAAAAGAAAGTTCAGAAAACAATTCTGAAAAGAACAAAATTGGAAGATTCATATTATATGATTTTAACGCTTATTGTAAAGCTACAGTGATTAAGATAGTATGGTATTGGCAGAAGGATAGACACATAGTTCAGTAGAACAGATCAGAGCCCAGAAATATACCCACACAGTTAGAGTCAACTGAGTTTGGACAAGGTGAAAAGGCGATTCCGTAAAGGATAATCTTTTCAGCAAATGGTGCTGGAAAAATTGGATGTCCATGCACAACAAAAAGAGCCTTGACATAAAACTGCACCTTGTTAAAAAAAAAAAAAACAAAAAAAAAACCTCGAAATGGATCATAGACTTAAATGTAAAATATAAAACTATATAACTTCCAGAAGAAAATATGGAGAAATTCTGCATGATTTGGGGTTTGGAAGTGAATTTTTATAACGTCTTAACTTTTAAAAAAATTTGTTTTATTTATTTTATTTTTGGCTGCATTGGATCTCCTTTGTGGTGCGTGGGCTTTTCATTGCAGTGGCTTCTCTTGTTGCAGAGCACGGGCTGTAGGCACACAGACTTCAGCAGTTGTGGCTCGCGGGCTCTAGAGCACAGGCTCAGTAGTTGTGGCGCATGGGCTTAGTTGCCCCGCGGCATCTGTGATCTTCCTGGACTAGGGATCGAACCCGTGTCCCCTGCATTGGCAGGTGGATTCTTAACCACTGTGCCACCAGAGAAGCCCTGGAAGTGAATTTTTAGATGATGACCTCAAAAGCACAATCCATAAGAGGAAAAAAAAAAGCTAAGTTGGACTTCATCAGTATTAAAAATTTCTGCTCTGTGAAAGATACAATTAAGAGAATGAAAAGATAAAACTGGGAGAAAATATTGCAAATCACATATCTCATTAAAGAACTTGTATCCAGAATAACAAACCCTTATTTTAAAAATAGCCCAAGTTAAAAAAATAGGCAAATTACGTGAATATTTTCACAACTCTATTCATAGTGTTAGAAATAATATTATATTATGAAAAGATGCTCCATATTATTTGTAGAGTAAATTAAAACCGTGATGACCTATCACTACACACCTGTTAGAGTGCCTTACATTAAAGAAAGTTGATCGTACCAAGTACTGATGAAGAGGCACAGCAACAGAAACCTGGCATTCACTGCTGGTGGGGAAAGGCGTTGACTCTGAAAGAGTTACACAAAGGGATTTTTAGCTGGAAGCTGTTTTCTATGGCACTGTGGTGGTGCATCCGTGTATGCACTTGTGAAAACCCACAGGACTGTACACGGTAGAGAGTGACCTTGTGTGCACATTAAAACCAAATCAACCAGGGGGACTTCCCTGGTGGTCCAGTGGTTAAGACTGCACTCCCAATGCAGGGGGCCCGGGTTCGATCCCTGGTCGGGGAACTAAGATCCCACGTACTGCAGCAAAGCCCGCATGCCACAACTACTGAGCCCACGCGCTCTAGAGCCTTTGGGCCGCAACTAGAGAAGCCCGTGCGTCTGCAGGAACGAAGAGCCCACACAGCCTAAAGAAAAAAAGAAAATATTAGTCCCATCCATCTCAAAATAAGTAAATAAAAATGAAATCAACCAGGATTTTGGAGGAATTCTAGTTTGGAACGAAGAATGATAAATGAATCTAAGTATTATAAATATATGACAAATTTACTGAAAGGGATGGATAAGAAAGGGGCTGACCCACAATAACTTTGAAAAATGGGAGTTCTGACTGGATTCTGTAAGACTGAAGACAAAAAGAACTACGCACATCGCTAAATTTCACAGGGATGTGGTGCAGCAATTCTGAAACTACAGTCATGAGAACCAGGTTTGTGTTAGAAAAAGCAGTTAAAAATAAGAGGTGCATGTTAGAATGAACCCTGTGGTGTTGGATTGGTGTCAGAGACAGCGGGAAGAATTCCTGTTTATGTGAACATATCTGGACGTAGTACTTGTACACACATGGGCTGGTGGACACCCAGGTCCCCTAGCTCTGTCCACTGAGAGGGCCTGCAGTGACAAGTCCGGGAGCAACGAGCACACCCAGCACCCAGATCTCAATTTCTAATAGTATTCACCAGTAAATGGAACCAATGATCCTTGGTGAAATGTCTGACTCTAGAACTGGTATAGAGAGAGTAAAGATGAGCCTGGAGCATTGTGTATATAAGAATGTAAGAAAGTACTTAAAAAAAAAAAAAAAAAGGGCATGCCAAAGGACACAAGAGCCAACCATCCGCCCTGCCATAAACAGATGACTGACGAAAGGACAAGACTTCCTTACAGAGGAATTCCAAGTAATAAAGGAGCAGCATCCTGGATGCCAAAGTCAGTGCTCCTGGAACAGAAAAAGTGTTATTAGTGGGAGATGGGAAATCTGGATATAGATCAGGATTGTAGTCTGCTTAGTGAACAGCACCATTATCAACGGTAACCTCTTAGTTTTGATAAATGTCCATGGTTATGTAGGATCCTATTAGAGGCATCTGGGTGAAGGGCATATGGAAACGGTGCACTATCTTTGCAGCTCTCCTGCAAAACAAAAATTATTTTAATAAAGCTACAGACACGCCTCCCGGGAGGAGGCACCGCCCCGCCGCGCGGAATTCTCCGTCTGGGTCTTGCTGGAGCTTGGTGGCCGCTCTGTCACTAGTCTGAGTCGGGAGTGCCTGTATGGAACCCCAGAAATACGACTCAACAGTATGATTCAAAGCAGCGGAGCGAGCAAGACCACGTCTGCGCGTCTTCACTGCAGCATCGTTTTCACTGGAAAAGTGGAAACAATCCAGAATGTTCCGCGGCAAGCCCCCAAATGGTAATCTTACAACTTGAGAACTCTCCCTGGAAAAGTAAGAGCCCAGAAACTGCTGAGCCTCCCAGTCTGAATTTCCTTTCCCAGATTCATCGAGTAGGTCCTTGGGGATTACATGAGAAAATGCACGTAAAGTGCTTAGCAGAGTGCCTGGAATGCAGAAACAATGAACGACAGTGAACTTGGCATCCGCGTTGACTAGCTTGGCCCTTGCTGCAACCTGCATTCTCACTGACAAATTCCAGCAGGTTATGTCTGGAATTTGTGATGAGTGACTTCAGGAGGGCCAAGGCTTTCGGTGCCGAACCGAGGATGTTCACATCCTTTTGTCTGGAAATCAGACAAATTATTACAAATCAGACAAATTATTACAAATTTGTCTGATTTTATTACAATAAATAATAAATATTTTTATTTATAATATATAATAATATATATTATTATATATATATTTTATATATAATATTATATATATTATATATATATTTTATATATAAAAATAAATATAAAAAATATATAAAAAACAAAAATATATATAAAAAATAAATATAAAAAATATTTATTACAATAATATTTTTATTTATAATATATAATAATAAAAAATAATAAAATAAATAAATAAAATTAAATAAATAAAAAATATAAAATAATAAAATAAATAAAATAATAAAAAATATATATTTATTACAATAAATAATAAATATTTTTATTTATAATAATATATAATATATATTATTATATTTTTATATATATAAAATATATATTATATATGTATTATATATTATATATTATATATGTATTATATATAATATATATAATATATATTATATATTATATATATTATATATAATATAATATATATAAATATATAATAATAAATTATTATTACAAATCAGACAAATTATTACACTGGTCTGATTTTTGAAGCCAACTGATGTGTGAGACTGTGAGAAAGTCACCTTATCACTTTGTTCCTATTTCCGTCTCTGTCCCAGGTGATGGGGGTGGATTACTGTACCTGAAGTATAGAGAAGTAGGAGGAGAAATGTTGTTCTGGGGCTTCCAAATGATATAATTCTATTCAATCCCACCACTGAATATTCTACCCTGGATTTATGTGGCATCCACTTTTACTGTCCCCTCTCCATCCTTCACCAGACTTTTAATTTTTTCCTCATGAGAATGTATTATTCTTACAGTAACAACAAAGAGCTAATGTAAAATGACCAGCAACAAATTGACTCTATTTTAATTCTGACTTGAGCCTCCAAAGTGGAATGAAGAATGTGAGTGCAAAATTTGCTTTATGATATAATGGGTGGAAAACCCCACCTAATTCTAATTATTCTCTACATTTCTTCCTCTACATGTTTGTATAGTCTTGGCTATTTTATTTAAATGCAAGTTCTTTGTATTCATTTTCTCTTTTTTTTTAAATTGAAGTATAGTTCATTTACAATATTGTTAGTTGCAGGTGTACAGCATAGTGATTCAGTGTTTTTACAGATTATATTCCATTATAGGTTATTTCAAGATACTGGGTATAGTTCACTGTGCTATACAGTATATCCTTGTTGCTTATCTATTTTATATATAGTAGCTTGTATCTGTTCATCTCATACCCCTAACTTTGCCCTCCTCCCTTCCTTCTCCCCTTTGGTAACCACTAGGTTTTTTTTTTTTTTTTTTTCCCGGTACGCGGGCCTCTCACTGTTGTGGCCTCTCCTGTTGCGGAGCACAGGCTCCAGACGCGCAGGCTCAGCAGCCATGGCCCACAGGTCCAGCCGCTCCGCGGCACGTGGGATCCCCCTAGACCGGGGCATGAACCCGCGTCCCCCGCACCGGCAGGCGGAGTCTCAACCACTGCGCCACCAGGGAAGCCCTCTGTATCTGTGAGTCTGTTTCGGTTTTGCATATAGATCCATTTGTATTATTTTTTAGATTCTACATATAAGTGATATTGTAGAGTAAAAATATAAATTAAAAAATAAAGCTACAGAAGAAAAAAGTACGTAACAGGTAACGAACTCTGAAACTTAATTATTATTAAAAAAGGACCCAGACATGATTGAAGTGCATTGCTGGATGGTGACAGTTACCATTAAATAATAAAGTAATCCTAATATCAAACAAAAAACCCTCAGAAGAAGAGAAACAGCACATCAACCCTCGTGGGTTCCATTCTCACTACTGGTAACGATGTGCAAGGGTGTCACCTCCTTTGGGTCCACGTTGACAACCGTCAGAAGGTAGACTATTTCTAATCAATCGCTATTTGAACCCTGAGCGAAGATGCATATGAAAATTTCCTAAAAACTTCATATGAACGATTATGGCCTAGTTTATGGCTTTAAAAATGTTACGAACTTCACAGGGAAGCTAGTTTGGCACCTTGCCAAGCATGTTTCCTCCCTGCGCAGAAGTAGCTACAAATCAGCAGAAAGAGGCTAATGGCTCCTCCTCATGCTGAAGCTTTGCTCCCCCCCCCCCCCCCCCCGCGCTCGCTCTTGACAGGGGTGTGGTATTCACAAATAATCAGAGCTGCCCTAATTCTGCCTTCCTCCTACCATGATCCACATTTCTGACAATGCTAGTTTCTAGGAAAGAAATGATCTTTTTAAAATACGTTTTATTTTCACAATTGCTTAAAATATTTTATTAAAGAAGCAATACAACTTATCTTTAAAAAAGGTTTATTAAAGGGGACAACATACAGCAATATAGTTAAGGCACATGACAAAGTTTTGGCATTAAACTGCAAATAAAGAAATGCAAATTATCCCAACAGATTTCAGAATCTATCTCATCAGTCCAAATAGTTCTAAAACAATGTTTCAACAGCACTGATAGATAACTTGATAACTCGTCTCAGACAAGGCACAAGCTTCAGGACCCGGGGTCCCCCTGCTTCATCAGCTGCTGCCTGGTGTATTCCCAGATGAGCAGCGCTCCACTCACGTGGACGTTGAGGGAGCGGATGATGCCCTGTTGAGGAATTTCCACACACACGTCCAGTTGCTGGATCAGATTTGCTGGAATTCCTTCCCGTTCATTTCTGATTCAGAAAAATGGGAGAAGAAGAAAGGTTAGTTTTCTTATAATAAACAATTTTTTTCTCAGATATCCTGGATGTTACTGGAAGAGACAGGTTAACACAATGACACAAGTCTATGGTACCAGGAAAATAAAGAAGAGTGTAACAAGAAGGTTTATGGGTCAATTCTGTGTTCACCTGACCATCCCAAACGGGTGAAATAAAACGAGAACTTAGGGGGGCTTTCCATAAACCTTGCAAGTCAAAAGCCAGATACAGATGTATGATCAAGAGTCCAGGTAAAACTGTAAACCTTCTGAAACGTTTTCTAGACAGACTCTCAAGACAGTGTTCTTACCCCAACAAGAGTAGAGACTTCTCAGGGAAGCAGTACTGGGTTAGGTCTAAACTTTTCACAGTCTGTTCCACACCCACGATGGTGTAACCTTCTGCTTTTTTCTGTTGCAGATAATCGATCAGCTGAGGTGGTTTTACCTTAATATTTGTTTACAAAGAGCAGAATATTAAATCATTCACTTACAGCCCTCCTGGGGGTAAAATCAGTTAAAGAAAAAAACACTTTCATGAAACTGAAATTTCTTAAAAGGAAAAGGACAGAATTATACACTATAAAAAAGAACGCTCCCAACATCTCATAAATTTATCAAACGAGAGTGACTTGTAACAGGACACATTTTACTGAAAAGAATTCTACATTATTGATTTCTAAAAATACAACAGTGTGAAAGATAATAAAAACAGGAGAACAGAGTGGGCTGTAGTTTACTTTTCAGTATTATTTTTAAGCTGTCAAAGGCTGGACTACTGCAAAAGGGCTGATAACGTGAAGACAGAGTACTACAAAAGAGTCTAGCAAATGAAAATTTTAATAATACATCGCTTTGCGCCCACCTCCACTAAAGGAAGCCACTGTTCCGCTGAAACGCTGAGGTGCTGAAACTGCTTGTCTCTGATGCACTGAAGGCTGCCAACCACGAGCGCCGAGGCCCCGAACACCTCACAGGTCCGGCACAGCCCTGCACAGGACAAGCCGGGGTTACTGCCGCCAGTCTAAGGCCAAGTTCACTAGGTCCCAGGCATTCCTCTGAAGCTCCCGGAGAGGGGGAAATGTGGAAGAGAGGCCACAAATGGCACTGGGTCAATTACAAATTTTCGGGATCAGAAGATGTTAAGCAAGCCCACTGGAAACTCTAACTTTACCTCCTAAATTGGTTGGTTTGTCAACGAGTGAGGCCACTACAATCAGTCTGCTGAGTGACTTCCCAAGTTTGGCCGCACGATCCTGAAATACCAGCTCCAGGTCTAAGTCGGGAACATTGTTTCTCCATGGGATAATCTTCTTCTGAACATCACTCCACTCTGACTCGTTATCTGCTTCGCCTGAGTTAGAACCTGGGAAAGAAAAAGAAAATATAAATCTCCCTCTCTATTGATTTACATGCATATATACTTTTTTAAGAGCTTAAAATGATAGTTTAGAATGAGATTCATTGACTAAAGAACTTTACTTGGATTCAGATACAACTGTCATTTTCGGTAACAGTTTAAAATGTTCAAATTCTACCCTGCTAACCAAAATACGACAATATTTCATGAAAATCAAAGCTGCACATCTCTTCCATTTTGGCATACCCCAAATTGGGAAGCATCTTAGAATCCATAAGGGTACCATGGGTTTGGCAGCATTTTTTCCTTAGAGTTACATAAAGTAATGGCGTATCTTACAAACAATGGTGTTATTAGATTGGAATTTTCTGTAGAAATATTGTATGCCGGAAAACAACAAACAGGCTTTATCTTAAATTATCTTCCCAGTACTTGGGGGACCTTTTCTAAAAACGAGGACTGTTCTTTGGAGCAGTTATCTCTTGGCTACCGCGATGAGTACACGGAGTACACGGATGTTACTGAGCTGTCTAATGTGCGTTGTGATCTCTAGTTCAGGACTGAGACTCTCCTTCCAGGCTCTCCTTCCCACTCCAGACCTGACTGAGCAAACGGGGGCACTTAGGTTACTGGGGAGGGAAGAGACACGCATGGAACCACGACCGACGCGGTACTATACTGAGGGTGTGCCCACACAGACAGGAGTTGCTAATGTCTGGGGGAGGGAGGGGCAAAAAAAGCAAGATGCAGGAGGGCTCAGGGAAGGGAGTGTAAAAGTCTGCAACGGAGAGCGCGTGGGAAGGGCGGGGCAGACTGTGGACACGTTGCGCACGAGCAGACGCGGAAGGACACGGACTCAGGCATCGCTCACAGCCTGCAGTGGAGGGAGGGACGTGACTCAGACCAGGCCGTTAGGGCTTTGTGTAGAAAATGATAAAGAATTTCTTCTACAGACAGGAGGCAGTACAGGGTTTTAAGAAAGGGGGTAACAGTACTGGTTTTGTGTTGCAGAAAAAACCCCTCTTAAAAACGAATGTGGAGGATAAGTGGGGAGGGAAAACCACCGAGAGGCTTTCACACTAGCCCAAAAAAGACAAAAACAGTCTCTGCAAGAGGGGCTGAAGAGGAAGGGCAGAATCGCCAAGATCTGATAACGGACGGATGTGGCTAGAGGGACCGCAGAAGAATGACTCCTGTGAGACCACTAACAGGAAGGGGATTAGAAGAGGCGCGCGTCTGGGCAGAAAGGTAACGTGGATTTGGATACTGAGTTTAAAGAGCTTATAGATGAGCTAGTGAAAGCGTCTAGAAGGCTCAGGAAGGAGGCTGGCCAGAGATAAGGATCTGAAAGTTGCAGTTACATAGGTGGTGGTTTCCAGTTGTGGAAATTAATAAAAACGTGCAGGGAGAGCAAACAGAATGAGAAGAAAACCAGGCCAATGAAAGCATTTAGCATTCACGTCTCAGCAGAGAAACCCTGTTGCAATATCCCCCTCTTTACCAAAAACAAACAAAACAAACAAAGACCTCTGTAGCCTTCTCCCCATCCAGTAACTCCCCACTTCTCTGCCCCACTCACGCCATGGCAGAAGTCAGACAAGATGTGCAGATGTGCGGCTCCCCTCTCCTCCCCTCCCGGTCAGGCGGGCCCCTCCGCCCTGAGAAGGCTCCCGTCACTGTCTTTTGCCCCCAAATCCACATTTGCTCTTCCCCAGGCTTTGCCTGACTTGCTGTCCTCTGCTCGATGTCAACTCCTTAAAAAGGTCTTTTTAATCCTCCCTCACACTCCTTACTCTGCTTTCTTTTCTCCATACCACCTGACATCTTATCTGTATGTTTAGCGTTGTCCCCCTGGAGGAATGTAAGCGCCCTGAGGGCAGGGCCTTTGTCTTTTGTTCGGCACAGAGGGGGCAATAAGTAAATCTTTGTTGACCGAGTAAATAAATTTAAGGTGATAAGTCTTAAAATGAACCACCTAGAGTATTTGATTTAAAAAATGCACTTTCCTAGAACTCTCCTCCAGGCAAAAATCTAAGGGTGGGACCCAAGAATCTGCACTTTCAACATGATGTCCAAGGGATTCCTGAAAACACTGAAATTTGAGAGAACTATAAATATAAGGGATGAGGGAGGGGAACTCAAAGGAGAGAGAGAAAAGTCAGACTGAGGAGAAAAATCAGGAGAGCAAGAAATGAGCAAATAAATGCTACATAGGGTCAGGTATGGTAAGAAAAGAGCATCTGTTTAGATTTTGTAAAGAAGTAGACAAAGACAATTTCTGCTTTTCTGAAAGAAGTTTCCATGATGCTTATGGGCTGGGGAAGCCAGAAGGACAAAATGTGAGTGACAGAAAAGCTGAGAATGCAGATCGCTACTACACAGCTCTTAAGGTTAGTTGTGATTTTAAAAATGGGCGGGAGACTTGGTCCCCGGTTTTTTGGGGCAGCTGGACTGTGAAGGGAAGGAGGAGGACGGGAAGTAACAGAGGGAAAAGGGGGGGTCCTTGAGAAAGCTGCAGGGAAGGATGGGGGCGGGGGCACGTGAAAGGAGGGCTGGAGCCATAGGGAAAAGAGGGGTAAGAGATGAGTGACGTTCGGCCAGACCGAGCAGGGAATGCAGAGCTCTGCTCCACTCCCAAATAGGACAAGAAAAGAGATTTCTTAATTTGGCCCTTTTTTATATCTATATTTTTTCAGAAATATATAGTAGAAGAGCAATGAATATTAATTATCAATACTTCAAAGAAGACAGAAGCCTTTAGCTTTATATAGTAAAGCAGATTAAGCTCTCTTTGGCTATTAAGAGCAAAGCCAACGTCAACTGAAAGTACTAGTCAGAGTGACACCACGCCTTCTGTCTTTTCTCTAAGTGGAGCAGAGTTCACCACATCAATGAAAAATGGTACTATCAAGCACCTATTCTAAGTAACGTGAATCAATGAGCCTGACCGAGGCAACAGGCAGAACAAGTAAAACAGAAGTTTTTCTTACCTATGTCCTGCTGGGACCAGTCACCTGGTTTTAGTTCACAAAGTTGAGCTGGAGAAAGGTACCACTGAAATCTTGCATCTAAAGGAATGTCAGTGAACCTGGTGAATTTACCAATGGCAATCCATTCGTCCTCAACAAGGCCAGAAAGGCGTGGAAGGATATAAAATATGGTCTGAAAGGAGAATTGTAAACATCTAAATTTTCTTCCCTTAAAAATAACAAAGAAATACATGATAACATGTTTAAAGTACAACTTAATTATTATTACTGATGTGTTCTCCCAAACTATCACATCTGATCAAATGACATACTTTCATTTATATCTTGTAGCAACTGTCTAGCTATACTTCTTATCTTCTCTAACAAATCAAGGGATTAATTTAGGAAATCCTTGAGAGCGGGCAGATCTTCCACTCCAGTATTTCTAACTGTATGTAACATAGTATACACCATGCTCTTAATACAAGCAAGAAGTGTTTTGGAATTAATCAGCATTAATGTTGGACAACATTTGGACAAATGCTATTTATTGACAACCAGACACCTCCATAAGCGATCAGATTCAAGCTCCTGTGATGCCCGATCTTCACTCTCGCTGCCAGTATACAAATTTAGAGTCTAGATTTTGCCTCGACTGTACCTTAGCTGTGTGACGTTGGACAAGCCATTAGCCTCTCTCAGCTTCAACTTCCTCACTGGTAAAATGAGGGTAAAATCAGGTAAAAAGAGCACATGAAAGTGATTTGTAAACTGCACAGGGTGACACCACTGTGAACAGCAGTTATTCAGTCACTACATGACAATCCTCCCCTTTTCTTACCTATGACAAGAAAACTGAGATCCAGATAACCCTCAAATGTGAAAAGGCACAGGAGTCAGAAGCACAGCAGGCAATTTAAAAATAAAGTAATAAACTTATAACAGTGTCCAAGTCTTCATAAAAGCTTTTAGAATGAATATGGTTTTCTCTTTATTAGCAATGTTTGTGCAAATGGAAACTGGCATGATGAATGCAACTGTTTATTAAGTACGTGCCAAGTATAGCTCCAAATGTACGGAGAAACAGAGTTCTTGTGTGCCATTACTTTGATATGTACAGTTATGGTTCGTATAATTAATAGAGAATAAAATATATAAAACATATGAGGGTGAGGCAGTCAAAGTCAGGATGAAGGAAAAGTGGAAGCAAGGGACTTACTCCTGCTGGAGAACTGAATAGAAAAGGCTGACTTAGCACTAGAGAGTTATTAAGAGTCCTTCAGAAAGATGTCAAACAAAGCATTCTGGGCGCTAAAGGACACAGAACAGAGCACGTTAAAATATTTGAAAAATCCTAAATAATTTTTGCAATGAAGCAACAAAGTACACAATAATGTTTTATGATGACTATCTCACAACATATAGATCTGTATTTTTTTTTAAAGGCCAGCTTATTAGTAATCCACACACACACACACACAACCCAACAACAACAAAAAACTGCTTATGCATGGTAGCTGAAGTTTCTGATACTTCCAGATTCCTAGATCACGTTTTAAATTCCAAGGCTGTAACTGTAGTCGAAAAAGGGAGAAAGTAATATATGTACCAATTTTAATAATCTGTATATTAATTCACATGCTAACTGTAATAAGTTTAAAGGAATTATATAAGCACATTCTGTTAGGATCACTGAGATGGTGGGTCATCTGCTATACAATTCCAGCCATCCAGAACCTAAAACAGGCACTTAACAAAAGAGTAGATCCTCTCGCTCTTTCATAACAGTGGGCTTCGTTCGTTACAACAGATCTCACCTGCACAAATGTTCTCACTCATTTCCTTTTAATGTCAGAACAGATTTCTGTTCAGAGTTAAATATTCCCCCTTCCAGTGTTTACAAGCCAGACACTGCCTGAGAAACAGAAAGTGAAAATGACTAGCCAGTTTTCACTGCTGAAGAGTGAAGTGCAAGCAGCCGTGACAAAATTACACGGAGCACTTTACGACCATGAAGGCGGTGCTGTAAGGACAGTTAACCTCAGTACACCTTCCACAACCGCGGCAGAAAGGAAGCACGGGGACTAAAGATACGGAAGAGAGTCGTTCGCAAATGAGACCCTCTGCTCACCTCCAGACAGTAGTCCTTAAGTGGGTGGAACGCTGCAAAAAAGAAATGCTCCTGGATCCGTTGCCAATTCTTCTTCGCGTTCCTAAGTGTTAAAGATACATGTGAGGTACAGACTAGTGAACCCACTCCGGTAAGGGGGCAAGCCAAGTAGCTCTCTTAAAGAGGCACTGCAGAATTTAGAATGCATGGAAAATCTTGTGAATTTTATCCCAAGATTAATAACCCCTATCTCCAAGATCAGCGTCCTTAAAAGCTGACCCTAAATCTGACGTTTTGAAGTGAAACTCAAAGACAGACAAAGAAATTAAATAACTCCCACAGTCCTGCGTCAAACAATGACTCAACAAGAATGAAACTCAGGTCTCCACTCCATCGAGGAGACAGTCGTCAGTCAACAGACCACTATGGGAAAATCTCACAGGAACAGCTGCCGCAGGTACAACTCCCTTGCTTGGGCAAAAAGAATTCTAAAAGGGAACCATGTAAGAAATCTAGGCTGGGATCCTTATGTCTCTCTCTGGCCATAAATGCTTTTTTTTTTTTTTTCAGGAGGGAAAATCGTTACATAAGTTCCTTTTTTGTTTCTGGCTGTGCCGCGCAGCATGTGGGATCTCAGTTCCCCGACCAGGGATTGCCCACTGCAGTGGAAGCGCGGAGTCTTAACCTCGGGGCTGCCAGGGAAGTCCACGTGAGTCACGTTTTCTACCCTGAAGATCCACGACACGCAGCCAAACTGTACCAACTTTGTTAAGCCAGGTGAAAGTAAGAGGTTTTAAATACTTAGGTACATGCTCACAACAACAAAACCCAAAAATGTGTCAAGTTTTAGAAGGCAAAAGAGGGAGGAATAAAAGTGACAAAACATGGCCACCGGCAGGTTTCAGTTTAAATTCATGACCGACAACCCAAAAGCTGAGCAGCAATTTCAAGATGCCCTCCCGGTGAGATCATTCTCCTGCTCTGGCCAACGTACCTCCGTCACCCCTGAGTTCCCAGCCCCTCCTGTCACTGCCGGCTGGGCCTCAACATCAGCGGGGTGAGGAGAGGAGACCTGAGATGAGAGACTGGCCCCTCCTTATGCACCTGTCTTCTCTGCCCCTTGGCTTTCCAGGGTCTCTTCAAAGGACAGCACCCCAGTGTGTGTCCGAGCTCCCATCCCCCTGGGTTTTGCTATTGAGTCGTGCACCCCGACCTACTCCATCACAGCAGCAGTGCTGTATCTGTTTGATACTGAGCATCTGACTAGGATTTTGTTTGGGGGATAGAGAAATTCTCTTAGAAAAGAAAAAGGCAAGAGCTTCCAGCTTTAACCCGGACATCTGAGGGGTTATGAGCATGGCTTTAGAGTCCGGTCATGCTACTTCTCAGCAGTTCTTTGACAACAGAGGATGAAAACATTTGGCTACGCTGAAGAGAAACGTCTAGAGGTCCCTAAATTAAAGATCAAGGATTAAAGAGCAAAAAAGAGAAAAAGAAAAGAGGTCAATGGACAGCACTTAGAACTGTAATTAAACTGCACATCAAATAGTGAGCTGCTTAAATGCTGCCTAATCCGAGCTCTGTGCACTGCAGCGTGATGGGTAAACAGGAGCTGCTGAAAGCTGGGCACCCTCTCTGCCCTCTCTGCACACAGTGCTGGACCGAGGGGAAGGGGACAAGGCCTGCTTACCCTGCTCCATGCATGTTTTCCACTTGATTCAGACTGGATTCAATAACGGAAGTCAAAGCATCAAGTTCTTCAACGTGCAACGTCTTACACATGCTCCAGATTTTCTTAAGAGCAACTAAGGCATACAGTCGAATGCTAAAATTGTGATTAAAACACCAGTGCAGTACGACAATAAGGGCTTGCTTCAGAATGAGTTTCTGAAAAGGAGAAACATTCTTCAGATGTAAACATGGACCATTTTACCCTTGACTGTATGACCAAGAACAAGGAGTACAGGTGACAAAAATGCTACAAAGTAAAATCTTATTTCGCTGTTTTTGCATCGTCATTCTCAGACAGATACACTGGCAGGAGCGATTTCCTCAAGAAGGAGAAGTATCTTCCCAGCTCTTTAGTTTTTATTTACCATGCTGCCACACATGTTCTCCCCCATACTCCAGTACCTAGGTTAATCTGAATGATGTACTTTCATGCTAACCACTGTATGACCAGTGTTTTAAAGAAGTCTCCATCACTTATTACCTTACCATGGGCTGAAAAAGTTAGAAATATTAAGTGAACTTGAGCAAGGTACCTCATAAAATGCTGTTTTCCCCTGGTCTGAACTACTCTGTTTTCCCTAATAGTGACCTTGGACCCACACAGCACTGAGTGGCGGCAGGAAAATTAAGAAGTGGGGAGAAAAATAATAAGAGTTTAAACTTCCCTGTAGTCTTTTCCTGGGAATTCACAGTTTTTCACCTTCACGGCCAGGAGATTTTATGCAATGATAATCCTTGATTTCTAAAACCACACAGTTCAACAGATATTGAAAGGCAAAGGAAGTGACATGTATTAATGTGGAAACCAGATGGACTCAAACTTTTAATACAGTTATCAGGAGCTACCTTAATGCTCCTACAAACGGCTCATCTGTAAATGTTACTGGGCTGCACCAAGCTAAGAGCCCTGCAATAGTACAGTTTCCTGTCTATCTTACTTCTCTCAACAGATTGTAAGCAAATCTCTTCCCTGCACATATTTAAAACAGAAAGATAACAACTGCTATTACCTGATGCTAGAGCTTTCGTAACTCTTACCAGAAGGTGTTAACACAAGTTTTCACATAACTATAACTAACACACTGCCATCTGGCTGACAGACACTGTAACACACCATCAATTTTAAGATATTATCATGGTTTTTGAGGTTAAAATGTGGTGGGAAGAAAGACCTGTTCTTAGGATTGATGAAATAGGTTAACAACGAAATCTGATTGTTACTGTGCTTAAAGACAACACTTTGAAAAGTTCTAGGAAACCTATCCCCCCAATATTTTTACCTCACTTTCAACACTAAACAACATTTCTTTCAGACAGCTGACCATTGAACAACAGGGGTTTGAACTGTGCAGGTCCACTTATACGTGGATTTTTTTTCACTAAAGACGTACTACAGTGCTACATGATCCTCGGGTGGTTGAATCCACAGATACAGATGAGGAACCTTGAATTACGGTGACTGTAAAGTTACATGTGGATTTCCCACTGCGCAGAGGGTCGGTACTCCCAACTCCTGTGTTGACCGAGGGTCGACTGTGTTAAGTTTCTCCCAGAATTTACAACATATAAGTACACTCTATATAGATTCAATAATATAGAATCTTGCTCTAAATCTTTACTGGCAGGTTTTCCTGAATTCTCCACAGTTGCCATAGTGATTAACCAGAATTAGCTAAGATCTCTACTTATCTAGGGAAGATGCTTTAAACCTGAGAAAGATGAAGAACTGCCTTTCACACTCTGAATAATGACAGTCATTTTATACAAACCTTCAATAACACAATGGCTTTTAATACTCTGACCATGAGTTTCTTTGTACAAGCATTTGTTAAATAACTCTGCCAGCCAAGGAACAGTTAAATGCAATAAGGGAAGTCTTATTTAAATAATCTTACGTAAATACTTGCATAAAGTTAAGCATCCTATCATTAAAAGTTGCCCATTAATTTGTCTAGAGATTTAACATGGGCTCAGGCATTACCTCAGTGTGTGTGTGCCCGTGGGTAATATCTTATTGTGCATTTGTGTCTAAGTGCGTATGCTATTAGGAGGGGAGTGGAAGGGAAGGGGAGAAACTGCAAAACACACAAGGACTACTCTAAATGAGAACAGTTAGCACAAATGTATAAGTTCTATTTTGATAGTCAAGTCTGAACTCTTCTCATAAACAATATAAACCTACCTTCTCTGGAATATTTTCAGTAATGATGTCCAAATGCGACAAAACTGATAAAAACGTACAAATGCTTGTTTTGAGGTTTTCTTCGGCCTGAAAATAAATCAGATACACGAAACAGTCACTCAAGGCTGCCGCGAGCCCGTGCACATCAAGGCGCCGGGCTGCATGCTTGGGGCCCGGGCCATGAGGCCGGCTCTTCCCCGACGCAACCACGGCCTGGGTGGGAGGAGAGGAGGAAAAAGCGAGAAAGCACAGGAACGTCCCAGAGTCAAATGCCCGCACGCACAACACTCATCCGACACACGGCCGCTAACCACTCAGGCGAGGAGTACCTGGGGGAGACCAGGGTGAGCTCACTGCAGGGAGAGAAGGGCTGGCTGGAGAAAGCGGGGGTGGGCGGGGGAACAGCTGAAGATGACCAAGACAGGCAAGCGGGAGGCAAAGGCCCCCGTGCGGAGGGGGGGAGAAGCAGAGGTTAAATGGGGCCCTGCAGCTGCTTAAAAAGAGCCTCAAGAGGGCTGCCCTGGTGGCGCAGTGGTTGAGAGTCCGCCTGCCGATGCGGGGGACACCGGTTCGTGCCCCGGTCCGGGAAGATCCCACATGCCGCGGAGCGGCTGGGCCCGTGAGCCATGGCCGCTGAGCCTGCGCTCCGCAATGGGAGAGGCCACAACAGTGAGAGGCCCGCGTACCGCAAAAAAAAAAAAAAAAAAAATGACACAAACGACACATGAACTGCGATCTGAAGGAAGAGCAGCAGTTATGCAGGCAGAAAGGAAAAAGAACAGAAAAGGTCAGGGCTGTACTCGGCCACATGGGGGCCCCGATGAAGCAAGCTGTCCAGTAATCAGGCCCTAAGGCGGGCCCCGCCCCCTGGGGGGCTTGGTCACACCATCTGCCCTGGCCAATAAGCAGCACGCGATCAGAGGCTGGGAACGTGCGGGTTCACCAGGGCGCGTCCTCCTGGAACGCTCGTCCTCGGCACCCTGAGCGACCACACACACAGCTGCAGAACCAGTGGTGCTCCGCACCACGGCTGTCCCCACTACTGCAGCCAAGGTGATAAGCACGTGGCCGAAGAAGTCGTTTGCAGGTCCCAGCCCAGTGGACACCACATGCACAACAGCCCAGCCTGGTCCTGTCAATCCAGAAGCAGGAAAAATAGCAGAGTGTTGTTCACACCCCTGGCCTTTGGAATGTTCCAGCAACAGAAAACTGAGCCCATGCATGCATCCATGACTCGACTGCAGAGGTGGGAACGTGGGGCCTTACTCCTTAACAACAGAAACCTTTTCCATCTTTGTTTTGTTGGAACAGAAGAACTCTCAAATAAAAATTATGCTATACTCAAGATAAACGCCAGGGCTTTCTGTCTCTGTCTAAATTAATTCAAATCCTGCAAAACACAATTTAGGGTGTCGGTACATCAGGGGCAGGGCAACTGACAGCCAGAAAACTATTAAAGTGAAACAATCTCCAGCATAGCTAAGATCTTTTCTTCATTAAAAAAAATTATGAAAAATCTCCTTTACTTACGTAAGAAAAACAGTCCCAGAACTTTGGAAGAAATTGAGGGAATTTATGAAGAATCAGTATAATAATCCATTCTATAAAATATTTTATGGATGCTTGATTATTGATGAAACCAGCCTGGAAAATCTTGTCAGTAATTCTATTCAAGAAATTCTGAGAAAAATAAAGCACACAAATTAAACTGTTATGGTTATTAATTTTAAAAAATGTATTTTTATTGAGATAGCACTGACATATAATGTGTAAGTTTAGGTGTACAACATGATGTGATGATAATTTATTTATTTTTTAAACATCTTTATTGGAGTATAATTGCTTTACATTGGTGTGTTAGTTTCTGCTTTATAACAAAGTGAATCAGCTATACATATACCTATGTCCCCATATCTCTTCCCTCTTGCCTCTCCCTCCCTCCCACCCTCCCTATCCTACCCCTCTAGGTGGTCACAAAGCACCGAGCTGATCTCCCTGTGCTATGCAGCTGCTTCCCACCAGCTATCTATTTTACGTTTGATAGTGTATATATGTCAGTGCCACTCTCTCACTTTGTGATGATACATTTATATGTCGCATTATGACTACCACCTTAGCAGCACTAGTCTCTATCATGTCCCATAGTGATTTCTCTTCTGTGGTGGGAAAAATTAAAATCTACTCCTTATCAACTTTGAAAATGGTTACTAATTTTAATTAAGAAATAGTCACTATTAAAAAAACAGCTTAAAGTTTTATCGTGGCATATGAGTCTTTAAACAGTTAAAATATTACAAAAAAATACTGAGGGGAAAAATATATTAAATGGGGCCATGTAAATCAGTTTCCAATTTATTTCTACAACACCTAATTGCCTTAGTATTCTATTAAAAGAACTTCTGAATAAACTTCAATTTTAAGAACTAAAGTATAAATTTTAAGCAGACGACCTTCTCAATTTTAAAGTAGCACATGACAGTTTCTACTACATAGTTTATTCATATGAAAACATTATGCTTAAAGGTACGAATGGAATAAATGTCATACCTGATCGAATCTGGGGAAAAGTACAAGCAGAGTCTGCCATATTCGGTTTTTCACTCTATGTTGTTGAGAATTCACATAGTATCGAGTTCTTGACTTGGACACCAATTCATCCTTGGGGGGGAGAGGGTGGGACCAATATTAAATTACCTACTGAATTCATGATTAATGAAAATAAAATCAGTGACAACTTCAAGTTTAAAAAGTATAAACTGGGCATAGGAGCCTGTTATACTCCGAAAGGCAGAAGGATAAGAAAGACACTTTCTTATGATACTTTTCCCAAGTTTCCTTTCAAAACACGAATTTCGTTCTTTTGTTTAACTTATCTTTTTTTTTAAAAAAAAGTTTTATTATTCTTACTTAATTAATTTATTTTTATTTCTGGGCCACGCCGTGTAGCATGTGGGATCTTAGTTCCCTGACCAGGGATCGAACCCATGCCCCCTGCATTGGAAGCGTGGAGTCTTAACCACTGGACCACCAGGAAGTCTAAACTTATCTGCTTTTAAAATTAGAAAAGGAACCATACAAATTTACGTAGTAAAAAAAGTACCTGAAAATATACTTCTCCTTCCTTGTGCCCAGTTAAGGGGGAGACATGGGGTCACAGGGGTGGACTTTGCACTAAAAATGTTTTTAAGTTTATCGTATTTTAGTAAATAGTGACAGATCTGAAGAATACATATTAGCAAAGGAATACAATGCCCCTTGATGGCGTAAGTTTGGAATAATGGAATCTGCTATTTGATATAAACACCACTAAGACAGGGGCACCTCAGTGAACGGACACCTGCCATCACCAGACACAAGGCAACGGCAGCAGAGTCCTCCTACGTTAGCAGCGCTCTCCCCGGCTTTCACGGCCTGTGCTGTCTAAGTTCAGCCAACTGGCGGGTTTACTTCTGGTACGTCACTGCGAGTGCTGGAACTGCTAAGTTAAGATACTTTAAGGTAAAATAAAGCATATTTACTTTTTCTAATAGCTTGATTGCAAGATCTTCCATAAACAACTTATGAGACATATTTGAGTCATCTAATAAACACAGGAATTTGACAGCACAAATTCTCACGTAATGGTCCTCTCTTTTAGTACTAAAAAATATAAAATGATAGGTTATGTTAATACATTTCCAAAATTAAAAAATACATTAGATATTAATTTCAAAATATCAAAACCTTCCAAAGTTTTCTAAAATTAAGTAGCTTCATATTTAATGACAATGCATTTTATTATTATTTTTTACATCTTTATTGGAGTATAATTGCTTTACAATGGTGTGTTAGTTTCTGCTTTATAACAAAGTGAATCAGTTATACATATACATATGTTCCCATATCTCTTCCCTCTTGCGTCTCCCTCCCTATCCCACCCCTCTAGGTGGTCACAACGCACCGAGCTGATCTCCCTGTGCTATGCGGCTGCTTCCCACTAGCTAGCTATTTTACGTTTGGTAGTGTATATGTGTCTATGCCACTCTCTCGCTTTGTCACAGCTCATCCTTCCCCCTCCCCTGACAATGCATTTTAAATCAGGATAGACAGTGGACGGTAATGAATACATCAACAGGAGATCCTGTACACAAAGTCTGAATGAGCACAAATTCACCCAGACTTCTGGAAAAACAAGGCACACGCTACTGATACTGGGTCAATAATACCTTATCTGTGGACAAAACAGATCACAGCTCATGACACTGTTCCTGGAAGAGGACCACAGACACCTCCTGCTCAGGGGCAAGAACACACACCAACACCTCGATGCTGTCGTCACCGTGCACTCTAAGTGCCCGTCTCTAAGTGAAGGGCAAACTCAGAGAGCACTCACCATGTGTGCTGAGCGTCCCGGCATTTTCAGTATCCAAATGGGGAAAAATAAATTCACTGAAATTGTTAATTATTTCCAGGTTCATTAAAATGACTATAATGTGAATGAATGTCATTTTAATCTAACAATATCTGTCTAGTAGAAATCAAAATATTCTGGAAACGTCAACTAAATAAATGTCACTTATTGTTATACTATAACCAGCCAAGAAAACAAAAAATTAATTAAAATAATTAACAAGGAAAAATGTATATATTTAATGACGAGTGGCAGATTTAAAACATAGCTATGACTCTTCGAATAATAAACTTTGTGGTAACTGTACACAACTGTCATTTGTTGTCCTAAACTCTAAAATCAAAATCAAACTATGTGCACTGATGATCACCCCTCCACCCAAATAAAGAAGAGGGATAGGGATAGGGATTGCATATTCCCCACAGTTATTTCCTTATTTATGCTGGACTTGGCACTAAATTTTTTTTTTTTTTGTGGTACGCGGGCCTCTCACTGCTGTGGCCTCTCCCGTTGCGGAGCACAGGCTCCGGACGCGCAGGCTCAGTGGCCATGGCTCACGGGCCCAGCCGCTCCGCGGCATGTGGGATCCTCCCGGACCGGGGCACGAACCCGTGTGCCCTGCATCGGCAGGCGGACTCTCAACCACTGCGCCACCAGGGAAGCCCCACACTAAATTTTTTTAAAGTTTATCATATTTCAGTAAATAGTGACAGATCTGAAGAAAATATATTAGCAAGGCAATATAATTTCTAACACAATTTGGAAGGCTCATGCAATATCTTATACAGAATGTTTCTCATATGATGTTATGTTTTGAATGCCGCATTTATATCAAGATATGGAGGACCCACCATACTTACTTTTCAATAACTGTGTTCGCTGCACACTCATGCCCAAGATTTTCTATGAAGGTCTGTACATCCTGAATAAGTCTTTCCATAAAACACATGTGACAAAGAACAACAAGTTTTAGAAGAAAAAAATTAAAGTCCCAAATTAAAAATTAATCAATATTCTTCTAACTGAAAGCCTTAAAATAAAGACACAATTCTACCCAGACAGACACTTCATATAAGTTACGTGAGGCTGAAATAATGGCATCTTTTACCTTTGATCACGCCGAAACACCGTTCCAAATATACACGCCTCAAGGACAAGTTCGCTGTAATTTTTAGCAGTAGATAAAGACACATTTGAAGCAGAAACGATCCAAGATTTGCAGCAATAACTTATCAATATATTGAAGACTCCAGTTTTTATAGCAGACATTTCAATTATCCTGTACATAATCTGGAATGAAATACAATAGTTACTTTATCCTTTGACCAATTAAGTTTTTTCAAAAAAGAGAAAAAAAAATTCATGTTGCTAAAAACTGTTACTTGAATGCCTGCAAATGACAGTTTCAACATAACCATAAATAGAGTCTAAAAAATTAAAAACTCTTCCCTGTTTGCACGATGCAAACCAATCACAGAATGCTAAGTTTTCATTTCTTAATACTAAAAATAAATAAAATTTTACTGATACTGATATTCACCCAGAACTATCCCAGAGGAACAACTGCCCACAGTTATAGGGAATGAAAGGGAGAAAAAACGCCTCACCCTTGACATTTTCAGTTTTCTTTGCACTTGCCAGGGGCCTCCCTTTCCTCAAAACAAAAGAGGCCCCCCTCTCTAAGTGTGTACCGTGGGTCAGGAAAGGATGCAGAGACAGCAGGGTAATAAATGGATGTATTTTCCGTCTTTTCCTTTGGATAAGGAGCGTATGTGACTCTGAGGCATGATGTAATTCCATCACCTTATGTTCCCCACTACGTATCCGTGACTGTAAACACAAATGCCTCCAGAAACCAGAAAGACCTTTGGAGAGGTTATATCCAGAGAAATATTTCCTTGAACAAGAAAAGCAACCGCACAGATGCACTGACAAATGGCACGTGACGTTTGCCCTCAGGGTCCAGGAGAAATCAAGCCACGGTCTGGAGTGGAGCAACAGAAAGGGTGTGCCCCACCTGGATGGGCCAGGGACCAGTGACCGCCGGGACACTGCTGTCACGCAGGAATGACCAGCGTTACCAGATCACACAATTTTCCAAGAGAAGAGGAAATACAGATTTTCATGCAAAGTTCCCAATCCTTAAAAGCTGGCAACTAATTCAAAGGATTTTAATTTGATTATATGAACCAAATATGTTTGTAAGGCAGCTGTGGTTCATGGGCTACCGCTGTGCACCTGCTTCTTTACATCTAGCAGATTTTGTTCTTACTCATGACACTGAAGAAGGTTCAAAATATTGACTGACTGAATAAATAAATAACAACAAATCTCATATGTAATTACAAATATAACTCTCTTCTTCTTCATGTGCTACAGGTCACACAAATTAAAATGAAAACAAAAAGTTCCCTCTTTTTTCTAAAATCATCAGATTCACAGACATAAAGTAGAACGGTGCTTGCCAGGGGCTGGAAGGCGGGGTGGGGGAAGGGGAGATGCTTAATGGGGGCAGAGCTTCAGTTCCACGAGATGAAAAAGTTCTGGGGGTCTTTCACGATTATGTAAATATAGTTAACACTACTGAACAGTACACTTAAAAATGGTTAAGATGCCACATCTTATGTTTGATGTTTTTTAATCCCAATTTTAAAAAAAGTTACCTCTTTGATTTTGAAATAGGCCTGGCCCTTGATTTTTGCAGCAATGGTAAGAACTTTGGGATCAAAAACAAACTGAACAAAAGCTTTTAAGTTAGACCAGAATATCAGCTGAGTGTTGCTTAAAGAAGCTATGATTTTCCAAGCCATGTCAAAAGACACTATGCAGAGAGATTCAGAGGAGGTCAGAAGCTGGTAGGGAAAAAAAAAAAAAGAAATACATAATTATCACAATTTCAGAAACTGATGGTCTGTTCTTATGGTTATTCTTTAATTCCGGTCTCACTGTATCTTACCTTGGGAACCAAAATTTTCATGCAGTGGAACACAGGTAAAACTTGATCAGAAGGAAGAATTGTGAGGGCTTCTAGTGCCGACTGCAAAGTCCTCATTGGCATTTGAACAGCAGGTAGAATGGGTTCCAGAATTTCGTCCTCTGAGGCTGGTATAAGGGTGTGATATTTTTTCAACAAGAAAGAGAGGCAGACCCACTGATCGTGAATATATTGTGCAACTATCTTCCCCCATCCTTGGGAAGATGACGACTCTTCAAAAAACCTGAGACAAAAAATAAAGTCACTACCCCATCCTTCTTGGAGTCTGTCTCAATTTCTTTTGCGTGTGGTAGTACACTACCCTTACAAGGGGAGAAATTAAACAGTCATTATTAACTATCCTGTCTACCAATAAACGAGGAAACAACACAGACCTCAATTTCCTAACTACATTGAAAGTAGGTACTTGCACTCACTTTAAATGATTCACTGAAAACTAAATGCAGAAAAGTTAATGGGTTTCCAGTAACAGGGATGAATAATTTGATGATATGTTATCCTGAATGAAGCCTCATCTCGAAGCTTCCATGACCCTCTACGTAAGGTTGAGCAGTCACTAATTATCTCAATGACTCAAACAAAAATGGATTTTTAAACACGAGCAAAAAAGATGCCTTTCACGTATATGCTTCTCTCCAAGGGGTGAACACACCTGCTGTCCTCCTCTGCGTGGGGCTTCTGCAGCGTCTGATTGAGCTGGAGAGAGGAGAGGAACCTTTCCGTGGCTCCCGCATCCCGAGAGTCCAGCTGTAGCTCTGGCTTCTGGTCAATGGCCTCACACACCATGGCCAAGGCAGCCATACTAACGACTCTCTGAATCTGTCTACCCAGTGTCGGTTCCTGGGGAGCAAATGGGACAACCTTTTATTGAACGTAAGCAAATCCTAACCAGTAAGGACCTGAGCTCCCAGTCTATGGGAATCTCACGCCCTCCTTCCCCTCTTTGTGCCTGCTACTGAGTATCAGAGGAAATAAAAGGAAATCCAATGCACGTCACTCCTTACCATTTCTGTACAGACTGGTGGCAAACAAAGTGGCAATAAAAATTCGGCAATTCAGACTACGAGACAACTTGGATACAAAGTTCCTATGGGTGAGTCTTATTTCAACTGTTTGGCTAAAGTAGACTTAAAAAAAAAAAAAAGACTCCTGGCATATATAGAAACACCTCCTTCAGTCGGCTGCACGCTGCTTCTGGTGACACAGCACAGCAGTTAAGGGCTGGACTCGAACCACATGGCCTGGGTCTGGACCCTGGCTCTGCACTTACCACCAGCTGACTGTGGACACACTACACCTTGGTTTACTTGTCTGTAAGATGGGGACAGTAACAGAATCTACTTCACAGGATTATTGTGAAGATTAAATAAATCGGTTATTTCACGTAAAGCACTTGGAACTCTACAGGGAGCAGCAGAAAGGAGGAAACCAAGACAGCCTGGCTTTGTTCTTACAGAGAGAAAGTCAATAATCTCAACCAAGGAGCCAGGGGTGCAGGTAAGAACCTAGATAGGGAAAATACTTCCCTGAGAGACCAAAGCAGTTCTCCCAAATACCGCCCACCAGTAACATCTCTCCAGAAAGGAACCTTCTACGACTGCTTTCATGCCTTCCCTCACCACCACCACAGAAAATCAAGTATCCCTACAGATGAATTTTACTTAGCAACACTGCCAATACGGGAGATAAAATTCAGGGCTACGTTTGAGCCAACACGCTCCCTATTAACCTTAAAGGAATTCAGTGAATTAGTAAAGAGAGTAAGCCAGTCTTTAAAAATCACTGTGGTATGGTTCACAATTCTGGTCTACATTCAAAACTCACCATGTCTTTCTGTAACGCTAATACGCTAATATGCAGTAGACAGGATGCTGAAATATTCATCAGTTCTCCTTATAATTTTCTTTTAATACGGTTCTCGAAAACTACTTTAAAAATCAGATTATTAAAGCAATCAAGTAGCTATTTTAATTAGCAGCCCAGACTAGACTAGGATTCAGCTCAAATTTTTAAAACCCTTACCGTGTGTGTTAAGGGAAAACAGCGAACATTTACTGAGGACTCTCTGTGTGCCAGCTGCTGTTCTAAAGGTTCACCATGCATGAGCTTGCTTTAATTCTCACATCAACCTTATAACCCTTATTTCGCAGGTGCAGTAAATGAAGCACAGAGAGGTTAAGTAAGTTCCCCAAGGTCACACAGCCAGTAAAGATAAAGCCAGGATTCAGAACCAGGAAGTCTAACTCCAAAGCCTGTGCTCATAACCACTATGCCTTATTATAGCATGTTTCAGAAATGCCTCTAGGTACTGAAATCTCGTGGAGAAGACATATATACATAAATTATTCCAAAAACAAGTAAGATGGAAAAAAACACAAAAATGGAGGCATAAAGAGCAACAGGTAAATGAAGAAAAGAATGAGACACTGATCAAGTTTCATTTAAGAGAAAATGTAACTTGAGCTGGGACGAAAAGGATGCACCAGATACTGACAAGTGTGTGTTGAGGGGAGGGCGTTCTCAGTGGAAGGACGAGACACGATGAAAGCCCAGATGAGGCAGGATATGGCATGTGCTGTGATCTGTGAAGCTCCCTATGGTGGCCTAGCGTGACTGCAGCATAGGGGGCTCTGTGGAAAGGAAGGGGAGATGCTGTGAACTGGGCTAGAAAATGAGGTAGAAATCCAAGCATGGAGGCTCTGGACACTGGACTGGTGAATTTGGACACATCAAAATGTCCCTTACTGGTACCCAGGCAAAAGACCCAGTGAAAATCCACTATCTGTATCTAAACGATTTTACGATTGCAGTCACCACACCTTTATTAAGTACCTAATATTACGACAGGAGTCCCAGTCTTCATCAGATGTGATGAACAAGGGATACTGTTTTCAAAATTAAATTTCAGCAGATGCTTTTTATGTATCAAAATACTGTCCAACAGTCAAATATGTATTCTGTGTATGCCTTACTCAACATAATTACAAGCCTTGAAGCAAAGAGGATTACCTGTCCACGGTCCATCTCTTGAAGATGCCGAATGGATGCGTTCTTCAAAGGAGAAATAACTCTCCAAATAGGGTTGCCTCTTTTCCATCCAACCTTCAAGTGGAGATTTATAAGTTCAGTTAATACCATCAGGTACAAATGGCAACGTTCCAGATCTGAAACCTAAGAGAAACAATAAAACACTTAACAAGCAAGGTTCATGATTTTCACAAAGCTATGAGAGTTTAGGCAGGAAGTAAATTAGTTTATCTAAAAGTACTGAAAGACGACATTGATGAGAGGAGAAGTCATCTCTTCCAGGAAGCCTTCCATCAACTCCCCAGGCAGAGCTAAGCACGTCCTCCTCTGTGCTTAGACGGTGACTCTGCAATCAGCGCGACTTACTCGGCTGGCTCCCCACCTTGATTATGAGACCCTGGAAGGCAGAAACTGTGTTGTACCAATTCTTGCATCCCAGGCTAACACATCATAAATAATCACAGTAACAAGTATAGCAACTGCCACTGCCACTTCCTTTGCTTCAGGCAGTTGTGATACTCCATTCTCACAAGGAATGGTCACTGTCCCACTTTCCGAAGTTCAGAGAGGTTAAACAACTTACCCGGCATATCAGAGCTAGTAAGCTGGATGGGGGGCAGGGAAGGGGACAGAATTAAAGGCAGGGCTTCTCGACTCACAGACACAGGCAGACTGGGTTCGGTCCAGCTCTGTCATCACCAGCTGTGACCTACGCAAGAGACCTAACCTCTTTGGGCCTCAGATTCCTTACCCGTAAAATGGGGAGGGTAGTATCTCTCCGTCACAGGGTTTTTGTTGAAAGAATTAAGAGAGAAAGCATTCTGAAGGAACTGGCCCTGAGTGGTAGCCTTGCTTATTATCGCTGTGCCAATCCCTCTATCCTCAGGCTTCCGTGGCACACAGGAAGCACAGAATTCATTCAGTGTAGCAGTTTTTACCGAGCAACGCTTAGATGCCAGGCGCTTTGCCGAGCTCTAGAATACAACGCAGAGAGAAGGAAACAACGCCAGGGCTTGGTGCCGAGACTGAACACAGTGGGTGAGAGTGAGGGATAAAGCTGCCAGGATTCCCAAGTTTTAGGCTTGAAGAAACCGGCTGGATCATGTACATCCACCGAGAAGGGAACCTGGGGCGGGGGAAGGCGGATAACCTCCTGCAGGAACGATAAGGAGTTCAGTTTTAAACAGCGTATATGGGGGAAATTCAACCTGAGTTGTCAAACAGCAACTCGCTGAATGGGCGTTCACCTCAGAAGGTCAGTCTGAGGTAGAAAGCAATGTGACGGGCCCTGGCATAACTAAAGCTGGGGATGCCGGTGAGGTCACCTGGACGGGAGAGAATGAGAAAAGGAGGGGCCCGGGCCAACCTGAGAAACTCTGACTTCCAAGGCTACGCCGCAGAGAATGGACATTCGTGGGAGTAACGGCCAGAGGGAGGGGAAACAGCAGGAGGATGATGTCATAAACGCCAGCGTCTCAAGGCGGAGGCGTCAACAGTGTCCACTGGGGCTGAGGGGGTCAAGAGAAACGTGGTCTGAAAAGCATCGCCAGGTGCAGGACAAAGGAGCCACTTCTACTCACAGGAGCTGAGGGGTCTGTTTACAGACCAGCTCACAAAGGGAAGGAAACAGGGCACCAGAAGGAACGCGGAACTGAGCGGGTCCTTGTTAGATGAGGGACCCTTACTCCTTACTTTACCCTGTTGATCTGCCTCTCTCCTTCCTCACGGAAAGAATCCAGGAGGAAAGGAGAGGTGAGAAATACAAGAAAGAGAGAGGCTGACCAACAGGGTAAAGTCGCTGAGCAAATGGGAGGGGATGAGGTCCAGACCACCTTCCTCTCCTGTCAGGGAGGGAAGGCAGGGAGGATGGATTCAGGGGTGGGTGAGGCAGACACCGGGCAGTCTGAAGCGGGGGCGATGCCGGCCGAGGCTGCTGTTTCCTCTGTGAAGTGAGGGGGACGGTTCATCTCTCCCTGATTCATGGCCCCGTGCGGGTAGCTTGAAATCAACCACAGGAACTAATAAACACTACAAATCAGGGCTTTTCCCCCAAGAGCCAGTTGTTAGATACTGACCATCACGCTGCTGAGGGGAAGGAAAATGGGGGAAGAGATTTTTATTAAACTCTAATAAGCTACCAAACAAATGTGCTTAATTGGGAATTCTAATACCTAATGTATTAAAGAGTGGATTTTTCAAAATAATTTTAAACTATTATATAATGAGTTTACTTTAAAAAATCTTTCCATCTGAAGGATAAAATCACATTAACCTTTCCCTTTTTTTTTTTTTTTTTTGCGGTACGCGGGCCTCTCACCGCCCAGCCTCTCCCGTTGCGGAGCACAGGCTCCGGACGCGCAGGGCCCAGCCGCTCCGCGGCATGTGGGATCTTCCCGGACCAGGGCACGAGCCTGCGTCCCCTGCATCGGCAGGCTGACTCTCAACCACTGCGCCACCAGGGAAGCCCTAAAGCTTATATCTTTTTCTGCTCCCAAAGGCCGCTTTTTGAGAAACTATCACGTTAATTTTCAACTTAATACAGTGCCTGCCAGTCAGTAATCACTCAAAATATTGATGAAAAGACTGAAAAGTTACTCCCATACATACATACCCTACTTAGTTCCTTCATAGTAAGTCTTCTGAGAATAAATTCCGAAACACTCTCTGTGGTAGACATGACAAAGTTCTGAAGGAGAGTAAACACCTCGTCCGTATGCGCAACTAAAAGGAGAGAAATAAGTTTATTTGGTACAAAGTACACCCGGCGGTCTAGTAAAAGCTCACCTATGTTAAGCATATACATGAATCACTTACCAAAAATGAATTCTAACGATAGAATAGTCATTGATACCATGGGGACCTCTACAATTAATCTTAAAAATCGTTTAGGCGTTTTAGTTCTGGATAAGATGCAACAAAGACACACTGTCCTCTCTCACTGAATTCAGCTACAAAACCTGGACGGAATATTCAAAACAGCTATTTGAAGACTCTGAAAGGCACAAAGCAGCAGATGGATTCAGAAAGCAGTAACCCTGAACAGCGGTGAGTTTGCGCCTGTCGTCCTCCTACAGACTGGACCCAGGTGGCGGAGCAGTCAAGAAAGTGGGCAGCAGACTGGGCGCCCACCTTCTGGTCAGGGAATGAAAAAGGAGAATCTCAGAGAACTGGACGGTGAGCACTTAGGAGAGTCCAGAGAGGGAGGTGCTCAGGAAAATGGCCCCAGCAAGTGGCTTATGAAGTGCTGGGCTCACCCCTGAACTGCTAGGCCTGGATGTGATACTATTCAGCACGTCAAAGACTTTCAGAATGGAGCTAACAGACAACTGGACAGGTCCCAGCCTGACCATCAGATGGAACACATGGGGCACAGGTCAAGATAGCATTGCAAAGGACATGAAAACAAAACTGTGGAACCAGCACCCACAAAAGCCGGAACATCAGGAACTGAGGCCTAAACCAAGCCAGGCTGACTGTCTGCTACACAAAAATATCAACACTGTCTCAGGATCTGACCAAGATCCAGGGTCTCACAACACAATATTCAAAATATCTAGGATACAATCGAAAATAACTGGGTATATGAAGCGTGAGCTATTCCCTATCTCACATGGGAAAAGAATCTACGAATGAAAACACCAAGATGATGGTGATTTAAGAATAACCTGACCAAGACTTTAAAGCAGCTATTAAAAAATGCTTCAACAGTCAATCAACACACACTCTTGAAACAAATGGAAAACCAGAAAGTCTCAAGAAAGCAAGAGAAGATATACACAAAAACCAAACAGAGATTTTTATCACTGAACGTACGATAACTGAAAATTTAAAAACTCAACTGGATGGGTTTAATAGAAAGGAGAGGCAAGAGAAAAGAATCAGTGGGCTTGAAAACAAATCAATAAAATATGCAATCAGACACGGTATAGCCAAACTGCTGACAACCGAAAATGAAGAAATAATCTTGAAAGCACAGAGAAACAACTTATTACCTGGGGGGAAAAACAATGTGAAGGACTACAGAGTTCTACTGAGAAACCATGGAGGCCAGAAGCAAATGGAACACTTTTAAATTGCTGAAAGAAAAGACCCATCAGACCAGAATTTTATACCCAACAAAAATATTACTCAGAAGGCAAAATCAAGACATTCTCAGAGGAAGGGAAACCATGAGAATTCTTTGCCAAGAAACTTGCTACAAAAGCAATATTAAAAGACATTTTTCGAACAAACGGTATACAGTGCCACAGGAAAACATGGAACGGCAGGGATGAAAGAGCAAAAGAAACTGTGAATATCTTAGTAAATACAACAGACTCTTCTCTTGAGTCTTTAAAATGTGTTTGATGGTTGACAGCAAAAAACACAACATTGTCCAGTAGGATTTTCAACAAGAGTAAATGTAAGATATCTGTAATAAATGGGGGGGAGGAGGTTAAGGGACCCATAAGGTAGTAACATTTCTATGTTAATTTTAAGTGGCAAAATATTAATTCTAAGCTGACTGTAAAAAGTATGTACATTATAATCCCTAGAGTAAGAGATAAGTCCATAATTATAGTGGGGTTCAACAATCCTAAAATCAGCAAGAATACAAAACTGAAAAACACCATGAAGCTCTTGAAGACAACTGACATTTATAGAACACTCCCCCCAACAACAGCAGAACACATACTCTTTTCAAGTGTACGTGGAATAGTCACCAAAATAAACCATACCTAGATCATTAAATAAACCTTAACAATTTTTTAAAAGTTGAGATTGTACAAAGTATGCTCTTTTGACTAGAACAGAATTAAATTAAAAAGCAGTAACAGAGGGCTTCCCTGGTGGCGCAGTGGTTGAGAGTCCACCTGCCGATGCAGGGGACGCGGGTTCGTGCCCCGGTCTGGGAAGATCCCACATGCTGTGGAGCGGCTGGGCCCGTGAGCCATGGTCGCTGAGCCTGCGCTCCGCAACGGGAGAGGCCACAACAGTGAAAGGCCCGCGTACCGCCAAAAAAAAAAGAAAAAGCAATAACAGAAAGACAACAGAAAAATCTCTAAATACATTTGCAAATAATTCACGGGTAAAAGAGAAAAGTCTCCAAAAAAATATATTCTTAACTGAAAATACAATATACCAAAATTTGTGGGATGCAGTTACAACAAAACTTAAGAAAATCTAAATGTCATTTTAAAAAAGAAGACGGATCTAAAATCAATGATCTAAGCTTCCACCTAAATGTCAATAAAAAGGCAAAATAAACCAAAAGTAAGCACAAAGACGTAAACATAAAAACCCAGAAATCAATGAAATTGAAAAGAGAAAAATCAACAGAGAAAATTCAATGAAACCAAAAGTTCGTTCCTTGAAAAGGTCGATAAAATTGATAAACCACTAGCCAGTCTTAGAGAGACAGAGAGAGAGCACTGCCACTATCAGGGGTTAGAAAGGAATTATATCAGACCCCAGATCCTGCAGGCATTTAAAGCATAAGGGAGCACTACACACAACTCTACAAATACAACTGGCCTCATTCACAAATGACACCACTGTCTACCAAAAAATCCCAAGGACCTGTTAAAAAAACTGCTACAACTAATAAGTGCTTCAGCAAGGTTACAGGATACAAGGTCAACACACAAAAATCAATCACATTTCTGTATACTAGCAATGCACAATTGAAAACCAAAACATTTTAAAATATATCATTTACAATAATCTTCCTCCAAAAGATATAAATCTAACAAAACCTGCACAGGATCTATATGCTGAAAGCTAAAAAACTCTGATGAAAGAAATAAAAGACAGCCTAAATAAATCAAGAGACGTACCATATTCATGAATTAAAAGCCTCAATATAATAAAGAAAGCAATCCTAAAAAAACTGATCTGCAGATTTAATGCAATTCCAACCAATTCCAGCAGGATTTTTTTTTTGGTAAATGCAAACAAGCTGATTATAAAGTTTATATTGAAAGGCAAAGGAGCTAGAATAGCTAGAAATATTTTTGACAAAGAAGAATAAATTTGAAAGAATCACAATACCTATTTAGAGACTTACTGTAAATCTACAGTAACCAAAACAGTACAGTATTGGCAAAGGGCTAAAAATACAGATCAAAAGAATCCAGAAACAGATCCACATAAATACGGTCAATAAATTATGGAGCTATAAACCACATATCTTACAATTCACCCATTAAAAGTGTATAATTTAGTCGTGTCTAGTACAGACACTCCCATTTACCACTGCAACAAAAAGAAAATACCTAGGAATAAACCTTTCTAAGGAGACAAAAGTTCTGTATGCAGAAAACTATAAGACACTGATGAAAAAAATTAAAGATGACACAAACAGATGGAGAGATATACCATGTTCTTGGATTGGAAGAATCAACATAGTGAAAATGACTATACCATCCAAAGCAATCTACAGATTCAACGCAATCCCTATCAAAACACCAATGGAATTTTTCACAGAACTCGAACAAAAAAACTGCACAATTTGTATGGAAATACAAAAGACCCCGAATAGCCAAAGCAATCTTGAGAAAGAAAAACGGAGCTGGAGGAATCAGGATCCCAGACTTCAGACTATACTACAAAGCTACAGTAATCAAGACAGTATGGTACTGGCACAAAAATCAGAAATATAGATCAATGGAACAGAATAGAAAGCCCAGAGATACACCCATGCACATATGGTCACCTTATCTTTGATAAAGGAGGCAAGAGTATACAATGGAGAAAAGACAGCCTCTTCCAGCTGGGAAAACTGGACAGCTACATGTAAAAGAATGAAATTAGAACACTTCCTAACACCATACACAAAAATAAACTCAAAATGGATTAAAGACCTAAATGTAAGGCCAGACACTATAAAACTCTTAGAGGAAAACATAGGCAGAACATAATCACAGCAAGACCCTTTTTGACCCACTCCTACAGAAATGGAAATAAAAACAAAAATAAACAAATGGGACCTAAGGAAACTTCAAAGCTTTTGCACAGCAAAGGAAACCATAAACAAGATGAAAAGACAACACTCAGAATGGAAGAAAATATTTTCAAATGAAGCAACTGACAAAGGATTAATCTCCAAAATATACAAGCAACTCATGCAGTTCAATATCAAAAAAACAACAACCTAATCCAAAAATGAGCAGAAGAACTAAACAGACATTTCTCCAAAGAAGATATACAGATTGCCAACAAACACATGAAAAGATGCTCAACATCACTAATCATTAGAGAAATGCAAATCAAAACTACAATGAGGTATCACCTCACACCGGTCAGAATGGCCATCATCAAAAAATCTACAAACAATAAATGCTGGAGAGGGTATGGAGAAAAGGGAACCCTCTGCACTGTCGGTGGGAATGTAAATTGATACAGCCACGATGGAGAACAGTATGCAGGTTCCTTAAAAATTAAAAATAGAACTACCATATGACCCAGCAATCCCACTACTGGGCATATATCCTGAGAAAACCATAATTCAAAAAGAGTCATGTACTACAATGTTCACTGCAGCACTATTTACAATAGCCAGGACATGGAAGTGTCCATTGACAGATGAATGGCTAAAGAAGATGTAGCCCATATATACGATGGAATATTACTCAGCCATGAAAAGAAATGAAATTGAGTTATTTGTAGTGAGGTGGATGGACCTAGAGTCTGTCATAGAGAGTGAAGTAAGTCAGAAAGAGAAAACCAAATACTGTATGCTAACACATATAGATGGAATCTAAAAGAAAAAAAGGTCCTGATGAACCTAGGGGCAGGACAGGAATAAAGATGGAGACGTAGAGAATGGACTTGAGGACACGGGGAGGGGGAAGGGTAAGCCGGGACAAAGTGAGAGAGTAACATTGACATATATACACTACCAAATGTAAAACAGATAGCTAGTGGGAAGCAGCTGCATAGCACAGGGAGATCTGCTCACTGCTTTGCTACCACCTAGGGGGTGGGATAAGGAGGGTCAGAGGAAGAAGCAAGAGGGAGGGAATATGGGGATATACATACAGCTGATTCACTCTTATACAGCAGAAACTAACACAACACCGTAAAGCAATTATAGTCCAGTAAAGATGTTAAAGAAAAAAAATGGTTAAAGTGTAAGTTTTGTTATGTATATTTTACCACAATTTTTAAAAAATAAAAGCTACCTCGGGAAGAAAAGTTCAAAGAGACACAAAACATCAAGGCCAGAAAACAAAAGCAACTCAGGAAAAAAGTGACAGCAACAAGGATTACAAGTGGATATTGTATGTGGATATATCCACACATATTGGGTTGGCCAAAAGTTCATTTGGGTTTTTCCATAAGATGGTATGGCAAAAACGGAACGAAATTTTTGGCCAACCCAATACATTATATGTAGATATTGGGACACATTCAGCAAGTAGTTAGGACAGAAGAAGTGTGATTAGGCCAGTTACTTTCACCCATATAATCCAAGGCAACAAAGGGAGAGTTATAGCGTAACTGTAAGTACGTTTCCTCAAATATTAAAATAAACACTGTACAGTTATTCTGAATTTAAAAAAAATAACCACTGGAACATCATTTATTTAGAGCTTTAGGCTGACAGAAGCAGCAGAGACCATTTAACCAAAGTTATGAATTAGGCTTTACTTTATTTTGAACATTTTAGGACATCTTTGGGGGAGTTTTAAGTAAAATGGGTTTTCCCACATAAGCCATTATTGCTCATAAGTAGGTGAAAATGTATTTGCATTTCCCAGGAGTATGTTTTAATTTTACACATCTTCCCTTCTGTAGCAGACCCAGGCTTAGCCAAGTACCCTTGTATATACTATATAAACAGCTGTAAATACAGTGTAAATAGTTGCTGGAGCACAGCAAATTCAAGTTTTGCTTTTTGGAACTTTCTGGAATCTTTCCCCTGAATATTTTCAGCCCATGGTTGGTTGAATTCATAAATACAGACGGCTGACTGTACCTAGTTATTTCTGACTTTACCATTATGTGTTCATTGACCCTTGTACTAGTAGTTAATCCTAGATTATTTACTCATTTATAAAATGGAAAAACTCTTTTCCTCTTCCCCCATCAAAGAAATCCCTTCAGGATTTAGATCTATTTAAAGTTAGTTAAATAGATCTAAATTAGCAGATGTAAGCTATTATATATAGAATGGATAAACAACAAGGTCCTACTGTATAGCACAGAGAACTATATTCAATATCCTATGATAAACCATAATGGAAAAGAATATTAACAACAGGTAAATAAATATATGTATAACTGAATCACTTTACTGTACAGCAGAAATTAACACAACAGTGTGAACAGCTATACTTCAATTAAAAAAACATTAAGTTAATTAAGCTTATTATGGTTTACCAATTATCTGGAAGTCAATTACTATCAAAATTACACACTGATTTCTTTGGCTCTTACTTGTAGTATAATGAGAGATGCAGGAGCATCAATGGGAACTTACATTCTGCAGATGAGAACATAAAACGTGTACACAACTGCTTGGAAAAACAATTTTCCATTATCTTAAAAGCTGAATATGTACATACTCTAAGAACCGGTCACTTTAGCCCCAGGGGCACGCATGTGCCCTGGAGAGACACAGGCCTAGAAGAGACACGTAGACAAGTGTTCAAGGCAGCACTGTACACGATAGTAGCAGACGAAATGCAATCCAGTGTCCAGCAATAGAAGAACGCATAACTGTGGTGTCATCACACAACAGAAGGTAACACAACGGGGAAAATGCGGAAGTGTGAGAAAGGACATGCATGCACGGATGACTCTTAGAAACCCGCTAAGTGAGGAAGTTACAGAAGGCTTCTCACAGTAAAGTAACATTTTTATAAAGCTCAAAAGCAGGAAAATGAGACAATACATTGCTGAGGAGCATCGATGTATGTGGTAAAACCATTTTTTAAGTGCATGGAAGTGATACAGATAAAAGTCAAAATAAGGAGGCAAAAGGCAAGGACTGAGGAGTCACAGGTAAACTCCTTCTTAGCAACAAATGCCGTGGTGGTGCGTTCGTGGGTGTTTATTCAATTATCTTGCATCATAATTACATATAACCATCACACGTTCTTGTGTGTATCAAATATCACAGTTTTCCAAAAGGTACCCGTAACCCAGTCCTGCACTTGAAGGCACTGAGTCTAGTGCTTTCAACAGTCAAGACATGTCAAATGAACCCAAATTTATGCCCTTAAAGGAGTTAAAAGTCTTATAAAAAGTTACTGTTACGTGTACAGCATTCGGTTCTGCTACCATTACCAAAAATACCAGAACTTGGAAACAAGCTTTAATATTTCACAAGCCTATACTAAAACCTAAACTTTCATATTATCCTCAGGTTTAACCTAATACCAATGCTTCTCTAGAATACTCTTTTCTAAATAGAAAATTTCTAAAGTTCCAAATGAAACTGGTCAGAAAGATTGGGAATCAAGGCTTACCCATCGATATTCTCATATCTGATGTCCATGGGTTTTCAACTACTGTTTTATATAAATCTTAGTTTAAGGAACGAAGAAAGTGCTCAATGCTTCCATCTACCACCACTGTACTTCCTGGATGAAGTATTTTCTACTTAGAGGTGCTGAGGGATGAACATATTTAAAAACAAATCATTATAAAATTATTGCTATTCTCATGCTTTACTTTCTGCAACATCCAGCAGCACAGTGGCAATTAGAAATGGATCCTGGCTTAAAACGTATGAACTACGTTTTAAGTAGTTAAGGGATCATTTTCAGTAGTCTGGAAATCAATGAGAGCCCATTGGAGAAAAAAAAAAAAGCAAAAGCAAATGAAATCACATTCTAAAATCAACAGCGAGCAACAAATGTAAACATGAAAATGTCAGCTCGGTGAGGGCAGTCTGCTACTTTCCTCTGCATCCCCAGCACTAGCAGGAGATACTCAAGTAAATATCTGGTGAATGCACGAAGTTAAAAGGTCAGGAATTTCCTCTCATTCTGAGTACCAACGATATATCCAGCAAAACACCAACAGAAACCAATGATCCTCACCATCTTGGGTACCGGAACCTTTCAACAAGCAAGTGTGCAGTAACTTCAACAGCAACTGCAGGCATCTGTCAGTTTTCAGCAAGGGCATGTAGGCATTTGTACCAAACTTCACAAGGGCATCCAGGAGAGGATCTAAGAATATCCTTAATACATTCTGTGTCCTCCGCTTTTCACTAGACATTAAAAGACACGCCCAAATCAAGCATTTCAAAAGCATAAAGAAACTGTTTTCCATCTACAGTCGTGGAACTGGTTAGCTAATGCTTCCATTGGACAGAATTACTATTAGGGATGATCCAAACACCTAGAACCTATTAGGATGGACCTTTCTGTTTGTGCTTTTTCAGTGAGTTCAGCGAGTCACTGGAGAAGAAAGCACAGGGAGCAACACAACTCTGTGCTCAACTCGGGGCACAGTATGAATGAAATCCTATATCCAATTTACTGGCAAATTAAAATGCTGAGACCTCGCTTCCATATTTCAAAAAAACCAAAAAACAAAACAAATCCATGCCAGCCAAGGAAATGAGACATGTTAACGAAAATATATATAAAGCACTAAAGATTCGTGAAAAACTGTTATCACTAACTTTAGTACTAAAACTTTGTCTAGAAAACAGATTTGACGTTAATCAATAATCAAATTAATTGTATTATCATGCAAATACGTACACTACCTAATGAAGCTGCTTACTGCAACAATTATAATCTGGTGACACGTTTCTCACGTTTCTCAAAATACAAATGAGATTGTTTTATCTTTATTACCTTTTAAAAAAATAACACATTTTACAAAAGGGTAAAATCCAGTAAATGTCTTTACCTAATCTTATGCTAGGACCTTACAACCCATTCTTCTAATATTCTCATACAAGACCTGTGATTTGTGTATACAGTTTTTTTTTTTTTGACCTTCTCTAGTTTAAACCTCTAATCCTATGACCTTATTGTTAATTTTAAACATTTTTAAAGTATACTGCCAATGTTCTAGTTCCTTCCTTGAATACACTGTGATCAATTCCATACCCATCATTGAAAAGTCTGAATATGTACCATAAATCTGATTAGCCTTTTTTAAAGAAAGTTTTCTTTTCAAGTTTAGAAACACTTACCTATACTGACTCTTCATTCCTTCCACATCTATGGCCAGCAAGACCATCACAGCAACAAGCTTGGCTTCAAGCCAATCAGGCATACAGCAGTCTTCTCCTCCTTAAATAACAATAGTTAAGGTTTGCAAAGCATTATCAAAATCCTTCCAGGATGATGTTTCAAAAATAACACAGCTAAATGATTATGTTTTATCCATATTAGAGAAACACAGCTGAGAAGAAATATAGCAGAACACCCCACAGCATGGCTCATTGTTACATACTTAACTGTGAACACAAAATCATCTCTGCATGCCGACTACATGCCATGCACTGGCCTCAGTGCTGCAGACACAATGGTTCCTGTCCTCACGATACTTACAGTGCAGGAGAAAAGAGCATTCATCAAAGAATATGCAGAGAAATGTAAAATGACAACTGTAGTGAGTGCTCTAAATGGTGCAGTGTATACTGGGAAGTAGGACAAAGTCACTCTGAAGCGATGACAGTTGAGCTGGGTATAAAAAGCTGGGAAAGAATGAGGTAGGTGAAGGGAGACATGACCTTTCCAGGCAGAAGGAAGTACATGTCAAGGGCCTCCAGCAGGGGAGAGCACACCATATTCCAGGAAAGGGCTGAGGTAAACCATAGGAGGGAGCACCAAAGATGAGGTTACAGGACCAGGCGGGAGAGACCAGGGACTTCGTAGGCATGTAACGGGTTTCTGTCTTCATCCCAAAGGCAAGAGGAAGACACTAAAGGTCAAAGCGAATGTGTATAAAGAAGTGGAGGAGACATTTGTTAGATCAAAGTTTGTATTTTAAAAAGATTTCTCTAGGTACAATGTGGAAAAGAGATTTTAGAGGAAGCAAGAGTAGGTGCAAGGTGACCGGTTAAGAGGCAATTCTGGCATCTCAGTTGAGAGGTGAGAGTTCCCTGAAATGGAACCAGAAAGGGGATGGACTGGATACAGACACAAAGGCTTTGCTTCTTAGAACTGTGTTCAAACCCCAGTCCTACTGTTTGTTAGCTGTGAGAGTCTGGGACAGACGAATGTTCTCTCCGAAAGCTTAGGTCATCTTCTATGAAATCAAACTAAATAAACCTATGACTTTCCTTGGGTTTATTATAAAAATTAAATAATATATGCAGAGTTCCTAGAACAACTTTTGGAAGACAGAACTTGGTTAAGTGATAAAATTATTTTCCTATCACTGAAAGCCAGTTAAAGTAAAATAAATCATAGATAGAACATTTCATTTTCATTCTATTGTAAGATAATACTCTTCATCTCAACTCCCAAGAAAAATTAGTTAAGGGATCTAGTTTTCCAGCCCAGCGGTTCAGATACTTAAAACATATTTTTAAATATTCTAATAAATTTGGGGAGTAATTTAATATATTTTGATACAAATTAGAATAGTACAGAAGACAGACAATACTAAAAACATACTTGTATGGAGGGCAACTTAGTTTAAAAATGCAACAAAAGGATAAACTTTATTCTTTAAAATGTTATAAATATCATTTAGTTATCAGTAAGAAATCTGTATTTTTTAGAAACTCTAAAAGTTGGTGCTCTCCAAAATAGGTTAAGTTTATAGGCGTTTATAAAAGTGAATTATTGAAACTTGTTCTCTGAAACATTTTTACTCACATTAGCTTCATATCCCACATTTACATATAAAAACTCATTAATGAAGACTAAAATGAAATCAAATACCAATTCAGTATTCAGTTGCCTATAATTTCTAGCAATCACATAATCAGATACTTTTTGACCTTGTAGGAGGCAGGGCTCAGGTAGGGGTGCTATTTGAGAATGAAATGTTTCCAATCACAATGCCACTTTTTGAAGTCCTAAACAATTTTTCACTTTGGATACTGAAAGGGAAGGTTATAAATCAGAAGTTTAGTGGATTTTTAATGATTTCTGATTTCAAGGAGAGCCACAGGACCAGGCTGGTAACATTAGAGTGCCTGACCCAGTGGAGGACACTCCTGCAGCGATTTCTGCCAAGTCCTCTACCACCACACTAGGGAAATCCAGGCTACAGAACAGTGGGTCGCAAACCTCAGCATGTATTAGAGGTCCCCCAGAGGGCTTGTTAAAACCCAGAGGGTGAGCCCTACACTCAGAGTTTCTGATTCAGCAGGTGTGGGATAGAGTTTGAGAATTCACATTTCTAAAATGTTTCCAGGTGATGCTGCCTGTCTGGAAATCCTTCTCGGAGAACGACTGGCAGAGAATCCTTTATACACTCTCCCCCCTTTATCTCTCTGAGGCTAGAAAAGTGAAAGTAAGCAACAATGGTCTTAAAGAAACAAAAGGTCACTGGCTATCTTCAATCACCTTAATTTACCCCTAAATTATCACTCAAATCTTGCTACCACGAATTCTAAAAACTGAGTGTTAATTCTAGAAAATGCAAAGTGATCTATAGTGTCAGAAAGCATACCAGGGTTGGTCTGGGGATGGAGAGGGACAGGTAGAAGTGGGAGACAGGGATTATAATACAAAGAGGTGTGAAAACACTTCGGGGGGTGATGGATGTGTTCATTATCTTGTTATCCTGATGGTTTCGTGAGCATACACAGAGGTCAAACCCATTACACTGCATAGTTTAAATATGTGCGATTTAATGTATGCCAATCATACCTCAATAAAGCTGTTTCTAAAATTTGTTACACAGCTGCAGTATACTACTCTGGGATTATTACATATCTTCAGCTTGGTTACATTTTAAGTAGGCACATCACTTAACTACAGAATCTTTACTCAAAATATCCTTTCTGATGGACTCTCTAAGTATAAATTTCTTCAAATATATTTCACTTTGTGGTTGATCTTAACATTTCCAAGTTTTGACAAGCTTTTACTGCTGCTTCCAAACTATATCTCACTTTCGCTATTTCAGAAAGCCTTCTCTGAAAGCTCGCCAACATTTCTGCTTGTTGATGATGCTGGTTTTGTGTGGTTTTAGTTGTTGTTGCTTTGTTTTGCTATATATCACATATATGGTATGGTACATATATATCTACCTAACATATATCCATCCTTATATCTTAACCATTCCTACCTGGGGTCCATGCTATAGACAGACAGAAACAGATGGATGCCTACCTACTTTCAGTTCCCTAGATGCAAGTTCATCCAAGCCTTGCATGATACGACTTCTCCCTTTCCACCTTAATTTCTATTCACTCGTTAGCTGTCACCTCATCTGGTGACCTCTCCTGACCCCCACAGGTCTACCTGTTCTGGATCAGTATTGCTCACCCGGGTTCCCCATCCCAGTGCTTATGGCTTTCAGGGCATTGCGCTAAGGTTATCTGCTTACTTATCAACTCCCTTGCTAGACCATGCTCTCTCTGAGGGTGGGGGACATACCTTTTATCTCTGTAACTCCAGTGTCTGGCACTTAGAACTAACATTTGATATATGGTTGCTGAATAATTAGTGTAAAATCTATCTGTACTGACCATGTCAAACCCAAAGAAAAAAGCTACTTCAGGTGTAGGATCTGATTAAAAACATTTGAGCGGATGAGTCTTTATATAAAACCAAATTTGAATGTTATATGTATTTTATGCTCAAAAATTCATTAAATAATGTTTGCTTTGGAATTTATTACCTTGTTCTGAAAACTGGCCAGTAATTGATAACTAAACTAAAATTTTATAAAGGCACTTAGCCAAGGGCATTAAGAGTCAAAAATATCACACACACACACACACACACACACACACAAACCTCCTTTGCACTTGAGATCAATTTTTTAAAAACTTAAAATAGCATATTATATAAACAGTATATTTTAAGTTCTAGAAATGTTAAGGAAGAAACTCTAAAAATCTTATTTTATCCAATTTTGAATTATTTAATCAGACTTTATGCTGTTATGCACTGAATTATAAGACAAGTTCTACAGATACTTCAGGGAGTTGAATCTACGTTTACTCTAGTAGGGACTAAAATTTATTTACTTTTTTAGGCCTTAGAAAAGGATCTCGCAAGTAACAGTACAGAAAATTTACTAGACAACAGAGAGATAAAACATAAAAGAGAAATGTTCTAAGAAGAACAAACAGATAAACTCATGTATTTTGGAAGGATAATTATCTAATCATTTAAGACCTATTCCATGATCAGATTAGAGAAATCGGGAGATGAAAATGACTTGGTCTGAGACAAAGCTAGGAAATTTAAGACCCGTTAAATTCAAAGGTGCAATTTACCCCAATTATCACTAATGACTTTAATGATGAGGAAGCGTTAGAAAGCAGTCTTAACACATTTCCCTAAAGAGGAAGCAAAATTGATCTTTGCTAAGTATCTGGTAAAAAGAAGAAACTAACAAACATAATTTTTCTCTAAAATTACTTTTCATAATCAGTTCACACTAAATGTAATGCTTTGAAAACAAACAAAAGATGAACAGATTTATCTACAAATATTTCCACTACCGAGGCTCCAAAAACACATCTGCAGATCGAGCCAACAAAGATTCAGTACTTGTAGAATAAATTAATAAATGTATTTGTGTCCGAGTCCTACCCAGGCAACTTCTTAAAACATTTAAAATGTTTAAAATCTCAAGTTCTAGAACAAATAAAGTACAAGTTACGAAACAGTATTTGTACATTCTGTTTATTCACATTATTTGGCTGAAATACAAGTCTGACATCCATAAATTGGCATATATTTGGTTAAGCCTGAATCTCGATCTGAAAAACTACTAAAAAGCTCTTTGAAAATGTTTTGGATATATCAGTCCATAAAAATGATTTCAGACTTACCTTCCCAGGCAGGTGACTTAATATACTCTTGGACTAGGTTCTTTACATAAGCATTTAAAGAGGATGTCTCGTGAAGGCCAATGGAGCTACAAGTTAAGGGTCGCCTAAAACAGCTTTCATTAACACGCAGCCAATCACAGAGCTAGAAAAGAAAAGTGATTACTTATTTTAAAAGCTTAACTGAACAAAGGGTTTCTAACTTCCCTAAGCCAATTTTCTTTCCTCCACAATAAACTGAATTTAAATGACTGAACACAACAAAGTAACAGAACATTTATTGTCATGATTGAGTTCCGCAGATAGCTCAGACAGAAAAGTGTTCGTATGTATGTGTGTATATACACATACGTGTGTGTGTGTGTGTGTGTGTGTGTGTGTTTTCTAACCTCTTCAAAGAACTTATAAACTTCATTAACAGGCAAGAATTTTTAAAGCAACTAATATAAAATGCACATTTTGATAAGGTGTTCTAACGAACATCTCTACGAAAAATAACTCATTATGCAAAACAAATTACAGTCTTAAATTAAAATTTATTCCAGCTTCATATACTAAAACAAGGATTTATTTATGAGAGAACACAGAATTTGAGATGTAAGTTATAATGAAAGTTCCTACCCTTCTTGCAAGTTTATTTTCTATGATATGTGCATTTTAAAATACAGTTGATGCAAATGTAAGGCCAGGACCTTCCCTGGTGGTGCAGGGGTTAAGAATCCACCTGCCAATGTAGGGGACACGGGTTCAATCCCTGGTCTGGGAAGATCCCACATGCTGCAGAGCAACTAAGCCTGTGTGCCACAACTACTGATCCTACACTCTGCAGCCTGCAAGCCACAACCAGTGAAGCCCGGGCACCTAGAGCCCGTGATCTGCAACAAGAGAAGCCACCGCAATGAGAAGCCCACGCACCACAACAAAGAGTAGCTCCCTCTTGACGCAACTAGAGAAAGCCCACAAGCAGCAACAAAGATCCAACACAACCAAAAACAAACAAACAAAAAGTTAGGTTAAAAAAACCCCCCCCCCACACAAATGTAAGGCCAGGCACTTTAAAACTCTTAGAGGAAAACATAGGCAGAACACTCTATGACATACATCGGAGCAAGATCCTTTCTGACCCACCTCCTACAGAAATGGAAATAAAAACAAAAATAAACAAATGGGACCAAATGAAACTTAAAAGCTTTTGCACAGCAAAGGAAACCATAAACAAGATGAAAAGACAACTCAGAATAGAAAATATTTGCAAACAAATCAACAGATAAAGGATTAATCTCCAAATTATACAAGCAGCTCATGCAGTTCAATATCAGAAAAACAAACAACCCAATCCAAAAATGGGCAGAAGACCTAAACAGACATTTCTCCAAAGAAGATATACAGACTGCCAACAAACACATGAAAGGATGCTCAACATCACTAACATCACTAATCATTAGAGAAATGCAAATCAAAACTACAATGAGGTATCACCTCACACCCGTGAGAATGGCCATCATCAAAAAATCTACAAACAATAAATGCTGGAGAGCGTGTGGAGAAAAGGGAACACTCTTGCACTGCTGGTGGGAATGTAAATTGATACAGCCACGATGGAGAACAGTGTGCAGCTTCCTTAAAAATAGAACTACCATATGACCCAGCAATCCCACTACTGGGCATATACCCTGAGAAAACCATAATTCAAAGAGTCATGTACCACCATGTTCATTGCAGCACTATATACAATAGCCAGGACATGGAAGCAACCTAAGTGTCCATCGAGAGATGAATGGATAAAGAAGATGTGGCACATATATACAATGGAATATTACTCAGCCATAAAAAGAAACGAAATTGAGTTATTTGTAGTGAGGTGGATGGACCCAGGGTCCGTCACAGAGAGTGAAGGAAGTCAGAAAGAGAAAAACAAATACCGTATGCTAACACATATATATGGAATCTAAAAAAAATGGTTCTGATGAACCTAGGGGCAGGACAGGAATAAAGATGCAGATGTAGAGAATGGACTCGAGGACACGGGGAGGGGGAAGGGTAAGCTGGGACGAAGTGAGAGAGTAGCATTGACATATATACACCACCAAATGTAAAATAGATAGCTAGTGGGAAGCAGCCGCATAGCACAGGGAGATCTGCTCAGTGCCTTGTGACCACCTAGAGGGGTGGGATAGGGAGGGTGGGAAGGAGATGCAAGAAGGAGGGTATATACGTATGCATACAGCTGATTCACTTTGTTATACAGCAGAAACTAACACAACATTGTAATGCAATTATACTCCGATAAAGATGTTAAAAAAAAAATACAGTTGATCCTTAACGACACGGGTTTACACTGTGCAGGTCCACTTACATGTGGATTTTTTCAGTAGTAAATACTATGATACTTCATGATCCATGGTTGTACACGTCCTCAGACGAAGGGCAGTTTCTTAAGAAACCAAACATACTCTTGCCATAAAATCCAGCAACTGTGTTCCTCGGTATTTACTCTAATCAGCTGAAAAGTTATGTCCACACACAAACCTGTGATGTAAATGTTTATACCAACTTTACTCATAACTGCCAGGACTGAAAAGCAAACAAGATGTCCTTCAGTTGGTGAATGGATAAACAACGGCGCACCCAGACAAAGGAATATTATTCAGTGCTAAAAAGAAACGTGCTACCAAGCCATGAAAAGACATGGAGGAACCTCAAAGGCATATTATAGCTTATTGAAAGAAGCCAATCTGAAAAGGCTTCGCAACGTATGATTCCAACTGCAGGACGTTCTGGAAACTATGAAGGCAGTGAAATACCTGGGGCTGCCAGGGGTTTGGGGGAGGAAGAGAAGACAGGAATTACTGGGTGAATTGGGGATTTTTCCAGCCTGGAAACTATTCTGTGTGATACTGCAATGGTGGATACATGCCAAAGCCCACAGAATGTACGGCACAAAGAGTGAACCCTAATGTAAATTATGAACAGTAGTTAATAATAATGTATCAGTATTGGCTCATCAATTGCAACAATGTACCATGTTTAATGCAAGGTGCTAATAATAACAGCCACAGGTGTTGGATGCAGAGGGTACCCAGCGGGTATATGGGAACTCTCTGTACTTTCTGTTCATTTTTTTTCTGTAAACTTAAACCAAGCAGCTATCTGATCAAACCAAGGGGAAAAGACAATAGTAGCCGTAGATATTTACACTTAGCATGGGCCAAGCACAGTCTGAAACATGTTTACATGCATTTTTTCATTTAAACCTCACAGCTCACACCAGATATCAAAATAAGTTCCAGGTGGATTAACCACCATTTACAAACTATACATATCGATCCAATGAATAGACCTAATTTGGATACTTGAATAAAACTGACTATTTGAACAAACAAAATGCAAAAAACAAACAGAAAAACACATTTATTGAACATCTGGATAAATTAAACACCGAATATTTGAATCAAGAAATTAATAACATTTTTAAGTGTGAAAAGGGCATATTTCTTAGCAGTATCTTCATCTTTTAGTAGTACATATTTCTAGATGAAATAAGATCTGAAGCAAAAGTCCAACAAAAGGAACTGATTAAATAAATTCTAAAACATTTAATCAACCGAATTTTTAAATATCCCATATTGGGGAACTATTTAGCCAACATGGTATATAATATTCAAATGTAGGTAAAGATGAAAAATAAAATTCAAAACAGTATAATCTTAATTTGTTTAGAAATATCATATGTATTAATATATCATTTAAAATATACATATACACATATATATATATATATATAGTGAGAAAGCAAGAGTGAGAATAAATATATCTGAAAAATTAAGAGTTAAACCAAAAAATATGGATTTGATGGTTGGCATTACAGGTGATTTTTACTTGCTTTCCATGGTTCTGTATTTTTCAGATTCCACATAATTAGATGTATTCCACATAAACAGATGTATTAGGCCAAGAAAATAAAACAAAACTCGAATTTTCAAAGGCTCGAATTAGCCCCTTCCTCATTCCCTCTGCCATTACCTTACTCTATGCCCTCATTATTTTAACATAATCCAAGCTGATTTCTCTTGTTTCTCTCCAGGCGTACCTAGCTGGAATTTCTTTCTAAAGGAAATAATCACATCTCTAGCCTCAGTGATCTCTTAGGCACTGGAGAAATACAAAATTTAAAACAAAAAAAGGTTCCTGTCCTCAAAAAATATATAACCTACGGGCTTCCCTGGTGGCGCAGTGGTTGAGAGTCCGCCTGCCGATGCAGGGGACGCGGGTTCGTGCCCCGGTCCGGGAAGATCCCACATGCCGCGGAGCGGCTGGGCCCGTGAGCCATGGCCGCTGAGCCTGCGCGTCCGGAGCCTGTGCTCCGCAACGGGAGAGGCCACAACAGTGAGAGGTCCGCGTACCGCAAAAAAAAAAAAAAAAAAAAATATATATATATATATAAAAACTAGAGAGGACACAGATTAGGATTCTGGGTAAGAGCTAACAGCAGTATGGATTGAGTCCCATAGTTTAAAATAAAAAGGAGGAGGACACGGACGACTGAAGAACCCGCAGAGAAGGGCAGCCCATGAGACCACAGCAGGACCTCAGGGCGCTGCACACGGGGTGAGCAGAGAGTGCTCAGTGAGAAAGCAGTCATCGCAGGGGAAGGTCTCCACGAGCAGCGGCTGAAGAAGAAGGCAAGACACTTATGGTTTCATGGTGAATGAGATGCAAAAAGTCAGGAAGAATTATGGATTACCTACACGCCAGGCTGGGGAGCCTGAGTAGATGAAAGTGACAAGAACCGACAGAAGACGACAAAGAGGAGGTTTGTGTTACTGGCTTTGAGTCTAACGTCATCATCACTCCCAGGACCATCTCATCCAGAATCGGGATCTGCCCACTAACACTGCCCCCCCAAACTGGTCCTTCTCTATTCCAGATACTTCCTGCCCCCGTTTCTCCACAGGAACCTCAGCAGCGTTACTCGTTACATCCACTCAAAGCAAATAAACAAGTTTTAAAAACCCCTGGTGACAGATAGCAAAGCAATTATATTTTACATAAAAGGCTAGTAACGAATTCAATTAGATAACAATTTTTCACAAAGTTTTCAAAGACCTTATCGTTAAATTATTTTCAGGCTCACCTCTGTCCACAATGAAGTTCCTCGTCCGAAGGACTCCTCTTGTCTCAGTGACATGACAAGAGATGAGACATCAGAGAGGGACACTTTCTCCTGGGGGGGGGGGCAGGGCAGTTTTAAAAAATTACTCATTTAAAAATGTTTGAATCAAACATCACTGAATCAAAATCACTGCAAAAGCAGTCTAGCAGACCACTTACGGTAGAATACTATTAGGTAAATCGAAAGCTACTTTTTAAAAAGAAAACATTATTCAACTTTTAACAGGAAGACATTGACTACAAACATGCAATTATATGCAATTATCTACGACCATTATAGAAAATGAAAGATCACTTCATAAATCTAGTTTCCTTAAAATTGAGGTTGCTATCTTAGAGGTAACACAGTCACAGAGCTAAAAGCAAAAACAGAAACAGCCTATAAGAAATTACTTATTACTTAAAAGTGAATCTGACTTTTCAACGCTGCAAAAATGACCCCGCCTTAAGAAAACCACCCGCGTCTTTTCATTCCCTGAAGGTTGCGCATCTTCAATTAAGATAGCTTGCTCTAAGCCGGGGGTCGGCAAAGCCACTCACTGCCTGTTTTGTAATTAAAGTTTTACTGGAACACAGCCACGCCCATTTATTTATAAACGGTCTATGGCTGCTCTTGAGTAGTTGTGACAGAGACCGTATGACTCAAAAAGCCTAAAATGTATACTAACCCAGCCCTTCACAAAAATGTTTGCTGACCCCTGTTCTCAGCAGTAGTGTTACTGGAGCTCTGTGAAAAACAGAGAATAAAGGTTTTCCTTGAATGTCAATTTCCTGGAAGACGTGCACAAAAAATACAGAGGAAACCAGGTGAAAGCTTCCAAGAGTCCTCTCCCGGTACGGTCACCCAGCTACCCCACCGACGTGTAAAATGCCTACCAGGGGAGCTCCTTAGAGACCCAGCACCCAGGGTTTTTACTGGAAGCTGGTCACACAGACACCCCCTGCATCGCACCTACAATTCCAGAACCCGGGAAGGAAAGCAGGTGTTCAGTAGAGACCACACTGTTTGTATGAGTACTGCAGGCACAGTAGGTAGGATGGTGGGAACCCTCCTGAAATCCAAGTTCCCAGATGCCAGCCAAGGGCCAACCTTATAAGCAGGGCTTTCTAACGACAGCATCACAGGCCTGCTGTGTTAACTCTTTTATGAACACCCGCTCACTAAGAAAGACTAGGAAACCGGAGTTAACATTAGGAAGAAAGATAAACTCACCACGTCTACCAGATTCATGGCCGTCTGAAGGAGATAGCACTGCGCTGCCCCTCGCAGCAGGATCTGATGTGTGATCATGGTGCACTGAAGAACGTCCCTGACATCGGAGAAAACACATGCACTTCCATTGTCTCAGGACAATTCTGATAGTTTGTAGTAACTGACAACTTGATTTAATATATCTACACTTTCTAACGCAGACAGTCACTGCCAGGAGAATTTCAAAGCTATTAAATAATTAAGGCCTCTAGTGGAGCTCAATTTTAATATGAAACAGATCTCCTTTTAAAAACAACAAGATAAGGACTTCCCTGGTGGCGCAGGGGTTAAAAATCCGCCTGCCAATGCAGGGGACATGGGTTCAATCCCTGGTCCGGCAAGATCCCACATGCCGTGGAGCAACTAAGACCATGTGCCACAACTACTGAGCCTGCGTGCCACAACTACTGAAGCTCGCGCGCCTAGAGTCCACGCGCCACAGCAAGAGAAGCCACCGCAATGAGAAGCCCACGCACCGCAAAAAAGAGTAGCCTCTGCTCGCCGCAACTAGAGAAAGCCCGCGCACAGCAATGAAGACCTAACGCAGCCAAAAATAAATAAATTTATTTAAAAAAAAAGACAATTTCAAAGTAAGAATTTTACACTTTTTTGAAATACTTTGTAATCAATATTAATATTTGTTATTTTATCTCTAGTTTCCTACATATCAATGTAATAAAAACAACTTACTGGCCTTATTTTTAAAGTGACCATAATCCAATAGTATGTATTATGGCATATATTTAAATTAGTAATTCATAAAACAAAGTAAGTTCAACTATATGAATAGATTTTTTTAATTTACTTTTTTATTATATAAAATTAAGAGCGAAAAATCCTGATGCCAATATTAACTAAAACCACTCACTAGGGATTAAAGCAGAAGGAAAAACAAAATTTACTAACGGAAAGGTTCGACAAATAACCGTATGTGAACATACTCAGAGTACATTACCTCAGGGCAAGAAGCCCTTCTATACCCAGGGCTTTACATCTTGGGATATTTGCCAAAGCCTTAGATAGAAACAAAATGGGAATAGCACACCAATGTCGGCTCGTCATCTTCTGAATAAACTTTAACAGGAAACTACCTGAAAGAAAAAGTTTTAAGACGTCATTGTTGCCAACAAGCACATGAAAAGATGCTCAACATCATCAGACTTTAGGTAGGGAAATGCAAATCGAAAACCATAATGAGATACAACTTCACACCCATTAGGATGGCTACCGTCAAAAGGACAGACAAAAACAACTGTTAACCAGGATGTGGAGACATGAACGCTCAGACATTCTTGGTGGAAATGTAAAATGGTACAGCCAGTGTGGAAAAGAGTTTGGTGGCTCCATTAAAAGTTAAACACAGGGCTTCCCTGGTGGCGCAGTGGTTGAGAGTCCGCCTGCCTATGCAGGGGACACGGGTTCGAGCCCCGGTCCGGGAGGATCCCACATGCCGCAGAGCGGCTGGGCCCGCGAGCCATGGCCGCTAAACCTGCGCGTCCGGAGCCTGTGCTCCACAACGGGAGAGGCCACAACAGTGAAAGGCCCGCGTACCGAAAAAAAAAAAAAAAAAAGTTAAACACAGAGTTACTATTTGACCTAATAATTCTACTCCTAGGTATATAATTAAGAGAAGTGAAAGATTACATTCATATAAAAACCTGTATGTGAATATTCATAGGAGTTATTCATAATAGTTAAAAGTGGAAACAATCTAAACATCTACTGATGAATGGATAAACAGAATGTGAAGTATCAACACAGTGGAATATTATTCAGCTACAGAAAGGAATGGAATATTGATAAATGTTACAACATAGGTGAATCTTAAAAACATTATGCTAAGCAAAAGAAGCCAGACATAAAATAAAAGGCCACGTATTATATGATTCCATTTATATGAAATGTTTAGAATAGGCAAATCTAGAGAGACAGAAAGTAAATTAGTGGCTGACAGGAGCCAGGGGAAAGGAAAATGAGACTTGATTACTTATGGGCAAGGAGTTTCTTTTGGGGATGATGAAAATATTCTGGAATTAGTGGTGATAGTTGTATAACTTTGTGACTATAGTGAAAACCACTGAACTGAACAATTTAAAAGGGTGAATTTTATGGTGTGTGAATTATATCTCAATAAAGCTGTTGGGAACAAAAAAAAAAATCAATGTCATTTCAATTTCATTCCTTTTTAGTAAGGTAAGTATTCTAGTACATTGTAGAATTTCTGAAAACCATGTAGCTATATATTTAATAGTTAAGGTAAAAGATAAATTTTCTACTGTTGGAAACCATTCATCTGTTGGAGATATTAAAGAAACACAGGATAAGAAGTACCAATGGTAACTGGCCTCTGATATCTGCAAACAGTGATATTAGATCTTACTCACAGGTTATTTTGTACCTACCCTGGATCTAATCACTGTAATTAATTTAAGTATTTTGATATACAAAGGATGGTGCTCTATCCTGCTTTCTCTGCTAATATGTGACATCTTAAGGATCTTCAAGTCACAGTAGTTAATAAAAATGTCTGTTTCCGGAGATCATCACTTACAATGACTTTTGAGAAATCCCTGGACGCTCCTGAAAGGGTATTGCCTGTATTTTATATCTCCCAAAGTGCCTAGCTCAGAACTAGATACGCTTAGGATATTGTTGACAGAAAAAACTACAAAGTAAAAACTGTAAATAAACATTCTACCTGCCCTCCCTCCTGTTGGACTAATTAAGTTCCCATCTTCTGCCTCATAGCTCTCTCATGACACAAGGACGACGGCAACAGCCAAGCCTCTATTGCTTATTCACTCACTACACTGACAGGGTCACACGGCCACAAACTCTAGGCGCTCAAACTCTAGGGGGCACTGATCACCGTCATGTCACTCACACCGTGCTGTGGACGTGAGATGTGCCAACGTGGTCGGCAAATGAATCCCCAGACTGTAAGCTTCCAAATTCTAGCAAACTAAAGAACGGCTCTGACAGTTATCTTCTCCAGTTTAACTTTTTAAAAAAGTAATCAAAACAATCCGTTTTCTGTAAATCTAAAGTTGTGATACACAGGTGACCATCTTTTCTCTTTTTTCCCTGACTTTTGAATACATAGCACCACTGGTCATTGTTCACCCTATTTGCAGATTAAATACAAAAGAAAAAGTATATCTATATATTTCATAGCCAGGGTCACTTTCTAAGTCACAAAGCCCAGAACGAAAAAAAAGATTCGGAAAGAAGAGTGGGCCCTGCTGCTCAGCAAGGAAAATAACACTGGCTTTGTGCTTTGCTTACCAACATAGCCCATCAGGAAGAAAAGTACATCTCCAACCTGAAGAAGTGGGATATTTCTAGGATACAAGGTCTTACGAAAAGCAAGTATTTTTTCCTTTCTTATCTTTCTGAGTCAATATCTATAAAGGGACAACTTTGCCACAACAGATACTCTGTTTATAACTTTTTCCTAAGCCCAGGTTCTTTCTTTCTTCGACCTATTTTGCTCATTTTTGAAACTGAATAGAGACAAGTGGAAAGAACGGCAAACTGCAGCACACATTGCAAAACTGCTTCCATGCTACGGATACCAATACTGGTATCACGTTATATACAAAAGTAAAATTGTGTACTCAGTTTCAATGGACATGTGTATAATTCTGACAAAATTTGCATATTCCGGAAAAAGGAACTATTTTGATAATACTGATTATAATAGTCATAGGTTGGTGCTTATAACCAACATACTAAAAATTTAAGCTAATAAGTTAAAAAGAAACTCTTTACTGACACATACTCTTTATTTCTTCTGGAAGAAGAGAAATGTAAGTGACTAAGAACTTCTGTAATTTCAATCCCAGTGGAGAACCACTTCCTATCAGCTGGCCTGGGGACCTACAGACAAAGGGGAAAAAAAACAAGTATTTTAAATCTATTTACAAATAAGTAGACTGAAACTAAATGGAATATGGCCCAAATGTCTTTCAACAATAAAACAATAAAACCATCTTCTTCTTCTAAACCTGCATTCTATTTTTCAGTAAAATCTTCTCTGATGAGAAGATCTCATCAGAGATCTTCTAGGAAAACAGACGTGAGTTAGCAATGTGCGACACTAAGCAGGCATGGATTTCTTCTTTAATGACACTTTCTCTGACACACATATATGAATCTTGCCAAATAGTATCGTTTAAAAAAAAGTCTAAAAATGAAACTTTAAAATTATATTTTATTGTTCCCAACACCTAATCCAATGATTTTAAATCTTTAAGTATTAAATAAAAGAAATAACATTCACAGAAAGACATATGTTAGTAATAAGTAACTTTTGCAAGAGCATTTAATTATTAACATCTACAAAAGTCACACTGTTTTTTTTTTTTTTTTTGCTGTATGCTTCGGCCAGGGACATTATCTGTTAATTGAACACATTAGGGTGCTAGGGAACTGAAGGCATTTCGTAATAAATGTGTTTGTCAACTCTCAGAAAGCACCACGTTGGTTTTACTGCTTTCCAGCGGTCTAATTGCTTCAGAGAACTATTCAACAGTAATGATTACTTGAAAATCAAAAATAATTGGCAAATCTAGCGTTGCTCTGCTCTTTCGATATTAAATAGGACTAAATATTAATATAACTTAGCAGAGACTAACTTAAAAATTTTAAAGAAGTTGGTGGTGAGTTTTTTTCTATTAGAGGTATACCAAACAAAAGACTTGCAAGTATAAAAAAACTTAGTTTTCAAAATTAGACAACATAATTTCAAAAGCAAGGGAAATTTTTGAAGATATCATTCAAGAGTACAGGTAATGCTCAAAAGATGAGGATAGGGCACAATACTGACAAACTCTTCCCAGTATCAACCTTGACAAAGGGTGATGGTGTCAAATAAGCAATATGTCATGCAGAATGGCCTCCACCGTCAGATAGGGAAAGGGGGAAGTTAGAATGAACCCTGTGGTAGTGGACTAGAAATGGATGTGCTGGTGTGAACTGATGGTTTTTAATATGGATGGATGGATGGATGGACAGACAGACACTGAAATATAGATGGTAAGTCTGCTCAGCAGATAGAGCTAAGAAACAGAGGTATACACACACACACACACACACACACACACACACACACACACACACAATCGTCATGAGAGAGACGATGATTAAGCAAATATGGTTAAACAGTATCATTTAGGGAATGTGGATAAAAGATAAATGAGAATTCTTTGTATTATTCTCACAACTTTTCTATAAGTCAAGATCAAAAGTTAAAAGAAAAAGGAAAAAAAAAGTCTCAAGTGTTGGTTAGCCAAAGCCACTACAATTTCCAAGAGGGCAGAAATCAGGAGTAAGGGAAAAGAAGTAGCTATGTAAGATATCCTTCCCAAAAGGCCAAGAATGGATGGGTTCAAAGTAGGAAAGAAAAGAAAAAGAGAAACACCTGACACAACTACTGGAAGAAAGGCAAGAAGAATAACAAACACAGAAGGGATGACATGGTTAGAAAAAGGTGAATATCTACAAGGCAACATATATTTATGTAACAAATTCATTAAACAATCTGGTCACATTTCATAATCACATTAAATTTATATACCCAATACATATGACTGCATTGCTGCTAAATAACGATGTTTGTTTACCTGCTGTATAGAGAGCTCTGTGAAAGTGCATCCATTAATGCCCCAATAATAAACTAAAAAAAAAAGGAAAAAAGTTTTTGATGTTAAGTTGTAACTGTAATTTTGAACGGTCAGCTTGCTGTAACTGCACATCCTACACAGGGCTACAGAAGAGCTGTTACAAGCAAAGCTGATCTCTCATGCTGTAGGTTGGTCTATGATAGTCTTGGAGGATACCTTAATTCCACCAGAACGACAAAACAAATACCGAATTTTCCCACCTGATAAAAACATACGGAATACTGAGAGGAGAGTACATGCTGTGCTAAGAAGGAAGAAGAGAGTCCAAAGAAGGGACACATGGTGGAAAATAAAGGTAGTAACAAAGGAAAAACAAAAAGATACTCAAGAGAAAATTCAAGCCCCTATGCCTGGAAGATAAAGGGGGAAAAGTATATCTTCAAAAATATTACTAGACAAAAAGCAAGCTTCCAGGAAGCGCAAGAAGGCTAGGAGAATGTAGAAAAATGATGCATATTAAAACACTATACATGTAGTTGGACAATTAGGAAAGTTTACTTCAGTTACCTCTAAATGAGAGGTACATTACCATACCAAAGTCAGTGATCACCTGACTCATGTGGCACCATAATATAAAACTTTAAGTCACAGCTGTAGCTCTCACCATCTCTTTGCTTTCTGTGATTTCTGATAAATGGAAGCATAGATGCTAATAATATAGCTCTAAAGGCAACCTTCGCTCAGTACAGTCGATAGTAATTCATCGACTCAGAACTGGGGGACTAGCGTGACTAAACAAAGAGCGGTAATTCAGTGACTCAGACTGTGGAAACAATATCACTAACACGCTTCTATACCAGTTTTCATGCTGTTGACTTTTGTTCAGAATACTGATACCAAAGAACTACTGGTAATGATGCAGGCAGCCTATCGACAAACTACATTACAGAAAGCGTTCTCCCAGTACGATAGCTAAGTTTAGAGAAATAGGATTTGTTGTATGCAAACCTCTAAAATGTTACTTGCGATTTTCAGGCCCTAGTGTATATTTTTTGAAGATCACATAGGATAAAACAAATACCTTCACCCCTCATCTTTTAACAAAGGGAAAAAGGAAAGGGAAAGGCTGTCATTACCTCAGAAAATTCTGCTGAAAACGGAAGAACCCTTGTTTCATAGAGCTCCAAAAAATGGGTAACGCCTTCTTTGGTCAGGATTTTATTTTCACTTTCAAACATTCTTTTATAAATACACAGATGCCAGGATGGGTGAAAGAGCCAACATCCTGTGGAAATAAACACCGAATGTTGACTTAAGATTTTCACATTATGTCGCCCCACGTAGACTACATATTCAAAACTAAACACAAACACATTAACTTCATTCCAACACCGCAAAAGTCAGTCTCTTTTTAATCGCATCTGAGGGTGTTTAATTACTGAATAACCAAAGTAACTTCAGTATTTGGTATTCCATTTTCAGAGAGATTCATTTAGAAAGGCTGCAAGCGAGTGTCATAGTGGCTACAGCATACAGAAATTAAATATGACCCCACGCAGGTTGAAACTCTAGGTTTGGGGTGATTTCAACCAATTCTTCTCTCACCTTACTTCAATCCATTTTTCATATAGAAACCTGAAACTGTCCCTGCTCTATTTAAAACCCTTGCGTGGCTTCTCAAAACTCAGACTAAAAAACAAGCGAGGCGTGAACTGCTTCTGACAACTACTCCGACCTTAACCCGCCTTCTCACACCACTGTGCTGTGGCTTACTGGTCGGGTCCTCTACCCCACTGAGCTGTTCCCATCTCAGGGCTTCTGCACCCAGAGCTGTCTCCTCAACTTCTGTGTCACTCTTCAGGCAGTCTTTCCTAGCTGCCCTCTCCAAGGTATGGCCTCACTCACTAGATAACTCCATTTCTGCCTCTTGTTTGTTGCCTGTCTAGAACTTATCATCAAAGCTATTTTTTCCCGGAAAACAGACAAAAATCAAGTGAAAAAGAGTACATCTGTCTCACCACTTTATCCCAGCGCTTAGCGTGTATTGGACACTAGGTAAACATCTATTAAGAAAATATACAAATGAGAAACAAAAAATGGAGTATGTACCTTGGACATACTTTAACTTTTTTTGAAATATCTTTTAACACTATTAGAAAAAAAACTCAGCATTTTTAACTCATGGCATTCTATAAATAAATCAGTCTTTTTTTTTTTTTTGTAATTTACACCAAGATGCTTGTTCAATCCTTTGGCAGTGATTTCTCAAAATCTGTCACTGCCATTTGATTTGGTTTGCCAAGAGCTGGGGGCAAAACGTGGTAATAAGAGAATCATTTTAATAGTAAATGCATAAGTGAAGTCACAACAGGATTCAATTAAATTCTAGCCCCAGTGGGACGACAGATTCCTATGGTCTGTGAAAAATCCCAGTGTATCAGAAAACAACCATAGCAATCGGCTGAATAAAGCTCAATTCCTAAGGGGTCAAACTACTAAAGTTGTAATTATCTAAAGCAGGCACTAAAACCCATTTACCTAGGTTATTTCTCATGTGTAAACATGATAGTGTAGCATTTGATCGTTCACATGAACACAAAACACCATTAGCTTGCATTAGCTGTCTCGTTGATCTAACCTTAATTTCATAAAATAATTTTAAGAAGCTCCAGCTTCATTTTATTTCTCCTAAGAAGCCCTCATAATATAGAACTGATACAGGACTTAAAAACCATATTTAAAATAGCATCTTGGAATTTTCTCTTCCTAAGAAGTCCAACCTACAGAATAGCTGAAACCCGAAGAAAATAACTCTAACAAGGAAACAGATACATTAAGAGAATAAGGATGGAAAGCACTTAAAATATGTAATACCAAAGAGCTCTTATTAAAAATGAATAATACACCACGATTAAAACATTACCAAAGAGCCCTTATCTTTCAAGGATATATACTGAAAAAAATTACAGATGAAATGATATGCTGTCTAGGAATGGGCTTCAAAATCATTTGATGGGGAGGGAGCAGGAAAGGCCACGTATGATGTGAGACAGAGACTGGCACAAGTTGATCACTGCTAAAGCCGGGTGGTGGGGTTCATCATACAAACTCTTCTCCTTCCGTGAATGTCTGAAATTTTCTATAATGAGAAGTTTATAAATTACCAGACCTCTAAATTATAGAAAACTCTGCAGCCATTTAAAATTAAATTCTCAAAGACTATTTAAGGACATAGGTAAATGCATTTGGTTATACTGCTGAGTGAGAAAAAAACATTATGAACAATCAATCCACAAGGTATGTCTCTGGAATGTTAGCAGCGGTCTCTTGGTAGCAGTAAATTCATATATTCCTATAACATGCTCTATAATGAATAAAAGTTACTTATAAAATTAAGGGGAAAAACTGTAAGTGTTATAAAAAAGCAAAATAAAAGTAACTGTTACCATTTTCCTCTGACACTGCATATTCAAACAGATTGTTCAGCTTTGGTAAAACTGGCTTTATAACATGTATCTGAAAAAACAAGAGCAAAAAGCCACAGGAAATGAAAATTCACCGTTCAAAACTCAAAGGACTTTTCGTCTATTTATACAACAGTCACTCTGTTCCTCCTTGCCACCCTGGAGAAGAGGCAGGGCCTGTATGCCACTATGTTACAAAGAGGAAAAACTACTGCGATGCTTCATCTAGTTACTCACGTTGCTCAAGGCCACTCATTCAGAAGCAGAGTCAGTTCAGAGTTCAAGGCTCTTCATTCTTAGACTCTGCTACAGATATCAGCGTCTAATTTACATACCCTACAAACTAAAGGTAAGTCACAGTTTCTAAATAGTGAGGGTCTTGAGGATATACTGATTCAGGAAAACCGTAAGTTTAGAAATGCTTTTCCTTTATTGCTCATCCTTGTATCTACATATATTTAGTACATATGAGTAACTCTTTATTTTAGTCCACAAACAATGCATCTGGACTGACACCTCCCAGTGGCTCCACGATGGCAGGCCCCGCACCTTATGGACTGAGAACCCCTACAACAGGGGTTCTCCAAGCGTGGTGCCCAGAATGGCAGCTTACGGATCTCCTAGGACCATGTAAAATACCTGAGTTCTCAGGCCCCACTGCAGACCTACTGAATCAGAAACTTTGCAGGCCAGACACTTTCATAAGCCATCTGGGTGATCCTAATGAATGTTAAAGTTGGAGAACACTGCACTAGAGTAGGTAATCTTAAGAGATTCTTCTCAACTTAAAAACTCTAAGAGTCTACAAAAATGAACTCAAAGTCGACTGCAAATGATTTTTCAAGTTTCCATTCTCAGGACCAAGAATGCAAAGATGTAAGAGAGAGAGGAAGGGAGGAAGAGAGAGAGAGAGAGAGAGAGAGAGAGAGAGAGAGAGAGAGAGAGAGAGAGAGAGGGAGGGAGGGAGGGAGGGAGGGAGGGAGGGAGGGAGGGAGGGAGGGAGGGAGGGAGGGACAGAGGGGGAGGGAGGGGGAGGGAGGGAGGAGGGAGGGAGGAGGGAAAGAAGGAAGGAAGGAGGGAAAGAAGGAAGGAAGGAGGGAAGGAAGGAAGGTAATCTACAAAATCGAAGGCCCATTACAGCATCATTATTTACTTAATAACAATTTACCTCAGACTTTAAGTAACATTTCCCTTAGTGTGCATTTCTTAGGAGATTATTCATAACATCAAGAAACTAAAAACTCGTAAACATTTTAGAAGTAAATGTCAAGGGAAGATCAAATAAGACTGAATTCTTTGAATGATAACTTAAGTCAACTGAAAGTATTCTTTAATTTCCTGAGTTTATATTCAATCTTAAATTGCACCTATGCCAGAAAACGAAGTGCGCTTGGACTCCATTATGCTATATCCAAGTTGGCCTTTTTGTATTGCTTTTACAGAATGTTTGGGGAAAAAACCCCAAGAACTGCATCTACATAGGATTTGTTAAAATACGAAAACACTTACCTGATTTCCTTCAAGAGTTTCCATAATTAATATATAGTTTTCCCAAAACTTTAGAAGCTCATCTTTTTTCTTCTCAGACCACCAAAACAGACTTGGGCCTGATATGGTTTAAAAAAGAAAATTAGTTCCTAGATTTAGTTCCTAAATCAGAAACTTCCATAAGCTTCCAAATGATAACAGTTCTTAAAATTATGCTACTATTACCAAATGTTGTTTTCTCTAACAATGGAGAGTGCCCCTGTATTAGAGCCTAGGTAGCAGGCTTGGGCAAACAAGAATCTCAAAAGGAGGTTTTTTCAAAAAAAATTAAGGTTACTACCTTGGAACTCTGGGTAAGGATGACAGATTTGAACACATGTACTCTACTTTCTCTCCCTAAGAATCTCACTTTTTTTTGGGGGGGGGGTAGGTCCATCAGAGAGCTGAGGTCGCATTGCTCTCTGAATTCCAAAGGGCAAAGAACCTCTCCAAGAATAAGACAGGACACACGAACTGCAGTTAAAAAATAAAATAAAAATTGGACAAGTTTTTAAAGGCCAAGTGTGGACAACTTAGAAACTCTGGGAACCCCAAGGGAGTCTACACCCACTCACCAGCTCTTTTCCTCAAGGCCTCCCTGATGTGTTCAAGAAAGACTGTGGGCAGGGCAAGGGACCCTGGAGGCATGGGCATGCAGGGCCCACCGAGGTTTGAAAGGGCAGCCCATCCATGCCCTGCAGGAGTACAAGGTGGTGGTCAACTGAAGACGCCTGCCTGCACCCTGGACCCTTCCCTGACAGGAGGCCAAAGCTGTCGGCCACCGGAGGAAACCCTCCCACAATCCCACCCTTGTCCCTGCTCTCACACCAGGCAAAGTTGGCTGCCCCTGGGGATGGCTAAACACTTGCTCTCCCCTGGACCCTGCACTGACACGAGGAAAGCCTCTTATGTGTCCGGCACTCATATGAAGCAGGTCTGCTGCTGTGGAGGGGGGCAGAGTATCAGCCCTCGAGACCCACCACAGATGCAAGCAGAATGCAGCCGCCACAGGATAAGTTAAGGAAACTCTTAACCCTTCATTAAGTAGGAGGCAGAGGTTATGTGCCACTGGAGAGGGAGCAGAGATGGCTAAAAAGTTTGAACCCTGCGCTTCCCTGGTGGCGCAGTGGTTGAGAGTCCGCCTGCCTATGCAGGCGACACGGGTTCGTGCCCCGGTCCAGGAAGATCCCACATGCCGCGGAGCGGCTGGGCCCGTGAGCCATGGCCGCTGAGCCTGCGCATCCGGAGCCTGTGCTCCGCAACGGGAGAGGCCACAGCAGTGAGAGGCCCGCGTACCAAAAAAAAAAAATAAAGTTTGAACCCTAAGGATCGGGCACATGGGGCCTAAGAAGAGGCTGTTGTAGGAGAAATGAAAAGTTCCCTCCTTCCCCATCTCAAGCTTTGCACCAGGTAACCAACACCAGCAGTCTACCCTCGAGGGAAGGACAAAGGCATGGAGGAAGCTCTCCAACCGTGGTGTCGGCATCGAGGGCTTGAGAAAAAAACTGAGAAAAACCTTATAGGCTTCACACTAAACAATCCACCACCAACAAAATCCAAAGCCAGCTCACCAGAGTGACTCAACCCAAATAGTCTAACAGAGAGGAGTGCCTATCATTGAAGGCATAAATATTTCAGTCTCTGCTGAAAAAAGTGATCCCATTGCCAAGAGATAAAAGAGAAAACAAAACCAAACTCAGATATGGTCCAAGTACAGAACTTGTACATAACTATGATGAGTATGTTAAAGGCTCTAATGGAAAAGGTAGACAACATGCATGAACAGTTGGGGATTTTCAGGAGATGGAAACTATAAAAAAGTGACAGATAGAAATGATAGAAGTGAAAACATATCAGACATAAAGGATCCTCTGATTAAGTTATCAGATATGCAAGGTCTTAAAAAGTTTTATCTCAGGGAACTATTAGAAAATACATTACAACAAATGAGTAAACCAAAAAAGAGGACGAACTCCAGGAAACAAGAGCTCCAACACAGAATCAGGTGAAGGGAATCCCCCAGATGATAGTGAAGGCAGATCTAAGAATGTCAGCTGTGCACCAGACTGAGCTTGTAAGAGGACTCTAGGAGACACTTCTTCAGGAAAATTGATAATGCCTGATGATCTGACTTTGTACAGGAAAGATTTAGACAATTAACTAAGAATCTGGGGTTGAATTAGTGATAAGAGTGGAGACAACGAAACATAAATGACATTAGTCTAGCAAAAACCTGCAGGAAGAAAAAAAACCCATCATATATACACAGATCACCTGTGAACAGTATTTTCAGAGTCATAATTTTGTTGAACTCACATTTAACCAAAATTACAAGAATGACATTGGACTTCATGACATTACTAGATCATTTCAAGATACGGGGGTAAATACCAAAATAATCAGCTAAAAGAGGTAAAAGTGGCTGCCCTCTGAAATGAAGGAAATGGGCAGGGGCACAAGCATGAGACCACTGCTTATCTTTAAAACTGCAGAATGACTGACTCTTTAAAATAAATGAGTGTTTAACTTTAGTAATTTAAAAAATGTTTTCCAGTGACAACTCTCATTGGATGATCACCAACTTTTGGGCTGTTAAAATATTTACTACCTGATGTTTTAAGCTTATATAAAAATCTAATCTACTCACAACTTCAACCAAACAAAAATCGTTTACCAGTATAAATAAGTAGGCAGCTCCAGTTGAAACAGTAGACATTTTCTATCTATTGAGGCAGTTTTGAATCAGTCAATCCATTTTTGACTTTGATAGCTCAAAATTAATTTAAGACGAGAATTGTGCTTTCACGTAATTTCAGTGAGCAAATCAATCAATAGGAACATACCAAACTGAGGGGAGGCCTTGCTATTTCATCTACTCTTGTTCTGTAATAAAGTGGTAGGAAGCACAGGCTCAAAATGTAAAAAAATTGAAACCTCACTCAATTAAATCAATTTCAAAAATACTCTCCAAAGGTCGACTTAAGGCCCATATGCTTAACAAATATTTAAAAATCCTGCTAAGAGACCTACCAAGGGAAATTTCAAAAGGATGTGCTAGTTTCCATTACAAAATTCTAACACTCGAGACTCAATTCATCGCTCAGTACATATAAATAATTTTCTTTTCAATTTGATGGGCGCTAACTCTTCTTTCCTGTTAGAACGGACCTACCACGATATAGTGCAAATTTGGTCTGTAAAATCCTGCCTGGGCTCGTTCCTAAATTATTCCCACGGATGCAGTATTCCACCTGCTCTGGGTCAGAAAGTTTAGGAGATGCAGACTCCTCTCGGCTGCAGTGATCTGTGTCAGTTCAGAAAACACCCTCGACATGAGGTTCCCAAGGTTTTTCAGGCTTTATGGGGACCAGGAGAATAACCCAATTCAGTACGGATCTCGGAGACTACCCCAGGAGCTGACTGCCGGAAGCAGGGAGCCTCCCTCCCAGAAAGCCAAGTAAGGATGGGCCCGGGGGCAAAGAAGCAAGTACCGGTTCCTTCCTGGGGGGCGCACGCGCAGTCGGTCCCCAGCTCCGCCGACACCTCCACCGCCCGCTGCAGCAGGTAGCGCGCCCGCTTGCGCGTCAGGGCGTCCTCGGCCCGGGTCAGCCCCGCCTGCACCGTCCTCCAGAAGCGCCAGCAGCGCCGGGCGTCCGGGTCCGCCTCGCGCGCCGCGGTGGCGCGCTCCGCGCCAGGCTCGGGCAGCAGCTTCTCCGCCAGGGCGCTCAGCACCAGCAGCTTCGGCCCGACTCGGCCCGGGCCCTCGGGAGCCCCGGGGGCGACCAGCCCGCCCCACAAGGCCCGCAGCGCCGCCCCGCCGCACCGGCCCAACGCCGGCAGCAGCCGGCCGGCCACCAGCGCCGCCGCGCCCTCGGCGGGCCCCGCCTCGTCCCCGCCTAGCGCCAGGGCGAGGGCGGCCCGCGCCACCGCCTCCAGCAGCGGCGCGTCCTCGCGGGGCCGCAGGCAGGGCCCCACGGCCGCCAACACCTCCACGGCCGCCTCGGCGGCCCCGTCGAGGCCGGGCGCGGGGCCCGCGGCGAGCAGGTCGCGCAGCGCCTCCTCGGCCAGCGCGGCCGCCAGCTGCGGGCCCCCGGCAAGGCGGGCGCACGAGCGCAGGGCCGCGCCCGCCGCTCTCAGCACGCGCCGGCGCTGGCGGGCCGCTGGGCCGGTGTCCGCGCCGACCGCGGGGCGCCCGCGCAGGCCCCGCAGCAGCGGCACCAGGTACCCGGCGGCGACCTCGCGCGCCGCCTCCGGGAGCGCGCCCGCGCCGCCGCCGCGCGCCTCCTCGTCCTCCAGTCGCTGCAGAAGAAAGCGCAGCGTCTCCACGCGCTCCGCGGACGCCTCCTCGCAGCACAGCGCCCCAAGCAGGACCCGAGGGTCCCGGCTCTGCGAGAGCAGCGTATCCGCCAGCACCCACTCCATTTGACCCGAGCGCCCGCAGGAAGGCGCCGGCGTGCGCTAGTGCGTGCGCGTGCGCGGTGGGCCCGGGCGCGCACCCGCAGGTAGGGGGCTTGCAGCCCGGCCCTAGTCCTGCTAGGCGCGCTTTGGGCAGGTCTCACCAGAACTGCCTTGGATCTGATCCTCTCGCTTCTGCCCCTTACTTTTTTAAGAGGAAAAGAGGCCCTCGTTAAACGTTAATGTCGTATCTATACCAACTCCATCGATTCCTAATTGGAGATTGGCCTGCCCGAGGGCTTTAAATCATTCAGGCGCTGTGAGGATGGGCCAGAGGTACACCAGGAAGGTGTACTCACGATCACCTAGAAGCTCTTTTTTCAAAACGGTGCAGCCTGGCACCACCCACACAGAGACTGACACAGTGGGTCCGAAATGGGTTCCCGATATCTGCATAAAAAATAAATAACGAAAACCCAAGAATGAGGTAGAGGCCCTGAAAAGTACTCTAGCTATGAGCCAGGGATAGGGCTGAAAACGAGATACCCACCACGACGCTGGCAGTCAAATGCCCAAGCGGACTCTTGGATGCAGCCCTTCACACACAATGCTTATGCTCCCACATGTAGAGTCCCCCAAATAGTCCACGTGTCTGTATGTTCTGTATATCTGACAGCATCTACTGCTAAGTACAGAAACAGAAACCTCACCTTAGCATGCACGGTACTGGTTTGGTTTCTAGCTCAATCCTAGGCGAACTGAATCAATGACTTGGGTTTTCACTTTGCCTTCAACCATGGAGAAGTCCATGGAGAAGTCACAATCTCACCTTCAAAGAGCTTGCTGTGTAATAAACATAATGGATAAAGTGTAATTTAAAGTTATTTAAGTTTATTTTATGTAATTTAAAATTATTTAATTTTTAGATTTTTGGTTTTATATAATTTAAAGTTATTTACAGTTATCTGACATCATATATGCAAGATTTTATTTCCGTATTTCAGGGTCATTCAGTTTTCCATTGACAGATGCGTAAAGGGTTCAGTTGTAAACCTACTTAGAATGTGTCAGTAAATATCCATTGCCTTCAACATTTAATGTGCCAATAAACATCAGTTTCCTTCAACATATATTCTTCATATATCTATCAAACAAAAATATGCAAATGTCTTGAGCAGACACTTAACAAATGAAGATGTGCAAATGTAAGCATCTGAAAAGGTGTGAGTATCATTATTCCTTAGAGAAATGCAAATTAAACCCTCAAAGAAATACCACTTCACACCCATCAGAATGGCCTAAATTTCAAAGATTGAAAACACCAAACGGCTGTTGAGGATTTCCTTTTCTTGAAACTCTGTCTTCCTCTAGTTTTCATCATATAGCTAATTCCCGTTTTTTTCTTTGTCCTGTTTCCCCAGCTGTTTCTTCTCCATCTCTTTGGGGGAAGAATCCTCTTTCTCTTCCTGACCTGACCTGTTCATATGGATGTTTCCAGAATTACAGCTTCAGATCCCTGCCTGTTCTTCTCACTCTAAATTTTCCCTGAATAACTTCATTAAAACTATAGATTCAATTATGATTTACACGCTAATGATGAAAAAAATCTAGATCTCCTGCACAGATCTCTCTCCCAAACTGCAAACTTATCTACCTACTGCCTACCAGATGTCTCCATTGAATATCACTCAGGGCATCATTCTCAATCTCTACTTTTATGAAGGTCACCTCACTATCTTCATTCCCCCATCATCATTACTGCACCCCCCCCACCACCAATATACTTCTTCCCAGGTATTTCCTATTTAGGGGAATGGCTGTCACTCACTGAGTTGCCCAAGTCAAAAAACCTGGGAGCCAATATGTTACCAAACCAACCTTGGGTCCCCTTGCCTGTGTGCAGCAAAGTCAATCTACTGACACGGGGTCGTGGCGAAGGAAAGTGCAGCATTTACTGCAGGGCGTCAAGTAAGGAGTCCAGGTAGCTAGTGCTGAAAAGGTCCAAACTCTCTAAAGGCTTTCAGGGAAAAGTTTTTAAAGACAAAGTGAGGGAGAAGCCTTGTGGGTGTGTGATCAGCTTGTGGACACTCTTCTGATTGGTAATTGGGAGTCAGCTGGTCTGGGGTTTACGTGCTTGTGGGCAGCCTTCAGTTAACTTCTCCCACCTGATGGGGGTTTCAGTAGCTGCAAAACAGCTCAAAGACTATGGCTCAGAATATCATCCAAAGCCCTTGAGGAGGAACTAAAGGTCCTTGACTTTGTTTAATGGCTAAACTATTATTATTTTGTCTTGCGTGACTGGTTTTCTTTCTTTCTGCATTTTCTCACTTCTCTAATTAAATTTACTCTTTGTAACTCGGGGAAGGCCTAGGAGGCTAAAGGTTTTTTTACAGACAAGAGGCAGGCAGAGGACACTGGGGTAGGTGTGGTTTGTTCTAGGAAGGCCCCATAGGGTCTTGCTCAGTTACAAATAGACTTCGCACTCTCTTCTTTGATTCCTCAAATCTATCCATGAAACTTCCTAAATGTTTTGGTGTCCCCACCTCTCTGTCCCCCACGAACACCTTAGTTTTAGACTCTCCTCATTTCTTACTAAGATAACAGCAATAACTTCCTGCCTGATTTGCTCCCCACCCCAATACACATGCCTTATTACTACCAGGATGAGCTTCCTGAAATTAAACCACGACTATACATAGCCCCCAGAATGATGGCTGAATTTCTTAGCATGACATCCCAGATGCCCCTTGAGGTGGTCCTGCCTACTTCTCCAGCCCCATCGTCCTCATGCCCCATATACACCTGGATTTTGAAGTCCCTAAAACATGCCATGTGCTCTCCCTTTGTCTTTTCAAAAACCCTTTCATCTTCTGGAAAGCCCTTACCTCTACTCCACTTGTTCAAGACACATGGTCCAATGTCATCTCTCCAGAAAGTCATTTCTTACTACCTCGCTCCCACCACCAACACCCACCCCACCTAAGTGAGGTCACCCTCTTCCAAATTCCCCAAACATCCTAGAATATCCCTAATGCAGCATTTGTCATGCTGTTATAACTGCAGGTTTACTTCTCTGCCCCCTCCCCTCCCAAGAGCAATTTGAGGGCTAGGCAGGAGTTACGGAGTTATATCTTTTATCCCATGAATCCCAGTACCTGCACCTCTCGTTATAGCATGCTCAAGAAATGCTGATCTTCTACTCCTCAATGAAGACCCAAGCTACAAGGCATCTCTGAGAAGCCCCTCACCATGCACCCAATCATACTTCTTCTGTCTTCCCCAAACTTTCAGTTGTGGTAATAATAATGGCTAACAGTTACTTATCATACTTATGAAGAAGACATGGTAATATCTTTATACTACTGCACTGAATCCTCAAAACAACTCATAAATGAAGTGCTATTATTTTTCTCATTTTACGGATGAGGACACTGAGAATAGGGGAGGATAAGTAACTTGCCTCGGTGTCACACGACAAAAAAGCAGCAGAGCTGTCTGACTCAAAGCTGTGCACTCTGCTACGTTACCTCCAAACCGTCAAGAAAGAGACGCCTACAGTGACTAACAGGTTTACCGCCTACATAATCTGCACTCCCAGGGTCTAGCAGACAGTAGGCACTCAGTAAATGATTGTTGTAGGAAGAAATGAATGAATATATGTGTTTCCGCCACAGTTTATGAACTCCTTGCAAATTAGGATTTTGTTTTTAATTCATTTTGTAGCATACATGCCAAACATAGTACCAGAAGCATGGTAGCTACTCAAAAAGTGCTTGAAACTGGGTGAACAAGAATGCAGTATTTTATAGTGAGAGTGTTATAAGTTCATCAGTCAGAAAATTTCCAGGGACATAAGGACTCTTGAAACATGAGCATTTGAAAGCTGAAGTCCTTGTCGCCTGGTTCAACATGCAACAATACACTGCTTTGAGACACAGAGGAGACCCCGTGTGAGACCCCTCATGAAGATGAGGGGTTGCTTTGGAAGTGATATGTGAGTAGGGTTTACAAGGGTTTGCTTCCCTGCCCCTTGCAAGTTTCCTGTTTTATCCGTAAATGAATTAGGGTTTATGACAATTTTTTTAACATATAGTTGATTTACAATGTTGTGTTAGTTTCATGTGTACAGCAAAGTGGTTCATTTATACGTATACATATATATACATTCTTTTTCAGATTTTTTTCCCTTATAGGTTATCACAAAATATTAAGTATAGTTCCCTGTGCTATACAGTAGGTCCTTGTTGGTTATCTATGTTACATATAGTAGTGTGTATCTGTTTATCCCAAACTCCTAATTTATCCCTCTCCCCCCTTTCCCCTTTGGTAACCATAAGTTTGTTTTCTATATCTGTGAGTCTATTTCTGTTTTGTTTATAAGTTCATTTGTATCATTTTTTTTAGATTCCACATATAAGTGATATCATAAGATATTTGTCTTTGGCTTACTTCACTTAGTATGATCATCTCTAGGTCCATCCATCTTGCTGCAAATGGCATTATTTCATTCTTTTTCGTGGCTGAGTAATATTCCATTGTATATCTCTACCTCATCTTCTTTATCCATTCATCTGTCAATGGACATTTAGGTTGCTTCCATGTCCTGGCTACTGTGAACAGTGCCGCAGCGAACACTGGGGTGCATGTATCTTTTCGAATGATGGTTTTCTCCAGATATATGCCCAGGAGTGGGACTGCAGGATCATACGGTAGCTCTGTTTTTAGTTTTTTAAGGAACCTCCATACTGTTCTCCCTAGTAGCTGTACCAGACTAGCCGTTATTTTAACCTCAAAAACAGGTGCCAGTATGGGCAGTTGTTAGAGTTGCCCTATCTTCTGTTCAGCAACTACACCCTAGCCCATACATTCATGTATTCATTCAACACTCTCTGGCATCACTTAGACCCCAAGCCTGCCCCGTGCTGTTTCCTCAGGCAGCACATGTGTGCGGTTCTGAGGAAGAAACTCTGCCTGTGCTTTGCGTTGTGGATGTGAGTGTCCGGCAGTGGCCTCTGAGGATCCATTTCAGGGGATGCGCTCCATCCTCCGCCTCTGGCTCTCACAGCTGACCTACTGTCTATCCGCTTAGGTGCTCACAACACTGGTTCCAACCTATGAATAACTCACATGTATGGGCGTTGGTTGTCTACACCATATATTTTACACCTTTCCAAGAGATCTCGGAAGATGGATATCCTTGATTCCCTTCCCATCTGAAATAGAGCACCCATAAATGTGATTGCTGGGAAGCACCTCTGAATTTTAATCCCTTCTCACCTTCCCAACTTAAAATGGATACTGCTTCCCTCGCAGTAAAGGTAATGGAGAGAAGAGCAAGAGAGACTGGGGAAAAGGATGTGGAAGTGAGGGAAAAGGATCCAGATGAATGTTCGCTCACATGTCTCCTCCCTCTAGGAGTGTTTGCACGAGCTCACTGTTTGCTGCTGTTGAGAGCCCTGCAGATACTTAATCTGGTTTTTCATGATGCTGCCAGGGAAGCAGTGGGCAGGAACGCCACGACAGGACGAATAGATATCCCCAGAAAATAAGAAATGATGAACATGCTGACTTCAGATCGGTACACAGGGTGCAGCCACCACGGAAAACGTTGTGGAGGCTCCTCAAAAAACTAAAAATAGAGCTGCCATATGACCCAGCAATCCCACTCCTGGCCATGTATCTGGAGAAAACCATCATTCGAAAATATACATGCACCCCAGTGTTCACTGCAGCACTATTTACAGCAGCCAAGACATGGAAGCAACCAAATGTCCATCGACAGATGGATGGCTAAAGAAGATGTGGTACATATATACAATGGAATATTACTCAGCCATAAAAAGAATGACATAATGCCATTTGCATTATGCAACATGGATGGACCTAGAGATTATCATACTAAGTGAAGTGAGTCAGACAGAGAAAGACAAATATTATATGATATCACTTATATGTGGAACCTAAAATATGAACCAAATGAACCTATCTATGAAACAGAAACAGAATCACGGACATAGAGAACAGACTTGTATTTGTCAAGGGGGAGGGGGGTGTAGGCATGGATTGGGAGTTTGGGGTTAGCAGATGAAAACTAGTATATATAGGATGGATAAACAACAAGGTCCTACTGTATAGCACAGGGAACTATACTCAATATCCTGTGATAAACCATAATGGAAAAGAATATGAAAAGGAACGTATATATGTATAACTGAATCACCGTGCTGTACAGCAGAAATTAACACAACATTGTAAACCACCTATTCCTCAATAAAATAAATTTTACAAAAATATAGGTACCCAGGGCTCAAAACCCACTGAAAGAGTTCTTCTTAAGTGTATGCATCTTACATGACTATATGCTCTGGAATGAATGGGCTGTGGCATAACCCAAAACGCCGATCTGTTGAGAAGCTGACATTTCTTTGGACAGAAGATGGTGCTATTGTCAATGCAGTGTGCTTTTTCCATCCTTTCAACTTAGTGCAAAGTGGAAGTCAGCTATAGAAAGAAAATAGCAATTGCAGAGCAAGATTTCAGCTGGAGCCTTCAGTGAGCCTCTGAGGGTCTAAGAACGGACTTGACGACATGGAGGGTGGGGAAGGATAAGCTGGGACGAAGTGAGACAGTAGCACTGACATATATACACTACCGAATGTAAAATAGATAGCTAGTGGGAAGCAGCCGCATAGCACAGGGAGATCAGCTCGGTGCTTTGTGACCACCTAGAGGGGTGGGATAGGGAGGGTGGGAGGGAGACACAAGAGGGAAGAGATATGGGGATATATGTATACATATAGCTGATTCACTTTGTTGTACAGCAGAAACTAACATTGTAAAGCAATTATACTCCAAAAAAGATGTGGAAAAAGTAAGTTTCTGCCACTAATGTTCCATAGAGCATCAAAAAAAAAAAAAAAAAAATGGCAGGGAGCTGCCTGATAAGCTGCTGAGATTCTTGCCTTGTGATGTCTCCCCTGAAAGCCCTTCAGAGAATCTCCACAGACAGAATTGCCATCGCAGTATGGGTAATACGTTTATGTGAAGGGCAACATCTAGAAAACTCGAATTCCCTGTGGGGAGTCAGTGTCAGCCACCATCATTTATTTATTTATTATTTATTTTTTATTTATTTTTTTGCGGTACGCGGGCCTCTCACTGCTGTGGCCTCTCCCGTTGCGGAGCACAGGCTCCGGACGCACAGGCTCAGCGGCCATGGCTCACGGGCCCAGCCGCTCCACGGCATGTGGGATCTTCCCGGACCGGGGCACGAACCCGCGTCCCCTGCAAAGGCAGGCGGACTCTCAACCACTGCGCCACCAGGGAAGCCCTTCTGTTAATGTTTACATCACTGGTCTCAACCTCTGTTTGGTTAAAGGCATTTGTAATTTGAAAAAGCTACCTTAACCAAAATTCTCACGCATTGTTTTCATCCGTTCTCCCTCCTCGAGGATTGGTTCATACTGTGCATTCTTTTTTTTTTTTTTCGGTACGCGGGCCTCTCGCTGTTGTGGCCTCTCCCGTTGCGGAGCACAGGCTCCGGACGCGCAGGCTCAGTGGCCATGGCTCACGGGCCCAGCCGCTCCGCGGCATGTGGGATCTTCCCAGACCGGGGCACGAACCCGCGTCCCCTGCATCGGCAGGCGGACTCTCAACCACTGCGCCACCAGGGAAGCCCCACCATTAGTTATTAACCCGGTATCCATCCTCCCTTCTCCTTTGCCCACAAAACTCTGGTTTCCTTCAGGATGTCGGTATGTTAACCCTTGAGGCAATGTCTCATGCTCACAGCACCCAACCTTCCTTACAGTTTGGGGATGGGGGCTGGCCCTGTGTCCCAGTCCTGGGCAATGAGACTTAAGCGGATGTCGGTTAGGGTATGTCTGGGAAAGCCCTTGCTTTGTGATGAAAGGAGAGAGACCATCACTGCCTCAGCCTTCTTCTACCCCTTCCTGCCTGAACACAGTGTGTCCTCTGGACCTCCAGCAGCTATCTCCAACCCACGAGACAAAGGACCAGAGGACAAACTCCGCATTAAAGGTAGCAGGGAAGGAGACTGAGAAGAAGCCTGGGCTCCTGGGAGCTGCTCAACCGACAAAAGTATCCATTTCTGGACTTACTATTCTAGGAGAAAAATTGGCCCCTATTTGCTTAAGCTTCTTTTGTTGGATTTTTTGTACTTGCAGCCAAGTATTCCTCCCTGATAAGAACTCCTACCAGTCGTATTTTAGTGTTATTAGCTCAGTTCGTTTTGAGCATCTTACTCTTTCCAAGCTGAGGAGGCTTTCTGACCAATCGCTGCCATCATTCCTGCCTTGAAACTCGCGTTCCGTGGGCCAAGCCCCGCTAGTCCTGGCTGGCCCAACACAAAAGGAGAAGGCTGCGCAATTGGTTCTAGACATCCACTGCCCCTTTCCCTTTTCCTCAACTCAAAGGCAAGTGACTGATCAACGTGAAGTTTGTTGGGACTGTCACTACCATCTGATGAATACGTGCATGTTAGCTCTGCCTTTCTAGGAAAAAAGATCTGTACTTGTGTCGGCCTAACCCAGTGGTTCTCATCTTGGTACCCAGTAGAATCACCGGGAATCTTTAATTCCTGGGAGCAGCGCGTTTACACAGAATGTCTGGGCCTCACCCCAGACCAGTGAAACCAGAAACCCCGAGTGCAGGGCACAAGCATCTGAATTTTTTAAAAAGCTTCACAAGACGGTTGAGAAGTGCTGCCTTTGCTCCTGCCTCCCCACTCTCATTATAGATGTTCACGGGAATTAAGGGAGGATGGGGAAAAAATATTTGGGGAGTAGCCATCCTTTCAACCCTCAGCAAATTACCCTATTATGAATAGATACTGTCTCATTTCCACTCGAGATGGCCTCGCTCATTTTGCAGATGCACAGAAAGAGAGGTATGGGGTGCTGAGCGATTCACTGGCCTAAGTACGAAGAGCAAAGGAGCGTGACTGCGGTCCCCAGGAGGGACATGCCTATTCTGGGCGAACCGGGTCCGTGTCTCGCCTGAGATCCCAAGGAAACTGCCGTGAAAGCAACCAAATCTTCCACCAGTATATCTTTAAAAACAATCTAAGAGCTTTTAAAAAGAAAAAAAAATCACTCTTACTCCCATCTTTCCTTTCCTTGTTGAATTTTCTGCAAACAAAAGGGGTCCCGCGTGAGTGTGCTTCTCTGATGCAGTGGTTGTTGAATGACCCACAAGATGCTTCAATCCATGGGCCTCAGTTGAATCAGATCTGCAAGACTTGGGCAGGTAGGGAGTGCAGGACAAAGCCTGCTCATCCGGTCTGTTTCTGAGGCAAAATCAGAATTCTCAGGCCTTCTGTCACTGTCAGAATCTCACTCTGCTGCTTCCGGCCCAGGGAAGCAATGGCAATATATTCAGTCACACCAGGATTCCTGTTAAATGATGGATTGCGATTCCATAGCGAGCAGCCCATCCCTGCAGGAGAGGTTGAAGCCCAGGGAGCTGTCGCCAGTGTAATAAGAGCACTGGAGGGGCCTTGCACGGCTGCAACTGCAGTAAAGAAGGAGGTGAAATCCATTAGCAGCTGTCTTTATTTTGCTAGCCCACTGATGAGCGAACTCTACAGAAAGCTCTTTCCAACGTATTTTACCTGCTTCTTTTAGCCAGACTTGGACCTATCAGGCCAATCAAGTTCTCACCAGTAATAGCAGCTACTCAAGGAGCTTTTCCCGGAATACTGGGAATGTCCTTTCCCTGCAGGATAAGTAGAAGTCCTTAAGGGAGGTTTGGCACATGGATTTAAATGTTTGTACCTGGGTTTAGAGCCAGAGAGCAGTAAGTAGATATTGCTGATTCCTCATTTAGGAGTGTGACAAGGCTCTGACGGTGAGCTCTTGAGACAGTTTCCAAGGTTTTGTGCGGGATATTGTGTGGTTGACAGTTTTCCTGCTTAGCTAAGGTAGGGGTGGTTTATGCCCCACAGAGCAGATGCCATTGGTGTCACTCACCTCTGCAGTGCAGTTGTCAGGCTTCGTTCTAGTGCTTGCGCAGGCTGGTACCTACTTTTTTCCCTCACTTGTGTGTGTTCTCACCTGGGTTCTTCTCTCTCTTTGTAAATGTGTGCATACAGGAGACGATTCATTTTATGGGTCAACTTAGAGCGTGTTTGGGGTTGAGATTAAGAGTATATTGGTGGGCTTCCCTGGTGGCGCAGTGGTTGAGAGTCCGCCTCCTGATGCAGGGGACGCGGGTTCGTGCCCCGGTCTGGGAAGATCCCACGTGCCGCGGAGCCATGGCCGCTGAGCCTGCGCGTCCGGAGCCTGTGCTCCGCAACAGGAGAGGCCACAGCAGTGAGAGGCCCGCGTACCGCAAAAAAAAAAAAAAAAAAAAAAAAAAAAAAGAGTATATTGGTGAACCTTGAGCAAAGCAGATTGCCCTCTCTAATGTGGGTGGACCACAGTTGATGGCTGAATAGAACAACAACCAAAAAGCCCAGTCTCCCTAAGCAAGAGCAAACACTGCAACAGATGGCCTTCAGACTTCATTTACACCGTTGGCTCTCTGGGGTCTCCAGCCTGCCAGCCCACCCTGCAGACTTGAACTTGTTAGCCTCCCTAATTGCGTGAGCCAATTCCTTAAAATAAATCTCTTTCTTTCTATATCTATACACATAACCTATTGGTTCTGTTTCTCTGGAGAATCCTGACTAATACACACGAGTTCCCAAACATGTAAGTATGTCTGAAAACATTGTTTATTAAACGCAATGTTAAAGTAAAAAAGAACGTATTTGCTGAGTGTTTCAAGTTCATTTTAAAGACTGTTGTATTTTTATGTTGGAGATCTCATATCTTTCTAATGATGGGCAGTTTTAGTTAAGTTCAGTGCTGTTCTCATTGGCTAATAAAGATTTCAATGTTTCTGAGTCTATAAGAGGTAGGTACTCTTTAACTATTTCATTTTTTGCAATCAAGTAGTCAGTCAATCAAGAGGTATTTATAGGGGCTTCCCTGGTGGCGCGGTGGTTAAGAATCCGCCTGCCAATTCAGGGGACACGGGTTTGAGCCCTGGTCTGGGTAGATCCCACATTTCACGGAGCAACTAAGCCCCTGCGCCACAACTACTGAGCCTGCGCTCTAGAGCCCGCGAGCCACAACTACTGAAGCCCGTGCGCCTAGAGCCCGTGCTCCGCAACAAGAGAAGCCACCGCAATGAGAAGCCTGCGCACCGCAACGAAGAGTAGCCCCCGCTCGCTGCAACTAGAGAAAGCCCACATGCAGCAACGAAGACTCAACCCCACCAAAAATAAAATTAAAATAAATAAATTTTTAAAAAATTGTGAGTTTGAGTCAAAAGTGATTTTTTTTTAAAAAAAAGATGGATTTATAAACTGTATAGTTTATAAAAATCAGCATAACAAGGCAGGTGAATCTCCCTCCCACTTTCCCTGTTCCAGCACCTCCCCAGGCTAAGGTAAAAGCAGGGGCTAGAAGGAAGCAGACAGCCACTCAGCCTAAGAACATACAGGAGATGTGCTAGGAGGAGGCTGATCTTTTCACCGTAAAAGGTTGAATTGTTTTTTAAGGTCCTCCACCAAGAGAACAGATGAACAGACTTTAGAAAACACCTCTTCTTGCTCTGTCCTATACACACACACACACACACACACACACACACACACACACACACACCCAGAGCATTCCACCCCTTGTCCAGCAGCAGATGGTGAGAACTGAAAAAGTGTGAGCATTCTAACTTCAGGAGACCAGATCTAAGAGGTAGAAGACTTTGGGGGCAGGTGGAGTTGGGGGGTGGGGAAAGGAGAGTTATAAGCCGAAGTGTTAAAAAAGGACAAAGTACAGAGGAGATGGAGAAATAATCCTTTATCCATTCATCTCTCGATGGACACTTAGGTTGCTTCCATGTCCTGGCTACTGTAAATAGAGCTGCAGTGAACATTGTGGTACATGACTCTTTTTGAATTATGGTCTTCTCAGGATAAAACAGAAACTAACACACCATTGTAAAGCAATTATACTCCAACAAAGATGTTAAAAAAAAGAAAATCCTTGATCTTGTTTGCTTGCAACTTGAAAATCTAGGTATCGGCAAACTACCATTAAATCTAGTATTTGGGCAACTTCTTTTTGTATCTAGAGCTGACATGATGGAAACTTAATGTCCCTGTGAGTGGGCGGGATCATGAGTTTAGCTCGTGACCACAGTTCTCTGTGAATACGGGTTCCCATTGGTTATGGACTACGGTGGAGCTTGGTCTTGCTTACCTTAGGAAACACAGATGGCTGTACGCAAATGAATTTACATTGCCTGAGGTCTTTTGTCACACCCCTGCAGATGGGACTGGCAGAAGGAGTCCACGTCAGTAAGGACATGAAATCGGTCTTGTTCATCCAGCTTGTTCATAATGCCTGCTATGTGCTGGGCACGGTGCGGAGGGCAGTGAGTAGCCCTGTCCTCAGGGAGCTTATGATCCAAAAATCTTTATACATAATTAATAACTGTTATCATAAGTACTATGCAAGAGAAGCAAGAGCGTGCTGACAGCCTGCAACCAGAGGCCCCAATCTGATCTGGGCTAGGACTGACTTCCTTATTAAAAAATATGTCAGCTGATACCTAAAGAATGAGGGGAATTAACCAGTTCCCCAGGGGAAACCCTGAGAGAGGAGGGAGCCCAAGGGTGTGAAGGGTAAAAGAATGGGGGGTGGTGGGGAGAGATGAAGCCAGCCAGGTGGGCCAATAGACAAGGTTAAGAATCTCAGACTTGATTCTTGGTGGGAAACCACTGTAGGTCTTTTTGAGGGGAGAAGGGGATGTTGAAGGATGTGATTTGCATGTTTTAAAAGTCTAACCATTCTGTTGAAAGAGGGGGACTGCAAAGGTACAGTGGAAATCATCCACAAACTCCTTAATTCAACATTCCAGGCCTATTTCTTTCTTTTTTAAAATTGGTGTAAAATACACATAACATAAAACCTACCATCTTCACTATTTTTAAGTGTTCAGTTCAGTGGCATTAAGTACATTCACACTGTTTTGCAACCATCTTGCAAAACTGAAACTCTGTCCCTGTTAAACAGTAACTCCCCATTCCCCTCCTCCAGCCCCTGGTAACCAGCATTCTACGTGTGTCTCTATGAATGTGACCTTTCTAAGTATCCCGTATAAGTGGAATCATACAGTGTTTGTCCTTTTCTGATTGGATTATTTCACTTTGCACAGTGTCCTCCAGCTTCATCCATACTGTAACATGTGTCAGAATTTCCTTCCTTCTTAAGCCTGAATGATATTCCTCTGTATGGACATAACACACTTTGTGTATCCATTCATCCATTGATGGACACTTGGGTTTCTTCCACCCCTTGGCTATTGTGAATAATGCTGCTATGAACACGGGTGTACAAATGTCTCTTTGAGTCCCTGCTTTCTTTTTTTTTAAATTAATTTTTACTGGCGTATAGCTGATTTACAATGTTGTGTTAGTTTCAGGTGTACACCAAAGTGAATCAGTTATACATATACATAAACCCACTCTTTTTTAGATTCTTTTCCCATATAAGTCATTATAGAGTATTGAATAGAGTTTCCTGTGCTATACAGTAGGTCCTTATTAGTTATCTATTTTATATATAGTATCAATAGTGTGTATAGGTCAATCCCAATCTCCTAATTTATCTCTCCCCCCCGCCCCTTTCCCCCTTGGTAACCCTAAGTTTATTCTCTACATCTGTGACTTTATCTCTGTTTTGTAAATAGGTTCATTTGTACCATTTTTTTGAGTCCCTGCTTTCAGTTCTTTTGAGCATATACCCCAAAGGCTATTTCTTGAACTCCCTTTTCAGGAATGACACTACACTAAACACTATAGGGGTTTAGAAAAATGAAGATGACACAGTCCCTGCCATCCCAATGTAGATGGGACAATACCTCCTCTCTCTCTGAAGATTTTGGTGGAGTAGACAAAGAGATGGCTGATACAGTTAGAAAGACAGGGCTGGTTAAGGGTATTAGGTTAATTCAGTAAAAGATAGTGAACCACTGAAGGATTTGGTTTCTCTTGTTGTTGTTTTTTGTTTTTGCCTGCTTGGTTAATTGGCTGTTTGATTTGTTAAAAGCCAAACGACATTAAAAATAGAACAAGCTCAACTGAATTGGGCTACAGAAAAATGGTCTTGTAGTCCATAAGTAGAATGCTTTGGGGTGGGCAAAACTGGAGACAGAGGGCTCAGATCAGAGGCTATGGCACTAGCCCAGGTAAGAAAAAAATCAAGGTCTTAATGAGTGTGATACCAGTGGGGGATGGAAAAAAGGCATTTTCCTTTAGAGTTTGTGTTAGCCATGGCCGAAGCCCATGTGCTCTTGGTGGATTTCAGAATGGCCTGGTCTCCACCCACATGGCAGTCTCCTCTCTCAGGGGCCATCAGCCTCTGTCAGAGGGAGAAAGTCTCTTCCTCCAGGGTTTCCTTCCATTAAGGAGCATCTCGGTCCGCTCCAGCTCCTGCTTCCTTGTGGCCGGATGAGAGGCAGCCCAGGAGAGCGCCCAGCGCACACCAGCTCTGGGGGCTATTTGGAGCAACACCTTTGAAGGACAGATTCTTGAAGCAGGAACTCCCACCGGGCAACTCAAGAAGGCTCTGGGCAGCTCAGTCCCTTTAGCTATTTTTAGTGTGCCTTTTAGATTCAGAAACAGCAGCATTCTGTAAAAACTCATTTTTTCTGCCTCCCCCAGGCAGAAAATTTCAATCCCAAACCTTCACACTAAATAGCACAGCATCTGAGCACTCAGGTTGCTTTCTTCCCTCTGTGTTACCTTTCCATCAGACCTTGAAGGATGCTAAAAGCTTGAAATCTTACAGTCCCAACTCAAGCAGCAGACAATTGCAATTCATGGGGTCCCTAACCATATTAAGACCATGATGTCAAACTGTGGGGAGAGGATGCAGTAACTGTACAGTAGTTGAGAGATACGAACCTCAATGCCCACCCCCCCCAAAGTAGTACCCCAAGTCTGAACATGAACGTACTCTAAGTGGTCCTCAGATCCTGGGTTCATCTTAAAAGATTCATTCCTTTTAAAAGGACTCTTTAGGAGTATGAGAAATCTAGTTTAAAAACATTCTACCTTATCCTCTTCACATGGTATCATTAAGAACTCTTAAAAATAATGGAGCCATATGACAAGAGAAACATCAATGTTCCATTTACTTATTCTTGTCTGTGGGACCCACTGCTAAGAGTTGGATGGCTAACAAGTGTCTGTAATTGGCCACTCTCAGAAGTGCTGAGAAACATCCAGACGTATAGGACATGGGCCAGCTACACGCTTAGCTGGGAATATGATATAAATTTATCCTTTGAATTTCTTTTTTTCATTTTGAAAATTGTCAAAAGTACAGAAAAGTTGAATGAGTGATACACCATTCAAGGACATCATATGCCTTTCACCTAGATTCACTGGTCATTTATATTTTACTCTACATGCTTTCTCTTTCTTTTTCTCTTCATACATATGTATATATACAGATGGATAATATGTGTGAGAATGTACACACACACACACGTCAAACCATTTGAAAGTAAACTGTAGGCATGATACTCCACCCTAAATGCTTCAGTGTGTATCTTTTGAGAACAAAAACATTGTCCTTTATAATCCCAATGCTATGCTCACACCCAAGAATAATAACATTGATATGTTAAAGGAAAATGTTCGAAAAGGGAAAATTACGATTCTTATCCAAATATAGAATGAACATGTGTTAAAGATTTTAAGTCACGATCAGTGAGGGAACTGTTAAGACGTCACAACCAGTTCAAAAGAGAATCCAAAGAACAGGAACATTTGTCGAAGAGGGAGTTTGAAAAGAATGAGCAAATGGAGGAAAAGCTGGCTTCCTTGTGTCGAAGGGCAAGGATTATTTTGCATTTCTCTCCATTATCTACAACCTAATAAGCTGTAGAATAGCTCAACGGTAACAAAAGGTGCAGAGCCCCCGAAGAGTCAGATAACCCTGAGGGGTGTGCTCAAATAGTTGGCAAACTTTTTCTATAAAGTGCTAGATAGTAAATATTTCAGGTTTTGCAAGCCATGTGGTCTTTGTTACGACTATTCAACTCTATTGTTAAACGAGAAAGTAACCACAGATAATCCATCAAGGAGTGAGTGTAGCTTTGTGCCAATAAAACTTTATTTATAAACCCAGGTGACAGGCCATATCCGGCCCACTGGCTGTAGTTCGCTGACCCTGCTCTAAAGAATGCAGTTTCCCGATGAAGCACAAATTTTCTCTAACAGATACAGAAACAAGATGGTCTTACAAGTTGAACTGTGTCCTCCTCAAAATTCGTATGTTGAAGTCCTAACCACCCCCCTGCCCCAGTACCTCAGAATAGGACTGTATTTGGAGATAGAGTCTTTAAAGAGGTAATTGAAATGAGGTCATTAGGGCGGGCCCTAGTCCAATATGGCTGGTGTCCCTATAAGAAAAGGAGATTAGGACGCAGACACATACAGAGGGAACACCATGTGAACATACAGGGAGAAGACAGCCTTCTACAAACCGAGGAGAGAAGCCTTAGAAGAAATTGCAAGAAAATAAATTTCTGCTGTTTGAGCCACCCAGTGTGTGGTGCTTTGTTATGGCAGCTGAAACAGACTACCACAGACGTCTTTCACTTTTAAGATATGACTATCTAATCATGGGTCAAAGGAGTAGGATAGACTAATTTCTCACTAAAGTTGTTTTATCAAATGCATTATCTTCAAGACACACTTGAAGGTGGAGATGGGGGGAAAATTTCAATGTCAAGTTTAGAAACTATAACAAACCATAGTTCCTTCTTAAATACCCCCTACAGTGTCAGTACGTCAAAGCTCTTGAGATGTCCTACGGTAATACCTGCTTTAATTTTGTGTCACCCAGAGTTTCTCAGACTCAGAGTGCCATTTTTAAAGATACAGTTCTTTTGTTTTGTTTTGTTTTGTAAATAAGTTCATTTGTATCATTTTTTATTAGATTCCACATATAAGTGATATCATGATATTTGTCTCTTTCTGTCTGACTTACTTCACTTAGCATGATAATCTCTAGGTCCATCCCTGTTGCTGCAAATGGCATTATTTCATTCTTTTTTATGGCTGAGTAGTATTCCATTGTATATATGTACCACATCTTCTTTATCCATTCCTCTGTCAATGGACATTTAGGTTGTTTCCATGTCTTGACTATTGTAAATAGTGCTGAAATGAACACTGGGGTGCATGGATCTTTTCGAATTATGGTTTTTCTCCAGATATATGCCCAGGAGTGGGATTGATGGATCATATGGTAGTTCTGTATTTAGTTTTTTAAGGATCTAAATAGACATTTTCCCAAAGAAGACATACAGATGGCCAAAAAGCACATGAAAAGATCCTCAACATCACTAATTATTAGAGAAATGCAAATCAAAACTATCGATACAATGAAGTATCCCCTCATACCGGTCAGAACGGCTATCATCAAAAAGTCTACAAACAGTAAATGCTAGAGAGGGTGGGCAAAAAAGGGAACCCTCCTACACTGTTGCTGAAAAGATACGGTTCTAAATAATAAAACCAGTATTCTTGGAACACGCTTCGGAAACGCTAGTGTGAGCGAAAAATGAAGCAGATATTCTGAGAATGTAGAGGTGTTATGAAGCGAGACTTGGGAAGTGTAGGATTCTGAAACCTGGAGAAGAGAACCTCAGTGTGTTCCAGGCAGGGGCAAGAGGGAGACTCTTGTGCCCAAGTCTGTGTGATCACGACATGGAAAGGAGAACAAGAAAGGCTGGATGGCCCAGAGCTGAGTTCTTCTGGTGTTGTCCTAAAGGAAGGATCAGTTATCTCTGTTTCGAGGAGATCCTGAGACCTCGAGCATCCCGCTGTAGACTAAGGAAAGGAATTTAGAACAGCTGGCTCTTAGTGTCTTCCTCCGGGACCCCCGATGATCACCTCCCAACAGAACTTAAAAGCCCACCGTACGCTCCTTCTGTGAAATTACTGCAGATCAATGGGGTAAAAGCCCGGGTGGCGCCCTCGATGTCAGCCTCTGGCCACCAGATGGCGCGCGGCATCCACAGTGCACGTGCGCCCGCCTCGGTCCGCCCAAGGGCTGGCCCGGGGCCCAGAGGAAATGCGTTTCCGTGTCTCCTCTTACAGAGTGCCCTGCAACGTTTTTACACTTTAGAAAGCTCATCCATAGAGAAGCATGTGAAACAGCACACTGCACAGCTGTGCTCTTCCTGTCCTGTCCCTCCCGGGGACACGTCAGCTGCGTTTCCCCTCGTCTGTAGAGTTTCAGAGCCTTCTTGCACATTTGTTCTCGCTGGAACTAGATGTAGGGAGTGTTTTGCTTCCATTTTGAAACCCGCAATCCTGCTGAAATAGAATCTTTTGAAAAAAATATCCCAAGGATTATTTATTAGGGCAGGCAACCACATTGCTGGCGTGAAAACAAACTCTGCCAACGCTTTGTTACCCTGGTGTTCTGACAGCTGACACAGAGGGTGGAAGGTTTTGACGTCATCCCAAACCTCAGCCCCAAGAGTTAATGATGTTACTCATGCCACTGGGGCATGGAAGAAAGACTCGCATTTTTGGGTGGTTATTGCTTGCCCAGAGCGGTGGAATGAGCCACAGGGCTGAAGGCCAACGGACTCGGGCCACCCATGCAGTGAAATAATCCCCCAGAAATGCACTGCCTGGAGTGGAAATGAAAGTCAAGTGAACGGTCATTCCAGGGCATTTCCTAAATATTATGAACAGTCATTCAGTCTAAAGTTTGTTTGACTCTCAACGCTGCAAATCTCACATTTGGGATACATTACGTAGATACCAAGAAATGATGGGAATCAAACAATGGTCAAGTTCTGGGTCATAAGCAGTGAGGCCTGTTCTTATTTTCTGTTCCAATGGCAATGAATAATTAATAACCTAGTTTTTGAATGGAAAGAACATTTCAATAGATGGGTGATGCTTTCAGAAGGGCCTCTGCGAGTCACTGTTTATTTCCTTCTTTCTTTCTCTTTCTGAAGTAGGGCCCTGGAAGGGAAGACAAAAGCAATATTCAAATATGACCTACATTTTTGACCCAATCAGAGACTTGTATGAATAAAGAAAAGCAAACCTTGGCACCTGCATTTTGCCAGGCACTCTGTTCCATGTCTTAAAAGTACTTCGGTATTTAATCTTCCTGACAATCTTCCTGGCTTTGGCCCAGGTTTTCAGATGAGAAACCTAGGTTCAGAGAGGTTATGTAGCTTGCCAGAGGTCACACAGCCAGTAAATGTGAGAGCTAGGGGATGGGCCCAGATCTCTCTGACTTCAAAGCCTGGGTTTGTTCTTCACCAAGGCATTTCATAGACTCACAGAACCTCCGAGTTGGGAGGGATCTGGGAGGTCATTTAGATAAACCCTCTAAATAATGCAGGAATCCCTTTTCCAGTATTCTCCATAAGTGGTAAGGATAAATGTGCCTGAAATCAAAAGCCGAAGCCTAGAAAGAAATAAGAGCAAGACTTCAGAATGCAGACAGGGAGCCTAAATAAATGTAACAGATTTTGTTTCAATTTTATTTAAAAATTTAAAACATATATATATATATATATTTACAAAATTAAATACACACATACAGGGTGGGATGGCTATCATATTTTCAAGTGTGTGTGCTTTAATTAAAAATGATTCAGAGGAATACTACTATCTCAAAACACCTTCCCATACCAGAAAGATGGTTCTGGTAAAAAGCCCCCTTTCAATACTGGAGACAGTTAACTACATGGAATGAGGGTAGGTGACTGGCCTCAGGCCACACAGCAGGTCGTGGCTGAGCTAGAAATAAAACTGAATGCTGTGTGTCCTAGCTGTGCCTCAGCGCTGCTTGTCCTTGCCACCTCACACTTAGTCCCTTGTCATGACTAGCTCTGTGTGAATTTGGTAAGGAAACCCAAAACCGGGTTTCAGTTTTCATTACATACCGGAAACTTGGCCTGAGATCACTAAAAAGTTCACTATGGTTTGTGAACCTTTCAAGCAGATGGAGCCAGGTTTCTGCCACGTGCCTGCCCCCACGATGCCAGGAGGGATGCTGAATGGGAACCAGGTACAATTCCATAGCCTCTGCAGTGCCATGTCCCAGGTACAGGCCAGCCTGGGGTGACACCGGGAGACCAGAAACCTCTGCAAATCACAGCTGCTGTGGCGTTTCTTTCCACTCCAGCCAGGGACAGAGAGAAAAGGAGGGAATGATTTAGGAGGTGTGCATTTTCATTTGCAAAGAAAGTTACGGAAGTTACTAGTGAGATTTAGATTGGTAATTAAGTGATAACGGCTGTGTAAAACTGCTTGAGTTGGAATTCCTGGAAAATACAGGAGGGACTGAGGCCCTTTTGAGAAACATCTTATTGTTAACATTTTCAGAAACAATTTGGGTTTCTATAGTCCTTTGTATCCGCTAAGAGTAACTCCTCAAAACACCCTCCTGCGGCAGGCCCCTGGGCCAGCCCATCTGTGCAGACCCCAAATACACATCATCTCTTGCGGGGCTTGTATTAGGCTCACCTGACTCCTGCCCCAGGCCAGCGAAGGAAGGTCAAGTAGATGTCCTTCAAATGGCATAGCCAAGCAGGGAATGTCTTGTTTTGTTTTAAATCATTAAGACCCTCTGTACAACCAGCTTGAAATGATCCAGTTTAATTGAGGGACTTAGGGGAATTCTGAAGAAACCAGGTTCAAAGATCTTGCAAGAATTTAAGTTCAAGCTACCATGGAAAACAGAAATGGCTCTCTTCCCTCGCTGGCTGGCAGTGGTGGGCCAAACGTCCATGAGGCTGAGGAAAAGGAATAAAGGAGAAAAATATTCTCTAAATATTAACTATATCATAATATATATAAATATATGGTATATACTTTTATGTATTCTAATTATATTTTAATTATATATTATAAGATATATAAATAAATAAGATATATATTAAATATATATTATAGATTTGTGTATATAATTTATAATAATATACATTATCTTATAGTTAGAGAGAGACTCACTTATGTGAGCATGACGTGTGCAGTGTAATGAGGTACATCTCTTAAAAAATTGGTCTGTGGTGTTCTTAGTTTTCTCCTTTGCCTTAATCGTGGAAATCTAAATAAATATTGTCTTAGGACCAAGAGTGGAGGAAATAGTTCCCTACTTATGATGGTTCGACGGAACGATTTTTCGACTTCATGATGGTTCAAAAGCGATATGCAGGACTTACCTGGTGGTCCAGTGGTTAAGACTCTACGATTCCACTGCAGGGGGCATGGCTCCCATCCCTGGTCGAGCAACTAAGGTCCTGCAAGCTGTGCAGTGCATCCAACGAAAGAAAAAAAAAAAAAAGCGATATGCATTCACTAGGAACCGTACTTCAATTTTGAATCGCGATCTCTCCCCGGGCTAGCGATTTGTGCCACGATTCTCCATCCTCTCTGGTGATGCCCGGCAGCGAGCCACAGCTCCCGGTCAGCCCCGCCATCACGCGGGTTCACACCTGATACACTTAAAACCATTCTGTCCCCAGACAGCCACTGTGTTTTTCACTCTCAGTACACTATTCAATAAATTGCATGAGCTATTCAACACTTTATTACGAAACAGGCTTTGTGTTTGACGATTTTGCAGGCTAATGTAAGTGTTCCGAGCACGTTTAAGGTGAGCTGGGCTATTCCATGATGTTTGGTGGGTTAGGTGTGTAAATACATTTTCTACTAACAGTATTTTCAATTTCCGGTGGGTTTATAGGGACGTGACCCCATCGTAAGTCAAGAAAGATCTGCATTTTGAATGTTCAACGTGCAGCTCGCTTATGGGAAGTAATGAAAAGCTTAGTTTCTTTTCACGTTTGTCCCCTTTCAGGGTTTTAAAATGCTCTTTCAATTCTTGCGGTCATGTGAGCAGGCTTGGGGATGGGTATGTCTGTAAGCTGAGGACACAGGGACTACCGAGGACCGGCTTTAAGATGATGGTGCCCCTTGATTCAGGGGAGGAGGGTAAGGGCCGACTCTTCCTGTCGCATCTTTGGGGTTGGTATCTGTTGCCAGCATCTCTGAACGAACCTGGTAGTGCAGGGGACCCAGTGAGGCACCCAGGCTCAGTGGGGACCCCTGGCAAGCACTCCCTGTCTGTGTGGTTTTGAGAGGAAAGAGAGGGCCGAACAGGAGGCCCATCAGGACTTCTGGGGCCTATCTGAGGCTGTGACAATTTGGGGAACGTCCAGAGGGAAGGGGCGGTGGTCTTGCTGGGCCCTGAGGCGCACCTAGGACTAAGGTCGTGGGAGGGAGGAAGGGGATCCAGGAATCAGAGCTCAGATGGACAGGCTGACGCCCTGTCAGCACGCCCACTCAGCACGTGGTGAATACCAAACGTGCTCATTGACTCAAGACGGTACTAACTGTCCTCAAAATACGAAGAGAAAATAATTTACAGTAATAACTATCTCATCACACGTCTGAAAGTGTAGCACGCGAACGTACCAACCACGACTGAGCTCAGCTCTTATCCGTCAGGGTGGATGGTGGGAGCTTTGAACATGATTGGTGTAGCGGGGCAGGGGGTCTGGGGTCCGTGAGGGTGCAATGAAGCCCTGGGCTATGAGGGAGGATGAAAGGAGGATGACCTTCATTCTCTGGAGGGCATCAGTGTCAGAGATGTAAGGACAGAGAAAATTGGACAACTGGGAAGGTATTTTGTTCTGAGTGACTGCTGAAGATTCATGCTCAAGCCAGAATGTTACAGCAAAGCACACCTTCTCTTTCTGGGGGTTTCTAGATTATAGGCACTACAAATATAGGTCTCCTACACCTGGCTGATTAACAGTCCATGTTCCCATCTTCCTTCCTCTGCCATTCCTGGTTGTCCTATTTTTTCCTTAAGACTAAAGGGATATTGGAGAACCTGAAGGTGATGTATGTGTATATATATGTATTTATGTGTATATATGTGTGTATATATTTATGTGTATATATAGATATGTGTATATATACGCATGTATGTGTATACATGTATGTATGTGTATACGTGTATGTATGTATATATATGTAAGTATGTGTATATATGTATGTGTATATATGCAAGTATGTGTATACACGTATGTGTGTGTATATATGTGTATATAAGTATACATGTGTGTGTGTACCTGTATGTATGTGCATGTGTGTATGTATGTGTGTATGTGTATATATGTATGCATGTGTGTATATATTATGTGTATATACATGTATGCGTGTATAGTGTGTATATGTATATGTGTGACTATGTGACTATGTGTATATATGTATGTATATAAGTATGTATGTATACATATGTATGTGTGTGTATATATATGTATGTATGTGTGTGTGTGTGTATGTATATATATATTTTTCGGCCACACAGGGCAGCATGTGGGATCCTAGTTCCCCGACCAGGAATCAAACCCGCACCCCCTGCACTGGGAGCCTGGAGTCTTAACCACTGGACCACCAGGGAAGTCCCTATGAAGTATATTTTGAAGACAATTGCTTGTTGGGAATTTCCAGAGGTGACCTGAATTATCACATTATGTTTTGTATAATGAGTAACCTTTTTCCTATACCTTTTTCCTTCCCTTGCTTAGCTAATTCTGGTTCTTCCCAAAGGATATTCGTCTGAAAATTGACAACTGATGTTCAAAAGAAACAGGCCAAAATCTTGGTTCTTGAAAGACTGTAAAGCAAAATTATCTTTCAGGATTATCCAAAGACATACAACAGAAGACAGGATTAAAAAAATGTCAACCGGGCATCTGACCATACAAACACACACTTACAACGGTGAGCACTCATTGGAAGCTTATCAGGTGACTGACCCTTCATTGTGCAGATTGCACACGCGAACGTGTTTAACAATGGAATAAAATGGACCACCACCCAGATGGGCGGCAGTGATTTGATCGCTGGCTCCACTTTCTCCCTCACCCCTGTCCCCACTGACCTTTTCACTGCTTCATGCTCCATTTTAGCAAACACGTCAAAGACTTAAATATCAGGTTTTCACCAGCCCCTCCCAAATTACGTTGTTATCTGTGAGCTTTCTCCTATGCCTACAAGTTAGCTTTACTCAATCCGGTCATAACGTGAAAAAGAGAGAGGGCTCTCTCCCCGCCAGAGGGCTGCTCGGCCTGGGTACCTCACCACATCTTCTACCTTCGGTTCCTGCATCAATTAGATTTCATACTCTGGAGGAGTGCACGGGTTAAACTATAACCCCCCAGAAAAAGATATGTCGTGGTCCTGACCCCCAATACCTGCAAATGTGATCTTCTTTGGAAATAGGGTCTGTGCAGATGTCATCAAGGTAAGATGAGGTCACGATATTGTAGGTGTGCCCTTGATCGGTGTGACTGGCGTCCTTGTAAGGGGAGGAGAAACACCCACCAAGACAGACACAGTGGGCCAAAGCCCGCATGATGACAGAGAGAGAGAGAGATAGAGAGAGAGAGAGAGAGAGATGAAATGCCACAGCTACAAGGTGAGAATTCCTCGACTCACCAGAAGCTAGACGAGGCAGGAAGAATTCTCTTTAGGCCCTGCCTGACCTTGATCTCAGACTTCAAGTCTCCACAGCCATGAGACAATCCGTTCCTGTAGTGTGAGCCACCCAGGGTGAGGTACTTTGTTACATCAGCCCCAGCAAATTAATATGGGCGTGCTGGGGGGGCAGCTGAAGGTACTGCAGTTTGAAATCAGATCTGAACTTGAGTCAAGTTTCAGTGACTTACTAGCTGATGATTTGGGGCAGATTCCTCGCTGGGCCTCCATGTTTCCTGAGACCTAAGCGGCCCAAGAAAGGGGAATAATAAGACTAACCTTGCAGGACTGTTGTGATAATTAAATGGGATACATATGCATATCAGTCGGGAAGGTTGTTTTAAAATTTATTTTATTGAAGTAGAGTTGATTTACGATGCGTTAGTTTCTGCTGTACAGCAAAGTGATTCAGTTTTACATATATATATTCTTTTTCATATTCTTTTCCATTATGGTTTATTACAAGATATTGAAGGTAGGTCCCTGTGCTCTACAGTAGGACCTTGTTGTTTATCCATCCTATATATAGAACAGTTTGCATCTGCTAATCCCAAATTCCCAATCCATCCCTCTCCGTCTCCCCCTCCCTCTTGACAACCACAAGTCTGTTCTCTATGTCCTTGAGTCTGTTTCTTTTCGTAGATAAGTTCATTTGTGTCGTATTTTAGATTCCTCATATAAGTGATATTGTATTTGTCTTTCTCTGACTTAACTTCACTGAGTATGATAATCTCTAGGTCCATCCCTGTTGCTGCAAATGGCATTATTTTGTTCTTTTTGCTGGCTGAGTAATATCCCATTGTATATATGTACCACATCTTTATCCATTCCTCTGTTGATGGACATTTAGGTTGCTTCCATGTCTTGGCTATTGTGAATAGTGCTGTTATGAACATTGGGGTGCACGTATCTTTTTTTTTTAAATGAATTTATTTATTTTATTTATTTATTTTTGGCTGCATTGGGTCTTCATTGCTGTACATGGGCTTTCTCTAGTTGTGGCGAGTGAGGCCTACTCTTCGTTGCCGTGCGCAGGCTTCTCATTCCATTGGCTTCTCTTGTTGCAGAGCACAGGCTCTAGGCATGCGGGCTTCAGTAGTTGTGGCACGTGGGTTTCAGTAGTTGTGGCTCGCGGGCTCTAGAGCACAGGCTCAGTAGTTTTGGCGCACAGGCTTAGTTGCTCCGCGGCATGTGGCATCTTCCTGGACTAGGGCTTGAAGCTGTGTCCCCTGAATTGGCAGGCGGATTCTTAACCACTGCGCCACCAGGGAAGCCCCACATGTATCTTTTCAAATGATGGTTTTCTCTGGATACATGCCCAGGAGTGGGATTGCTGGATCATATAGTAGCTCTATTTTTAGTTTCTTAAGGAACCTCCATACTGTTTTCCATAGTGGCTGCACCAATTTACATTCCCACCAACAGTGTCGGAAGGTTCAGTTAGGCAAGTTTTAATTGAAAGGAACGAAACTCTACAGGACTAAGTAAAAATGGGACTTCGGTCTAAGAATTATGGGATGTCTTGCAGATCCCAAGTGTGGGAAGGTAGCTTGGTCTCAGGTGTGAACATTGACCAACTCTTCTCCATCTATCATCCCTGCCCCCTCCCCCCATCCGTGCACACCTGCTTCTTCCTCACTCTCTCTCTCTCCCTCCCTTCAGACCAGCAGCCTCCACTCTTCCAGTCTTTCAAACTGGAGCTCTTACAGCTTCAGCCGCCAGAAAGAAACTCATGTGAACCACTCTTGGTTTCCAAACCCAGAGTCCAATGGAAGGGACTTAATGGCCCACGTGGGGTGAGATGCCCCCTACCCTCACTCCAACCAGCTGTGCCCCAGGAACTTGTCTTCCTAAACATGTCAGTTAGGGACGAGTTGGGGTGAAAATCACAGGAGACAACATACAAAATTGCTTTGGGAGCCGGGGCAAAGGTAAAAAGCATCCTTTTGCATCTTTCTGCCTCTCACTCCCTCATCTTTTCCCCAGCCCTCTCCAGTGTCCTTCTCACCTTCCCGCTCTCCACCCAAATCCATTCCAGGTTCAAGTCTTAATGCACATCTCCCCTCCCAGAAGCTCCCTCCAACTACCTGTATCCACTCAATTTTCTTCCTTTTTAAATCCCTGTTACCCTTACACTTATTTTCATATACCTTAGCCCAAAACCTCTTCTGATCGGACCCAAGTCTAGATTCAACCTGAGGTCAGGAGGACTGCCTTATTGGGCTCTTAGATTCCCTCCACTCTTTAGGACCCCTCCAGGCATTAGGAGCTGCTGGGCAGTAGCTCTGCACCTGTCACAGCCTTGTCAGCTCTTTGGGAGACAGCGGTGCTGTCTGTAGGCTGCACAACCACGCTTCACCCCCCCGGGACTCCAGAGAGGCTCACGGTGAACAGGACAAAAGCTCTTATTTCTAGAAACCAGAAGATTTAGACAGAGTTGCTACTCTTCTAGGTCTGAGAGCTATCTCACCCCAAATAACCTCAGGACGTAACCAAGTCAAGTATCTGGGTCCCATTTCAACTCTAGCCCTCGGGAGTTTCTCGCTTCCCGAGGTCCTGGATCAACTAGCCCTTTCCTAAGCCGGTTGCGGGTGCCTGCAGCCTGTTTTCTAACTTCTCCCTGGTTTAGTTTCACTCAGGAAGCCTGGGCTGGCCAGGTGGGTGCCCCCCGGGCTGACACTGATGTTGGGTCAAATGGGGGAGGTGGTGGAGAAGCTTCATTACGAGGACAGCAAATTAGGACCTTTAACAAGGGGAGGCAAAGTCTTGCCTGGGAAGAAAAGAGCACATCTTAGAGGGAAGAGGGCTTCGGAGATTTTCAACCTGAGAAGACAATGGGGCCCATCTCCACGTGTAACTCCATATATGAACAACACTACACATGAAAAGATGCTCCTTATCATGAATTACTGGAGAAATTCAAATCAAAACTACAGTGAAGTACCCCCTCACAGCAGTCAGAATGGCCATTGTTAAAAAGTCTACAGATGACAAATGCTGGAGAGGGTGTGGAGAAAAGGGAACCCTCCTACACTGCTGGTGGGAAGGTAAACTGGTAGAGCCACTATGGAGAACAGTATGGAGGTTCCTTAAAAAACTAAAAATAGAGCTACCTATATGGAATCTAAAAAAACAGTACTAGTGGCAGGGCAGGAATAAAGACACAGATGTAGAGAATGGACTTGAGGACACAGGGGGGAGGGGGAAGCTGGGACAAAGTGAGAGAGTAGTATTGACATATATGCACCACCAAATGTAAAATAGATAGCTAGTGGGAAGCAGCTGCATAGCACAGGGAGATCAGTTCGGTGCTTTGTGACCACCTAGAGGGGTGGGATAGGGAGGGTGGGAGGGAGGGAGATGCAAGAGGGAAGAGATATGGGGATATATGTATACGTATAGTTGATTCACTTTGTTGGACAGCAGCAACTAACACAACATTGTAAAGCAATTATACTCCAATAAAGATATAAAAACAATAAATAAAAAAATAAAAATAGAGTTACCATATCATCCAGCAATCCCACTCCTGGGCATATACACAGACAAAACTATAATTCAGAAAGGTACATGCACCCAAGCGTTCATAGCGGCATTATTTACAATAGCCAAGACATGGAAGCAACCTAAATGTCCATCAACAGAGGAATGGATAAAGATGTGGTACATATATACAATGGAATATTACTCAGCCATAAAAAAGAATGAAATAATGCCATCTGCAGCAACAGGGATGGACCTAGAGATGATCATACTAAGTGAAGTGAGTCAGAGCCATATGATATCTCTTATATGCGGAATCTAAAATATGACACAAATGAACTTACATATGAAACAAAAACAGACTCACAGACGTAGAGAGGAGACCTGTGGTTGTCAAAGGGGAAGGAGAGTTGGGGGATAAATTAAGAGTTTGGAATGAACAGATACACACTACTATATATAAAATAGGTAAACAACAAGGACCTACTGTATAGCACAGGGAACCGTATTCAGTATCCTGTAATAAACCAGAATGAAAAAGAATATATGTATGTGTAACTGAATCTCTTTGCTGCACGCCAGAAACTAACACAACATTGTAAATCAACTATACTACAATTAAAAAAAAAAAGAACAACACTAAACCTAAAATACAAGATGTTCAGGTATGCTGAAATTAAAATAGCTTCTTGCTATAGACAGGTTTTCCTGTCTATAAAATTCTAAATATGTTCATTGAAGCTGAACTTTTGTTTTCTCTCTCCCTCTCTCTCTTTTTCTATTTCTCCCTTCTTCCCTCCTTCCCATCTTCTTTCTTTTTGAATTTGTTTGCAATTTCCCATAAGCAACTTACAGAGAATGCTGGAAAAGGATTCCTGCATTATTCAGAGTATTCATCTATGTGACCTCCCAGATCCCTCCCAACTGGAAGATTCTATGAGTCTGTGAAATGCCTTGATGAGGAAAACAAATCCAGGCTTTGAAGTCAGGTAGACCTGGATCCATCTCCTAGCTCTCACCTTTGCTGGCTGTGTGACTTCAGGCAAGCTACTTAACCTCTCTGAGCCTAGGTTCCTCATCTGAAAACCTGGGCCAATGCCAACCACCAAATCATGGATCAAAGGATTAAATGAAAAATTATTTATAAAACATACAGCAAGGATAGAGATGGAAGCATGAGTCAGAAAATCTGCTGCTGGGGAAGCTGGGAGGCACCTGCCTAAGGAGAGAAGCCGGGGTCTACAGGGTGTGGCATGTGTGTGGACCGAGAGAGAGAACAAGTTCCCTTGGCCGGTGCCCAGAGGGGTCAGCACTGCTGCTCGGAGGAGCTCCTTGGGTCCGTTCATTTCCCAGGGCCCTGCCCTGCTTCTGTCTCCCTGTCCTTCTGTCCCCTAGATTCTCGTGAACAAGCCAGATCTGTACCTGGGACTTTTGCCACCACCGTGCTGTCCGTCTGAGGCCGCACACCCTGGCACACGGTGATTTCTCCTGGGCTTTGCAACCTCTAACTTGACTAGATTTATCTCCCCACCTCCATGTGGACTTTCTGACCGTTTTATTCACTTATCCACTTATCCCACAAACATCTTGTGGGATCTATAGGGAGCCAGGCCCTGTGCCATGGCTCTGAGAATCCCCAGCACTTGTGCCCATCTATGTGCCCCAGGATCCTGCTGCCTCCTGTCGGCTCGGGTATAACCCGCACCGTTGGAATTGTCCCTCCTTTCCCGGAGGCTGCCTGCTGTGTGGCAGGGGGCCCGACCCCCTGTCAGGAGCAAATCCTGACACTCAGATATTTGTTGATTAAATAAACACATAGAAAAGGACTTTTTTTTTTTTTTAAATTACCGCTCCTTCCAGATCTCCAGCCCCTTCCAGAACTGATGTCACCCAGATGACTCTGCACAGTGATGAGTTAAACGCTGGCGGCTTGGGGATGGCGCAGAAGCAAGCTTCCCGCTCTCAGGCAGCCATTACCAGCACCTCTAGAGTCTCTGATTTTCAAGTATCCCTAGGGCTTAAAAACGCTAATGCTAGCTCTCTTCCTATTACTATAATAATACTTGGCAGACAATGTGTCCTGCTGCAGACAATCAGTTCAAGGGTGCCCACTCCCCCTGGAGAGGTGGGTCCCCTATTAGCACCGTGTTATAAAGGAGCAGCCATGGGGGGACGGGGCGTGACTAAGTCACCTGGACTTTCATCGGAAATAGTCATCTCGACTCCTGCTTGGGAGGTATATGCTGTCCCCTCAGAGGGCAAACAGGCAGCATTTCCCCAGGAACCCAGCCCCCAGAGGCCTTGCAGGGGGCAGCTGGGCCCCTTACTTCCCAGAGGCAAAACGAAAATCCCGACAGAGATGAGCTAGAACAATCCACTGTACATGAAATTAACCATGGAAACGGTGTAACCCTCAGCTACAGTTCCATAGACTCAAAATAGCGACTTTTCCAACAACGGTGAGAAAAGTTGATGAACGCTGCAAGGTTGGGGGCAGTGCGGTCGGTCCCAGGTTAGGAGAAGGAACCTGCCCCAGGCAGGGATGGATCCAGATCACCTGGGGTGGTCCAGGGCACCTGAAAAGCCCACATCTCTCACCTGGAGGCCCGGGAGAAACGAGACACTCCATGTGCCCAGAGCATCCCCCGTACTCTTCCCCTCCCTACACGTAGACTGCAAGGCAGATTATTTCTAGGGAGAGAGCAGAGGAAGCAGGCATGGAATGGGAGAGGCAGAGTCTCTGGAGTGATATCCAGGGATCCCTTGGTTATCTCCTCATCAAACTGTGAACAGTCCTTCCCCAAGCCCACCTGGGCCCTTCAGAACCACGGTGTGTAGACACTGGAAGGACCAGAAATAGCCTAACCCAATGCCTTCCTTTTCCAGTTGGCGAAACTGAGTTCAAAGCATTTAAATGACAGGAGGCAGCCCACCTAATCGGTGCCTGAGTTATGTTTTTCATATTAATAATATTGTCAAGATTATTAATAAAGTTGCAACGGATATCAGCATGCCTAATAAAAATCAGCACGTGTTCTTCGGCTAAAGTAAAACAGATATGGAAGTATCATGGCAAGAAGGAGTAAAATTAGCGGAAAAGCAAAAAATATGAAAACCACAGTGACGAGACACAGGGGCTGCCGTCAGGGCAGCATTTTGACCCAGAAAGCACATGTGTTTCTCGTCCCTACGTGTGTTTGCAGGGCTCTGGGCAATTCAATGTAGTGTGAGCTCTGAGTGTTTTTTGACCAAACAGGTCTTAAGATTCCTGGCATAGCCCCTGGAAACTTTTTGCACCATCTTATGTAAAAACAGCAGAATATCCTTATGCCACCTGAATTTGCACTGCCTGACTTATTTGCCTAGAAACTGGAATCTTTATCTCGTTATGAAGATGCGAGTCAGAGACACAAAATGCCAAAACCAGTGTGTGGAACAGGAGATTCTGGAGAGGCTCTTTGAGCGTCGGGCAAGGCTCTTTCCCAAGGCCATGGTCGATTTCCAGGGGTCTTTATGGTAAGAGGATGGGGTGCTGCTCCGGGAATCCACATGCCCAGTTCTAACTCAGAGCAGCTCTGCAGATGCTCTAAGGCTGCCTCCGTCTCTGTCAAAAATCCTCAAATGGCAAAACCTAGGTGCTCAGTTTGACTGAGCAAAATAAAATTCCCCTTCTGAAACTGCCTGCTAGTTATTCCAGGAACCTTCTTCCTGTCAATCTTTTATTAATTATTCAGGGGAAGTGATTCTGTAAAGCAACACACAGGGAAATGATTCATCTGACATAACTTCCTCCGTTTTCCATCCAGCTGAAACAATGCCAAAAGCCTCAGCTAGCCATCAAGTTGGGAGAAAACTAAACTGAATGTCCTCCAAACACACTGTCACATCCCAAGTTGAGTTCTCCAGCAGAAACACTGGCCTGAACACAGGTCCTGGTACATTCTATGTCCTTTCCCCTCCCCAGGTGTTTATAATGAAGCATGGATTCTGTGAATACATTCTAATACACAACTGAATACATTTTAATAACCAGCAACTAAAATTATGAATAAGAACACCCCAGAGTTTTAAATATATATTTAAAAGATTTAAAATGCTATAAGTTATAGATGTTTAAGTTATAAACCACTATTACATAAGAAACTTACAATATTAACAAAAATTGGCTATCAAGTTATTACACAATTACACAAATATTATCAGTTCGTGTCATCTTGCTATAATCGATGCCTACTACAATAATACATGTTAATTAGATATAGGTTATCTTACCATTTTTGTTCTGTTCTTTTTTCTTTTTGACCATTCTGCGTGGCATGTAGGATCTTAATTCCCCGACCAGGGATCGAACCTGTACCCTCTGCATTGGAAGTGAGGACTCTTAACCACTGGACCGCCAAGGAAGTCCCTATCTTACTATTTCGAATACTTCAGTGTTTTTTTTCCCTCTGCCTCACTATTTTTCTTTCCTGAAAGATACATATACGTACCCCACCCATACATAACTTTTTAAAATTTAATTCAATCAGATAAATGTCTGGGAGGCAGAGGTAGAAGGTAACAAAAGTGATAGAAGGTTTGTTTAGCTTTATTGAGGTCTACTGATAAATAAAATGGTCATGTATTTAAAGTGTACCCCACATGATGATTCGATATACTTTGTGAAAGGATTCCACAAGGATTCCACAATTGAATTAACACACGCATCACCTCACATATTTACTTTTTTCTTTTTTTAGTGAGAACACTTAAATTGTACTTTCTTAGCAAATTTCTATTATACAATACAGGATTATCAACTATAGTCACCATACTATACAGTAGATCCTCAAATCTTTATTCATCTTACAACTGAAAGATTGCCTTTTTATCATCCTCTCCCCCTTTCCCTTGCCCACAGTCCTGGCAACCACCATTCTACTCTTATTTCTATGCAATCAGTGCTTTTTTCTTCTTCTTCTTTAGATTCCACGTATAAGTGATCTTATGCAGTATTTATCTCTCTCTATCTGGCTTATCTCACTTAGCATCATGCCCTCAAGGTCCATCCATGTTGTTGCAAACGGCAGGATTTTCTTCCTTTCTGAGGCTGAATGATATTCCATGGTGTGTGTATGTATACCACATTTTCTTTATCCATTCATCCATTGAAGGACAAGTAGGTTGTTTATATACCTTGGCTATTGTGACTAATGTTGCAATGAAAACGGGTGTCGTACAGATATCTCTTTGAAATAATGATTCTGTTTCCTTTGGATATATATCCAGAAGTGGGATTGCTGGATCAGATGGTAGTTCTCTTTTTAATTTCTTGAGAAATCTCCGTACTGTTTTTGATAGCAGATGTACCAGTTTACACCAGCAGTGCATGAGGGTTCCCTTTACTCCACATTCTCACCAGCATTTGCTATCGCTTTTCTTTTCGATAATAGATATCTTAACAAGTGTGAAGTGATATCTCATTGTGGTTTTGATTTGCATTTCCCTGATGATTAGTGATTTGAGCATTTTTTCATGTACATTTTGGCCATGTGAATATCTTCTCTGGAAAAATGTCTGATTGGGTACTTTTCCCATTTTAAAAATTGGGTTATTTGTTTTTTTGCTATTGAATTGTCTGACTTCCTTGTATATTTTGAATATTAACTCCTTATTGGATATATGGTTTGCAAATATTTTCTTCCATCCCATAGGTGCCTTTTCATTTTGTTGATGAAAAAGCTGTGCAGAAGTTTTTTAGTTTGATATAGTCCCACTTGTTTATTTTGCTTTTGTTGCCTTTGCTTTTGGTGTCAAATCAAAAAACTCATACCCAAGACTGATGTTAACCAGATTTTTCTCTATATTTTATTCTAGAAGCTTTATGGTTTGGGGTCTTATATTTAAGTCTTTAATCCATTTTGAGTTGATTTCTGTGTATGGTGAAAATAGGAGTCCAGTGTCATTCTTTTGCATGAGAATATCCAGTTTTTACAGCACCATGTATTGAAGAGGCTGTCTTTTCCCCATTGTATATTCTTGGTTTTTTTCTCAAAAATTAATTGACCATATATGCCTGGGTTTATTTCTGAGCTATCTATTCTATTCCATTGATCTATGTGTCTGTTTTTAATGCCAGTACAATACTGTTTTGATTACTATAGCTTTGTAATATACTGGTGACCTTTGCACAACACAGTTCTGAATTGCACGAGTCCACTTATATACAGATTTTAAAGATAGATGTGTATCGCAGTACTATACAATCTGATCCCCGGTTGGTAGAATCCGAGGTTGCTGAACTGTGGATGTAGAGGAGGGCCAACTGTAAAGTTATGTGCCGATTTGTGACTGCGTAAGGGGTCGGCACCCCTAACCCTTGTGTGTTGTTCAAGGGTCAACTGTAGTTTGAAGTCAGGAAGTGGGGTGCCTTCAACTCTGTTCTTTTTCTCAAGATTGCTTTGACTCTTCAGGGTCTTTCGTAGTTCCGTACAAATTTTAGGATTGTTTGTTCTATTTCTGTGAAAAACACCGTTGCAATTTTGATAGGGATTGCACGGAATCTGTAGATTGCTTGGGTAGTATGAACACTGAAACAATATGAATTCTTCCAATCCATTTATTTGTTTCTTCCTCAATTTCTTTCATCAATGTTTTATAGTTTTCAGTCTATAGATCTTTCACTTCCTTGGTGAAATTCATTCATAGGTATCATATCCTTTTTGATGTTATTGTCAGTGGGATTGTCTTTTAATTTCTCTTTCTGAGAGCTTGTTGTATATTGATTTTGTATCCTGCAACTTTACTGAATTTGTTTATTATAGTTCTAACAATTTTTGGCAGAGGCTTTAGGGTTTTCTATATATAATATCATGTCATCTGCAAACAGACAATTTTACTTCTTCCTCTTGGACGAAAGCATTCGTTTAAAGGCACAGGCTGAAGTTAGGGAAAGCACATGTGTGAAAGAGCATGACGCCATGCCCATGCTACAAGGCTAAAAACTTACTTCTTCTCCACAGTTGGCTGCTGGGCACACTGCATTTCAGGAGCATTTAAAAGAGAAGATTTCATCAGTCATTCGGAGGCATGGATTTTAAATGCAATTACTGTATTTAATTAGCTGTTTCATCTTCGGTGCCAATGAATTTGGAATTTAATCTCTGATCGCATGAAATAGAATACTAAGCAGCTTACTCCATCGAAGAGCTGATGGAGTCGTTTATTGGTTGGTGGAGAACGTGGCCAAATTCCTTACAGCCACCATAGATAAATGTCAGAGAGAAAAGGATGGCGAAAAGGCACTGGCTCTTACGAAATACTTAGATATCTTTTAACCCGTATGGAAGACACAGTTCAGGTGTCCTCTTTTGGAGCCCCTCCCTCTGCCGTGCTCTTGCTGGGTGGACCGCATCACCGCCCTCTCCTCAAATACAGCACCTACTCCAGCTACTTGATTGTCTCCACGTCTGCTTTTCTTACAGGCTTATGAGCTCCAGGAGGCAGGGGCCATGTCTTATTAAACGTTGTGTTTGTATCACCGAGCACAGGGACTGCCATTCAATAAATGAAGAAGTGGACGAGCTGCCAATTAACATCAGCAAAGGGCAAGTGTACAAACTCAGCAGTTGATTTAAATAGGTCTTTTCTACATCTCTAAAGAAAAATGAACCGTTTAAATGATATCTACTTATCAGTCCCTTTCCAAGATAAGCCTTCAGCAAAACCCAATTTTTTTTTTCTTTTTTTTTTTTGAGGTACGCGGGCCTCTCACTGTCGTGGCCCCTCCCATTGCGGAGCATAGGCTCCGGACGCGCAGGCTCAGCGGCCATGGCTCACGGGCCCAGCCGCTCCGCGGCATGTGGGATTCTCCCGGACCAGGGCACGAACCCGTGTCCCCTGCATCGGCAGGCGGACTCTCAACCACTGCGCCACCAGGGAAGCCCAACCTAATTTTTTTCATAGGTTGGAAGGTTCCTTTCCAGCCCTATAGCCAGACCCTTGCTACCACCAGAGGAGAATTCACAGAGTCCTAGATTTGCTGTGACACTGCCCCTGTTTGCAGGCTGCCTGGTGGATATCTGTATAGAGCAACAATCAGTAAAATCAGGAGATGAGTTTGAGGTTTCTGAAAAGAAATGCAGCCTCAATCCTCAAATTCAGATCACCAAATAAATGACTTGATAACAATATTTGAAAATATATGAATAAAGGTCGGCCATCAAGTTCAAGTGTGGCTTCATGTATAGGCCTGAATTCTACTTTTGGTTTATAGCATATCTATGAAGTTTCTTTTAGTCATTACTGGGATGTAAGCTTCCTGAAGAGAAGAAAGTTATCTGTGTGGTTCAAAGCTGTATCCTCAGTAAACTCAACAGTGCCTGGATCATGGAAGATGCTCAAAACTACTTCCTGAGGGACTGAATCTGTTCGTGTGGTGGACACTGGGATAGAAGCCGGCTATTAAAAGGCGTGAGCTGGGACTTCCCTGGTGGCACAGTGGTTAAGAATCTGCCTGCAAATGCAGGGGACATGGGTTCCATCCCTGGCCTGGGAAGATCCCACATGCCACAGAGTAACTAAGTCCGTGCGCCACAACTACTGAGCCCGTACATCCTAGACCCCGTGCGCCACAACTACTGGAGCCTGTGCGCCACAACTTCTGAAGCCCGTGCGCCTAGAGCCCGTGCTCCGCAACAATAAAAGCCACCGCAGTGAGAAGCCCGTGCACAGTAACGAAGAGTAGCCCCCGCTCACCGCACCTAGAGAAAGCCCGCGCGCACCAACAAAGGCCCAACGCAGCCAAAAAAATTTTTAAAAATCGTTAGATACTTTCTTGTTTCCAAAAAAAAATTTCAGTGGACCAACCACGAAAAGAGCATAGATGCCATAGGCGTGAAAAGTTTTTCTTGTCATGATTTTTATTCCCCAAAGGAGTAAAAGAAACCCCTAAAATCTGTAGGGAACATGAAGCAAGAAAACCTCCCCCGTAGAAACATGTCCCAAGTAAAGGCTTTCCCTTGGTGTCACAGGGAATGCAGGGGTGCACCTCAGAGGACTGTGGCAGCCCAGCTCACCCTGGGAGTGGCCTAGCCAAGTTAGTACAACAGAGACCCAAGTGGTAATGCCAGAGAGAAACCATAATGGCAAACGGAAAAAAGGACATCCAGGGCCCCCAGGCTGAATGAAGCGTGTCCGTCTGCAGGTGGAATGAATGTGTGTAGCCAGTGTGTGGTTTGTGATTCCCCCATATCCCTCCTGCTGCAGAAGTGAGGAGAACAGCAAAAACCAAACAAAAACAAACAGAAACCTCGCTGTGGTTTCTGAAGACCAGGGTTTCCATAGGTGACCTGAGAGGTTTGTAATTTCCGCATGAAGCTATTTGCCAAGTGACTCATTCCAAAGCTGGAGGGAGAAAGATTGATTTTCCGTTGTCATGGTGGCTAGAGAGACACTGGGGAACAAAAAAGGGGACATTCCAGTTTTTCCTGTGCCCCGTCTCTCAGCCCCAGTCCATTTGGGGGAAAAAATAGCTCTGGATGTGGGGTCCAGAGGTTTAGAGGATCCTTGGTGCAGTGGGTTCAGACCTCACCTCTGCAGACACTAATGACCCCCCGGGAGCTGCAGCCAGCAGAGCACAGACCTGGCACAGTCAGGGCAAAAACTGGGTCCCCCTGGCCTATATCCTGCCTGTTGGTCACTCACCCTGTGTGCACATATGTGTGTCTGTGAGTGTGTGTGCACACACGTGAGTGTGTTAGCAGGAGGAATGTTCAAGGAAAGAGAGGCAGGTCCAGGCCTAACTCTCAACAGTTACTCACTCTTCAATCTGAGACAAGTCCTTTAGTCCTAAGAATGCGTTTTCGTCTCGAATAAGGTGATAGTGAAGAACACGAGGTCCTCCACTCCTCAGAGGCCAGTCAAAGCCCTCTCTGCACTGCAGTGAGCCATGAGAACGCTCACCCTTCTGACTTCGGGGCTTCTTTTCTCTCTTTTCCCTGCAGCCGTGTCCCCAGTTGGACTGCCTGGTGGGGCCGGTTGCCCCCAGCTAGGGCTGTAGGCCACTGAAAGCGGAATTTAGGGCTTGCCAGAGAGGACAGGCTGGCTCCGCCCTCTATACGGGATCTATGTTGATATGCAGCCCCATCGAGGTGTAGATCACCTGTGTGGTTTCCACCAGCCCGTCTCCTTGTCTGCAGCTGCCCTTTATCCACCAAGCCCAGACATTGATGACTGATGCTTTCCCACCTGATAACTGAAAAGGCTTGTGCTTACACAAGTTCTCTAAGTGATGATGACAGTAGCCACTGAGGTGTACCCATCACTTTTGTGCTGGGCACTTGGCCAAACCCACTGCAGACTTCCTCTTATTTAATCCTTACGATAGTCCTTGAACTAACTGGTATTATGTCCATTTTCCAGAGGTGGAAACTGAGGCTTAGAGAGGATAGAATCCTGCCCAAGATCACATGCTCTCAAGTGGCAGAGCCTGGATTGAAACTCGGGAGGTGGGACCCCAAAATCCTTGCTCTGAATCGTAGTCACCAAGCTCAGTCAGCTGCACACTATCTCAGCCCACGGGGGACGCGTGGAGTTTTGGGAAAGGGAAGAAGTGAAGGATGAGAAAAACTGATTCTGGATGTACAGGCCCTGGGTGAGGGTTAACACACCCCTTTCCACTGCCTTGTATGTGTCTATGTTATTTTCCTCCTGGGCTCCCAAGGGAAAGGGAGTGAGAGTCTAGTTCAAGGCTGTCCCAGCACCACCCAGGTTCTCTGCCTCTGGCCCCGCGGTGACCGCTGGGCTTCTCTTGCTGCCTCTCCAGTCCTGCCAGGGGACAAGTACAGACTGGAGACGGTGGGCCCCGTCTGGTCCCAGTGGAGCACAAGCAGGAAAGCTCTCCTGTGGGCACCCAGTGAAGTGAGGAGAAGAGACGTGGGTCCGGGTGGCCCCCTGGAGCTGAACTCCATCCTTCCTGCTCATGTCCACGCTGCCCATAGCCTCAATGGCCCTCAAGCTTCACACTCCACTGGACAGGGCACCGAACACGGCAAAGAGGACCAGGGTCTGCCTCCACCCCACGCCACCCCGGGCCCTGCCCCTGGAGATCCGCAGGCAGCTATACTGAGAAGGGCACAGGCCAGGGCAGAGAGACCGGCTCTCCTCCCAGGCCCAGCACCACCTTGGCCACACCAGCAAACACATTCGACTTCTCTGGATTTCGGATTTCTCATTCTTAAAATGAATGAGGAGCTTGGGTTTCACTAAGTCTCTACAAATTCCTTTCAGCGCTAAGACCCAGTGACTCTAAATCTCTCCCCTTCTGGGCAACCCCAGTTCCATTCTCCTCCGGTGAACCAGCGGGGACCTTCTTCAGTGGGGGTGATGGCAGAGCTCCCAGGAGGCCGGGGACTGAGGGCACGGGAATTACAGAATAGAAGGGGGATTATTTCATCATCTGGCCGAGGAGGAAGTGGTGCTCTCCACGGCCCCATCCCAGAGGCAGATTCCGGGGCCACAAAACTCTCAGGGGGGCTTCCCTGGTGGCGCAGTGGTTGAGAGTCCGCCTGCCGATGCAGGGGACACGGGTTCGTGCCCTGGTCCGGGAAGATCCCGCATGCCGCGGAGCGGCTGGGCCCGTGAGCCATGGCCGCTGAGCCTGCGCATCCGGATCCTGGGCTCCGCAACGGGAGAGGCCACAACAGTGAGAGGCCCGCGTACCGCAAAAACAAAACAAAACAAAACAAAAAACTCTCAGGGCTCTTAGTGCGTTTCCAAAGGACAAGACTTGTGACCTCCACCCCCCCAGAAGCTGGTGCCCGTCCACAGTGGAGGGTGATGCTCACACAGGCGGAAGTGGCTTTTCCCCCCAATACTCCCTCATTGTCACTCACGATTAAGTGAATTTAATAACACCCTCCCCCTGCACCAACCAAATGACTTCTCTCCAAATTTACGATGTTCCAACTGTTGACTTTGTCTGATGAACTGCTACAGCCACTGCCTAACAGTCCGGAGGGCTATTGTGCAGCGGGAAATAACTGAACTTCAAGGAGCTCTGTTTACGTCCGGTGAGAGAGAAGGAAGGGATATTAGCTTGAGGCTCCCTTAACCCACTTGGCTATGGTACTCTTCAAAGTAAAATATTCCAAGATGAAAGTGGCGATCAAGTTACCAGCAAATAAAGACGTGGGGAAAATGAGGAAAGAGATATCACGTGGGCAACGGTTGACAAATCTTTCTTATCCACGGCTCTCGGTATGCAGGGGATGCTCAAGGTGACTGTCCACGTGTTCTTCTGTCTCGCAGACTTTCTTAAAGCAAGATCAGAGAGCAAATCATAAATGGGGGCAAATTCCAGCCGGGTCTTTCAACCAGCCATTTTGCTCTATGAAGTGTCACAAGGTTACAGGATAATAGGAGGGTTTGGATAAGCTGGTGAGGGAATAAGGGCTTTTCCCAAGGATGAGAAAAGCAGAGGAGCAGCTCTCTGCACTAAACTGGCTGCCCTGTTTCTTCAAAAATAGGTCCTCTAACGTGCAGAAGCAGAAATTGAAACCTTCTTAAATCCCCTCGAATGTTTGGAACGGAACAAAACACCTATTTCATGAAAGAAATTACATTTTGGAAGATGCCAGCAATGGGAGGCACCAGCTGCTTGGTCACCTAAGTGTTTTTGGAAAAGGAAAAGAGCTATTCAGCATGAAAGATTCAGGAATGTCTGTTGACATATTAAGGAAACAACCTCAGGGGACGACAGCTGACAAAGCTCCAAGAAGCATTACCAAGGGAACAGTGACGCAAACGCGTTCCGTTTTCACAGGCTGGCCCGCTGCCAGGCTCCCTCGCCTGACGGCTGATGTAATGCTAATCCCTATCTGGGTTAGCGTTGCTTGGATATCAACTCAAGCGGCTCAGTCAGCGGCAATCAATAGCAAGCGACTTTTATAGAAGATAGTAAAGGAAAAAATATGTATACACAGCGAGAGAGAGAGCTTCAGATTCTGGTGTGCTCAAAACCTGTACATTGTGCCAAAAATGGGGAAGGAAAAGGAAGGAAGGTCCAATACAAGTCTAAGGAGCATCTAAACACACTCAGGTGTCTTTGTGTGGAATAAGGCCAGTTGTCGACAAAAGATGCTACTATTTCATAATACTAATTTCTTTTAAAGTATAACTAAGGAATATGCCTAATTCCCAGCTGAGCCACATGAGGATGGGAGAAAACAGAAGACATTAGGTGGGAAAGTGAAAATAATGATTTTTTTCATTATTGAATAAATGGGCTGATTCCTTTTAAACCTCTGTGTAAAATATTGCTTTTGAAAAACTTCTGTCTTCAAGACCACTGCTTTCCAATTATTTTAGAATCAATAATAAGAAGAAGAATTATGCAAACTTAAATCAGTCTTGGATTGAGTGCTTACGTCAAGTGTCCTCTATAATGTGCTGAGGGAGCACTTTGCATTTTCTCTCTCTCAGGGATGGTAATTTTAACTGTCCAGGAGTGATGAAGAACCCATTTTAAAAACTCACTTCAATTATGCATGTTCTTCTTTCTTTTCTAGGTTATACTTAGATGGAGGGAACCAATGTGGTCTTACAGAGAACACCAACAGCGAAAACATCCTTGGTTCCAAGACTTTCAGAGTGTAAATGATAATAAAAAATCGGGGTGCGGGTGAGAGGGAAGGATGAACGCCAATGGAGATAGAGCTGTTTTTAATAATAATGAGATGAAAATAATGATGATGACACAGCACATTAGATGCATGAATTAAGTCCACTAGGATGGCAGTGACATGATAAAAATGACATATTGTTCATCTTTTACACGTTTACAACACTTTCCTTCTAAGGTAGGGGAGTTTTTTTCCAACCTAAATGAAGTTTAAGCTTCAGGGAGTCTATAAACCACATGAATGTATATGAAAAGTTGATGGATATACACATATTTTTGTGGGAGGAGGGCTCTCGCCTTTCATTAGCTTCTCAAAAGGGTCCAGCAGCTCCTCCAAGGTTAAAACTGATGAATTCTAAGGAGTTAAAAATCCTTCAGGAATTTGATCTCAATTATCCTTCACTTCCCAGTGAGATCATTTATTTACAATTAGAGAAAGTGGGCTATTGAGAGGCTAAGTTGCTTGCCCAAGGTCAATGAAGGGGTCCGGCCTATTATTATCTGTGACCCTAGATCAGATGGTCCCCTTGCATGAGTTTCTGTGGCATGTCCATTAGTCAGGAATGTCCCTTTAGAGCACTGCTGACAAGGGAAGGACCAGAGGAAGCTCGGATGCCTGCTGATGAGGTCAATTTCAACTCAACTGATCCGCCCCATTCTCCGTGTTTTCCCATGCTCGCCCACTCTGCCCTCTCCACCCTCCCACTACCCGAAGTCTCCTTTCAGTGAGGCCAAGGCTAAGGAGAAGACTCAACTGCAGTATTTCAACATTTTAACAGTCTCCCATGAGAATGTAATTTTAGTACCACCTTTCTTTGATAAGGCAATGTTTGCTTCAGAATCTTGAAACCCTTCCTATCTGGCAGAAAGGATACAGAACAGGAAACTAGGGCACACAGATAGGAGGGAACTTCCCAGCATTGTAGAAAATAGGATGCAAATTTAGTTCTCCAGACTCACAGCCTGGTCTGTTCTACATTGACTTAGAGCAGCTCAGCCTAGGAATCGAGCAGTGTGTTCTCCAATTCTTCCTGCCTGAGAAGAGGAGTCAGATAGCACAGGAAAGTCCTCAAGTAGGGAGCTGAGAGAAGACAGTGGACTGGGGGCTTCCCTGGTGGCGCAGTGGTTGAGAGTCCGCCTGCCGATGCAGGGGACGCGGGTTCGTGCCCCGGTCCGGGAAGATCCCACATGCCGCGGAGCGGCTGGGCCCGTGAGCCATGGCCGCTGAGCCTGCGCGTCCGGAGCCTGTGCTCTGCAATGGGAGAGGCCACAACAGTGAGACGCCCGCGTATCGCAAAAAAAAAAAAAAAAAAAAAAAGAAAGAAAGAAAAAGAAGAAAGTGGACTGGAAGACATGAGAGTGGGGATTTTCAATATTAAGAATTGTAACATTTGATGCTATTTTACCATTATAAAATAATATTTGTTCATTGTAGAAACTCTGGAAAAAAGCAAAAGTGAAAAGAAGAGGAAGGAAAAAAATTATCTGTAAGCCCATTTCTCCCAGATATGATCCTAAATGAACAAATTTCCTCGTTGTTAGGACCACTTCCTCCTCTTCCTAACCGTGACCCTGAAGGCACAGACTCTTGGTTTCTTTGGGAGGAAGATGCTGATGATAAAACCTTTTTTGCATGTCTCCCAGGGTTGCTACACAGCTCAGATAAGATTATGGATTCGAAAGTGAGAAAACTTATTTGTAAATCACAGATATCTGTGTTATCAATATAAGGACTTCATACTATTAACCTTAGAGGTTGCGTCGTCACCACTGTACTCACAGCTGCTAAAACTATCCCCTTAAAAACACTGCTTCTCATGTTCATTCCCTGCTTCAGAACTTACCGTGGATGCCTTTGGCCCCTTATTCAAATCCTAGTGTCCCTGGTCAGACTTTTCTCAGTCCAGAACCCAATCTCGTCTTTGGTACCACAAACTATGATCATTGACACCATTGACACCAATTCTACTCCATCCAAGTAAATCTTAACAACACTGGCCCACAAATCGTTTTATATTTTGAAAATACGCTTTCCCTCATATATGACATTTTAGCCCACCTTAAAATGCAGATCACTTTTAATGTTTCATTTCATGTCATTTCCATCAAAAGATGGCATGCTGAGGAAAATGGGTAACCTACTCGGAGCTAGTTTTATACATGATCATTACATGACATGTCACTTAAATTCACATCCATCTTGTGATTTTTCTCTTGCAAACTTTTGTTTTCATTCCCTACATCCTTTTCTAAAATACTTAAAAAATAGATTTTTACAAAACATGGGATATGAATGTCATTTGTTGTGTATGAATTTGCTAAGAAATCGGGTGTACCACAGCTGTTATTTTTTTCCACATATCCTACTCAATCTGTCATGCATTTACTATGTTTTATAAATATGTGACATATTTGGAAATATATTGTTCACATATCTTTCATGTTTTCCATTCAAGGCATGCTAAAAATATAGTATCAGTTTGTCAACATCTTGCAAAGAAGACAAGATCTCCTCATTTGAAAATTCTAAGAGAGTCCAGAGTCCAGACCAGGCAGTTATTCCAAGAGATTTCGCTTCCTGTTTCTCACTTTGCCGTGTTTGGCGATGGCCCTGTGTCAGGTACAAGTTGTGCTTTAAGCATCTCGGGTACAAAAATGTCTGAAGTGTGTGACTCAAAAGCAAGGTGGTTTACTCAGACTGCTTCACGTCCTAGAATGCGTGTGCAACTGGACATAGGAACACCGGCAAAGTAACGGTCTCGGTTCTCTCAGGTTCTTTCTGCTGATTCAGCAACGTCTCACGGAAATAGTGCTGTTGGGACGTTTCCATTAACTAAAACTCTCTGAGGTGTGCAAATCATAAAATGAGCTGGCTTCCAGATCATTAAAGATGCTTGTTTGCTTTTCCGTGTATATGACCGCAGCCCTGGATGGAGGTTAAGTCATGTAGTTCCCCGGAGAGTTTAGAATCCATGCATGGTCTTGTGTGTCTGTAACGCTTGACTTGGGGAAACTCAGGAGGGGATGGGAGACATGGAGGGTAGAATCTAAATACCAGTTCTTTAAAAAAAACAAAAACAAACATACTTGTTCTTTCTTGGTCAAAAGAATAAAGCAGTGGTTAAACCAGGAAAATGAGTAGGAGTTCTTCAACTCTTTTAAAATTATCTTCAATTTTATAAAGTACATCTGTCAGTTTCTTTTAAATAAGGGCAAGATGAGCCTAAGAAACCCATCCTCTAGATCTCATATTTTCAACAGATAGAACCATTGCAATGACAACCATGATCATTACACTGTTATTATTTATTACATGTTTATTTCCTACATTCATCGGATCTTAAAACATTAGCAGTCAACTCTTTCCTTGCAGGAGGGAAGCCTGCTCAGCGGGCCCTCGCTCTGCAAAGCTGTCTCCCCAGCCTGGACCGTATCAGCATTTGTTCTGCGCAGCTGCACGGCTCAGGCTGGTCCCAGACTCCCCACTACCTATCTCTCTCCCTTCCTTAGTGTGCCCGGTACAGACACACAGGGGACCAGCGGATAATGGAAGTTGTCTGTGGTTGCTGCAGAAGAGATTGTTTTAAATTTAATTTTTATTTTATATTGGAGGATAGCTGATTTACAATGATGTTAGTTTCAGGTGTCCAGCAAAGTGATTCAGTTATATATATATATATATATATATATCCTTTCTTTTTCAGATTCCTTTTCCCATATAGGTTATTACAGAATATTGAGTATAGTTCCCTGTGCTCTACAGTAGGTCCTTGTTGGTTACCTATTTTACATATAGTAGTGTGTATATGTTAATCCCAACCTCCTAATTTATCCCTCCCCCCACCCACCTTTCCCCTTTGGTAACCATAAGTTTGTTTTCAAAATCTCTGAGTCTGTTTCTGTTTTGTAGATGAGTTCATTTGTATCCTTTTTTTAAGATTCCACATATAAGTGATATCATAGGGTATTTGTCTTTCTCTGTCCGACTTACTTCACTTAGTGTGATCATCTCTAGGTCCATCCATGCAGAAGAGGTTATTGATCTAGAGCTCAACTTCGGGGTAAAACTTTGAAGGAAGTTCAGAACGGGTTCTTTCTAACGTGTGCCCAGAAAGGGCATCATCCCCGAGTTTATGGGAGACGCTTGGGCTGTCTCTTGAGTGCCTCCCTGCTTATCACTGAAAAAAAAAACACCCTGCTGGTTATGTGATCACACGTCCACCTTCTGAGATAGCAGTATATTATTAATCACCAGCTCCTTAGCAATCTGCAGCAGGACAATAAAACCTTTGTACCCACGGTTTGTTCTTTCAAAGCCTTTTCGGCCCATCGTCATTTTGCCTGTCAGCAACCCCACAAGGAAAGGCGGGTACTATCTCCCTCACTTTCCAGGTGGGGAAAGCTCACACGGCTTTTAGGGGAGGAGCTGGAATGGAACCTAGCTTTCCCAGCTCGTTTTTCTTTCCTTTCAGCCACAGACTCTTTGGATTGTGACCTATCCGCACTTCCTTCCACCTCAACCCATGAAGACCTATGGAGGACAAAAAACAGAACACCTTTTTTTCAGAGTGTGCTCTGGAAGAAACTCTGTGTCTTAAAAATATTAATTTATTGTCAATCACTAAATTCTCAGTGTCCATGAATTATTTTTCTATTGTTTGCCTAATGCTCTGCTAAGCGTAATGACAGATCAAAATATGTAAGACAACCTCCCTATTCTGAAGTAGCTTATCGTCGAAGACAGATTGTAAGATGACCTCCAAGGTCCCTTGTTCTTGTGTAATCTCCTCCTCTTGAGGGTGAGCAAGGCCTTAATTTGCTTCTAGCCAATAGGATCCAGCAAAGATCATAGGATATTATTCCTGTGATTTCATTATGTTATGTGGCAAAGGTGAAGGGATTTTGCAGATGTAATTAAGATCTCTAATCAGTTGCTGTAAGTTAATCGAAAGAGAGATTATCGTGGGTGGGTCTGACCTAATCAGATGAGCCCTTTAAAAGAAGGTCTAGAGGTCAGAGACTCAAAGCGGCATGTTCTCTCTCTCCCTTGCTGGCCTTGAAGAAAAACTGCCAGGAGACCTACACCTTCACGGAAATGAATTCTGCCCTGTGAACTTGGCCAAAGATGCTGAGCCTGGCTGGGACCCCAGCTCCGGGTGACAGGCTGATGGCAGGCTCCTGAGACCCTGGGCAGAGGACACAGCTAACCTGTGGTGGCTGTGAGCTCATAAATGCATGTGGCTTTAAGCTGCTAAATTTGTGGTAATTTGTTCCACAGCAATAAAAAATGAACGCACTTATGATCTAGGAAGGGGTTACTACTCAAGAGAACTTAGTTAAGTATCTGTAAAACCTAAGATTTGTAAAAAAAAAAAAAAAAAAAGAGTTTTTTTTTTAACTTCTTGGAGCATTCCACAAATAAGATGTAGAGGTGATATGTAACGCTAATAATTATACCATGGTAATAAAAGCAGTCTTGTCACTTAGAAACAAGAGTGACAGCTGTATCTTCTCTCCCTGTCTGTCCTTGTCTCATACACAGAGTATATAATCAACCAACTGCTTATATGAAGATCCTTTTAGTACCATTAGCAATCACATTCAGAAACACCAGATAACTATTCCAAGAAGGCATTTTTTTCATCTTTATTGGAGTATAATTGCTTTACAATGTTGTGTTAGTTGCTGCTGTATAATGAAGTGAATCAGCTATACGTATACATACATCCCCATATCTTCTCCCTCTTGCGTCTCCCTCCCACCCTCCCTATCCCACCCCTCTAGGTGGTCACAAAGCACGGAGCTGATCTCCCTGTGCTATGCGGCTGCTTCCCACTAGCTATCTATTTCACATTTGGTAGTGTATACATGTCCATGCCACTCTCTTGCTTTGTCCCAGCTTCTCCTTCCCCTTCCCCTTCCAAAGCATTTTAAATTTCTCTCACGGCCTGAGCTGTCACCTTGGAGAGGAAGAGTTGTGTTCCGTGCCAAATCACAGGAAAAGATTTCTCTGGAACGCCAGGATTTCCACAGGTGCCCATTCGCCCCTTAAGCATGTAGACACTTTGAGGCAGTGCCTGGATTAAAAGGAACCCAGTAGGCACATAGTAGGTACTCAGCAAGTAACAAATATACAAAAGTGGCATCTGCTCTGGAAAATAATCTTCACTTTAAAACTGTCAGATGGGGGGGTGCTTCCCTGGCGGCAAAGTGGTTAAGAATCCGCCTGCCAGGGCAGGGGACACGGGTGTCACGACTACTGAGCCTGCACTCTAGAGCCCGCGAGGCACAACTACTGAGTCCATGTGCCACAACTACTGAAGCCCACGCACCTAGAGCCCAAGCTCCGCAACAAGGGAAGCCACTGCGAGGAGAAGCCCGCGCACCGCAACAAAGAGTAGCCCCCGCTCGCTGCAACTAGAGAGAGCCTACACGTAACAACGAAGACCCACTGCAGCCATAAATACATAAAATAAATAAATAAATAAAAATGTCAGATGGCATAGAGAACAGACTTGTGGTTGCCAAAGGGAGGGGGTTGTGGGAGGGGTGCATTGGGAGTTTGGGGTTAGCAGATGCAAACTATTACATATAGAATTAGGATAAGCAACAAGGTCCTACTTATAGCACAGGGAACTATATTCAATATCCTGTGATAAACCATAATTTGGAAAAGAACATGAAAACAAATGTATATATGTGTATAACTGAGTCACTTTACTGCACAGCAGAGATGAACACAACACGGTAAGTCAATTATACTTCAACAAAAAAATAAATTAAAAAAAAGTCAGATGGACTAGTTTGTCCATTCAACACTTATCCATGGATTTGACCTGAAAGGTTACATTTTACTGAACCTTTCTAATATTAACTTTGTTAGTGTGGACTTTTCTTGCAGTGGTGATGACGCCTAGTGAGTGGAATGAGGTAAAGGAGTGAGAGGAAGCCTGGCCAGGTGGAGGGCATCCCAGACCTGCTCTGAGGACTCACCATACACCTGGGGGGACATAGCACAGCACACAGCTGAGCTCACAGGTACGAGGAACTGAGAATATTCGTTTCTGTGTGTAATCCTGTATGGAGCCCTTTTTTTTTTTCTGTGGTGCGCGGGCCTCTCACTGTTGTGGCCTCTCCCGTTGCGGAGCACAGGCTCCGGATGCGCAGGCTTAGCGGCCATGGCTCACGGGCCCAGCCGCTCCGCGGCATGTGGGATCTTCCGGGACCGGGGCGCGAACCCATGTCCCCTGCATCGACAGGCGTGCTCTCAACCACTGCGCCACCAGGGAAGCCCATGGAGCCCATTTTGACAACCAATGCAAAAATAATATTAACGAAACAGGATGGGGTGAGAAGTGAACGGTTCAAAGCCCCAGGCAGTGATCACGTGGTGACTTTACAGGATGCCCCAAATAGCACCCCCTGAGTTACTACAGTTTGCGAGCTTGGCCAGGCCACTTTGCCCACCCAAGCGTTCATCCCCTCAGTTGAAAATTAGGGATAATTATGTTGCCTACCTCACAGCAAAACGGTGATAGGGCTCCCAGGAGAATGAAGATAGTTCACATTGACATGCCGAGAAAGGAAGGATGCTGCATGAATATTCATGATTACGATTCACAGAGGTGAACCTAAAAGGTAAAGACAGGGGTGACTGGCTGGGTGTTACAATGTCAGGGGAATGCTTCACAGTCTGATTCTGATTCCAGAAAATTCCATGGGCATCCTAGTGACCTCACTAACTTTGGTGCCTGCTGGCTTGGACAAGTAGACAGTACCTGGCCTCTGGGGCGCTGGACAGGCAAAGCCGCCCTTGTGCTGTGAGTGAGCTGTGCGCCTGCCTGGTGGCCCTGTCTTTGCTCGGCGTGGCAGTGGCTGGCGTGACAGTGGCTGGCGTGGCAGTGGCCTCCCTCCCCTCCCCCAGCCCCAGCCTCCATGCTCTCCCTCTGCAGCGGCCGATCAGTGGCCTTCTGGGCTCCTTTCTGTCCACGCTTCCACTGTGGCTGGACTCACTCTGATTCACAAGCTCTGGATCTTTCCTGGGCAGCCCCAGAGCACAGGGACCAGGTGGGGCCCGGCTTCCCGGGGAGCGGGGAGGGGGACTGTCTTCAAACTGAGAAAGGAAAAAACCCTCGAACTAATCAGGCTTTAAAATCCCCCAGTGATGGCCATCACGAAGAAAACAACGACCGTCACGGGGGAGAGGAGGCGGGAGGCCGTGGGAAGGCAGGCGCCGCGCACACGTGGTGTCCGAGGTGGAGTCCCAGACCTTCCCGGGAAGGGAGAGATCCTTTCTGGCTGACTCCCCTGACTCTGTGTTTCCTACAATTCTACAACAAAGATCCAGGAACATGAGAAAAGGAAACTGAGAAAAATGTGTCCTGTAATCCAAATTCAAGAAAGAACAGGACAGACGATGTGAGCCAGATAGAAATGAGGCCAAGAGTGCTTTCTTGGGGCCCCAGCACTTTTTTTTTCTTTTTTTTTTGTGAAAAGCCCAAACCTGTTTAACTGCTTCGTGTGAACGACGGTTCTGGGATGCAGTTCACAATGGGAAAGGAAATCTGATTAGCACTGGCAACCTCACCTTCAATCTTAGGTCAATCTAGTCCAACGGCACATTAAGAGTGATTGCTACCCATTGATTCCTAAAAGAAAGAAAAGTGAGAGGACGGGAGGGAGAGAGAGGGAGAGGAAGCAGAAGCGGAAGCAGGGGACACAGTTTAATGAAGGGTTATACTGAGAAAGGTCATCCTATATCAGCTGCAGAAAGCGAGCATCCCTTCTCATTGCCGACCTCGATAAATCCCCAGGTTCCACTGCGCATGCGTGGGCACTGCTAGGACCCATCCCTCCGCTCTCTATATCGCGTTCCTGGTAACTTCAGTGATCAAATTTCTACAATTAGGACTGGAAATGTACTATTAACAACCCACATTTGTATCTTGCTCTACAGTTTGTGAAGCAGTTGTGTAATTGTTATCACGTTTGGTCCTTCACCACCGAGCTCGGGGCGAGATGGTACCGGTCCCATTTTACAAGTGAGGATGCTGTGCCGAGACTCAGGAGAATTGCCGCTCGAAGAAGGTCACGGGGTGACAGGAATCCAAGGCAGAGACCGATTCCAAATCTCACAACCTTTCCCCTGTCCTGGGAGAATGGCCACAGCGGGCACAAAGAGGGAAACTGAGGCACAGACTAGCCTAGTGATGTAGTTACTCATTCACTGTGTAAATGACATGGTGGAGACCATCAGCTCTTAGTTAGAACACCTTAGAGTTTCGACCTATTAAAATCGATGCCGTTATCTAAGGCAAAAAAGACCTCCAGCAACCTTACAGTTCTCATGAAAAGGGCTGTGTATTAAGAAAGCATTGGACCCAGTGGGAATCAGAAGGATTTAGCTGTACTTCCTGTGTCCTTATGTGCTAATATGATTATCTCATAGTAGCTATTATCTGTGTCCTATGAATAATGTCGTCCCAGCGATTCTGGAGAAGAAGAGTGGAGTTCCAGGCCCTTAAAAACAATCGTGGGCAGCGTCTGAGTAATCTAGTACCTTGAATCACAAGCAGGAGGCGAGTCTCAGTTTGGAATCAGAAAAGAAGTGATGCAAACCTTTTTAAGCTTTGGAAGGGAGGGAAGCCCGGGCAGACCCAGGATGTGACTTGAAAGGTTGGCTGCTTCTCTCTTGCTTGCTCTCCCCCTGGCCCGCTGTGGCCTGCCCTCTTGGGCCCACCCTCCGCTTCAAATCCTGCCAGACGACTGACAGGCCTGCAGGACCTCGAGGCTGACCCAGACACCTCCAGGCAGGGCTGCAACCTCCACACAGAAGAAGCACATTCTGCGCACAGGTTTGCTTCGCAGACTGATTCAAATCCCACTTCAGGCCCAAATCCCAATTACTGGACATGCCGAATGTAAGGTGTATATGTTTTTCCCCTTCCAAGTTCTTTTGTTGCGTTGCTTTTCCTATGGAGATATGAGGCTGTTTCCATGATGCGAGACATCCTTCCTTTCTAGAATTTCCAGGAAGCGCCGTTGTTGCCTCCCACGTGTTAGATTTAATGTAATTCAAACCGAAGTTTGAGGCTATTTCTCCTAATTCAGGAAAAGTTGTGAGCTTGGCAGCTCTGATGGAAAGAATTCTTTTCTTTAATGGTAGTGGATTTGGGGGGGGGTGTTTTTCTCGTTTTGGTTGTGTGTATATGTTTCATAAGTGCATAGGAGAATTAAGCTCAGAAAGCAACTGCTTGGAGAGATAGAAGCTCTTGTAATTCGTGTTGTGCATAATGGATTTGGCAGGGCCCAAGCACAGAAATTTCCAGAAGTGTTTGCGTGGCAGCAGTTCTGAGCCAATTCACATTTTTTAGCTGTCCTGGCCAGCTGCCCAGCCTACAAAAAAAGTCTTGTATCTCCACAAGTTTGGCTGGCCTTTCTGATGAGTTTCCAAACTGCATGGCAACATTGGATGAGCTTATTTTCAAGTGCCAAAAAAACTCCTGCTACTTATATTGTTACTAAATACCAGATGTGCTTAATACAGAGTGGGCAGAACCAAACCTAGGGTAATCACATAACCTATCATTAACATTTTCTAAAAACAAAAAATGCAATTGGAACCCCAGATTACTGTTTTTCTTTGTTTGCTTTACGCCCTATTACTGGAACCCCTAGGGTGATGGGAACAGGACTCGGGGTGGAAAGGCAGGCTCTGGCAGCGACAAGGACGCTGTTTACCATCACACCCCTGCACATCTGAAACATGTGTGAGAAAGCCTCAGCCCCAGCAGATTTCCTCCAGCCTCACCCCTTCGCCACCCGCCCCGCCGGGACTCAGCAGGCCGAGGCTCTCACCGCACGGGAGAGCCCCGAAAAGCTGAGGTGCACTGGGACTTGACCTTGAAGGAGAGAAATGTACAGGGAGATGGGCGGGTGGGGTTGCGAGCTGGCAGATGAGAGGCTGGGCCAGAGCTGGCAGCTGCTGCTGGAAAAATGCAGAGAAATTCTGAAAGGCTTGAGGAGACAGCAGGATGCTGTGTGGCTTTGTCAGAGGCGCTGCCTGGGCTTCAATGGGTTGAACTGGAAGGATTTCTCGACGCAAAAATCTCCAGTTCTATCCCCCAGCCCCCCACCCATCGCTATAATTTCTCTTCTTTTCCTGCTTCCTTCCTTCCTTCCTTCTTTCTTTCTTTCTTTCTTTCTTTTTCTTTCTTTTTCTTTCTTTCTTTTTCTTTCTTTCTTCTTTCTTTCTTTCTCTTGCTTTCTTCTTTCTTTCTTTCTCTTTCTTTCCTTCTTTCTTTCCCTCTCTCTCTCCTTCGTTCCTTCCTTCTTTCTTTCTTTCTCTCCCTCCTTCTTCCTTCCTTCCTTCTTTCCTTCCTTCCTTCCTTCCTTCCTTCCCCCCCTCTCTCCCTCCTCTCCTTTCTTTCCTTTCTTTCTCTCTGGTAGTTTTCTGGGAATCCAGTGGGGAGGGATGTGTGCCTGGATCTTCGTACTCTATTCCAGGCCATTCCTGCCATCAGGCTCCCTCTTCCCTACCTCCACGCCCTGAGCACTTGGTTCTCCAAACCTCTATGCTTTTGGTCCTGCCTCCAAAACTCACAGTTATGGAAAGGGCATCCTTCTCACCCCAAGGTTGGGGACCCTGATAGACAGACGGCAAGCACACGTGTCAGGCTGATTAGAGAGAAAGACGGACTATGGCAAAATGAAATTTTATAGATGGAGGTGGGATCACACCATAAGAAATTTGAGAGTTAATAACTATTCTGAAAATATTGGTTATCTGCATTAGGACAACTGTATAAATAATCAGTGACTCAACCCTTAGAGAGTTGTCTTAGGAAACCTGTTACTAAAAATATATGGTAATCCAACTGTGCCTTGCATGCCATTTTGCCAAGCCAAACTCAGCGAGAAGACTGCAGGCTTTCTCCACCGCGTGGCATCATCAGAGGGATAAACCATGAGCCTGGTCTAATGAGCAATGAAACACTTTGTAAATATTTGATTCAAGGGGACGCGAATAGTAAAATAACGTGGAGCCGATGTCTGCAATGACTTTTGAACTTTCCTCCTAACTACAGGCACATGTGTTTTACACATCAGCTGTGTTCCTGAAAAGTCGGGTTTCAATCCATATGCTAAGTGGAATTATGTTTCAGATGTTCTAGGGATACTCCTGACTTGGGGAAACCAGGAATCAGTGAAGAGGCTACGGACAAAGCCTCACCCACGACCGCTTCGTCTCTGCTCAGTTTGGACGGCCCCCTCTGCCCCCGGCGGAGGCCGAGCCTTTGAGGACGCAGAGTCAGCACCGGCAGCGGTTCATTTCATCGCTGGGTCTGCGGAGGAAAGAGCTGGTCCTAGGGAAGGGTCAAGGGCAGGCTGTTTTGTTTTCTAGCAGCAAAACAGAGAAGGCTGGAGGAAACCACCCAAGCGCCAAGCTCTGCAGAGGGCAAGTGAAGTCGGAGTTTAAAAACAAAAGCGGAGGAGCCCATCTCCTTGAAGCTGTTTATATTACATAACTCAAATAAACACAGCAGCGCAGGCATGGTTCCCTCGGTGAGGGCCAGGACCACAGAGCCCAGAGGCGGACAAAGGGCACCTCCTCCAGCCTCTGGCTAGAAATGGCTCCTTTAAAACAACAACAGCAGCATTAATAATATTCGGGGACACACCAGGACAATTCAGGAGGACAGCCTGAATAAACTGAGGAGAGGACTCATGCTAATTAGGACTTGTAAGGTGACTTTCTTTTCTCTTGCTAAGGAAAGAAATCCTCATCAGAGCAATGGGGAGAAGCAAAGTTGACCCAAAATGGCTATTTGCATTTTGCAAAGGGGGGACGAGAGGCGCTCGATCCTGCCGTGAAATCCTGCAGGAGCACGGAGGCCACTTTCTCAGGCACCTGCGGGGGCAGCTGGCTTTCTGACTTCAGCCCCTCCTCAGCCCGGGGTGATGGGAAGCATCGGGCAGTTTTACGGAATCTGCCTGAAGAATAAAGAACATGAAAGAAAAGTTAGCCACTCAGTAAATGGACACAGACCTACAGGCCCGGCGTCTGAACGAAATCAGAGAGTCTTGAAATTGAGAGCAGGCAAGAACCGACTGCAACCTTTTTCGTCAGTCGCCTGCAGTGTCCCAGGACAGCAACCCTATCGTATGCCAGGGGACAAGAATAGAAAGAAAAATTGAGAACACAGCCCTGAGCACGGGCTGGCGGTATCGGTTGCCAGCAGTTGCCCCATTAGTAGGCTATGGGGACATGCGAGGGAATTTTTCTGTACGAGGCTTGTGTTTAAAAATATATCTTGCTTCAACGCTGGTGCAGGAGTGGCTGGGGAATGAGAGCCTGCTTTCTCCGCGCAGAGCAATTTTCTCATCCTTCTGTGATTTACTGCACGGCACTCACCTCTCTGAGGCCGCCCCTCATATACCACATGACAGTGACCAAGACCTCAGCCTGGCTCTTAGAAAGCTACCACGTAGGACGATTCCTGGACGGAAGCCACGCTCCAGAAACATCCTCCCCAGTGGCTTGCTGGAAGCACACGGGGCCGGGGACGGAGGCTGAGAGGAACGCTTCCCCACCAAGGCCTCTCTGACCCTTCTCACTCCATGGATGTGTCCCCGGGGATGCTTCCCTCCCCATGTCCTTATTCTCAAAAGGAGGACACCAGTTCCTACCTACCTCTTAAGGGCGTTCAGGTGTAATAGCTGATGGAAATGACTTAAAAGCCCTTGGCAAATACAAAGTTCGAGATCGAGTGCTGAATGGCGGCCTCCCTCACCTACCCTACCTAAGGCGTTACTTATGTGCCCCCACCTTTAAACCCTTTGCTGAAAGACTGCTCCGTGGGGTGTGAAGCTGGTCTGTGCCGAAGAAATCTCAGGTTCCTCCAGAGAAGTTTGCCTTTGCAGGAACTGCTGAAATCCTTACACGTCCAAACGCATATTCTGGGTAGGAAACAACAGGTGATGAGCTGCAAGGCTGAGAGGCTGCCAGGATCCACCCATGGGCACCCAGGGTTTGGCACCCGTTTCCCAGGGAGAGATGAAAGGGAACAAATCAACACGGCAGGGTCAAGTTCAAGTCTGCCTCAATGAAACTCTGGAGACCTCCTTCTTGAAAAACAACTGGGACAGTGTGACAGCTGTTTAAGGATGCCAAAGAAAAGTGTCCCCGGGGAAAGCTCCCCAGGGAATGCTCTGTTTGCAAGAGGCAGTTGTGAGTGACACACAAGACAGACAGCCAGGAGCGGGGACAGCCCGGCCCCTGTGAACACTCCAACGTCCCTGGGATCGGGACCACCCACCAGATGTGAAGTCTTGTATTTCGTGCCGAGGATGATGGCAGTGATAGCCGTGCTGATGGCTGCTGTTCTTCGGTGCCTGTCAGAAACTGTATTGCTCTGAAGCCATGGCTCCTGGAGGGCTCCTTCCTGGGAAACATTTACCACTTTGGACGCCTCACAGCTCCTGTGGTTGTTTCCTCTGAGGGTCTTTATCAACCAGACCCAAATCAGGTTTTATGGTTGCCCGTTATTTGCGGCTACTTCACTTTTGTAATTCTTAATTTTTGGCCACGAGGCTTGTGGGATCTTAGTTCCCCGACCAAGGATCGAACCCACACCCGCTGCAGTGGAAGTGCTGAGTCCTAACTACTGGACCACCAGGGAACTCCCTGCGGCTACTTTATAATCTGGCCAGTGCTTCCCCGTGGCAAATGGGTGATGGGACATCAAGACAAGAGGATGGGGACAACGTGTCCATCCAGAGATGCTACACCCTGGAGGTGAAGGCGGACCACACGACGGTCCCCGTTTGTGTGGGAGCTGCCACCTCTGAAGCAGGCTGGGTGGATGTGTCTCATGGAAAGCACTGGACTTGGGTCCCAAAGACTTGGATCTGACTCCTGGACCAACCACGTATGGAGTGGGGCACATTAGTGAATCTTTCTGAGTCTCAGGGGTCTTACCTGTAAACTGGAGCTGAGACCTACCTGTCAGGGCAGTTAGGGAGTTCCAAGGAAGCACCTCACTCCCAGAGACACAATAAACATTAGCTGAAACAGCAAAATCTGATTCGGTATATGGGCGTGACCTCACCTCCAAGGGCGTTAAACTCAGTCACCTAGCAGGTAGGGTGTCCTCCTGTCTCACCCCCAAGAGCAGGGGCACAGAGCCCGGAAGTCAGCCTGCCACCTCCCCACCAAGAGCTGGTGACGGAGCCCAGGCCGAGCCGGAGCTGCGCGTCCCCGGTGATCCAGAGCGCCCGCCACCACGCGGTTGTGAGCTTTTCCAGAGCACGCGGCTTGGACCATTTGCCCGAGCTCCATCGCTCCCGGCTACTCAGGGGGCATCTCTTTCCTCCAGGCCCCTAGGGCACCACTCTGGGAACTGAAGCCCCAGAAAAAGTGCAAAGAGAAGGAAGCTCAGCGTTATATTCTTTCTAGATGAATCTCCAGGATGCGGCCGCCCCAGGAGAGTCCCCGACCGGCAGCAAACCTGTCTGTGTGAGTCTGCCTCAACACGCTATTTGGAAAGTCAAGATTTTCAATGTAAACTTTGTTCTCCCTTCCCATTCTTTGGGGATTCACAGTTGGAGCTCTTTGCAGCCCTTCCTCTCCACGTCTCCTTGGTGCTGAAATGGGAGGTCACGCGACATCCCTGTAAGAACAAGTCCCGGGTGCCGGCGTCCTATCAGAGGGCAGAGCTGCGGCGGCGCTGGCTCCTGGGTTTGCCTGGGTGCTGGTTTCTCAGCGGCACTATCTTTGGCAGATTTTTTTATCCTTGTTCTTTATCTCAAGCCCGTCGGGCAAATGACAGCGGAATCGCAAGCTTGAATGGGCTTGTCTGACAGGCCAGCTTTTCTCCTGGGCTCAGCTGCCTGACTTTTAAAAAGGCACCCCAAGCAGAGGATAGTCATTTCACACCGATTCCTTGCTGTAATTTGCTTTTGGGTTTAAAATGTCGCGTTTCCATCACCCTGGCTGTGCGGCGTGAGGGAGAAGATGGGCCATGCGTGTGGTTAATGTCTCTGTAATAGAGACACGCAAAGGCACTGCTATGCTCTGAAGCAACAGCCCTGGGAACACTGAGCTGCAGACCAAGGAACTCTCTACCAGCCACAGACAAGTGCATTCAAAGGGCTCCGTAACAGATGACTGGCTCCCGCAGAAATAGGGCCACTTGTAACAGAAGCCTCACGTGGAAATCTCCACTAGGCAAGCGTGTATTAGAATATTTTTATGCTCCAGGCTGTGTGAAGTTGGGGTGATCTTAGGAAACCCTGCAAAGTGAGAGGATCTGAAACCCAGATCTAAACACAGTGAGGCTCAGTTGAAGTCCAGCTGGGGATGCAAAATCCCACTCGGATAAGGGGAAGCTGGAAGATACAGGCCAAAAGGGAAAGAAGTCCCCACGCTGATGAGCACGGATAAGGCTGTGCTTGGAGAATCCTCTAAGCAAAAGGACAGAGGCTCCCGGAAAGGTCAAGGGACAGGGTTGTACCCAGTTTGGCAGCGGGAAGCAATGGCTTTTCCTGATTTATAATCTGCCCGTGGAAGCATCTCTCCCGTTTCTTCACCACCTCTCACCATACTCGTGATGGAGGCCGTACTGCCTGACGCTTAATTAGTCCTTCTGCCCAGAGCCTGTAATGTTTCACGTTTCTTACTCCTCGCCTGGCCTGTGTGTGCCTTGAGGTCAGGAACCAGCATGCAGCCCTCTTTGCGCGCCCTGAGGCCCCTTCCCAGGGCTTAATAACTACCCAGAGCATATCAGAGCCCTTCGCACACGGCTCGCAAAGCTTCAGGAGTACTAGCGGGATTGGGTAAGGCTCAGGCAGGCTGCTTCGAGGGGAACAAATCCCAGCTCGTTCTCGGTGGGATACCAGGCTGCTGATGGTCTCTCCCACCCGCCTTCTGTGCCTTCCTGGCCGTGACACCGTATGTTATATAAGCCAGCTGAGCAGAACCGAATGCTCTCGGGCCTCTGGGTCTTTGCACACACGCTTCTCTCCACCTGGTTGCCCTTCCCTCATTCATCCATCTGTGGACTTGTCCGCTCAGCTCCAGGTCAACCCTCCCCTCCAGACAAAGCTTCAGGCGTCCCGCGGGCAGAGCCGGTGACGCCCTGTGCTGTGGGCCCAGGGTACTTGGCCTGACGGGGCGACTGGGCCAGCTTCCCTGCCATCGGGTCGGTACTGCCTGTTGGCAGGTCTGCCTCTTCCGTCGGGCTGTGAGTGCCTTGAGGGCAGGACCCACGTTCCTCCTCGCCCCGCAGCTCTCGGTCCTCAGCACAGTGCCTGGCACCAGTACAAGTTTATTGAAGGAATATGTTTGCCCACATTGGGTAGATCGTGGGGAAGACGGGACCGGGGCCCAGTAAGTAATATGGGGACAGAGCAAAGGGGATCCTGCTGGGAGAGAAGCAAGCTGCAGAGAGAAGCAAGGCCCCGGGGCCCCTCTTGATGAGCTAGGGCACCCAGGACCGATCCTACACAGGATGCTTGTGATGTCATCCTTTGGATAGCTTGTCCCACTTTGGGGGTTTCTCTGTATTTCCTTCCAAGTCTTTAGGCAAACTTCTCTTACTGCTTTCAAGTACTCTGCCCACCAAGATCATTATTAATAGTTTCCAGGGATAGACTGGTGGCGGCGGGTAGCAGTGCATTGGCTGGGGGACCAGGAGGAGAGAGTAGCAGTAGCCCTGGATGGGGGCGGGGCGTGGAAGAGGATACGATTAGGATCGCGGACCCCAGCCTGGCTTCGGATCCCAGCCGAAAAGAAGCAGTGAGAGGGCCTCAGCCTCCCTGCCTGGGCCAAGAGTGATGGCTCTATCGCTGAGTTGCTCAGAACATTGAGCAAATTAGTGCATGGAAGCTTCCAGAATGGGGCCTGGCACATAGTAGTTGCTGCTGAAATCCAGGTCCTGTCATCTGGAACCAGAAGCTGGAGTCCAGCCTGGCTTTCTCCACCTGTGAGTTGTCTGACCCGGGTACGTCACGTCACCTCACCTCTCCACTCATGTTCTCTCGACTCTGATATGGAGACAGAAATGCTGACCTCGTGGGCCATTGTGAGAATCAAGGAGAGGATGGGAGTGAATGTGTTTTGTAAAAGCTATGAGGTGCTTTCCGGAGGTGCTTGTGAAGTTACCTGGGTGAAGGTTGGGAAGGTGAGGACACCTCAGATATCCTGCCTCTGTGGAGTCAATGATTGTGTATTAACTTTAAATAGGGCCTATTAGGTACCCCCAAGCAAACCGTGACTCTCATTGTGATGGCCGGTTCTGTGGGTCAAATTGGCTGGACCACAGTACCCAGATATTTAGTCAGACATTATTGTTTCTGTGAGGGTGTTTTTGGATGAGATTAACATTTAAATCATTGCACTTTGAGTAAAGCAGATTACCCTCCGTAACGTGGGTGGGCCTCATCCAATCAGTCAAAGGCCTGAATAGAACGAAAGACTGATGGCCCCCAAGGAAGAGGGAATTGTGCCAGCAGACAGCCCGTGGACTTGAACTGCAGCCCTGGCTCTGCTGCGGGTCTCCAGCCTGCTGGTCTACCCAAGTCCAGATTCTGGATTTGCCAAGCTCCAATGTTGCATGAACCAGTTCCTTAAAAATCAGTCTTTCTCTCTCTTCCTTTTTCTCCCTCTGTACACACGTGGGCACGTGCATGCACACTACTGGTTCTGTTTCTCTGGAGCACACTAACTAATACACCCAGAAACATTAGGAATCCTCAGATAGCTTTAAACTCTATCCTCTGACAGTCACAGTGAACATGATTCTCACAGGGTGCCGCTTTCAAACATAGCTGGTCCAATCTAAACTTGATTGCCCTCCCTCACCCATTCCTCACCATGGAAACCACATAAAGATTCTTGCCCACAGGTCCCCCCAGCTCCCTCTGCCTCTTGACTGACCTGGTGCTTCCCCATGTGGCCCTGCATGGTGTCTTATGTTCTCCCCAAGGAACCGTGAGTATAATCAAGTCTTTAAACTGTCTCAGTCTCTCTCTGTGTTGACTTGCATCTGGTCTTACTAATGCCCATCCAAGGTACTATGACAAAACAGACCGTGGCTTCAGCCCAGTGCTAGGAAAACCCTGGCCAGCGTCCAGAGATGGGCAAGTGGGTTACCGTCACTGTCGTGTGTCACTCTGTTAGAGGCCACGGTACTATTCTATGTGAGATCTGGGGCTGATAGAAACAGCAGTCAGCTTCTCAAGCAGCTCAGGCCAAAAGAACGACTCCTCGCATAAAACAGAAGCACCATCATCGTCATTATAAACATGACGTGGCCCTACACAGAGGCCAAGTGAGCAGTATTCTCAGTGGGACCAAACGTTCATCCCGAGTGAGGGTTTTTACTGGTTCCTTCAGGGCCCAGACGAGTGGTAGTCACCCCTGCAGGGAGTGTTCCAGAAGCATCTGTGTCTGAGACAGAACTCATTCACCTCACCTCGGGGGAGAGGAGGCCAGCTACCTCTCAGAAAAGAGTTCATTCACCCCAGGTGACTCATAACGTCACAGAATCACACAGTTACAGAACCTTAACATTTCAGAGTCTGGAAGGGAGCTGACAGGTATTCTGGGTCCCGCACCCCTCATTTTAAGAATTAAAAAATTATCCCAGTGAAAACAAAGACCTTCACTCACCTGCAGTTCTTATTATGGAGCCCCAGTGAATCCTAATTGAAGGACTGAATGGAAAACAGCTTCGAACGACAACCAGTGTTTATTTTGTGGTGGGTTTTCTTACTGATCGAGGAGTGGGTCCATCCGTTCACCTGCCCATTTGTTTATCTGTCTATTCATCCCTCCACCCACCGATTCTCCTGCCTAGTAAGATGTGAAGACAGAGACACAAAGAGCACGGATTTCACTTGCTCACACTTCCTCCTCTCCCCTTCTTGTTTCTCCCTCTCACCCAGGCTGAAGAGGAGTGTCGCATGCATGTGCGGGCGTGGGAGAAGGGCCAGTTGAAGGCACTGTTGCTGTGGGTTTTTTGAAACTCTCCAAGTCCCTCACACGCCCATGGTCGCTATCACCCAGGCAGGACTGCTTGACAGAGCACGTGATAGAGCGGAACTTAATGAAGGGATCCTAGATGCTAGAGGGCGGAAAACAAGCCCTTCTCTTGTCTTCACGATACCTTCCAGTGTCAGGACACGGGGTCACTGGATGGAGCTCAGGACAAAGAAATGGAAATAAACCACCGCTGGAGGTGCCGCTTCCCCGTTTCCGACGACCAGTCAGACTATCTGCCTGGCTTCGGCTGCGGGTCCTGAGTTAAACGTTACAGCTGATGGGCTGGGTGAATCCATGATCAATAGTGATGCTGGTTCTTACAGGAGCTAAGATAAGGGTAATTAAATCCTGTGCTTCGGGCCATATAAACTGATCTCTGCAGGAGGGCGAGAATTAATTTAATTTCACATGCACAGCCCTGTCCGGTGCCTCCACCAGCTTTGTATGATAGACCCAGCGCGTGGCAGAGACGGTAGAGGGAAGGCGGAAAGATTTGTTCCGAGCTCGAGGTGTTATTAACCACCACACAAATCAAGAGCCTGAACTTGATGGGGCCCAAGGCTGATCTAGGGCGGCAAATCCAGAGATTCTTACAGCTTCTCCCTCTATTGGGTTTATTACACACAATCTGTACCGGGACTGTTTTCACACTTAATGGCAATCCTGAATCACTATCTACTTCCCATTTTCGCCTGCAAAACAGCAACCCAGAGCTAGTGTTCCGCCATAAACACTCGGCCCCATAAAGCCACGGCTGTATAGACTTGCCTTTTTGTGCGTCTGGGTCTGATTCACTGGCGCTTTGGCAGCCTTCCAGGATCTAGGAGAGGAAAAAAACCATCCTGAGCATCCCAACAGCCTCATTTTGATCTGTGATACTGAGCAACTCATTTCCACTTCACAGGCTCTGCTGAGCTGTGCTACAGAAAGACAAATCCCAGCCGAAGAAAGGGCGGGCGGGAGGATGGTGGAGGAGACAGAGGGAGGGGAGGGGAGAGCAGAAAAAGGCCGCATCTATTAAGCTGTTTTTCTTTTGGTGAAAAGAAGCATTTATCAGTGATTTCATATATCATGTGAGAGGTGGCTTCCTGCCAATTTCCAAGAATCCAAACAGCCCACTGACATCAGATGCTAAATATAGCTCAGCCTTTGCTTTAGGTGAATAAATAATGCTGCTGGAAAGGAATAGGTTCTCTTCAGTTACATGTTTATTATGATCAGCCTGTCAGGCTTGTGTAATCAAAAGAATAATACCCAGTTCCAAGGAGGAATGGTGGGCAAAGAATCTTCAAACAGTTTCGGGAGGTCACTGATGGAGACCCGTTCCCCTTGCCTTCCCAGATGGCCAGCTGAGCCTGGCCCTGGGAGGGAGCTGGGTGATTCAGTTGTTGGGGGTCTTCAAAGCCCTGATAAGCACGTGTGTGTGTGTGTGTGTGTGTGTGTGTGTGTGTGTGTTGTATTTGCACGTCTGCCCTGTCCTCCAAACCAATAAGGAGCAGAGGCTGATCTCTCTGGGGGGATACACAGAATGAAGACATTCAAGTGCACAGGTACGGTCACGAGCTTGTCATGAGGCTGGGGTAGAGGTGAGTGGGGACTGGAGAGAGAGCTGGGTGGGGTTTGTAGTAAAGATGGCCAAGGAAGCCTCTGTGTATTCTGCCAGGCTTCAGGTAAGGACACTTGTCCAACGGCGATTGAAGAGCCTAACCCCACTGCTCTCAGGGCCTCAGCGCCTTTGATTCCACCCCCGAGAGCTTTTATGTTTAGCATGTTGAGTCGAAGCCACGTGAAGAATTAAGATTTATAATAAGACCTAGAGATTTCTGCCTTCTCTTCCAGCACCAGCCTTCTCCCCGCTTATCCTCAGGCTCCCATGGACCAGGGGGGCCATCCCCAAGGGCTTGTAGGTACTTGGAGGAAGGGGCAGCTGTCGGGAGAAGAAAGGCAAGAAAATGAGTGTGGGGAGAGGAGGAGACAGGGAGTCAAAGTAGCTCCTGGAAGGTGTTGGATCCCTACTGGCATCTGCAAGATTTCTCTTCGCAGACAGGGATGCAATAGAAGTGGTTGCTATGGAAACGGGTGTAAAAGCAACCCAGAGAAAGGAGAGGGCTGGATATAAAGAGGAGAGAGCAAAAGGCACACAGCACTTTTAAATCATCAAAGGGGAATACTCCAGCACTTTCCATCTCCGAGAGGAGAAAAAAAAGTCATTGAGCACAGAGGCTGTGGAATGCCACAAGCAGGGGAGGGGTCGGGGCTCTCAGACACTGTAATCCCTTTCCCCCCAAGCCCGGGTATTGAACCTGCTTTCCTGCGGTTAAAATCATCGACCAGAAAAGCATCTGCAGGCTGCCTAGGGTGGTATACGCCGAAGTAGACCGCATGCTCTGCTTGGCTTGGTCGTGACCTTCAGTAACGACCTTGGTGAGATCAGGCTATTTTTCTGGGTCACGGTTTCATCCCCTACCTTCCTCCCAGAGAGGAATGACGAAGCACTTTGCTCAGGGAAGAAACGCTAGTGCTGTTTAAGGCAAAGACGTTTCAGACTGCCAGGAGCTCTGGGTGCAGCTGGACAAGACGTGAGCTGCCCCAGCCAGTATCTTGTGCGCATCCCAGTGGGCCAGGGCGGCAGAGGCCCAGGCCGTGTTTATACACAACCAACTTCACTTTGTTTCAGCATGGGTATTAATAGGATGAAAGCGCTTTCTCCGGCTGAGGAGAGTTTTAACAAGTCATCCATCTTTTATCCCAGGACTTACAAACGCGGTGCTGCAGACACCGGCGCTCTCCAATAGAAATAAGATTCGAGCCACAAACGTAACTTAAAATTCTCCAGTAGCCCCGTGAACAAGGTAAAAAGAAACAGATAACACAAATTTTAATCTAATTTATTTAACCCCGATATATCCAAACTATTATCACTTCAATAAAATCAATTTGGAAATTATTAATGAGATCTCTCGTATTCCTTTTTTCATACTAAGTCTTTGAAATCTGGTGTGCATGTTACAGTTACATCTCAATGAGCCATGTCTCAAGGGCCCAGTAGCCACATGTGGCTGATGGCTATTGTATTAGACAGTGAGGCTCTAGAATTTTCCTTTATACATAGGAAGAAAACAAAGAAAGAACACAAAGAAGAATGGAAAATAGGTCTGTTTCGCTCAGGCACTGATCCTAACCACTGGCCGTGTCTCACCGTGGGAGCAATAATTACACACAACACACACACACACACACACACACACACACACACACACATTTTGAACAGATAGTCAACCTCAAATACTTTTCTCTGCCGTTGAACCGTGACCCTCCCGTGATTAAGATGAAGGAGAATTTCCATCTAACAATCGCAGTCTCTGGGCCAGTGAAATCGGACAAACGCAGCTCAAGGCGCATCTGTATCCCTTCCTGAGTGTTCTTTTCTGAGACAGTTTCTTAACCTTTCTGGGTTTGCCTCCATTGCGAAATGGGAATGCTATTAGTTAGGTCACACAATTGCTTTCAGGGTTAAATAAGGCAAAGCCCTGTGGCAGGTTTAGCACACAACAGATGTCCACGGGGGTAGCTCACTTCCTGTTCCTTGCCCAGCTCGGGTCTATCAGTCTGCCCGAGTATCTAATCTTCCTGAGGCCGGCCTCTGTGAATGAAGAAACTAGAATGGTACACTTCTTCACATGGTGGGAAACCACTAGAGTAGAAACAAGACTTTAAGGACAGGAATCGGCCTTCTTTCACTGATTCAGTTCAAGCTAATAGCTGGGTGTTTTCCTAGCACAGAATGATACTAAGGCTCAGTCAATCAGAAAGAGCCCTTCTTGAGAGAAGACTCTAGAAAAGAATGAACATATGTATATGTATAACTGAATCAATTTGCTGTACACCTGACACAAACACAACATTGTACATCAACTGTACTCCAATAAAATTAAAAGTAAAAAAAAGAAAAAAGAGCCCTTCTTTTTTTTTTTTTTTTTTTCCGGTACGCAGGCCTCTCACCGCTGTGGCCTCTCCCCTTGCGGAGCACAGGCTCCGGACGCGCAGGCTCAGCGGCCATGGCTCATGGGCCCAGCCGCTCCGCGGCATGTGGGATCTTCCCGGACCAGGGCACGAACGCGCGTCCCCTGCATCGGCAGGCGGACTCTCAACCACTGCGCCACCAGGGAAGCCCAGAGCCCTTCTTTTGATGGTCATGAACTACATGGTAAGATATTTAGAAAAGGACATTTAAATGTGTCCTTTATCACAGTAGCCAAGACATGGAAATAACCTAAATGTCCATCGACAGGTGAATGGATAAAGAAGATGTGATACACACACACACACACACACACACACACACAATGGAATACTATGCAGTCATGAAAAGAACGAAATAATACCATCTGCAGCAACATGGATGGGCCCAGAGCTTATCGTACTAAGTAAAGTCAGACAGAGAAAGACAAATATCATATATCACTTATATGTGAAATCTAAAATAGGGCACAAAAAACTTATCTACAAAACAGAAACAGACTCACAGAGACAGAGAACAGACTTGTGGTTGCCAAGGGCGGGGGTGGGAGGGGGTGGATCGGAAGTTTGGGGGTAGCCTGTGCCTGAGTGCCCCCTGTGTGGGCAGAGCCCCTCAGGAGTGAGGTGAGCACCTCAGCACCACCATTAAACCAGCACCCCTTGGGCCTCCTGACTCCCCAACTCCCTGCAGAGGTGGGAAAACCGGGAGATTATGGAGAATGGCTCCATTCTAGGGCGAGGGTAAGTGTGGGGAGGCAGGGAGAGTCGCCCCATCATTATTCTGGTCGTTGTTCCTTCCGTGAAAGTGACAATTTGAGCCTCTACTCCAACCTCTCATCTGAAAAGGGCCAGCGTGTCCCAGGGAAGGAATCACAGGCCAGGGTGGCCACGGGGGTCAGGATGGGCCTGTTTGTCTGGTGTCCACAGGCTGCCACACCACTCTGCTGCCCCCCGTACGGATGCGAGTCAGGCACTGTTAGCTGAGTAGGAAAGGAAAACGCAGAAAAGCGTGTGTCTGGCGACTGGGAAACACGGAGAGGCCTCACAGGTCTGGAATAGCGATGAGCCTGCACAGGCCTGGCAGTCAGGAGGAAAGAGGCAGGGCCTGCATTTCCACAGGCCTCTCCCAGGCTCAGGGGGCTCAGGCCACCCCAAAGCCCCGGAGGTTATGTAATTGAGTTCCTAAATGGATCAAAGACAGAACTCCAGACCCCTCATTTATGCCCAAGGACGGAAACACTGGATTTCTCCTGGGAACTTCTGGTTTCTTCTCTCTGTTCCTATTCTTTCCAGCTGCTGTCAGAGGAGGAAGAGGCCTTTCCAAACAGACATCTGTCTTCCAGTGGATCTGCCTCTCCCAGACCCCACCCAGGGCTGCTCTGAGCCTCACAGAGAATAATGCTAGGAGATGCCCCGAAGGGGATCCACCTCCCAGGGCTGCCCTGGACCATCCTGGGTTTTAGCTCTGAATGTCCTTCTATCCCGGGGAAAGCCCTCATCCTGGCCCAACTGGGACGGTTGGGCACTTGCCCCTGGTTCCAGCTTCCTTCTCAGCCCTAGAGCCCAGGTTGAGAGGCTCCTGGGCAGTGACTCCATCAGAAGATGTTTGTGAGAGGAGGGGCCTTCCTCTCCCCACAAAGAGCTCTTCATATTCTGACAGCAAAGGAAAAGCTGGGCGTGGGCCTTTCCCCCACTGCCTCAGCTGCCTGACCCGGAATAAGAGCTGGTCAGGAGATGCAGATGACAGGGGGAGAAAGCTTCACCTGCCCCACGGCACAGAGATGCTCGAAGCCCAGGTGGGCACTTGGTACCCTGGGCTGCTGGCAACCACAGAGCACCTCTACTCCTCCAGCTGGGCTTCGGGTCATCAAGACCCAGGTAGTGAAGGGGCAGGAGACGACGGTGGGAGAGAAGTGGGGTGTCATGTCCTGGTCCCTGTAGGTGTATGCGGTGGTGTGCTGGTGGGTGTGTAACAACGGGCTCTCTGGTGTGCAGCAGAGCCCCGATTTGTATCATTTGCCAGTGTCTTTGGTGTAGGTGCTTCATAGCTGGTTTCCAGCTGCCACTGTGATGTCGCTGAGTAGGGATGGGGGCGGATGCACGCCACTGGCTCTCATGAGCCATGGGAGCTGTGTCCTTGTGCTGTGTGTGCTTATTGGGCTGTGCCCACTGAGTGATCCAGCCAGGCCCTGCGTGGGGCGCTTGAGACAGATGAAGCTCTCACTGAGTGCTAAGGTGAGGCTGAGAGTTTTGTTTTTTCTTTTTTTATGCTTTTACTTATTTATTTTATTTTATTTTAATTTTTTAAAAAGTTTTATTGGAGTCTGGTTGATGGACAATGTTGTGTTAGTTTCAGGGGTACAGCAGAGTGAATCAGTTATACATGTACCTATACCCACTCTCTTGTAGATTCTTTTCCCATATAGGCCATGACAGAGTATTGAGTAGAGCTCCCTGTGCTGTACAGTAGGTCCTTATTAGTTATCTATTTTATATATAGTAGTGTGTATACGTCAGTCCCAATCTCCCAATTTATCCCTCCCCCGACCTTTTCCCCTGGTAACCATAAGTTTGTTCTCTACATCTGTGACTCTACTTCCGTTTCGTAAATAAGTTCATTTGTACATTTTTTTCTTTTAGAGTCCACATATAAACAATAACGTATGATATTTGGAGGCTGAGAGTTTTGAGTGCCGTTCACCAATACCAGGAAACTAACTTACTCGCTGTGACCTTAAACCTGTGAGATGAGATTTATCCAGAAGCAGGAGTTATAAGTGATGGGATCAACTCTCAGGAAATGAATGATCTAATTGTGAATGGTGTCAAAGGACCTATTCTATAAGCAAGCAAGGCAGACTCCGATCTATATTCTCCTACACAAACGGTAGGAAATGTGGGGCATTGTGTGATGCTCACCGAAAAAAAAATGTGAAAGGAAAGCAATGAATTTTCTTCGACATTAGAAAACAATATTTTTGTGGGTATAACCTAGAATCAATTATTAACCCCCTTTTGAATAAAGCATAACGTGTAGTAAACTGCAAGGAGCGTTGTTCATTTCATTTAATGATCAATAAAATGATGTTTGACCAATTTGATGAAGACAGTAAGTTAAACTTAAATGTTCCGACCTTTGATGTTGCCGTAACGACAAATCTTATTAAGAAGCTTTTGACATTTAAAATATGAAAAATGCAAACAAAATTGAGTAGTGAGAGTAAAATTAAATATTTAATGACATAATTAAGTCTATTAATGGTATGTTCTTTGTTTTGCAGATTAAGTATTCACAGCAATGATCATCTCCTTCATCTTTGTCACTTAAGCGATGTGTTTTTCATAATTATTTGTTAGGTGTTTTCATTAACATTTGATGAATATTAATAGTTAAAATAAAAAACAGTTTTTATTTCTGTTGTAATGACTTTACGGAGGTAACAGTATATAACTGTTTATAATGTGTTCTACTTGTTGATGTTTAGATCACCGATTTTGTTGCCATGGAGTGAAAACGTGGAACTTTATAGGTGATAAATGACAATTGTCACATTCTTCTATTATTCTTTCTTTCTTTATTTAATCTACTATTCTTAATGTAGCTCTGCTGTGGGAGAAATATGAATTGCAAACTCACAACTAAAACTAATAAGTCGTGTTTTAGGTTTAATCCTATTATTCTGTTAATAATGACTTGCCTATCTGTTTAGACGTCCTAATTCGTTTCCCATTTTTAGCTCATTTACCTCCCCGTTTTGGCCCATCAGAGCTCATACGGCTCTGGGACAGTACCTCTCCATGACATTTAAGGCTTGATATCTGATGGCCTCCCAGATATTTTTCTTCTGGGACGAAGGATCAGGGTTTTCCATCCTGGACAATATGAAGCAAATGCATGTGCATCTCCTAATTTTCCATTTTAGACGGTGATGGTGGAGAGCAAACAGGAATGGGTCCAATCAACATGAGGGCATGAAATGCATATGGTGGCCATGCCTTGGTTCACCAAGTGTGGTGGCCACGTTGCCATCAGCAGCACGGAAAGCTTGCCGCCTCCAGGACAGCCCAGGACCTGCGTCTTCTCCAGTCCCCACCTCTGGCTCCCACTCCTTGGGCTATTGACCACCCCTGCAGCTTCTTCTGAAACCTTAAGTGCATTTTCCCTGAGAATGACCGGCAGGAAGGTGACAGTAGAGGATCCCAGTCTCACGGTCAGGCGGGCCCGCAGTCGCGATTCCAAGCCGTTCCGATCCAGATCCCTGCTCAGCATTCTGTGACGGGCGAGAGCAGGCCTTAGAGTGCAGACGGAGACGTGCTAATCAGAACAGGATGTCCTCTGGCTTTCCTCGGAAAGCTTTTTCTCTTCTGCAGAAGGCATCTGCATTTTTAAAGCCACAGCTTGTTGGAAAGAGTTCTGAACCACAAAAATGTACAGGAGGAAGGAGAGTTTCTTCTAGCCATTAACGACCTATAGGTAATTTGTCATTTAAGTGTACAAGAACACATATGCGTTTCAGTAGCAACTACAATCACAATTTATTGAGAACTGACCTTCTGGAGGGCTGTTTCTGACTCATGCAAACCCTGCAAAGTGGGAGAGATCGCACTGTTTTACGGATAAATGGAAGCTTGGTGTGTAGATTGGACACTCAAAGGGTTCACAGGTGTGGATGGGCACAGCTGGGATGCAAAGGCAGGTCTTTCTGGCTCAAAATCCTGTGTTCTTCTCACCACAGCGTGGTCTTACCTCCTTCTTCAGCTATTCCTCTCTGTGGTCGTATAAGACACAAGCTCCAGGTACATCTCATAACTGTATTAAGAAAAGCCAAATATATGTATAACTGTACACCTGAAACTAACACAACATTGTAAATCAACTATACTCCAACATAAAATAAAAACGAAAAGAAAAGAAAAAAGGCCAAACATACACAGGCACAGGAAAAAGGACAAGGTCCCCCTTGTTTATGAAGCTGATTCAGGACACTGGTGTGCAGGAAGACACCGCCGGAGGTGGCCCTGGCCCCGCTGCCCTTACAGGTATGCCAACCCTTTGGCCCTGATGGGAAACACCATGCCCTGCTCTCAGATTTTTAGGTGGGGGCACTGGTCACCTGGGCCAGCCTTAGGTGTCTGTGGCTTCCCCAGACCTCTACAAACAGCTGTCCTGGAATATCTAAAACTCAAAATTCTATAACATGTGCTTAAACCATTCACAGTGAACACTTAACAGTTCTGGCTACAGTAAGTCCCCTACATACGAATGAGTTGCGTTCCGAGAATGCGTTCGTAAGTCCAATTTGTTCGTAAGTCCAACAAAGTTAGCCTAGGTACCCAACTAACACAATCAGCTAGATAGGACTGGACTATAATAGGTTTATAATACTTTTCAGACAGATCATACATAAAAAACAAACAAAAAATAAAGAGAACATTTTTAATCGTACAGTAGAGTACCCTGAGAAGTACAGTAGTACCAGCTACATCACCGCTGCTTTTACGCTTGCTTCCAGACATCCTGGGTTTGAAATAAAGATGCTGTACTACCGTACTCCATACAGTACCGTACAGCGACGTACACAAAAGCACAACCACTTGCAGAGGATGCACGCACGTGACAACGTACGCCAGACACGTGAACTAACTTACGCGACCGGACATGCGAACGTAGGTTCGAATCTTTGAACGTTCGCAACTTGAAGGTTCGTATGCAGGGGACTTACTGTATTTCCAGCAATGACATCTGCTCTCATGTCACTGAGAGCCTGGCTGCTGCTACCAAAAGCGAGCTGAGACTGCAAGACAGGGGCTCCATCCATACCAGGCCCTCGGAAAGTCTACTGGCCCAGGGGGCAGTGCCAAGAACCCATTTCAACATGTTCCGTGGTCTCAGTTTCCCCCTTCTCGCTTTGGGCACATCTGTCGAGAACAAAGCACGTGTGGGCTCAACAAGGACAAATATGGGGTTCCAGCACCCTGGGGTGAGCCAGCCTGCTCAGCCGGGACCGCACAAGGTGACGTCAGGCCTTCCCTTCGCTCTCCTGTCACGTCTCTCCTTGTCGAGCCAGCTATGTGACCACTGTTTATTACCTACTGAGCTCCGGCACCATATTTGGCGCTGCACACAAGATGGATAGATTCTTCCTGTCACCGGCCTCACTCGGGTGGCAGCTCTCCAGGTCTCCTCTCCACCCTCTCCCCCCCTCCCTTCACCTTCCAACAACCCCAGAGGCTCTGAACAGGCCTCCCCGCGGGGCGGCTGCAGACCCTTTTGAAGAAGCCGTTTCCGGGAGAGGAGGGAGACGATGACAGATGCCCAGTTGGCCTCCGTGATCAGGAATGAGCCGGGCCCCAGTGAATCATCTCTGCCGTGGAAGCTGCTGACAGCATGGAACCTTTCTGGAGTCATCTCCTTCCCGACCTGCCCTCAGCTCTCTCGTCTTCAGAGGAGAGAGGCTTTCAGACAGAGAAGCTTATGATTCGCAATATTCAGTGGGTGGGGAAAAGCTCAGATGCTAGGGTCAATTGTACTGCCGGAGGGAGAAAAGGCCAATTTGGAGAGTAGAATGGGCGTGACGCAGAGCTGGAAACCATTTTCATTGTGTCCTAAAGCTTCACGGTGACTCGATTTTGCATCGGTCCTATAGGATAGTTGCGGCATCGGATCAGGACTCTTTGGAAAGTTGAAAGACAGTGAGGCGGAGAGAGATGTTCCAGTTGCGAGACTGTGATGCCCAGTCCTTGCCCTGTCACCGAGTATCAATGTGACCTTAGGCATTGTGTCCTGAAACTTACTAACAGCCGCCATTTGAAGGCCAAGCTCACTGAAACGAACCCAGTGAATATCTGTTTCATTAACTAACCGAAGATAAAGAGAGGTTTCTGGAGCTAAACCTGGAGGTTGAGAGCCTATAGCTGCAGATTACGGGGTGGGACGTGGTGAGTACATGCAACGTGCCAGGCTCTGCGCTGTCCAGTCCCTCCGCAGACCTAGAGGTTCACGGGTGAGCAGGGTGGTGTGACGACGGTTTTTCCAACACCAGCCAACCAGTTCTTCAATCCTCCGACACCTACTGGGTGTCCTACAATTCAATCCAATGCTGACACTAACTGCCCGTAGTTAGTACAGACCCCCCCCCCGCCAGGTCAAGGGCTCAGTGCCCCTGAGTTGCTCCCATTTCAGACCCACCGCAAATGCGGTCCCCAGCTGACTACAAACCCAGTGCTTCCCATGACCCGCCTCCATGTTCAATAATATACTACAAGGACTCACGGAACTCAGGAAAGTGCTAGACTTCTGATTACCGTTTATTATAAAGGATAGAAATGAACAGCTAGTGAAGAGCTACACAGAACAAGAAACAGAAGGGTCCCCAGCACAGCAGCCTCTGTGTCCACTGAATTGGGGTGCACCACCCTCCTGGCACTTGAGTGTGGTCCCCAGCTCGGAAACTCCTCAACCCTGTAGTTCAGGGATGTTTACGGCAGTTTCATTAAGGAGGCATGATTGGGGATTGAACTCAAGCTCCAGCCCCTCTCCCCTCCCTGGAGTTGAAGGTGAGGCGGGGTGTGGCTGAAAGTCCCAACCCTCTAACCACGTGTTTGGTTCCTCTGGGAACCCCTGTGAGCCATCTGGTTAGTATGAACTCAGGTGTGGTCGAAGTGTTATGAATAACACTCTTATCACTCAGGAAATTCTAAAGGTTTTAAGAACTCTGCGCCATGAATCGGGGATAAAGACAAAAGTAGATCTGTTTTTTTTTTTTATTATAGCACAGGTAGCCAGAAATGTAAATGCCTGTGGTGATGGCTATGGAGGGCTAAAATACGGTGATACTGAGTATCCCCGCCTGCTGGCTGGGGAGGCCCTAAAAAAGGAAGTGATCCATGAGGCAACCGTGTGGGCAAAGGTTCACTGTGGCCACGGCGCAATGTGCCTTTGAATCCTACTATCTGGATGACATGGGACAGGTGGCCTGCACCTCCAGGCCTCCATCATCCCATCCATAAATGGGGCTAACAACTGCCTCACTTCAGGGCTGTGATGGGATATAATGAAACTCTTCAAGGACAACCTTCACACCATGCCTTGCGCGTATGAAGCCCTCGATAGATTGAAGCTGTTATGAATACTGGGTGATGATGATGATAATGATGAAGGAAAATGTCCCGGGAAGAGGGAGAAGTTGTATGTGGCTGAAGCACTTGGTACAGAAGTGGCCCCAATTACCTTGTGATCCATGAGACATCCGATTACTCAGGCAGCCACACGCAGACCACCGGACACCTGGCTCCCAGACGATTACGGCGTGGTCCATGGGGGGACCCCTCCTCTTCCTGCTGCGGGCACTGCAGGGCATCCCTCTCTGGAGCAGCTTCCTGGTGCCTCGAAATGTTGCCTAGTTTAGCGGGCATGGGATCCAAATTTGACTATGCCCCTAATTAGAAAGAGCTACTGTTTGAAACTGCCATAAAAGAAACCAAAAATATTTTTTTAAACAAAGCGAAAACACTCTGTATCTAATCAAAACAGGAGAGAGAGGGCCAAGTCTTTGTGAAGCGGTCTTCCTGCTCGGGGTAGATACGCCTGACATGGGGCCACGGGAGGCTAGGGCTCGGGGTGCCCCAGACGCTGTGAGGGAGGGTGATGGGGAGACCCCAGGACCGGAGGTGGCCTGCTGGCTGGGGGGCTCGTTGATCTAGGAGGGCCCCGGGCTGGTCTTGGGAGTGTGGCCAGCTGAGACCTCCGGGCTGAGCAGAGGACGCACAGGTGGCCCCTGAGCTGCACCAGCTGCTCCCTCCACCCCACAGGGAAGACGGGAGTGAGGGGTGGTGGAAGATTTCAGGCCGACTGCCCTTCCTTTGCCTACCCTCCCACCCCCAGGGGGTATCTTCCCCTCCCTGCAGAGAAATGCCCTGCTCTGGGCCTGAGGCTGGAGAGGGCCCAGCACCCGTATCTTTACAGCATCCTGGGCGTTGCTCTGTGAGCCCAGGGCTGGGGATGCTAGGTGGGAGCTGTCAGGCCTGGGGCACAGGTCCCTGGACGTCGGTGGTGGATATTCCCGACGCCGGCACCGGGACTGGGGTAAACTCAGCCACGGCCAAGTTCGCTGCTGCCTTTGGCTCTGGGCCTGAAGCAAGCCAGTGGCAAGGCCCTGGGGTTTAGCTCGTTTCTCGATGTCACCTCTCTGTGAGAGGACAAGGGGAACACCCGAAAGGAAATGCTAGCAGTTTGGGGCCTTGCAGTCTCCTTGGCCTGCCGCCAGCCTGGGACCCCCAGGAGGGATCCCAACCAGAGGAGATGAGACCCTCTCATTCACATCTGTGGAGCAAGCATCTCTCCCGCTTCTGGATCTCCTCCGGAGGCCAGGGCACACCCTGAGGTGCCAGGCGTTGTGTCAGATGTTCAGGAAACAGAGGAACTGAACACAGACCCTGGGGTCAGGGGTGTTCGTCCTCAAACCTCAGTATGGGGTGCACAGACCTACTTGAGAGCTTTGCAGATTCCCGGGCCCCTCCCCTGAGGTCAGATTCATTGTCAGAACCGCCCCAGGTGCTCATACAGTGAGTGATTAGGGCCCAGCTTCGGGGAACCACTGTCTGAAAGGAGCTCCAAGGAGAAAGACCCACCCCAGCTTGGGAGTCCAGCGTTGTACGAAGGGAAGTTTGGAGGGAGTTCTTGGCGCGGATACCCAAGCCACGTGAGTCTTAAAGAACAAGGAGGAAGGGGGGGATGATGGAAACAGAAAACAGGCAGGAAGTTCCAGGCCAAACGCCACAGGCGCGAGGAAACTGTGGGGCAAGCACCCCGAGGGGCAGAGCCGGCCTCACGGGCAGGTGACCTGAGTAGTCACACAGGCCCTGGGCTTGGAGTTTAAGGCCCTGCTGTCAACATTTTAAAATCCTTAATTTTATCTTTGAATTTGTGTTTGGAAGGCAAGACCCCTGCCCTGTGGAGGGTCAGGGAATGGCAGGAAGCTCAGGTTTGAGCTGGAGGGATAGAGGTGGCTAAAGAGATAAGGCCACCAAACGCCAGGTCAAGGAGCTCGGGTTTTGACCCAGAAGGAGGAGATTTTAAGAGGGAATGAAGTAGCTAGGTCTGCAGGCCATGAGGACCTCTCTGGGAGCTGGGCCCAGGTAAGTCTGCCCATGGGTCCAGGGGCCACTGGGAAGCCACCAGGACCAAGCCAGGACACCAGTGGCAGCTGGAGAAGGGGTGGTCAGGGGGAACGGGTGGTGAGGGTTTGGAACTGCAGGAGGAGGTGAAAGAGAGCAAGAAGGCAAGGATGACTCCCAGATTTCTGGCCTGAGCCACTGTGTTGCTTGGGGTGCCACTAACTGAAAGAAATGCATTGCCGTTTGTTTCATTGTTCATTTTCTCCTCTGCGATGGCATTTATGCTAAGAACACATCAGCATTGTTCACATTTGTCGATAAGAGCTGTTTCCAACAGACAAATACCTCTTACCCTTTAAGAGAAAAAAAGATGGGGAAAATGTAACCTGGTCCCAAAGTCATCTACTTGTAGGCATCCCTAAAATTATTTGCTGGACGGAGAGCTTCAAAACAGACCTACATCTTCGTTCGTTTTTTCCCTATTTTCTAGCTTGAATATCAATTATTTTTTTCTTTTGCTAGAAACCCAGCATTGACCTTGAAAATATCACTCATGTTGGTAAACACACTCTGGTTGTTTGACCAGACATGGAGATCTGTGCTTGAGATGCAACCTCAAGACACATCCTGCCTACGGGGCTCAGCCCAGATGGGCAAGCATCCAGTGGGTCTGAGGCTCAGGGAGCAGGAATCTAAAGTTAATGCATTTATCTGAGCCCCTTTGATCTGGAATCGGGCTGACAATCCTTCGAGGCCAGAATCGCCCAGAAGATTTTCAGACTTTCCTCCGATTCAGCTGGCTGTGCTGGAGAACCGTCTGCCCTCCGGCATCTTAGAACTTGAGCTTTGAATAACTTGATATCACAAATTAAAATCACCCCGAACTATGAATGAAAGGTTTTTAAAAGAAAAGAAATCAGATTTTGTTCAAATTAGACATCATGAAACTGAGAATCATGGGCTTCCTCTGAGCCAATTCATTTACCGCAAGGTAAACTAAATTCAACCAAGAGAAAAGCTCACATCAACCAGCTCTCACAGGAGGCAGTAAGAAAACATGACTTCTAATAAACAAGAAGTATTCAACAGATATTTTAAAAGCATTTTTCCTCTTTCTAAAAGTAATACATGCGGATTCTAGATATTTTGAGAATACAGAAAAGTGCAAGATGAAATATAGAATCACCCATCAACTGCCACAGAGAGATGATATTGTTCACTTTGCGATGTGCTTCCTCTCGACCTTCTTCCCGTGCACACGTTTATAAATTCTTTTCTAAGTCATTCTAAAGCATTTTAAAGGTAGAGATCATGGATGAAACGATCATGCTCATTTGAAAACCAGATTCATGTTGTAGCCATATTTTAAAACTCTTTTTTTCTAATTAAAGAAAGTATACTCAGAAAAGAAAACTTGTAAAACAGAGAACAGCACAAAGAAAGACAACAAAAGTCACTTGGATTCTAACCATAGAAAACTGTGATTAATTTTTTGCTTGGTACCTTCCAGTTTTTTTTTCCATGTGTATATGTGACTTTCTCATTTATTTCTTAATTAAAAAATATCAAACAGTGTACCCTGTTTTACTGTTCGCATAGTTCACTTCGTGATACAGAATGAATAGTTCCCATAAGAATAAATGTTCTTCTGCAACATGATTTTTAACGGCTGCCTAGATGGTAATCCTTTTTATAGATTTATAATAATTTACCTACCAAGTGTCCTGTTGTGGGATTGGTAGGTTGTTTGTGATTTTAATTTTTGATAGATAATGCTAAATTGCCTCCAGAAAAGTTGGACCAATTTATACTTTACTAGCTCAAGTTTTTGAAAACATGATTCTGTGGCAAATATAATAATCTCTGTTTTGTCATTTGGGACAATTAAGGCAGAAACCAGTAATGTGGTGAGGGTTACATAGAAAGTCCATGGGGAGAATTACCTTTGTCTAGATCAAGGCTATATTTTTACATGTGCCTTACACAGACTCTCATTTAATTCTCACAAAAACCCCAAAAGGAGTTATTTTTAATCCCCATTTCCAGATAAGGAAAACGGGGCTCAGAAATGTCAAATCCCTGCCTTTCCCGTTCATTATATCATGGTGTCTTCATGACCACAAACTTCCACATCTGCACAAGCAATCCAGCTGTGCTGTAGTCAGAGAATCCTAATGTGTAACCCAGTTCCACAAACACCAGACACATCAAACCTTGCAGAAACCAATATGCGATTCTAGATAAGTCAATGACGTAAGCATTCTCTTTTTTGATAAACGCAACATGAAAGATCCTGCCCGTGGATTTATTTTTCGGGTAAAAAGAGCTCCCAGGTTATGGCTTCTTTTCTTGGGGGTAAGAGGTGAAGGAAGGGAGGGAGCCTGAGGAAGAGAAAAACAACTTCCCTGGAGGTCTGAGCAAGGTGTAAGAGCCTGTCTCCTAGGTCTGGATTGGCAGACCTCCTGCTTTGACTCAGAAGGAGGGAATTTGCTTTTGTTTCCTGCCTCGGTTGTCTTGCTTACCAGCCACAGGGCACGAAACATGCCACAGCAATGAAATAAAGTTGACATGTCGTACTGGGGAAAAGGGAGTTATCCAACAGGCTGAGTCACTCACTCCTGGGCTGCAGGTATGGGTGAGACACCCTGCAGAGATTCAGAGCAGACTGTTGGACTGTGGGTGAGTAACAAAGAGAAAAAGGTCTGCGGATGACCTAACACTCCCTGAGTATTTTGAAATTCCTGGATTGCAAAAATGAGGATGAAAAAGTTTCGAGCATATGCACATTCACTCTTCCTTTGTAACAACTCCTGGGCACGTATCTGTCGACAGATGTGGAGAACAGACTTGTAGTGTCAAGGAGGGGCGGGGGGTGGGGGAGGGATGGAGTGGGAGTTTGGGATTGGTAGATGCGAATTATTGCACATAGGATGGATAAACAACAAGGTCCTACTGTACAGCACAGGGAACTGTATTCAATATCCTATAATAAATCATAATGGAAAAGAATATGAAAAATTATATATATAACTGTATATACAGTTTTATACATATAAAACTGAATCACTTTGCTGTACAGCAGAAATTAACACAACATTGTAAATCAACTATACTTCAATCAAATAAATTTTTAAAAAAACTTTTCTAACTGATATACATATGTATCCCATTTAATTATCACAACAGTCCTGCAAGATTAGTCTTATTATTCCCCTTTCTTGGGCCACTTAGTTCTCAGGAAACGTTGAGGCTCAGCGAGGAATCTGCCCCAAATCATAGACAAAAGGTACACACATGTGAAGTCAATTATCTATTAGTGAATAAAACAGTATTAAATGAGACAATACTTTGAAAAATCAAGTTAGTAGCAATCACATTAGAACCAGACCACACTTGAAAAAGCATTTAGTCCACATCCCTCATTTTACAGATGTGGAAAATGAGTTGCAAAGGGATAAAGTAACTTGCTTGATGTTAGGCAATCGGCTGGAAAGGAGCTTGAGAACTGGCTGAAGGCAGGAAGCCTCAAGCCTTCCCCGATACTCTTCCCATCACCCACTCTATCTACTGAGATTGGCCGGCAGATTAGCAGATGAACGCATACACAGACGAATGTATCGACAAAGGTAGATACGTGGACAGATAAACTGGTAGATGGAAGGATAGAGACTGACTGATAGATGGAAAGATAGAAAGAGATTTAGCAGAATTGTGTAATAAACTCCATTAGAAAATTGAGAGTAAGAGATGGCACAGTTGAAAAAACACCAGACTAAGAGAAAAATCTAGATTCTGCTTCTGGCCCTGTACTAACTAGATGTGTTTCCTTTGAGTCCCTGAGCCTCTGTGAATCTCAATTAAACGTATAAAAGGGGGTCATGAATGCTAGTGGGAAAGCATATACAGAGCACAGTTGGCCCTCCGTATCCGTGGATGTGGAATCTGTGGTTATTGTGGACCCACTAAGGGTCTTAAGCATCCTTGGATTTGGGTACCCGTGAGGGGTCCTGGAACCGATCTCTCACAGATACCGAGGGACGACTGTACTTTGTTAACTGTTAAGGTTTAATGAACGTAAGGTGTTCGCATCCATTTCTGAAACTACACTGAAGACTACACTGTGTTTTTATTCAGACAATGAGCTCCTTGAGGACGGAGATCGTCCTTATTCCGTTTTGTATATCAGTTCCAGATGCTCAATAGGTGTTTTTAAGGTAAGTGAACAAATTAATAGTATGGCTTTTATATAAGTGCTCTTCTTCACCACCATGACCCAAGCTAGCTCATGGACTCATCCAATCACTATAGATACTGAATTAAGCCCAAACTGACACATGCCAAAGGGACAGGGGAGCAGGGGAAACACCCATGGTTACCCCTTGGATTTAATAAATGTTGAGGACTAGGCTTTTCTTCTTAACCTCCTATAATCTCTGACCTAGTTCTGTTTGTTTGTTTTTTCCTTTTTCTGTTTTTTTTGCGGTATGCGGGCCTCTCACTGTTGTGGCCTCTCCCATTGCGGAGCACAGGCTCCGGACGTGCAGGCTGAGGGGCCATGGCTCATGGGCCCAGCCGCTCTGCGGCATGTGGGATCCTCCCGGACCGGGGCACGAACCCGTGTCCCCTGCATCGGCAAGCGGACTCTCAACCACTGCGTCACCAGGGAAGCCCCTCCTTTTTCTTAACATTCACATTTCCTATCATCTTGGAAACGTCCTCTACTTTAAAAAAATATATGCCTATGAAGAAAAAGGACATTAGATCTCTAAGTCACACAATACATAGAAATCAACTCTAGTTACATTTCAGATTTAAATGTCAAAAGAAAACCTTTTAAACTTTCTGACCATGGAGCAGGGAAAGATTTTTAAAAATTAGACCAGAAAACTTTAATTTGAAAAGATACATGCAGGGGCTTCCCTGGCCGTCCAGTGGTTAAGACCCCCCACTGCCATTGCAGGGGCACGGGTTCAATCCCTGGTCAGGGAACTAAGATCCCACATGCCACACAGTGTGGCCAAAAAAGAGAAAAGAAAAGAAAAGAAAAATACATGCACCCCAGTGTTCATAGCAGCACTATTCACAATGGCAACACATGGAAGCAACCTAAATGTCCATCCACAGAGGAAAGGATAAAGAAGATGGGGTACATATACACAATGGAATACTACTCAGCCATAAAAAAGAATGAAATAATGCCATTTACAGCAACATGGACCTAGAGATGATCATACTGAGTGAAGTGAGTCAGACAAAGACAAATATCATATGATATCAGTTATATGTGGAATCTTAATTATGGTACAAATGAACTTAGCTACAAAACAGGGATAAAATAGGAATTTGGGATTAGCAGATACACACTACTATATATAAAATAGATAAACAACAACACAGGGAACTGTATTCAATATCCTGTTATAAACCATAATGGAAAAGAATATGAAAAAGAATATATATATAAAATATATATATACATATATATATATAATATATATATAAAACTGAATCACTTTGCTGTATACCAGAAACTAACACAACATTGTAAATCAACTATACTTCAATAAAAAATTTTTTAAGAAAACAAAAAACTAGACCAAAATAATGATAGTAATAATAAAAGTATTACTCATAAAAGAAAGGTTGATAAATTAAAATTCATTAAACGTTCAAATTCCTGTTCATCAGAAGACCCCACTCCCCAACTCCCATTTAATTAAGACCTTAAACATGTGTTGGTGTGTGTCACATTTGGGTATCACCACCCCAGAAATGAGGTGTGTAGCCGCACGTTGCTGCCTCACCCAGCACGGCTATAATTCAGGATGACATACACCTGGCAGGATCCTCAGGTTCCCACGAGGGCTTTACCTAGGTGATTTAGGGACTGGAGGATGGAGTGTGGGAGAACGTGTGCAAATCCTTTGATACCAATTGAAAACGAACTTAACACACATGACCAAACAGATGTCATGGACACCTTGAAGGAATGCAGTATATCTTATATCTCCCTAGATCTGAAGGGCCCTGGACAGAGCCTGGGACACAAAAAAGACCCTTAATACGTGAAGGCACAGAAGACAGTATCATCTTCACTCAGATAGGAAAGCTATTACTTAGAATTACTTAGATCATTATTTTCAACAGGGATTTCTCACTCTTTCATGTTCATTAACCTGTGGCTGTCCTCTCCAGCCTCTATTGGCTATAACCATGATATCAAAAAAAAAAAAAAAAGCCGTCAGCAGAATAATAATCCCTGCAACAGTCCAGCTATATTGTGTTTTACAGTTTGCAAACTACATCCAAGTATAATATCTCATCTGGATCTCACAACAGCAAGTGAGATCGGGTATTATTCATCCTATTTCATAGATGAAGAAACTGAAGGTCAGAGAGGTTGTGTGACTTTTGCAAGGTCATACAGGCGAGAGGTGGCAAAGCCAGGATTTGGAATTCAAGGTAAAGGGAAGACAGTGGGAAGCATTAGTTTGCCATTAAATGTAAGTGAAGGAATAGGGTGAAATGAAGAAGATAGCAACTTTCTCCCCAGGAATGGGTTCTGTTTTACTCTTGGCTTTTGAATAGGGCTGGTTCTGCCGTCTAGCCTACAGTTGAGAACACATAAAAGTCAAGGGGCAATAGCCCCCTCTTGGGTATTTGTTGAGAATTCCCACCCTCCACAAACACACACCTCTTACTTCTGTGTTCGATCTGATTTCCCTAACTCTTAGATGGGGACTCTGGCTTCCAATATTTTCTCCGAGTTTGGTGAAATTGTTAACAACAATAATGACCCTGGCTGCCACCCTCTATAGAGCCCTACTTATTACGGGCCGGCACTGAGTGGTCTGCCCGCATTATCTCACTTAGCCTCACGACAACCCTATGAGGTAAGTACTATTTTGAACACTCTGAGGGGCAAAGAGATGAAGTAATGTGCCCAAGGTCACACTGCTGGCGAGCGGCAGACTGAAGACCAAGACGCCGGACTCCAGACCCCTCCCCCTTACCACTGCCCGCAACTACTTCTCAGTAGTCAGGCTGGACCCCTGTCCCCCTTGGATTCACTGGCCTTGTCATTCTTTGGCCCCTCAACTGCTGGACTTGCACCACGTCTCGGCCTTGAGGAGCTCGGAGCTCTAGGTGATAATCCCCTCAGCCAGCCTCCAAACAGACAAGGCAAATCCCTAGCAGTAGACCCCATGGCACACCATTCTCATTCCCCCAGCTGCCGGAAGGGTTGGCTGCGGAGGGCTCAGAGCTGAGACTCTCCAGGAACTGCCCCTGCCTGATGGGAGGCACCGGGCCACCCCCCGTTCCCTCCCACATCCAGTGATTGTACATGTGGGACACAAAGACCCAGCCTTCTGGCCTCGTTGGGGCCAAGTCCGAAGGGCGATGCCAGCTCCAGAGCTCCCATGAGGTTGTGTGATGCCTCTGTTGCACCTGCTACCCAGTTCAATTCCTCTTTCCCCAGTTCTGCTTCCTTTACTCCCCAACAGAAGGTGGTCCCAAGAGCACCCCCCAATAACTGTCCTGCACGCACACTGCAGCCTCAGACTAAGATGCCCAGAAAACACACAAATTCACCAAACATCTCCCACGTGGCAGAGCGAGGTCTCATGCAGTCCGGGCTCTCAAACCTGTCCCAGTATTTCTGTTGTCCTGTCAGCCAGTCTTTGGTACTGTCACGTACATACTGACTTTCCTTTGCTTATTCTTTAGTCCGCTGTAATTTTCTGGTGTTCGTTCCTGTGTTTATGAGAGTCACCTATGCCTTCAGCCAACATCAGAGCTGTGCTCTTCCTGCAATCTCTCTACGACCCCTGAGGGTGCCAAGTGTCCCAACCTGGGACCCAAGTCCTGCTGATTCTGTCCACACAGCCCATACCTTCGGGTGACAGACATGCTTGGAATTCATGTACATTGAACATAAACGTGTGGGCGGGGGTAGAAAGCTCATTGGGTCTTGAAGCCGGTGCAGATCCCTCCAAGTAGACCCAGGAGTCCTTGGCTGGTGTCCTATTTTCTCTCTTAGCTCACATCCTCACTGTCTCCAGGCCAAGATGCCACCGTAATTCTGACAGGGCTCCTTATCTCCTACCTTTTTGACTTTACAGTCTGCTGTACACTCTGCTGTCAGATTTATCTTCCTAAACGAAGCTCCCATCTGATCCCCTCCCTGCTTAAAAACCCTCACTCTCCCTGATGCCCATGTGTTTCACCCAAACCCCCCAACAAGGCTGAGATCAGAGTAGCCCATTCATCCTCTCTGGGGCAGCCAGCGTTCTCAGGCCCTGGTGAAGTTGATCGTTCTCTTGTCTTCAAACGCTTAGCAGGACGGTTTTCCTGATCCATATGAAGAGCCACGGACAGTCTACACTGTTGTTCTCTAATGACTTTGCCTTAGGCTCCCGTGATCTACACTCATTTGTATACTTGGTTCCTCTTCCCTCCTAGATTACGAGCAGCTCAGGAGAAGATGCGCTACCTATCTCAGCACCCGAACAGTATAGACACATGGTGGTCTCTCGGGGAGATTTGTTGAAGTGATTTGCCATCTCCCAGCGGGACCATAGATTTATTCTCTTACCCTTCTCCTTGCCCCCACCCCACCCCGCTCTGACCAATCTTTATGTTCCTGAAATAAATATAAATATAAACACTACCCTAAACATATCTTGGAGGAAGGATGATTTAAAACCTAAGGTAGAGGGCTTCCCTGGTGGCGCAGTGGTTAAGAATCCGCCTGCCAATGCAGGGGACACGGCTTCAAGCCCTGGTCCAGGAAGATCCCACATGCCGCGGAGCAACTAAGCCCGTGCGCCACAACGACTGAGCCCGCGAGCCACAACTACTGAAGCCCGCGCAACTAGAGCCCGTGCTCCCCAACAAGAGAAGTCACCACGATGAGAAGCCCGCGCACCGCAACAAAGAGTAGCCCCCGCCCATCACAACTAGAGAAGGCCCACACGCAGCAATGAAGACCCAACGCAGCCAAAGATAAATAAATAAAATTAAAATTAAAAAAACAAAAAACAAGACTAAGGTAGAGTGGAGGGAAAATGAGGTCATGGCTTTAACTGAACAAGGAAAAATATATAATTTTGAAATGACGATATTTAAATAGTGGACTAAACCCAGGGTAGAGACGGGCCCTATAAAAATATAGTGTAGGGTATTTAGAACTCAAAGATAAGCAGGTGCTAAGTGTATAAACAACTTCTAAAGAAAAAGGTGAATGTTTTACCGAACGATTTCAAAGCCTAGTGTGTTACCTTTTGCCTTTTCCTAGATAAGTGGACAGCTGGGCCCTCCTCCTGGCTTGTAGGGTTGGGCCTGGCGCTGTGGCTTCTGACCATCTCTGTCGGCCAGTTCAGGCTGCTGTCCTACCCTGCCCCAGGGCCCAGAGTCCCAGCTCTGCAGACAGTGATATCATTATATCACAACCCAGGCTGCAAAAATAACCACTTCACATTCAAACACACTTCCCCCTCATTTCCTTAGAGTCGTGTTCCCCTGACAAACGGCTGGAAGCTCCTGGTAGGAAGTAAAGCTCAACTGAGCTTCAGAGATAATGAAAAAAGGAGTGAGATTCAGAGTTTCTTAATGAACGCAGTGGTAGCTCTGAGTTGCATTTGGATCAGCTGACCTATCCCCCCTCCTCTGGGCCTTGGCCTCTCTGCTCTGTGTCCCAAGGCCTTCTTTCCAGATGGGCAGCTATATTTCAGGGCTGGCTGTCCAATTCTGGAACTGGCCCTGGTGGTAGGAAACGAGGGGCCTTCTCTCCTATACTTTCTCTAACAAATTGACACAGGTCCAATCTCTAAAAGTCAAGCCATCTAGGATGGGTAAGGCATTGACAAATGCTCTAGAATGGATTCAAAGTCAATGTGGGAAGAGATGTGGATAATGGTATTTGCAAGAAGGATTTGCACACTGCAGAAAATTCATCCCAATAAATGTGTGGCTATAACGTTGCTTGCTTCTTTATTGCTGACTTGCCTTTATAGATGGTCAAGAGAGGCTCTGGCCCAGGCCCCAGACTTTAAAGGGCCCCTCAGACACACACACACACACACACACACACACATTAAAATACACATGGTACCCCATCCCTTGAGGCCCAGTGCTCAGGGCAAGCACAGCAACCTGTAATCCTAAACATCCACTCTGGTGACCAACACTGCGCAGGCCACAGGAACACCTCTTTCACATCTCTTGTCCTTGAAACAAAAGGCCCTGCATCTGAGTACCCAGATGCCGTGTGCACCACGGCTGACTTCAGAAATGACCAGTACTTGGAGTGGAGAGAGTATTCGAGCGGCAGAAGTGTTGAGATAAAAGACAAAATCATTACCTTGTTAAGTTCTTCCTCTCATATAGCAAGGATGGAATGAATTCTTGCATAATGAAGAATTATTTGCCAATAGTGCCAAGAGTCCATTTTCTTGTTTCCCTTCTCATTCTAACTCAGGATTCCGGAAGGTACTAAAAAATTACCACACAGTATGTGCAACGGTCGTGCATCGATTTTGGCTAACGTTCTGCAATATTACATAACTCCTATTTCTCTTACTTTTGCATATAGATATAGTTCTAGATATAACATACGTGATATATAAAATAAAAATAGACTTTGCTACAGTGGCAAGTAGTTTTATTTTTATACAGAAATGCATAAGATGCAATTAAATCTTCAAAACAATTTCCAAACCTTCAGATCTATGTAAATAATTTTATTTAAAATTTTGATATTTACTAATTAACATGTATTTTTGCATTTTGGTTAAAATGGGTAATTTGGAATATTTTGCAAGAAAAATAACTTTTTTGAAAATGTCTAAAATAATTAAATTTCAGCTTCTTACTTTAACACTAATTTACATATTGATTGAACTATATTCAAATTTCATATATTTTAATATAATTACATTTATTTTTAATCTGTTCAGTTAATGCCATCAGTGGAACACAGATTATGTGAAAATCTTAATTATGAGAATCCAGTTAACGATTCTGCTGAAACGAAGGCGGGACAATGAATATTTTTTTTTAAATAAATGTATTTTTTATTTATTTACTTTTGGCTGTGTTGGGTCTTCATTGCTGAGTGCGGGCTTTCTCTAGTTGCAGTGAGCTGGGGCTACTCTTCTTTGCGGTGCATCAGCTTCTCATTGCGGTGGCTTCTCTTGTTGCGGAGCATGGGCTCTAGGCGCTTGGACTTCAGTAGTTGTGGCACGTGGGCTCAGTAGTTGTGGCGCACGGGCTTAGTTGCTCCGCGGCATGTGGGATCTTCCCGGACCAGGGCTCAAACCCGTGTCACCTGCATTGGCAGGAGGATTCTTAACCACTGCACCACCAGGGAAGTCCCAAGACAATGAATCTTATTAAATAAATATAGTCTGTGAATTTATATGCGTTTATTCTTACTATTCATCCAAACAACATCCCAGACAGGCTTACACATGATCAAATTCCCCTCTCTTTAATATTTTACTAGTTTTTAGTCATAGAAAAACCATAGCTTTACATGTATTTTTCTGTTTTTGTGTGAAGGTATATTAAGGTGAAAGGATAAAACTTTTTTTAAAAGTCTGTTAGCTTGATTCATAGCTTTAAATACTCAGACACATGGCATATGAGCCCCAGGCCTGGAAGATAGGAGTGGGCTGCTCCCCCAACCCTCTGATTGCTGACGCCACCACCACGGTGTTTTCTAAACTGTATCGCGTGCTCACACTTGGACAATCACCCTGCTAAGTGCTTTCGTGTATTTCACTCAGTCCTCACCACAATCCTCTGAGGCAGGCACCATTCCTGGATTTAGATGAGCAGGTGGGCATGCAAGGCACTTGCTGTGGTCATAGGACCACGACTAGGGGAACGGTCTCCTATCCTGGCCTCTGGGACTCCAACTCCCTCTGCAACCAGGCCCACTGCTTCCACATGGCAGAGGCTGACAGGCCGTGTCTGTTCCCTGCTTGTTTCCTAGAGACCCTTTGTTGGATGCATTTGTTGTGTCGCCCCCCCACCCCATTATACACCTTTTAAAAAATCCTGGATCGATACATCTGCTATGGATTTCAAGTTCATCAGATAATCTAAACACAATGTATGCCATCTGCCAATAGCCACTTGTTAAACTATATGTTTAGCTCAATTATATTTATAAAGCCTTCAAAACAACTTAAATGCCTAATACATTTCACTGCATTGGTAACTGACTATATTGTTGGTATAGCCATTCAAGGAAATATTATGCAGGAATGAAAATGGTAGTGGTGAAGTCTATAATAACATGGAAAATACTTATATACGGTGTTAAATGAAAAAAAGTCGCATATAAAATTACACATATCGCATGTCAGAATAATGTAAAAATTAGTATAGGTATGAAAACAGACACACTCACAGGAAGAAAAAGGACAGAAAATACAACTAAATGCTAATAGTAGTTGTGTTTAACATAGTGAATATTAATATATTAGCGTGATTTTTCCTTTTTACCTTTTCTATTTTTTGTTTGTTTTTCGTATGTCTTTTATATTTTAAATTTTTATTTTTGTATTGAAGTATAGTTGATTTACAATGTTGTGTTAATTTCTACTGTACAGCAAAGTGATTCGGTTATACATATATATACGTTCTCTTTTTCATATTCTTTTCTATTATGGTTTATCATAGGATATTGAATATAGTCCCCCATGCTATACAGTAGGACCTTGTTGTTTATCCAGTCTATATACAATAGCTTACATCTGCTAACCCCAGCTTCCCATCTATTTTTAAAATGTTTGGGGATTAGGTTAATTTCATATTTTAAAATATTGATTTAGAATGCATTTTGTCTAAAAATAATAATGATGAATTGGTGAACAGGCCCACAGCGTCATCATCGGCATGGTGTCCCCATCCCCCTGGCTCTGTACGCTGTTTAAGATGAAAGCTGGTGTGGCTGCAGAGGCTCTCTGTGGGTGGGCTTGCTGTTGGCAAGATGCATGTTAGAGATAAAGCACTTTAGACTTTGTCTTAGACATTAGGAGGAGCAAGAGATGAAATAAACCAACGGCTTTGAGGCTTTGATACAAACTCTGCAAACAAAAATTCTATCACTTTCCAAAGGAAACACTGTCCATCAAATGCTCCCTGGGACATGGAGCCACACCATTTGGTCCACGAGCTCAAGATAAAAGCAGCATATGGAAGAGGGTGTGGAGAGAAGGGAACCCTCTTGCACTGTTGGTGGGAATGTGAATTGGTACAGCCACTATGGAGAACAGTATGGAGGTTCCTTAAAAAACTAAAAATAGAACTACCATAGGATCCAGCAATCCCACTACTGGGCATATACCCTGAGAAAACCATAATTCAAAAAGAGTCATGTACCACAATGTTCATTGCAGCACTGTTTACAATAGCCGGGACACAGAAGCAACCTAAGTGTCCATTGAGAGATGAATGGATAAAGAAGATGTGGCACATATATACAATGGAATATTACTCAGCCATAAAAAGAAACGAAATTGAGTTATTTGTAGTGATGTGGATGGACCTAGAGTCTGTCATACAGAGTGAAGTAAGTCAGAAAGAGAAAAACAAATACCGTATGCTAACACATATATATGGAATCTAAGAAAAAGAAAAGAAAAATAGTTATGAAGAATGAATGGGCAGGACAGGAATGAAGATGCAGACGTAGAGAATGGACTTGAGGACACAGGGAGGGGGAAGGGTAAGCTGGGACAAAGTGAGAGAGTGGCATGGACATATATACACTACCAAATGTAAAATAGATAGCTAGTGGGAAGCAGCTGCATAGCACAGAGAGATCAGCTCGGTGCTTTGTGACCACCTAGAGGGGTGGGATAGGGAGGGTGGGAGGGAGACACAAGAGGGAGGAGATATGGGGATGTATGTATACGTATAGCTGATTCACTTTGTTGTACAGCAGAAACTAACACACCATTGTAAAGCAATTATACTCCAATAAAGATGTTAAAAAAAAAATAAAAGCAGCATATGATGAGAACCCTTCCTTTCTGCAGTAACTGTGCCTCATAACACAGTGAGTCCTAGCTCCCAAGCCTTTGAGAGGACTCTGACGTTCTCACAGGGATGTGTCAAACTGGAGGTAAGCCTTGAGGATCACGAGACCATCTGAGAATAGCTAGGAAGGAACCCTCAGGAGAGGCTGGGATGAGATCCTCTTTAAAAAGACTCATTAGCCTTTGTTCACATCTATGTCACCTGCGCCTGTCTTGGCGTTTAATATCAAGGACATGAAAGACTTACCCAAGCTTGTCAAGAACGGGAAAGACCTACCCAATGGACAGTTCCTAATCTCCTGTCTGTCTTCTCACCCCACTTCCTCCCTTCCAACTGAAAACCCACCGTGTGCCAGCTACCTGACTACACACCGAGGACACAAAGTCACATGAGACATGACACGGGCCCTCAAGGAGCTTGAGGGGTATCCTTTCCCACTGAAAGGGTGGTCCTCGGATTGCCTGGAAGCTTGTGTGGAATGCAGATTCTCAGGCCCCGGGAGTGACTACTACTGACTCAGAATGTGGATTCATGTTTGCAGCAACATGAATGGACCTAGAGATGACCATACTGAGTGAAGTAAGTCAGACAAAGACAAATATCATATGACATCACTTATATGTGGAATCTTAAAAAAAAGATACAAATGAACTTATTTACAAAACAGAAATAAACCCAAAGACAAACTTATGGTTACCAAACGGGAAAGGGGAGTCGGGGGAGGGATAAATTAGGAGGTTGGCATTAACAGATACACACTACTATATATAAAATAGATAACCAGCAAGGACCGACTACCTAGCACAGGGAAGTATACTCAATATTTTGTAATAACCTCTAAGGGGAAAGAATCTGAAAAAGAATATGTATATATTTGAATCACTGTGCTGTACACCTGAAACTAACAGACATTGTAAATAAACTATACTTTAATTAGAAAAAGATTAAGGGTTGGCGGTTGTCATTTAGCTTTCACAAACTATTTTAGCTTATTTTACCAGGATCACCCGGAAGGATGTGTGAGTGGCAGGAATCTCAGTCCCGAGACAGTGATGAGACAGCGATCGCCCATGGGAGTCTAAAGTCCTCTCTGGGAGGCTTCGTGGAGGGGACAGAAAGGGAAAGAGAGACGACAGAGGACCAAGTGGACGTGAGCTTCCACAGAGGAACGGTCAGGAGTTGAGGGGTGTGGGAACGTCTTGTAATAGTGGACATCCGGGGCTTAAGCAAACGAGTTTGGAAGGGCTGCCTTCCTGGTGGCGGCATCTGAATGGGATATACCCTGACCTCAGGCTCAGAAAACCAAACCTCCTCCTGTGCTTTGCCACCTGAATCTGTGGATGCCTCGCTCAACACTCAGCGTTCAAAGGCATGGGAACATGCCAGGGGCCAGAAATCCAGTGACCTTCACCACTGCCCTCCAAGGATGCTGAAAGGATTCTTGGGGATTGCAGGGAGGTGGGCTGTTGCTGATGTTTGAGAGGGGAGTTCGAATTTTACTCGGGTTGGCCTTCCCTCTACTGAAGTAAATTAAATTTGAGACAATACACATATTTCAGAAAGGATACTTCAGGAAGAAAAAGGATTTTGGAGTTTTGACCAAGGCTCTACGCTTCTTGGGTGTGGTTCCAGACCTTACTGGCATCAAGAAGTGGCAGGAGTGTCTAAATTGGGAGTTAGAGGCTGAGGCACATAGACTCACCTGAGTGTCCAGAATCCCCAGACACAGCTCTGAGCATAGCTCCTCGTCACACAGGTGTTACAGAGGGTACCTGTGATCTTTCCTTCCTTTGAACCGTCTGACTTTCTGTTGCATTGAGTAGAAACCAACCCTTGCATTAGATGTCATTGGGGGGAGGGGCTTGGATGAAGCTTTGTGTCTTCCCTCCGTAGGGAATTACACACACCGAAAGCATATTTTATAGGTCACAGCCATACCTCAGAATCCGCGGAAGATTGGTTCCAGGATCCGCGGCGGATTCCAAAGTCCGCGGATGTTCAAGTCCCACAGTCGGTCCTCCATATGCGAGGATTCAACCAGTTACGGTTCACGATCCGTGGTTGGTTGATCAGCGGACGAGGAACATGCGCACACAGAGGGCGGACCACCTAACATGCTTTATATTTTGGGGGCATGTGCAGAAAGGGTTCAACTACATTTATTCTAGACGGGGATAAAAACAGTGAGTTGGTTTTTTTTTTTCCTATAGTGTATGAAGAAACAATTTATAAGGTACCAATCTCTTATATCTAAGAGCTGTATTCTCCACACTATACGGAGACCACTAAGAATCAGTCAGAAGAACCAAGTCCAAAACAAAATTCCTAAGGAAACTGAATAACCTAGCACGGGAGAGAGATAAACTCTCCTGAAGATTGTGTTGACATATATTGATAATTGTGGTATACTTAGCACCACTATAAAGACAAACGGACATTGCTCCCTGGAGGAAAATGGCTATTAGTCAACCGACACTACACTCTGAACCCAAGTGATGGTAAGCCCAAGCCTAAGAAAACCCATACTTTGAGTTATGAAAGAAGAAAAGCATATTACTTGCTGAAAATTGTTGTGAATGAAATTCACATTGATTCGTCTTAAGCCCCATAACATTATTTCTAGGATGTATTGAAAATTGTTTGATCATTCTGCACCAGAGATCTGTAGATTCATGCCTCTACTGAAAGTTCTGGGAGGCTGGCAAAAAAAATTGCCCAATATATTAAAGAGAGATGAGAATGATCCTTTTCAGCAGAATGAGCAACACACAGGTCTTCAGGTTCATGTCTAACCATACTATGCCTGTTTTGATGAGGAATTAAGTTCTCAACAAGAAAATAGCTTTCATTTATATTAACACATTTTGGATGGCTTATGTATTGGTCTGCTCAGGCAGCTATAACAACATACCACATTTCTTATCATATGATCTAACAATCACACTCCTTGGTATTGTATTCATCAAAAGAGGCTGAAAAATGATTTCCACTCTAAAACCTGCACAAAGATGTTTATAGCGGCTTTATTCATAATTGCTGAAACTTGGAAGCATCCAAGGCATCTTTCAGTAAGTGAATGGATAAACAAACTGTGGTACATCCTGACAATGGAACAGTATTTTGGGCTAAAAAGAAATGAGCTATCAAGCAGTGAGAAGACATAGCCTAATTATGTGACATTCTCGAAAAGGCAAAACTATAGAGACAGTAAAAAGATCAGTACGGATTGTGAAAGGCTTTACTTAGGCTATTTGTGAACCTAATACATGTTAATTAATAAAACTGAATGGTTTTTAACACATTAAAAAAAAATACCACAGAGCAGAACAGACATTTCTTTCTCACAGTTCTGGAGGCTGGAAGGAAAAGATCTTGGTTCGGTTCCTCGTGAGGGCCCAATTCCTGGCTTGCAGATGCTGCCTTCTCACTGGGTCCTCACATGGCACAGAGAGAGAGAGAGAAAGAGAGAAGGAAGGAGCCAGGGAGGGAGGGGCACCTTTGGTCTCGCTTCCTCTGTCTTATGACACTAATCCTATCGTTGGGGTCTCACCCTCATGACCTCATCTAAACCTAATCTCCTACAAATTCCATCATATTGAGGGTTAGGGCTTCAACATATGAACTCCTTTTTTTTCCCCCCGGAGGGGGGACACAACATTCAGTCCACAACAACTTCCAGATGGAAAAATATAACACGTACTAACACTGTAGCAGGAGTTATCAACACCCTCCGCAACAGTTTTCTCATGATCAACATTAATCTACTCATTTACAAATACTCATGGGCCACAATGTCAGTTATATTACTTTGGACACAAGCAACCTAGACTCACCTTTCTACTTAAAATCACAACTTCCCGTTGTCTTCAAATTAAAGTCAAACCCCTCAGTTTGGCTTACAAGAACATGGGAAATGTTCTTTTCCAACCCATCTCTCACCACTTTCCCTTAATTTCTCCCACAGGATCTAATACTTTGTTTCCCTTTCTAGAATGTGCTGTATCTGTCTCATAGCAATTGTTCCCTCATCCCCACTCATCCATCAACCGTCTTGTAACCCGCTAACTGCTACCACCCATCCAGTCCCAGCTCAAGCATTGAACGGTCAGAGATGGGACAGCTCCCGTCTATACTGTGTGTAAAGAAATTGGTATTTGAGCTACATGAAGGCACAAGTAGAATTCCTACGGGATGGGCCGGTGGGTGCACAGAAGTGGTCTTCGAGGCATGAAAACCTGACCCTTATGCCCCAAATAGACAATCCTATCTTTTACAGGGTTCATAAGCAGTTAAACATTGATTTTCTTACAAGGAGGAGTCAAGTCTAAATATTTTAAAGACCTTTTCATGGAAGGTAACTCTGAGGGCACGTGAATAATGCAAGAATAGCGTTTAGGCTTCCTGCCTCTCGCTCCAGTGTAGGCTCAGGAAAGTTTATTTTGGTGTCTTTCTTAGCTGGTTTCACAGAGCAGTTATCACACACAGCTCCCTCACGCTCCCCCAGAAGAATTTTTGAATATGTACTAAACATCCATGACACAGCAGGTAACCAGCTGGCCCCTAAGCTGGGTATATGTGTGCTTGTGTATGTGCCTGTGCGTATGAGTGTGTGCTGGCGTGTGTGTGTGTGCTTGCACTCATGCATATGCGCCAGTGTGCGTGTGCACATGCGTGTATGTGCGGTTGCACGTGTGTGCGCGCATGCATGCGTGCGCACACGCGTGTGCGCACGCTTGCACGTGTGTGCATGTGTTTGTGTGCTGGCATGCGTGTGCGCGTGCGTGTGCTGGGACAGACTGGGTTGGAAGGGAGACCCGGCGGACAGGGCGAGTGAGCCATGTTCCCAAACACAGGCTGTGCCTCCGCTCTGACGTCGATCCAGCTCCGCGGGACTGGAGGGCATTGCTGGTGATATCTTACACCAGGATTCCCTTTCACCCACTGCAGACAGAGCATAAAAATATCTCCAGCGGGCATCTTTCCCCGAAGGGGGAGGCCGTTCGCTTTCACGGGAAATACTGCGTTTAAGGAAAAATAAATCCCCTGGAGGGGACCTCATCGCTGAGGTTCGTTTCCCAGGGTATTTGGGAGGAAGAGAGTGCCGAGCTGCCTTTGGGAAACGTGGACGGAATTGTGGACGTCGCGCCTCCCTCCGCTGGGCCCGTGAGGTCCTCTTCTGGCGCATTCCCACCCGCCCCGCTCCCACTTCCTGCGCAGCCACTGGGGCACCTTGTCCATTCCTCAAGCAGCCTGATTTTCCAGCCACCCAAAAATAACAACATTTGATACCAGGCCTCTGAAGGCTTTGGCTGGGGTCATGTTTCCAAATTCTTGACTCAAGTATTGTTAAATGAGACCTCCTTTTTTTTTTTTCCTCCAGTCAGGCTATTTTTTTCCCTCTTTTTTTTTTTTCTCTCAAGATATTGGGAGAACCCCAACCAAGGAACCAGTGCTTAATGGGTCACAGGGTATAAATAGTAGTGTTGAGATTGTAACACAAGGCTCTTTGTACTATCATGCAACTGAACCTAAAAAAAAAAAAAAAAAAAAAAAGCTTCCAAACAGACCAGTAGTTAACATACCAGCTCGGGGATGGGGGGTTGAAGGGCAGCATTGCTGAGCACAAGCTACATTCTATATTTGTCCACCCCTGCATTCCACTACTGACATCTATTTACAGCCTCACCATGTACTCAGGATCCCCTATTCATTAAACATGTACTCAAAAAAAAAAAAAAGATTCCGTATGTGTTTTTCTGCCGTTGATAGTTCACAGACATACATTAAGCAAATAAAGTCAATCTTTTTTTGTTTGTTTGTTTGTTTGTTTTGCGGTACGCGGGCCTCTCACTGCTGTGGCCTCTCCCGTTGCGGAGCACAGGCTCCGGACGCGCAGGCTCAGCGGCCATGGCTCACGGGCCCAGCCGCTCCGCGGCATGTGGGATCCTCCCGGACCGGGGCACGAACCCGCGTCCCCTGTATCGCCAGGCGGACTCTCAACCACTGCGCCACCAGGGAAACCCAAATAAAGTCAATCTTGAAGTGTGAATCCCGAGTCTGGGTTCACATCCCTAGCTCCTAACTCTGTAATGGTCATTTTACTTAACGTGCGGCAAGCTCTTCTCATCCATAAAATGGGGACAAACATACCTGTTCACTAAAGTTGGCTCTAAGTGACATGTAGTACTGCTTGGAAAATTAAGAGCTAAAATCTGTGGGCTTCTTGGCTTTGAGGCACTCTTTAAATATGAGACATTATCCTAATTGAACTAAATTTTCATGGTGGGGTCAGTTCTTTAATGAAGCTGAAGGGGATAATCCATTAATTTGCTATCAGCCATTGTATGTGGAGATCCTGAGGGAGCCTGAGAATTGATGGATTCTGACAGGCCTGACGGTATATTTTGGGGCGAGTATGGCAAAGCCTTGGGTGGTATTAAAAGAGATGCTAATTTTTATGTGACAGTGAAATTCATAGGCTCTAACAGAAGCACGATTAACACCAGTAGAAGGGACCAGGCTGAAGGGCATGTGACTTAGCAGCTGACAAGTGCAATAATTCTCAGAATTTTGTGGCTCAAAATGTGTGCCGGCTACTAAGAACCAGGATTTTGGAAATAGAAAGTTCAGGTTACAAGCCTACTGGGCAGAAGCTCGAACTCCTGGTGCTGGCAGCATGCCCCGGGCATTCACGGGGTAGGCCAAGGTGTTGGCCATTCAGTGTCCTATGTTTAAATTCTGAGCCTGTAAGCAAAAAAAAAAAAAAAAAAAAAAAAAAAAAAATTGTTGGAAGGGTTCCCTTACCTTTTGGAAACTGCAAACTAAAATCTCCTTTGGCAAAGAGCCTCTTTCTTTTGTGGGCTCTCCTACAGGGCTTCTTGGGCAGGATTTACCTCCGGGCTGCCATGACCCCAGCTCCCCAGCTGCCTGCATGTCCATCTTCCAGTGGGTGGGGTGGAGGCAGGTGACACTCTCGTTCCAGTTGTTGGATTCACCAGAAAATTAGCAGGAAAAGAAAACAGTAAGGGGCAAAGGGGGGTCCATGCTGCTCGGTGGAGGTATCTCAGGGATGAAGCTGCTTATTAATGAGGTGTAGTATTTCAGTAGCTGGTATTTGAGTTGGGTTGCTAGGAGATAAAAGCAAAGAAGGGTACAGGCAGCCCTGTTTATCCCTAGCGTTGGCCCGGAACACGGGTACAGGCACATTCTGATACCGAGGACCACACGCTGAGCACGTACCAGGTAGAGATACAGCACTAAGCATTTGAAATAGACCATTTCATTCAATATGCACAAACACCCTATGAGACCGATGCTATCCTTATGCCCAGGCTGCACAGGGCAACAGAGCCTTAGGAAATAACTTGTCCGAGATTCATAGCTAATTACATTGTGGAGGCTGAATTTGAACCCAGACTTCTGGATGTCCAAACCTAGGCGGTTACTGACTTTGCTAAACTTCCTTTTCTCATACCTCTCGCCCTAAGGCCTAGTACAGTGCATCTGGGACTCAGGGATCTCCCGGGGGGAGGGCGGGGACGGGGGTTAGTCAGACAGGCTCAGGGATGAAAAGTCACAGTGTGTACAGACCTAAGGACTGGCCCCAGAGGCGAGGGCTCCTGGCTCCCGACTCCTCTCCCTGCTTTGAGTGTCCGGCAACCCCGTTGGACCTACATCAGGAACATCTATCTGAATGGCGGATTCAAAGCCAAGTTTCCACCACAAGCTTGCCTCTCCTCCATGCAAGGGGCACAGAACGCTGCCTAGGCCCGGAGCTGTGACCTTGGAGGTGAGATTTGAGCTTACCCCTGTCTATGCCATACACTGATGAAAAGAAACCCCGAATTTCATGGCATTTGTACACACCCAGGAAATGGCATTTAGGAGCATCCTAATTGGTAGAGATAAAAACGAGCCCGTTTTCTTTGGCTTGATTTGGTCCTCCGATTTCAAAAGCATGTTCTCTGCACGTTAGCCTCCCAGGGGCTACACTGCTTACCTTCCCCGGGCCGCTGTGACCACAGCCCTCTCCTTTTATATGTTGAACTTCGAGACACAAACTTGTATCCCTGAGTCACGCTACCCTCTGCTCCTGCGGAGAATTCCTGACGTCTTCTAAGGAGCTCTGTAATGTTACCCTCTTTAATCCCAATTCAACACAGCATCTGTGAGTGAGTACCCTGTCTGGCTGTTTCGAATGCTTTTCTCAGATTTATTTCTCCGTTCTGTGTTTATCTATGCCTTCCCCGTAGACTGAGAGCTTCCCGAGGGCCTCGAGCTGGGCTTACCCCTTTCTGCTGTGGCACCCAGCACAGTGCCTGGTACACGTGAGTGTTTAAATAGCGCACGTTGAACGAGGAAGGAATGAACACGTGTTGCTCGTGCAGCACACATACAACCAGAGATTCTCAGGGAGAAGGACTGAGAACCTCTCCTGAGCTCCCAGAATGCCCTGGTCCAGCTCTGCTCCGCCCCATCTGGCACCTCGGCAGGCAGCCTGGCCCATCTCCTATCGCATGTGCTTTGCATCACCTATTACCATCCTTGCCTAACCCTGGGGGCCGGCGGGTAGGGAGGCGGCCTCCTTCTTTTTGCCCGGAGGCGCGCCCCACCTTGACATCAAGTCATTTTTATTTACTCATCTGGGCATTTATCGTCTTCTCCCAGGATGAGCCCTGCTCCCGTTCACGTAACTGGACCATATGTGCAGGCGTGGAGGTACCCTCTTCTCATCCATGCCCTGAATCAGACCAGTCTCTAAACCTGATGGACTCCTTCGTTGCAATGGCCTGCCGACTAGTTCCTCTGTGCTGCCGTCCTGGTCCGGTTCCTCAGACTCTGATGACCTGTCAGCAGCCTTCACTGCACGTGCCCCACCCGCAGTTCCATCCTTCACGAACACCTCTGCTTGGGCCGCTCCCCACGCGCTGCCGTCATCACGGACCACCCTGGGACCCCCGCGCCTCCCTGTGCATGAATTTCTGGGCCCCTGGAAATCCGTCCTGATGCTATTTAGTCAAACTTCATGTCCCATTACCCCCAGTAATTGTCCTTCAGTTACAGGAGCCACAGATTCTTCTTGGTCCCCAAATATGCGACCATCTGTTCAGTCTGATGTCTTGTCTCCGCCTCTGCTGGACCTCCTGGAGCCCATCCTTTTCCCTTCCACCCCGCTCGGCCCACTCCCTTCTTTGAACCATGCAGCCAAAGTGTGCATCAGGCCACCCTTGACCTGTTTGAACGCCGTCTTAGATCAGATCCATAATTTAATGTGCTTGAAATTTCCAAATAGATTCTAAGTTGTTTGAGAACAGGGTCTGACTCTTAATCCTGTTCCTCTCAGTACCTGCTAGAGGGCAGGACTTACAGAAATTGTGTAACATGCTTGTGCCTAGGACTGCCTGACTTTCCTAAGGAAAACTAGGAAAGCGTTAAGAAATGTTACACGTATCTTATCTGGGAAAAATCAGGGCTTGCAAGGGGTGGGGGGGGGGGTTGTTTGCATTGTCTGCTGTTGCTGCTTTCTTCCAGTTCTGCTTTTTCTTTTGCCTTCTCTTTCTCCTTTCGCTTCATGTTCATCAGATCTCTCTTGTGCTTCAGGTCCTTTTCCTGTAGGCTACAAGACAGCCAGATCTTAAAAACATAACAATCTACAATCCTCAATGCCTTAACATAGAGGATGCATACAATAAATGTTTGTCTAATGAATTAATTCATGAAACTTCTGGTCTCTAGAATCCATCAGATCCCATAGTATTGAAGCCAAATGCCTCCTTCTTTGTTCTGAAAGCCTAAACTCGGGCCTTTCAACGTTTCTGTCCCCTAAGCACTTCGTTCATTGCTCTGTTTTTCTCTGTTTTCTCCTCTTTCTTCCATCCCTATTCTGCCCTCTTCAATTTTCTAGTGTCCTCTTAAAAGTGATTATTTAGCTTTTAAAACATCTTCTTATGGGATAAAGTTCCATGATGATTAATTACAATTGTTGGACATTATCATATTTGCCGTAGCAAGAAGCAATCCACCGAGATTAATCAGTGTGAAATGTGCAATGTTTGAAAAGACCTCTGTATACCCTAAGGGGAAAAAATGTAACACATTCATAAGAGATGAGATTTTTGGTGCATTTGTTATTAGAACCTCCAAAGGTGATCGTGTATATTTCTAAAAATCATCTTGCGTTCTGTATTGGAGATGCAGAGTGAAGGTGCGCATGGCAGTGGTATTGCCCCTAAAGTGCTCTGTGTTGACTTTGAACCCCACTCTGCATCCACAACGGAGCTGTCAAAGGACTTTAAGTAATAATGACACCCGTCAGGACACCCCATTGTTGGAGCACACTGCTACATTCACAACAGGGCTAAGGAACCTCTAAGGATACCGCCTGAGAAAACCGAGACAGAAATCAGGAGGAGGAAATAAATATTCCATAGGAAACCTAGCTGCAGGCATAGATAGTCTGTATTTTAAAGCTAGTAATTTATGTTTTCTTTGTGAGAGCAATTCCATATTTTATTCAGCATAGCAATCACCGCGATTGATTCATAAAAGCAAAATTGCCTAATCAATGGACTAGAAATACAGTCACTGTGAATATAAATTCTTTCCTCTTCTAATGATCCCAGGCTAATCATTGCAGCTCTTCTGGCTCGTTTTCCTGATTAAACCAGGAGAATAAAGACAACAGGAACATGTGACTCTGTATTAGCCAGCTAAGCATGAAGCATGAGAATAAACCAGTGGGTAAATCGGGGTTGGGAGGACTTGTATAATCCATTCTCAGGCGCATCTTAACTAATATTCCCTATACTGATAGGGCCCCCCAAAGTGTTACTCTTAAATATTGAAAAAAAGTGGTGGGGATTTAGAGTTAGCAGAACTGGATTTAGGTAGAGGCTTCACTTAGTAACTAAATTACTTGAAGCAAGTCTCTTGACTTTTCTGCCTCAGTTTTCTGTTCAGTAGGAGGGTTTCTAAGGTTTTTGTTTTCTCACCTGTTATGAGGATTCAGTGATCTGAGAGAAGCAAAGGGCTTTGTCAATCATAAAGTATCATGTTAGGAGAATGATTTTTTTTTCCTGCACAACTTAGAACGATGCGCCTGTTTATGTGATAGCATCCTTGTTTAATTCCAATGGTGTTTTGCCCCAAACGCCTTTCTCCCTAGCCCAGAATTGTATTCAGGCAATGGAAAAACTCTGCTGATTTTCCTCCTGTAATTCCAGGTCCAGAATGCTGGTCTCTTCAGCGCAATGTTAACACGTGTCGGCTCAGACAGTGGAAGGCCCTTGCCGTCCGGCGGCTGGCGGGGAAGCTGAGGGTCCATGGCTGTGCTAGGCCGACCAGGGTGCACCCCTCCCCGCCGGGGGAAGACAACTCTGTGCACAAAGAACCATGTGCTTTTCAACAAGGTGCAGCGTCTCCACCCCAGCACCCTGGGTGACAAGCTGGTGTCACTAACTGCAGTGGCAGCGCAGACAGAGGGAGGGGTGGAAGAGGCGTTTACGCCTTGTTAAGATATAAGTCCTGACACTTCACGTTTTTTTTCTTTTTTTCGCCAATAGCAGAATCTTTATTATTTTTTCTTTCTTTCTTTTTTTGTCCAAAGCAGAATCTTACTTTATTATTCTTTCTTTCTCTTTCTTTTTTTTTTTTTTCTGCCTAAAGCAGAATCTTTTCTTAATTTTTACTGGAGTGTAGTGGACTTACAATGTCGTGTTAGTTTCAGGTACATAGCAACGTGAATCAGTTATGCATATATATATTCATTCTTGCCGAATCTATATTATTTTTTCTTTTCTTTTTTTTTTTAAATAATAAAAACAAATTCCAGATTGGAATCTCAGAGACAACCCCCGCACCGGGACTGCCCCAACACATCTTCCGGCCCCCTTCCTCCTGCATTCTTCGTCCCTGCCAAGCTACCCCAACAAGAGCAGCATGAACTACTCCCCTCAGTGGCATCACAGCTCTGCCCATGCGTTGACAGTTGTAAAGCAGGCTGCTAGGAGTTCAGTCCTGTGATCACTCCCTCAACGGCAGGGAGGCAAAGAGTTTAGGAACAAGGAAGTCTGAAGTGAGCGCATGTCTGCCAGCCGATTGGCCACCGCCCACCTCTCCACGCTGGACTAACTCTGCCCTGACATCCAAGGGGAGCACCCCTCCTTCCAGGCAGCTGTCCTCTCTTGGGACCAGGGGTGCTGCCTGTGACCCCACAGGCTGAGACCACTCAGTCCCAGTGGGCACCATTCCCATAGGCTGCAGCGCTGCATGTGCCCTGGATTTGGGCAGTGCAGCCGCCCTGCTTCGGAGGCTGATGCGGAGAACTAAGGTTATCGTCCAGCATCCAGACCCCCCCACGGCCACTGCACAGTGGCCACTTGTTTTGCTGGGATTGATCCTACTCCTGGCTCCAAGGAAGACCCCTAACTAGATGCCATTCAGGGCAATCCCATCCCCTTGCCCTGGGTTTGGTTAGGGTGTGAGTAGACCTAAGCCAATCAGAGCAGGCTATCCCCATGGCCACATGATGATGTCAGGACCTACCCAATCGGAGAGAAGCTTGGTGCTCTTTTCCCCCTGCTCTGGGAGGGATGTGAAGCTCTCTTTCCTCTTGGATGGGAGTAAGAAACAATCTTATAATCTTGAGAGGCCTGCCTGAATATAACATCAACACAGGGAAGGTGGGGCCAAGAGAACCAGGGAGAGATGAGGTACAAACCTGAAGTGAGTCAGACCTCGGGGTGGCCTGCCAGTGGATTTTTCAGTTCCAAGAGCCAAAAAGTTCCCTTTTTAGATTAAGCCTGTTTGAATAGATTTTTTTGTGACTTTGTATTTGAAAGCGTCATCACTGATAGAAGCATCACAGCCTGGGACAGCCAGAGGAGAAGGAAAAGAAAACTTAGGAAGTGACCGTGATGTGTCACTACGTGTCAGCTCGGCTAGGCCGTGGTACCCACTTGTTTGGTCACGTGGAAGGTAGGTCACCCACAGGTTCTCCCAGTCTAGATGTTGCTGTGAAGGTATGTTTTGGATATGATTAACATTTAAGTCAGTAGACTTTGAGTCAAGCAGATTGCTCTTCATACTGTGGGTGGGCCTCACCTAATCAGTTGAAGGCCTTAAGAGCAAAGACTGAGGTTTCCTGAAGGAGGAATTCTCAAGACAACAACAAAGAAACTCTGCCTGGGTTTCTGCCCGCAGATTTCAGACTCAAGACTGCAACATCAAGTCTTTCATGAAATTCCAGCCTGCTGGCCTGCTCTAAGATTTTGGACTTGCCAGTACCCATAACTGTGTGAGGCAATTTATTAAAATCTCTCTCTCTCTCTCTCTCTCTCTCTATCTATCATCTATCTCTCATCTACCATATATATCACAGAAGCAATAGGATATATATTCTGTTTCTCTGAAAAACCCTAACACAATGGCATAAGACTTTTCACTAGGGTGAAAAGTGCCTCACGGCACACCCAAACACAGCATTTCTGCAAGGCAGGGTGCACATGTGACCCAGTGACTTGTAACTGCGTCAAAGCTAGGAGAACTTGCTTCTAGAAAAGGCTGCCTCCTTAGGACAAGCTTGGGATTTGGGAGAACAGTCTTGGATAAACACTTTACAGATGGTCAGAGAAAAGTTAATCAGTGGAGCTGTCCGGAAACTGGTCTCAGTCTTGATATTTTTATAAATTATATGTAAGGGGAAGTAAGTCCCTGACTTCATGACTCAGGTAAAGCTTCTATGGGTAGGGAAATCCCAAGTTAAACAGTAAAAGTCGGCATTTTTATGTGACTTTAGAGCTTACAGCACATGTGCACGTGCACAGTTCTACACTGTAGGTATTAGGAATCCCTCCATACCGTGGTGTGGTGAGTGGTATACACATTTAGTTAATTTAGGGTAAAACTGGCCTTAGCCCTTGCTGCTAGAGAGAAACGTAACCAGAACCGAAGCATTCTCAGATGTCTCCAAGCCAATCTCTCTCTCTGGCCCCTAGAACATGGTGGCCTTCCTTTGCCCTCTCCCTCAGGGCCAAGGATCGATGGGGCTGGCAGAAGCTAGGCAGAGGGGAGCCCTGCAGAATTGCAATGGAAGCCTGAAGGGCAGAGTTTGCAGGCACGAGAAGGGACAACGGCTGGAAATCCATTCCCATCAGGGGTGATGGGGGAGGGTTCCATGGAGTGGGGGCTTGGATAGAGAACTCTGGAGTTTGGGGGGTGGTGTAAATAGGCATTTAAAGAAGGGCTCTCAGAGGGATTCCATCCATAGAGGACCCATGGGGAAGACCTAAGGGTGAGGTCTCAGGTGTTGGCTGAGGGATGAGCGGATAAGTTGATCACCCTACCCTCCCTCTGATGCTTCCTGTTTGGGGTAATTAGACTCTATTATGTGACCATCCCAAGGAGACTTTTTTTTAAACTGATTATTCTATTTATTTATTTATTTTTGGCTGCATTGGGTCTTCGCTCCTGCGCGCGGGGTTTTCTCTAGTTGCAGCAAGCAGGGGCTACTCTTCGTTGCGGTGCGCGGGCTTCTCATTGCGGTGGCTTCTCTTGTTGCAGAGCATAGGCTCTAGGCACGCGGGCTTCAGTAGTTGCGGCACACGGGCTCAGTAGTTGTGGCTTGCGGGCTCTAGAGTGCAGGCTCAGCAGTTGTGGTGCACGGGCTTAGTTGCTCCATGGCATGTGGGATCTTCCCGGACCAGGGCTCAAACCCATGTCCCCTCTGCTGGCAGGCGAATTCTTAACCACTGCACCACCAGGGAAGCCCCCATCATATTTATTGATTGATTATTTTAAAAGAACACAATAGGCTCCATCGTATCCTCACTCCCCCAGCCCTCCCCTCGCCCCCCAACCCCCAGGCCCACCACCCGCCCACCTGCCACCAGTCACACAAATACCGTTCTTGCTTTTAAAGCCATAAATGGACTGAGGTAAACCATTTCGGTGGTTTTCAGGTAGGTTGACCCTTCAGTAAATGAATCTGAGCATAGAACCCTTTAAGGAAGATATTCATTTCCTTTATGTGTGGTCTATAATTTTATTTCATTTTATTTTCAGTAGAATGATATATCCCCCAAGGTGATGATAACTTCACAAATCATCTGATACTAAGCTGATACACATCCAGTGGGTGTCCCAGGTACAGGACTCTGGCCTGGGAGACGATGTGTCTTCTATGATGACAGCAGGGGGAGCCCCTTCTCGCCGTCATTTCAATGCTGTTTGCCATGACCCCCTTTCATGTGATAACTGAGAGTCTATATTTTTAGTGGTACACATTCTCACTGCGCCAAGCACCTAATGCGTAACTCACACACCCAGTGCTTCCTCATGTCCGGCTGATAGATGAAGAACCAAAATGCTATCATAGAGATTGTCCAGTTTAATTCCTGAGCCCCTTCTGAGGTAAGTACATGGTAATGTTTTTTCTCAATAATTGCAAAATAGAAACACAACATTAATTGAATTACGTGAAATGATCACACAAAGCCCAAGGATATCTGGAGACTTCCTGACCTTTATTCCAGTGTTTTTGTGTATCTGGGAAAGAACTGGACAATTCTGAGGTGTGTTTTCATAAAAACTTGAATTTGCATCTCTCAGCAGAGTTCCCTCTCAGAGATCTTTGTGAAGGAGCAGAGCAGCGCTGACTACGGCGCGCTTGAATCAAGACAAACAGGCTTGAGCAGGAGGAACCTCTTAGGCATCGAATTTCAACCTGAAAAGGCTTCCAGGTTCCTCGATAAAATACATAAGGAGTGGACTGTTTTGTATGATTTCCATCTCAAGCTTCTAAAATGGTTTTTGTGCCTGTTATCTGGAAAGAAAAATATGTTGATGAAGAAAGTCTTTTAGTAGGGTTGCGTCTAGGTATTCTTAAGCCTGGAGCAAAGCTTTATTTTTTTTTTAGCTTCCTGTCCATGTACTGCAATCACTTTTTAAACAATGACTGAAACTGTTATACAACTCTTAGACCTCAGTGAAGTTCCTAGGCTTGTGCTCCGAGACTGGTAATAAACGTCATTTTGTTAAAAGGACAGGGGTCATGACTGTGATTGTTATTATTATTTTTGGAGCTATTACTGCAGAGTATTAAATTCAATAATTAACAAAAATTAGAAGTTAATTAATTGGGTGGCATTTCAAGGGCTCAAGGGTAAGTACTGGGATGAGAGAAAAACTTTTTTTTCTCTAACTGAAAAGTTTCTCTCTGAAAAGGCAACTGCCTTTCAGGCAGTCAGCTGTTACAGTACTTTATTTGACTTGGTAGTACCCATAGGGGCACGTCCTGAGGTTTGCTTAATAAATATTGGGCTTGGCCAAAAAGTTCGTTCGGGTTTTTCGACCCCTCTGCTGGAAAGCCCGAACGAACTTTTTGGCCACCCCCTACATTTTTATTAACATGCACGGTGTTATCAGAATGCTTCCTGCTAAGACAGATGCCCCTTAAGCATGACTGTTTACTCCACCAGCATGGAATATTTGCCTTATTATAGCCACAGTCTTTAAAAAAAAAAAAAAAAGCAGCATCATGATTTCCAAAAAGGGAGTGACATTTGGGGCAGCTATAGTCATGCGCCATCTCCAACTTAAGACAATCCACCTAGTACAGCCTGGCCCGCGCCTGGGACCCTTGCAGGCGGCAGGCACGGCTGTTGCTGACGCGCGTTTGATCTTTTCTGGGCAGCCGAAGGCTCGCCGCACCCCTGAGCTGGCTCCCGGGTCCTGCTGGCTCCTCGCCCGGCAGAAGCCAGGTCTTTTACTTTATTTGGTCCACCACGCGGTGACCGTCCCGGGAGCGCGGCGGCGGCGACGCACGGGGCACTCGCGCCCGCACATTCCTCCCGGGAACGCCAGCGGGGGGCGCGGGGGATCAGGCTCGGCCGGGCCCAGGTTCTCCTCTAATTATAGCCGCGGCAGCTGGCGTGCTGGCGGACCTGACCCTCGGGGCCAGGGTGGGCCGGGTCTCACCCAGCGGCTAGTCGGCCGAGTGGGCGCGGGTTGGGCGCGCCGCCGCCACTTCCGGGCCAGGCCCCGCCCCTCCCCGGCCCCGCCCCCGGCCCGGCCCGCCGCGGGGTCGCGCGGCTCCACGTGCGTAAATCGCGGCGCGGGGAGCTGGCGCAGCGCTGTCCAGTGCGGCCCGGGGAAAAGTTCTAGAATACGTAAATACGGCCGCGGCGTGAGTCACGGTTCCGCGCTGGAAACCACAGCAAGGTTTCCTCGTGGTCGAAGGCCTTTACGCAGGCGGCTGGAGAGTCAGGGAGCCTCCTCCCCTTTCCTTCCCCTCGAGTAAACAGGGATTGGCAGAGCTGGCGGCTGTTTTCTTCCTTTTAAAAAATGCCATGCTGAGCAACAATAAAAAGTAAAAAAAGAAAAAGCTACAATTTGACAGTGCTGACCCCAGGCCCCATGTTTTCAACCGGTCTGTTGATTGGTATGAAGATAATGGTGTCCCGCGGCCCCTTTTCGTGTGTGATGGTTTCATGCTGGGCGTAATGAAAGCGCTTTGACTGTAGGATTGTGTACCTGTATCAGAATCCTACCAAAGTTCTGGATGTAAGTTCTAGGAAGGGACTCAGTTCTCTATGTAAGAATTTAGCTCTGACTATACTTTCCAAACTCCTGGAAGGAAACCAACTCGTGGTTAACTCTTGTTAGTATCGTGCCCTTCGTCAAGCAAACACACTCCCTACCTGCGGCATTGACTCTAGGCTCCAAGGAAGCTGGGGGCTATGGCCTCTCAGCTGTTCAAAGCCTACAATGCTGTGCCTACTTAATAGGTGTTAAATAATAACAGCAACAGTCCATATGGTGCTTGTTAAGAGTATTCCAAAACTTCCCTAATGACTGTGACCCTCCTGTGAAATTCTGATTTCAGTTGTATATGGGGTACAATAAATCTTTATCTTTTATCACCAAAAAAAAAGGCTAATCGAATTGCTATTTGGAGGCCGGAATAACAACATGGGGTAGGAGGCCAGAGCCCGGGTTAAGGCGCGCAGCAGCCTTTTTCTGCTTTGCAGCTCTCTTAGGCTGCGGAGAACATGAAAGGCGCAAGGCCAAGGCTGTGTAAAGAAATGCTGATTTATTCAGTCCTAGACAATCCCTACTCCTACATTTCACTTCTCTGCACAACTCTTACTGGTATGGTTAATATTTTAAAATCCTACAATAAAAGAAAATAAAGCTCAGTAATTTTGAGCTTAAAAATAATGAGTTACAAAAAATCTTTACATACATTAAAATAAATCAGGCCTTTAGCTCCGGGGAAATGTTGTTTCAGGATTTTTGTTTTTCCTGGCGAGGTAGCCACATTTACAGTGTCAAATATTCTACTTGCACTGTCACAGGAAAGCTGTTTTCTAAATGGCAGAGAAATACACAGTGACCTAAATATTTATCTGCTAAAGTTGCTACCTGAGCACCTGCACAACAAAACATGACTCATTTGTTGCGCAAGATGCCCGTCCCCTCATGGGCGTCTTTATGTTACTGGCTGGTAATGATACAAAGAGTGAAATGGCAATTTTGCTAAGTAAAAGTGGTAAGTGATGAAATCTACAGATTATATAACGGTTCATTTTCCCCAAAATATAAACTATATTTAGAAATATTGAAATGTGACATATTACTCTATATAGGATGTCTTATCTGAGCATCAAGGGCTTCTGCTGAGTTGCTGGAAGAGGTTCTTTATAGATTATGCAATACAGCTTCTAAAGCTCATTCAAAGGATGAGATCAACCTGTGCACTGATGCTTGCAAGTGAAACTAGGAATCCCGTAGTCTAGTCTCCAGACTTTATCTGACCTAGGAGAAAATTCATCTCCTAGAAGATTTTCAAGGCTGACTTTTGTGATAAGTTTTACGTGCACAGAAGACTTGCTATACTATGATTTTTAGTTTTAAAGGGCTATTCTACATTTTTTTCAAAGCAATGTTTAAGATTGTATTATAGTAGAAACTGTTTATACCATTCTAATAAGATGGAGTTCTATTAAGGAAACTTTACCCCATCGTTTTTCAGATTAAAAGACCAGCTTTAAGACCCAATGTCTAAATGATTTGCCTATGGTATACTTTTTGCCCTAAAATACTTTTCCTGTGGCTTGCATGGATTGTTTTGTTTTGCTCAGCCCCTTATGTTGTGATAAAGACCAGTGGAGATGTAGAGTTCATATTCTATACTTAAAAAAAACAGTAAGTTACACCTCAAATTAACAAACGTATTTTAAAATCAAGCATTTTAAGTTGTATTGACATGGGGAAGGAGCAAGTTAACAACTGATGAGTTAAAACAAATTTCACTGTTAAACTGAGTATAAATGGTTCTGTTAATGGTAAATTAGGATAGTGTGGATATCCCTAATTATGGGTTTATCTGGGATTAATAGAGAAATCCACATATAATCCGTAAATCCAGTCATTTTCTATCTTCCAACCTTAAGTAATTTACAAATTGACTTTCTGTATATTTTTGTGCCTTTTAAATTACTGTGAGGGGTTCCTAACTTCTGAGGAAAATGCAGGCTGTCAACAGAAACAGCAACAAGGCATCTAGGTAGTTGACAACCTGGGAAGTCACACCCATAATTTTTATTTAGTTGTAATCAATTGTATTGTAATCAATACTATTGCTGTCAGAGGCCTAACCAGTGGCACTGAAAGAGTTAAACACACACGCGCGCGCGCGCGCACACACACACACTCCATTTCTAGAACCCCAGATGATGCAGCAGGTGAATCTGTATCCCATTCATTGGTGCCGCTGCCCTTGGTCTGTGACAGAGGAAAGGCGTGTCTTCTCACTGTTCCCTATGAAGAAAAGGCAAGCAAATGAGGGTGACTCAGTACTTCCAGTGGCCTACACACGACTGAACATTTTTCTGAATGATTCCACGTATACACTTTGGAATCAGGAAGAGAAACATTTTACTCTTCACTAACCAAATAAAACCATCTATAAATCAAATGCAAAACAACTTTGAGTAAAGAGGGACTTAAAAGTCTAGGAATTAAAAGGAGCTCCGTGTTTTCCCTTCAACTTTTTCCCAGCTTTGGGGAATAAACAAAGACATCTGCCACATCAAGGGTCTGGTTTGTTTGGTTTTTTTTAACTGAAAACTGAATGCAATCATTAAAGTTTACTTTGAAATTTTAAAAATGACTTCTGCAAGCTGCACTAGTTTAAATTTCACTAAAAATAAAACTTAGCATCTTTAAGACTAAGAGTTTAACATTTCTTTTAAGCTAATTATTGAATGAAACATCATGTGTATTATCATCTATAAATAACTTACTAAGGACACTGTTTCCTGAAAACTGCCTTAAACAGGCTAATTCAAAAATCATTAAACTATATACAGTGATGGGCTCCCCAAGTTACTGGGCCACCTCTAATGAAAATACATTCAACTACGCATAAACTCTTGCTGTTTAATTTAAAACACCTAGTAAGTCTATGTGTACCTTTATCTTAAAACTATAAGTTTCACAAGTTCCTTTCATAGAGAAGTCTGCCAAGCCACTGATCAACAAGAAGAGAAAGAGCTGCAAACAACCAGGAAATTTCTTCCTACGTGATAGCAGACAGGAGTTTGAAAAAGGACCTCAGTGCATTCCACCTTTTATCTGCGTTTATAAATTTAAGGTTTCAGGGCTTCAATGAAGCTCACACATGGCTTTGGCTCTGACTTTTATTCCAAAGCTTTCCAAAAGGTGGGCTTTTTTTTTTTTCTCTCTTTTGTCTTCAGTGCATTTCCTCTGGCCCAACATGGCTGTTTTATTCCACGGCTTTCCAAAGGGCAGCTCCGTGTCTTGACAGTCTTTTCAATGTCGTCACTATCTTCCCCTTCCAATCTACTATTGCAGAATGGCTGGCTGGACTGCAAGTTGAAAAGTAAACAAGTGCTTTCTGGCTGTACTTTGTTCAGCTCTTCTCGTTATCTGCTTCCCCTATCCAGTTGCCCTTTCCCCAGTCCCTAGCACTTTTTTTTCCCTTCCATCAGTTGCCTTTTTGTTCCATGTCTTTTTATCTCCTGCTATTCTCCTGCCGTTCCAGTCAAACCTCAACCCCAAACCCACACATCCTTTGGTCTCATTGCCACTAGTGATTAAAACAGCCACTCTAAGCTTACTTTCAACAATTAAAAAAGGCCTCAGAAAATGTTCAGTGCTCCCAATTTTATTTTTATTTAATGCTAAAAGTTAAAGGAAAAAAAAGGTACTGTAAATCTGACAAATGACAGAATGCAGGTGATATTTCCATAGCGTGATTTTAAAATAGAATAATGTTGATATCTGAGATTACACTCACTTCAGTTGACATGAGTTTCATCATATATAGAAAAAGTATCACCTTCAACTTAAAAAAAAAAAAGTAAAGGTTAAAAGGTGGCACACTTTTAAAATACTTGGTGGCCAAGGAAAGGTATCTAGTAAAAGTTGTAAACCATGTGTACGTTCTCATAACTTTTAATGTGAGGCCACGTGAAAGACAGTACATCTGTTAAATTCTATAAATTGTTAAAGCAAAAAAGTGAAAGCTTCAACACCCCATCCCCTAATATTCTGAGTATTAAAAGCACAGCTGAAATATTAGGATTTGAAATCTGATACTGCCCATGTACAGTAAGTAGCTTTCTGACATCTTATCCAGCTGTGGAGAATCTCTGCACTGTCATCAGGTACAACAAAGGATCAAACCCATGTCCCAGTGTTAACTTTTCAACTTAAGAGAATGCCAGAGATATAACCCATATCAACACTTCCCAGCTGCAAGCCTTCTAACGAAGGCCACCCAAGGGCCAGTCGGACTCTCATTTTTTAATAGGAGTAAACAACACACGGCCCTTTAACGCTGTTTAAATTTATCCCTTTTAAAACAGCAGCACAGAGATACCATAGGTTGTCCTTTCCACAGCTGGATAGACTTATTCAAAACAGCAGGATGGTTCTTTACTAACCTTTTTGGAAAGCTTATCTGTATTAAGAATGCAAAACATACAGATAGCTACCACAAATTAGGTCAAATGACTGATCAACTTGTAACATCTATGAGGTCAAATTCCAGTTTATAATAAAGTGCCTAGATACGCATTTATACAACAGACCATAATAAGCTGAATTCTTTACAAATGTCTTTATGGGCATGTAAGATTGCCTGTGTTTCTGCACGTGTGCGTTTACATAAGAGAACCCAGTCTGCTCTGAGTCACAGATACTCCAATTAAAAAAAAAAGTGTAACAACAAACTGGTTAATCATGCAAGTCTGTTTGCAATATAACAATGACGGGTAGCATGAATTTGCACAGCATTAATAGGTGCGCTCATTAAAAACACCATGAAAGAAATACTGTATTTGGTGCAGTATCTGATTTTCAAGTGTTAATAACTCGACCATTAAAAAATATTTGAGCAATTTAAAAATGAAACACAAAAACATAACTGAAGAAGGATCCAAAGTGGGTAACAATCTATATTTTCAAATTAAAATAAAAGCTCGCTTGGGAACGATACACAGAAGTTGTAGTAGACCTCGAAGCCAATGATTCAGCCTAATTAGAGGGCCAAGTTACAAACACCTGAGCATGAAAGGGTTTAGAGTAGTGTTCCTGTCAATGTTAAATCATGACAGCACAGAAGAAAAACCAGTATCACCGTGAGACAACTATTTCTAATAACTGATGGTTTATTGGTTTAAACAATCTCACTTTACTGATGCAAAACAGTAATCAAAAGAAATTAGTTTACAAAAGGTTTCTAAAAATAGTTTGAGAAGTGGGGCCTGTCTATTATGTAAAACCCTTTCTTTAATTTTCGCCAGTTTATCATTTTTGTCCAGAAGAACAGTATTATTCACTTGGTATTTCAAACACATGTAAGAAGGAAATTACAGGTTTCCTCCACCCCCATTTGGGCTGTCACTGATATGCCCACGGGCAGTCCTGGCAGCACCCTGCGCTGTTACTGTCATTGTACCATTCTGTATTTAGCACTCACTACAAACAGGGTGTAGGTGATCGTATCAACAGCAATGGGGCTACAGGTAAATGATAAAACAACAAAACACAAAACAGAAACGAAACCAATCCCACAATCTCCAAGTTCACCTGGACTGTAACGTCTCTTTCGACTCTCCAAAGGAAAACGACCACAGCCAACGACAGACAGGAGTGCTCCAGGGTGTTTCGAAAGATCAAGTGGCGCTGCAGAGCCAGGCTCCACGCAAAGATGGCAGTGCCACTTGTCCTCACCACCATCCGTTATCACTGCCTTGAGTCACTGGATTGTGTATTATGCAACCGACTAGCATGCAGCATTGTAATCTTACAACTGATCACATGGGCAGTGAACAGTGGTCAACTTTGCCTTAAAACAAACAAAAAAAATCCCCCCCACCCCCAGTCCTGAAAATCTCTCAGCAGCAACTCTCAGGCAGTCATCAACAGCCCAACAACTGAACTTTAAGAACAAAATCCAAACGCGAGAAAGATTCAAAATCGGTTTCCTGTTACTCTCAAAGGACAACGTTTGGGGGGAAACTTGGTGACATTTCCCTGTGGCATATGCCCACTTCACAACAGTGCCCCTTTCGCTCATTTCCGTTCCTTCTCCACCACTTGGCCTCCAGCCTGAGAAAGGGGCCAGCAATAAGGAATAACAGACAGTAAGGCAATCTTACGACGTCAGAAAATGTATTTGGCTTTTTTTTTTCTTTTTAAAATAAGTGCATACAAATACAGCTAGAAGCGTTTCTGATTTGCCAAGTGCTCTAAAAAAGCAGCGCAAGTCACAGCCTACATTGAACGGTAACTGTCACCAGGATAATAAAGCACAGATATATGCTAATAACGTTAACAAAAGAAAAAATGCTTTTATAAGTACATACCTTTTGTCGTCAAAAAAAAAAAATAGAAACACAATGTATTCAAAAAAATCAAAATTATACAGCCATGTTTATGAAGTCTACATTTCCCTTGTCTTGGATATATATATATGTGAAGATATATACACAATTCAAGCAGTTTTAGTTAAGGGTAATCATTGGGTTTTTCTGAAACCGGAAAGTCACGAGTCTCTCTCTTTTTTCACTTTCACATCTCCAGCAAGGATGGTTGCAATTTCCCCTTGCATGAAGGCCCAGGGGACATTGGAGCCCACAAGGGGGCATTTTTCCCCACTGGGACAATAGACCTCTCCACTGGCTCCCTGCTGTTTGATGCTTTGTCTGGAGCAAGGGAAGCAGAACTTGTGCGAAGGGACCGACGGGCACTGCACAAAGTGGGTGTCCTCCAGCCGCTCGTGGCAGAGGGTGCAGCACAGCGGGGCGCTGGCCGCCAGCGAGGAGTCCGGGAGGCTGGCGGGGTGCACTGGCTCCAGTCCTCCTGTGCTGCCTGCCCCCTGGCCCCCCACCTCTCGGGGGCCCAGCCTTCTCTGGTTCATAGAGGACGGAGAGGGTGGGCTGCAGCTGTTCCTCCTGGTGGTGGAGTGCACCTGGTTGGCATCTTTTGAGGCATGACTACCCCCCGCATTGTCTGCTACCAAGATTAGGGCTGCCATGGGGGACTGGCCGTTCTGGGCCGCTTCAGGCGGTGTGGTCCGGTTGGAATGAGGTGAGGCAGTGGGGGGAGGTGGAGACACAAAAGAGGATGTAGGAGTAATGGGGATCTTGAGCCCTTCTGTGGACGTGGACAGCCACGGCTGTGCCTCTCCATTGATCTTAGGGGGCCCGACTTCACCTTCTGGTTCTGGAGAAGGCTTCCTTTTCCTTGCTGTTCTTGCAACTGGAAGAACAAAGACATAAGAGGGAAAAAAACGGACGTAAATGGACGTACACTGAAAAGGATCTTTTTTTTCTAACACATAACAAAACTCCCCGAAGAATTTCTCTTCTCTAAAAGCTGGTACATAAAAACTCATAAGAGTTTCAAGAGCACGTGCAACTTAAACCACTTAGACTGACGGGGCTCTGAGGCAGCCTAGCAGTTTAAAAAAAAAAAAAAAAAGCCACAGAAAATGGCCCCGACAGCGCTGTTTTCCCACAGGCCTGCCTATCCCCAGACTGCACTGTGCACCTGACGGTTAACGTCCCCCCACCCCCGCGCCACGCACACACAGGTTAAAAGGTGACTGGTGCCCTCCTGCTCGCATCCAGGAATGTGCTAGGAAAGGAAAGCCCTGTGTCGCTGCCTATCAGCCCGTCTGACTCATCTCTTGTTATGCTGCTTCAGCACAGGAACACGTTGCCACTAAGCACTGGTTCCGCCTCGGGCAGATCAGGAAGTTGGGTGTTTGTTGTTTCTGGGCCGGGGGAGAACGGCGAATGGGAAGAGCACCCCTCCTCGGCTCTCCGTCCCCGGCTCGCCCCTAGACCCCCTCACTCCACAGCCGCCCCTACCTGCTTTAGACCCGTTGGCCCCGTTGGCCTCGAAACCCAACAACCTGCCTGCAGTCAGGGCCGGCTCCTTCTTAAACTTGCTCTCGAAGGGCCCCGAGTGGCCGTGCTGGTGCAGCGCCAGCAGCGTGTCTCGCACGGTCTTGGGCCGGTTGACCCAGTCCTGCTCGCCGGGCCCGCGGCCTTTGCCCGCGCCCTCGGTGCCCAGATCGGCCGCCCCGGCCCCCGAGGACAGGCTGTCGGCCGGGCCGCGGTGCGAGCCAGCCGGCGGCTGCTTCTCCTTAGCCGCCGCCTCGCGCTGCTCGTGCTCCGCGGCCGCGCCGCTCGACACGGACGCCGGCCGCTTGTGGGCGCCTAGTTCGGCGGGCTGCGCCGAGCCCAGGCCGGTGGCCGCGGCCCCGGACACGGCGGCCAACGAGGCGGCGGCGCGGCCGCCCAGGCCGAGCGCAGCGGGCAGCGGCGTGGCCGAGCCGTTCATGAGCGGCACCAGGGTGGGCGGCACGGCGTGGCCGCGCCGCGGGTTCGGGCTCTGGCGGTTCAGCTCGGGCGGCTCCTCCAGCTTGGAGAAGCCGTTGGGCACCAGGATGCCGTTCACGGGCGGCGGCTGCGGCGTCGGCGGCTGGGCCAGGCTCGCGGCCGGGCGGCTGCCGCCAAAGTCGGAGCCCAGGCGCGGAGGCCGCTCGGCCGCGGCGGCCGCCAGGGGGTAGCGCTCCAGGGCCTGCGGGGCGCGCGGGGCGGCCTCGGGGCCGCCGTGGCCGAGCGGCGGCGGCTGTTGCTGCTGCAGGAGGAGGTCCTTGGCCGAGAGCGGCGGCGGCTTGGCGGCGGCCGGGGCCGCGGCGCCGGGCGGGGAGCGGCCCTCCGGGAAGCAGCCGTGCGCCCGCTTGAGCTGCCGCGCCGTCTCGATGACGAACTCGACGCGGTCGGCGCCCTCGTAGTTGACGCAGCCACGGCACACGGGCTCAGTGAAGTCCCAGATCATGGCCCAGGGCATGCGGGGCAGGTCACACAGGTAGCACGACTGCCGCCGGGACGCGGCCGCCACCGCCACCGCCGCGGCCATGTCCGAGGAGCCCGCGGCGCCGGAGGAGGAGGAGGCGGAGGAGGAGGAGGGGGGGGCGCCGCCGCTCCCCGCCGGCACCACGCGCGCCCTCCTCCCCCCCCAACCCCGCGTCTCTCCCACCAGCGGCGGCGGCGGCGGCCGCACAGGCGGCGGCGGCAAAGCCCGCAAAGGCTCGGCGCCCGCGCAGCGCCCCCGGTGCACGAGGGGCGGCGGGCGCTGGGCGAGGGGCTGCAGCCGCGGCAGCACGTCCCCCCGACCTGCGCGGGCGGACGGCGGGGCGGCGCGGCGCGGCGGGCGCTGCGGCTGCGGCTCAGCCGGGGCCGCGGCGGGCCTCCAGACCGGGGCGAACACGGGCCGCGCGGGCGCGGGGGAGCGCAGCAGGTCGCGGCGGCGGCCGGCTCGAAGTGCGGGGCGGGGGGCGGGGAGGCCGGGGGGGCGGGGGGCGGGGGGCGGCCGCCGGGGCAGGCTCAGCCCGAGCGGCGGGGCATGCCGCGCCGGGGCGGCGGCGGCGGCCGGGCGGCGCGGAGCTCGGGCGCGGCGCGGGCCACGGGTCGCTCCGCTGCTCTCTCACAGCTCCTGGCGTCGCCGCTCTCCAGCGCCCGCGTCAGCGCCCAACCCGCCTCAGCTCCGCCGCCGCCGTCGCTGCTGCTGCTGCCGCCGCGGCCGCTCCACTTCTACAGACTTGATTCTTCGACAGCCTCGCAAGGCGCCTGCGCGGGCCCCCTCCCCTCGCGCGCGCGCCCGCCCTCCCCCGCGCCCTCCCCCTCCCCCCGCCGGAGATCGAGCGCTGCCGGGAGAGCCGGCTCTGCGGCGCCCGCCTGCCCGCCAGGCAGCGCCGCGGCCCGTGTCCCCGACGTGAACGCGTGGCTGGCAGGGCTTGCCTTCCTCCACCCGCTCGGCTACCTCGACTCTTCGGGCCGAGTTCCCCCCCCTTCAGTTCCGTTTGGGACAAACCGTGCTAAAACTCATGTTTTGAAAAACAGGCCACTTTGTAACTTGGTTTTGTCTGTAATCTCTCGCGCATAGGGGCTTTTAAATCAAGCGTGGTTCACATTTTTTACGGAGCTTTATTTATTTGAACTCTTCGATAAGGGCTTTTACACTCGCATGTGTCTTGGGAAGGACACAGGCGCCGCCGGTTCCCTGAAGTTTTCCTAAGAGGAGGGTGTGTGCCCGCAAGCGTAGGACCGCGCCCGCCCGCCGTTTCCCGGAGCCTTTCCGGGAGGGAGCGGGAGCGGGAGCGGGAGCGCCGCGCGATTGGGCCCTCGCAAACACCGAGTCTTCCCCTCGGCCCTCGACCCGCCCTGCCGCGCGAGGGTCCCTGCTGCCCGGCTCAGGTCCGCGCGGCGGGCGCGTGACGTGGGCGCGGGGCCGCGGCCGCGTGCGCCGCCGTCTCCGAGTGCGCACGCTCCGCGCGGACGTGACTCGGCGCCGCTGGCACTGGCGGCCCCATTGAACGAATGCACATTCCAGGGATCCAGGGTCAGCGGCCCGCGCGGTCGCGTCACCGCGCAGGCTCCGCCCCCCTGCCCGCGACACTGGGGCTCCAGGCCCCGCCCCCGGGGCCAACCTCGGACTCGAGGCGGCGCTGGGCGCGGGCACGAGCCACTGTGCGGTCCGCGCCCACCGTGGGGCTGAGCCGCTGGCTGGCCGGCGGGGGGTGCGGGGCCCCGGCCGTTCGCGGGCTTCCTCGGCCTGGCGGTGGGGCAGGGGCGGCCTGGCGCCCACCGCGCAGCCCAGGCTAGGCTTGGGTGGGTGCAGAGCCGCCTGGCCCGAAGTCGAGGTATGGCCGCGGAGCCGGCCAGGCCTGCCGCGCTCTGCCACCGTTGGCAGCCGTACACTGTGCCCAAGTGAAGTGAGCACTTGAGTTTCACACTTTTATCGGGAGGAGGAGCTGGCGTGTGTTATGGTAAATCACTTTTGGCTGGTCGTTAGTCTTACTAATAGACGCGAGCTTAGTCACTCTCAGTTGGGACTTCTACACTTCAGCTCTGGAAGGGCGGCCTCCGGAGCTTCCTTTGTTGGAAAACAGGCCCACATCTCTCCCTGAGACTGGAAAGAGCTGGTTAAGTGTGGGAAGAACAGGGTACTAATTATATTATCTTTCCTACAACTGGATTGGTAGGTGGCGAGAGAGGAAAAAAATCCTGCTGACGTTTCTCTCTAGTCGCTGCTATTGAAAATGCCAGGGTGCTTCAAAGGATTAACCTCAAGGAAGAGGAAGAACAGCCCTAGAGAAACAGCGGAGCAGCTGCTTAAAGCACATGGAAAAACCTGTTCGAAAGTGGCACAGAAAACGTAATGCCACACCAAAATGTTTTTGCAGGCGAAGCCTGAATGACTTCTCATGGGGATTTCCAGAGAAGGTGCGCCTGCCCTAAAGGTCTCCCCATCTGTTCCCGGATATTGCCCTGCAATTACAATCCTGCCCCACCCTCTCCTAGCTGGGAGAATGGGACCCCGGTCCCCAGCAGCTGGTGCCAGTGGATTTGGTCACACCTGGTCCCTGCTGTTGCGCATCTCTCTCAGGACCTGTCACTCTCCTTGGAGGCCCTGAGCCGCTCATTCTAGCATGTGACTTCACCTACTAGGCCACTGCCTAAAGGGGATGAAGCCCAGTCTCTGTGCTGCATAGATGCGCCTTCTCAACACCCCCAAGAAATGGCCCCCCTAGGCAGGGGTGGAAATATTAAAAGAAAACAACTCGGGGTTAGAGCCACGGCCTAGTTTTACTCATCTGCCTGCGAGCAGGCACCATAATACCCTCGTGGGAAAGCCTATGGCTCCCTCCCAAATAGAAACACCGAGATCCAAATTCTGCCTCGAGAGGTACTAAGTAAGGATTTTTGTAGAACACAGCTTTTCTTCTCCAAGTGAAGAGCATTTCCTTTTTATTTTACACTACCAGTTCAATGTCGAAACTCAGTTGTTGTAACTTCCCTAACGAAATGCCCGCTAGAAAATGGAAAGGCTGTTTTAGTTCTGGTTTCTTTTGCCATAAAAGGATCCGGGGTCAAGGGGGTTAAGGCTGGCCCTGGATCCAGAGCAGCAATTCCTTATATTGTATCAGAAGTCTTTCATGCTGCCTGGCCTTTCATGTTGCTCTGAAGCAGCTTTATCGATGTATGCTAAGTAAACAGAGCTTTGTTTTCGTCTTCCACCCACTGCCCTCCCTCCCGGCACAGACTGGAGTTGGATCCCTTCCAAAGCGGCTGCTGCAGCAGTTAGAGCCGCCTGCTGCACACACAGGAGCAGGGTTTCTAGGGTGAGGCAATGCGTCTGCAATTCGCAGAGACAAGGCAGGAATTGTAATTGTAGTTCATCATGTGATGACTTATGAAAGAGGAAGTTGGTATGTTTTAGTCACGTAGACTCTGCCCTCTTGCTTAAAAGGCTCCGGGTCCTCTCAAAAGGGAATTATGATCCTCTTTGCCACTCCGAGTCAAGGTTACCGGCTTGGCTGCAGTGTGCTCCTACACGTTCACGCGTGGACAGGCAGGCAGATGCCCCGTGAAGTGTTGGTGGGGCAGTGGATTGAAGTTGGCTTTTAACCAGAACACTGCAGAAATGCAATTTGTCTTAAGAAATATTCTGTGGGGAACACTCCTGCTGAGACTGGAAGAAGCAACAGTCTTTTCCAGCTCGAATTTCTTAAGACTGAAAAAAAAAAAAAAAGAAAGAAAAGAGAAAATCTCAGTGAAGAAGCAAAAGGAAAGCCATTCAGTATGATATTCTCAAAAGCTGGCATAAGGGAAGCGATTGGAAGGTAAACCAAAGGGAACAGTTCTAAGCAGTAGCTCAGTGGGTGGAACAAATCTGACCCCCTCACTGAGGTTTACATGGGTTTCCCCTGTGTGAGCATTAAACATCTAAAATCTGAATCTGGTCCTCCGAGCTTACTCCAGTTGACATGCTCTTGTTAACACACCACAGCCCCGTACTGGCACTCGACAGGGCAGCGTAAAGAAATGGTTCTTGGGCTTCCCTGGTGGCGCAGTGGCTGAGAGTCCGCCTGCCGATGCAGGGGACACGGGTTCGTGCCCCGGTCCGGGAAGATCCCACATGCCGCGGAGCGGCTGGGCCCGTGAGCCATGGCCGCTGAGCCTGAGCGTCCGGAGCCTGTGCTCCGCAACAGGAGAGGCCACAGCAGTAAGAGGCCCGCGTACCGCAAAAAAAAAAAAAAAAAAGAAATGGTTTTAGCAGAGGACCTTGATGGAACTCTGCCCCTAGGACACGCAGCTCTGGGAGGGCTGCGACCCCGTGCCCCCAGCAGTGTGTGGATGCTATCCAGGACGCGGTATTTCTAGGGACTACTGAGTTCCTACGCGTCACCCTATATCCACATGCGGAATCACAGCCTTCATTCTTCAGAGTGCAGTTTCTATTAATAGCATGATGTTGCAAGCATACTAAAGCTTCTTAAACTCTGACCCTGGCATATTTGGAGGAGAAAAAAAATGCAGCCACATGTCATCCGAATTTCTGTGGCTACCATCCTAGGCTCCTTGTACTTGGCCAGAAGTAAGGCTTCTGGAAGAGTAAGTAAGTAAGACTGGAGGAGCATGTGTGATATTCAGGGCTTTCCACTTTGAAAAAGTTATAAATACATATTTGAACATATTTGTTTATATGAATACATCCACACATACTATGGAGAGTCGTGACATACAGGAACCTTCTGGAACAGATATGAGTGCCTTCCTTCTAAGCAATAGCATTTTACGAGACAATCCTACTGGTTTTCAAATTGCAAATATGCTATTTTAGAAATACTTTCCCTCTGTTTGACCTCTCCCTGTAGCCTACCCACCCTGTGTGCAGAAAGCATTCAGATATTAAAAAGGCTTTTGCATGTGGAGGAGATAAACTCTCTGTGGAGGGTATAAGAGTCAGGCCAAATAAAATCACAGGAGCTCTTAATCATCCACATATTATACACAGAAGCTGTTCGTCCCCAGCCTATGTGTGAACATAGGTACAGGTCCCCATTTAGAGTAAAACTTGGGGCCTTGAGGTAGCTTAGCTACTTACTGTGTCAGAATTTAAAGAGCTAAGTGAAAAATACAGACAAAGGAGAGATGGAGGTCACACACTCGCTCAGTCTGCAAGGAAATTTGGAGGAGAACTGGAAGGAATTCAACAGCCCTTCGATGCCAGAACCCTCCTATTGACTTTTTGGAAAGAGCATGATGAAATGCACTTTTCTGGAATAATATCTGGATGCAGGTTTAACTTATATTTAAGACACTCACTGAAATCCTTTAAACGTTATCAGTAGGAAGACCCTGACAAAATAACAAACTAACCTCTCGGATAATGTTTGAAAAAAATAAAATGGTAAATTTTCTCTCATTAGCTTGCTTACTTAAAAAGGTAACTTTCCTACTACACATTCAGTAGTAAGGGAACTGAAAAAAATAGATGTTACAGTTCTAAAAGGTCAAGCATGATGTGATAGCTTTGCGTTTATTATTGTTTTCGTATGGACATTCAGAAAAGTTGTTTCGAGCATAAATTTTGTTGTCATCCTTTTTCAGAAGCTAAAAACCTAAGACAGTGAAAGATTAAGTGATTTGCCTATTGTAACATGAAAGGTGAGTACCAGAACTGAAATCCAAGTATGAGTATTTTTTTCTAACAATATAGTCTCGAACATTCTGTTTACATTTTGCATTTTAAAAAGACATGTGATCACAGTTTAGAGGTCTAGAAGAAGCATGTTAACATTTGTGAGTGTTAACAAAAAGAGTGTTAAGATTTGCCTATCTATATCTGTATTTATAGGAAACAAGAACATTCTAGTATAGTTCATAGGACAGGTGATCCTAGAGTTGAGAGATGCCACCACGCCATGCCTCGTATGGGACTTCTTAAATGGCAAACCATTTTGTACTGGTGAAACTTAGAATTTATGAACCATAGATTAAAAATTGATCTTAGGTGTTTGGATAAAAAATTCAGTTCTGGGATTTAGTTGAGTGAGGAAATGGTTTGGTCACTCACCAAACTGGAATACTGTGCCTCCAATTCTTTATGCCCTATTTCCTTGCAAACAAAGAGAAAAGTCTCATGAAATCACTTAATTCCTACTGTAGGCCTCCAGTTCTGGCTACTTTGCACTCAGGCAGGTAAGTACACCGTGGCTACAAGGCGTTGAAAAGAAACAACCGTGGAGTCAGATGTTTTATAGAATTTCATCGCTGTGAAGGGGCTGTAGGAAGCACAATGATTATAATTTATTCACATAAGCTTTCACTGTTATTGTTTGTATTTCTTAGGAGATAGAAGTTAGCCAATATGAACTAGATTGACTTTCTCTTGACAAGATGCAAATATATTTTGGGAAAGAATGCCAATCAGCAGGAAAATGTGGCCTGTACCAATGGGGTTTCAATAATCTGTGCTGGTGACTGACTTGCTGTGGTCTAATGTGCTTTAGCAAACACACACAAAGTAATGTTATTTAAAATAGTTATGTGTATAGGTGATAGTCCAATGATATCTAAAGATCCAAACAGTAACAATAAACTTTTCTCCAAACTTTGTTTTTTGGTCAGTTTTATGTACAAAGGAGATACAGAGAACTCCCTGCAGGAGGAAAAAAGGAAGGAAAGTTTAAAAGACTAATTGTGGGCTGTAATTTATTAATTGGAGTGAATGTCTGTATGCATTGGCACTTCCGTTCCTGGGCCCACATGGTACTACCTCTTTGCCAAGGGGAGTGCAAAACCGTGGAGAGAATTAAGATTCACACTCAGAATTGAAGTTATACCGGGAAGAAGGAAACCAAATACATGGGAGCAGATAGCCTAGGTCTGAGCCCTAGAAAAAGACCACTGGTGGACAGAAATAGAAAAATAGATTTCCTAAAGTGACTGCCTAAATATAGCGTGTTTACTAAAAAGCTCGTCGCAGACAGCTAAAATGCAAATACGAATGAACTTCGATGGGCTTGCTAGCAAGCCTCCTCCGCTCTTCAAGCAAATTCCTGAGCGATAAAGTTGGTTCTGAAACATGCCTGGGAATTAACAAATGTGATCTTCCTAGGAGTTTTTATCTCTTAGCATTTAAGAAGTAGCTAGATTGTGAACATTTTTCAGACCGCTTTTATTCTTTCTATCTATCTTATCTACCTACCTATATTTGCATTAGCAGAGCAATTCATCTTTTTTTTTTTAAGATTTCCTTTTTTTTTTTTGATGTGGACCATTTTTAAAGTCTTTATTGAATCTGTTACAGTATTGCTTCTGTTTTGGGTTTTGGGTTTTGGGCCGCCAGGCATGTGGGATCTTAGGTCCCCGACCAGGGATTGAACCCACACCCCCCTGCATTGGAAGGCAAAGTCGTAACCACTGGACTGCCAGGGAAAGTCCCCCAATTCATCGTTCTTAACTATGACTAAGAAGACATCAGTGTCTGTTTACTTTATTCAATTGGTAAACTGAGGTACCAGCACAGTAAGGAACTTGCTTTGAGACAAAGAAACGTACAGTAGAACAACAGCTAGAATTCAGGTTTCCCAAACTGCAGTTCTTTCTTTAGCCCACTGGTGGGCTACCTCCTATTTCTATTTCCTTCACAGGTTCTGTTTTACATACATGTACATATCTGCACAGGAGATGGCTGTGGGACCATAGGTTCTCTTCAAGCAGCTGGCATGTGACCTGAGGCGGATCAGTGGGACCCTCTGGGCCCATGCTTTCTTGAGCAGAACTTGATGCCACTTCCGCTCTGACCCTTCATATGGCAGGCGGGGGGAATGGAAACAAGGAGAACATGGCAAACCCAAGCCCAGCATTCTTCTGACACATACGGGACCACAAAACAATGCAGAAAAACGACTGCAAGTGCCTGCCCATTATTTGGGGGCATTGTGCCGTCAAATAAAGTTGTGAGGTTAAATGGCTACCAGATCATCACATCATCTGAGAACATGATGGCTGCTTGGTTTGGGCTCAGATCCCAGGCTAGGAGTGTCTAAAGCACAGTCTATACTTAGTTTAAGTTCGCCAGGGCAAAAGCGTCTGTATCAGCATTAATATGCCCAACTAAAGTGTCTCAAGGCTTATGGAAAACATTTCTTTCCACAAGAGACTGCCTTATTTTATACACACACACACACGCGCACACACACACACACACACACACACACACACACACACACACACATACATATATATGATGGGCAAAGACTGAATATACTACCCACAGGCCTTTCAGATTACTCAAGAGGGCCACAGCTAAAGAAAAAAGAAGAAGAAGAAAAGAACAGTTCAAGACACTGACAGGCATTTGGCTGAATAGGTCAGCAGGATGTGGAAACTTGTTTTGAGGTTTTTTGTGTTCTCACCCAGGATTCCACTGATTAATAGCTGTGTGGCTTCTTTGCTGGCTCTATACTGAATTTATGAAGGATACCGTGAGAGTAAGTTCTAGGAATTCTGATGTTTTGAAATTTGTTGGGACTTTGCTAACTATAGTGAAATGTGACATTCGTGACTTTCTATATGACTTTCGTTTATTTGGGTATGATGATGAAAACTTAATGACGTTTCTTCAGTTCTATGTATTTCAAAAATGGGGGTGGTGGGAAGCGTGTATGGGTAGATGTTCTTTCATTTCAACTATTCTTCAAACACGAACAAAAACCAGGTTCTTTACTTTTCATGTAAAGATGACTCAATTTATTTTAAAATGAGTGTTCCAGAATCAGACTTCCAGATTCCATGAATTCAAAGTGTGGAAAAGAATAAGCAGCTCCTTTTAGCTGTAACAGGAGACATTCTTTTAAAAGCCTGGAATGCTGAAGCCCTCTTACACTGAAAACATGTCAGGACATGCCTTTTTGGGATACTGTCAAGTGGTCTAGGCTCAGAATTCTACATTCTGTACTTTTGAAGTTGTTTTCTGTTGGCAGATGACTTCTTGATTATTTTCACGTGGTGAGTGTTCAGGCCAACCTCTCCTCTTCCAAGTAATTAAAAAACAAAAACAAAAACCATACCCTGTGAAGTATCCGTACTTTAGCAAAAGTTGTGGGTTGTTGTGAGTTCTGGGCTTATAATGATCAGTCCTCTGAGCCTTGTCACAGTTCGTAACAAAAGTCAGTTCAAACATCAGACACACACTACCTAGAATGCTTTATTCTGCAAAGCTCACTCCTGATTCCTAAAAGTGTCGCCATGTTAAGGAATGAAAAATTACAGTGACTGTGAAGACGTTTTCACCTTTAAGGAGCTCTAATTTCCCTAGTAAAATTAAACAGTGATTTCCACCCCCCTCAGTTCCTTTTTGGACCAAGGCTGGGAATGGATTAAGGGGCAAATAAATAAATGAACCAAGTCAATGGGGGGGTTTCCTTCTCCTGCCTCAAAAAGGTGCGGCTTCCCCCCTCCGCAGGCAGGAGATACAAGTTAGATGCAAGCCAGTTCTCCCGTTCCCTAGAGCCTCTATTTTTAGGCAGTTCTGATTCATGGATTGGAGAATTGCACTAAATTAGATACTGTATAGCATGGGCCTGGGTAAATTAAACGCTCTGCCCCTCCCCACCCCCCTGACCACCAAGAGTTCATTTCTCAGGCGCTACTATGTATGAGTCCCAAACAAAGGGAGCCCACTGAAAACCCCGTCCATATTTGCCTTATCATAGACGGCATGGTAGTAGATGTTTTCCTATTTCTTGAACACCAGCAGGATTCTCAACATGCCCCAGAACAGAGAGGCATGATCTTGGGTGATGGTTAAAAAAAAAAAAAAAAAAAGGGACTTCCCTGGTGGCGCAGTGGTTAAGAATCTGCCTGCCAATGCAGGGGACACGGATTCAAGTCCTGGTCCGGGAAGATCCCACATGCCACGGAGCAACTAAGCCCGTGCGCCACAACGGAGAGTAACCCCCGCTCGCTGCAACTAGAGAAAGCCTGCGCGCAGCAACGAAGACCCAACACAGCCAAAAAAAAAGTTAAAAAAAAAAAAGTCATCTCATTCCACTTCGTGAGAATTCTTTTTTAATTGTGTGTTTTATTGGGACATTTCCCAGAGATATGCAGTGAGAAACTAGCCTGGAAAAAGACAAACAGGACAGGCATAACAGAGTCAGATTTCTTTTAAACTACTTCATTTTGCAGACCAAGAAAACAACCTGTAAATCTTTTTACGCTTTTATTATGGTATATAAATTATGACATTTTAGGTGAAGCCAATAGAGCTAGCATAGGCAAGAAAGTCAGTTTCTTTTTTTAAGCTTTCCTTGGGTAGTATGATTTAAATAATTCTGTGGTAGAACTTCAACACCTCCGATTGAGCACTTTTGTTTACGAAGTAAGAACAGTAATCCTCATGTTAAAAGGTAGTGTTGCTGCCCTAGACAGCAGATGGTGTTATTAAACACACAGGCAAAGCCTAAGGTCATCAGGAACTAACAATTAACCAGAAATACGATCTGTCACAGTCGTTTAATGGGTAACCTACCAGATATATGCCACCTCTATTATCGTGAGGGTTGGGAGGTATACTGTTAAGCTTCAGAGCAGTTACACAATCGGTTTAGAAATATTGTAATTATATTCTTGTTTAAGCATTTCGTGAAACCAACAAACCAGAAAGAAAGTGAAAATCAGTGTGATTTCCTCATAATATTGCTTTCTCTTGCCTGCTTTTGAAAAATACTGATTCAGATTGCACAGTTTCATAGCAATCCCTGAATATAATTGGTCTCCCCAGACTAATACTGTCAGGGTTTTGGATTTTCTGCTGCTGGGTTGTTCTAAGACCTCTCTGCGTTATCCAAGGCATCATGTTTGCCCCTGCAGATTTTGTAGTGTGAAAAGATTTCAAAGTACTCAAGTACCAACAGAGGGATGGCTGGAAAAAACGGTAGTGCGGAGAAGGGGGCAATGAGTTAGGGGTGAGGGGTAGTGGGAAGTGTAGTCGAAGACTTACTAGCAAGTAACGAGGACACTATTAAAATATGGAAGTGGGCTCAGTTTCTACTGTAAATCAAATATAAATATGTCAATCAAGTAAGAGCTTTGTACATACAGCCCAATTCCTCGTGAGGGTTTTCCAAGGAGAGTTTGCCACAGAGAATGTGTGACCGGTTTCCTTTCCAGTTAGGGCTTTTGAGGATGAGGAACTGAATTCTAAATTCACTGAAAGGAAAAATAACCAACAGTGCAGCAACCAAGTCTGAATTACAAAGAACAAACTACTTGGTTAGAATTAGGAAAAGTGAACCTTGGCCCATCGGCCAGAACTCCAAAGGGTATCAGAGAGTTGTAACTCCAATCATTGTGTCAACCGATCTGAGAAACAGCATCTGGAAAAGCGAAAACATCCCCAGTGCCCCAGGTGAATAGAAGATGAACAATGGAAAACAAGGTCCCGAGGTCACTGGCTAATCAGAGTAAATAAGGGGGTGGATTCTAGTCTTCCAGCAAAAACTGCTTTAATTTCCCTGCTGTTGGGTTTGGTGAGGAGCTCTGAATCACAGAAAGTGCATGCTAATAAGAATGTTTTTCTTATCCAGTTTCACATATTTAAATATGTTTATTTACATTTCTCCAAATTTAAACGGAGTAAGGGAAAGTGCAGCATCTGAGGACACAGACGCCCAATTTGAGACCTTCATCTGCAAGCTCAGGTAGCTTGATGTTTCCTTGTGGCCAGGACTCCTGCTGACACTTCCAGCTGTCCTCAGAAAAGCCACCGAGCTACCCTTGGGTTGCATGAATGAGAACTTTCTGGAGAGTGGAAGACTGGTAGAGAGGTCCAGCTGGAAAAACATATGGCAGTAGAGGCGGAAAGAGTGCTTCAGGACCGGGAGCTTTACAAAAAAAGTCTGGAGGCTCAAGGCAGCCATTACAACCCAAGATCTTACCAAGCATGAAGGATGTTCTTACTTCTAGGACTGTCTCCAATGTACCTGGACCGCTCCTTGGGATGGTGCATGCAGGATGGCATCATCTCCCAGCCCAACTCTGAGGCCAGGATTCCACGCCAGTTCCCGACCTTCCACCCGCCCCCCCCCCCCCACCCAGTGGAGCCCAGGAGATGTGCAGCTCATGGTGCCTTCCTGAAAGAAAACAAAGTTTGCAAATCACTGTAGACTGTTTTATAATAGGTAGGTCAGAAGGGAAAACGACTGTGGTAAATTCGCATCTTAACCACACATGAGCTCAGCGCATTTTTGAGCTGCAGTGACATAGAGTAACCTCAGGAGCAAACCCAGGCAGTCTGAGTTTCAGACCAGGACCCCATGAGGAGCTGAGGTAAAGGGCACAGGTAAAGGCACAGCCTTGACGTTTTACAGCAGTCCCTCCCTGCCCAATGTCATTTCCAAAACAATGGAAAGGAATACTTGATTTTCCATGTTAATTCTCCACAATAATCATCTCTTATTGCTAATAACCATTCATGTCTGTTACTGAGCTTTAAAAACATTCTATATGGAATGCTGTATCCCTTACAGAGATAAATTAAGAGGTGATCATTCAGAATTATTTAAAAAAGAAAAACACTTTATAAAGTCTGTAATTTACAGGATTGTAAAAAAAAAAAAATAGTAAGTTCCTCTAGAATACTTACATAGTATTAGGTCTTAAAAAACGTAACCGGGTTTTCCCTGGTGGCGCAGTGGTTGAGAGTCTGCCTGCCGATGCAGGGGACACGGGTTCGTGCCCCGGTCCGGGAAGATTCCACATACCGCGGAGCGGCTGGGCCCGTGAGCCATGGCCGCTGAGCCTGTGCGTCCGGAGCCTGTGCTCTGCGACGGGAGAGGCCACAACGGTGAGAGGCCCACGTATAGCAATAAATAAATAAATAAATAAAATAAAATGTAACCGACACATACTTTTTAAAGATGCCCACGGATGGTATTGGAAAGGTAGACATGTGTACCTCTTGTAATCCTCAACTCTGGCATCCATAACGTAGCCAAAGCTGACACCACGATTTTTCTTCGACAGATAATAAGTGTCTCCTTTCAAGTTCTCTGATGGATGTTTCACCACCATTTTCCTTATGCTGTGGCAATTGTAGAAGCAGCAATGACTGTAGTCACAAAAATCAGGGCCTAATTTTATTACCCAATCATTATGACAATTACCATTCCAGTTTCCTCTTTGTTCATGTACACACGTTTCCAAAGCACGTCGTTTCATTACCGGACACAGAAAGGCCAATAGGTCAGTTACACACACTCCAAGCTGATAAAGCGATGTCATTAACTTAGAATAAAAAAGAAGGAAATTACAGCCCTTTATGCTTAGGTTGTGTTTTTCCTCTTAGGAGCTCAAAGCAAAAACAAAGATGCCCAGTGTGTTTGTGTGTGTGTATATATATGTGTATATATATATATGTATAAAAATATATATGCATACATTATTAGTATATTACTATATTATTATATATTATTTGTATATATTATTGGTATATTATTAAAATATATACTTTAAAAATAATGTTAGGTAGTATGTTATTGGTTCAGAATGAGCTTTCCATTCATCTCGAAGAAGCGGGGGAGACTACCTGGGCCTAATGGGGAAAAGCTTTGAAACTCCAGCATTTTCTAAATATCCAGAGAGAGAAAACAAAGTCATTTCTTCTCAAGTCAAGCTTTCCTCTTCGCGGGGCATCGGGAATGCCGAGATAGGTATGCATTGGAGACTAGCTAAATGTTTGTTCTTTTTAACGGATGCAGAGTCCCAGCTTCCCCATGGCTGCCTGGCTCTGTTTCACACAGTGCTAAGATCTCCAAATCCCTGTCTCCAGCCACTCTGAGATTTAAGTCATGGGAGAATAACTCATGCTCCGCGGTGGGTGCCAGTTCTCTCTCTGCTGCCATATTACTACGTGAACACAGGCAAATTGCTTTTCTGTACTTCGCTTGCTTCCGTAAATTGATATAATGGCAACAGCAACAAAACCAAGTGACAAATGAATGTGAGATTTACTGATATGTCCAGAGACCACTCGGTATGGGTAAATATCACCCAGCGGTTAGGAGTGTGGGGCCTGGAGGCAGAGAGCCAGGGCTCTTATTCCGATTCTGCCACTTTTACCAGCTGTGTGATCCTAGGCAAGTTACTTAAACTCCCTGTGCCTCAGTTTCCTTGCCTGTGAAATGGGTATAAGAACAGTACTTTCTGCAGAGGTTGACAGGAGGGTTAAATGACATGAAAGTACCTTGAACAGTGTAAGGCACACAGCACAGCCCCATCAACACTGGCTTTTGTCATGCCACGTATTTCCAGACTAGGCTGAGGCAGGCGCCTGTTCTAAAACCAACCAGTTCTCTACCTCCTTCCTCCTCCTTCTACCTCCTGTGACTTCAGGATATTACTTGAGGAACAACGGCTGCTACTCAGCATCCCTCCACACCCACCACTCCAGGAAGCAGTTATCACCCAAGCTGCCAATGACCTCATTTTGACCATCTCTAAGAAACTCTTATCTCTAATCCGTTCTGAGTCATCTACCACTAACTCTCCTTGAATTTTTTTTCTCACTTTTGGCTCTTAAAGTCATATCCTGGACCTGCTGAACTTAAAGAAGTTAAGAACTTAAGAAGTCCCCATGCATGTGTGTTTTATCTGTTCTCTGCTCACTCCCCACCAACCACTTTCCTCCAGGCTGGAGGTTTCAGTACTCAGCACACAGTAGATGCTCAATAAACGTTGTAGCACTGCCTTGAACTGCCACATTCAAGGACTTCCTCATCTCTGTCCCTTCGTGTCGGAGCCCTTGCTGCTCTTCCTGGAACCTCTGCTACCGTGAAGTAAACCCTTTAAGATCGCCTGACTTGGTATCCATCCTTTTCTTCATCTGAGACTTGAAATTGTTCATAGTTAAACTGAACACTTTTCAAGTTCCCAATTTTTTTTTTTTTGATGGGGACATTTTTAAGGCCTAAATTTTACTTTATTCAGAAAACAGTCTTAAGAATTAAGCCCCCAAACATCAAAACCACACACAACTCTTCTGAAAACAACTGCTCTTGGGAGGTACAAGATGCCTTGGGATGTAAAAGGAAATCGTATTCTCTGAGAGGAAGAACCCCAGAATATGCATTTACAAAATAAAGTTTCTGTCTCAAACACGGTAAAGTATGATAACTATTGGTTCAACCTCACCCTGAATCCCTGCAGCCACAGTTCAGTGCAGGGTGATTTCAATGGAAAAAAGGCTATGTATCTATGAGAATCAAGGTTAATTGAAATAATAGCTTATAACTTAAAAAAACAAAAAGAGGCCAACCTCCCCTTAAAGCCACACACACATTTTCTGAAGTCAACTGTGCATTATTTTTTAAAAAATTGCCCATTATTTTGGATTATTCACATCGTTAGGCACAATAGGGTCCATGACACTTTTAGGGACCCACGAAAATATTTTAATCTTAATTTCTTTTTTTAATTTAATTTTTTATTTTATATTGGAGTCTAGTTGATTTACTATTTTTTTAAATTAATTTATTTATTTATTTTTGGCTGCGTTGGGTCTTCGTTGCTGCGCACGGGCTTTCTCAGTTGTGGTTAGCGGGGGCTACTCTTCATTGCGGTGCGCGGGCTTCTCACTGTGGTGGCTTCTCCTGGTGCCGAGCACGGGCTCTAGGTGCACGGTCTTCGGTGGTTGTGGCACACGGGCTCAGTACTTGTGGCTCTCCGGCTCTAGAGCGCAGGCTCAGTAGTTGTGGCGCACAGGCTTCGTTGCTCCGCGGCATGTGGGATCTTCCCGGACCAGGACTCGAACCCGCGTCCCCTGCATTGGCAGGCAGATTCTTAACCAGTGCGCCACCAGGGACGTCCTGGAGTCTAGTTGATTTACAATGTTCTGTTAGTTTCAGGTGTACAGCAAAGGGATTCAGTTATCCATATACATATATTCATTCTTTTTCAGATTCTTTACCCATATAGGTTATTATAGAATATTGGGTAGAGTTTCCTGTGCTATAATCTTAATTTCTTTTAAAATCAGAAGGGAGAAAATAATATAACAATAGTGGATGTAGAATAATTAATTCAGTCTAGATAATATTTATCTTTGTACCACTGCAGTTGTAGGATATAATTTTTTTATGGTTTTTTTTTTTTTTTTTGGTAATGGAGGAAGGGGCCCACAAAGGCAAAAATGCCCACAGCATTTCCAGGAACTACGAAAGTCATAATGCACCCCCTAGTAATGACAACTGATTTTGTTTAGGTTCATGAATTTATAATAGGTATTCCTGGAATATTTTCATGTATACATTGCCCAAGACTTTGTTTTTCTCAGTTTTTTCCTGTTTCTGCTGATCCCTCAGAGGCCTCATCCATTTCATTGCTTTTGTTCACCGTCTACATGTGACTTCAACCCGAACTGCTTCCCTAGGTTTTAAGGCCCCGCTCAGGTGGACTCCTCCATTCTGGCAACGATGCCCACCAAAGGCAACAGTGAAAGACTCTCTCCACCCTCCCACGAACCGCGTTTGCTGTCTTTGTCTTTTGTTCACACACTTCCATTCATTCCATAGTTCAGGGGAATACTGTGTCCCGGGCACAGTCACCTTAGATATCCCTTCACTACCTGTCCCAGCCAAATTCAGCTTTCAAAGCTCAGGCCACATCCCCATCCACGTAGCCCCAGGTCCATCCATGATCACTGGTCTCTTTCCTCTGCACCCCCAGGGAACTTGTAGACAGTGTCCTAGAATTTAGCTCTTAGTTATATATGTGGCAGGGGATTTCTTGACTATGTTGTGTGTGCTATTTGTCTGAGTTTTGTGAAAGCAATGATCTTCACAGATGACCTACCTTTTCAGTTACCCAGCTGCACCTAACATCAAGCACAGGCGGGGCTAGGGGTGCTGACCCACTGATGATTAATAATAACTGCTATATTTCAAGAGCTTTCCGTACTCTGACCCAGACACTGATTGCGCTAGGCACTTTGTACACACTTATCTCTATGAGATTGATATTATCATCCTTTTTTTATAGGTGGGGAAACTGAAACTCAGAGAGATTAAGAGACTTGGTGAAGTTTCTGTAGTTTTTAAGTAGCTAAACTTGAATTTAAGTCTAGGTGTGATGTAATCAAAAATGGTGGCCTCAGCCTCTCTGTTAAATTAATACTACTTTTGGTTGATTTGTAAATATTCAGATCTACTCATTCTCTTCCCAGTGTCAATTATGTTTGTTCTCTCTCTCCCTTCATTTTTTTTTTTTTTTTTTTGGCCACGCCATGTGGCATGTGGGATCTTAGTTCCCTGACCAGAGCTAGAACCTGCACCCCCTGCATTGGAAGTGTGGAGTCATAACCACTGGACCGCCAGGGAATTCCCTCTCTCTTCATATTTTTTGTTTGTTTGTTTTTTGTTTGTTTTTTGTTTTTTTTTTGCGGTGCGCGGGCCTCTCACTGCCGTGGCCTCTCCCATTGCAGAGCACAGGCTCCAGACGCGCAGGCTCAGCGGCCATGGCTCACGGGCCCAGCCGCTCCGCGGCATGTGGGATCTTCCCGGACCGGGGCACGAACCTGCGTCCCCTGCATCGGCAGGCGGACTCTCAACCACTGTGCCACCAGGGAAGCCCTCTCTTCATATTTTTTAATGGTCCTTTCAGGTCTCTGCATTTATATCAGAACAACTAAACCCTTCTAGAATCTTCCAGATGTTGGTTATTTGGTGATATATATCTCTCTCTATATTTATATGTATACATAATAGTTGTAAGCATTGAGCTCACATGTGTGCTCATCCACTTTTTCTCTCTTGCAAAGTAGTATATTCTATAAACTGAACAAAACTCAAGATTAAAAACAAAGAAATTAATAAACGTACAATGGAAACAGAAATTGGGAACACAAAAGTAGTATCTCAGAATGAACACATTATATGTTCACAACCAGGAATTCTTCAGTTGGGTTTGTGGTTAAGTCATTACTAATATGTTTCTCTGTTGTTTTCTATATACTCCAATCTGGTTGAGTTTCTGTAAAGCCTTAACATCAGATTATGGAGCACATCTAGACCATTAAAAAGCCTTCTATAACATTAAGAAGATAAAATAATAAATTAAAATTAAATTGCTTAATTGCAATATAGTAATTTAATTTTAAGAACATTTTTTGGGCTGAAAACTCCTTGAGATGTTTGTGGCGAGGCATCCCAAAGCAAGATCTGTGGTAGGACTATGTCAGCTTGGGGCTCTAGAGCTTGCCATCTCATTGCTAGAAGATGATCAGTATTTGCTACGAGCCCTTCAATGCAACCAGTCTCCTTGGTCCCTGCAATGACAGTTTCTGCAATGACAGAAACTGCTACCTGCCTCCCAATGTCCATCCTCTTTTCTTTCTTGGTAACAGAACCGTCATTTTTATCTGGGCTCATTGCCCTAGTCACTGGTCACCAACCCATGCCTTCTTGGGCACCACTTTCCAGCCTCCCTGGTAGTTATTTATACACAGCCATGTTGCTTGTATTGTTAGTGAGTGGAAGTGGTGCGTGTCACTTCCGCTTCTGGCCCTCAGAAATTTCCCTTGCCAGTTCTCCATGCTCTTTCCCCTTCTACAGCTTGATGCAGACAAGTAAGAAGATCTTGGCAGACAGGTGTTGAAAATGACAGCAGCACAAGACAGAAGAAACTTAGGTCCCTCAATCACTGCTTGGGGGAGAACCACCTGCCAATCGAGAACATCATTTTGGACTTTCTGTGAGTGAGAAATAAACTTATATCATGTTTGAGCCATTCATCATTTGGGGGTTCCAGTCATAAACTATAAGTACCTTACTGACACCGACATCAGAAGTAGAAGACCCTATTTCCTAGCTTCACTTGCTGAGTGTAGCCAAGTAACTTAAGTTCTGACCAATGAGATATAAGCAGAAGTGTTTTGTATGACTTTGCAGGAGGCTGCTTAAAGGAAGCTGATTTGAATGGGATGGGGAACATTTTGTCTTCTTTTGCTTTCCCTCTATTGCTGTCTAGAACTCAGACCTAATGGTGGGAATTCCATTGGCCATCTCTCCACCTTGCAGATGGAAATCATTTGCTAAGAGAACGGAGCAGAGAGACTAGGTTCCTGATGAAGATGGAGCTGTTGGACCAATCTTGGACCGCTAACCCGTCCACAACACTTCCATGTTAGAGAAATCTTTTCTGTTTATGCCACTCGTTTATTTGAGGCCCAACGTATTAAGTTTTCTTTTTATAGACCGTGCTTTTGGTATCAAATCTAAGAACGCTGCCTAGCCTTAGCCCTCAAAAGTATTTTTCTATGTTTTTTTTCTAGAAGCCTTAAAGATTTATGCTTTACATTTAAGTTCATGATCCATTTGGGGTCAATTTTTGCCTCAGGTGTGAGGTTAAGGTTGAGGATTTTTCTTGTTTGTTTGTTTAAATAAACAACAATAATTTATTTGTCACAATTCTGGAGGCTGGGAAGTTCAGGATCAAAGCACCTGAAGACTTGGTGTCTGGTAAGGGTTCACTTTGTCCTTACATGAAGGAAGGGGCAAGAGAACTCTCTGGGTTCACCTTCATGATATAATTATGTCCCTGAAGCCACACCTCCAAATACCATCATATCGGGGATTAGGCTTCAACATTTGCATTTTGGGGGAACACAAATGTCAGTATATAGTAGTCACTGATTGTCTTCAAGTAGATCAGAGGTATGATTGGATTTTTTAAAAAATTTTATTGGAGTCTAGTTGATTTACAGTGTTGTGTTAGTTTCAGGTGTACAGCAAAGGGATTCAGTTATACATATACATATATTCATTCTTTTTCAGATTCTTTACCCATATAAGTTATTACAGAGTATTGAGTAGAGTTCCCTGAGCTATACAGTGGGTCCTTGTTGTTTATCTATTTTATATACAGTAGTGGAGGTTCATTTTTTTGCCTATGGATATCCAGTTGCTCCAGGTGAAAAATCTATCATCCCTTTATTGAATTGCTTTTGCACCTTTGTTGAAAATCAGTTGGGCATGTTTGTGCCCTATTCTGTTTTATTGATGTATGTGTCCATCTGTCCACTAATAAATACCACACTGATATACAGTAGACATTAATATCAGGTAAAGTGATGCCTCACCATTTATTCTTCTTTTTCAAGATGATTGTTTAGCTATTCTAGGTCCTGTGCCTTTCCATATAAGTTTAAGAATAAGCTTGTCTGTGTCTACAAAGAACCTTACTGTGATTTTGATAGAAACTGCATTAACACTGTAGATCAGTTTATGGAGAATTCACATCGTTACTATGTTGAGTCTTCCAGTCCATGAGCACTGTTATGTCTATTAATTTATTTACGTCTTCTTTCATTTCTTCATCATCTCTTTGTAATCTTCAGCATACAGGTTCTGTACATATTTTGTTCAATTTATAGTTAAGTATTTCCTTTTCTTTAGAATGATTGTAAATGGTATTATATTTTAGTTTTGGTTTCAAATGTTTATTGTTAATATGTAGAAATGTGATGATTTTTGTACGTTGATTTTGTATCCTGCAAGTTTATGGAATTCACTTATTAGTTTTAGGAACTTTATTTGAATATTCCTTGGGATTTTCTACATAGACATTCATATCATCTCCACGGAGGAACAGTTTTATTTTTTCCTTTTCAGTCTGCTCTCTGCTCAAAAAATAACTCAGCCAGAATGGATTTTCCTGCTGAAACGATGATGTGAAAACAGAAAAATTTCACTATAACCTTTTCGTTTTATTTTGTTTATTTTTTTTATCTACATCTGATTGTCACCTTTATTCCTGAATGAAGGATTCAGAAATTACAGGAAATGTTACTGGACAACTTTGATTTACAAGAGAAACAAAGAATTTATTGCTGAGTTGGTTACTGGTGGCAAAGTAATCAGAAATTCTATGAAAGAAACTGCAAGTTGACCTCTTTTAAAGTTACTTTAAAAGCCAAGGTTGATTTTGTAGTTCTTGGTCAGAATTCCACAATGATTTACATTATTTTGATATAGTGTCATGGGCATCTGTTGCTTTTGCCTGCTTAACATCTGTTTCTTCCTGTGATACCAGAACCCGAGTTTTCTTTTTGGGAAACACTCGCCCTGACTCTCAGTCCCTGTCGTCCTGGTGGGGCTTACTCTCCCCTTGGACCCCAGATGGACGTGTGGTCCAAATCTGGCCAATGAGAATATTAATCACGCTCAGGAATGAGTGTATGTTATAAGCTGAGCCTATCAGAGCAAAGATTGTCAGCCCCAGGAGCTATGCTAGAAGGACTGGGAAAGAGAAACTCTCTTCTTGGGTAGTTAAATCAAGAGAAAGTTAGCCTAGAGCTTCTGGTGAATATCATGTCAGAAAATGGGAATGAGAATGAAATCAAGAGAGGGGAAGGCAAAGCTGAAGTCTCAAGACAAGCTCCTGAAGACCTTGTGTGAAAGTCTGGGACCAGTTATACCTGAAAGTCTACTCCTAAATTTTCCTGTGGACATAAAATTTGCCCTTTATTTGAGTTGTATTTTGGTCACTTGCAACTGAGAGTCTTGACCATACACTTAATTTCTTACCAGATTAATCAGGATAGAGAGTTTCATTTTGTTTTGTTGTTTTGTTTTTCGATTTTTTAATTTTTATTTTTGGCTGCCCCACGCAGCTTGTGGGATCTCAGTTCCCTGACCAGGGATTGAACCCAGGACACAGCAGTGAAAGTACTGAATCCTAACCGCTAGACCACCAGGGAACTCCCAGAATATAGAGATTTTTTAAAAATTCCTTCATGAAACTTTTTCTAATTGGAAGGAGGATGGCCATTCCTCCCCAAAGGATCTCTTATGACTTATATCCATTTCCTTTCACCTGTACACGATCTAAAGATTTTCAAATGTATTTCTCGAGTTGCCTGAATGTCCTTGCATGCTGTCTTGTCCTTGAAACTCATAATAGGTAGTTGGGACTGTGATGAACGTGTTTTTGTTAACACCCAACAAAGTGCCGCTTGCCGTAAGAAGCTTAGAAACGATTTCCAGTGGAAATAAAAGACATTCTTCCTAAAGTTTTGTGCAGAAACCTTCCTGTCCCTCCCCTGGGGGTAGCCAGCCACAGGAAAGCCTCTTCTGCAGAACCCTCCTTTTCCAGGAAGACTAACTCCTGTTGGGACCAACACCTTTTGCCTGGGGAAGGTAGTGCTTTTCTTCTCATATCCTCTCTGAAGGGGTTGGGTCCACCACAGTTTCCCATTTATGATGTTGGGTCCTGCAAAACATCACATAGCATCAGCAGAAAAGCCCCTGCGTGAAGAAAGAGCCTTGCTGGACTGAAGGAGGTCTTGCCTGCGCTCTTGCCTCTGTGGAAGGTCTGCAGCACAGGTGAGAGGCACAGAGGGCTGGCTCTTTGGGGCTCTGCCAGCTGGGATTATGATTTACCAAGCTTCCAACGGATGCCAGTGGGCACAGCGCTACAGGCCAAATTGGATTCTTTACGGTAACCGTGTATTCATTTGGGGAAAACACTTCCAATGCAAATGATTGAAATGGAACTTAGATGTGCACTCTGCTGCCTAAATAAAAGCTTTCACAGGTAGGCCATTCAGACTCAATTAAGGGAAGCAAAACAGGATCCATCAGGGCCGTGGTCACAACCCCCGTGGCTGAGAATGAACAGTGAGTGGTCCAAATGGATGGGGGGCGCTGAGTGGCACCTAATTTACAGCGGGAGCTCAGCCCTTTTACGCTCTTTGCCGCTTCGCTGGAACAAGGAGAAAAAGACATTAGTATGAAGGATAATGTGCTATGGACACATAAAGATTAAAGGAAGAGGGACGCATGAAATGTCATTTATTTGAAGGTCTGCTTTAGGCTCTTCTGTGCTCTTACCCCCGAAAACACATTTCACCATGTTTTAACCATCTGTGGCCCACCCTGGAGCCCAGGCACCCAGGCTTTTCCAGTTTCTTGTCAAGCCCAGACAGAGGAAACTGCAGCCTGCCATCTGAAGGGGGATAACTGGTGCACCTTACTGTCTCTGCTGAGAAAAGGGTATGGATGTTGCAGACCACTTTGTTGTGGGTAGAACTGTGTCCCTTTAAAAGACGTGTTGAAGTCCTAAACCTTGGGACCTGTGAATGTCACCTTATTTGGAAATAGAGTCCCTGTAGATGCAGCTGAGTGAAGGTGAGGTGATACAGAATTAGGATGGGCCTAATCCAGTGTGACTGGTGTCCGTATGAGAGGCGAAGAGACACAGGGAGGGCACCATGTGACATTGGAGACAGGGATTGGGGTGATGTGTCCACAAAGCCAAAACACCAAGGGTTGCCAGCAACACCAGAAGCTAAGAGAAAGGCATGGGGCAGGTTCTCCCCTAGAGCTTTCAGAGAGAGCACAGCCCGGCTGACATCTTGATTTAGGACTTCTAGAATCCAGAACCGTGAGAATAAATTTCTGTCGCTTTGAGCCACCCAGTGGCTCAAATTGCCAAATTTGGTAATTTGGTGTGGTTGTAATTTGGTAACGGCAGCCCTAGGAACCTAATACACTGGCTGAAGAGTAAGTGCATGGTGCTATAAAACCCACTCTATGCATGAAAAGGTCACTGTAGATCTGTCTCAAATAGTCATAACGAACAATGCCATCTTCCCCAAAGGAGGTGCAGCTCCCCAAGGATTTGAGAGGCTCTTCTAGATGTGGCTGCATGTATGTGCCCCCCTCCCCCAGACTGGGAGCGCTTGGAGGGCAGGAGCCATGTCTGTTCTCCTCTGCAACCCTCCTTCTGTGCCTGAACACCAGAAGAGTTCCATACATGTGGAAATATGAATGAATTAATGGAAGAATGTATATCAGATGAGCGATTAGCATTATTTTACGCTGTCACATAAGTAATTACCATCATCTTCCATTAATACGTACCTGGCAAAGAAAGCAGGTCCAGTGCCCTCATTGGAGGAATCCACTCTTAGACATTGAAAGACACGACCTTGGGTTTCTTTGAGATCTGATTTGGTCCCTGGAGCCCTTAGTGGCAGATGTGACCAGTAACACCCTTTTCTTCAATCTGAAAATCCTGCTTCTTAACTTTCAGGGCAAGGTGTGTTACCCTCCATTTAAAATCAGCCCACCCCAAATGATAACCTACTCTTTAGTGTATGAGTTCATCTTAAATGACTTCTGAGGCTCCAGGTGAAGGGTGCTATCACCAGCAACAATCACTAAATGAAATAACACCAGACGTAAAATCAACCACATGGGTCTCCTGGAGGGAAATAGAACATTCCCTCCAGGAGGGTTTCTAATGGGGGGATTCATTTGCTGAAACCCCGGAATTGAAGTACCTTTTAGTGTTGAATGTGAAAGTGTTTTATAAACTGTAAAGGGCTGTAAGGAAGTTAGTGATTATGTTTCTGATTTTTCCTATTCCATATCTTTGATTAAATGACAAACCCAAAGACTCAGTAACCAACCTTTTTACTTCTTTGGATGGTAATTTCCTTATCCAAATGAGGGACTTATGGTTAATAGCCCAAGGTCCCAGCTAAATCCATTATTTTTTCTTTGCTTTACAATTTATCAGCAGGGGTGTGTATATATCTAAGGTCCTGAAACCTGGGACTATATCTGGTGACTCTCTTGGTATATAACATTAAATTATTTTGCATAAGTTTTTCAGAATAGATTTTGTATAATATACAAGACAAAGCTTTTTTAAAAAGTAAAACGGGAGAAAGTAGGACATGAGAAAGTATAATAAGAAGCACTTTTGGAAAATATATCCATTATAATAATCAAAATTCCTCTTACCTAAAAAGGAAAGGAAGAGTACATTTATGATTAGCATGAGTATATTTCATGCTTGTTGCAAAGTACATTTTTAGAAAAAAGAGAAGCAAAAGCTTCCTTAAATGTAGTTAGAAGTCCTAGGTGCCTTTTATATGTAAACAGCAAACTTAATTTTTTAATGTGTAAAAAAAAAGTTGAAACAACCCTAACTTCAAGTTATAAGTGCATAAAGCAAACGCCGTATTCAGAAATGACCATTATTGTGTTTTTGGAATCAACAACTTTTTCTGTGACTAAAATGCCCCTTGATATTCCTGAAGCTTGCTGGAAAGCTGGGAAGAAAAGAACGGGGCAGAAATACAGTCAGGAAGTAATCTATGATTTTTGATTCAATGGAATCAACGTTTCTTGTATATTTTTATTTGCTTTTTTAAGACAATAGGCCTTTGATTTTAGTGTGTGTCTAGCTTTGAAATCAGCTTGGTTCTACGAACGGTCTATCAGAGTGCCCTTGAACCGCAGGTCACAGGCCCACAAATGTGGGCAAGGCAACACAGGCCCTAGACAATAGAGGAATCTCTCAGATGAGTGCGTCTGAGACAAGGGGGATAAGGAGGATGGATTCTAAACTCTAAAGATGACAAATACTTAGACTGGCGTGAGCTAAAGGGAATGAAGCAATAAGGCAAAAACAAACAAACTGAAAACCAAAACGCCGTCATTTTCTCCATAACTTCCTTTAGATATTAATCCTTTCGTGTTTTAAAAAGAATTTTTAAAAATATTTTAAGAAATATGTAACAAGAGCTGTAAAAGTACTTATGTCTCTTGCCCTAGTAATTCTACTTCTAGATATTTATCTTAAGAAAATAATCAGAAGTGATTGATGAATAAGCATGTTTACTGAAACATTGTTTATAATATAGGAAAAGTTGGAAACAAACTCAATGTACAAAAACAGGAAAATGGGGCTTCCCTGGTGGCGCAGTAGTTGAGAGTCCGCCTGCCGATGCAGGGGACACGGGTTCGTGCCCCGATCTGGGAAGATCCCACATGCCGCGGAGCGGCTGGGCCCGTGAGCCATGGCCGCTGAGCCTGCGCGTCTGGAGCCTGTGCTCCTCAACGGGAGAGGCCACAACAGTGAGAGGCCCGTGTACCGCAAAAAAAAAAAAAACAAAAAAAAAACAAAAAAAAAACAGGAAAATGGTTAACTAAGTCATAGTTCGTTCATATGATGGAATGCTGTATAGATGTTTAAAATTCATATTTTCAGAGATAGTTGTTGAGAAAGGAAAACGCCCAATCTATTGAGTGAAAAAGGCAGTTTCACAACCAAATATTCCACATAGTTATAATTTTAAATATGTACATATGTCTATGTATATATGCAGAACAGACATTGGAAAGAACTATACCAAAATGTTAACTCATTACCTCTAAGTGGCGGGATTATGAGATTACAGGTGATCCTTTCTGGTTATTTACGTTTTGCAGTATTTTAAGATTTTTCTACAATGAGCCTGTATTGCTTTTAATGTCAGAAATATTAATTTTAAGGTTCTGATATTTATGTACGTTCCCTTTTTTTTTTTTTTTTTTTTTTTTGGCTATGCTGCACGGCTTACGGGATCTTAGTTACCAGACCAGGGATTGAACTCGGGCCATGGCGGTGAAAGTGCTGAGTCCTAACCACTGGACCGCCAGGGAGTTCCCTGTACATTCCTTTAAAATGACAAAACGTTCCCCCCCCATCAGAAATGCGGACAACATGTCTTGGCTTTAATGTAGTGAAGTGGAGAATTATGATTAAATGCTATATATTCATGCTTTAATGCCTCAATCAATGAACAGATATTTACAGAGCATGTGTAATTCACTCAACTGATGCTTATTGAGCACTTGCTATGTGCCGGCCTGAATTCATGCCCATCGTGTGTGGACGACAAAAGCGAGAAGATTCTGTTCTGGGTACTTGGGAATGTCACGTATCGCTGAGGGTGAGACGTTCCTAAAGGCTGGGCGAATTTGCCCAGGCAAACTGCCAAGGAGTCTAAGACTTGCCCAGGCGTCTAAGACCCGGGCCAGCTTCTCAGTCAAGTCTCGCAAAGCGTGGAGGTAAAGCTTTCACAGGTTCCCGTCATGACCTCATGGGTGCTTCACCTTCTGTTGTTTTGTCTCTGAAGGAAGTTTTCTTAGTCCGGGAGGCTTGGTTATATAGTCGTACAGCTCAGGACTTTCTCAGCATTCTGTTTAAGCGCTGACAGCTTGATATTTTGATCAATGGTTGCTGGATTTCTCCATATGTTAGGTTGATAGGCTGATAATTTCCAAAGTCAATCCTCTCTCCTTTCCCTTTCTCTCTCGCCCCATCTCTCTCCCATTTACACATTTCCATTTTCCAGTTGCATTTCCTAAGTACCTCAAAACAGGGCAAAACAGGGGCTCTGGGATCCCTCGGCCCAATCCCTGCACAACTGGCCCCTCAAGACTTGCTCTGTCCTGACGTCATGGAGGACGGAGCCCGGGCAGGCTGCTGTGTGACACTGGTGGCCTGTGTTCAGGGCACATTGCCAAGGTCACATATAGTTTGTTTACAAGGTGCCCCCACTGGAAAGGATGGAAATGACTCTAAAGACGTTTGTTTTCTTTTTTTAATTTTTTGCCCGTGCCATGTGGGATCTTAGTTCCCCAACAAGGGATCGACCCCATGCCCCCTGCATTGGGAGCATGGAGTCTTAATCACTGGACCACCAGGGAAGTCCCCTGACTGTAAACATTTTGCCCATGCTGCAGAGAGCTCTCTGTGAACAGAGAAGCAACCAAGCAGGTGGTTTTCTTCTGTAGAAGCTGCCCAGGATGTGTCCTCTTCCCGCATCACACGACCTTTCCCAGGCCCTGACATGTGGGTTTCACCGAGTCACTCAGAGAGACCGGGTGACAGTTAGCAAACAGCACCAGTGTGCCCAGCGATTTCATTGCATATCCCAGGTCTTTCTATTCAAAGTGGCTATTTTTCTCATCCCTTCCCTGCCCCTTGGGAAGATGAGAGAGTCATTGATGGAGACAGACATATAAATGTCACTGGGAGATAGCGTGGCCCAGTGGTTAATGAGCAACCTCGGTTCAAATCCCATCTCTGTTGTTTGCGAGCTTCGTGTTTTTCAGGAAATTTACCTAAATTCCTCGAGCCTCAGTTTCCTCACAGGGGTGCGGATAAGTGATAGCTAAGTGTTGATAGGAAGCTCTCAGTAAAGGGCAGTTCTTACGGTTTTTATACATTCCCTACACGACAGTGCTCCTAACACAAGGTGTGTGCACGTGTACACGTGGCTGTATTGTGTGTGAGGAGAAAGGACGATGCAGCTGATAAGGCTTGCTTTCAGAGTGGCTGCAGATGAACTTTTTTTCCTTAGGAAAATACGAATGTGTCAGCATTTCTTATATATCATATGGGGAGGAGACTTAGATTTTTCTTTCAGTTTTTCATCAGTTGAAAGAAACAATTTCGTGGCAATGAGCAGTTTTGGAGGTCTGTCTGTGAACTGAGCTCAAAGCAAAAGATCAATGGGATAGTGAAATTTTGTTGGAGTGAAATTTTGTTTGTCCCTTAAGGAAACCCTCTTTTCTCCTCCCATTGCCCTGGCAACTGCACTCTAGAGCCTGCGAGTCACAACTACTGAGCCCACGTGCCACGACTACTGAAGCCTGCACGCCTGGAGCCTGTGCTCCACAACAAGAGAAGCCACCGCAATGAGAAGCCCGCGCACCGCAACGAAGACCCAACACAGCCAAAAATAAATAAATAAAATAAAATAAATTTATTTTAAAAAAAAGAAAGAAAGAAAAAAGGGAGGGAGGGAAGGAAGAAGGAAGGAAAGAAGGAAGGGAGGGAGGGAAGACATTTTGGGTAGAAAACTTTCTAAAATGTAATTCAACGTCTCCTGCTTTCTGCAAGAGTCTGGGAGACTTGATTTAACATCTTTTTTTCTTTTCTTGGTCTTGAAGTCATCATGAGGACCAATTCTAATGTTACTGTATAATAAAATTGTGTGCTTAGGCAATTGAGGTATATTCGCGGGCAGGCTACTTGGGCCTTTCAGAATTCTTCAGTCCGCTTTTCTATTTCCCCTCTTCTTTAGGGTGTCAGCAGATATGTCTCACTAGCATGTATGTTTATAGGAAGCCCTCCCTCTATTTCTAATTTTCTATTTCTAAAGCACTCTGGTCATAAAAGTGAGAAGATAACACTGAGTAGGGCTATGTGTACAAAAAACTTTACTTTTTGAGTCCAGGCCTAAAGGCTATTTCTCCTATGAGCAAAGTACATGTATAAGAAAAGTATTTTTCAAGTTTTGTTTTAATTTTTAAAAATCCCTTGTTTCTGAAGTATTTTCTGGATAAATGAGGTGATGCAATGACTCAGCTCTGTGTAAATAAAAAACATGGAAAGTATTATCGACCTACTCACCCTCACCCCTGTCTGTTGTATGAGGCTGGTTATCAGTTATTCAAATGCTTATATTCAGATAATATATTTCTTCAGTGCCCTCAAGTTGTGAAAATGTTACTAGCTCTGTGGATTGAACTGACAGGAGAGAAAAATATTTCAAGTCTCTTTCAGTGATTTTTATGCTCATAAAACTGTTCTCAATGTATCAAAGGCCGTGTTTGATCACAAAGAAGTAACATCCTTAGAAATCTGTCTCAGGTGCTCTCTCCCGATTGGAGACACTTTCTTCTTTTCCCAGTTGGTTTATAAGATGCGTTTCCATGACTCTTTCTCTTTCAGATTCTATTAGTCAAAAATGTAATCTAGACAATTGCCCGTCCTTCAGGATTTCCTGCAGAAACTGTAATGAGTATTAAAAGTCATTGGGTTGGGAGCAGTTTGTCACCAAACACCGTCACATTCAATGGTGCAGTGCTCCTGATTTACCACTTTGGCCTGTTTCCTCCAGTGCAATTTGGGACCCAGAGCACACTGTGGCTGGCTGCCTTCCAGAAAGATCCACACACTGGTCCCTGGACCCTGGGAGGCCTCCGTTACCCTGGCCGTTTATATTAGCTATCACGCCCAGAACAATCATGTGATACGTTTTGCAGTCAGTAAGTTTATCTTGAGTTAAAGGTTTACCAATAGAAATGAAGTAGTGTTTACTCCAGTTTTGCAGTAAGTCATGTGCAAATAGCACCTGTGAACCTTTTCAGCAGACATGTTGGACTCCCTGTTTCATAGTTCCCGTTGCAATGAGTGTTGGTGGCAAAGCCAGAAATTTTCAAATATTTAGCAAGTGTTAAAATACTCACCGGAAATGGTTCACAGTCACAGCTGTCAAGGTGCCTGGGACTTACCATTGTCATCTTCAGAGCATGTTCACTGATGGCAGACATTCCTCCTAACAGAAACCCAAACTCAACATCTAGCTGAAAACTTGGAATGCTGTTAACAGCTATTTCCTCTCTGTATCAAGAAGCCTCTATTGTTAGAAGTTTTTAAATGTGTTAGAGGGACTTCCCTGGTGGTCCAGCACTTAAGACTCTGCGCTTCCAATGCAGGGGATGCAGGTTGGATCTCTGGTCAGGGAACTAAGGTCCCACAGGCCACAGGGTGCTGCCGAAAATAAAACTGATAAATAATACAATAAAACAAACATTTTTTTAAAGGGGCTTTAAAAAATGTGTTAGAATTTTAAAGAATTTTATAAACTGGATTTCATCATACTTTCCAACCTCTTTATTTCATATTTGTTTATCAATCACAAAGTGTTAAGCGCTATTCTAAGTGCTTTAAAACACGAATTCATTTCATTCTCATAACAACTTTGTGAGATATATCCTATTACCCTAGTTTACATTTACGTAAACGGAGGCACAAAGAGATGAGGTCATTTGTCCAAGGCCACGTTGCTAGTAAGTGATGGAGCAAGTTGAACCCAGGCCCAGACCAGGCAAGTGTAGAAACGCCACACCGTGCCGCCTGCCCACGTGAATGTAAGTACTTATTGCTGACACTGTCGTTGTTTTTAGACAGACTGAACCAAAGTTGATTTAAAAAAATATCTACTGTATTAGCTGGTTAGGGCTCCTATAAAAAAGTACCACAGACTAAGCAGCTTAAACAGCAGAAATTTACTTACAATTCTAGAGACTAGAAGTTCAAGATCAAGGTGTCGGCAGGGTTGGTTCCTTCTGAAGCTTCTCTCCTTGGCTTGTAGACGGCCGTCTCCTCCCTGTGTCTTTACGTGGTCTTCCGTCTGTATGGGTCTGTGTCCTAATTTCCTCTTCTTATGAGGACACTAGTCATATTGGTTCAGGTTAAAATGAACTCATTTTAACTCACTTACCTCTTTGAAACTTCATCTTCAGATACAGTCATATTCTGAGGTACTGAGGGTTAAGACTTCGATGTATAGATGTGGTGGTGGGTGGTGTGCAGTTTAGCCTATAACATCTACTAAATGGCCATGGTATGCTAGCCACGATGCAAAATGTCATGAGCTCCACGTTCTTTAAAAAGAGACCATAGTCAAAATGGACTTTGTTTGAATGACGAAGTTGAGACAGCTCTTGTTTTTTTCTGGACGATTGGTTTGACAGTTCTCTCCAATTTGAAGTGGATACTAGGACAGTGAGACACGGTGATGAAACCACAATTTTACCCTGAGTTCTTCCCTTCCTCTTCCAAGTGTGAGAGGGTGAGGAAGTATTCATATATCATCTATCCATCTATCTGTCCATCTATTCACCTATTCATCCATCCATCCCTCCCTCCATCCATCATCTATTCAGCCATCCACCCATCATCCTTTCATCCATCCATCTGTCCATCTATCATCTCAGTGGACCACAGATTGAGGAGTGAAGTAGTCATCTTGTTAGTTAACTGCATCTTGGGCAGGTCTTTAGAAAGACTTAATAAAATGTGACTTTTAAGCCAATTGTAGAACATATGAAGTCATATAAAGGGAAAGAGCTTTGTGGCAAGAAATCTATAAAGTAAACCGTCTTTTATAACTAGAAGTAAATCCCTGGTTACAGTGAAAAATCAGAGATATGTGGAAATAATAGGAGGGTGTACATGTAAATGTGAGATATTAATCTTACAGTGTCTGGCATGTAGCAGGTGGTTAAAAATATTAAGAAAAGGAAGGGAGGGAGGGAGGGAGGGAGGGCTGGGGAAGGAAGGCATCAGGTTCCAGTTTTTCCTAGCAAATGGCATAAATGGATACTGGTAATGATATGAGTCTCTGCAATGATTAATCACATGGAACGCTATAATTTTACTCCTCCTCCAAGAGCAAATATTAGCTGGCCTCTCCTAATTCTACTTCTAATTCTCCAAGTAGCGCATGTCTGTCTTAGCTGTGTTCATCATTTCTGCAACTACTATTCATAGCAGCAGAAGTCCTTCTAAACAAAGTCTAAAGCACTACACAAGTACCAGCATCAGGGCTGGCCATGCCTTTCCCTTCTTTTGGTTTTGCATCCCAGAAAACTAAAAACTAACTGCTCACTAGTGTTCCATCATCTAGACTCAGAATCACATACTGTCACTTCTGCTGTACCCTGGTGGCCAAAACAATCGCAAAAGCCTGTCCTGTTTGAAGGGAACGAGGCATAGACCACACCTCCCAATGGAAGGAGGGTCAAAGAATTTGAAGATATATTTTTAAATTGCCACGTGATATACTCACTCCATTCTAAGTGCACACACCTAAGGGGGTCCCTGAAACAATTCAGGGTGGCAGAAAAAATGTTAGAGCTTATATTTCTTTGCTTATTTCACTCCTTTTATGCTATTTTTGTATCTGTTCATATACGTATAAATCAATCGACAAATATGTTGGACATCGTGTTCAAAAGTTTTAGCTAGTAAGGCACACAATTTAAAAACTTAGATATCCCTAAATACATTACCCAGAGCCTTGCCTTTTTTCCCTGCTTATTAAAAACTCAGAGGTCCTCTATATCAAGATCTACCAACCAACTTGGAACGTTTTAAAAAACTGCTTCTTAGAGTTCCGTTTTCTAGCCAGTCTCAACGACATTTAGGCAGATCCCAGCTTTTCTGCTCTTCCCAACAATGCTGTCACGGACGTCCTTGTCCTATACGTCAAGGCATAATTTTGCCAATGTAGTTGTAAGGCTAAATTCAGGCAGTGAAGTTCCTGGATCAAAGATTATGGACATTCAATATTATGACTGATATTGCTAAATTGCTCTTGGAAGAATCTTAATATTGGCAAAATGACCATCAGCTGACGGTTCTCACATCAGTATCTGCAAATGCCTGTTTGTCCACAGATCTTCCTCACAGGCACTAATTATTATAAAACGTCACAGTCTTTGACAGTTAGGTGGAAAATGGCCTCCTGTTATCCCTTGGAGCTGTGTCTTTCAGCTTCTGGTGAAAGTGCTTATCAGACGTTTGTATGACGTTTTCTGTAAACTGTCCATTCATATTCTTTGCCAATATTTTATTGCATTATTTTGCTTTTTCTTTATTTGTACTAGCTCTTTGTAATTTAAAGAAATTATGTTTCTCATATACTTTGCAAATATTTTCCCTGTTTTGTCATTTTTTTAAAGGTACCTTTGCCACGCAAAAGTATGTATTCTTTCATGGTATGAAATTTATGACTTTTCAATCTATGGCTTCCTCGCTAGAAAGGGCTTTCCCATACAGAGATGATCAATAAACACACCCATGATTTTTTAAATCTGTGGCTTCAAATTTTCTCTTTAAGGTTTTTATCCATAGGGAATTTCCTGGGAGTAAAGAGTAAGGTAAGAATCAGCTCCAGTTTAATTTATTTTTCCAAATGGCTAGCCAATGGTTCCAACGCCACTTGCTAAATAATTCCTGTTTTCACTTTCAAGCAATTCGTAAGCTGATCCACACTCACTGAGTGTCTAATGCTGGCCACTCTGACAGATGATGACCGCGACCGAGATTCAGGGTAGAAGCTACCGTTCAGCCTTGGGAAAGGAGAGACAGTTGAGAAGTCCCTTTATGCAACTTCTCGGTAGTAGCAGCTACGCGCCTCCCGACCACTGGTCCTCAACCCCGCGCCCTTGCCTCTCTGAGGACAGCTCTGGTCTGTCTGTTTGGCAGTTCTGACACACGTGATCCTTTCTCGGGACCAGTGCACTGGTCAGACACTCTGTAAGTCGCTTTTGCAGAGCCGCTTTTGGAGACTGTTCAGGAAAAGCTACCAATGAACAAAATGGAATTTGAAATAAACCATTTGTCTCTGCAAAGGTGAACAACTGGAGGACTTTATGTGGGCTTGGCGCCAGTCTTTAAGAAGCTGCGAGGCACGTTGCCCTATGTCACTGCTCTGTTTGGCTTGGTGGGGTGGGGTGGGAGGAGATCCTCCGGTGAGGTCGTCGTGTCTGCCCTCTACTGAGAAGACAGGAGCTAGGATTGAGCAGAAAGTGTCTTTAGCTCACAGTTTTTTTTCAATTGCCTCACCTAGGCTCCGTGGAAGAAGTTACACTTGTGCTGGGATACAACCCTCACCCAGCAGAGACTAGCGTCAGGAGCACGGACTGCCAAAGCCAGGATCCAAGCCTGGGCACCTCCTTCCCACGCTTGAAAGGTTCAAGCCCTGTAGGCAGCCCCTGACCCTTGTGTGAGACAGCGAAGCCCTCCCGCTGAGGATGGGAACTGTCCTCGCTCTGTGCAGCCAACAGCGGCGGGACCTGGGTTCTCGCCCACCCTATGGCAGCTCCCAAGTTCCAGAGTGGGCAGCAGGGACCCTCCCCCCCCCAGTCTCCCTGTCCCACACTCTGGACCCAGATTTCCACGGGAGGCTTCGATGCTCAGCCCCCTGCAGGGTCCTGGGAGAGAGGGGCCAGGGCAGAGCCCCAGATAAACTCTCACCCCTAGGACCTCTAGCTGCACAGATAAGACACAGAAGCCGGGCCACTTCAACTGAAAAATAATCCAAGATATCATGCTAGTTAAAGGGGTCTGCAGGAGAAAGACCTGACCAGATTTAGATCCAGTAGTTAACAAAAATCAGACGGTGGAGAGCAAGAATTTCACGTCCATAAGAATGTGAGCCCACAATGAGCAGCTGAGCTGCTGCCGTGAATTGTTTTCCAGGCTGCGGACTGTTTCCCACCATAGATGCATCGTTTCTGACAGACGAGCAGGTGGGTAGGGCTGCTGACTTCTTTTATTCACTTAAAAATCACTGCAGTTTGCTGAAGAAGGTTCAGTGACTCCCACCTTTTTGTTTAAAAAAAAGGGCAGCTTTGAAATGAATGGCTTCATTGAATCAAATCACTGAAGAGCTCATCCCAGGCCCCCAGCACCCACTTTTCCTCCTGACCCGTTTCGAAGGCAGAGTTTAGTCTTGTCCTTTGGGGATCCCTATGTTTCTTTCATGATGCTACAGCTCTGTCATCCCAGGGAGCTCACCTTGGAGGTCACGTAGCAGCCACCACCCCGGGGGCAGTCAATGCAGGGGGACCACACCGCTGTCACCGGCTCTTAGGAGGAGTCCGATCCCTGGGCAGGTCAGGGGCGAGGAGAAGGGCACCTGCTCCCCTGTGCCGCTGAGGCCGCAGAAGGTGCTACCCCCGAAGGAGGCAAGTGTCATTACAGGAGGCGACAGAGACTATTTTGCCACAAGAGAACCGTAACTGTTTAGACCTTGAAAAGTCTAAGTGTCCCCTCTCCTCCCCAGGCGGCCCAGAGAGTCTGAGGCCGGCGCCTGCCGGGAGGCTCAGGGCAGCCCCAGGTCCCCAAGGTACCATGTTGCACTTCTCAATCTAACTTTGTTTAGTTTGGGGAGAACATTTTTTTGATCCCGGAAAAAAAAAAATCACTGTGGTTTCTCTCCCACCCCCATCCTCTGTAACTGCCACTTGTAAGAAAGAGTTTCACCACGTTTCCCGTAAAACCGAAACAATGAGGATGCCGGGCAGACATCCTTTGTTTCTTTTTCTTCCGTGTCTGTCAGTCCTTCCCCCAACCCCAGCCCCTCTGCCCCAGGCGGGCTTACTGCCCTCACCCACCCCCTCATTCACGCTGGGCCCCAGCCAGCCTGTGTCCCGTCTTCCCCCTGGTCAGACTCTTCCAGAAGCCAGCTCAGCATCTCCTGGCTAAGTCACCCCGGGCTAGGGCTGGAGGTGGTCCGGGGCCTTCCGTGCGCACAGCGCCAGGAGGGCCCCGTGTCTCCCCAAGGCACCCGGATTCTCCTGCCGTCACTCCTTCCCCCTCCCGTCCTCCCCGTGGGCGCTCATACCCCATCATCACCATCCACTTGGGGTACCCAGCTCCACACGGGCCCGCCCCTTGGTAGGTCTCCTAAAGCCGCCTCACATGTGTGGGCATGAGGGCACTCTCCTCAACCAACATACTTTTAGGGATTCCTTGTGTCTTCCAGTTATTTTCTGTCACCAGTCTCCTTCCCACAGTTTATTCACATCTTGGCATCCCACCGAGTGCTGTGGACCGCCCAGCTCCTGTCCTTTCTCCTCCCGTCAGCAGGGCGGGGTCGGGGAGTGAGTAGCCAGTTAGTCAAAGCTCCTGGATCCTCTTAAGTCATCCTGCTACTGAGTCACTGAGGGAGCGCAGAAAGGCCACTTCCCTTCTTTATCCCCCCACATCTGCAGCCTCGCCAGGCTCTCTGCACATCCTGAGACGACCCGGCTGGAGGGAACCTCATGTCCTCTGTACCCAGGATGACCCACTGTCCCGCTGTCACTCATGAGAGCCAAAGGGGGTGCTACTGATTGTGCTGGGTTTGCCCCTGGCAGGTTCTAGAATCCCAGGTAAAAACTGGGACCGGCGCAGGACTTCCTTAGCTCACGCAGCTAGAATAACAGCGGATTGCTTTGGCCTCTGCTGTCAGCTTTCCCGAGAGAAGAGGGCAGGGGATTCAGACCGTCTTTCGTACATTTCTAACCCACGTGTCAAAGTCATCAGGCGCGACTCTCAGGGGGTGAGCTGAGAAATGGGGGGGGCGGGGTGCAGCTGAGCAAAGCTTTCAAGGCCCTTCTTGTCTGCTCACTAGAAGTCCCGGCCCCAAACCTTACCCCGTGCCCTGCCCGTCTGACACTTAGGCTACCCTGATGTCAAGCACTTGCTTCGTGGAGGTGTCTAAGCAACACCTGGCCAAGACAGCTAAGCTGGGCCCAGAGGAAAGGCTAACAGAGCTCCGGTTTGGCTCTGAAGGGCTTTAGTATCTTCTGAGGATGGGAGTGTTTGCTTGTGATACCTAATCTGGGCCAGCAGCTCTCAGGCCCCTTGACCAACATCCTTCTTCTGGAAAGGAATATCTAGGGAAGCCTAGAGCAGCGGTCCCCAACCTTTTCGGCACCAGGGACTGGTTTCGTGGAAGACAGTTTTTCCACGGGCGGGGCTGGGGGTGCAGGGGGTGCGGGGGACGGATCGGGCAGTAATGCACGCGACGGGGAGCGATGGGTGCGGCAGATGAAGCTTCGCTCACTCGCCCGTCGCTCCCCTCCTGCTGTGCGGCCCGGCTCCTAACAGGGCCGGTACTGGTCCACGGCCCAGGGGTTGGGGATGCCCTGGCCTAGAGAACCAGTAAGCAGCGTGCAATCATCACCAGGAATCAGCAGAAACAGAGCCGCCCATGCTTGGCTCAGAACCCAGATACCAGGCGCGGGACAGGAATTTGCCCTTAGAACGCTGTTGCTTAACCTTCTCGTTCCTCAGGCTCCCTGCCTCCTTGACAGAGGCCAAGTCCAACAGGGATGCTGGCTGAGGCTAGGCTGGTCAGCCAGTGCCAGCTCACTCAGGGTTAGACCAGGCTGGGAGGTGCCCAGGCCAACCTGTGGGATGCCAGGCACCGGGTAGGGTCCCAGGGGTAGGTAGGTCTCTGTAGCTCCCGTTTCCCAGTGGAAAAGGGCAGGTTTCCCCGAGGCTGTTGAGGGAAAGACTCAACTTGTCTTCAGCCTGGGTCGGATCGACCTAGAATGACCCAGGATCCAGGAGAAAGCCAGAAAGCCTTACGGGCCTTGCCTGGAAGCGAAGAGAGGTCTGGCTACAACGGGATCTCCAGTTGACACAGTTTCAAGGACGAGCCCAGCCCTGCGGTGTAGGCGTGGGGTCTGTGGCCTTTGTCCCCAAGCAGCCCTACCGACATCTTCAAGGGTTGGTTCCATTATCAAAGAGAGAGAAAGGAGGAGAAGAAGAACAGGAGACGGTTGTCTGGGAGTATTTATTTTCCTTTAAAATGTCAACTGAGCTGGAAATGTGCCCAGGGACACCTAAGGCGTTTTGACTGTCAGCCCACGGGGTGGGCAATACCTCCAGCCTCTCCGTCCTGCCCTGCGCCCTGTCGGCCCTTGACAAATGGGTGACAACACCTTCACGGTGGCCGCCCTCACAGGAGTATCCAGGTGGCACAGGACGGCTTCGTGGCATTCAGTGGGGCTTCCTTCCCATTCCAAGCGGACAGCTGCAGAATTCTGGAAGGGTACCAGGTAGATTAAGTTGCAAACATTTCTTCCTCCTCCAGGAGCCACGAAACAGATCTTGCGGGATATGGAGAAGAGAGTGGGCTGAGGGTCAGGGCACAGAGGGGTGGCCCCAGATTAGGTGTCTCTGATGAAAGAAATGCCAGCGACTGCAATTCCTCCCGCAGGGATTGTGCTCTTAGCAATTTTAATGGGAAAATAACTGAGTATGCGTGTCCCATTCACATACACACAGAGATTCCATGTCTCTGCTCAGGGAAGTAAGATTAGGAATCCGGTCCTTTTCGTCCCTTTAATTTCCTGCCACTCAGCCCCCAGTCCAGAAGCTCGGTGGACAAGGTGCTCTCGGGGGGTGACAAACGGCTTGGACACATCAGGAAGATACAAGTTGCCTGTTGGGGGTGAGAGAGGCCAGTGGGAGCGGGGGGAAAGAGGCAGTCCTGAAGAGGTTCATGCTCACCGCCATCCAGTTTTAAAATCTCAGGTTTGCTCTCTTAGGTCCCTTGGCTTTGAGCCTGTCCCGATAGACACAGGGAAGGCTCAGCTCCTGGGAGACAGGTGGTCTGGGCCCGAGCAGAAGAGCTGCAGCTTCTCAGATGAATTAGAATGAGTCACAGCCCAGGCCTCCCTCTAGTTAAGCAGAGGGCATGCCCCCGTTTTTAACACGCGAAGGTGGAGGAGCTGGCCCTGATCTGCGTGCAATGGGGACGACTGCAGGCCCAGCTTCTAGAAGGGAGAACCCACTGCCTTCCAAACAGCTCAGAGGCCCTGGGGCGCTCACTCCGTACGCCCACCCTGCTTCCTGCTCCTCTGAGCCGTGCAAGCCCAGCTTCCCTCAATTCCCTCCCAAAAGCCCCATTTGCCTGTCCTCGGCCAACTCTCCTCCACGTGGCAAGTTCTGTCTTCCAGGCCGGGAAGGGCCACTGTTGACATCACCTCCGCGGGGGGAGGAGAGACACCGAGGAGCGGTGAGTCAGTGATGTGCTTTTGAGGCCGGAGAAGGTTTGTTCTCTTGCCAGGGGCTCTGCATTCTTTGGTGCTGGCTCAAGCCACGGCCCCTGGGACGCCAACCCTCCTGTCCAAACAGGATGGGGTAAAGTCACTCTTGGATGCCCACGACCTCACTGATTAGTCAATCCAAAACACACATAAGATGAAACGTACAGCCTTCTCAAGTGGGTGAATCTATTCATGCATTTAGCGAGGGATTTTCCACTGCTTTCTACATGAGCGGAAGGTACAGGCTGGCTTTGGATGGTATCTGATTAATGAGAGGCAGATTTGGATAAAAGCATTGTAAGGTCTAGAATGTCTTAGACGGTACTCACGGTGGAGTCACTGGAAGTTTATAATTAAAAGGAAAACAAACCCGATCTTTCTGTTCCTAATGCTTTCTGGTGGACGTTAACAGTTGGCCTACAGATTCAGCAGACGCTGGAGTTTCCCGAGGCTGTGGTGAGTGGTTCTGAGGACCGGAAGGTTGGCTGAAGCGCGTGGGGTCCTTTGTTTACCACGGCCTGTCCTTGTCCTTCTTCGAGGTGTGGCAGGGCCTCTGGTCATCCCCCCATCTGTGTCCTGTAGCAGGAAATAAGGACGCAGGGGCAGGGCAGCCGGGAAAGGGCTGAGGGGACCTAACCTCTCCCTTTTAGGTTCAGGGGCCTCCCTCAAAGCAGCCTGTGTGAGAAATGGACCTGTTTCTCAGTACCGCGAACGGGGACACCCAGCACAGTTCCCTCATCCCAGCCAGCATTCCTCCATCAGTGGCTCTCACTGTGAGGGTCTATGTACAAGACACTGGTGGGTGGGTGTAGCAGGTGGTCTCAGGGCCTGAGAACCACGGCTTGGGGCTGTTTTTAAGTTGAATTAGGGAAGTAAGACACGTGCACAGAAGTTCCAGAAACATCGGAGTGTGGCCCTCGCTGAGTAGGGTGGTGGGCAGGCTTCAAGGGCAGCTGGGGTGGGAGCTGGTACTTGCAGGAGAAACAGGATTAAATTAGAACACCAGAAGATGGGAGGGTGCTTTGGGCATGGCCAGAAAAGGAGGGACGCTTGGGGGCGGGGTGTTCTCAGCACAGCAGCCCTGGGGCCGGGCGGGGGGCAAGGGGAGATAACGCGGCCAAGGCACGTTCCAACCAGCCTTTGGGTGTCCTGGAGAGTCAGGATAGGGGGCTGGACTAGATTCAGAGGGGAACCACGAGAAGGTTTCGTAAGGAGGGTCAGCTTCAAACAGGCAGTATTGATGGACAACTTACCCTGTTCCAGGGACTATGTTAGGTCCTGGGGGTTCAACCATGAATAAGACATGGTGTTTGCTCTTAGAGACTTTCTAGTTTGGGGGACGTGAGAGATAAGAAACATACTTTCGGTAAGTGATCAGTGCAGGGGTAGAAATATAACCAGGTGGAAGGCAATCAATACAGCCAGTTTATCTCTGAAATTTATCTAGTCATTCTTTGTGTTATATAAAAAGAAGAATGAAATTCCCCCCAACCTCCCAAAGACCACCGTTGCTGACACTTTGGAAATATTTCTGTCAAGTCATTTTTTTCCTGCCTCGGTTTTTATTTGGTTTTAACATTGTGGTAATCATACCAGGTTTACAACGTGCTGTCCTGCTGCATGGAACATTCTAGTTGTCTCTTTTTCTGCATATTCAATTTATCCTGGTTCTTGTGAATGTTCGTATTTTTTTTAATACAGCAGGTTCTTATTAGTCATCAACTTTATACACGTCAGTGTGTACACGTCAATCCCAATGGCCCAATTCAGCGCACCACCACGTATTTTTACATCTATTTCATGAAAAGGCTCACTTCCCTGCTTTTTTTCTTCTTCTTCCTTAGCAACAAACTTTGAAAATGTAGCTTCTCTTCTTTTCTTCCTCTCTCTGTTTTTCCCTCCCGTCCTCCTTTCCTTCCTTCTTTTCTCTTCCTTATACTTTCTAGCTCCCTCCTTCCTGCCTACCTCCATTTCAAGCCTCCCTTTCCCGAGTCAGGAAGGGACATCTCTTTCAGATCTGCAAGTATCTTTGTAAGACACACACCAGAGGACTTCTCGAAGGCCCAAACTCCAAGGAGTTTTGAGGCCCCTGCTGGGCAGAGGAAAGATTTCTGCTGATGGCAGCGCTGACTCAGAAGAGCTGGGGCTGGTGGCTGATTACTCAAAGCCAGGGACAGTTGTCAGGATGGAGAAAAGAGGAAGGTGAGACCAGGCATGGCCTGAAAAGGTGTTTCCTGGATTTTTCAAGACCGTAGAGTCTCAGAGAGAGGGAAGTAGAACATATTCTATTTCGAGAGGAAAACAACGTGTTGTCTGTCAACTATGTCATGGGCCCACACTTGGAAAGAGATGTTTAATATCACATAGTGTTTACAGCAATATTTCTTTTTTGTTGTTGTTGGGGGTAGGAGTTTATTAATTAATTAATTTATTTTTGCTGTGTTGGGTCTTGGTTTCTGTGCGAGGGCTTTCTCTAGTTGTGGCAAGCGGGGGCCAGTCTTCATCGCGGTGCGCGGGCCTCTCACTATTGTGGCCTCTCTTGCTGCGGAGCACAGGCTCCAGACGTGCAGGCTCAGTAGTTGTGGCTCACGGGCTCTAGAGCACAGGCTCTGTAGTTGTGGCACATGGGCCCAGTTGCTCCGCGGTATGTGGGATCTTCCCAGACCAGGGCTGGAACCCGTGTCCCCTGCACTGGCAGGTGGATTCTCAACCACTGCGCCACCAGGGAAGCCCTACAGCAATGTTTCTTGAGAACCGGTTTGCCTGTCCCTCGCTTGGTACCATTCCTACGTAGGTGTACACAGCCTCTCTCTCTCTCCTTCTCTCCTCCCACGCCCTCTCCCCTAACCCAGTGAGATTTCCAAAAGAACCTTTGTTCAGTCACTGCGATCACAAGCTCTCTTTGTCCCACGTGCCTGTCACTGTTCCAGGACCTTGTGTGTGTTTCTCACGACATCACCAGGAGGTAGCTGCTTTCATCAATCACAGACAGGTTCCTTCACTCGTCCAAGGTCACAGGTGTGTGTCAGAGCCTGGATTTACACCCAGGTCGGGTGACGCAAACCCATCCTCTCGGGCACGGCACGATTCTACGCTTTCTCTGTTACGCATTTTTCATGTCACTGTCTTTCAAATAGAGGATAGGATTCCAGTGGGGTACACGTGATGCTCAAAGCTCTTTCAACTGGAACGTAGATTAGAGACCAAGACTCTAAAGTCTTTGTGGTTCAGGCTGTGGAGGACTCTGCTTTTTCAGGCCAGGTATGGAGCAACTCGGGAAAGCTCCTTGCCTTTTCCTGGACCATCTGGAGAACCGCTTGGAGCTTTGCCTGAGCAGGACAGCCTGTCCTCAGAGACGTCAAGGCCTTGGGTCCCTCTGACATCACGACCCAGGGCCCCAGAGCAAGGACAGTGCGCTTTGCTCCACCCAGAAGGCTGCCGCAGCCACTGGTGTCTGTCCCCATGGAGTCCACTCCCCACGCCCCGAGCCTCTGTTCCTGCCCCTTTATCAACTAGCAGAGGAGGGTGTTTATGGAGGAGAGAACTGTGTCGGGAAGAGGAAGTCACCACGGTCGGTTTCTGAAGATCCCTCCCGTGTGCCTCCCTCCTGGGCCACCCTGAGGGACTTTCGCTCGGTGTTGCAGCCCCGCCTGGAGTGTACCCACTCTCACCTGCCACGTGCTTCCTGCCCCAAATGTCAAGGTTTTCATTTGACCAGGATGTCATGAGCTGAATAAAATTAAAAACAGCCAAATACCATCTTGTTTACAGTCATTTGCTATTTTCTGAAGTCATCACGAAAACCTCTCCCTCACGACGCCAACCTCCAGATCATACCAATCGCCGAGGAGAAGCTCCGTCACTGCAGGAACCAACCACAATGTAAATCAGCTCGCAGGCCGAGAGAGCTCGCTCACCCTCATGCTGTCCGCAGCCCAGGTGGGTTTTTCCATCACACGCTTTTTTGGCAACAGGGAGCTGGGGCAGAGGGAATACTCAATTCCCTTTCCCAAAATACGTCCAAGGAAGCCACCAGCGTTCAGAGGAAGGCTTATTTACACTTGCAGGAGCCGGGCGCTGGGCTTCTGGCTCCTGAGTGCCCTTGACCCTGACCTTGGGCTGTGGGCAAGGCTCAGCGTGTACATATCATTAACAGATCCTTCCTGCTCCCTTGCTGTATGTCCAGCTGGGTGGACAACCGTGCTGCAGCCGTTGTCCTAACCCCCAGAACCTCAGAATGTGACTGTGTGTGGAGATGGGGCCTTTCAGGAGATGATTCATGTTAAATAACATCATACGGGTGGGGCCCTAATCCGATAGGCTTGTCCTTAAAAGAAGAGGGACAGAGAGAGACCAGAGATGCCCATGCCCTGGAAGATAGGCCACGTGAGGATACAGTGAGAAGGCGGCCATCTGCAAGCCAAGGGGAGAGGCCCTCGGAGAAATTGAACCTGCTGACACCTCGATCTTGGACTTCCAGACTGTATTTTGAAAACACAATTCATTTCATAATTGGGGTATTTACTGGATTTTGTTTCTTCTCAAATCACATAATCCCATACCTCAGTAGATCATGGGTATCAAACTTCAGTATGATTTCTTGACGTTTAAGTCTGTTATTTTTTTCCTTCTAAATTACCTATCCCTACGGTTATTCTTTTATACTTGTTGAGTATAGAGTTAATTATTGTCATATGCAGCGAGTCTCTGCTTTTTATCAAGTTTTATTCCTGGAAAGTTTATGACAAAGTGAATTGCCTTAAAGTAGATTCTATTCTATCATAGGAGCAATGATATAATTGAAAGTTTTATTCTTGATTTAACATCAGATGACTTTTAGATATGACCATAATACGTCACAAAAGCAAAAACACAGCTGTTTGAAACCTCTGTCATCGATTGCAAGAAGCAAATGAATGCCCAAGCTATTTAGAAGGGGATTAAGTAGATTATATATATTTTGTAATAAAAAGGGCTGTGTGTGTACATAAAATAGGAAAATTCCTTGTTTTTGTTTCTTTTTTGTGGTACGCAGGCCTCTCACTGCCGTGGCCTCTCCCGTTGCGGAGCACAGGCTCCGGACGCAAAGGCTCAGCGGCCATGGCTCACGGGCCCAGCCGCTCCGCGGCACGTGGCGTCTTCCCGGACCGGGGCACGAACCCGTGTCCCCTGCATCGGCAGGTGGCCTCTCAGCCACTGTGCCACCAGGGAAGCCCTACAAATTACTTGTTTTTCTCACCTTTTCCCTGACAGTGCATTCTACACACTGGCACCGGATTAATTGTTATAGATGACTCCAAGTTGACAGACTTTTAGCAGTTCCCCTTCTCTTGTTGGATTGAGTTGGAATCCTCGAGCGTGGAAGATGCCCACACGGGAGCCTCCGCCACCCCTCCTCCCCAGCCTTAGCTCACTCTTCAGCCACCTGGTTAGCAGCTCCGTGTCCTTCACACACATCCGCCGTCTTCCTGCCTCGGTGTTTTTGTTCTCTGCCTGCTCAACCCTCTCGCATCTCTCCACCCACGCAAATCCCTTTCCTCCTTGGAGGCTCTGCTGCAGTCCCTGTACCTCCCACACCTACACAGCTCCCCACCCCCCAAGCCTGGGGACTCATGCCGCACCCTGGTCCCTGGTCGGTGGGCCATCTTGCATCTCCCTGGGGCATCGCTCTGTGCTGTTTCTGCTGTGTTGCACCATCCAGGCTGGACATCCAGCTCCATCCACCAGTGTGTGCATCAGCAAAGGGAAGGGAGAGACACCAACCTTTGCTGAGCACCTACTGTGTGCCAGGCACCATGTCTGGCATTTTTATACACGCTCTCATTGAATCCTACAACCATCTTAGGCGGTCGGGATTAGTATTTCCAGTCACAGCTGACGATACGGAGGCTAAATAACTTCTTCAACTAACTCGGCTAAGAAGTGATGCAGCCATAATTTAAACCCAGAAAGTACACAGGGAGGATCTAAAGCTAGAAATCCGGAGCTCTCCAGTTCAATTAACCTCTCGGAATCTCATTTTTGCCCATGAATGAAAACGGCTAACACCCACCTCTTGGAAATGTGTGAATTAACGGAAGACATACTTCTGAAAGGCTTTATCAGCTGTCGTGATACCATTGCTCCTGACGCCTGGCACTCCGGTGCTCAGTACATGTGTGTTGCTACGTGGTTTCTATTTCTTCCCGTAAGAGTTGCCGTACCTGTCTCGCCTGCGGTGCCCGCTGTCTCCCTGCTCTGAGCTGGTAACAGTAATATTCGTGTTTTCAACTTTGAAAAAGAATTCATGCCACGCTCTGCTAAGGAGCATTGCCCGGTCCAGCGTGATCAGATAGGCAACACTTAGCTGCACACATCTGCAAGCATTAATCAATGTCCTCGAGAGAATTCCTCCCAGCATTTTGTCATCTGTGTTGGAGAGTGCTAGCGAACGCTAATGCTTAACGTCAGTTTGCTTCTCCTTGAAAGATAACAATGGTCAATAATCATGGCTGTGTCTCCTACTTGTTGGGCTCACTTAAATGGGCTGAAAACCCTTGAGATGGGGGTGATTACCAGCCTTTGCTCTGCAGAACAAGCTACCTGAGAAAAGGAGTATTAGTCCCATGCGAAGTCATTTATTTATTTATTTATTTAATTCATTTATTGAAGTATAGTTGATTGACAATGTTGTGTTAATTCCTGCCGTACAGCAAAGTGATTCAGAGACAGATATATCTATATATCTATATATAGATATATATACTTTCTTTTTTTATATTCATTTCCATTATGGTGTATCACAGGATATTGAATATAGTTCCCTGGGCTCTACAGTAGGACCTTGTTGTTTATCCATCCTATAGATAATCCTTTGCATCTGCTAATCCCAAACTCCCAATCCATCCCTCCCCATCCCCCCACCCTCCCCGCTCGGCAACCACAGGTCTGTCCTCTATGTCTGTGAGTCTGTTTCTTCAAAGTCGTTTATTTTTGCTAAGCATTCTCTTGTTCCTTTGCACGATAATGGTAATTGAGTTTTGGCTTCTGACTTATCATTCCACGCCTTCTGAGTGCCTTGGGTACTGCGTTCAGCATCTTTTAAGGGCTGAGTTTCTGTTGTTTACTTGGGTCTTCAGGTTTTCTTCTTTGTCCTTGTCTTTTCTTTCATGATTCCCCAGCTTAGTTTTTTGCAAACCCATTTTCTCTATTTATTCTTCTCACAGTATGATTTTGACCCTCAGCTTTCCTACTTAACCTTCCAGAAATTTCCCAAAGCAGACACTTCTTGCCCTGCTGTCATTAGAGTTCCTGTCTCAGAACTTGCCCCATCTGTAATTCCTCTCCTGCTTGCAAATTTCCTTTCATTGAAAGGAGTAAAATCAGTAACTCTTGCCAGGTCTTAATTGTAGTTTTAATAACTTGGATTTTTTGGTAGGAAACCTGCTTACCCTTCGGAGTTCCTTTTCTACCACAACTGTCTGCACAAAATCAAACTTATTTTTAAGATGGAACGGTCCGCAAAAATAGGCACCAACAACACTCCCGTGCGGAAAGTTGACAACTTCTAGATACAGATGTGATTTCTCTATCCCACGTTCCTGTTCTATAAGATTGCCCAGTGGTCAGAACAGAAACTTTATTCAAACACGTCTATTCTATAGCATCTGTAGTATGCAAGCTTTCCCCTCCTTGTCCAATATAAAAGCCTTTTCCCCTCTGCCTAGTTCAACTGTTCATAAATATTAATCGGTCCCACGGATTCAGCTTTCCATTTTCAATCCATTAATAGACACCTCTCTGGATGGACATCAGATAGTTAATCCACTTTACCAGTGCCGTCAATTCTCTTTTCTGGAGAACGCTTGCTTTAGAGAACTCAAAGGAAACACATTTCTCTTTCTGCTTTCTTTGGTAGGTCTCCCAGGGAAGACATGAAGGTGAGAGGAGGTCCAACGCCCCGGCCTTTCCCGTCATCCCTACTGTCCTTGGCCCCAGAGTACTCCCTCCTGTCTGCCCATGGGGCTCATCCCCACACCACCTGTCACCGCCGTCCACACCACCCAGCTGCCATTACAATGGTCCACGCTTCCAGGGGGCCTGGGTGGCTGCGTCTCTTGGTGTGTGTGTCCTGCCAAGAGCCCTGCTAAGCGGACATGCGATGGGACCAGCATCACTGGCGCGGTTGCTCATGGATTGCTGATGGACTGGGTGGGCGGGAGGTCAGTCTGACCCACCCTTGCTGTGGGTCGTAGCTCGTCTTTCTTGGTCAAGCAGACCCAGCTCTCCTCACGTGGGGACATTCTGCCCAGGTGGCCGGGTGTCAGCAACATGAAAGTTCACGCGCCCCCTTCCTTTGCTGACTCTGATAGACAGGTCTCTTGTGTAGAGGGGTCCTCTCCTTCTGTGGGACCACCTGAGACAGAGAAACTGTTTCTGAGCTGCTTGAGGAGAATCTCTTTGGGAAAAGCTTTGCTTAGTGGCTGGCAGAGGTGAGCCTTGTGTGACCTGAGAGCTAATTAGGTTACAGGTGTCCAGCAGACCCGCTTGTGCCTGCTGTTCTAGAATGAAAAGCAGACGGGTAAATAGAAGAGAGAGGTGTGTACAAGGTTACAGAACAGAGGTCGGTGGTGAAGGTGAGAGCTGAACTTCCGATTTCACACAATTAGGGTTCCCCCCTCTCCCCCAGCCAGGGGAATAATGAATACTAGATAGCAATAATAATAATAAACCCATGGACACTGTTTTATGTGTTAGGCATTGTTCTCATGGTTTAAATATACTCACTCATTTAATTATCATATCAACTGCAACAGTCCCCATTTAACAGGTGAGGAAAAGGGACATTCAGAAGTTAGGTAAAGTGACCAAGGTCATGAGAGAGAGAGTGTGTGGGACCAGGACACAAACCCTGGCAGTCTGGGTCTAGAGTGCACGGTCTTACCCAAATGTGCGTGTCTGTGTTCGTGCATGCATGCACACGTGTGTGCGTACATACGTACGCGCAAGAAAGAGGGAGAAAGTCTTCTTTCAAAGACAGACGTGGAGATGGTGGTAAGCATATGGCTCCTATAGTTCCTCTCCAAAAAATATTCCCAGACCAAATAATGGCTCCAAGAGCTACCATTATGGAGTGCCTATTCAATCTTCTTCCATGTTTTGCAATAATCCTTCAAGTTTTTTCAGTTTATAGATGAGAAAATGGAAACCCAGGGGGGTGAGGTGAATTGCTCGAGGCCACTCAGAAGGGAAGGGAAGTACCAGGGTAAGAGTCCAGAGGCCACTCTCTTTCCAGGTAACCCAGGGACTTGTCTGGAGTCTGGAGAGGGTCCCCTTCCCTTGCCAAGTTCATGGACCAGTCATAGCTTGCAAAACTCTTTCATATTTTTTTTAGAATTTTCATGCCGCATATTATCCAAGACCCTTTATCTCTATCACCTGGCTGATAAATTTAAGGAGATCTGACCTGACTCTATAGATCGTTAGAAGAACAGAATGGACCCCTCTTTGCTGATCATTTTTACACGGAATATCAATCCAATATTGTGGATTCATTGACATGCACATGTTTCCAGAACTAAAGAGATAACCTGATGATAGTCCCTGGATTCTTGTCCCTGAAGGAGCTGCCCCAAAATGCAAGGAAAGAAGAGGCACCAGAGGAGTATTTGTCCTCCTCCGCGTAATTTAGGGTCTGCTTGTTTTGGTCCTACCCCCCGAGGAGTACTCGGACTACCTGGGTCCTATCTGGACACGATGAGCTAGGATGCCCTCTTGACCGGTGAACTCACGCGTGGCTTCATGCAGTCTCATTCTGCATGGGGTTTTGTCCGAAGGAGGATGAAAGCACAGGTAGCCAGGCGAGAAGCTGACCTGAGGCCGCGGTGGTATCTGTCTCCGAAATGTTCTCCAGCCTAGCTTTGTAAATTTGTGTTCAGTTTCAGGCCAGAAGGTCTGCAGGCCGAGCTGTAGGAGTTGATTCGGGCTTGGGGGGGGGATGCTCGTTGAGAAGGGGACAGGAACACTCTGCTTTGGGGGAGAGACAGAGTCACCCAGGATGGAGCAGAGGGCTGTTACCTCCATTCTGTGGGTGTCTGGGCGCTTGGGGAGGACCCGGGTGTTCTCTGTTTGGGGTGCAGACCGTGGCCATCAGTGGAGTTGGGCGGGGGGGAGCCAGCGGAACAAGGGCAGGGCTGTTGGCACCTGTGAGACACAGATTCTTGGAGAGTGGGGCAGGGGACTGAGATCCTGGGCTCGCTGTGTTGGGGGAGCCATCAGAACCTGTGAAATCCGGGCCGTTACTGTTAAGGGGACTCCCAGTACCCACAGACTGTTGGAGCCTGGGCTTTATAAGAACGATACCCACACAAGTGGGGTGGTCTGTGAATACAGGTGCGGTGGGCACTCCACCCCCAGGCAGCCTTCAGAAAGGAGATGGGTTCACATTCGTGCTTGGGGATATAAGCACACGCTATAAGAAGATAGAAATATAGATACGTGTGTCTCTTTCAAAAGATATCTTAGCGCCGTTAGTTCTAGAATCACAGATATCATCCAGGTTACAGGAGCGCTGAGGTTGGAAACCTGTACCCAGCGGATTCAGAGAAGTAACAGTGCACAGAGTGAGTCCTGGCAAAGCCGACCCACCTGGAGGCTGACAACAGGTGGGCTGAGGAAGCGGCACGTCCATCTTGGCAGGTGCAATGCATCGTTGACCCCGGGAAGCTCCCCGGTGTTGCTTGGGCATCCAGGGTAGTTTCACAGGCACCCAAATACAGGCACATGTCAAGGGCATGGAGTTCAGTCCCCAGGAGCTCAGCCTGGAGCTCCCACCCAGGCTTTCCAGCTCACCTGACACCATCCCGCAAGTTCCCAAGCAGATGTAGAGCCAGACCCCCGTGCGAGCTGGGGCCCGACCCTCCCGTGCCTTCACTAGTTCTAGGCCGACCACCAGCGGCGTGCAGCACGGACACACGGCTGCTGAGTCTTTAATTAAAGGATCCAGAAGGCCGATTCCTAAAGGAGGCTTGTATTGAGCCAGGCCCTTAGGTAACACACCTACTTGCCGTAAACAAGAGAACCAGAGAAAGATCTTCTACTGGATTGAAATTGCTCCTCCCTTGGACAGCAGCCTTGAAATAGTCGTCTGGAAGGATGACACCATCCCGTGTTACTTATTGTGCTTACAGGCTCTCTCCCTTTCTGTTCTCCCCCTTCTTCCTCCACCTGGAACTCCTCGTCTGGGAAGCGAGTAGAGGTTTTCCCTTGGCATAATCCTCCTTAGCAGAGGGCTGAGTTCTCCCAGGAGTGGCAGCCTTGGCCACTGCTGAAGCTTTTGGGAACCCGGGAAGGAGCCTTGACGGCAGCAAGGGAGAAGGGCCTTGACAACCTTTCTGGCCCGTCTACTGCTCTTCCCAAGCCCTGATTAGCTTTGCCGGAGGGGACGTTATCTTGCAGGTTTCAGCCGCCTTCTTCATCTCGTGTCGGGAAATTAGGAGGGATTTCCATTAAAAATGAGATAGAATTGATTTAAAAAGGAGAAGCGCCTACCCTCCCTCATTTCCTGACACTGAGTCAAGTGGCTTCCAGAAAAGGTAGGACGATGGTTGACTTTGTCTCCTTCTGGTTCAGTCACCCCCAAACTGCACCAGTCGGGTAAAGGGGTCTCTGGCCCCCTTTGAGCGGGCTTTCTTCTTTGAGGAAGCCTGCAAACTACCCTTCCAACTCTATCTTCCTAGCTCTCTCCCCATAACATTGAGAGATTTTTGTTTCCAGAGAAACAGCTGGAAATTGCTTAGGGAAGAGGGGAGACTGATGGTGATGAAGGACTCTGGATGGGGACAAGAAGGAAGCCACCTGATAGCAGTGCTGCGGATGAAGTTCTCACGTACGCCATGGGGCCAACAAGTTAGGGAAGCAGGCAAAGGAGCCCAGGTTGGTAGATGTGAGCTGTGTTAGGTGAATGCTCGCTGGATCCTTGGGAGAGAGAACAGGAGACAGGACAGCTCAGCCAATCTATTCTTCACCTGAAGACATGAGAAAAGTATTCAACCTCCTTATCCCATTTATGTTTTGCCACTTAATCTGTTAAGAGATGAGTTAGATGTCTTAAGGTTTCCTATCACTTTTTTCTGTCAATTAATCCTTATACCTTGAACGAGTTTTGTTTTATATAAGTCATGGCTATGTTACTTAGGACTTAAAAGGTATGTCTGTTTCCCATTTCATTCCGGAAGATAATGATCTTCATCAACAGAATATTATGCTCTGTGGCCCATGAATTCTTCCAGCCTTGAATTTTAATTCGATTGGTATTAATTTGGGGATATATATTTTCTTTTTACTTTGTGTTGATCTGCTGAATTGGGCCAGTCTTCTAATTGTTATGTTCGTACGCCTCTTGTTGAGGCAGCATGTAGTTGAATTTTCCCGCAAAACATAAATTAAATTAATAAAACGTGCCCCAATGAATCAAGAGCAATAGAAGATATTAAACAAGTTGTTGAAGAGCTACATTCAAGAAAGTCAGAAGGCTCAAATGGGTGTATAGTTTATGGGTAACTTTTTTCAAACTTACAAAATAATTAATTCTCATACTAAATAAAATCATTGCAGAACACAACAAAATATATAAAGCTTTCCAAATCAATTTATAACTTTGTGTAATCTTGTTACCAAACCTCGGGAACCCAGAACAGAAAAGGCAGCTACACACCAATCTCATTGATACATACAGATCAAAAACCTTAAATTGTTTTAGCAAATCAAATCCAGCAATGTATTAGAAGAATAATATATCATACCAAGGAGATTTTATTCCAGGAATGCAGGGATGGTTCAATATGAAGAAACTAATAATACAATCTACCACACAAAACGGTTTGAGAAGAAAAATAATCTCAACAGATACTAAAAAGGCATTCGGTAAAATTCAACATTCATTCCCAGCAAAAGCAAATAATAAACATATACCTAACATCATAGTTAAGAATAAAATAATAAAGATGATACTGTTAAAAAAAACAATAAGAATGTTTATTACTATCCTTACTATAAAACATTTTTCTAGAATTTTCCATTATAAGGCATACAGAGAAAATAATAAATAAGTAAAAATATCGAAAAAGGAAAAAGGATTGAAAATTATGTGATTGTCTAGAGTGACTTGAGTATAAACTACAAAAGAAATTATCTATCAAATATATATTTGAGAAGCAGTAAAGCTTGATAATCAAGGGCATAGGCTCAGGATTGCCATCTGAAGTCTGACTCTGCCACTTGCCACCTATGTGACCATGGACAAAGAAATGAAGTCTATTAATTAATTAAGTCTATTAAAGAAATCAACCAACTTTGGCTTTTACTCTGAATGAAAATTCATTTGAGGGTTTTGAGCAGAGGTGAGACACCTTAAAATTAATAAACTTTTTTTTTTGGTATCATAGAATATAAGTGGTTTCTTTATATTTTTTGTACTTTCTATTTTTGGACAATAGCCTATATTTTACTTGCTAATGATAAAAGTAAAGACTTTTTGAAGTATTAGATGAGAATTATTCAAATAAATGTGCTATTAGATTATGTGGCAAATAAAAAAATTATACTTGATGGTTCTACTATATCAGGACTGAACTGGAATTTAAATCAGAGAGTCTAAAAGCCAAAGAATAACAGTGGTGAACTACAAGAAAAATATCTCGAATTATTTGCAAGTCAGAGGTCAGTGTTCCCTTCTGCCTCCGCTTTGGGAAGAGTGCCCAAAGTCTTTAGGGAGACAGCATTTCATGCCCTGTCCTCCTTGCATTCCCACCCTGAATAGCTTTTTTCCCAAAAAAAGAATAAAGAATACTCAATGAAAACTATTAAAATGCTTGGCAATACTACACAGACACACACAGAGGTCAATTAAGTATAAATAGTTCATAGCAAAACTGTCTTTTTGACCCAGCCACTAATATCTACCCGGCTCCAGATTTAACTGTTTGGTTGAAAATGACAGTGCAGGAACGGGACAGCCAGCCAGCCAGCCACAGAGGAGCTCCCATTCGGGGTGTTCATGTTTGTCTGAAGAATATGTGTGCGGTATGTTTTCCTAAGAGCACAGGAGGAGATGCAGATACAGACCACCTCCCTAAACCTGGAGAAGGTGATTTTTTTTCTTTCATATTTAATCTTTCCACCACCAACTACCACTTTTTTTTTGGTCTAAAACAGAGTGACCACTCCCTTCTTTGGATTTTTGAAGCTATTGATACCTTCTTTTTTTCTTTTAAGGCTCAGCTGCTTTACGCCTGGGAAATGAATACACTAATAACCATTATGAGAAGACAGCCTCGCCTTTTGGAGGACAAATGCTATGGGGTGGTGTAACCGCAGAGGCTCAAACCCTGGCCCTGGCATTTAGTGTGTAAGGCTTGCTACGTTCCTTCACCTTCCTGGGCATCATCCTCTCCATCTGTGAATGCAGGATGGCAGTACCAGATGCCATGTTGTTTGGTTGTTGTGAGAGTTAAATGAGATAATGCATTGTAACCTCTTGGACTCCATATACTTTAAGATGCTATTGTCCTCTTGACTTAGCTAAGTGCTGTACACTTACTGCTCTTGAGGTAAAATTGGAGCAAAATATTTTGTAATGCCAAAAAAAAAAAAAAACCCACTCTGTTAGCCTCTTTATACAAAGATTATTAAAGTAGGAAACATACGTTGAATTATTTTTTGTTCTTAGAGGGAGGAGTTATTGTTATTCACTTATACTATTTGGGCACCCATAACATGTATCTGTAAGCTAATATTTGATAAGGAGATAGTCACTTTATAGACTGCCTTCCTGTATATTAAAAATCAATTAAAACTATGTCAAAAGCACAGCCGAAAACCTCCATTTCCAAAAACAGGGCTGGGCATTGAACTATCTGAAATCTCTCCTACTACAAAGTACCTAGAAATGCTGAAAACCTATAATATCCTTTTAAATTCATCATTTGAATTCCAAGAAAGTAAGAGAAATCCCTGGGGTAAAAAAAATGAAGACGAGGGATTTCCTTGGCGGTCCAGTGGTTAAGACTCCACACTTCCACTGCAGGGGGTGTGGGTTCAACTCCCTGGTAGGGGAACTAAGATCCCGCATGCTGCGTGGTGTGGCGAAATAAATAAATAAAATAAAGATTCAGTGTTAAGAAATACACCAACTAGGGGCTTCCCTGGTGGCGCAGTGGTTGAGAGTCCGCCTGCCGATGGAGGGGACATGGGTTCGTGCCCCGGTCCGGGAAGATCCCACATGCCACGGAGTGGCTGGGCCCATGAGCCATGGCCGCTGAGCCTGCACATCTGGAGCCTGTGCTCCGCAACGGGAGAGGCCACGGCAGTGAGAGGCCCGCGTACCGCAAAAAAAAAAAAAAAAAAAAAAAAAGAAATACACCAACTAATGAAGGGTTAAAAAATGTTTAAAAAATGAAGATGAATGTGAATAGCAAAATGGTAAGCACAGCTACTGCTGACAACTGCCTGGATAAAGAAAGGAGTCGGAGGATGGGAAGGTGTCAATCTTATTTGGCAAGAGGACTTCTCTCTCTCTCTCACTCTCTCTCAAAATTTCACACAGTCTTGTGGAATACTGAGTCCCCCCTATACCTATCGCCCAAATTCACCAGATTCAATCAAGATTTTGCAACATTACATTTATCTTTCCTTTTTTAAAAAAAACTCGAAGGAAGATTTTGATATTATTTTATTATTTAGGAGATTCAGAGAAGAAAGCAGGGGACTTTATTTTGGGGATGGGCAGAGGCCTTTGTCTTTAAACACTTCTTTCAGAAACAACAAAGAGTTAGCTTTTCCCATGAAAAGATTTGGCCATCTTTATTTTCAATAAAATGTGTGTGATGCTCCTTTCCATAAATACATATACTTCATAACCTAAAGAAATGAAACTCTGTGGGATTTTAATGTTAGTTTCCCAAACTTGATCTCTCATAAAGTACTGCAGATTGTGGGGTTTTTTGGATACTAATTTACATCTTCATCTGTGATAAAAATAATAATCCGACAGGAAAACTTTTCAACAAGGAGAGAACATTTATAATACTGAAAGACTGAGTTCTCTATTTCTGGCTGCCACAAGTAATTAGTCTTAATAGCTATAGTTGATTCTAAGTAATAATTCACTGAAAATTACACACTCTTTGTGGAAGAAATAAACAGTACATTCAATTAGACCTATTTCCTTTGGTACAAGCATTCCAGAAGTGAAATATATTTATCTTTCTGATGTTAGAATTTCAATGGTTAAACAATGATTAAAAATTAAAAATAATTTTTAAACACTTTATTGAAGTATAGTTGATTTACAACGTTGTGTTAATTTCTGCTCTACAGCAGTGATTCAGTTATACATAGATATACATTCATTTTCATATTCTTTTCCATTATGGTTTATCACAGGATATTGAATATAGCTCCCTGTGCTGTATGGTAGGACCCTGTTGTTTATCCTTGGAGCTCCGTCTTTATTCTGCATGTTGATTAATTGGACTCAGCATAATCAATTGCAAAGGACGTCAAAGTTTCTGCAGTTAAGTGCTTCAGGGAGACAGGGATTCTCAGTGCTGAATGGAGACACTGGACTCTGCTTAGCACCACGTGGAATGAGCTGGACCTGGTTCGTTTTAGCACGAGACTGGTTAAAATCCACATAGCGCTGAGATAATAGGAATTACCTTAAATTGTATTTATTTGCTTAAGGGTGTATGTCTTGGTTTCCCAGATAGACTGCAAGCTGCCTGAGGGGATAAACCGTAGACTATACCTCTTTGTTTCTAGCGGACAGCTATGCTTACAATTAAGCACTCAGTAATTATTTGTTACATATACTAATGAGTGAGCTCAGGATGAGTAATCAAAGCTGGGTATTCAATCTCCTTGCCTAAGCTCTTTGGAACAGGCACCTGGCTTACCAGGCATACTGATCTAGTTTTGGGGGGATTGTTGACTCAGTGGGGAACAATATAAGTTTGTAGAAATGCAGAGAAAGGCACTGTGGACGGAGGAAGAAGAAAGGAGTTAAAACTATAAAAGTATAAGGGGGCTTCCCTGGTGGCGCAGTGGTTGAGAGTCCGCCTGCCGATGCAGGAGACATGGGTTCGTGCCCCCCGGCCACAACAGTGGCCCGCGTACCGCAAAAAAAAAAAAGAAAGAAATTTCTTAATTCATATATCAGCTCTACAGCTTTCCTTACAAGTCATCATCCCATCACTTCTTAAACATGACAGGGCAGTCTATTTCTAGATAACTCTATTGGAAAGAATGCTGACCTTAATTTAAACCAAAGTCTACCTCTTTTTAGTTTTTCCCCATTGGTACGTGTTCTGAACCTCTGCAGACATATGCAAACATAGAATCCCTTAAAGAATGAAGCCAGCCCTTCAAATATTTGGAAAAAAGAATGACATCTTCTTTAAGTCTCTTTCTCCAGGTTAAATATGCCAAGTCCTCCGATTGTGTCTTCTGTAACGTAATTTGGAATCTCTTCACCATCAATGTCACTTTTGTGTGGCTGTGCTCTAAATTGTCTCTGGATTATTCTTAAGATGTGTCAGCCATGCACCTTTGGATGGTACCTGAGCAGGGGAGAATAGAGCAGGGCTAGCACCTCCTTTCTTGCTTATGATTGCCTCCACCTTCAGTGCACTGCCACCTTCACCTACAGTTGTGTTTGAGTCCACCCAACCCTCCCAGTCATCGACGGAATGCCGGCCCAGAGTCAGCTAGCTAGGCTCTGACCTGTGTGTTCCATCCTGGGGGCACTACAGTGGCTAGTTTGCCCTCCCAACCTTACCCTCTTCTTAGGGGATCAGCCTCTGCCAGCTCCACAAGGGATAGCCCCACCCTCTACCCCGGGACCTAGGAGACCCCGCCCAGGTCAGTTAGCCGTGAGGAGCCTTTGGAAGGTTGTGGAGACATGGAAGTGGCTCTGCCTTTTGGGATGGCTATGGGCAAGAAGGGAAACCAGGCTGCAGAGGGCATGAAGGAGGCTTCCAGAAGCAGGGAGGAGTCCATAAGGGCCCCATGGAAACAGAGTCCGAGAAATTAACCAATAATTGTCCACAAGTTTCCACTGAACCTCTTCCAACTAGTTTGTATGAGGTTTCTCTGTTTGTAAGGTTAAGTTCATTTGCATTCAAGATTCTTCGAATGGATTTTGGTTCTGAACAAACACTCTTTGCCAAGACTTTAAGCAAGCCTTGGAATCTCACTGGGCTTAATTTTCCTTATGGATAAATTGCATGGTTGTCCCATAGTCTGCTTTCACTCTGTGCCTCTACATGTTATTATTCCCATTCTATAATTCTGTACTCGGGAGGGTTTTCATTTTTTAAAAATAAAAACTGAGGTGTATAACTTTATATATAATCCCTGGTAAATTTCACCTTGGTTCCGGTTAATCTTCCAAAACATCTCACATATTAGAATTCACTGGGGTCTTTGATGATCAGATAGTAGCAAACAGAAGAAAACTTGAGAGTAATAAGATCATACTTCTTCACAGAAGTCTGTGTAATAGTTGTCTCTCACATTGGATGAACTGTCCAGAAATGTCATTTCCATGGCTTAGAAATTCATTCATTCATTAATCTGTTTATCCATTCAGTAATTTCACTAGTTCGTTGTTGATTGAGGGTATGTTTTCCAACATCAGCAGAAACATATGAGAGCAGTAGGTGCAAAGCTTTGATTTACTGTGATCTGTTAGGATGGCCACCCCAAGCACAAAATGTCCACATCTTGAAGGACCTGACAAGTGGTGCATTGGACCGACTGGAACGCCCAGTCACCACCAATTATGCAAGGTCAGAGAGGCTGCATAAAGAACTAGTCAAACTCAGACTAGTCAATTTGCTATTTGCTGGCAACCTGGGCATAAAGACTTGGTGGGAAAGGATGCAGGAATTTTGGCTAAAATGAGCTATGGGCTTATCTTCAGATTCCAATTATGCAAGGCTGTCCCCATCCCTCGTTACCTCAGATAAATTCAACAGCAGCTTAGAGTTCAACTTGGGAGCTGGGAGCCAACAAAGAGTAAATCTTTGAGGCAAAATGTGGGCTGTGTCTATTTGTGGTTCATAGATGCTTCAAAAAGACAGGGAGGCAGAAAGCAAGACTGACTCCCAAACACCGTGGGTTGGGAACACACACACCTCTGAATATGTGAGGAGAAGAGGAAGAGCAGGAAAGAAGAGGCAGACACCTGCCTCACTGTCGCCTTGGCCACCATCCCCAGAGGGCTTTTTGCAGCTGGTTCTTCCCGAGTAACCATCGCGCTCCTGTGAAGGAACCATTGAACCCTCAGTCCTTGTGCCTGGTCTTGGGATCTGGAACAACCACAACTGTTCCAGACCCCAAGTCTGAACTTTCGACCTTCCTCAGCCCCTCAAATGCCTGCCCCACCCCATTCTATTAGCTCCCCTCTGATCTCAGTTTTTTCCCTCCCCCACCACTCCCTCCTTCTGCTTCAGCTGCTCAGTGAGCCCCCATCCCTGGTAGAATCCCTCAGTTGGGCTCAGTTTCTTTTCTTTTTTTTTTTTTTAATTTTTTTTAATTGAAGCATAGTTGACGTACAATGTTGTGTTAAGTTCTGCTGTACAGCAAAGTGACTCAGTCATACACATATATACGTTCTTCTTTTAATATTCCTTTCCATTATGGTTTATCACCGGATAGTGAATATAGTTCCCTGTGCTGTACAGCAGGACCTTGTTGTTTATCCATTCTAAATAGTTTGCATCTACTAACCTCAAACTCCCAGTCTATCCCTCTCCTTCCCCCCCTCCCCCTTGGCAACAACAAGTCTGTTCTCTGTGTCTGTGAGTCTGTTTCTGTTTTGTAGATAGGTTCATTTGTGCCATATTTTAGATTCCACATGGAAGTGATATCATATGGTATCTGTCTTTCTCCTTCTAACTTACTTCACTTAGTATGATAATCTGTAGCTGCACCCATGTTGCTGCAAATGGCATGATCTCATTCTTTTCTATGGCTGAGTAGTATTCCATTGTATATATATGTACCGCATCTTTATCCATTCCTCTGTCGATGGACATTTAGGTTGTTTCCATGTCTTGGCTATTGTGAATAGTGCTGCTATGAATATAGGGGTGCATGTATCTTTTTGAATTATAGTTTTGTCCGGGTATATGGCCAGGAGTGGGATTGCTGGATCGTACGGTAATTCTATTTTTAGTTTTCTGAGGAAGCTCCATCCTGTTTTCCATAGTGGCTGGACCAACGGTTGGGCTCAGTTTCTTCATCTGGAGAATGGGCATAATTACCCCTACCTCATGAGGCTGGAAACACGCTATGTGTGTTCAGTGTGAGGGGCAGGCCTGCTCATGGCACCCACCCAGTGAAGGGTGGCCCGTTCTCTACTGTGTCTTCCCCTCTCCTCACAAATATGCTTTTCCCTTCACTTTGGAAAAGACCTCTGGCCTTGCCAGCCTCTCCCTCCTTCTCCTTATTCTCAGACCTCAGGAAGGGCTCCTCTGCCCCCTGCCTCCTCGCCACCAGCACCACACTGCCAAGGACGTTATAGCCTCGCTCCGACCCCATCATCCCCCATTCTGTCCTCATCCTGCCTCCGCTCTTGGATCCAGCCTCTCGAGTTCAAAACCTCAGTGTGAGTCTCAATGCTTCCCTCATTTTCTCTCTCTCTACTCAGCAGATGACTAGATTTGGTTGATTCTGTCCCAGAAATGTCCCCTTCTTACCCATGGCCCCAAAGCCAGCCTCCCCACTGTCTCTGACCAGGACCATCATGGCTTGTCTCCCTGCCCCAGGCTTGGACTCTTCACTCCACACTTCTGGCCCAGCTCTGCTTAAACACCTTCAGTGACTCTGTCATCTCCAGGACAACGTCTGACTTCCTTCACAAGCACATGGGGACCTACCGGTGGCCTCAGACGTCCTCACCGCAGGCCAGGCCTGTCATACACGAGCTGGACACAGGGACCTCCACGCCACACCCTGCCCACGCCAGAGACCCCGGGCCCCCCTCGGGAGCTCCTGCACTTCCTTCTGGCTGGACCGTTGCTGCCCCCTCAGTGTTAAACTCCTCGTGCTGCTTTAAAACCCACAACAAACGTCTCCCAGCCTCCTCCGCAGGGACCCCCAGCACTTTGTCCACAGCCCACGGCTTCCTATCAGGTACGCAGGCCCCCAGGACCGGTGAGCTTAACCACGGTGGGAGCGTCGGCACCCGGCCCGGGTCAGGCTCACGCTAAGTGACCAAACACTGGCTGATGCACCCTTAATAAAATGAGATGAGAAGTGCTTTGGGGACCCCTGAACCCAGAGGCTGAGGAACCATGTGAGAAGCGAGTGGTGTTCCAGAAGGGCAGAGGGAGCCCCTGCCCCACTTACGCTTCAGGATAGACTTGAGATCTCGATCAGGTCCAGAAGCTGCATAATGAATTTACACTCTGGCACGGAGTGGTGGTTCGGACCAGAGACTGCAAACGAGGTCTAAGTTGGCTTGGCCGGTGCTGAGCTCACTAAGATGACAGCCCTCACGGAGAGGAAGACTTTGCCACCGTTTATAGGCGAGTTGCTGGTGTGCATTAATCACCCTGACTGTTCAGGGCAAGGCCATAGTGATAGGAGAATGTCACAATAAGCCCTGAGAGTTGAGCTCAGCAAGAACAAGGGCAGGTTGCGAAGAGAGGCCCATTCAGCTCTGCAGACACTCCTTGGGAAGGCTGAGCCCTGGGGCCCTGGCGGGTGGAGGTTTCCCAAAACAAACCCGACCCAGAGACTTTAGAAATCAGAGCCCTGATTTCTGACCCACAGGCAAGCTTGCAAAGCGGCACGTCGCCAAACAGCCAACTTCGTGGTTTGCAGCAAAGACCAGAGGGAAGCATAGGATTTGGAAACCCTCGAGGCCACGGTCACGAGAAGAAGGTCAGCTCGGCTCCGAGCACTTCTGAGAGAGACAGAGCCGGCCACGCGGAACAGGACAGATGGGCTGTCAGGGAGGGACGCCCATCAGCGCTGCTGTGCGGGAGGGAATGTGGGAAAGCTGTGCGGCCCCGTCAGGGATTCTACGTGACACTATGAACATGTAAGAGCCGACATGGAGGCGGCATCGGCAGAGGTTAATGGAGGCCTCAGAGGGCTTATTTATTATTGTTATTTTTGCCTCCCTCACGTGGTTTGTAGAAAGTGCTTTGTCAAGATGGGCAGGCCCAGTCATGTAAAATGACCTAAGGCTGATTCTCAGGGGAACCCCTCTCTGACGCAGCTAGAAGGCAGCATGGAAGCATGAGGGAGTGAAGGGTGGGCTGAGCAGCACAGACTCAGAAGGAAGAATGATCCTCTGGCCCCCTCCAGACTAGGCAGCAGCTCAAAGCCCGGGGCCTGGAGAGGATGGGGCCTATGGCCCGACTGCAGAAAAGGAACAAGCATTCTTCAAGGTGAACCAGCCTGGATTGGTTTAAAAAGTATATCAGATGGGAATTCCCTGGCCGTCCAGTGGTTAGGACTCCACACTTCTGCTGCTGGGGACCCAGGTTCCATCCCTGGTCGGGGAACTAAGATCCCGCAAGCTGCGTGGTGTGGCCAAAAAAAAAAAAAAAAAGGCTCAGCAAGCCCAGTGCTACATTAATTACATTATACCTGGAAACATTTGCCAGGGGATTGATGTATCCCATGATTGACACAAGGTGATGATATCCACAGAGATGGTACAAATTCCAGGCCTTTGTCTAGTGAGCTCTATGTGTGTGGAAAAGCTAGGCTCTTCTCCATAGGATGATGAGCCACTCTAAAGAGAATGATACTGGACATTGTTTTCCTTGGATCTCTCTCTCCATCCATCATCTATCTGTGTCTGGAGACAAGGCTGGATCAGGCAAGAAGAGAAGGCATTTACATGGATGTGCATCAAGAGATACACAGAAGCTTTCGAGAACCTCAGGATGTTTTCTTGTATTTATGTATTTGTTCCATGGTTCTCTTTCTTTCTGTTTGAAGGGTCTTCTTTTAGGTTTGGAAACCAACCTATTACGACTTGGATTTTGGGTTCTGAACAAGTGTATTCATACGCTACGAAATGACCAAATTACTTTTTCACAGAGTTCACCCAGGCTTTCCAGGAACCCAGGAAACCAAAAGAGGGGTTTTGCGATGACTTACACGCGGACCACGAATAAGACCACTGAGCGGCAAGCTTAAGAAGTCAGTGAAATCCGGGGGACACACGTGTCTTCGAAGGGACAAACCCATGCAGAAGAGGGTCAGGGGTCAAGACTTGCTTGCCCTCGGGCACCATTTTGTAAGCCTGCTCATGGTGTGGTTGGCCAACATCTAGCAGCTCCTCTGGAACATCTGGGGCCTTCAGCAGCTGGGAGAGCAGTGAGGCAAGAGTGAGTGGCCAAAAGGTAGAAGGGACCAGAGAGGGGGGAATAAGAAGGGCCTGGCCGCCAAAACTCAACTGGGAAGATGGCGTGATCCAACTCCTTCTTATGGACTGGTGTTCCCTTCCGTATTAGCCAGATCTAAACAGTCCCCTTCACAGAACAGCTGTGATGAACAGCTTAGAGGAGCATCTTAGGAAAAACCACAGTCCAGGCTGATGCGGCCGTGCAGTCCAGGGATCTCTCAGCCAAGGGGGTTGGCTACAGGTGAGGCCAGGAGGCCAGGAAGGAGAACTTGAGCTCATGGTACCAAAGGGACACAGCCTTAAGGACAGCAGTATTCCAATCACATGATAGTTTGACAGGAAACAATAAATGGAGAAACCAATGAGAAGGCCCAGGATACTTCTTTGGAAAATCCTAAGGCCTTGAGCGTTAGCCAGGGTTATACAAGGGCTGTTCACATTTGGCTGGAGAGTTGGCTCTAGGGAGAACTCATGATCAAACACTCCCTGGATGTGTCTTCGTAGGAATGATGAACGCTGCTGATTCCGGAGCTACTCTAGGGCCAAGAGAAGCTCCAAGGTCCCTCTGGTCCAAGTAAACAGAGAAGAGGGCCTCCCAAACTCCTGGCCCTAACACAGCAGGGAGGCTCTTGGCCAATGGCTTCTTGTTGGCTGGACCATGCCTCTCATGACCTCCTGGGCAGCTCTTCTTGGTGTTACAGGCAGTAGTCATCCCAGCTGGGTTAAGAAAAGGTAACAGAGTAAGCGGAGAATTCAGGGCACTAGTTGGAGTTAAAAGATAGACTTCATCAGAGTAACCAGCACTTTCCTGTTTTTAGGGCATATAATTACAATGTTTGTATTCAGCTTGGAATCCAGCTTCCTGTACTGACTCAGTCCACAGCAGCCCCTCCCTCTCTCTGTATTTCTACAGGACATGTATTGCCTTGAATCATTCTTAAATGTTTCCTGTATACACCACACTCTTTCCATTTTAATAATCCTATACTGTGCCTGTAACGAAATTCAAAGGCAAGTGAATAATAGCCAGTTCTTGTCCTCAAGGAACTTCAAGTCCAGTGAAAGGAACAGGCACATAAAGAATAACATTACTTGGAAGCACAGAGGTAGGAGCCTTGAGGTTGGCTTGACCAGTGGGGCTCAAAGGAGGAAGAATGGACCAGGATGTTTCTCCGAGAGACAAAGGGTGTGATTTTTATCCCTGAAACCAGAAGTGGAAGCCAGGTGGAGAACCACTGTGGAAAATCCCATGGAAATCTAAAACCAGTGAAGCCAGAGTGGCCACAGACGTGGAAAATCAAGTCTGGGGGCACAAAGCAGAAATCGGGAAGCAGAGAGTAGAGAACAATAAGGACAGCTATGGGGTTCTTGACTAAAATAGTTATTGTTCACAGCTTTTGGGGGCTGCCGGGACAAAGTATGTGGTTGGGTCTGTTGGACTGAAAGGACCAGGGGTAAAATGACAAGAAGAACAGATTTAAGAGATGATTAGGAAGCAGTTGAATGTGAGACATGAAGGAGAAGGCGGCATCTAATATAATCCTGAGGTTCTAGCTTGTAGTCTGCCTGGTAGATGCCTAGATGCCTGGTGATTTCATAAACTATCATTCAGATTAGGGGAGGGGAAGGCTGAGAGGAGGAAGGGGATGAGTCCATTTGGGGCATGTTGAGTTTCAGGGTTTTCATGGGATGGCAAGGGAGACTGGCTGCTTAGCGGGTCACTGGAAATATGGTCTCTGTATCACAGGATGTGTGTCAGGACCAGAAACCACATCTGGGAATCATCAGCCAGGGAGTAGAAAGAATCGCCCGCAGAAAGGGAATAGCAAGTCCCAAGACCAAAACTTGGGGATCACCTACATCCCAAGAGCAGCCATGAGTATGAGAGAGCCATTCAGTAGGGTGGTCATGGCAGAAGCTGAACTGTAGAGTAGAGGTGGAGGAAGAGGTGGAAAATGGGACAGTGGAGGCGGTGAGGGTAGCCTTCTTAAAAAGTGAAATTGATGGTGAAGGGAAGGTGTGACACGGAGTCGTCATTTGAGAAGGATTTTTAGAGCAGGGAGTCATTAGCATGTTTGAAGGACATAGAAAAGGAGCCAAGGAGGAGACGGGATTGAAGGTCCAAAATAGAGAAGTGCCGGCAGAGAGCCGGAGGTCTCAGGGGAGGGACAGGGGAGGGGTCCGGTGGCAGGGCGGCCTTTAGAGAGCCACGACCCTTCATCTTCTGAGGCAGAGGAAAAGCTTTCAGGTTGGATGAGGAGCTGGGTGAAGCTGTGGGGCAACAAAACACACCCCTGATCCCAAGACTTGTGTGTGTGTGTGTGTGTGTGTGTGTGTGTGTGTGTGTGTGATGCAAACCATACTGTCTTGCATATAGGAGTCAGTTTTCTCTGTGAGTTTCAAGCTTGAACATTTTCTCTCCCTTAGGTAGTCATGTCTTTAAAGGTAAGGACTGTGGCTTTGACTACTTTTTGCCATCTCAACAGCACCAAGGACAAGAATTGAGTGAGTCGCCAATGAACCTGGCCCTGCTCATCACTGATGCCCTTCTCTCAGATTATCCAGGCAAGTCTTTACAAAGCACTGAGTACAGGCACTTTTCATCTCTTGAGACCAGGGCTGTGCCTTTAAAGGTTATTTGTATTGACCTGGCATACTTCTCAAGCATGAATTTAATAGGAATAAGGCGAGGAGAAAAACTCAACTTACAGTTGAAAAATAAGAATTACTAGGTAGAAAGAGACGATATTAAAAGAAACAAAGCTTCCTTTCCTCTCTTTTAAGTTGCTATCTTTTAAAAATTTTTATTATTATTATTTTTGCGGTACGCAGGCCTCTCACTGTTGTGACCTCTCCGATTGCGGAGCACAGGCTCTGGACGCGCAGGCTCAGTGGCCATGGCTCACGGGCCTAGCTGCTCCGCGGCATGTGGGATCTTCCCGGACCCGGGCACAAACCCACGTCCCCTGCATCGGCAGGCAGACTCTCAACCATTGCACCACCAGGGAAGCCCTAAATTATTATTTTTTAATAGATCTTTATTGGAGTATAATTGCTTCACAGTACCGTGTTAGTTTCTGTTGCACAACAAAGTGAATCAGCCATGTGCATACACATGTCCCCATATCCCCTCCCTCATGAGCCTCCCTCCCCTCCCTACCCCACCCCTCTAGGTCATCGCAAAGCACTGAGCAGATCTCCCTGAGCTATGCTGCTGCTTCCCACCAGCCAATTACTTTACATTCGGTAGTGTATATATGTCGATGCTACTCTCACTTCGCCCCAATTTTGACCTCCCACCCCGTGTCATCAAGTCCATTCTCTATGTTTACCTCTTTATTCCTGCCCTGCAACTAGGTTCATCAGTACCATTTTATTTATTTATTTTTTTAGATTCCATATATATGTGTTAGCATACGGTATTTGTTTTTCTTTCTGATGTATTTCACTCTGTATGACAGACTCTAGGTCCATCAGCATCTTCTTTATCCATTCATCTGTCGATGGACATTTAGGTTGGTTCCATGTCCTGGCTATTGTAAATAGTGCTGCAATGAAGGCTGAGCTGGATGGTTCCAAGGTGGCAATTTGGTACATTTGCTCTTTCAGCTTCCTTCCCCGTCTCTATATTAGTCATGACAGGGCACACAGTACACTCTTTGTAAACATGGGGCTGAATCAAGTCTATGAGCCTTTACCAACCAAGCAAAGAGCAGAGCATTTTTTGGCTTCATCCTTTAGCTTTGACCAGATGTTTGGCACAGATCTACTAGGAAGTTTCCTCTGTATTGCCACCTGGCCTCAGCTCTTCCCTTCTCAGTCAATCACAGCATTTAATGTGCACCCTATTCTTTTTTTTAATTATTATTGATGAATAGTTGATTTACAATGTTGTGTAAATTTCTGCTGTACATTAAAGTGATTCAGTTATACATACGTATACATTCTTTTTTTAATATTCTTTTTCATTATGGTTTATCCCATGATATTGAATATAGTTCTCTGTGCTATACAGTAGGACCTTTTTGTTTATCCATTCTATATACAACTGTCTGCATCTGCTAATCCCAAACTCCCTATCCATCCCTCCCCATCCCCTCCCCTTGGCAACCACAAGTTTGTTCTCTATGTCTATGAGTCTGTTTCTGTTTTGTAGGTAGGTTCACTTGTGTCATATTTTAGATTCCACATATTAGTGATATCATGTGGTATTCATCTTTGTCTGGTTTACTTCACTTAGTATGATAATCTCTAAGTCCATCTATGTTACTGCAAATGGCATTATTTCATTCTTTTTTATGGCTGAGTAGTATTCCATTGTATATATGAACCACATCATATTTATCCATTCATCTCTCAATGGACATTTAGGTTGCTTCCATGTCTTCACTATTGTAAATAGTGCTGCTATGAACGTAGGGGTGCATGTATCTTTTTGAATGAGAATTTTTTTCCAGATATATGCCCAGGAGTGGGATTGCTGGATCAGCCATATTCATTTTTAGCACTTGGTTATACTCCACTTAACACCTTAATAGTGCTTACAGCTTCCTATCACATAGTATAGTTATTGGTGTTCATTCATATCTTATCTCCTTCACACATCATACCCAAAGTTCCTAGAGAGCAAGGTCCATGACTGATTCATTTTTATATTCCTATTGCAGCAACCAGATTAGACATTGAATAAATATTTGTTCTCAGATGAATAAGTGATTCACTGTCTCATGTGTTCATGCTTCTCTGAACTCAGATTTCCCAGCTATAGGATGAGGCAGCTGAACTAGATCCTTTAAGGTCCTCCTCACTCAAACTTCCAAGTATTTTATGAGCCTGTTTCCCTTCCTGACTTCATGTACATTAGGGAGTCATTCCTGGGAGTGAACCAGTGTTTTAGCCCTGTGCTAGGACATGATGGATTTAGAATTTAAAATCTAGATGGAGAGACAGAAATAACCCACATGAAAATAGCCCCAAATATGACAAGCTTCTTATGCTGAAGTCTGAATTGTGTGCCAGACCCTAGAGGTGAAAAGACAGACAGAAAATCAATGCCAAGGGTCCAGATGTGGGCAATGTCACTTTAGCAATTCCCTGTTACTGCTCAAAACACCCTGGGCAGGACGGCACTTTCAGTTGTGTTGGACCTTCACTGATTATATTGCGGAGAAAGGAATCGGAAATGGAGTCGGTGATCAACCTTCTTTCTTGGCAGTGAGCAGACTGTTGTGTTGTGATGGGGTAATGCAAAAGGGTTGGTCTGGTGAGGGTCTGGACACACAGTTGGGTGTCAGGGGGCCCATGACGAGTCTGAGTTGCAAGAGGATACTGTGGTCTTGAGGGAGGGAGCACACAAAGGGTCAAGTGTGAGGGAGAGAAGGGAAGAGGATGCTACTAAGGGCCAACATCCTTCGTTCCACTCCTGTGTCTAGGGCTGACCAGCCCCACTAAGGAGAAGGGCCTCAAGGCTGGAACAGAATGGAGGACACACCGTATGACGTGGACCCCAGAAGTGGGCTAGTGACCCTGCCGTACACAATGTGTAAGTGCTTCCTGTGCACCGGTCCATGGAATGGATGTATGTGATGCCTACCATACCCCTTCTATTTTCTTTTAAGGTCACTTATATCACAGTGTTTTGCACCATTTTGGGGCAGCATGATGCCATTACTGGTCCCATGGCTTCTGGGTCCCAGGACACAGAGAGCACCCCTTCCCTGCCAGTGTGACAGCATTATATTTCACCCAAGCCCCTACTGGGCCTTGGAGCAAGACTGAACTGTTGAAACCTTGAAGAGGAAGCCCTGTGAGGGTGTGCAAGAGGGCAGGCGGTTTTCAGTTCCCAGGAAGACCTTCGCTTTGGGGCTTTTGCTCTTTTCAATAAGGAAGCATTCATTTCATCCTCTTCAAATCTTGGAGATGTTGTGCTGAATGCATGAGGCTGTTCTCCAGGTTTTGCAGAGCTTAAACGTGATGCTTGTTTGGCCTGGTTGGGTGAAGGGGGGCCTGGGGCCAGCTGCCAGCATCATGGGACTTCCTCAGAGGCCGAGCTGAGTGCATGATCACATATGAAACCCCTGCCAGAGCCTCCCGGGGCCACAGGGGAGGGGCAATGTGTGGGGATCACTTGATGGGATGCCCTGGGGCCTGCAGCAGGTCAGTGAGGGCAGGGAGGCTGCAGTTACTACTATAACTGTGATGACACTGAGACCTGGGACAATCCGGGTAAAATATGCCCCCCCTGAGGGCAGGGACCACTCAGCTTGTACCTGTGGCAACCTCACCTCCAAAGTGCCCCAGGAGGGCTCTCAGGTCAAGTATCACATTCATGAGTGTTCCTATGTGTGCCCTCATATTTGTCAGACATTATGCTTCTTTTTCTTTTTCTTTTTGCTCAAAGATGCCTACCATACCCCTTCTATTTTCTTTTAAGGTCACTTATAGCAGTGTTTTGCACTGAGAAGGAAAATAATGATCTCCTGAGTGACTGATTAATGGAATCATAGAAATACTTTTCAGATGAACAACTGAAGCCTTTTATTTTGTTTTGTTTTTATTTTATATTGTTTCTTGTTTTATTTTATTTTATTTTATTGCAAAGGCTTTCTTTTTTTTTTTTATTTTTGCGGTACGCGGGCCTCTCCCTGCCGTGGCCTCTCCCGTTGCGGAGCACAGGCTCCGGACGCGCAGGCTCAGGGGCCATGGCTCACGGGCCCAGCCGCTCCGCGGCATGTGGGATCTTCCCGGACCGGGGCGCGAAACCGTGTCCCCTGCATCGGCAGGCGGACTCTCAACCACTGCGCCACCAGGGAAGCCCAGGCTTTTATTTTAAAAGTAACTTTGGTTGTATTCGGTTCACACCACGGCCTCGGCTCAGCTGTGGGGTAACAGCAGCACTTAACAAAGGATGAGAGAGACGCTATGTTTACCTGGAAACCCAGTGACCACAGAGCCATCTCAGAAGCAGGTCCCTGGAGCCTGGCCATAGCACACCCAGTACACTGGGCCTGCAAGAAGCACACGTCCGGCTTCATAGATTGTTCTCCTTGCATTTCCAAGGCCGATTTAAAGCCTGAGTCTAATGAGTCATGGTCACAGTGAAGGACTTGGAAAAGAACGTAGTTGAGATGAACCATTTTTCACAGTCAATGTCGAAGTTTTATCTCTTTGGCTGGTTCCGATTTAATCGATGAGTTAGTAGTTTGGTTAATTACTGATGAATGATTTATAAGTTGTTGTAGGAAATGTAGTATGAGAGAAATATGAATTGAAAGGACAAATATGGAAGGTTTAAGACAATAAAGTTACTAATAAGGCATAAAGCCCTTCCCCTGCATCCCCAGCTCTGTTAATGGCTCTCCACAGACTGAAGCATCGGATTCTACTGATTTTGCCACATACGTCCCTAATCGCTCTGCTCCTTTCTGTAAGACTGAGACAGTAACAGTATCTACCTCACTGGGTGGAGACGAGGATAAAATGCCTTAAAAAGGGGACCAGGGCATTCAGTAAGTTAGCGAATCTTATTAGTAAAAGTCTGGACTCTACCTCTGGGCAATGAAAGACTGAATTCTTCTAGCCTGAGGAAAGGTAGATACACTGCTAGGCTCTGAACCACCCAGATTTCCAAATTAGCCATGGAGTTCTTTCCAATGGGAAAGAAAAATGCAGAGAAAATGGTCTGTGCTGTTTGTTTTTGGCGGAGGTGGGGAGGGGATGTAGAATGGGGCAGGGGGAGCAGACAGACTGGGAAAAGGGACAGGGATGTGCAAGTCCAAAGTAACAGATACGTGTGTCTTAGAACTTTGAGGACCTAGGACGGGCCATGGTGATGTGAATTCTGGGGGAGGCTGGACCCTCAAAACCCTGATCTTGAGGTTCTGTGGCAAGATTTGCAGAAAGGGTAGAAGATCTCCACAAGGGACAGACATTTCTGTAGACCCCCAGGAGACGGGACCAGGGCAGGCCAGGCCACACCGTACCTGGAGTTTGTCACAAGTTCTAAGCCAGACTATTGACTTAGAAGGGCTTTCCCCTCTACCTTTGCTAGAAGGAGCTCCAACGGTCATAATTTCCTTTAGAAAAATAAAGAAAGGTAAATATTTCTTACCTTTCAATGTCAAGGAGAAATATACGCGTGTGCTTCTGTTACGATCACAAATAAAATTCATTTAAAAAATCACAAAATTTGTATTAATGTTTTAGTCTATATTGCATTTTCTCAGTCAATGGTACTAAAAGTACTACTACGACTGTGGGGACGTCTGAGAGGATTTTCTTCCCCTCACTCAGTATGGGTCCTCATTCTTGAACCCACTGAGAATGATTGGCTTATGGGTAAAGTCTAACTAACACGGTGCAGAATTCCATCCATGATGGGGCTCCTGCTTCTCTTCCAGACTCATCTCCCGGCATCCTCCACGCCCCTGAGAAGGTGATGCTCATGTGTTCATTCATTCATTCATTCCACTAATATTGATTATGCCCCAGATGGCGCTCAGCTCAGGTCAAGGCTCTCAGGAAAGGGCAGAGGAGACCCAGAAACCCAGCTCTCCTGGAGCTGACATTCCAAGTCCCGTGACAACTCACACTGCTTCACATCTGCACATTGTCCTTCCTGCTGAAATGTCCCATCTCCCCCTACTCTCTGTTTGCCCAAGCCCCACTCATAGCACAGACCACTCAGGCTCCCACCTTTGCAGGAAGCTTGTCACTGCTCTCCCAGATTGCAGAGTCTCCGTGCTCCCCACACGTGGCTCAGAGCACGTCCAGCTGGTGTGGAAATATCCTGTATCTGTCTGAACCCCTCATTAGAGTGCAAAGGTGCCTGTGCTGTATGCACTGATGCATCGCCAGAGCCCAGGCGTAGAACCTGCACCGGTAGGGCTTCTTAACTTTATGAAAAAATTGCCCAAACCTTGGCACAGAACTATCCTTCTGCCAGAATCATGGCCACTGATCCAGCGGTTCTCAACCCAGGCTGCACGTTAAGACCATCCGGGGAGCTTTTAAAGACGCACCATGGCCAGCTCTCCTCCCCAGAGAAGAAGTTGATTTCATTGGTCAGGGACAGGGTGCCCGGGCATAGGTATTATTTCAAAGCTCCCCAAGTGATTCCAGAGTTGAGAACAACTTACACAGTGGCACAGAAATAAAGGCCAAATCGTCTGGCCCTTCAGAAGGGTGCTGCCACTTTCGTGTGCATATCGAGGGCATGAACTAGGTCACCGGGACAACACGGAATCTCACAGGTACCTCACTGCGGTTCACCGTCACTCACTGTTTCTAATACCTCCGGGCCCCAGCCAGCATCATCTTCTCTAGGAAAGGCGTTACGTGGTGGAATAATCCATCACTGCTTAATTTCTACTGGTTTCTTCAGGGTGCAGACCAGGAAATTAGATTGTGGGCCTTCCGAGCAGATCAAGAACCCACGTCAGACTCTGCAGCCAGGCGCAGGGCAGGGCAGCATCTTAAAAGAAGCAAATAACAAAAAATCTCCCAAGACCACAGTCTGAGAACATTTGCTCTGTAGTACAGACCCTACGCTACAAATGGACAACCACGAGGAAGCTTTCAGTGTCTTTATGTTTCCCTCAGATTTTCTCCTACCTCCAAAAATATTCTCCAAAAATCCACTAAGCATTAGCTATTTTAGGATTTTCGCTATTTTATTACCTAATTTACATAGTTCCTGTACATCTTAAGTCCGTTTTAATTGTGTGTACCATTTCGTGGTAAATCATGATATGTAATCCCAACAGGATGCTTTATATATGCTTGTAGACCAATTATTCAGTCAGCCCTCACTTCTTCAGACCAAATAACATAACTTCAATTTGCATATGTTCCCTAGGTTATTGGAAAAAAATCTGTTTCAGTGCATTTAAAGTACAGAACACCGATGGTTTAAAATCAATTGCCTAGCTTTTCACTTGACTAAAACTCAGGTACCATTTAGTTCACAAAGATCATTTTAATTCAAGACGTACAGCAATGCTGCTCCTCTGGAGAAATCTTCCTCACCCTCCCCTAACCCGATTTCTTTCTTATCGGCCCTTAAACCCACAAGGCTACATTTGAAAATGATGAGTCAAGAAGAAAATATTTATAATGGGAGCAGCTGCTGGATTAGAAAAATGCACTGGCAATCTTTGAAAACCAGGGAGAATGTATCATACGTTTCTTTGATCATACCAAAAAGAAGGTGGGTTGTATCTTAGCCTAAGGCAGCAGTGGTGTCTTCCCAGGCCTACACTGGATTCTTTGTCCGGCCTAAACACTTGTTAATAAATGCAGCAGGAGCAGCGCCTCTGGAAAGTTAAGCCACATGGGGCCAGTGCCCAGGAACGGGCAAAGCCCAGCACACACTACAGACTTCTTCATTGTATCTGTCCATAAGCAGCCTCATCGCCTGGGGCAGCCCTACCGTATGACATAAAACTCACGCTGTGCAACGACCTGCTCCCTGTTGCATCTCCACTTCCTTTGCTTCCTGGACACTGCCTTTGTCCTGCTGTAGGCTGGTCATTTCCAGGTTCCACACGTGTACAATGGGGACAGTCACACCTGTTCTTATGTGGCGATCAGAATAAAATGGGAAATACGGATAGGGTTCTGGGAATCCTCAGACAAGGAGTGCGGCCACCCTGGTGGCTGAGCACCATGGCCAGAGCACAGGGAGGAACGGTGCCTTGGGTGAGTTGATGGGCCGGCCTTTAAAGATTCGGACTTGGGTCTCTGTAAGTGTGAATAAGAAGGCATTTGGAGGAGCTTATTCTCTGGGTTCCTCATTTCCTGCCTCCAATTCAGCATGAAGGAAGGATAAAGGAGATTCCAGCCTAATAACTGGGAGGATATTTTTAAAGCATTTTCCATAGAAGGCTACGTTAGTCTTTTCAGGCAATTCCAGAACCAACAGCAAGGGACCTGGTGATGACTTCAGCTGAATTCGCTTTCTCACTCCAACGGACCAGGTAACAGTGAAGAACACCCAGAGAAACAGGTCCCAGGGCTCTGGAGGCCCCTCTTTCCTTTGGCCACATGCCTCAGAATACTTCTGATTGTTAAGGAGAGATGAGTGACAGAAGGTGACTCATGGGAGCTGAAGGGGACTGTCCCTCTGAGGGATTCATCGCCTAGTTGAGAAGAAAGACAGGAAACCAAAGGGTTGCACAACAATATAAGAAGCACTGCAAGGGAGCCATGTCCTAAGGTGATGGGAAGCAGAAAAGAAGGACTTATCAGGTCTGCTGGAGAAGGTCAGGAAAGCTTCATGGATGGAGAGGCATCTGACGTGAGTCTTGAAGAATCAGTGGAGACTATCAGGTGGTCCAGGAGGGGCTAGCATGTGTGAAGGTTGGAGGCCTGGGGGAACTGTAATTAGCTTAGGAAGGCTGGAACCCAGAGCCCGAGCTCGGAGGGCCTTGTGTGTCTGGTGCTGGGCTCAGCCTGTGTGCACCTGGAGACTTGGATGGGACGACATGATCGCATCTCTTAGATCGTATATTTTAGAAAGAGGTGCCCAGTGGCAATGGGAAGGTGAACAGGAGGCAAAGGGATGAGCACAACTGCTACAGACCCTCTCAGGATAAAAGGATGAGAAGGAGTTGAGGGTGGGAACAGATCTGGGTGGGAAGGTGATGTACTGGGTTGAAAGGGGCTGTAGGTTACCCGTAAGGAGAGGCCGCGTACGTTTTGGGCAATGAGTAACCAAAGCACCGTGAAGAGGTCTCTGCTGGAGATGACTCTCCAGGGGGTGATTTAAATAGAGATGGCTGTGGGCAGCATGGTTGGCTTAGGGCTGTTGAGGGAGCACATGCAGCTGAAGATGAGGGAGGCTGGGGCACTAATATCAACTGGACACACAGGGTCTGTGAAAGGAAGAAAAGCAGAAGAATGTTGCACCACGGATGCCAAGGCGAGGAGGGAGTTTCAAGGTAAGGGGCCACCACCAGTGTCAAATATCCCAGGAGGACAGAATAAGGTATGTCCTGAAAAATGCCCTTTGGGATACAGGCATTTAGGAGGTCCAAGTATTTGGAGTAAGAACAGTTACAATGAAGAAATGCCAGGCAAGGGGGAAGCCAGATTTCAGCAGACTAAATAGAGGTAAGGGGAATGCCCTGGAGGTCCAGTGGTTAGTACTGGGCGCTTTCACTGCCAAGGGCCCGGGTTCGATCCTTTGTTGGGGAACTAAGATCCCACAAGCTGCTTGGCATGGCGAAAAAAAAAATTTTTTTTTAAAGAAGTAAGAAGGGAATAGTGGAGACAGCAAGGAAGGTGTGTATAAGAGAAAATGTTGAGAAGGCTGTGTGGACGTTCGGCACTCCTGTCTGCCGGTCGGACAACTTCAACCATGCCACAGGTGTTAGGACACCGTCAGCGTTACAGACAATCTGTTCAGCCCTGGGGATATAAACAAGACAAAGTCCACGCGCCCAAAGAGCTTTCCATCTGTGGTTCCAGAGAGACATATGGACAGACACGTCAAAATGCAAAATCATAAATTCTGGACAGAGCAGTGTTTAACGTAAGTCATGATCGGGAGGAAAACTACACAATCCTTGCTCCCAAGGAGCTTACTAACATTTAGTTTGTCTGCAGACAGCTATAATATAACAGAAGGGATAATGCTTTAGTAGAGGAGCGTTGTCCTTTGGGCACCCAGGAAAAAAATCAAACATATATATATATTTAAATTAACTTATTTATTTTTGGCTGCGTTCGGTCTTTGTTGCTGTGCAGGGCTTTCTCTAGTTGTGACGAGCGGGGGGCTACTCTTCATTGCGGTGCGCGGGCTTCTCATTGTGGTGGCTTCTCTTGCTGCGGAGCACGGGGTCTAGGCGTGTGGGCTCAGTAGCTGTGGCGCACGGGCTTAGTTGCTCCGCGGCACGTGGGATCTTCCTGGACCGGGGCTCGAACCCACGTCCCCTGCATTTGCAGGCAGATTCTTAACGATTGCACCACCAGGAGAGTCCAGGGTGTGATATTTTAAGGGGAAGTTTTACGAGAAACCTCTGGAGACACTGTCCGAATATACAGGAGTAAGAATCCAGTATGGATCTAGAGCACAGAGTCAGGCTTCTCGGAAAAGTTAATTGGATCTAGCCTTTTATATCCTCTCGAGTCACCAAGATCCAAGCTGCTCCTGAAACAAAGCCTGGGTCCATACCATGGAGACCTCACTACTATTTCATCTTCCCAAGGGCCTGTCCCGTGGCTCCATGATGAACGTAGGAAAACAGTCGTGCCCGTTGTTGTCAGTGCGCGTGTGTGTGCACTCTCCATGAGTACACAGTGCTCCTTGGGCAATGACATCACAGTGGCCTCAAGGAAAACAAACGTGGCGACCTATACTGGCGAAAGAACACTGAGCAAGCCTGCAATATACTCATACCATAGGGTCCTCTTTAAGGCTCTATCAGGAAGATTACACGTTCTCTCTCCCCCAGAGCCCTCATGTCCCGACTTACGTGTTCGTTTTTGAAAATATTGTATTGTATTGAAAATACTGTGTAAAGATAGGGCCTTGGGATAAAATATACCAATGTGAGGTTTAAATATAGTTGGATAAATTTTTTAAATTCCAACTTTTCCTGAAGGCAAGGGAACTTAATTTAAACAAACAAATGGTTAGAATCACCCACCAGCATGTAAACAAGGTCATAATTTAAAATGTGATCATCATTCTTACCGGTCCAGCCGTTACCCTGGTCTGAATTTCTAGCCCTGTTCTCTCTACACAAGAGGCTCATGTGAGCTGAGGTTTTGGCCTGTTTTAACAGCCACTTTTTTGGCAAACAACGGGTCAGAACACACAGCAATCAAATCAGCCTCTAAGTTGGCTCCAAACATCAAACGGGCCTGGATGTGATGGCGTAGTTTCAGGCACATATAAACTTTGCCTGTATTCTTCAGGGTGTGAGGCTAGCGCTTCTCTGGATCAGTAAATAAGCTTTTTGAAAAGCCCAAACAAACCATAAGGAAATCCTGTATTCTGAAACAAAAGGTATAAAAGCTAAGTAAAGACACACACTGCATTGTGTCCTTGGCCAGGATGTGAGCTGTCGCCTTGGGAGAAAGATAACATGAAAGATGCCATAAATGCAGGGCCAAGACTGCAGGCCCCATGAAAACAGGATAAAAAATAGCAAAAAAAAAAAAAAAAAAAAGAAGTGCTCCAAGTCCTTTCAGCTGGGCCGGGGGGAAATAAATCAAAAGAGCAACTCCCCGTTGAACTTGTTCAAGAAATGGAGACACAGGGGGAAGAAAATGAGAAAGAACACCAGGATTAGGTTAAAGTACATGAGGGCGGGAGAGAGAGAGAGAGGGAGGGAGGGAGGGAGGGAGGGAGGGAGAGAGGGAGGGGGAGAGGGAGGGAGGGAGGGAGGGAGGGAGAGAGAGAGAGAGAGAGGGAAAGGAAAGGAAAGGAAATGAAAGGAAAGGAAAGGAGGAAGGAAGGAAGGAAGGAAAGAAAGAAAGAAAGAAAGAAAGAAAGAAAGAAAGGAAGGAAGGAAGGAAGGAAGGAAGGAAGGAAGGAAGGAAGGAAGGAAGGAAGGAAGAAAGAAAGAAAGAAAGAAAGAAAGAAAGAAAGAGAAAGAAAGAAAGAAAGAAAAAGAAAGAAAGAAAAAAGGCAGAACGGGGCTCCCCTGGTGGCGCAGTGGTTGAGAGTCTGCCTGCCGATGCAGGGGACACGGGTTCGTACCCCGGTCCAGGAGGATCCCACATGCCGCGGAGCGGCTGGGCCCGTGAGCCGTGACCGCTGAGCCTGCGCGTCTGGAGCCTGTGCTCCGCAACGGGAGAGGCCGCAACAGTGAGAGGCCCGCGCACCACAAAAAAAAAAGAAAAGGCAGAACGATTTAATGGCAGCCAAAGGAACTAAGGGGAATAGGGTGTGCTTTTTTAAACAGTTTGCTTTTTTCCTTTTCCTTTGTTCAGGGGGAGGAGAGTGGAAAAAGAAAATGTAGGCGCATTTCATGAATGAGGAGAGAGGCGAAAGCTAGGCAGCTCTACATTCTCTGAGCTTTTAAATGGCTCTTTAAAAAGTATCTTAAACAAGGAAAATAAAAATAAGGGGTAAGGACTATTGGGAAATAATGAAGATGCTGTCAGTAAACTATTGAAAAGGAGGAGTTAAGGGAGAATTTAAAGAAATTGAATTTAGAGATATGCAAATGAGAGGTTTAGAATTTAGAGCTATGCAAAGGAGAGGTTGCGGTAACACACATCCTAGGGTATTTAGTGGAGAGATATATATATATATTCTTTTTCAGATTCTTTTCCATTATAGGTTATTACAAGATATTGAATACAGCTCCCCGTGCTATACAGTCGGTCCTTGTTGTTTATCTGTTTTATATATAGTCGTGTGTATCTGTTAATCCCACACTCCTAATTTATCCCCTCCACCACCCCTTCCCCTCTGGTAACCGAAGGATTGTTTCCTATAGCAGCAATTATTTCTAATGCCATCCAGTATACAGGGGGTACTAAGAACAGGTGTCTTAACATTACACTGCATCTAGTACTAATATCGTTCATGATAAATGCATTCATTATGCTCAGAGTCGTACATATTAGTCTGGGTCTCATCTTCACCTCCATTCTCAGTGGCAGTACGAGAGAACTGAGTCAAGCAAAAGGAGTTTAAAATGCTGTCTGGTATTAAATAGAAACAGAAATACATCCCCCCAGTAAAAAAGGAAACTCAGGCATTGGGCAATCAAGGGGATTGTTGGAGATCTAAGACCGGGTCAAGGACTAAGTAATGACCCATTTTCTAGAATTCAGACGTCTCCCCCAAGCAGAAAGAGCACAGAAGGTAACTTGGGTCTCAGGTGTTAAAGCAGCCTCACTGCTGGGAACCAGCAGGGGAGCAGGCCTGGTCTGCATTCACAATGTGGCCACCGCCAGAGCTGGGTTTTTTCCAGGCATTTTCCTCCTCCAGGACGGCAGAGCTAAAAATATCAACACCAAATCGTTCATTCGCCCCCTACCCCAAACAAATTTCGGAAGCACTCCAGCTACCTTGTGAATCGTGCCTGCCCCCTTACGCTGCGAGAGCAGCCCAGTCAGGAGAACGGAGGGAGAGGCCTTAGCGGTTCCTGCACACGGACCAGACCAAGGGAGAAACGAACCTTTAGCTAGTGATCACGGAGCGCAGGTTTTGAGAATTCAGAGGACATGGAGATGAAGGTGGCTGGTGGTCGCCCCTACACACCTTATACGTGTCTCTTGCTGAATTACCCCGTCCTGCCGCACTGGCAGGCGACAGACACAGACCTCCACTACGTCCTGCATTGGCCTTTAGGGGCCGCTCCAGTTTCTGCCCCTCCAGACTGGACCACGCATCCAAGGCCTCCCTGCTCACACCTATTACTCATCCCCAGCCACCTGATCCCGGAGCATCGTCAGGGTCAGTGTTTTCACTCTGCCTGCTTGGCTGTGCTGACGGACGGATGACAGCAAAGCACAAACCGTGCCAGAGAAGAATGTCCTCTCCTTCTGGGCTGATTCAGCTTGGGACAGGAAGACGGGGCATCTGGCATCTGATGACGCCCTTGATCATCCCTTACGAAATATTAACTGAAAAGGATTTGCGTCGGCCTGGTTCTGAGAAGGTCGCCCAGGATGGGTTTGAAAGGCAAAGGCCCCGTGTCAACAATGAGAGGTGATAAGCAGCTTGCCATTTCTCCGAGCTAACGTGAGGGATCACGTACCACGGGCTCGGTTGTATCTCTCTCCACAGATCGGTGTGTCTTTATGACAACCATCTCCATAGCAACCAGGTGTCCAGACACTAAACGGATCTCAGGGATTCTAAATCTCAGTGTGGGAGGGAAGCCCCTGTTGACTGTGGTTTCCACGGCACCATTTCGGGATGAGGGCTCATGGGTGAGCTCCGGGGATGGTTGGGGGGCTTCCCTAGGGCCCTGCTTGGCACAGGGACAGCCGCGATGGGAGAGGAGGCTTTATTGGATTATTTTTACTAATGCTCCAGAAGAAAGGGTAAACAGCAGGTCAGTTAAACTCTGATGAAACTAAACGGGAAAGAGTTGCAAACACCAGAGAGACTGGAGAAATTATGTCAATGGTAGAGGAGGATATAACCAAGTGGGGATTGTCCTGGTAAGCCCGGAGTTCGTACATCTGGGGGCCAAGGTTCCCAAATGAGAAGGCAGAGGAGGCGAACAATGCAGGGGTTGTTTGAGGAGGTCCGGGAGAGAAAGATGGCGATTAGGCCTAACACACAGGAGGGCGGGGTGCTGGGCTCACGAGGAAGGGGCGGCGCGGCACAGGCTCCTCCGGAGTGGCCAGGTGAGTACAGGGATCTGACCCGGGGAGGAACAGAGGGAGATGGCGGGGATGCGGGAGGCTAGGCGGGGAACCCCCAGAGCAGCATCTTCTTACGGCAGCGCCTTACCGCTGGAGGCAGCGGTGCCACGGATCACCCCAGGTTCTCACCAAACGTGAGTCCGGCTGACGCTGAGCCCTGCCCTCAACGGTCCCACCGTACCCAGGGCTTCTTTTGTTCTGAAGGGATGTCCCTGTGCTATCAGTACTCGGAGGGCAGGATAAGGACGGTCCAGACGGAACCAGAAGGAAGGCACAGATGATGAGACGGAACAAAGGGATACCAGTTGGAACCCCAAGGGACATCTAAACAGGCTGCGAATGGCCTTTTGGAGGGAACTCCCATCCCTGTCTCATAATCTAAACCAGGACCGGACTGGGCGGGCTAGCCTGCTGGGGAGGTAACACATGGGCGTGAGGAAGGAGGGCGAGGCCGCCTCCCAGCTCCCTCGCTTCCCTCTGCGATCACTCTATCATCAGCCCACAAGTCACAGGGTTGAGGTTTAAATGTGTGGTTTGTCTCCTGAACGAAGATAACGGGATCCCTTACACTAGGTGTGTCCCCTGAAGAGAGCTGACCCCTCCCCAAGGAGAGCTAGGGGTTAAACCTGTAACTGTCGGCGCGTCTGGCAACAAAATAAAAGGAAACCACATTCTCCATGAATGAAGGAAGAAGCAGGAGGAAGGTCGTTTGCTTCTTTGGTTTTTTTTTCCTTTTCTTTTTTTAAAACCTGAGTAAGATCCTCAATATGTTTGAGATTATTTAGCAAATTCTCTGAAAGCGGCCACAGGTCACTAACCAACAGATCGTGGATGTAGAACCCACACTCCTCCGACTTCCCTTCCCTCCTCGACCCCAGCGACAGCAGATTGGGCGTCCTGGGGGTCTCTGTTGAGTTAACCATTAACAATTCATAACAGTCCAGACCCCTGAACGATCAGTCCAGTCCTTGGAATGTTATTAGAAAATCCTATTTCTGGTCTGTTATGAAACAGAGGTTTTGATGTGCTGCCAGGTTTATGGGGAACTCTGGAAACAGAACACTTGCTGCTCAGAGAAGCCGAGGCCGGTGGGTGTTACATAAAGCTTTCCTAGCAACTCAAGTTTATCAGAGAATGTGAGGCTGCAATAGAAAAAAAAAAAAAAGCCAACGAGTTAATGCGAAACATGAACCAACCCACTATCCCCGTATGCTCTGAGGCCTTCCGGCACATTCGTGGGAGTGATTTTAACCCGTGAGGCCCTGCGACTCCAGGTGGTTGCAAGGTTCAGCCCAAGAATACAAGTTCAGAGCTGAAAGGCACCTCCACATGGACCTCACGGAACGCAGAGCAGCTCTTTTCGCCTCTGAACCAATTGCTTATTGAAATTCACACAAACGCATCTTCTTTGCCCTTCTTGTGGCTGCTCCCAGTTTCTCTGAGCACTGCAGGAATAAAAGGCAGCAAGATCACAGTGTGGAATCCCTGCCAACTTAAATGCACCTAATGGCGTGACTGTGAGTCTGAAGTCAATGGGTGAGAATCTCATCTCCAAACTGTCGGATCCAAAATTATGCAGATTAGGGTTGAATCCTTTTCTGTGGATGGCTGCCGACTTTTGAGAGGTTTCTGAAAAGCATATGTCCAATCGGTTGTTTGAAATCTCCCAGGGCTGGGAGGTTAATGGTGGTTGGGGGAGACCTGGGGGCAGAAAATGGGCACAGAATCCCATGTCAAAGCTGCAGAGCAAAGTCAATTACCGATCATGATCTGCTGACACATGACAGCCCGAACTGCAGCGTTCTAGAGAGGAAGGGAGAGATTCCCCAGCCACGAGGACGAGTCTGAGGCACTGGGCTGGGCTGGGGGACGTAGTCAAGGGGGATGATGGTTGAGTTGGAACTCGAGGGGACCGAGGACAGGCAGTGGGAGAGGCGTGGCTCCTTGGTGGACAGCGCTCGATAAACCTGCCCCGGGGACTGAAGGTCCCTGTCTGTGATGCCACCAGACCCCGGCTCAGTGCTTGCCTCCTGGACAGTCAGTGCGAGAACCCTCACTTCATTTGGGAAGGAAAAGAATGGCTTTCAGAAATCCCAGAGCCCCCTATCCATGTGATGACAATCACCCAGTGGGAGGATAGCCTTTCCTTACATAAATGAGATTGCTCCGAATCTAGAGGGCCCCTATTCCCCAGGCCTTCTTTGCTGAAGGTCGTGCAAGGGGCTGAAAAAGGTAAAAGCTACATGTTCCTCTTAAAACAAACAAAGAAGGAAACCCCAAGACATCCGAGTTGGATTTGAACTTGAATTCACCTGGTAACGGTGAATTTCTATTTTAGGTTGTCCTTGAGAAGTCACCAGAAATCCAGAAAAGAACTGGCACTGAGATGCCTCTTAAAAGATTCCATTAAAAGTGGGAAAAAAAAAAAAAAAGTTGAGGAACACCCAACAAAGGGCACAGGCCTGCCCAAGGGGGACAGAGGAGTCCAGCCACAGCTCCTCGTACGAGAAGATCTTATCCTGCCCATTTAATAATCAGAAGAGGGGGAACCCTCTGCAGAGGCCTGCCTGTCCCCGAGCATCCCCGCCCTGCCCGCAGGTAGGGGCGCCTCCCTGCAGCCCTGGAGGTTGGCTCGCGTCTGGCGGGGGAAAGCTATCTGCGCCCTGCATGGCCATAATGAGCCCATTTCAATTGAAATAAGATCAATACTACTCATTTTCTCTTGCTGGCTCCCGAGTGATTCATGAATCTGAAAACTAGTTCATGAATCACAGCGAGGTGGGGTTGTGGGAGCCCGGGCGGGGGAACATTTGTGCAGTCAGCGAACCTCGATTCCTTTCATGAACCCAGACATTAGTTGCATAACGCTTGCCTGCCTGCTGTGTTGAAACCAGCCTTTTCGGAAGCAGCTTTAGGCTTCTCCTTATTCACCTATTCTCATTCTCGAAAGGGAAAGAATGACTCTGGGTGCTGATTGTGTGTCCGTCTGTGTCGGGGTGGGTATCTCCATGCCCTTTGTGTAGCCGTGTGTGTGTGTGTGTGTGTGTGTGTGTGTGTGTGCGCGCGCGCGCGCGTGCGCGTGCAATGGTCTTTGTGTGCATATTGTGTGTGTGTGCGCGCGCGTGTGCATGTGTGAGAACCAGCCACGTATGACCGGCCGCAGGCCCTTTAAACCTGAACGGCCGCCAAGTTCATTTCTCAGCGGAGCTTCGTAAGGAAGCACGAGATGGGGCAGTTGGAAACCACAGCCCTGCGAGTGCTGATTACAGCCTGCTAAGGAAAATGAGATTTTTATCTCACAGGAATTCAGTTATAAAAATAAAATACAACGTCTGGCTTGATTCAGCGAAATAGACAAGCACCGGGGCGTTTGTGCATTTCACAGAGATGCTGGACAAGAAGCATGGCCTCAAACATTGCGTTTCAAGCGAGCCGGGGCGGGGGGGCGGTGAAGGGGGGCTACAGGAAGGAAGTGGGAGTGGAGGGGTGTGTGTGTGAGAGAGATGGAGGGAGAGAGGGAGGGAGGGAGGGAGGGAGGGAAGGAGGGGGGAGAGAGAGAGAGAGAGAGAGAGAAAAACCACCCTGCTGGCAAATGAATGCAGCGGGGATGATGTCATTGGAACAGTTGGAGGAGAGGAAAGAAAAACAACTCAGAGCTGGGCTAATCCTGTTTGCTGCCCTGAAGGGAATGGACGGCCGCCAGGGCAGGGAGTTCTGGGAAACCATATAAGGGTGCCAAACAGGCTTTGCCGCCAACATTAGAACTGACAGCTTTGTTCTTTGTAACTTGGCTGTCAGCCAGAGGCCTCATTTCAGCTCTGCAGCATGATTACCCTGGACGGCCGCCAGCCCTGCGCTGAGAGCTCCTTTTCTTCTCCCCGAGTTTTTTTTTTTTTTTTTTTTCCTCTTTCCCTTTGCCAAACATGCAGCAGTTACCATGGCAGTCGAAAGTAAAGTTTTAAAAAAAACACAACAAAGTAGAGAGGCACGCCTTGATCCAGATGTGCCATGTGAGCGGAGAGAAAAGGCAGTTAACCTAGTCTCGGGCCTCCAGCTGCAGGAGAAAACACGGAGCCCTGGCTGTCGAGCCCCGGGGAGGTGACTCCAGGATACACAGAGAGGACCTGGCCCGGCTGTTGACAGAGAGGGGCTGGCTCCCAGGCCTTGTTTGCCTTCTCTCTCTCTCTCTCTCTTTTCCTGAGGCATTGTGGAGTGCGTCATGTGAAACGGAAAATGTCACGATTTCCACTGGGAATGTGTCCACAGTTCTGAGAAAGCTCTAGAAACCCCGGTCCGCCAAGCACGAAAGGGAGCAGGAAGGTGGGGAGAGGGTGTGGACGGTCACAGTGGCCCCCGGTCACCAAGGTGAACCCAGTGAGCAAGTGATGGCCCGTGGCCACGGCCGAAGGACTCTGCTGGTGGCTGGTGCGCAGCCAAGCGGTGACCCTCGGGCCGGGCTGTGCCGGGATGTCGCCTAAGAGGGCGCTGGGGGGTTTGGTGCAGCGGGACCCCGGCCCCTGGAATCTTGGAGGGAACCCGAGGGCCAGGGGCAGTCCTTTTTGCTGCTCGGAGGAGCACCCGTAGTTTTGCTTTACAAGGGGATTCTGTGAAGGGTCCAGTCTGCTATTTTTAACCAGGTTCATTTCTCACCTGCTCGGAAAGTGGAACATCTCCTGGGAGGTGACACATCATGACCATCGGCAGGTCTCCAGGCCGGGAGCCGGCAGTTTACATAGAAGCGGGGTATTGGTCGCCAGCTGCCCTCACTGCACAGTCTGACCTGCCCACCCCCATGTGCAGCAGGATGCTGGGAAGGGCCTCTTCTGGTTCTAGAAGCTGCTGCAGCAGGGGCTGACTCAGCCGTTTCCTGGCCCCTTTAGTTGGGAGAAGGCAAGGCCACGGCAGGCGCTGTTCTCACCGGCCTGCGGCGGCCTCGCTGTGAAACCGCTGACCGTTTCCTTCCGATGGACCACACGGGCCCTCTGAAAGGGGCGTTGGCCTTTTGGGAATATGCATGATCACCTCCTCTGTCCAAGGATGGAAACGGAGGTGTCAGGGAGGAAAGAGCCCAAGGTCATGCAGGGAGGAGTCGCAGTAGGAGGCCAGCAGTCTTTACTCCTTGCCTCCTGCTTTTACCAGGGCCGGGCTGCCTTTCTCGGGACATATAAGGCTCGCTGGGAGGGGGGAGCTAGGAATCATTGCCTTTTTAGGGGAGCTGCTGAGGCAGAGAAGCTCCAGCCCCCTCAGAGGGCAGTTACCCTCGACCATCCCTGTGGGCCCATCCCTGCACCTCGTTGCTGCCCTGGACCTCCGGGCTGGCTGTCACCCTTGATGATGACATGACCACGGAGAGCTGAAGCGAGGAGGGCAGAGTTCCCGTCCAAAGACTCCCCATGGGCCTGGGGTTCAAGAGAACACCAGAGCCCAGGAGGTCAGGAGCCAGAGGCTAGCAAGAGACACACTTTGGCTTCAGGTCGGGGACAGAGCCAGTGAAAGCTGACTGGTGGGCAGAAGCGATCCAAAGACAAACGCCAGTTGCTTAAGAATCAGGAAAGGAATGGGCCACTTGGGTTCGAGAGCTGAACCTCAAATTTTTTGTTGTCCCCTACCCTTCACTGGTGACTCAGAGCTGTGCAGCTGATACCCCGTGCAGGGCCTGGCCGGGCCACATCTCTGTGCTCTGAACGGACTCGAATGAAGGAAAACGCTCACTGGTGAGCTTTGAGAAGCAGCCCTGAGACAGACGGCTCCGTGTCCATTTTGGCACAAGAGAGGCCTAGTGTCACAGTGTGTGTGACACCCCATGGCCTCCCGACCCTGGGGACTCAGCTTACCTCCCCGGCTGCTGCTGGGAAAGCCAGTCTCTGGCTGGGATGTCTGAACCTGCCCTTCCCACCTCGGAGGAGAAATCTGACTCCCTGGGCCTGGTTTTTAGAGGTCCAGCCTTCTGGCGGACAGTCCGAAAGTGGAGAAGGGCTAGTGGAAGGAGAAACAGACTGTTTCCTCGGGGGAAGCAGAGGCTCCTGGACACCCCCTCCAGCATCTCCACAGGGCCGGCGGGTACCGGGCCCTGCAGAGGTGAAATCACTTCCCCCAGGGCCTCCGCATACTTCAGGAGCCAAGGGTCTGACATGGCACGCGCAAAACAGCAGAAAAACCGTTACCCTCGCTTACAGATGAATGTAGGTTTCCTATCGGGTTTGTCAGGCAGACAGAAAAGGAGGATCCTAGGAGATTTTTCTTTCCTGAGAAAGCAAAAACAGATCTGCACGGGTGTACATGTGGGTCTGGGGGTAAATGCCTTTTCAGTAGCCACTGTGGCCTGAAGCAAGGCTAGTATTTGCAAACAGGTTACCTGTTCGAGTCCTCCTGTGCTCTTTCAGTTCTGGTGCTAGTTTTTCCCCCTCATTAAAGAAGCCCAATCTAATTTCTCACTTCCCCTGCATGGTAAAAATAATTACATACAGGCATTAAGCCTGCACTACAAATCATCGTACAGAGAGATTCCACCTTCGCCTTTGGTCATCACAAGACTTCACAGCCATTAGTAGAAAGCATTTAAAACATTTCTCGTTGTAGACAGACAAGTGAAACTCATCACCAGTCTTCTAGCTGGAGAGAAGCCTCTGTATGTTAGGGAAAGTCAGGGACCAGAAATTCAGAGAAGGCTCTGAATTGTGGAGCCCAGGGTCTGTTTGCTTACGAAGCAGAGGATGCTAGGATGGTCACCAGAATAAAACGCTCCAGCTGAAGATGCCGGCTCCGAAGTACTGCTGCTGCTTTAACGCGCACGGGATTTTTCTGCATTATCAGGAGCTCAAGCCTGAAGCAGGGAGGGGTGTAAAGAGGACCCTGGCGAGGCACGGGCAGCCACAGCACCCTGCACCCCCGAACCCACACAGCGCTCTCACCACCGTCTCCCGCGGACAGCTCTCCCCCGGGGTTTAGGATGGGCTGTGTTGCGGGGGGGAGGGAAAGATAGTGGCCACCTTCATCAATATCTCCCTTAGCTCCACCCAGATGGGTTTGGAGCATTTGAAGACTGATTCAGGTGAGGCTGTTTCTAGCAGGAGGGATTAGAAAACTTGCCATTTGGGAAACAGTGTTGAAGGTTTTTCGAGACTCAGGGGTTGGGTTTGCACTAACGTTTGGATATGCATGAAACCTGCACGTTCCTGGTCCCGGCCGTCACGCAGTGGGTCCGGTGATACCCGCGTGCGTGGGTCTCTGGGCCATCGTATTTAAACTCCTGCCACCCAGACATCTCTAGGATTGGTCAACAGGTTCATCGTTTTTCTCTTGTTCTACTGGTGCAATGAGGCCTTCCACCGAAAGATGGAGAGAGGAAGAGCCCCGCCAGCCTTGTGTGTGAGGCACACTCATCCTGCGTGTGTGACGCTCCCACCATCCCAGAGGCCACAGGGACAGCTGCTGTCCTTTGAATGGCCGTTCAGGTTCACTGGCCAGGGCCACGGAGCTAACGAGTGGCAGTGATGGGCCTATAACCCAAGTCTCCAGCGTCCTCTGCAGGCCCTGGGGCCACCTCTGAGGTGGGCCCAAGTGACACCACGGGGACACTCAAAACCCTTCCGGGCTCCTCCCCCCAAAAAAAAGCCCAACCCAGCAGGCCAGCAGAGCTATCCTGTGGCCGCACGCCGGGCACTGATTCTTAGTCTGCTTCCCGGTCCTTTTCTATTTACTCAAGAAGGCGTCTGTTAAAGCCAGGAATGTTCTTTCTTGCCACATAAATCTGTGCTGAGGTCACACACGGCACTTGCATCGGCCTGTTTGTGCTAAAGCTGGGACAGGATCTGAAGGGAAAGGAATGCCTCCATCACTTGTCTGTAGCGAGGGGCCACGGGGCTCTAGAGGCCCAGCTGAAGGGGTTCTCCGCAGTCTCCTCCCCGAGGTGTTGAGGCCCCTGCTCTGGCACCAGAGTCTGACTACTCTTCCTTTAGCTCAGGGCTGGCTTCTCCAGCCCCTGGATGAAAGGGGAACCTTGTGGCCTTGGGTTAGTCGCAGACTTCGCCCATTGCCTCAGTTTCCCCATTTGGGTAGAGGACCTCTCCAACGCATCTGATGATGCTGTAATCCAGTGAGAGCGGCGGCAGAGAAACTTTAGAAATAACCGATTGCCCGTGGCAACCCATGGCACGGTCCAACGAATAGTGGGATGGAAGATGCCTTCAGCGTTCTGAGGAGGGAAGGCGCTTACCGACTCTGCCGGCCACGGGGCTGGTCTCTCAAATTCTGCACTGCTGGACCGAGGGCTCAGTTTCCCTACATTCGACACAGGCAGAGACAAGACCAGGCTACAGAAATGCATCATTGCATGTGATCGGTTATCTAAGCGCTGCTTCTCTAATGTGTGTGTGGCTGCGATATGCCTTGCTTTCCACCTAGCGTGTGAGCTCTTTGGGCGCCGAAGCCGCCTTCCACCTTTCCCCTGGGTCCTCCCTAGAACCTGGCAGGACACAGCCCTGGCTGGAAGCACCAGAACTCTCTTCTTAATGGATTGAACATTGAGAGAAGGGATGAGACCCCCACACACACACCCCCAGAGGCAGGTGATCTTTGCCACACGGTCTGGACTCAGAGAGGTCCCTGCAACGGGCACCACATTCCGGCTCCTCAGAAAAATCAAGCTTAGCCTTCCCGATGGCCCCAAATGCACATGGTCTCAGGGCCACGTGGACCCACCGAACAGTTGCGATCCAAGGGCTTGCCCAGCCATCCACCACTCCAGTGAGAAAGAGGCCTGCAGGCACCAGAGAATGACCCATGCAGGGATGCTGTCTACTTGTGGTCCAAATCTGGAGCGTTGAATTCTGCGAACTGTGGCTTTTATGGCAGTGGTGAGCATGTTCACGTCACACCACTAACAGTGGAAAGGCTGGGGGAGGGAGTTGTTTTTTGTTTTTAAAGATAATGAGAAAAGTCTCTAATATTTTAGCGAGAATGTATCCTTGTGGCCGGTGTAGATTTTTAGCCAAGTGATACTGTATGTAATCAGGAAAAGGCAAACATGTATATTATCTACATCCCCTTCTAACTGCGTGAGATAACGTGAAACTGCAGGAAGTATCAAGCGAAAAGAATAAAAGCGGTCTATTCAACCCCTGACATGCCTCCCCTGCCTGTTCTAGAAACACCCTTTGGCTGATAAGAGTGGACAGACTGGGAAACACACTCGCGGCCCTGCACCTTGTCATGCTGGGCCAGGCTGTTTCCTAAGCCACAAGTCACCTTTGTGTCTGTGTTGAATCAGCTGCAGTTTATATCAGGCAAGTGAAGCGGCTCCAGCGGACGTCTCAGGCTGGCTTCGCCCAGTGTGTGTGCATCGATTACACATCACCTAAGTGCAAAGCCACGTGGAAGGCAAGGTGACCTGAGGGAGGCCCCAGCTGAGTCAGCTCAAGAAGAGTGATGGAGACAGTAAGACTTGATTCTGTGGGAGAATTCTGGTGTGCAGCTATGACCTGTGATTAAGGAGAACAGTGTCTGGTGGCGATTCCTGCCCAGATCTCCCACGTACAGTAGGGCAGGGCCATGGTCCTGGTCCACGGCACCCCCAGAGACGTTTATTTCACACCCTGCACAACAGTCCACGACAACGGTGTCCTGCCTGGCCCCAGGACAGAGGAGGGGTCTTCAGGACACACTTGAAGCCAGAAACAGTGGGCCCGACTCTCAGGGAACACGCTGCAGCTATGTTTTAAGCCATACACACTTCGGGCTACGTATGGAAACTTGAGGGTTAGCCGGATATACCTTAGAGGTAGGGAATCCCATCCAGCACTGGGAGCTGAGGCCCCCTGCAGACCAGAGAGCGTGGGCTTCTGAGCTGAGGACTGGTCACTCAGGATAAACTGAGGCATGTCTGCTTCCTCCGGGGCAGCCTTCCTTAGGTACAGGCTCACCAAGCCACAGGCCCCTGAGAGCCCTGTGCTAGCTTCGGGCGCTCAGGGGCTTCTTCCCAGCAAGGGCAGGGGAAGCTGCAGACTTGCCTCTCCTGGAGACATGCAGGCCCTGGAGCAGATAACAGTCAGCCACGCCTGGGATCTTTACAACTCAGAGAAGAAGTGGGTCGAGCAGGACCAGGCAGCTGCCAGGAGGAATGACCACCACCTATAAAACTCTACAATGCGTGCGCGTCAACATTTCCAAAACACTCTCGGAGCCAAGATCTCCGTCGAGGGAAGACCCGTTCTCGCTGTACACTGTTTCTGATGTTCAAAACCCAACCTCCAGAAATGTGAAGATGAAACAAAAGGAATCACCAGAAACAAAGGAGGCACTGGTCACCCTCCAACATTTCACATCAGACCCACATCAGCTGTGACACTGGCGGTGACAAAGGCCCAGCCAGACGAATGCTCTGACGCCTGCATTGATCCAATTCTTTCACCATCAAAGGGGAATGCAGTTAGACCAGGAGGAGGAGAAAAAACAGAAAGAACCAGAGCAGCTAGGAGAGACTAGTGGTGTTTCCCTGGTGCTGAGTCATGCTTTTACAGTGGCCCGGACCAGCGGCCTTGACTGGAGACAAATAATGAAAATCTCACCATCGTTCTTTCTGGCGTCCTCACCTGTGAATACATGCAAGAACGGGTCTGTGTGTGTATATACGCATCTGTGGGATTCGTTAGAACTCACAAAAGTATTTAAGCACTAGATTGGGAATTAGAATCAACAATCACAAGTTAGAAGGTTAGCTTTGTAGACGGTCATTTCAAACTGTCAACGGAAAAACATTCCCTGTATGCCTGCGACACAGCAGAAGGTACATGTGTGTTGAAGGGCGCTGGGACAGGAAGGGACCCTGACTCGGACGTGAAGCCCGAAGCCCAGGGCCACGTTGGGGGTGGTCCTCTCGCTCTGCTCTCCCCTCCATCCTGGCTGGCTCCTCCCCACATCTTTCTGGTTCCTGATCGCTCAGGCTTTCTCTCTCATTTCCAGGCCTCCTTGTGGAAATCCAGCTTCTTGGCCTGCGCACTCAGATACTTCACAGGACACGGTGGAGACAATGCTGTCCCAGTTCCAGGCCACCAAAAACAATCTCCCTGGGAACCCAGCTCTCCCCCTGCGCCCAGAGGGCCCGGGCCGTAGTTCCTCAAGTTGGGAGGCCTTCTTTCATTAGCACCCACTGCCCCGAGCTTGGAGAGACGGCAGAGGGCAGGAGTGCCTGCTGCCAGGGGGCTCTCAGTCTAGGGGGCAGAGAACCGAGAAGGAATCAGGAATCACGCCTGTCAGCCAGGGAAGAGTGCCCGGTGCTAACTGCCCCGAAGAGAACCAGACAGGCAGGAGAGGGTGCCAAGCAGTCAAGGAGGGCCTCTCTGAGGAGGTGACCTTTAAGCCTGGATGCGGAAGGAGCTGGCTCTGACCAGAGGGAAGGCGGCTGGTCAAAGGCCTCGGGGCAGAAGTGGGCCCAGAGTGTATGAGAAAGAGCCAGGGTGTGGGAAGCTAGTAGGAGCCGGTAGGACGCTCGGTATATATATGCTCTGAACAGGCTCGGACCCCAGTCGTCAGCAGGCTTTACGAAGGACAGTGAGGGTTTGGTTCACGGGGTGAGATGTCACTGTGACTGCTGTGCGGAGGTGTCCTCGGGGCAGCCCACACGTGGGCAGGAAGCCTGGGTGGGAGGCGCCTTCTGGGGTCCCAGCGAGGGACAGGGCTCTGGCAGGGTCACGGCAGCGGTGCCGCAGGGGCTCTACCATGACCTTGGCCTTGGCAATGCCCCGCTGGGTTTGCTGTGTGGTACACTAGGGCCCCTCATCGCCGGATGTAGGTGGTGCCTCTGCACATGACTTCCTCGTGGGCGACCCTGACACAGAGATGATGCACCAGAGGGGGACACAGGCCCTGAGACCTGGCTGACCTGGCTTCAGGGCCCGTCTTAGCCACTTTCCGGCTCAGTCATCTGGGTCAAGGGGCCAAACTTCCCAGACCCTCAGTTTCCACATGTGTAAAATGAGGATAATCGTTGCCTGACAACGTTGGGCCCGAACTAATATATGAAATCGCCCACACAGAGCCTGGCACATGGTAGGTAATCAAACTAGTCTCAGTGGTAGTGGTAATAGTAGTAGAAATAAAATAATATTCATTCAACAAATATTTATGAAGGGCCTCTTATGTGCCAAGTTCAAGGTGCCTGGGATACGTCAGTGAACAAAATAAACCGACATCCCTGCCCTATGGGGCTTATATTCTAGAAAGGAAGACATACAAAGGAGTAAACTTTTTTTTTTTTTTAAGTAAATAAAATCATTTGTTAAAACGTGATAACTGCCATGGAGAGAAATGGAGCAGAATAAAGGGAATGGGGGTTCAGGGGTCGGGCTGGGATGGAACATGGCTCTAAGCAGCGCGATCAGAGCGGGCTTGTTGGTAAAGGTGGAACAAGGACTTAAGGAGGCAACAAGTGAGCCGTGTGGACCTCGGGGCTGTGCCTGGCCACAGGGCAGCCGTGTACAGCCCCGGCCAGGAGAGCGTCCAGAGTGTCCGAGGACCAGCCAGGAGGCGGCTGGGGGCTAGAGGGGAGGGCAGGGGAGGGCTAGGAGTGCAGAGTAGGTGATGTGGGCATGGTGACCGGATCCAGCTGGTCACGGGCCTCGTGGGCTCTTGTAAAGACTGAGGCTTTTCCTCTAAGGGAGATGGGCCGTGGATAAGGTCCCACTCACGTCTACGCAGGTCACTCCAGCCACGGAGTTGAGACAAGGCTGCAGGGGTGAAGCCGGAAGGCCGGTTAAGAGGCTGCTGAGTAACTCAGGGGAGGGGCGAGGAGGCCGGGCCAGGTGACAGTCGTGGCAGTGGTAGCAAAATTAGCAAAGCAACTTCATCCTAGTTAACCGACATTAATTCAAAGATACGCCAAGCCACTGAGAGCCCGGAGTCGCTTCTGTTTTACATGGAGTGCCCTCGCTTTTTTTTTTTTTTTTTTTTTTGTGGCACCACGAGACAGGTGGGATCTCAGTTCCTCGACCAGGGATCGAACCTGGGCCCTGGGCGGTGAAAGCGTGGAGCCCTAACCCCTGGAAAGCCAGGGAATCCCCAGAATGGCCTCCCTTTAAACGGCACGGTCGTTTCTTGCCTTCCTGGCCCTGCGTCCTCTCCATTCCCCAGTCCCACCTGCCAGCGGCCCATCCAGCTGATCCTGGCTCCGTCTCCTGGTGTCTCATCCCAGCTCTCTCCCACGGCCTGGCGGCTCCAGGGACAGAAGATGCCTCCTGCTGGACTTGGTCCAGTGGTACCAACACTGGGTCCCAACCACGTGGGCCGATCACACCAGGACTGGCCCAACGGGTGGGCAGCCCTGCCGACCGAAGACCAGCAGATGGGTTGAGGTGAGACTGGGAAGAAAGGAAGAGACCCATCCGCTAAGAGGGAAGTAAGAGAAGAGCAAGATGCTTTTCCATGTGGATACCCAGAGGGTGCGATTCTAGAACGATCTCTAGAATAATGATGAATACTGCCAGTCACTGAGTGCCCATCCTATGCTAGCACTGGGCAGGCACTTTTGCATCCTCTAATCTCACCACACTTTTAAGATGTGGGATTGCCCCCAAATTACGAATGAAGAGGTTGACCTCAGATAGGTTTAGAAACAGGTCAAGGTAATACATCTAGCCACGCAGAGAGATTCCATCCCAGGCCTGTTCCTGCAAAGCCTAAATCCTCTTCCTTCGTGACTGTCCCTGTCGCTTGGACAGGTGGGAATGTGTCAGAGGGTCTTTGCTCCCTTTTCCAAAAGAGAATCCACGGGAGGAAGCTTGTCCCAGGCCTGGCTTGGACCACAGACACCATCAACAACCCCCATGCGTTCATTTGTGCTGGTTTCTGTGTTTGTGTTCACGGGCTTTTGAGTCTTTTTTCAGGCATGTCTGTCTTTCCTGTTTCCCTAAGATTCTCAGCTCCTCAGGGGAGGGACTGAACCATATATTTCTCGTTTCCGGTTCCACAGCTCTGCGCTCCGCACTCTGTATCCAGGGAGTGCTCGCTGGATGTTACTGATGGGCTGACTCAGGCCCCGTCTGCCCACATGAGCCATTTTGAGCAGCTTTGACTGGAATACGAACAGAGCCAGTTGAAGCCGAAGACGCGGTCTGGTCGAGCCTCTCCTCCCTCCCCACCCGCGTTCCCAGTGCAGCCGGGAGAAGCTGGTCCACCTCCTATCAGATCTGTCCTTCGTGAAGGAAGATGAGACTGCAAAGGCCCCAGCTTCTACCGGAAAGGCAGCCAGAGCTCTCCCTGCCACTGGAACTTGTCAGACGAATCCTGATTCTCCCAAGTGACCGGCTCGAGGCTTGCAATGGCCATTTTCCCACCATTCCCTCCATCTCCGCCTGACTAACAGCCCTGCACACCTGCTCCTTGCCCGGCAGAAAGGAACAAATGCGACCTGGTTCTCTGTGCCCCTTCTCTGTCCTCCTGGGACGTGACAGGGAGAAAGGTGATTCTTAAAATTTAAAAAAAAAGTCTGCGATTACCTAAGAATTTACTCACTTAGTCCATAAACAGATACTTGAACAAAGTAGTGAGTTCATCAAGAAAGTAAATTGGCTACAAAACAGGTCAAGATATGTTCAGCTTTTTAAATCCTGAAACCCTACCTTTTAGGCATCAATATTAAAAGGAAAGAGAAAATAAAATACACAAACACATTTGCTTGTGAACACATTACTTAATGTGTTCTCTGATTCAAACCGGTCACATTGGTTAGCTCTTGGAAGAGGAACGGGTGTCCGGGGGACAGGAGTGGGAGGGAGACTTTTCACAATAAAGTCTTTGGAATATTTTAAACCTTGCTAACAGCACTTACACAGCTTATTTAAGAAGTAAAGAGATACGATTTTTTTCAAAGCAAGAATGGGGACAGCAAAGCAACAGAGACACGAAATCATCCAAGCTCTAGACCACACCAACAAATGATTTCCCTATAACACGGGCCATCACAATGACCCCATCATACTCAGATTTTGGGAAAGGGGGCATGTTAAAATAACCTCTTCTACAGGGATCAACTGTTTAAGAGATGCTGGGTGGCTTTATCGTGTTCCGTCAAGCACAGACCAGAATGACTGGATGGTTAACCTTAGGAAGGAAAAGTGGTGAAGAAGCGGTGCACGGGTTGACTCCAACTGTTGCTTGTGACGTCACAGAATTCAGCGAAAACAGAGAGGAAGGAGAAACGACAATCGCTCCGCGACTGGCATCCCCCCAGGTCAACCGTGAATGGCCCCATCCTAGACCCGGCCGGCTCAGTCCTCCATCGCTTTGGGTCTCGGTATGAAAGGCAGGAAGAAAATTTAAAAACAAGGAAGGAAAGAAAAAGATCAAGGTGAGAGGCAAGAGCAAGCAGTCAAGGGCATCACGTAAAAGGTGTGGACATAGCAGTGGGGATGGAGAGGGCTTGCTCTCACCTCCACCTGTCCGACCCGGCCTGAAGTCAAAGGGAGGTTGTAAAAGCCTGAGGGCCAATTCCTCAGCCTCCTAAGAAGAGCCTCTCCTGCAGCAAAGGTCAGATGCCACGGCTGGTTCCCAGCCATCCTTGGGGGCTCTACGTACTTCCAGCTGTGAGGCAGCTGCTTCCATCCCCACGTGAGGGCGTGTGACCTGTGGAGAGGGAAAAAGAACCCTGTGTGGCGGGGGGAATATCCCCCTCAACGAAAGTCTCCTCTTCCTTTTCTCTAGGAACTGTCAGCTTCAAGGTGACATCACTCATGAGCTGCTTTCCATTTACAGATAAAAAGAGAGAGGAGAGAGAGGGAGAGACACAAGCACAGATGTGAATTACTGGGTACTGCTGAGTGGCTCCCCTGCTGAGCCTGTTGCTATGGCAACACTCCGGTTATGGACCACTTTGGATGGGGGGTGGTGGTGGGGATGCAAAGAATTGCAGGGAAGCATCACGATGACAGCAGTGTGAGTTTGGGCCTAGGCTTTCTGTATTTCTGAAGTATTCTCAGTATAGATGCATTTTTTGTTTTAACCCCTGCATATTCAGCTGTCGTGAAGCATCTCCCAAACTCTCACACTTTGCAAAATGGAAGGCATTTGCCCCATCTTCTTTTCTCTGCTCATACCTTTCCATCATTCAGAGTGCCTCTCTAGGCCTGTTTTCCCTAAGTAAAGCAGGAGGGTGTTGGATGTCTCCCCTAAACACACTTTATTACACTTGCCTATTCAAGATTGCTACATTGAACCTTGCATCTATAATGTGGATTTACTAGGTCCATCATATTTATACTTTGAGCATCGCCCTTGTTCTGTGCCTTCTTCCCACAGTGACTATTCCAGGGTGGAGAAAACTGTGAGAAGACCAAGCTCTGGTCAATTTTATTGTGGGAGCAGTGGTTGAGGAAGGCAACTTCATTGCCATCACAGATCTTAGACGGGAAGGGGCCTAAGTAAGAGTCTGGTTATCCAGTCTATTAAGTGGTGGTCCAATCTCTTCCTGAATACCTCTAGGGACAGTTACCTCACCGCCTCCAGACAAGGCCTATTCAATTACTTAGCAATTTCTTCTGAAAAATGCTTAGAGTACTGGTTTTCTCATGGGCAGGACTGTCTTCTCACACCATCAGGCCCTTCTACGGCATGGTAAACCCCTCATGAGTGCAAGGCACCCTGAATTTTATTGAATTCTCACGTGGATTCCACGAGGAGGGCATTATTATCCCCACTTTACAGATGAGAAAAGTGAGGTTCAGAGAGGTACATGCCCAAGGCCACTTGCCGAGCAAGCAGTAGAGCTGAGATTGGACCCCCATTGTGTCTGACTTGCTGTCTCCTAGACATGATGATAAGAATGATGATGATGAAGCCAGTTTGGACCAGCTGGAGGGGGATGGAGAGGCTGGATCCTGACTCTGTCTGCAGCCACTGACCTGCTCTCAGAGCCGCAGTCTAAGTGGTATGGGTTGGAGTTCGATGTCACCGAGCCCATGATTGCTGCGGCAATTCCATTCGTTCTCACCACCTCCCTCTTCCTAAACAGAGGGACAGCAGGGGCTGGGCAGGAGGGATGCCTGGCAGGAGCAAGAGATCATCCGCCCAGTCCTGGGTTTATGGTCCTACCTGGGGTGGTGGGGGACGCTTAGATACATTATTCCCTGAGGTTACTGCCGGGTCACAGCAGGTATCGGCAGGCACAACAGTGATAACAATATCCTAACTACCATTTATGGAGTGTTTATATACACCAGGCCCTACCTGAGATGCCTTTATAGTCGTGATTTTATACAACTGGCTCAAAAAGTTAAAGTGATGTGCCCGAGTTCCCATAGCTAGTAAGTGGCAGGACATCAACCTTGGTCCAGCTGGTTTCAAACCCCTGCTCTTTCCAACACAGTTCACCAAGCCCTCGAGTCATCCATTCAGTCGACAAAGATTTATTGAGTACCTACCAAGGCAGGCACTAGTCCTGGAGGTGCTCAGGATACATCAGTAAATAAAATCAAGATCCTGGACCTCGTGGGAGGTGAGGGGGCGTGCTTTGGAAAAAAGAAATCCCAAAGAACACGAATAAAAACCAGAGCGGGAGAAGAAGGACCAGGGATGCTGGGGCAAGGCAGGGTGGCGCTGGTGACGCAGGTGAGCTCAGCAGAGGTCAGGGTGGGCCCACCGGGCAGGGGGGGATCAGAGCCAGTTCTCAGTGAGGGACTCAGCCAGAGCCCCGGGGGTGGGGGGAGAGTTCCAGACAGAAAGACTGCGTAGGGCAGAGGCCCTACAGGGGGGCTGTTTCTGGCTTGTTGGAGGAAGAGCAAGGAGGCTGGGGGGGTGCTAAAGTGAGTGAGTGAGTTCAGAGACGCGGTCTGGGAGAGAACGGAGGCGGGTGTGATGATTTCAGTTCCTCCCTGAATGAGCTGGAAGCCTCTGCAGGGTTCTGAGCAGGTGTCGCAGCGCCCACCTTCTATTGTCCAAGGGGCGCTCCGGCTGGCATGTTGAGGGTAGAGTGTAGGGGTCCAGGAGAATCCATGGTGAGATGGCGTTGGCTCAGGGTGACAACAGGGGTGGCCAGACCCTGGACGTTTTTCCAGGAAATACATTTTCAGGGGTCTTCTGACCGTTCGAGTGCAGGGTGTATCGAGGAAAGAGAGAAGTCAAGGATGGCTCCGAGGTCTGGGACCTGAACTGCTAGAAGAGTCCCTCCCCCCAGCCTCCCGCCCAGCTGAGATGTGTCAGGTTCGGGCGCAGGGGGGCTTGGCTGGAGGGGGCGATGAGCTGGGTTTCAGACATGTTGAGTTTGGGATGTCTGTTAGCCTCACAGAGATGCCAAGAAGGCCTTTGGAGGTATTTTGAATGTGGGAAGTATTTTAGAACATCTATAAATAGGTATGTCTTTTAAGATTTCAGGTATAAGCTTCAGTCATCAGGGGAACAAAAACAGGTAACAAACTTCTTGTTTCCCATAAGACACCATATGGCTGAAGCGTCATAGTAGTCGATACAATAGAAATTCCGGACCTGGGTGGGCAGGAAAAGAGGAGGGGAGTAACCCAGAACACGAGAGGAAGCTGCACTGGGGTGAGTAACTTTTGTTCCAGATGATCACGAGCTGAATGCATTCAAAGAAACCTATGTCTGAGGACTCCAGTGAATTGGAAAGAAGTACTTTATCTGAAGGGAGAGTCCAAATCTTGTGTACAGATCTGGAAATAGAAAGCACGATTTACTTCACAGCGGGTTAACGAAAGTTCTTGGGAACTAACACTTAACCAGAAGTTCACCAGAGGGCCCAAACGTGAATTATTGTTCCTTCTTTCCCTGAATTCAGCAGGAAGGAACAGCAGAATTGCTCTTCTATCTGCCTCCACCGCAAAGTTACTATCGTGTTACCAAATTTCTCTGGCCAAGTACTACAAGTCTTAGAAAAAGGACAGGGCTGTCAGGCAATGATTGAAGCTCCCATTTTAGATAAGTCACTGCCTTTCCTCCTGGAACCTGAGCTGCTCTTTGTGCCTTTTTATATTTCTACTTTGTGATGCATGGAAATGAACCTCATCAATTCAGATCTTAGGAATCACCAGCCATGGCTGTGAAGTTTGGCGTAGAAAATAATCAGGGAGACGTTGAGAAGAAGCCACACCGTCCCAATCTGAGCAAAGTTCAGGGATTTCGTATAAAATGCCCATGTGAGTCCTTCTTGGCAAGGCAGAGCTGAGATTTTCACAGGACAAGGAAGATTTTCAGTCTTGTTGGAGAAAACCGGGTGCCTTGTCATGGAACCCATGCAGACACCTCGACACTCTCATCTGTTTCTCTGTCTTGGGCTTTGGATTCTGTATGTAAAACCTCTCATCGTTATCACCAACAGAGTTCATGATTAGTGCTGGAATCTCTGTGCATTGAATTAAACAAAGGCTGTGCGGGCCCTTGTGGGCACTGGCAGTCTTTTTTGGATGAAGGGTGCAAGGAAGCACCTCTATTACATCATTTTGGCCCTTTCACACATCATCCCAGTAGCTCCACTGTGCTTCCGGGTGACAGCCTCCATCATCGGAAGCCAGCTTAGAACAGGGAAGTGGGTTTGCAGGCTCCTAAAGAACGACGGGTACTACCTAAAGAGGGTGATGGGCATCTGACCACACACACACACACACACAGAGACGCACACACACACACACACACACCGTTCCACTTGAGGAACAAATGTCTACCGGCATCACCACCATTACTGCTGTAGTTGGAAACCGATCAAAACCATTCCGTTTGATACAATTAGCTATATACGCTTCATATGCTACAATGATAACTATCCACTTGTATCTGTCTCCTCACCGCACTGTGTGTCCCTTAACGACAAGGATGGGGGCCTTTCAACCTTATATCCACAGCCGGAAGCCGGAAGCCCAGTACACAGTGAGTGCCTGATAAATATTAATTGACCGAATGTGGAAACTGAGGCACGGGTCTTGTCCTCAGGGCCGTCTTGAGAGCCAAGTCTGGACACAAGCTCAGGATTTCCATTCGCAAACTCGTGCTTTTGCCAGAGGGTTGATGAAAGCTTGAGCTCCAAGCTATGCATATCCACAAAGAATTTCTCCTAAGCTCATTTCTAAGAAGGGACCAAGGAGCCGTGTGCCTTTTTACCCTGGACCCAGGCTTTCATGCCTCTGCCCAGTGGATGCGGCCCATCCGCCATGGAGGTGCAGCATCCTTGTGGTCTGTTCAGAGCATCACAGCCATGGCTGCTCTGCCACCCCCAAGCCCCCAGGCTGCAGGAGAAACGTCAGACAGGAGGGGAGATGCTGCCACACTGCAGACTGCGTTCTGCTTATCCTGCCGAGGGTCATGCTTTGAAAATATCTCTAATTTTGTTTTCATAGCTTGTTAACCTTTTCCTTCCCAAAACAACGCGGGTGTTTGTTTTGGCTCCTTTCGTGTACTGAGGACGGGTCTGAGTTGGATGCACAAAAGCATTTTTCCCTTAATCTCATTACAAGGGCTCCTCACTCTTGAATTCTTCCCAGGGCTCACTTGCTGTGAAGTGATTTCCTCTTGGAATCGTTTTTCTCTTTGTGAAGCTGGGAGAGCCAGTATGTTTGGTTTTGTAGGGAAACAGGGAGAGATAGCAAAGACAAAGGCGAAGAAAGCAAAACCCAGTGATACAGTGACGCCTTGGGGAGTTCTAGTATAAAATGGACCCAACCTAAAATTTCTGCCCCTTCGAGCAGCCGTACCCCAATTCTAATTTGCGTGAGGGTGCCACGCTGAGGTCACTCTTCTCACTGTCGTCTCTCATCTACCTGAGGTTTATAAAATGTGTGACCAGAAGGGCCAGTGCTTTCACAGCAGGCATTTCTCATGTGTTCAGAGTATCTTGTTTCATCCTTTCGGCCCCCGGAATGCTGTACACCTGCCTGCGTGGCCACCGTGACTTGGTTCCCGCAGGCGTGTGACATTCCCAGCCTGTTCCTTCTAAGCATGGTGGACAAATTCACCTTGATTGTCTACTCTTATGTTTTAACGTTCATCGTCAAGTCCTGAAGGAATTTTAAGTTTAACCGGTGTTTTGTTCATTTTTCCGTCCTTCACCAAAGTATTCCTTTCCCCTTGGAACGGTTTCTTACATTGCATCTGCAAACACAAAACTGAAACGAGGGGCAGAGGGTTCTGGAAGGATACATCGTGGAGCTGGGGGAAACTGACAAAGAACCTCACCGACCAGACCAATCGGCTGTGGCCTGAACCATTCGAGTGACCGAGGAAAAGGGCCAGGCACGTTTTGCCTATTGTATATTGTACGAACAATTGTGTACTGTATGAATTGTATATTGTATGTAGATTGCATACACACTATTGCATAGAACGGGAAACATGCCTTTACCTTTTTCAGGACCACGTTTTACTTTACACGTGAAACAGAGAACGGTGCACCCTACCCTACGAGAGGCAGTGTGAGCCAGTGGTTAGGGCAGGTGTTTGCAGCAGCCTTTCTGGGACCGAGCCCCGGCCCTTTCTCTCATTGGCAAGTTACTTCCCCTCAGCTACGAGATGTGTGCGGGGTACCAGATAGCATCCTTTCTTCCCCCGTTAAGCATTAATTTGGACGTGAACTGAGAGACAGGAAATATACGGTACAGTCCCCGCTCTTTGCAAGCACAGAATCCAGTGAAACTTACAAATAGAAAAGGATGTAAGCAAATTCTTGACAGCATCTCCCATGTACTCACACGTTCTCTCCTGCTATTTCTTTATTCTATTTTCATGTAAAAACGCGTGTGGGTGAGGGAAGGATTCTGGTAGGCGTCCAGTCCTGGTCCTTCAGCACTTATCAATCACCCTTCATCTTGGCAGCTCACGGCCCCTGTGCCCGTGTGCTGAAGAGGAATGACTCATCTGAACTCAAACAGCAGTGCTGACAGTTAATTGAATTCCAGGGCTAAAGTTCCTTCCTACCTACGGCAACTCTCCACAGCTCAGAGCTCCAGATTGCTCGAAGCGAGGCTGCAGTGTTTCTGAGAGAGAGGGTGCCTTTTTCCAAGTGATTGAAAGGTCATGTTTATGGGTAAGATTCCATTTCTCTTCGACTTCCAAGCTTAGAACTTATGCAAACTTGGTCCAGGAGAAAATGGACCAGACAGTAATTAGCACCGAAGATTGCTGTTAGCATCTTCCTACAAGGCAGAGGGCAATGGCAGACCAGCTTCTTTGTACTCCCGACCTAAACGCTGTAATTGGCAAGCAGCTGGTCCCTCCTTTAATAACCCTTTATCTTCTCCGCAATGACCAGGGGTGGTCGCTGTTTGCTGGCTGCCTCACTGCTGTTTAGAAGGAGGGAAATTAATGCATGCGCAGAGAATTTCATTGAGGAAAGATTTATTGCTAGAGTCCCTTCACAACGTGTGTACATTTCAAGAGGAAAGTGAGGATGCCAAGTGAGGAAGATGATTGTTTCCATTGGGGGCATCAAGTACTGGGCGGCTGGGTTGGTCGGCCTGATGGACGCTGGGTTGTCATGGATTAAAGTGGAAGCAAGCGCTGATCCCTGCAGGGAGCAGACGAGTCATTCACGTGGTTTAGCAGACTGTCGTCGTGATCGCGTGCACACAAAAGCAAACACACTTCTTGGGAGATTCCAAGTTAGGCTGTGGAGTCTGGGAAAGCCATCCCCAGCGCGAGCCCTGGCCCCTCCAGAAGCCCCGTTTACGGTGGTGGTTTCTCACGGTGGGTCACTGACCCTTTCTCTCTGGTTCCCGGTTATATTCAGGATTTAACTGAGGCAAGATGACGACCCAGGTGAACTCCTCCGGTTCTTCCCCTCTTGAATGGTTCTTTGTTCTCGGCCAGGCCCAGGTCACAGTACACAGCCTGCACGGGCCTGTCTGTGCAGGACCCAGCCAAGGTTGTAAACGTCAGGCAGCAGAAAGAGGCTTTAGGCCTGGGGTAGTGAGTGGGCAGCCCAGCCCTGCAAGTCCCACACCCTTGCAGAAACGACTTTGGGGTCCTTCTCAGTTCTTAGTGCAGACAAGTCACTTTCTGACTGTGGCCCTAACGATCAGAGAAATGTCTACACTGGCAGAAAGCTTGGTGACCTACACCTTCAACCGCCTCTGGTTACAGAAGAAAAATCTGACTCCCACGTAGTCATAGTAGAAAGTCTGAATCAGATCCCTGTCCTAACTTGCGATAAGTCCCTTCTCAGACCACCACAGGCCAGCAGTGTGTTGGGCATGGAGTGGTAGGGAGCTTCAGACCGGCTGATTTGGTTTGGAAACACTGGGCTTTAAGACACTTCTATCCGACAGAACCCTTCTTTCTCCTTTTCCTATAACTGGTTGCAGAAATTCGTTCAAGAGATGCCAATTTGAGTCCTGGCTAATTAGCTAAAGTTCTTTTAGAGACATTCTTTTTTTTTTTAATTTTGTGTGTAGTTGATTTACAATGCTGTGTTAGTTTCTGGCACACAGCAAAGTGATTCAGATGTATATATATATTCAGATATATATATACTCTTTTTCATATTCTTTTCCATTATGTGGAGACGTTCTTAACCCCTTTGGGTCTTGGTTTCTTTCCCTGAAAAATCTAGAATAATAGTGATAATAATAATAATAATACCTTACATGCTGAACTGTCAGGGTTGCCATGAGGATCTAATGAATAATGAACACGAAATTATTTGAAAAGTATAAAGTTCTCAAAGTATCATGTAGTGTTACTGATAATAATAATTTCACTGCATTCCCATCCCTTAAGAACAAACAACCGAACTCTTATTTCTTTGACTTTCACCAAAACAAGGCTCTCTCTGACCTTTACCCTTTGGGCTGTTGGCTGCTCCCAAGCATTGACCACCTGCTGCTTAGGGTTGGATTGTGACCCTGATATTCACGTTTGGTGTGACCTAGTCAATTTCTTTTCTTTTTTTTTTTTTAAATTGTATTTTTATTTATTTATTTATTTTTGGCCGTGTTGGGTCTTCGTTTCTGTGCGAGGGCTTTCTCTAGTTGCGGCGAGCGGGGGCCACTCTTCATCGCGGTGTGCGGGCCTCTCACTAATGCGACCTCTCTTGTTGCGGAGCACAGGCTCCAGACGCGCAGGCTCAGTAGTTGTGGCTCACGGGCCTAGCCGCTCCGCGGCATGTGGGACCTTCCCGGACCAGGGCTCGAACCCGTGCCCCCTGCATTGGCAGGCGGACTCTCAACCACTGCGCCACCAGGGAAGCCCATGACCTAGTCAATTTCTTACCCCCTTTCTGTTTCTGTTGTTCCCCTGTGACATCGATGTAATCGTTCAGAGATGGTGGCTGTCTTGCCTTGCAGAACATCGATGCTGAATTGTTGTTAAAGCATCCCTATCATCACAGAAGTGTTTGATGGGCATGTGCTGTGTGTCTGAGCTTTTGCTCATGGGTTTCCAAGCTCGGCATTCAAGGCCCTCTATGGTCCAGGCCTGTCCTGCTTTCCCAGTCATGTTCCTTCTGCTGCTGGGAATGCCTTCCCTTTTCTCCCCCCGTGTTTCCAGCTCTGCCTCTGTTGGCCCTTCTACTGCTGCTCTGTCGTGGCCCCCCCGTGTCCAGTCTTCTGAGGCCTGAGCATCTGCTCCTCCCTCCTTGAGGGTTTCCCTGAGCGTCTCAGCAAAAGGCACCGCTTCACTCTCAGAGTTTCCAGGACTCTTCTGCTGAATTTCTTTCATACCGCCTTTCTCGTTCCGCCCTGTGTCTTAGATCTTCATCGGCATGTCTTCTCTGAAATAAATACTTGCTGAATGAAGGAACAAATGTGTTGTCTTGGAATAACTGATTTATGTTCGTAGCTGCCTCTATCATTAGGCGACAAGGTCTTAACAGGCAGGGACCACATCTTATCCACAAATATAATTCAACTAACCAACACGTTGGAGGAACCAGGCTGACGTGACCCCGGAGGAGGTGCTTTCAGGGTGGGGACAGAGTACGCGAGACACATCTCTGCCCTTAAACTCACAGTCTAGTTGGAAAGGTAAGACCAAAAGATGCACAGAGAAAACACCCCAAATGTCCGTCAACAGGGGAAGGAATGAAAAAGCGAAATTATTGTATCCATAAAAATTAACCAACTAGTGACAACGCTCAGCATTGATGACTCTCAACAAAGTTATGTTGAGCAAAAGAAGCCAGACATCAAAAACGATCCACCGTTTGATTCCATTCATAGGATGCTCTAGAAGAGGAAGAGGAAGCTATGATAATAGAAATCAGATCCGTGGTGGGCTGGGCTGTCTGGGTGGGTGGTGGTGAAGGAAGAGGATCACAGCGGAACTTTCCAGGGTGGTGGTGACATGTACACGTTGTCATCAAACTGTATACACTTCAATCCTGTGCATCTTATTGTATGTAAATTATACTCCAACTAAGTCAACTTAAAAATGAGTTGAGGGCCATGGCCGCTGAGCCTGAGCGTCCGGAGCCTGTGCTCCGCAACGGGAGAGGCGGCAGCAGTGAGAGGCCTGTGTACCGCAAAAAAAAAAAAAAAAAAAAAAAATGAGTTGAGAACTAAAAGTACTTTATTTTTTTTGAAGAGTTCTTTTTCTTAATTTTTATAGAAAGATAGTTGATTTACAATGTTGTGTTAGTCTCTGCTGTACAGCAAAGTGATTCAGTTACACACATATTCTTTTTCATATTCTTTTCCATTATGGTTTATTACAGGATATTGAATATAGTTCCCAGTGCTGCACTGCAGGACCTTGTTGTTTATCTATTTTATATACAGTAGTTTGTATCTGCTACTCCCAAACTCCTAATTTATCCCTCCTTCTGCCATTCCCCTTTGGTAACCATAAGTTTGTTTTCTTATATACCACTAAATAGTACTTTAAAATGTAAAAACCAGTCCAAGACAACAGTGGAAGAGATATAGCAAGTCAGGATTAAGAGTAAAGATTAATTATAGAGATGATAATTGCATTGAGGGTCTGAGGGGGCCACTCTCCCATCAGGCCATGGTGGCCTTTAAAGCAGGGACTCGTGCAGAACCTTGAGGATGATAAAGGGGAGGAAGGTTGTGCGCCAGGTGTGTTGGCCTCAACCCTCATCATAGCCCCAGGACCCCAGAAAGCACTTAGCAAATAATTTTTTGCTACAAGAGATGAACTCTGAAGAATGAGTTCTTTCACCCTGTGTCCTGGGAATGTGGGCACATGCCAGGCCAAGGCCACGTCTCTGACCCTTTGCCCAAGCTGTTTCCTCCCGCTGGAACCCCCTCCCTCCCTGTTCTCCACTGGAGAAATCTTGTTCCTTTCCCAAGACTCAGGTTCTCTTGCATGGGGGCTTTAAGGACCTGCCCCTGCTGTCCCTCCAGGTGGGGTTCTCTCTCTGGGTCAGGCTCTCACGGTGCCTCAGTCCTTCTGCTGCCCTGATACTCCCCCGTCGTACCCTGGTTAGCAGTCTCCAGTGCGTCTGTGAATAATTCCTAACTAGGTGCTTGCCATGTAACCAGTCTTTGTTTTTCTTCTTCTTCTTCTTTTTTAGTGTGCACAGAGGCAATGCCACATATTCAGGGCTGGCTAAGGGTTTCGTTTTCAAGCCAAGCCCTGCTACTTGGTGGGATATACCCCTCCAACTGTCCACCTTTGCAGGGTGGCTGCATTCTGTAGATTCCTGACCCATAGGTAGCCCAGTGACCTGCAGAAGCAGTTCTCTCAAAGGTTCCCTGAGTGCCCAGCAGCGAGAACCCAGAGGGCTGTGAGCTGCTGTCATCACGCATGTCTGCAAGTAGTAAATTGCACCCAGTGAATTTCTACGCGGTAAAATCCTCCTGTCAATCAGCCCTGCTCCCTGGGGGGCAGGGGACCAGAAAAGGGCGATCGCTCACAGAATCATAGGACAGCTAATGGTAGACAAACCTAAAATGACCATCTAGTCCAAAAGATGGGAAGACTGAGTTTTAAAAGGTGAAATGATAGTCTCACTATGGGGACCTTCAAAAGCCAACAGAGAAACAAGAGAAACCCTTTTTGTCCTCCTCAAAACGCAGGGGGTGGCGAGGAAAAAAAATCAATCAAAAGTCACCTGGAACAGAACCCATCGGTAAGGAAAGACATGCTATTTTCAAAGTTTCTAAAAGGATATTAGTAACAGTCAGGGGGGAAAGAAACCCACATAAAAACTGCACTTGATAAAGGCCTTTTGGAAGCAGATAAAGGTGTGCTTTGCTGCCTCGCGGCCTTGAGCCTTTCACTCCGCTTTGTCCAGCTGGGTCTGGAGATTGAGGTCTGGGGGTGTGATTGTTTATCTGTTCCAAGTGATACTGGAGTTGTTTGCTTTGAACAATGTGACTTTGTTCCTTTGTTGGATGCGGCCAGCAGCAGAAATGTTGCTTAGGGAAGGAAAAAAACACATCGGGAACTTGCTCAAAGTAAAAGGGGGTTTTGCGGGTTAAATGCTGGCGCAAGCGCCGAGGCAGCTGAGCTGAATCTCTATCAAGGCAGAGACTCGGCTGTCCCGGGGGCAGGGAGGGACATGCCTCCACTGATTCCCTTTCCAGGGCAGCCCTGAGACAGAGGCACTGGCCCTGGGTTATTTCCAAGAAGTTGCTCAGAGCAATTTATCAGAAGCCGGCAGAGAGAGCCTCATTTTTTTTAAAAGATCATTCGCTATTTGCTTCTCCCAGAAGAGGGGATCTATTACCTGCCTTCTGCAGGGCAAGGAGACAGACCGGAAGCTGAGAGTCCTGGCGGATGTGAGCCGCAGCTCGCTAAGTACGCCTACTGTGTGCCAAGCAGTGTACCAAACAGCTTTAAACACTGTCTGTGTATCACCTCTAGTTAAAGCACCCAACGACCTAATGGGACAGGTTCAGGGCTGCACGGCACAACCAGCTCACAAAGCCCACTGTGTGCATCGCCTCCCGCCCGCATGTTCGGCGACATCATGGTACTAACTTGAAACTGGCCATGATGGATTCGTATAGCCACTGTGGAGAATAGTACGGAGGTTCTTTAAAAGCCTAAAAATAGAGCTACCATATGATCCTGTAATCCCACTCCTGGGCATACATCCAAAGAAAACCATCATTCAAAAAGATACATGTACCCCAATGTTCACTGCAGCACTATTTACAATAGCCAAGACTTGGAAGCAACCTAAGTGTCCATCAACAGATGAATGGATAAAGATCTGGTGTATATACACAATGGAATATTACTCAGCCATTAAAAAGAAGGAAATAATGCCATTTGCAGCAACATGGATGGACCTAGAGATTATCATGCTAAGTGAAGTAAGTCAGACAAACATCATAAGATATCACTTATATGTGGAATCTTTAAAAATGATACAAATGAACTTATTTTCAAAACAAAAATAGACTCTCAGACATAGAAAACAAACTTATGGTTACCAAAGAGGAATGGCAGGAGGAGGGATAAATTAGGAGTTTGGGATTAACATACACATATGACTATATTTAAAGGTAATCGACAAGGACTTAGTGTATAGCACAGGGAACACAGGTTATCTTGTAATAGCCGAAAAAAAAAGAATATATATATATATATATATATATATAACTGAATCACTTTGCTTTATTCCTAAAACACAACATTGTAAATCAACTATATTTCAATAAAAATTATTTTTAAAAAAAGAAATTGGCCATAATGGAAGTATTTACACCATGGAAACTGGCAAATGCTAGAACATCAGAAGTTTCTTTTTTGCTTGGTTGGTGTTTTTGAGAGCTCGCTGTTCACCGTTTACCACTGGACAGACACGAGACTCTCCCCAGTTTACAGAGGAGAAATTGAGGTCTTAAGGAACTTGTCTGGGGGCACACAGGTTTCAAGTCCTCCAAAGAAAAGGCCTTCTGCTGAGACCTCCTGCAGGGTGCATTGGGTTCCTTAGGAGAAGGGCTAGAAGAGGCAAGGGAGGCTGGAGGGGAAGGGTAGAAAAAGGAATGTTTGCAGTTAAATTGTCAGCAAGAGTGAGGGGAGGTGATTTCATTGGGTAGGTCACCAGGCAGGGGTCTGCAGGACTCAGACAACAAGATTTTGCTCGGAGACTTCCTGGCAGCCTCAGGAGCTATTGGGAGAAAGAGACCAAAGAGACCTTCCTGAAATGGGGGTCCTGGGAGCCCTGGGTGGGCCCGGTGGCGGCTCTGAGGCCTGTCCGGAGGTGAGGGCGGGGGAGGAAGCCTGGAGGATTCCTGGGGATCCGCTCCCTGGAACCTGCTTTGAAGCGCACCCCCCAAGGTGAGAGGCTGTGCTCAGGGGCCGGGAGAAGCGGGCGTGACCTGGCCCGGCACCCTGCCCTCGCGACCTGCCCTGGGACCAGCCTTCCTCACTTCCTCAACCAATATTCCATTCCATCCACCCTCGAAGTGCACTGGCCATGCCTGAGGCCGCCAGCCTCTCAGGAGTGAAAAGGTCATGGTAGGGCTGGTGTGCCCTGTCTCCGTGTGCCCATCAAGCTGGTATGCAAACCTCAGGCCTCTGTGCTGGCCAGGGCAGGGCTGGGTCAGCCAGGTTGTCAGGGAGCTGTCCCACGGAGGGTCGGACGTCTGCAGAGAAGACTCCGGGACGCAGACAACGTGGGTGTGCCTTCTGGGTCACCTATGAGGACTTGTGATGTGGGGGGAGGGGGCGGAGCTGGGGTTCTGAGGGGAGGGACGCTGATGGCAGAGATGGCCAGGGAATTCCTGAGTTTTGCTGACCAGGTGAGAAGGGGGCGCTGCCCTCCCCACCTCTACGGCTGCAGCATCTCCTTCCTCCAGCTTGGTCATCGCTCAGGGATGGATAGTGGCTACCAAAGCTGGCTGGTAAGTTTCTATGACTTTTCTGCCATGGAGGTCCCAAGTCATCTCAGGGGCCACGTTGGACATCCACAGCCCATGTGTGGGATATTTACTTCCCACTCCAAAGTGGGCTCCAGAAAACCCAGCTTTGGGTCCCAGAGAGAGATCACTACACTTCCAGTCAAGCCTGTGGCCAATAAAAAATGCCACTGAAACACTGTCGAGCACCATTTTTTCTTTCCTTGTGTAAATCAGAACCGTCAAGGGTGCCATTATAAATGGCCTCTTTGTTGTGCATCAGTAAACTTTACAAGATAATGGAGATGGAATCGTGATGTTGTTGGAGTTTTTCCCCCTCCCTTCTTAACTTTCTAAATCTTTCCTGGCTTTGTGGCTTTGCTGCCTAGCACAGTAGTAAATGATGTATGAAATGAAGCATTTCTTCCCTCCAGCCAAGCAATGGCTCTGCCATCATTGCCCCAAGATTTATTATTTGGCGTTGTGTTTGGACTGGCTACAGTCAGAATAGCCCATCAGTGCTTTCTGTTTGTTTGTTTAAGACCAAGAAGGAAGGGGAGGAAAAGGGAGAAAAGCAAGAAAGATTTGTGTAATAAGAAAAATAGACTGGGTCTGTAATGCCAAAACATTGGTTGGACTGACTTCTCCCTAATATATATATATATATATATTTAGCGTCTTTATTGGAGTATAATTGCTTTACATTGTTGTGTGAGTTTCTGCTGTATAACAAAGTGAAGCAGCTATATGTATACATACATCCCCATATCCCCTCCCTTTTGCGCCTCCTTCCCACCCTCCCTATCCCACCCCTCTAGGTGGTCACAAAGCACCGAGCTGATCTCCCTGTGCTATGCGGCTGTTTCCCACTAGCTATTGGTTTTACATTTGGTAGTGTATATATGTCCATGCCACTCTCTCGCTTCTTCCCAGCTTACCCTTCCCCCTCCCCGTGTCCTCAAGTCCATTCCCTACATCTGCGTCTTTATTCCTGTCCTGCCCGTAGGTTCATCAGAACCATTTTTTTTTTAGATTCAGCAGAGGAAAGGCCTTCTCCATTATGTTCTGTACCCTCTCCTGTGGGACTCAGCCCTTCCCTCTTGGTCATGGCGGTCTCATCAGACGGTTTATTGCCTTTGGGGCAAACATATGCAGACTTGGTTGTGTTTGTTGTTTAGCAAAATATTACAAAAATGTGTGACTATCTGTCAACTTGTACAGATCTCATTTTTCTGTAAGCTTTCCCCGTCAGGAATCTCCATGTGATTCCTGCTTCCTTTCAACTGATCTTGCGTTTGCTGTTTGTGACCACATAATTAGCTTCTAATTATAGTTTGTCCATTCTCTAATTATCTACATACAAAATTTGGCCCAATTATTTTTCGGCAGAGAATATCATCACTTGTTCCCTAGTTATTTCTGGAAAGATTCTTGGCCCTACAGTCTGAATTCAAATCCCAGCTTTGTTTCTTCCTAGTTCTGTCACCTGGAAAAAATGGACTTTATTTCCCTGTGCCTGAATTTCTCCTATATGGAAGCATATTGGGGCACATAATGTGTTTGCAAAAGTTATTCATTTTTTTATATTACTTCAAATACACGTGCGGTCTTTCTCACCACCCCACGCGGGCTACGGGCTTCATGAAGTCAAGAATCCTGTTGCACATTTCTTGGATCAGTTGTAGTATCAAGTACAGTGTTGGATGTTTGTTGATTGACAAGCTGTTTCTCCAGCTTGGAAATAATGAAAACTATTTCCCAAACTCTTTTTTTTTTTCTGTCGGTTTGGGTTTTAGCCAGTGCATTCTTATAAGCCAAATGATCATTTGAGTTACTGGAAGCAACACAAAATATGCTCCCAAGTTCAAAGAGCAAAAGCAATAAATCTAAATGACAAGCTCCATGTACCAGAAGAGGCCACACATTCATCTTTCTGTGGGATCAATTCGGGGCAGATGCGATATCACTTGTAAAACAAGCAGTGATTCTGTGTTCCCTGTAATGGATGTATTCTATTTCTACATCTTGAATCAACATGGGTTTTACCTGAGTTTACTAATCATAGCTACATTTATTGAGTGCCTACTATGCAGGGGTGTGTTGATAAATAGGCTCTTGGGGGAAAACAAAGCCCTGCTTTGTAGCATCTGCTGATTTCCATGGAGGAAATACTCTTGCCGTGGTCAATTTCAAGCTACTGACATGACATCACTGAACAAATGATCAGCCCCCAGCCACCTCCCCTACAATGGCTGACGCTATACATATATTAGCAATAACTTTCACAACCGCCCTACAAGGAAGATATTATTGTTCCCACGCTGTCAGTAAGGAAGCAGGCTTGAAAAACGCTTTGCCCCAAATCGCATAGCTAGTAAGACGTGACTTAAGGATTAAACCAAGGTCTACGTGACTCCCAAATCCACGTTTTCCCAGCACATCACATTTCCCCGATATAATGTGGTGAATGAATGTGTGAATACGGTGGCCCACTAGTCACAAATCCTGGCAGGACTGGAGAGCAGGATCGTGTCCAGAGAAAGATCCAAGACTGCCCAAGAACTCCTGACCCAACCTTGAGAGACATGAAATTTCTCACAACTTACAAGATGGTCCGTACCCATTGGGTTAGTCAGGCAGTGTTATCTTGCGTAGTCCTGGCACATTTCTGTGTGATATAATTAACCCAGCCATGTGGTACCTACTCTGTGTCCAGCAGCACCAAGGTCAGTGTGTCTAGGGGAGAGTGTGGAAGGAAGTCCTCCGCACAGAAGGGGTCGGAAGGGACACCATCATGCCCGCCCCTCCAACAGCTGCTGGCCGGCAAAGTATGTCGGTTTTCAATGATCCTGTGGTGTGACCAGAAGGGGAATTTTCAGCACATCGCAAAAGAGGTTTCAAATGAGTTCTTCAGGTTCGGGTTCTTTCTTCTGGTAACTCCGGATCTGCCAGCTTCTCCCTGTCTTTAAAACTGGCACAATAGTGTTCATCTCTTTATATCCCCAGGGGATTAATGAATTCATGTCTGTGAAGGCTATAAAACCCTCAGATGACAGGAAGCATACAAACACATATTGCTTTTCTTTTCCTCCCATGACTTGGTTTTCTGGATGTCACATCTTGCTATCATAAGACCTAGACGTAACCAAAGCAAACAAAATAATTGCTTTCCATCCTTATTGCTGTTGTAAAGGGGTCCTGTGTTATGAAATAATAATCATGACAAAAATAATAACATCTTGTGTCTGTGTAGCACCTTTCTTCTGAGGAGCTCAAAGCACTTTACAGACACAAGAAAAATTGTCAACAGACAATTTATAGGGAAAAAAATTGACTCATGTTGTAAGGAGTTACTCTGTGAGGGATAATGGTTCTGTTATTTTCACAAATTGACTGGCAAACACAGTATCTATTTCTGGTCTAAACCAGGAATACAAAAGCCACGTAGGAGGAAAGCAAGGGGACTCGGGGTGAGCAAGGAGATCGAGAGGGCTCCTCTTCTGGTTATTTACCTGAACGCAGTCTAGACGCAGTCTGGGACAATTCTGACCCCAACTGACCCCATGACAAAAGGCTGCTCATGGACCTGGATGTTAATATCAAGGGACAGCTGCCTGTTTTCTAGACCTTCCTTGGGGTTCCTCTCTGGGGTCCAGACAGAGCTTGTTGGATCATCTCAGCAGATGTTGGAGGGTGAAGCTTGGAACCCATCCCCAGAGTGCCTCTCCTAAATGAAGGGTAGGCCTCTCCCTGCTTCTTAAATACTCGCCCCCAATTCCCTATGGCTTCTGAGTTTACCTCCCAATACTCGCCCAAAATCCACGAGGCGCAGACAACCAGCTATAGACCTCAGAGGGGACTCTGAAGTATCAGAAAGAGAAATTAAGTAAACAATCTCATTTACAATTGCATCAAAAGGAATAAAATATCTAGGAATATATTTGACCAAGGAGACGGAAGACCTGAATGCTGATCTTGATGAAAAAAATTGAAGAGAACACAAACAGATGAGCAGATATCTCAGGCTCATGGATCAGAAGAATGAATATTGTTAAAATGACCATACTCCCCTAGGCAATCTACAGATTCAGTGTATTCCTTATAAAAAGAACCAATGGCATTTTTCACAGAACAAGAACAAATAATCCTAAAGTTTGTATGGATCCACAAAAGACACCAATAGCCAAAACAATCTTGAGAAAGAAGAACAAAGCTGGAGGAATCACACTCCCTGGTTTCAAAGTATAGGACAAAGCTATAGTAATCAAAACAGTATGCTACTGACACAAAAACAGACACATAGATCAATGGAACAGAATAGAGAGCCCAGAAATAAACCCACACTTATATGGTCAATTAACCTACAGCAAAGGAGGCAAGAATATACAGTGGGGAAAAGACAGTCTCTTCAATAAATGGTGTTGGGAAAACTAGGCACTACATGTGAAATAATAAAGCTAGACCACTTTCTTACACCATAAACAAAAATAAACTCTACGTGGATTAAAGACTTGTAAGATCTGAAACTATGAAACTCCTAGAAGAAAACATAGGCAGTACACTCTTCAACATCAGTCTTAGCAATATATTTGTGGATCTGTCTTTTCAGGCAAGGGCAACGAAAGCAAAAATAAATAAATGGGGCTACATCAAACTAAAAGGCTTTTGCACAGTGAAGGAAACCAACAATAAAGCGAAAAATCAGCCTACTGAATGGGAGAAGATATTTGCAAGTGATATGTCCATTAAGGGGTTAATATCCAAAATAGATAAAGAATTCATACAACTCAATATAAAAAAAAAATCTGATTAAAAATGGGCAGAGGACCAGAACTGACATTTTTCCAAAGAAGACATACAGATGGCCAATAAGCACATGAAAAGATGCTCAACATCACTAATCATCAGGGAAATGCAAATCAAAACCATGATAAGATATCACCTCACACTTGTCAGAATGCTATTTCAAAAACGACAAGAAATAACAAGTGTTGGTGAGGATGTGTGGAAAAGGGAACCCTTGTGCACTGTTGGTGGGAATGTAAATTGGTGCAGGCACTATGGAGAACAGTACGGAGGTTCCTCAAAAAACTAAAGATAGAACTATCATACAATCCAGAATTCCACTTGTGGGTATTTATCTGAAGAAAATGAAAACACTAATTTGAAAAGAAATACGCACCCCAATGTTCATAGCAACTTTATCTACAGAAGCCACGATACAAAAGCAATCTAAGTGTCCATCATTCAGCTGAATGAACAGGTGAAGAGAGTGGGGGGGATGGGCAAAATAGGTGAAGGGGATTAAGTGATACAAACTTCCAGTTATAAAATAAATAAATCCCAGGGATGTAATGTACAGCATAGGGAATACAGTCACTAACACTGTAATAAGCTTGTATGATGACAGATGGTAACTAGACTGACAGCGATGATCATCTCATAATATATAAGAATATCAAATCACTATGTTGTATGCCTGAAACTAATATAGTATTGTAAATCAATTATACTTACAAAAATAATTTGGAAGTTATCGTATTTTACAAAAATAGTGCTGCCTTGTGAAATAAACCTTTTTCACTCCGAACAGAAATGAAAGTAGGGGGCCCTACAAAATGCATGCAGCCCACTCAGAAACACTAACATTGTTTCAAAGGGTTGCTGTTCTAGGTTAGGAATCCTTGCTCTGGAAAGGAACCTATTGGAGCTGGAACAAAAGTACCGTATATTTGGGGTTTGGAAGGTTGTCCTCCTGCAAAGAAAGCAGGGAAGGACAAAGTAAAGTAAGGAAAGCTGAGGGCGCCTGGAGAAAACGGGAAGAAAGGCGCTCAGCAGCGGTTTCTCTCTCTGTAGAGGAGAAATAAAAAGTTCTCAAATCCAACTTTGAACCCACTTGGTGTCCCCCAATTCAATGTTGACGCTGCCCAGGTGAGAGCAAGCCAGTGTCCCCCCCAGCCCAGGGGACTCAAACCCAGGGTGGGGATGGGCCACTGCACCCAGGAGGTATTGCCCCAGCTCAACCTCCCGGTCCATCCACCCCTTTCTTCCAGAAATCTTCATTTCCCTGTGCTTCCCGTGGGATTTTCTGCCTCAGCTCTGGGCTGCCCATTCCGCTCAGTTCTCAAGCGTGTTATCCCGGTAGATGGGTGTTAGTGAGAGAAAGTTTGGCGCGGGTAGGAAGGGGAGCCTGATTCCTGATTCTCAACACCTTTCCAGCTCCGTGCTCCACGCAGCTGTGTGTATGAGAGAGAAAAATAAGGTGTGTGTGTGTGTGTGTGTGTGTGTGTGTGTGTGTGTGTGTGCGCGTGTGTGTGCGTGTGTGTGTGTGCGCATGCTCATGCGTACGCAAGCAGAGTGGGCCGGAGCAGAGCTTTCATCACCGAAACGAAGAGTTCCTGTTTATAAACATTTGCTCACTATTTATACATGGGGAGGGAATTAACCACAAAACATGACCCACAACTTCAGGGCCTCCATTTTCACATCCTTCACACCACATACACTTTCTCTCTCTACCCCAAAGCCACTGAGTAGAAAATAATTTCTCTCTATCGGAACTACCAACAGGAAGAACACACTAAGGCCTATGGAGGGGGTAGGGGAGACCCTCACGCTTGGCCTGTGGGGTCACTCTTGGAAAAGTTATCAAACGGGCAGAATGTGTGCCCCTATCGGTTAAATAGTCCCTTTTGCAGACTCTCTCTTCAACCCTTTCCTCCCGCCAACTGCCACGTAAAATGCTGTGTAGGACGGGGCGGGGGGCTGGGGGTTGGGCAGCTACATGTCAGCTCTCTGATGGAGGTGGCAATGGCTTAAGGCATTTACTCTTTCCAGACCTTTCTGAAGCCCCCAAAGAGTTTGAGATCCAAACCAAAAGTATCTCTGTAGGATCTGAGGCACCATCTTGGGCAGGGGGGCAAAGCACCATTTGTAGGAAAAGCGGAGCTCCAAGTGAGGCTGCCTACCGTCCATTTGTGTCCTCAGCACCACCAGGTGATGCCACCTAAATACAGCTTCCCCTTGGGGCCACCCCCCTGCTTCCCCCAAACCCGCTCTTACCCCCTCACCACCGCCACTCCCCAGACATCTTCTGTGGAAACGGGCCAAGGACAGGGCCTCACACCCAAGTCAGCAGACCATGGTGCATCTGACCAAATAATCCCAAACCCGGGCTGCTTTTGTAGAAACTTTTATCGATGGGACACTCCTTAGATCAGGGCCGTTTCATTGGGACATACTAAAAATAATACAAGTCAATGGACATTGAGTGTTTAATATATGCCAAATTTGGTGCTAAACGTTTGACATACATGACCTCATTTTGTCCTTAAAACAGCCCTGGGAGGGAGACACTATTATTCTCCCCATTTTGTGATTGAGAAAACTGAGGCTTGGAGAAGTTAAGTAACTTGCCCAAAGTCACACAGTCAGCAGCAGGGCCAGGACCCGAGTCTGTCTGATTCCAAAGCTTCTTCTCCTACTCTCTCCATTTGTACACAAAAAGATCGTTTTCTGGAAGGTTCTAAACCTCTCTTGCATTCAGTCCTAGACAGAATTAGCAGAAAAGCGTCTTCCATGGCAGAGGGAACCTGGGAGACAAAGCAGCAGGAAATGCACAGCAAACAGAAGGTTGGTGCTGTGGGTGAAGGTCCGCAACATCAAAACATTCAGCAGGACCGCCCCTCACATGCGGCCCCGCCCACAAGCAGCATCCTCTCTAGACGGTATGTGGATCTGATGATGGTCCCCAGGTTGGAGCACGATTGCTTCTCCGACAGGTTTCCAGCAAATGCCTCTAGGCTGTCCTCTTCCTTCCATCTTTCCTGTCTGCCTCCTTCCTTCTTCCCCTCTACTAGTCCTGAGGGACAGGGCTCTGCTGGGTGACCTGGAGACACGACCCCTTCTGCATCTATTTCCTCATCTGGTTTGTAAAATGAGCAGAGTAGTTCCACTCCCGAGAGAGGCTGTGTGCATTAAATATGGTACAAAAATGAGCGACACGCACTAGCACGGAGCAGGTGATCAGAAGATGCTGGTGACCTCATTCCAGTCATTTTCTTTCCTTCTCTCCTCGCTTTATGTTTTCCTTTCCTTCTTTTGGCATTGGACCATAATGGCAATTTTTTCACCCCCAGGATCCCCCAATCACTCCCGCCATGTGTGAGTCACGCGTGGAGGGATTAACCGTGACCACCTTTCTTTTGCAACTAACGAATCTTGTGATCTGGGTGCTAAACTCAGTGTGGCCGCTGATGGAACATATGTGCTGTAAACAGGTAGAATATTTGAACTATCTTCTAAAATAATTTTAGATTTTGGATTGGAAGGTAACCTCTGAGGCTCCATCTTCTTCAGGCACCACTGGGAAGGGCGATGAATTAATGCAGCCGTGCCAGGAGCTGCCACAAAGTCGCAGTCTGCATCCCTGGAAAGGGTCCTTCTGGGCTGGATGGCACAGTTCACTCACCCCGGCTGCATCCTTGGGAGATGGGCGGGCCCTCAGCCCCCCTCCCCTGGACCTTCTCAGCCTTGTCATTGGTGGCAGCAAGTTCTATATCACAACGGTGACTGCCCTGGTGCTTGGCCGGTCTCTGGAGACTGGGATGACCCAGGAGAAGGGGACTTGCCACGTCAACCACAAGAAGCAGAAAGAGGCTGAGACCTGGGAGTGGACCAGGTGAGGGACTTCCAGGCACCCAGCTGGGGAGGGTTCTGGCTGAAAGATGATTTGAGGAGAAGGGCTCTATAGGGATGGTGGTGGTTTTGCTTGTTTTTTTTGGGTCATCCTTTGAACTAGTAAGACGGTTCTTTCTGATGAGGGACTGAGCTCGTACTCCCTTCCAGCTGGTTTGGGGGCACTCCAACGGCAGGGATGTAAGCGCTTTGCAAACCATATTCCAAAGAGCACATCTAACCATAATTCCGTGTTCTCCTGTGGGAATGTTCCCCATCACGGCTTTTCAGCTCTTGCTTGGATGGCTAAGGAGTCGGGCTGGGGGCAGGGGACCCACTTTGGGTTCAGATCTACCGAGGCTGAAGAGAAGAAGTGTGTCCAGGCTCAGAGGGGGAATCTCAGAACCAGGGAGAGACTGCTCCAGGACATGAAGGCCCCGGATGGCACTCCAGGGTCACTGGGCCCCGGCGTCCTGCTTCCTGAGGTTCACCCTGAGTCCCGTCCAGAGTGCCATGCGTTAGCAATAACCAGAAACACAACCGCGGCCAGCTCTGTGCCCAGGGCTGCACGCAGCAGCACGGAGAGAGCGGCCACTGCCCGTGAAAGGCGATCACCCCCCCAAAGCAAACTCCCTTTCGCTCTCCAGGGCCCCTAGAGATTGCGATGCCCCAGCTGCTCAGCCCCCCAAGTGTTCTCTCTCTTCCGGCCTCATCCATGTCAGTCTTTTGAAGCTCTGCTCTTATTCTGTGAGCATCCCAGATCTTAAGACACTTCTCTCCCATGTCCCTTCCTTCCTCCCAAAGGAGAAGCAGGTGTAAATGCTGCGTACCCGTTTTTCAAAACCAGGTGGAAGGTGGGGTGCAGGTCTGGGAGGATGAGTAAGGGCGAAAGAGAGACAGAGAGAGAGTGAATGGCATTACGGGACTGGAACTTGACTTCTAATTTGCAGGACAGGGGAGGGAGGAGGTGTGCTGGGCTCATAAGGCTAAGGCAGTGGCGATATGGGGCTGGGGTCCCTGCACGTTCCCCAGGCCAGGGCACTGTCATGAGGGCTGCTCAGAGGCTCCCCATACTGGAACACAGTCACCAGCTTCCTTCACTTGACATTTACCAGCAACTTGGGGATGTCTTCCATCTCTCCAATTACTTCTTCATGGTAAATACATGTGTATATATTGTATCATGAGTGCACTCGTGTGTGTGTGTGTGTGTGTGTGTGTGTGCGTGTGTGTCTGTGTGTATCCTTACAAGGAAAACTTATGCTCCCTAGTAAAACAACAACAACAACAACAAAAACCCAGTATTAATTATGTTTTGGATTGACTTCACAGAGATCTGGGAACATAATTTAAGTAAAAAGCTATACTCCTGATTCCAGCGCTATTATTCTTATTTGAATTGTAACCCTAGGAATTTTCCAGCCCGTCAGCCAAACCCACACTTGGGCCGATTGACAGTTTCAAAAGCTAAAATCATTCCAGCCTTCCCCTACCTCCTGGGAGAGGCCTGAGGTGCTGGAGCCCTAGCGGGACTGTGTCCCTGCTCCCATGGCCCCACCCACTTCCTGGGGCTTCCTGACTTACTTTAGCCCTCAGGGGGGTGAGATGCTCTTGAACACGTCAGTAGATCTGCCTTCGAGTGTACTGGGGTGCTGCCTGCTTCTCGCTCTGTTCAGTGTGCCCCGGCCCAGGACCTGCTCACAGAGCTCTGAGCAAACCTCACCCCAATCTTCTACCCTCGCTGCTCACCTGGGGCAGGTGGAGGGCTGTCCTGTGTGGGCAGTCAACAAGAGGGCCTCCCTCTTGCCCTCACTTGTTAGCCCCTTCCTGACACCGAGGGATGACAGAATGGTACCTGAACCCCGCCTGCCGAGGGATTTGAACCAAGAATCCCAAATTCTACAGCTTCTGTGCCAATCGAACCATCCGGCTTCCTTTGGTTCCCATGTTTCTACAACACGTTCCTTCAGTGTTGTGGAACGTAATTCATTATACATCCATTAGGGATACAGATCCTCACTTATACATGGGGCAAACATAGGTACCTATAGGTTGCATAGCACAGACACATACATATATGTACAAAATGTGGAAGGTGTGTTCCAACTCGGAGACCTGCACGCTCACAACCGCACCACCACAGTCCTCTAAGGGCTCCACAGCCAGCCACAGGCTCCCTGAGGCCCTCCTGGCCTCCGTAACTCACCTCTGTGCATGCACAATGGTACTTTGCTGCATTACAGGGCATTTTCCTAACAGGAGAGGACTTCCGTTTTGTTTAGGTGTCAATGAAAACAGAACTTCCTCCGATGACTGAAAGAACCCTCCACAGATCAGATTCTGGCTCCACACATTGCAAACTCTGCTTCTGCTCCCCCACGGACCTGGTTCTGGACCCAGAGGCCACAGGATTCATATGGTGATGTGACCCCAGGTGCTGTACCTTCACATGTCAATGCCCTACAAGCCAGCACGGGTACCGAGAGGGAAACAACTTCTACGCCAGAACAGCTAGGAATCACTTGGTATATACTGAAGAGACGGCACACTGCATAAACATCCCACTCGGTCCAAATTCAATATCCCCCCAGTGTAATCTTCCCTTAGCCAGATCCCAAAAATGCTCAAAGCCACTTCAACACCACGAGAAACTAGTGAGGCGTGTAGAGGCGAAGTTGGGTTGGAAAGAGACAAAAGTCCTAACCTACTTATCTTGCTGCTGCAAATTTTACAAAGTACATGCCCATGTGAACTGATTATTACGGCGTCTCCAGGTCCGAGGGAGGGATGGTGCAAGATGGTGCAAGATGGGGCCCTGAGGTTAAACTTTATTAACCTCCTGGTAAAGTCACCTCTGAGAACAGGATTTGGCAACCGCTGATCAAAGGGATAAAGGAAATCAAGTATTCCAGCTGAAAGCAAAGCTTCAGCAGAGATGTGCAACACTCAGGACTCTGCGGTGAGCAGAAGTTCATCTGGGGGAACAGTTGTGGGCCTGAAGTGTGGAGAGGATGTTGATCTGAAAGGCAGGCCAAGTGCAAAATACAGAGGGTTGCAAACGCTGGGGTGAGACATCTCAATGTCAACTGTACAGTGAGAAGCTTTGAAGATCTGCCCAAGGCTCAACGCGCGGACGGCCCCTCTCAGAGCCAAGCTTCGGAAAAATGAATCTGGGATGTGTGGATGGGAGGGAGGGAGACCAGCTCAGAGGCATCAGCTGCCACGTCCTGCATTTTAGAATTCTCTGGGACAGAAACACACACTCCCTGACTCAGTAGCCCTGGGGCAGTGCCGATGCCTCTTCCTGCCCTGACCCTGTAAACCCTGGGATCTGTCCTCAACCCAGCTTTACCTGTGGGGTTGAGATCTCCAGAACTGCGCTCCACAGCCCATCACGGTCCTCCCTGGGTACTGACTCTCAGCAGTGTGGCTCTGACTGACCCCACCTCCACCAGCGCCCTTGCTGCTGGTCTCCCCAGGCCAGGAGGCAAGAGGACACAGTGGCTTCATTCCAGGAAGAAATAAAGAGCCTCCATGGGGTGGTGGCCTTGGGACTGGCATGGTGGGGACCGAGGGGAGAGACGGCCAACCTGGCAACTAAGTGTATGCAGACAGCAAAGACGATGGAAGGAGGGATGTTTGCGTGTTGAGCTGCAGGGGCAGCCCGCAGAGTGTGAATCGATGCACGTGGTCAGGACGTGTCCACTTGGAGGGGAATGGCGTCCAGCTGCTTCATGTTTAGAGCTCCATGTGTTTGAGTGTTGGTCGTGGGGAGGTCAGAGTGCCTCCTTTACCTCTTAGCACCCCCTCTGCTCTCCCCAGGTGGTGTGACCAGTGTCCTGGCTCTAACTTCAGGGTAGCACAGGGACCTGGGCCACTGCATTGAGTTATATACTCGCTATCCAGGGCTAGCGTTCGTGGTGCACTTGCTACAGTTGACCTTGTCCTTTACGACAAGCGCCCACGTGACTGGCCAGCACCCCTGCCACGGTGGTTGGTGACTTTTTATTGTGGTAAAATGTATGTAACATTTACCCTTTTAACCATTTCAAACTGGCATTAAGTACATTCACGTTGTGCCACCATCATCAGCCCTTTCCAGATCTTTCTCATCCTCCCAATCTGAAGCTCTGTGCCCACTAAAAGTTAACCCCTCATTCCCCTCTCTCCCGACCTCCCATCCTACCTTCTGTCTCTAAATTTGACTCCTCTAGGTACCCCATATAAGTGGAATCATACAATATGGGTCCTTTTGTGACCCTGTTTCACGTGGCATAATGTCCTCAAGGTCCATCCTCGTTGTAGCAGGTGTCGGAATTCCCTTCCTTTCTAAGGCTGAATGATAGTCCATGGCATGGATGTATCACATTTTGTGTATCTACTCATCCACCAATGGACACTTGTGTTGCTTCCACCCCTCGGCTACGGTGAAGAGTGCTGCCATGAACATGGGTGTACAGATATCTGTTTGAGACCCTGCTTTCAATTCTTCTGGGTACATGCCCAGAAGCAGAACTGCTGGATCATATGGTCGTTCTATGTTTAGTTTTTTGAGGAGCTGATGAATATTTTAAATAGAACACCTGTCATAAAATATATACAAGTGCTACTCAACATCTCCACATGGTATCTAGGTAGCAGCTCAAAGGCAAAATATTCAAAAGCAGAGTCTTGATTTTCCCTCAATCCTAACCCCCCCGCAATGCTCCCCACCTCCATAAATGGAATTGCCACATGGCCAGGGCTGAAACACTTGGCATCATTAGTGACTCCCCGCTTTTTTTCACTCTCCACATCCAACCCAGCAACAAATCCCTATAAGCTCTATTCTCACAATAGAGCCAGAACCAAATCCCTTCTCGCCACCTCTGCTGCTATCACTGGGCCCAGCCCACCACTGCTTTCACCCCAACTGCTGCAATAACGTCCTAAGACGCCTTCACTCTTGTCCTTCCACCATCCAGTCTCCATCCAGCTGCTAGAGGGATCCATTTTAGATGTCAGTCAGATTGCATCACTCCTCTGACCAAAACTTCTGAAGGCTTCTCATCATAATTAGAAAAAACCCACAAAAGCCCCCAGCAAGTCCTTACTCTGGCATAGGAGACAGCCCATCTCCTGGCCTCCCGTCCCACCACTGTTGTCCCACCTGCACATCCGGCCTTGGCTCTTCCTCAGGCACTGATTGGCTGGTGCCTCGGGGCCTTGACCTTGGAAGACGCTTCCCACAACTCATCACATGGCTTATTCCGATGCCTCCCCCTCTGAGAGGCTCCCCCAATGATCCCATCAAAAGTAGCAGCCCAGTCTCCCAGTCTTCTAATTTGGCTTCACTCCTCTTCACACACTCAGCACATTACCTGATTCTCTATCTCTCCTTCCAGAGTGTAAGCTCCATGAGGGCAGGGAGAGGCTTTGGTGGCTTCTGGGTGGCTTCCCTGGGTGCACGGGATAGCACCTTTCCGCCTCACCAAAGGGCTTCCCATTAGCGTCAACACATTCCTGTCTCCAGGCCAGTTCACTTCTGTGGACACAGGAAAGGAGAAAAGTGCTGAAATCCACTCACTTGACACATGGGCAGGTTCAGGGCTCTGGGATTCCCAGATCCTGTGACCAGTGACTTTTAAAAATATTTTTATTGGCATATAGTTGATTTACAATGCTGTGTTAGTTTCTGCTACACAGCAAAGTAAATAGGTTATACATATATATATGTGTATATACATAAATATGTGTATATATATACACATCCACTCTTTTTTAGATTCTTTTCCCATACAGGTTATTACAGAGTATTGAGTAGAGTTCCCTGTGCTATACAGCAGGTCCTTATTAGTTACTTGTTTTATATATAGTCGTGTGTATCTGTGAATCCCGATCTCCCAATTTATCTCTCCCACCCCTACTCCCTGGTAACCATAAGTTTGTTTTCTACATCCGTAACTCTATTTCCGTTTTGTAGATAAGTTCATTTGTCCCCTTTTTTTAGATGCCACATATAAATAATATCATATGATATTTGTCTTTGTCTGACTTACTTCATTCAGTATGACAATCTCTAGGTCCATGCAATGCAAATGGCATTATTTCATTCTTTTTTATGGCTGAATAATATTCCACTGTATATATGTACACACAGCAGTGACTTTTAACTTACAGAATCATAGCCACCCTCATCAGCAGTGTGGAAAGTGCACACAGAGATGACTTTCAGTGCTTTAGGAAGGTCTCAGGCCCACAAACAGCCCCAGCCACTAACTAACATATCGCCATATCTTAAGTTTTACCGTTAGTCATTCTTTTCTTTGTTTAGTCCTCTCACCAACCTTATGCCCATTTGACACATGAGACACCTAGGCTTTCAGTCACCCAGCCAATGTAGCAGGACTGGAGCTCTAGGGTCCGTGTCCTCTTCACCAGGTCAGGCTACCTCCCGAGGGCCCCCTGACCTCCCTGTGAATGCAGTGATTCTGGGCAGCACCTCCCTAATGGTATTCTTCAGAGCACTAAGATCACCAGATAAGGAATGGAATGGACAGATGCTTAAGGAGGGGTGGAGGGGGCAGTGGCTGGAGAAGCAAAATCAGAAACAGCTTCCAAAGTGCTCCCGGGTTATTTTGGGTTTGAAAAATCTTTGTTCTAAGGTCCAGAACATTAGTATGAACCTGGCAACGGGAAGCAGCAAGACCTGATGACAAATTGTCCTAACCGAGAAGCACTTTGAGCTTCTTGGAAAGAAACTGCTGCATTGAATGGGGCCGGAAACTGGGCATTATTCTTTCAGACCCTCATCTCCCCTAAGCTAGTCGCTGGAGCTTTCAAAATAGTCATTGGGTTCAGCTCTTCAAGAGTGACCCTATAATATATTGTTCAAACAAGTGTGCTTTTGAGAATAAAAGGGGGAACTCTTCACAGTTGTTCTGGACCACAGTGGGGATCGGACTGTCTGGGCTAACGGGACGCACAGTCTCCTAGCTGTCTCTTCTAACCGTGAGGAATTGAGCGATGATCTAGCATTTTAATGCACCAGAGAAGGAAGTGAAATTCCCAGCCCCGCCCCTACTGGAAGGTACAGCCTCATCGTTGCCACTGGTGTCCCTGCCACCCCCTGCTCCTTCCCTGGGCCCCGGGTCTAATTAATGCCTTTCCCTAAAGGCCTAAGTTCTCCTCTGAGTCTCTTGCACCATATATCAGCAGAGGAATGCCGATTTCAACCACTCTTTCCTGACCCCCAGATTTTCCCAAGCACGCCCCTTGAAATGACCGCTTCTGGGTGCTTCCAGGTACTTCCACCCGCCCACCCGCAGTGAATCGCCGTCTGGCCCTGCTGGTGTTGCCCTGGGTCCCTGACCACAAGCTTTGGAAACGTCTCTTCAGCAGGGTCCTGCTTACACTGATCTGTTTAAAGGTCCGTTCCCTCGCCCAGAACAGGAGCAGAGAGCAGCAGAGCTGCCGAATGCAACTCTGCTAAGATCAAAGTGAGAGCTGGCTGAGGCTTCACGTCTGCAACCTCCCAGCGATCCCTTTGTGCTCACCCGGTGAGCAGAAGTGATGGTGAGCTAGCGTGCAGAGACCAACAAGACCTGAGCCCGAAGAGGAGTGCTTTCTGAAGCTTGATGGCTATAGCCTGTGTCAGCGGTGCTTCGACACTACCGCAGCCCAGCACGTAGTAGGTGCTCAGTAAATATCACCTGACTCAGTGAACCATCATCGCCATGGACCACGCTGAGCCCGGTTGAGTCAATGTGATGGACGGGGTCGAGGGCTTCACAGTGAATGCTGGAATGTTAGCGCTAAAAGAGATCTTAGAAATCATCCAATCCAGCCCCCCAAATGAGAGGTTTCCGATGAGAAACCCAGGAGAGGGCCCTGAGAGGTAAGATGACCTGCCCACAATTTGCTAATGTCAGGAGCCACACTAGGCTCAGCTCTCCTGACAGCTAATCCTCTGCTTCTCTGCCTACACCACATGCCCCAGGCCAGCTGGGCCTCTGATCACCACGATTGGCCTGATATCTCACAGCACGACCTGGACACTTAGCCTCAGAACCAGAAACCCGCACTTTGGCCTGTAACCCTAGCTCGATGTCTGACCACACTCCTGTACCCCCCGCCCTCCCCTCAACCCCTGCAAAATGACTCTCTCCCTCCTCCTGGTGTGATTATTCGTCTCTCGTGCCGCTATCCTGTACCTCACACCGTTATCCTGTACCTTTCCCCGCTGTATTCCTATTGGGTCCAGAGGTATCTGCCTTCCTTACAATTTTACCAGGAACAATACCTTTTTCAGCTTTGATTCTCTAACACCTCCACTGCGCTTAACACTCATATATTATAGGAATAAGTGACTTGCTGTGTGACCGTGAGCCAGTCGTTCACCATCTCTGAGCCTTCTCTGGGATCTACAGAATAAACATGATCCTGCTGACCTGTATACAGCATGGCTGTGTTCTAATGTATATACAGTCGCACAAGGATCTTGGCAGTGGTGCTCAAGAGTAGACGCCTGGTCCTGAGAGCATTTCTTGGAGACTGAAAGGGGACTTTCCTGTCTGTGATGCAAGAAATGGAAGATGGTTCTGAGTGGCTCCAAGCTCATGCAAAACTCTGTGTATCTGAGCACCCGGCCCGGAGCCCAGTGTGAGCTTTTGGTGGGGGAGGAAGGAACCTGGAACCTGGGAGGGGTCTGAGGGTGCAGACGTCTTGTGGCGAGAGGGCTTGACTACACACTGGCCCTCCTCTTCGAGCCGCCCTGAGTGCTGCCCCGTCGGGTCTGTCCAGGCCGCCTGCCCGCAGCGGCAGCAGTGAGGGAAGAGCCTCCCTCATCAGCTGGGTTCCTAGCGCTGCAGATGGAGCGGGGAGCTGCCTGCTTTTAATTAGAGGCGCTCCTTTCCTGTTTTCCGTTGGCGGCCAGCTTCTGCGTTTCCCTGCACCCCCTGCTGCTTCCCAAAAGCAACTTTTTTAAAAAAAGAATCCAAACTGTCTGGAATGAGAAAGGAGAAAGCTATCATTATGTGAGCTGCGTGGTGGTGGCTTCTGCTAGCTCTGCAGTCGTTTGGAGGTTGTCGAAGGGATGACCCTACTGTCCAGACGTGGCCTACGGGCCTGGTGTCAGTTGTCTCCTCCTAATACCATCAGCTCTTCTTGTACATCCTGAGCCCCTGTGGGGAGAACACAGCCCTACCAGCCTCTGATCCGGATTAGAACCGGCTCCCTCTCATGGCTTGTGGAGCCCGTGTCCACTTAGAAGGGGCTCCAGAAGGCTGCCTGAGTGAGCAAACAAGAATACAGGGCACCCAGTTAAATGGGAACCTCACACACACGGCGCACAACTTTTACTGTAAGTCTGTCTCAAATGTTGCATGGGACATACTTTTAAAACTATAACATGTACGACATAGTTGCATTACAAAAACGATTCTTTGTTGATCTGAAATTCACAGGTAACTGGACGTCCAGTATTGCTTTGTTTTTTAATCCGGCAACTCTTTTCTGAGGTCCACAGAGAGTCCCAGACCACAAACCCGAAAAGTCCACTCTCCCCAAGAGTGGGCCGTATGGAATGTTTTCCACTTGGGAGAGGTCAGCAAAACCAGGCGGAGGAGAGGGATGGCTGTCTTGCGTCACCAGGATAAAGAAGAGAGACTTCTCACACCTAAAGGCATCCACATTATAGGTGCCTAGGCTTGTTTGGAAACGTCAGCATTCAAGGGGAAGATGACAGAGACGGTCCCAGGCCACAGGGCCTGCAGATGAACCTGGTCTGCCCAGAGGCCAGTGGCCTGACCAAAGAAGGAGGAAGAAAACCATGGGCCAATTTTGGGGGGCACAAGTCGTTGGTCATTAATTCCCAGCCCTTTTGGTACCTCCACTCCTGCCGTGGTCTGCTTTGATGCCGGCTCTGGCCCTACTCCAATATGTGTCAGACGGCCTACAGTCTTAATCATTTAGCTCAAGTTTAATTTTATTTGAGAACGGTTTACAAACATAGAGAACTCTCAGACATCATAAGGAGAAGATTCAGAATCTCTGCACTGGAAACTAGAAAGTTCTAGAAGATCCGTGAAGGAGAGGCAGAATAGTAGGGCAAAGTCTCAACCCTCAGGGTCATCTACTGGAGGAAGTGGCCGAGTGGAGTCCGGAAGGAGAGAAGTGGCCTGAAAACCAGGCAGATGGGAGTGGTCTGCCGGGAGAGGAGGGAGACCCCCAGGAGAGCCTCAGCCCTGAGGGCAGAGCAGAAAAGGAGGAAGAAGGTTCTCACAAAGAAGAACGTGGGGCTTCCCTGGTGGCGCAGTGGTTGGGAGTCCGCCTGCCGATGCAGGGGACACGGGTTCGTGCCCCGGTCTGGGAAGATCCCACATGCTGCGGAGCGGCTGGGCCTGTGAGCCATGGCCGCTGAGCCTGCGCGTCCGGAGCCTGTGCTCCGCAACGGGAGAGGCCACAACAGTGAGAGGCCCGCGTACCGCAAAAAAAAAAAAAAAAAAGAAGAACGTGCAGCCTGCTGTTACTTATAAACTGCGATGGAGGTTGAGAGGCTCTCCACCAGGTTTCCCCCTTATGTAAATGACAATTCACGATGCACCGGGCCTGATAATTTAAACCCTCTCCGTTCACGGAGCGCTTTGTGCTCCCCCTTTGTTCTCCTCTCCAATTCCCCACTTCAGGAACCGAGATCTGTGAAATTGCACGTGGTCGATAGGGAAGTACATCAGAGCTGTTCTGAACTGCCGTCCTCCTGCCTCCACCCGCCCCAGCTCTGGTTTCGTCTTGGATATCAATTACGGGCTTTTCCATAAGCCGGCTAACGCGTTTTCAAAGCAGGCACATCCCCTTCCCATGTTTTGACAGTTTGGCTTGAGTTGAAATACAATTAAAGTTTTCGAAAACAAGGCTTTGAAACACAATCTCCACACTGTGTACATGTTGGTTGTTGGTTTTTTTTGTTGTTTTTTTCTCCTTAAGGGTTGGGTTTTTGCTTGCTGCGGCGCAATGACTTTGCCCTTCACTTTCTGCACTCCAAACAAACACTGGTTCTAGGCCTTCAGCTTTTCTAGCGCTGCATAGCTGAGAGCAGAAAAAATAACATCTGAAACAGGATGGGCTTTTGATGCGACCTCCTTATGACAGACACATCTGAAACCCACCGCTGGTGAGTCACTCGCATTCTGTGCATACCCTCTCTGAGGAGCAGGAAGTGTGGGTATTTTAAAGCCCGAGGCCAGGAGAAGTTTTCAGCTGCATCTTGGCCGGCACCCCTCCCGTGACGAGCACAGTGGCCTGGCTAAGCGTGGCCCCGTCTCCTGCCAGCCTCTCTTTGTTCTCTTTGCCCTGGTTTTGCTTGTGGGCTAGGAAGCCAAGTCGAAAAAGCACAGAGCTAGCGAATTTACAAAACCAACAAGAACTTCAAAAAAAAAAAAAAATCAGCAACAACAACAACGGGGGCCCGGCGGTTGGTAGGGGCGGCTCTGTGGCCAAAGAAGAAATGAAGAAGTCGGGTCCCCGCCAGCGTGACTCCTAACCCAAGTCGCTAGCTGTGGGAGTGGCCTGACTCTTCCCTTCCACTGTCTCCAAAGGCCAAAGAAGAACAAGGAGGGGGAAAAAGAAATAAAGACACAGAATCGAACCCAAATGACTCTGGATGAAAGATTTTTTTTAAAAAAGAAGGACTTGGTGGAAATGGGCCAGATGTTGCCATGAAAGAAGTTATAAATCCTCAACTTGTTTGGGAAAGCAGGTCCAGGGAGCTTCTGAAGATGCCGCCCGGCGGGGCCGGGGGCAGCCCAACTGGCCTCGTCATCCAGCGCCAGTGGGAGACCTCAGCTTCCTCTGTGGAAGGAGGAAGTCCTTCCAGAACATCGGCCTCTGATGATATGGAGAGGCAGTGGATTCATGCGAGAATCCATGTTGCGCTCATGTTTTTGTCGTTGCTGACAGTTTTCTTAAAGACGTGGAGTCGTTTGGGAAACGCATGCCCGGCCTTCCGCATTTTTAGTCCAAGAACGTGGTACGACCCCTGAACCGCTTGGGAGCCGTGTGAGCCACAGAAGCACCCCAACTGTGACGCAGGACTTCTCTTGTCACAAATGCCAGCTGCCTCCTTGTCCTAATGGAACCTAAAGGTTTTGTGGGTGGAAGAAAATCCCTGAGTGGCCCCAAGCAGCTCCAGAAGAGGTCAGATTACACAGAGCATCACGGATTCTTGGAGGGGTGTATCACGACGTGCACCCTCCTCAGAACGGCTTTGTGGGAGGACTGGGGTGGTGGTGGAGGGCGTCTGGGACACTCACAGAGGCAGCCCACGGGACACACAAGGCACAACCACGTGGATTAGTCTCCTACCGCTGCTATAACTAAATGACCACGAACTTGGTGGCTTGAGTAACACACGGTTATCACCTCACCATTCTATAGAAGTCTGCCACAGGTCTCATTACACTAAGACTGAGGGACAGCAGGGCTGCGGACCTTCTGGAAGCTCCAGGAGAGCCTATGTGTCCATCCCCTTCCAGCTTTTAGAGGTATCTCGTGGTACCTTTCTCCCCATCTTTCACATCTCCTCTGACTCTCCTCTTCTCCCCCACACCATCTTCCACTTTCGAGGATTCCTGTAATTACACTGGGTCTGCTTGGAGAATCCAGGATAGGCTCCGTGTCTTCAAGTCAGCTGATGGGCATACGTAATTCCCTCCGCAACCTTCATTCTCCTTCACCATGTGACCTAACACCTTCCCAGGTTCTGGGGATGCGGCTGGGGACATCTTTGGGGGCCACGATTCTGGGAGGGCGGTCTGTAGTACCCTTTGTGAGTCTCACCGAGCATGAGACAGTTTCTCATTCATAATAATGTAATTGATATAATACACATATACTATCTGCCAGGCATGGTTCTAAGCATATCATGTGTATTTAATCTTCATGACAGTTCTGTGATGTTAATGTTTGCCCCGCTGTACACATGAGGAGACCGTCCAATGTCCACGGCCGGTAAAGGGCGGAGACAGGGTTAGCACCCAGATTCCAGGTGCTCTAGATAAATAAAGGGGTATCACCTTCTAAATCCCCCAGGACAAGCCCACCTAGCCCCTTGTTCCCGTAAGTCCTCCTGCGGAGAGAGCGGGCTCCCTGTTATGTCAGAGGCCCTGCCCAGGAGGCAAGGGTGAGTTATAAAGTTCAGTTCATCCTGCTGGCCTCACACCATCTGTGTCCTGACCACATGAAGCTGCATTTCCAGCTAAGAATTTGGAGGAGCCAGAAACACAGGCAGCCTGGCCTGCTCGGCTTCGACCGTGACAAGACAAGCTGGTGACAGCTGATGCATGGAAACTGTCTTGCTGCTTTTTTCCCTGAGTGGAGAGGGCCTTCTGCAGAGGAGAGGAAACTGGCATAAATTAGAATGTGGTCCCACCCTTCAGGGGACCCTGGAGTCATCTGATTGGACGGGAGAGCGTGCACGTCCACACGGGGAGGTTGCCTACTCCTTTGTGTCCCCTCCTCAGCCTGGCCCTGTGACCCCCCTCTGTGGAGGGGCCCCTGCCCACCAATGTCTTCTTGACCTGCCCACAATGACGGAGGAAAGTCAGAACTGGACACCCAGACTGGGGGTTGCCCCCAGCCCCTCAATATTTTCAGAATTTGGTCCAAGATGCAACGGCCGGGCCCCAGTTGGCAAGATAGACCCTAAACCAGAGAGAATTGAGAGCCAATGTGAAGGTCCTCAGGGCCCCAGGGAAATCGGCCAAGAGAACCTCCACCGCCAAGTTCCGCAAATTTCACAAGTTTGTTACAAACCCCACAAGTGTTGTTCGGTTGCTTAAAAACGATTTAATTTTTGCAATCTCTCAGAGAGAGGGTGCCCCAAATTAAAACTGATGTTTGAAAAACAGCAGCTATGGGGGGTGAAAGATGGTTCTTCTCTAAGGAGGAAAGCCGGCAGGAATGGGGAAGCGGCCCAGTGCCAAAGTGAAGGGAACCTTTAATTCCAGCTCCTGAGACATGAGATGCCAGGTGGTGGAGCCTGTTCCCCCGTTAAATAGCTAGAAGAGCCATCTTCGTGCGAGTCACCTGGCAATGTGATTGCCATCAGAACCCTGAGCACCGGGGGAGAAAGGAGGACCCCCCACCCCCGTCACGGTGGAGCTGAGGCCTCAGACAAGCCTGGGTTGGAATCAGAACTCAGACGCTCACTTCACGGCTCTGACAAGATGGTCAGTTTAGCTGAGCCTCAGTTTCCTCGACTGCAGAGGGAAGGTGAGCGGCTGGGCCTGGGCATTGCGGGGATGCTGGGATGAGACCGTGGTGCTGTGAAGCTCGCGACCGCTGGTGGTCTGGGGGCCCTTGATCACGGTCGTTGCTATCACTGTCACCTTCCATGTCATTACTCCTGGCATTGGTGTCCTCATCAAGATGGCCTTCTTAAGAGGTCATTTACAGGCCAGGACCCTGTGTGACCTCTCACGCTTCTCACACAATCGCCATGAGGCCAGAGGGCGAAGGGACGACCTGCGTGAACTTGGATGAGAGAGGTCTGCCTGGCCCAGCAGCAGGCACGACGCGGCCTCGGTTCAGCACAGGTGTCCCGAGCACACGGCCCCGACAGACGGTACAGCTGCAGCTGCGGCACCCGTGTCGCCCGAAGCCTGTCCCTCCCCTGCGCCTCTCACACCCCTGGATCAGCAGCGAGCACACCTGAGGGCTCCGCGTTCACAGCCGGGGCCGGAGTGCCCAGAGGGGAGGCGCCTGCGTCGTGCAGAGACGGTCGGCGCTGGTGACCCTCCAAGAGGCAGCCACTGCCACGCAGGCGTCGGGGGAGGGACACGTGCCAGGGCTGCAGCTTTCCATCCTCTTTGCTTGAATGTGATGCCGACGGCATATAACCCGGCCCACATTTTATAGCTGAGCCCCAGATGGCTCTGTCCACGGTGTCGCTCTTGATACCTTTCAATTGCCTCACTGCCTGACGTCATTCAAGTCACCTGGCTTTCCCCAGCACCGGCCTGGCACACGGCCAGGTTTGGTTGTTCTCTACAGGATGCCCACCCTGGCCCGCACGAGTGGCCAGGGACAGCTGAGTGGTGGGCTCCGGGGACTGACTCACCCGCAGTGGCCACACAGGGTGCCTAAAAGGCGGGAACGCCAGGGAGCTCCGGGTCTCCCCAGGGAAACTTTCCTCGCAGGATGCTAGGCATGCTGACCTTCCACCTGGGCAGCAAACGGGATGGCTGCAGGGACCCACGACTTGGCCCTGTGACAAACAGTAAGTGACCACACCCTCTCCTGCGAGTACAAGCCACATGCGGCTTTGTGGCTTCGAGGGTCTCGGGAATTCCCTTCTGTTTGCTAAATGCCTCTCTCCTGGGGGTAGGGGGTGAAGATGCTGCATGCGCTCCGAGTGGACAAACCTGGGGGATGTCAGTTCCGGAAAGAAGAAGAGGCACCATACACACACACCGCAGGTGAATCAGCCTGCCTGGCTCGTGGGGATCCGACGACCTCCCTCAAATGTCCGACGGTCATGAACAGTGGACACCAATTGAAAGAAAAGCCAAGCGGACAGCAGTGAGAGCAAGCGGCGCAAGGCTGTGTTTTCAGAGCTTCACATGCGTGAACTCGTTGAATCCTCGTAACAACCTGAAGAGCTAAGTGCTGTCCTTACTCTCATTTTACAATGAGGAAACCAAGGCAGGTTAAAGAACACGCCCGAGGTGACAAATGTCGTAAGCGATGCTGCTGGGCTTTGACCACTTAGTCTGACCCACGATGGGAACACTTCTGACTCCAGGGACTGTGTTCTGGATCTGGACACCAAGCTGGATAATGACAGGACACACCTTGCAAAGCAAAGAAAGAGGATCTAAAGATGCCCAGAGCCTCCTTTTGGCAGAGGGGAAAGACAGGTGAATGAGACAGGCCAGGTTTCTAAGCTGGCTTCCCTCCCAGGAAAGACCTTCTCTCCGGGTCGGAGAGGACCTGGCAAGACGTTCTTACTCCACCAGAATGAATCTCGCAAGTGCTGGAAAAGCACAGCTACCCCCAAACCCTGTCCCCAGCCCCACTGTGCAAGGAAGTGCCCCTTGTAGTGGGCTGTGGCAGTCACGTGCGTGGTCAGGGCTTCCAACTGCAAACAGAAGAGGAAACCGCGCCAGGAAGAAGCGCACTTGACCAACGCCATGTGCAAGCGTGTAGGGGACCCCGATGCATATGGGGTCTCGGGAGGACAGGAAGGCCGGGCTGGGTGGGGCTGCCTCCCCAGAGGATGCCGTGTGCTCGGGGCTGAGCTGCTCTGGGAGAACCAGGGGGAAGGGCCGGCGAGGAGCAAGGAAGGGATGCTCGTCCAGAACCCCACTCTGAAGACGAGGGCACTTCCTGAGAGCCGGCCTGAGGCCGCTGGAGCAGTTCTAGGAGACGCCCGGGGGCACTGCCCAGATCTCGTCCGTGGGCCTCCACCAGCCTGCGGCCAGTGCGGCAGCCTGTCGCCCCTCCCTCCCGCAGGTGACCTCTGGCCCGGCCCCAGTGAGCTGAGCCAGCCTCTACCCACACGGAACACAGCGGGCGGGTTCCCTGGAATCGCAGCCATTCCCCGCGGCTGTTTCACGAGGCTCTCAGGATCTGCCGTGTGTCTTTGGACTTGAGGCATGTCAGGGGCAAGGTGGCCAGGAATGCATCTGGGTCCTTGTGGAGCCAACGGGCATTTGAGCTGATGCCTCCTACACGGGCAGGGCGGGGAAGGGGGAGCAATCTGATGAAAAAGCAGAAATCTTAGTTTGATTCCCATCTCTGTCACGTGCAGGCTGCCGACCGGAAGCGTGTCACCCTCCTCAGAAAAACGCGGATAATCATACCCATCCCACAGAATTGTACGGCTGTGACCTGAGTTACTGGGTCACTTATTTGCTGAGCACTTGAGCACCCATTGTACGTGGAGCACTGGCAGTGAAAGGGCTTTGAATTCAGAAGAGTACCCCATGGGTTGGAAGGAGGAAGGGCTGCCTGTCTCAGGAGCAGAGCTCCTGGGGTGAAAGGTAGGCCGAGGAGGGGGCCTCCAGGGGCCTCTGCCCAAGCATCGAGAAGTGCAGGAATCAGGGGCCTCCCATATACTTGGGGTGCCGGTAGCGTCTGCACCTGGGACCACCGCTTACCTGGCCTACAGGTGACTCCCTGCAGCCAACCCCCAGGATGGCAGAGTGCACCCTGTCTCTGCCTGGGCACCAGCAGCAGGCAGAGAGGGGACGAACCCTGCTCCAGCCAGCACGCAGCCTGATTCAGCGGCTGTCCTGGGAGTCCCAGCCACCAGCCCTGGAGAGGCCCCTGCCAGGAGCGGGTCCACACTGAGAGCAGCCCACGGGGCGTCTCGGGAAGTTCCCTGGCCGCACTGATATGCCTCACGGTCCTGGGAGGATGCTCCAGGTAGCCCACAGCTGCCGTCCCAAGACAGCCTCGGCAGAAAGCCATCTGGCCTGGAAGACTTTCCGCTTGCCCGAATGTCACCTCACACGCTGCCACCTTCTTGGACTCCCGTTGGACCGATGGATGCTTGAGGATACTGCTAATTGCATCCTTAAATGATGCTGACAGAGATCATCGCTCAGCCCAGGCAGTGGCTCTCTCTTCTCCAACCCTGCTCCACCCCACTGCATAATGGCGACCAGCCATCTTCAGATGACCTGGCATATGAGTCCCCAGAAGAAGCCACCTCTTCTCTGGAGGCTATGCCCATTCCTGGATCAGGGGTGTGGTGTCTGAGCATCAAGCTAAACTCTGAAGCACCAGGTCTGCTCAGGCAGAGGCAAATTTCCAGGCCCGTGGAACTAACAAGGCTCCTCAAAAAATCACATCCACTCTTTGTCCCTTTAGGGAGAACCTGGGTAGCGAAAGAAATAACTTCGGAGCTGATGGAAAGAGTGCTGGGTGTGACATCTGCAGATCTGAGCCTGTCATGTCCATGACTTACTGGCCCTCATCCTCCTGATGCCTCCATTCCCCATCTATAAAATGGAACAATAATACTTGCGGGTCCAAGCAGAGTTCCGTGTGTACGTATGTTGTGCAATTTATAAAGAGAGCTACGAACGTCTGTTATTAGCAGTATTAGGTAGAACCTTCTTGAAGGAAGGAGAGGAGATGGTAGAAATATTTATACCTGTTTACGATTCTGAAATCCTGGAATCTTAGCTTGTTTCTGTATCTTCCAGCTGGTCCGTGACAAGATGTTGGCTTGTGAACATTTAATCTCTGAAAACTAATTTCCCTCTGGAATATAAGACCGTGGCTGACCTCAACCGTGGGTCCACTTCACACATCCAGGATGGGTTGGAGTGGCCTGTGTCAGGACGGCCACATTAAACACCTCTGGTCTCTACGTTTAGAGGCTGAAAAGAAATTAGTTGGAACCTAAAATGAACTGGACCTTGGCCAGTGGATGTTTCAGAGTAAACTGAGACTCCAATCCACACCATTAGCCCGGTGCCTCCTCACGCCAGTGATAGTTACCCGCTGGATGCAATGAATCAGGTACCCTGGAAGGCGTAGGGCATTTAACGTGCTGGTGACTTCGGGCGGGCTGGTGAAATGCTGGAACCGGGCTCCATTAGGAGAATCCTCCACTGATTGATTGGCTCTTCTGGGTAAGGCCTTCCAGAAAATAAAGGTCTTCTTGGTAGGAATCTAAGAGAACAGGCATCCTGGTTGTGCTGGGAAGAAGATGGCTTTGGAGGCAGACAAATCTAGCTTCAGTGTGGACTCCAGCATGTCAGGGTAGGCAGGGCTTGGGGAGCAATCCCATCGAAAGGGAGGTGGCAGGCAGGGCAACATATATCAGACTTTGATTCTGTCCGCTGCGTGCTCCTTTTACTTAGATTGTGTGTTTATTTGGTGAGGGCGGGAGGGAGAGGTGTGCCCTCCCAAACCATCCCTTGAGGGTGTCACTGTCTTGATCCAAATTCAGAAGCTACCACGTCCCATCTATGTGACCTTGGGCAAGTAACTCAGCCTCTCTGAGCTTCTGTTTTCTCATTTGTGTAATGGGAACAGCAATGCCACTCTGGCAGCGTTCTCTGAGATAACATATGGGAAAGGGCTTAGCACAGCGCAAGCATCTAACAGGCCCTCAACATCAGCAAGTTCCTTGCATAGCTGGTCCCCAGATGTCTTAGGATCCTAACGGAGGAAGCAGATGGGTACTCAGATCTGGAAATCTGAAAACGAGGAGACGTTGGTAAGATTTTGTGGGGTTTGCCTTTGGATTTCGTGGCTCGCCAACAAGTGTGTTCCAAGAGGATACCACATCTGCCCCCCACATTGTCAGTCGGGAACGCCAAGCAGCCGGTCTACTTGAAAGGGAGCCTTCACAGACCGAGCTATAGAGGCAGCGCCAGTCCTGCGGATGAAACAGTCACCATGGCGAATGAATTAGACCAGCGGTTTTCCTAATGTCTGGAGGCAGCAGAATCTTCCTACAGTGGGTTTTTTCTCTGAGTGTTTTCTTCCCCCTCCCTCACTCACAGAGCTCCTAGAGTCTGGACAAGACACAGGATGACAGAGGGAAACGTTATAAGCATACGTCCAGTACCATGTTCTTTGCAAGGAATCTCCAGAGGCGCCTTATGGAAGTGGCCGGGTGGCGGGAAACTACTGAATTTGCTCGTGACCAACACAACGAGCCCATTCATTCATTCATTCATTCATTCATGCAAGCATCCGTTCAAGAAGGATTTACGGAAGAGGGCCCCATGGCTTCGTTGTTAAGATAAACTGACACACTTCCCAGGCCCCGCATGTCAATGATGTATCCCAAGTAACAAACAATGCTGGCTCAGTAAGAAATGGAAAGTTGCAAAATCAGCTGCCTCGAGACCTAGGCCAGTGGATTGCAGAGCCCCGCACCTGCATATTGTGTTTCTTTGCAGGGAATCAGACATCTGACTTCTGGTCTACCACACCCCCGATGGCGTGCAAGTGTCAGCCCCGTGTCTGGCTCACAACACACTTACTGAATGGATCTCGGGGAGCCCTCTTTATTGCCTGCAAGTTGTAGCTTCCCAAGGGTTAGGAGTAAGAGGAATAAGCCATTTAAACGAAATTGCTTTTGAAACGCAGAGGAGTTTGAAATCTAGAAGAAAGGGTGCTTGGCCAGACACATTTGGGATCTGGAGGATTCCACAGCTCACGCTGTTTGATGCTTCCATAAACCAGCTGCTTCCACTCTTCCCTAAACATCAGCTCCCGAGGGGGCAAGTCAGCCCAGGGCTCTCTGGGCAACAACAGCTTCCCGAATAATATGCAACCTCTTCTGGAGGGCCCAGCCAATCAGCACGGAGCACACAGACTCCAGGGGAACACAGCTCCCATCTAAAGCGTTCTGCTTCTCTTCGCTCCATGGTTTCCATAACAACAGCTCACACACGCACACACACACACACACGCACGCACGCACGCACACACACACACACGCTCAGCAGCAAAGTGTCAGTTCAACTAAGCATGTTTCCCAGCACTTAACACAATAAATTCCTCACCAGGCAGCAGAGATGTCTTCTTACCTGGAATCTCTGGGAGCCCCTGCCTCCAGAGGGCCACAGGGGCTGTGACACTAGCAGCCCGTCCCAGGGACCCTCCCTCTTGTCTCCCCAAGGGCCATCCTTCAGCAATCTGTCCCCTCTCTCCAAGCACACCATACTTGCCTTAAGGTGCCCAGAGGCCCCCAAGCCAAGAAGATAATCTCCTGCATCTTCTCTGATTCCAGGGTCCCTTGCGACCCCTTCCCCCAACCCTTCCCCCCACCTCAACTTTATAAGCAGCTCAAAAGAAAACACAACCAAGACTCTGCCTTTGACGGCCTGCAACACAGCAGCCAGATGAGTGAACCCACTGGGGTTTGGATTTCATTAGTCAAACCCGGATCAGAGGGTTCTGGGTAAAAGTTTGTCAGGCTCAAGGAGACCTAGCCAAGACCGTGGGAGGAGAGAGGCTGCCTGTGGCTGTAGGGCCACTTCTGGAGGTCTGCATCAGAATGAGAAAAGGAAGCCTCCCCTCTGCAGTCTGCAGACCCATGCTGTGTGGTCCTAAAGCCTCAGGATCAGAGAGGAAGCCCCAGGCCAAAATTTCAGGCTTGGGATTATGGCCCCAAATGGGTAAGCTTCCATCATGATGAAAAATGTATAACGTTGAGTGGATGGTTTTTTGTTTGTTTTGGTCTTTAGAATATGGATAGGATTTAATCCAGCTGTCTGGAGGCTTCAGAGGAGAAAGACATAACTAGCATAGCTCTCGGCACCTAGCAGGAACTCAGCACACGAGGGCTATTGGTTTTTGCCCCTCTCTGCACAGCGAAAGGCCCAGCCCTGCCCAGTCTGGCCTGATTCCTCCTGGGGAGCTGCTACCTTTCGCAGGGAAAGCTGCCCTCCCCCCAGTTCAGTGGGCTGTGAGTGTTGGTTTTGCTCCTGTCACCTGTAACTGGGTCATGTCTTACTTACCCGTCTTGTACCCAGCAGAGGAAGTCAAATGAGAGTGTTAACTGAGGACTGGGTTAGTCAACACTGCTGCTCTTTTCTGGTGCGCTTTATGGAAGTGTAAGGCAATCCCAGCTTACGGCAGGGTTTCGGTGTCACCGAGAGTTCCCGGAGCTCTGTGACAGCCTCGCACTGAGTCCAGGCAAAGCGTAACAAGCAGCATCTCAAGTTACCTAATCACATGGCGGCAACACCCCATCCCAAGGCCGCACGGGGCCTTGCCGTGGCGCTCCATCTGAGGAGCTCACGGGGCGTAAAGAAAACCCTTTCTGTATTTGGGCAACATTATTACCTGGGTTTGACCGAGAGAGGTACCGAGACGTGAAGTGACCTGCTTTAAGACCACACGGTAAGAAGGGGTTGGGCTGAGCGTGCGGCCCGGGCAGCTGAGTGGAGCTCCGTGGCTGGGAGATGACGCACAGAAAGCATCTTACACAGAGCCTGCCCTGGCCAGGCCCTGGGTGGACTTGCTGGGACACTGAACTCGATAACACAGGCCAAGGCAGATGAAATTTTAAAGCCTCAGCCTGAGGAACCATGTGCAGAGAACTGCCTTATCCTTGAGAAAGCAGAATGCAGGACACAGGATGCAAAGACGGAGCATCAGGACGCCAGAACACAGGTTAGCAGCTATTTCTTCAGCCCTTACCGGGTGCCCAGTGGCAGGCCTCATGGACTGACCCCCAGGCAAGACACTGCATCGCCCCTGCTCCTATATGACAACATTATTTTTATTAATAATCATAAGTGCAGCAACAATGATAATGGTTAGAAAAGAAAAGTGGAGAGTCTTTTTCTGACCTTTCTGCAGATGGTTATGCCAATCAGAAAAATTTAAAAATACAGTAAATATTCTAGTACCGAACAAATGTAATGGATTAGTACCTATAATTACATTAATTACATTTTAGTTACATGAATATACTTTTTGGAAAAAAGGAAAAACACATAGCATTTCCATACTGGTCTATTGCAAAAATGAGTAGTAACATTATAGTTTCTGGTTTTGATGTGTAAATGCTTTTTTGTTTTTTAAGATTTTTCTTTTTGATGTGGACCATATTTAAAGTCTTTATTGAATTCGTTACAGTATTGTTTCTGTTTTGTGTTTTAGTTTTTTGGCCGCAAGGCATGTGGGATCTTAGTTCCCCAACCAGGGATCGAACCCATGCTCCCTGCATTGGAAGCATGGAGTCTTAACCGCTGGACCACCAGGGAAGTCCCTGTAAATTCTTTAATTTGTCCATGCACTTGAAAAATTGATCTTCAAGTTTTCATGCTTGGTGGACAGGATGGACAGATTCATCCATCTACCTTTACTCCTGGTTAATCAGAGAACACTGTTTATTAATTTTAATTTTGAAAAGTGTCTTTCCCATAAATCAAGAGATATAGAGTTATGAAAACTCTTAAAATACATATGGCAAAGAGTCACGAAAATTCAATTTTACCATAAATTCTAGAAATTGCAATACTGTCCATATCTTTGTTTCTCCAAGATCCATTCTACTGTCTATCAAATGCCTCCAGACTTGAACATTTTAAAACACAAATAAAAACTCCAAGTTTGACAGAAGAGGTTGGCAGAACTGACGTGACTCAAGTTTCATATAAAGGCACACAGGAAGAAACAATCACAGGATAAATATAGAGAAATAAAGAAAATTCAGAGCAAGGGGAAGATAGAAATAAGAAGGGGAAGTCCAGCCAGGGAGGAAAAGTCACATTCAGTGTCAGTGCATTGATGCAGTTGCTAGCGTTGAACCGTAAATTTCACTCTACACTCTGGGCTTCCTGGCAGCCAAAGAGAAACGGGGATGTAGCTGGTCATGGCACTCACATCCACAGAAAAGAAACCACTGTGGGAGAGTCTTAAGAACAGCTCCTTGGGAACCTGTGCAGGAGATCCCATGCAGGGGCCAGCCAAGTCTACTGAGGGAGGTAAAGAGTTCCAGGACAATCTGATTCTACTTCTGTTTCCCTCCTATACTGGTTTCAGACCAGGAAAGGATGAACTTGGGAAAGAGGTAGCAGGGGCCCCAGAGGCCCTGTGAACAAACATTAGAAAGTGAGTAACCAAGAAAGATGAATTCTATTAAGACATTAGAAAATTTGTGTTTAGCACATTTTAAAACTGAGGTTAGATAAATGGCAATGCTTAATCCAAAGGACTAGATCAATAATAATGAGGAAGGTCAAGGAGAGCAGCAAGGATGGCTTAACGTTGCCTTTGAACTCCGCGTTTCCCCTCCCCCAGCCGCTCCACCTGCCAGGAGGCAGCTTCAGCTCTGGGTCTGGGCGCGCAGGGACCTGCACCCAAATCCTGCCTCTAGGGCATCTTCCCTGGTGGTAACGGCAGGCTGACTTGTCACAGAATACCCTCCTGCCGAAAACACTGGCAAACATCGACAAGATGTATTTTTTCAATCTAGTTGAAGCCATCAAAAAATCACCAGGGCAGTGAGAAACTAAGGAGCTAAAAATCTCAGAAAGAAAGCATGAGCTGAGAGAGGAGTCCCAGCTGCTTTTCTCCTCAGCATTTGTCAGTTCCCAAGCAGTGGCTGAGAAGTTGAGCAGAGCTTCTAGGAGTCTATGGGGCTGGGGTCACAAAAAAGGAATTCAGGGTCCAGCAAGGGGGGAGGGCCAAGTGAAATATCTCAGACTTTCAGTTGAAAGTCCCCAAGAAAGCATGATCCAGAAAGAGGTCAGCCTGCAGAAAGTCCGAATCTTCTTTAAAGAGCTCAGTCCTTGATTAGATCAACGGGATGTACAACAAAGCAATACATTTCTAAATAACCCATGAATCAACGTAGAAATCACGATGGAAATTAGAAAATATTTTAATGAAAAGATAATACAGTAAGTCCCCTACATACGAACCTTCAAGTTGCTAACTTTCAAAGATGTGAACATGCCCCAGTGTGCCAGCTGTTGTACTGTACTACTGTACCTTTCAAGGTACTGTACTATAAGATTACAAATGTTTTCTTTATTTTTTGTGTTTGTTTGTTTTTTATGTATTATTTGTGTGAAAAGTATTATAAATCTATTACAGTACAGTACCATATAGCCGATTGTGTTAGTTGGGTACCTAGGCTAACTTTGTTGGACTTATGAACATGCTCTCAGAATGGAACTCGTTCATATGTAGGGGACTTACTGTAAAACTAAAACATCAAAACTTATGGGATGCACCCAAAGCACACTTAAGAGAAATTTGTAGCCTTAAATGCATCACTGGAGAAAATGAAAGTTTGAAGAAACAATGAATCAAGTTCCTATCTTAAGATTTTACTAAAAGAACAACAAATTAAACCCTAAGATAATACAAGGATGGAAATAGTCAACAGCAGGAATGAATGAAGTAGAAAACACTAATGCAACAAAGAAAACCAACAAAGCCAAAAATTGTCTTTTAAAAAGACTAACGAAATTGATAAGCTCCTGACAAGACTAATTCCTTTAAAAAAGGATGAGGAACAAATAATCAATATCAGGAATGAAAAAGAAGACATCACACTATAGCCTACAGCTATTAAATAAGAGGCTGTTCTGAACCAATTTATAGTCTTATATCTTTTAAATAAATGAAATCCATAATAACAAAATCTTTCTACAAAGAAAACTCCAGGACCAGATGGCTTCACCAGTGAATTCTTCCAAATACTTATGGACAAAATGACATTCATCTTACACAAACTCTTTCAAAGAACAGAAAACAAGTGACCTCTCAACTCATTTTTGAGAGCAATATCAAAGACTTAATATCAAAGTCTGACTGGGAAAGAAAATGACAGGTCATTTCTTTCTCCTGAACATGAATGCTAATACTAAACAAAATATTATCAAATTGGCTTTAACAGTGTATGAAAAAGATAATACATCACAACCAAGATAGGTTTTATTTCAGGAATGCAAGATTGTCTCAATGTTCAAAAATCAATTAATATAATTTACTATAGTAACAGAATAAGGAAGAAAATCATTGATCAACTCAATAGATTCTGAAAAAATCATTTGCTAAAATTAATCTCAGTGACAGTAAAAGGAAACAAGAACTCTCTTAAGAAACTAGGAATAGAAAGGTGATAACTTAATAAGATGGAGAAGCTACAAAAATATCTCTAGTAAATATCATACTTAATGTTCAAATATTGATACCTTTTCCCAGTATTGAGAACAAAAGAAGGAGGATCCCTGTCTTCATTTCTATTCATTATTGAACTGGGGGTCCTAGCCTTTGCAATAAAGCAAGGCAAAGAAATAAAATTTTAAGAATTGGAAAGAAAAAAAATAAAATTGACATCATTTATAGACTACATGATTACATATGTAGAAAATAAAAAATAGTTTGTAGAAAAACTGTCAGAATTAATAAGTAAATAAAACAAAGTTGTTCAATAAAAGAAGTCAACCTTGCTTGATTTACTTATTAATTCTGACAGTTTTTCCACAAACTGTTGTGTATTTCCTACATATGTAGTCATGTAGTCCCTATTTTTATACAACAGAAACAAAAAGCAGACTCTAAAAAAGAAAACATCAATAAATTAGACTACATTAAAATTTGGATCTTCTTTTCATCAAAAAAATTAAGAGTGAGAAGGGCAGCCACAGAGAACAAGATAATTGTAATTCATATGACTGACAAAGAACTCATATCCAGAAAACACAAAAAACTCCTACGTATCACCAAGAAAGACACACAACCCAACAGAAAAATGGGGAAAAGACCCAAACAGGCCAGTAATGACCAATAACATTTGAAAATGTATTCAATTATATTAGTCATCAGGGAAATGCAAGGTAAAATGCACTCATCAGAATGGCAAAAATAAAAAGACCAACAATATCAAGTGTTGGTGAGAATGCAGATCCCCCCCACCCCCCCGCCAAAAAAATCTCATAGCTGTTAGGGGTTGGCCAAAAAGTTCGTTCAGGTTTTTCTGGAAAGATGTTAGGGAAAAACTCAAATGAACTTTTTGGCCAACCCAATATTTGTTAGGAGTACGAACTGGTACAGCCACGTTGCAAAACTATCAGGATCTACTAAAGCTGACCATATGCGCACACACACACTATGACCCAGCAATTCCATTCCTTGGTCTACACCACACAGAAATGTATACACCAACATACGTATACAAGAATGTTCCAAGCAGCCTTATTTGTAATAGGCCCAAATTAAAATCTACCCAATGACCAGCAGCAGATGAATGTATAAATAAATCGTGGTAGATGTATACTAAGGAAATTTTTACGGCATTAAAAATGAGAAAACGACTTGCATCCTTAACAACATTAGATCAACTTTACAGACATAATACTGAGTTGGGGGTGGGGGAAGCCAGATAAAAAGAATGCATGAGGTACAATTCCATTTTTACAAAATCAACAGACACGCAATCTAATCTTTGGTGACCAAAATGGTTGCCATCGGGGAAGAGGTGGCTATTGGAGAAGGCGTGGAGGGATTTCTCCGATGCTGGTAATATTCTAACTCCTGTGTTGGATGATGGTTACACAGGTGGGTTCACATTTCTGATAATCCATTAAGTAGCACACTACAGCTTTCTTTATGTCCATTCTACTTCAATCTTAAAAAGTTTATTTACTAGCTAGCTGTGTGACAGTGGCAAGTTACTTAACTATGCTGAGTTTGTCCTCATCTATAAAATGAGTATAATAACAACCACCTCAAAGGATTGCTCTGAGATACAAATGAAATAATGTATGTGAAAAGGACAGCAGAGACGGACTTCCCTGGTGGCGCAGTGGTAAAGAATCCACCTGCCAATGCAGGGGACACGGGTTCGAGCTCTGGTCCGGGAAGATCTCACATGCCACAGAGCAACTAAGCCCGCGAGTCACAGCTACTGAGCCTGCAAGCCACAACGACTGAAGCCCGCGTGCCGAGAGCCCATGCTCCGCAGCAAGAAGAGCCACTGCAATGAGAAGCCCATGCACCGCAACGAAGAGTAGCCCCCGCTCTCCGCGACTAGAGAGAGCCTGCGCGCAGCAACTGACCCAGCCAAAAATAAATAAACAGACAGCCAAAAGTAAATAAATAAATTTACAAAGGAAAAAAAAAGAAAGCGGAGGATGGCTGAATAAATGGTAGCTGCTTTGTTCTCACTCTAAAGGATTTCAGCTATTTCACTGTTTACTTCTGGGATTATCTGGGCTTGGCTGCTTGCAGAAGCAGCCAGTCCCCTTCTTGGGCACACTGTTCAGCAGTAAACCTGGGAATTTTCGAGGTTAGTGGTCCTCACACCTACAGAGGGATTAGCTGCTGGGGGGTGTGGTCAGGATGAGGACACAGACGCAGCTTCTGTCATCCCAGACAAGCTCATGCCTCTGACTTCCCCACAGGAGACCCAGAGGCAGGTCCCCAGGACCCAAGACAGGGAAATGTAGTCATTTGATCCAGAGAAGGTCAGTAGAGCTGGGACTTTAATGAAAAAGGGATGCAGGGCAGGCAGCAGCCCTTGCAGACTGTCAGTCCCCGAGCAGGGAGAGTCCAAGGGAAACCCTACCTGAGACTCCGGGTGACGGGGGAATGGCTCACTGGGGCACCTGGATAATAATGTGGGTGCTGTGATGGCCTGGAGCACACAGACCACCCATCCTGCTTATGAAGAGGGATCTGCAGACTCGGCTGCTTTCTGGAAGTCATCGTGCAATATGGACTACAGCTGCTTTTTGTCAATTCCCATTTTCTAAAAGGCTTGGTTGTGGTTTGTGCCTTTTGGGGGCAGACCCCCACCCCCTCTGAGACCTGGCTTTGTCAAGTTGCTTCTTCACTTTGAGAGGCGACACCTTCAAACCCAGAGTTTACCTAAATCTTTCCTGATTAGAAAAAAAATAGCTGGGGGTCTGGCTAAAAATGCCGATTCCTTGGCCTCAACCCAGATCCACTGAGTAAAATCTTTAAGGAGAGGGGCCTAGGAATCTATAGCTGTAAAAAGAACCCCAAGGGATTCTGATGGTCATTCAAATTGGGAAAACCATCCTTCAACCTGGTAGCGTCTCTGGTAACTCTTCCCACTTGGGATAAGCCCCTGCTTTTTTACCCAAGTTTCTCTTTTTCTATGGGATAAGCTCTCCTGATGGTAGTTCCAAGCTCTGTCCACCCCAAGTTATCAAGCCTCTACTTTGTTCAGGCCCAGAGCCTGGAAATTTGTAGCCGTGGGCCCTACCTGCCTGCCCATGATGCTGAGACAATGTCCTCTACCGCAGCTTCATACCCCTACCTGGGGGAAATCCAGCTAAATGATATATTATGCAATTCAAACTAAAATGCATTTTTGGGAGAATTTTGGAATGATTGGTAACACCATGAGGTAACTCAAAGGCACCCTGCAAAATCACTGCACACTTCCATAGTAGTATCTTGAGAGTTATAAACTAAAATAACATTACCTGCCAGGTAAGAGTACTTTTCCTAATCAGTATTTCTCAATAATTACTTGTGCAGGAGCTACTGCTCAGAACTAAGAGTTAGAATATCTGATGTGGTACATATGTACACAATAGAATACTACTCAGCCATAAAAAAGAACGAAATAATGCCATTTGCAACAACATGGATGGACCTAGAGATCATCATACTAAGTGAACTACGTCAGACTGAGAAAGACGAACATCATATGATATCACTTATATGTGGAATCTAGAAAAAAAAAATGATACAAATAAACTTATTTACAAAACAGAAACAGACTCACAGACATAGAACACAAACTTATGGTTACCAAAGGGGGAAGGAGGAAGAGGGATAAATTAGGTAAATTAGGAGTTTGGGATAAACATATACACAATACTATATATAAAATAGATAAACAAGGTTCTACTGTATAACACAGGGAACTATATGCAATACCCTGCAATAAACCATAATGGAAGAGAATATGAAAGAGAATACATATATATAAAATTGAATCACTTTGCTGTACACCAGAAACTAAAACAACATTGTAAATCAACTATATTTCAATTTAAGAAAAGAATTAGAATATGCGTCTTAGTCTAAGTTCTGATATCAATGAGCCAGGGGAGATGGCTCTATCTAATTGGGTTTCTTCGTCTTTTGTATGCAAAGGTGAGAAGGGTTTACCTGCTTTCCAGAGTTCTTGTCATCAACTGGGGCCAGAGAAAGGGCCCAGCACATAGATGACAAAGGTTTCATTGAACGAAGGAAAAAATGAACGAATAAGTGAGTGAGTGAATAAATGGTGCTACACTTAGTTATTTATTAAGAATAACTAAGAACAAATGTTAGATCTTTGAAAAAAATAAATCCCATAAGGTATGAGGCTGAGGTTCTCTGAAGTGGTGTCTAATTTGGAGATGGAGTCCTGCCGGGAGAATGTTCTTCTCTGCCGGTGTCTGTGCTGACCCTCTGTGCAAGCTGCTGGCTGCCCGAAAAGACACGTTGGCGATCTCCACTTGGGTTTCTACTTCTTTTGTCTCTCAGCACATTGTTGCATCGGGACTGCCAGGGACCAGAATTTGGTGACAGCTTTCAGGTTTGGTTTGCCAATGACAACGTCTGGCTGAGTGTGGGGCTTCCGTGGTGTAGCTGGCCCATGGCCTTGAATTTCTTCCGGATTCAGTGGGCCCGCTGCATTACCCAAATGGCCTCTCGCAAATGGTGTCTCAGAAATGAGAATGCACGCATGTGTGAGTGTGTAAATGTGCACGCATGTGCACATAGAGAAGACAGTCCTTGAACACCCAACCTCTCAGATGCCTGGCCTTGAAAATGATATTAGAGCATCTTCATCACCATCTGCAAACATGCCTTGTCATTATTTGCAAAGCACCGTTCTACAGGATAATGAGATATGGTACCGTCCATAAGTTTACAGTCTAAGTTAGATAAAATGTATATACATGCTGGGCTTCCCTGGTGGCGCAGTGGTTGAGAGTCCGCCTGCCTTTGCAGGGGACACGGGTTCGTGCCCCGGTCCGGGAAGATCCCACATGCCGCAGAGAGGCTGGGCCCGTGAGCCATGGCCCCTGAGCCTGCGCGTCCCGAGCCTGTGCTCCGCAACGGGAGAGGCCACAACAGTGAGAGGCCCGCGTACCGCAAAAAAAAAAAAAAAAAAAAAAAAAAAAGTATATACATGGTTAATCAACCCTACCCAATTAATATCCATCAGGTTTCTAGGTTGCATGCCTCAGAAACCAACTCTGGATAACTTAAGCAGAAAATGGAACTGTTGGGGAGGTTAAAGGAGCAGGCTTAGTAAATGGTCTTCAACCAAGGGATCCAGGAAGGAGAGACAAACTTATGCCATCAATGGACACAGCTGTGATTACTGGGCTGTCCCCACCACGCTGGCCACTCTCAGTTCTAATCTCATCATCTTTGCATTGTTAGCTTATTCACTGAATAAATAATCTAGGAGGAGGCTGGCACTGTTCTAGAACAGCAGATTCAGGCGTGAACCCAAAAGACAAAACCGTCTGCCTTCACGGAGCTGGCATCCTAGTGGGGTCATCTCGCACTCACTCAGGTTGGGCCAAGCTCAGTCCTATGCTTTTGCCCAGGCTGCTCTGTGCCCCACAGTGAATTCCTTCAAGGAAGAGGATGTAGATACTGGGCAGTTTAAAAATGACAGTTTTGGGGACTTCCCTGGTGGTGCAATGGATAAGATCCCGCCTGCCAATGCAGGGGACACGGGTTCGAGCCCTGGTCCGGGAAGATCCCACATGCCGTGGAGCAACTAAGCCCGTGCGCCACAACTACTGAGCCTGTGCTCTAGAGTCCGCGAGCCACAACTACTGAAGCCCGCGCGCCTAGAGCCCGTGCTCCGCAACAAGAGAAGCCACCGCAACGAGGGGCACGTGCATCACAGTGAACAGTAGCCCCCGCTCACCGCAACTAGGGAAAGCTCGCGCGCAGTGACAAAGACACAACGCAGCCAAAAATGAATAAATAAATACATCTATTTTTTTAAAAATAAATTAAAATGACAGTTTCCTACTACAACATAAGTTCCAATCAAAGTCTAAACAATGAATGGAGAGATGTTCAGAGGAGGTCAAACTCTCTTCTGGGTGGGGAAGAGAATGTGCCTTGGAGAAATTAATCACTTGGGGGGGAGCAGTGTGTCTAAGGGCCCAATTGGGAAAGTGTGCTCTCAGCTCACTGGATTAGAAGAATTTCACAGAATGAGACTTTGTTCAGAAAGACCTAGAACAAAAATCCCATCCTTGAAGGACTGGGAAGGAGAGTGTTTTGCCAGCAGGGCCTTGAGATCATGAAGTTGAAAGAGCAATTTTAAGTAGATGCAAAGGAACTGTCCAATTGCTTCCTCCTCCCAGCCCAAAAGTAGCCAGCATAAGCCCCTGTTGGATGCAGAGGCCACATTGGAGCCAAATGACCACCATGGTAGTGACAGTGACTGTGGAGGTTCTGGACTCTGAGAGCAGAAATTAGTCTGCAAAAGAATTCCTCGCCCTTCAACAAGAAAGGGACATAATGCCATCAGAAAAAGAGAGGCAGAGCCCCAAAATTTAAGTACATCTTTGTGTCAATTTGTTCTTCTTGCAAAATGGAGATACTAGACCCTTCCTTGCCAAAATCAAATGGATGTTGATGATAAACTGAGAGTGATATAGTGAAAGGGATACAGGATATGAGACGCCATGGGAGCTGGTCTTACATCCAAGATTTACGAGCTGTGTGACCTTGGGCAAGTCACTCAGTTTTGCTGAATCTGTTTGCACATCAACAATATATGCATAGTAATTCTTGACAGGTGTGTAAAGGATAAACAAATAAGATAATGTATGTGAAAGTCTTTTAGAAGTTACAAAGCGCACCCCCAGTATAAGGAGCTGTAAGTATTATCCTTTAATAAATACCTGTGGCTGTTATCAGTAAACTACCATGAAGAGTTTTGAAGATGTTTATTAAATAACTGATCCCCACTGTTCCTTCCCCTGCATTACACTTAGGCTGCCGGCCTGCCCGGCAAAGCACCTGCTCGCCTCCAAAATGAGCCAGTGGCCAGAGGCACTGGAACCCTTTGAGCCACATGCTCCCCACGCGGGCATGGGAGTGATAAATCTTGTGTATTGACCCAGGAAGAAGCCTCGACAACAAAGCCCAATTTATTATCTTAATAAATCACAAATTGTTCCTGCAGCAACTTCCTAAGACTGTGCAAAACATCACAGACTCTAGGAAGAAAAAAGGAGAGCCTGGCTGGACGGGAGCTGAGCTGGGCCCATCAGGCCCAGGCAAAGTTAGAGTGCGCCCAGCCGACCCCATGAAACAGTCCCTATGAAAGGCAGACGTTTGGTAGGAGTGGGCTGTTTCCCCCCATAATTTACAAGCCGTCCATGCCTGCTACTAACATATAGACGCTTGCCTCCCCAGACTGGCTCAGTGGGTTAGAGAAGGTGTTTCAGGGTGTTTGGGTACCAGTGCACCATGGTGGCTTAATTTTTTAACATCAGCCATTCTCCTGCACTTCTGCAAAGTACTGCCTGTACAGTCCATATTTAATGTCTAAATGAAAGCGAACTAAAATTTATTTTGTTTGGGGAATTCCACAGCTCCCTCTTGAGATAAGTGGAAACACCCTGGGGTGATATAAAATTGAGGTTGGGAATTGCTGTGTTGGAGTGCCATGTGAATGAGGTGAAGGTCAGGGGTTCAATCCCCATGTGAAGGGAGCAGTTAATTTCACTCCAACTCATGGCCTCAGATTCCACCCTTAACCCTGGCCATCTGCCTCAAAGATGAGCCACTGGTCCCCAGCAGGACGGAATGAGATAGAAGGGCCAGATCCATGCAAATCCATCAACCCTGTAGAAAGACAGCCCAAAGCCTGACCCACGCGTAATGTGCCAGGATCTTTAATTTTGCAGATGACAGCACTATTACATTATTACTTTATGTTAGAGTGTAAACACACGAAAATATGGAAGGGTCCCATGAATGAGAAGTCATGGGGCCCATGATGTCTGAGGCATGACTCTTCGTTCCCAAGAGTTTAGCTAACTTGCTAGGGAGACAGCTTAATAGATGTGATGTATGTAGGATGGTCACACAGCCGATTTTTGTTTATCCTTAAGAGGGGGAGAAGAGGTGTGGACACCTACAGACAAAAGGTAATACAAATATCACTCATCTTTAGTTTGGAACAGACGATACAATTTAGGGACAACAGATTGCCCTTCTCAATTACGCTTTCCTTTAGCTAATAGTAATATTACTTTGCATTCACTGGACATGCAAGAAAAAAGAGCCCAAATGCTCAGCTGGATGAGGAAAGGGCATTTATCCCAGAGAAATGAAAACTTATCTTCACGCAAAAACCTGTACTTGAATGTTTATAGCAGCTTCATTTGTAATCATCCCAGACTGGAAACGTCCAGACGTCAAGGTGACTGGTTTAACAGACTGTGGTCCGTCTGCATCATGGCATACTGCTCAGCAGTAAAAAGGAAAAACTATCTTTTTATATATATTTTACTGAAGTATAGTTGGTTTACAGTGCTGTGCTCATTTCTGCTGCACAGCAAAGTGACTCAGTTATACATATATATATTCTTTTTCATACTCTTTCCCATTATGGTTTATCACGGGATATTGAATATAGTCCCCTGTGTTATACAGCAGGACCTTATTGTTTATCCATCCTATATATGCTAGTTTGCATCTGCTAGTCCCAAACTCCCAATCAAAAGGAACAAACTGTTGATACATGGAGCAACTTGGTTGAATCTCCAGATAATTATGCTGAGTGAAAAAGTCAAGGTTACACGCCATATGGCTCACTTTTAATAAAATTCTTGAAATGACAAAATCATAGATGTGGAGGGCAGGTTAGCAGTTGTCGGGAGTTAAAGATGGGGGGTGGCTGGGTGTGAGTAAAAGGAGTATCGCTTATATGTGGAATCTAAAAGAAAAAATGATACAAAGGAACTTATACACAGAACAGAAATAGACCCACAGACATAGAAAACAAACCTGTGGTTACCAAAGGGGAAAGTAGGGGGAGGGATAAATTAGGAGTTCGGGATTAATAGATACACACTATTCTACATAAAATAGATAAACAACAAGGTCCTACTGTACAGCACAGGGAACTCTGCTCAGTATTTTGTAATAACCTATATGGGAAAAGAATCTGAAAAAGAATGTGTATATATATATATATAACTGAATCTCTTTACCATACACCTGAAACTAACACAACACTGTAAATCAACTATACTTCAATAAAAAAATTTTTTTAAAAATGGAAGTAGGGGGCTTCCCTGGTGGCGCGGTTGTTGAGAGTCCGCCTGCCGATGCAGGGGACATGGGTTCGTGCCCCGGTCTGGGAGGATCCCACATGCCGCGGAGCGGCTGGGCCCGTGAGCCATGGCCGCTGAGCCTGCGCTCCACAACAGGAGAGGCCACAACAGTGAGAGGCCCGCGTACCGCAAAAAAAAAAAAAAAAAAAAAAAAGGTAAGTAGGTGTGGCTATAAAAGACCAACATGAGAGACATTCGTAGACGCTCATGATGGAAACATTCTGTCTTGACTGTCTCAGTGTCAACATCCTGGTTGTGATATTGTATGATAATTGTGTAGGTGTTACCAATAAGGGAAGCTGAGTACAAGGTACACAGATCTCTCTGTATTATTTCTTACAACGGCATATGAATCTACAATAATCTCAAAATGAAAAGTTTAATTAAAAAAAAGTCACCCGTCATCTGTGTATGATGGAGGGCGGTGTTACGCACCTAGAGATTCAGGTCTGTTGGGAATATCACAGGCTGGCCTTACTCTCGTCCTTATTAACATGCCCCCTCTTGCATTCCTCAGATAGAAACAACATGTACCTAGGAGTAGGCGGGCTGGGCCAGGAACTGCACAGAAGGGTCAGGACTCCAGGTGACGGGATTGGCCAGCGTGGAGACTCCTGGCAGTGTGACAACCACGAGGGCGTGAATTTAGGGCAAGAAGCTGCACTGTGGTGCTGGGGGTCAGAGAGATCAGAGGACTGGATTAGGGGATGGTCCAGCAAACAAGGAGATCATCAAGAGTCTAAAAGTATTTTTCGCCAATAATAAGGGCTGGGGCCACATAACAAGGGTCGCGTTAAGGTCCTACTAGGCGAGAGAGACACTTGTGTGTCTCCTCCTTTGTTCAAGAAATATTTAGTGAGAAACTCCCAGAAGCCAGGCACCAAGGTAAGTGACCAGGACACAGACCTGGTCCCTGGAGCTCACTGTCTAACAGAGGAAACAGTAGCAAGGATGCTTGAAAGCACTTTGGAGGGAGATCCACTCCTGATAGGGCAAGGAAGTGACAGGGAAGCAAGATCTGACAGGTTAAGTGTGGGACTGGGGGGGCAGGATTCATGCAGAGGGGACAGGATCGCACGGCCCTGAGGTGAAAGCACTATCGCCACAGGCTGGGCTAGTCTGCAGAGGCTGAAGAGGTTGCTCGTGGTTCCTCTAATCTGGGCATCGGGATACACGCCTGGTGCTCATGGGCTGGCCCAGTAGGAAGTAAAGGCTCACGGCAGGAAAATCCTGCAGAACGGGCCATCAGCGACCACACTCAATCAGCGGATCGAAAAGAACCTCAGGCCGAGAGAGGTTCTCAAACTCTGGATTGCTGTCCCCTGGGAAGGTCAGAGCTTTGAAAAATCTATAAGGCCCTAGTGGATGCTTTGATCCTCACAGCTCAAGGTGTACCTGGTGGGCCTCCTACCTCTGCTGGAACTCTCTGACTGCCAAACGGGCCTCCCGCATGGAGGAGGCATCATCTCTATGGAGCTGAGAGGTCATGTGGACCCCAGGGAGTGAGGAGTCACATGAGTCCTCAGCAGAAAGGAAGGTGACACCTTCTAGCTTGATTAGAGGTTCACACTCCCAAAGAGTCCTTCAGCGGGACGGGGGCTCTTCTCTGACTTTTCATTTCCTGGGGACGTTCCCTACTTGGCCTGTGAGAGAGGCCACTGTCGTCCAAGTGAGCAATGGGCCAAGAGCCTCCCAGTCTTTGGAAAGCAGAATTCAGGATGCTGGAATAGAACAATAACTCCTTCATACTTTCAACAACTATTTATTGAGCATATACTATATGCCAGGCCCTAGTGCCAGTCCCAGTGACCCAACAGTGAGCAAACCATGCTTTCTGTCCCCAGGGAACCTACAATCCACTGCGTCAGTCAAAGAGAAGGTAGGTTCATCAAACTCTCAAAATAATAGGGTTTAAATAAGCTAGAACCTCGTGCCTCTCTCACATATCTGTGTAAGTGTAAAGCAGTCCAGAGTTCTTATGCCAAGACACGGGCGCCTTCCATCTCGTGGCTTTGTCATCTCAAGGATGTTGCCCTCATCCATTTAGTCCAAGATGTTCACCACTAGGACGCATTCCAACAAGCAGGAAGGAAGTGGTGGTTAGAAGAATGAGAGGCACAAACCTCTCCCCTGAAAGGCCCAGAAGTTGCACACGCTGCTTTAGCACAAACTCTATTTACAGGAATTAATCCTATGACCCTATCATGATGCAAGGGATCCTAGGAAGTGGGGTCTTTAACTAGACAGCCGTGTGCCCAGCCCACTTTCAGTTATCGTGGAAGAAGGTGAGCGTGGATGTGGCGGGTAAGCAGTCATCTCGAATTAAGCAGGGAGGTGAGTAGCAACAGGACACACCTCTCCCGGAACAAAAGCAAATGAATGGTCCAAAGCTGGGCAGAAAAGGAAAAATCTACAAATGCACAGGACCTAAAGGGCAGTAGCAAAAAACAAAGGGAACACTGACGTTCACACAAAGCTTCGGAACACCTAGGAATGTTATCTGTATTTTTTTCGGAGGCAGGCATCACCCCACACGCTACTATAGGTGGGAAAGGGGTGAAGGGGGTGCAGCCTGAGGCAGATCTGATGAAGTGAGCTTCTCAAGGGTGGATGCTTTTGGTTCCAGAACTGTCCATCATGAAAAGGCATAAGAGGACTAATGGTGCTACCCGTTAGTGGTGCCAACCCGTTGCCTTGCCAACCATCCTGATGGCCACAGTGATGCTGGTGGTGACGGCAATGTTGATGCTCTGTTTCACTGGAGCAGCAGTGAATTACCTTAGCATCCTTGATGAAAGGACCAGTGAAGCACACACCTTAATTGGAGCTATGCTGGTAAGCAAGGGAGAAATTGACATTTGTGGGCATCCTAAGCCCTTCCTCTGTAGAACAGGAGCTGGACCAATAGCAAGTCTCCCAGGGGTGGACAAGTCCAGACTCGTAGGATGGACTCACCACCCCTCACCACCCATCACCCCTCCCCAGCGTGTTTCAGATTTATCGTGCTTTTCATAGTTTCACATAAAATGCACAAGAATAGTGGAGAATAGCTTCCAGTGACTGCACCCTACTACGTTCCAGGCACGGAGCTCAGCATTCAACAGCATTTACGTGGGTTTCCCACTTTACAAAATGCTTTTGCAATATATTAACTGGGTCCTTTCTCTGTGGAGTAAGTGTAGTGGGAATCAGAGTTATTCCCATTTAACAGATGAGCAAAATGTGGTCCATGATGTACCTAAGATCACGTGGCCAATCCGGAGCCAAGGCTGGCCCAGAATCCCTCCTCTCTGGTGGTCACTTCCACCGAACCCGCCCTTGTTCAGGCCACCTTATTTGGGGATTTCTCCTCCAGTACCACGCGCTGGGCTGTGCAGTGATGTTCTAATATAGGTCAAATCCCAGGGTAGGTAAACTCCACGCACTGTCTGTAAACCCTAAATTATAAAACAGAGGATTAGAGAGTCATGGTTTTCTTTAAAAAGGGGGAAGGTTTGCAAAAGTCTTCCTTGAAGGTCCTCTAGGGCAATTATGATATAACAGCCTCTGGAATAATTCCTTTTCCATTCCACTCTCAGGAAGGCACCTGCTTCGGGGCGGGAAGCCCGTCAGTTCAAGAACTTAAACGGAGTCCTGCAGGGCCTGGGGAGCGCAGGGGTGGTTTAGGGGAAACCCAATGTTAAGTAACTAGACTGTGGGCTGGGGCTTGTGTTTTTTTTTTTTTTTTTTTTCCAGTTTTTAGCCTCCATCATCCGTCAAGTTCTGAGGGACCAAGCAGTGCACAGCATGTCGGGTCTACTGTGAGATTCAGCCCGCACGGAGCCAGGCTGAAACTCAGTCCTCATCTTACGTGACCTCCTGGCACCACGTGAGCCAGCTGATCACCCCTTCCTCCTGAAACAGCCCCTCTCCCTCTCCCCCCCCACCTCCTTCCTCACCTCCTCCTTCTCCTGGTTGCAACGCACCTGCAGGGTTTCCCTCCTGCCTTGAAGATCTCCTCCAGGGTCCTGACTGTAAATACTTTTCTTCCACTGATGATACCAAAGTCTTATCTCCAGCCCAGATCTCCCCCCTCAGCTCCAGACTCAGAGCTCCAACCGCCTTGACGTCTGACTAGCATCTCCAGCGTACCCTGTCCAAAAGAGAGCTCCTGATTTCCTCTCTCAGACCCGGGTTCCCCAATCACCCCAGCTCAGGGAACAGCAGCTTCATTCTCCCAGTTGCTCAGGACAGCTCTTTCTCTGACACCTTAGATCCCATCTGTCAGGAGGTCCCACTGGCTCCCTGTTCAGAATATCCAGAGCCTGACCCTGCTTCAGCCCCGATGCAAGCCACCATCCCCCTCCCCCGAGTTACTTCCACAGCCTCCTAATCAGCCTCCTTGCCTCCAGCCTCGTCCCCTCAGTGTGGCCTCAGTCCAGCGGCCAGAAGGACACTGCTAAAACCTAAACTGGATTGGGTCACCTCGCCGCTCCAAACCCCTGTGGCTCGCACCTCCCTCGGAGAAGAGCAAAATCCTCGGGACAGCCTCCAGGGCACACTGTGATCTGTTCCCCACACACCTACTACTGTCACTTCATCTCGTCTCCTCCTGATTCCCCAACCCTGCAGCACTGACCTTGCTATGCCTAGAACACACTGGGCACACTTGTGCTTTGGGGCCTCGGAATTCACTCTTCCCTCCAGCTGGGACCCTGCCCTCTCTGGTAGTTCTCCCCCATCCTTCAACAGTACCTACCCTGCAATGTCTTTATAAGGATTAGAAAGAGCACGGACAATAAATAAATCAATCAAAATCTTTAAAAAAAGAAAGCGCATGTGCAAAACTAAATAAATAAAAATTAAAAGAAAAAAGAGCACGGGCAAAAAATTAAAATTTAAAAACAGTGCATGTCCAAAAATAAATAAATAAATAAAAATTTAAAAAAGAAAGAGCATGTGTCAAAAACAAATTAATTAATTAAAAGTAAAAAAAAAAAAAGAGAAAGCGCATGTGCAGAAAGCCAGTGCAGGGCCTGGCATGGGGTAATTCGCTGCTATTATTATTGCTATTTCAGAGGAAAATCGGAAAATCTAACCCAGTAGATCTCCACACCCTGCTGACCTGGCTGACCTCCAGATAGGTCATCGGCGCTCCTCTACTCGCCGCGCCGTGGGAGAGGACGCAAGCTAGTGCGGAGTCCCCATCACCCCTCTGTTCAACAGCTTCACTGTAAGCCACCCACCGCGCGGTCAACAATATTTATGGATATTTGGGGTGTGGGAGGAGCTGGGGAATCCAAGGAAAAATAAGACCCTGGCCTCTCTCCTCACGGCACTCGTCGTCCTTCACAGGGGATGAGCGGGTAGACCACTGATGTCAGAGGGGGTGGTAAGTTCTAGGAAGTTCCGGGGTCCATCTGTTGCCTGCCCAGCACCTCCCGTTTCCTCCCATCCCACACCCTCACACACACATTACGCCCAAGTTTCCAGACAATCACAAGCAAGACCGAAACTGAGCCCTCGGCACATCCAGTTCTGCTAACTGTGTAGCAGCCGCAGTAACACAAACTCCCGAGGATTCCTGCTGAGGCCCGGAGGTGAGTATCTCCGCCTCAGCTTCGTCATACTGCAGTCTGGTACTGACGTAAGCTGGTCCACCACGGGATGCAGGGCAGTGAGGAGAGAGGCCACAGGGGCCTCTCTGGACCAGCCCAGGAACCGAAGGGAGCTTAAACAAAGGCCAGGGAAGCTCCTGCCTGGTGGTAGAGGAAGGTTTTTCGGGCTGATGAAGTCCAGGCTGGGGGTGGCGCCCAGCCCACATTCCTTAGCCTAGCTCCAAAGCAGACCCCCAGCCCTTTACCTCCCAGCTGCCGTTTGCCCTTAGGGCCAAGGTCTTCCCTCAAATGGGTGCCCCGGGGGGAATGATTCACCAGAAGGGTGCGGGAGGGCCTTCAGGAGGAGGGTGTTTGTCTCCCCTGTCAAAGCTTGAGCATGAACTGCTGTCTTGAGGCGGTAACCAGGAGCTAAATAACTCTGCCCTCTGCGCCCAAGCTCCGAGAGCCTTTGTTTGACTAAGGTGTTTTCTCCACGGTTGCTGAGCTGCCAGCCATTCCTACGAGATCCCATTTGATAAGGCAGGACTGGGAGGGTAGGCGAAGGGGAGCTCGGGGTTTCTGGTTGGCAGGTGGCAAGTGGCAGCCCGCAGAATCTTCTGGCACCCCAGGCCTCCTGCTGCCATGCTCGAGTAGCTTTGCTCCCAATGCAGGGTTCCAGGAGCACATCCGGAGAGCACGTGTCTGGCCTCACAGCAGAGGAAGGGGGTGAGCTCCCTGTGGTCAGCAGGGGCTGGCTTAACCTTGGAAGCTCTGCTGGGTGTTGCCTAAAATGGACAGTCTAGGTCCTGTGATCCCAGGCACCCAATTGCACTCAGGGCCAGTTCTGAGCCTGCCCGGGCTTGGCTCCCTTCTGAGCCAGGAAACACACCTCCAGGAAATGTTAGGTGTGGATGAGTTGTGTGGGGGCCCGAGGAGGAGCCCCGATCACTATCTTTCCCACAAATCTACCATCCACGCCGTGGGAAGAGCCTGGGTGTGAATGTAAATAGATGGTGTGCAGATCTTAGCAGCTGTTAAGATTGCATGAGTAGTGATTGCGCCTCTGAGACGCATCTGAAAAGATGGGGGTGATGATAGTGATGGGATGATGTTGTTTTGAGGATGGAGGGATGTTGTGTGTCCAGCTTCTCTTTTGTACTTTTTTTCTTTGGCCGCACGACATGTGGGATCTTGGTTCCCCGACGAGGGGTTGAAACGTGCCCCACCACCACCGTGGAAGCACGGAGTCCTAACCACCGGACCACCAGGAAAGTCCCTGTGTGTCCAGCTTCTAACCACATAGGAAACGCTCAAGAGACGGTAGCTGTTGGGCTTCCCTGGTGGCGCAGTGGTTGAGAGTCCACCTGCCGATGCAGGGGACGCGGGTTTGTGCCCCAGTCCGGGAGGATCCCACATGCCGCGGAGCGGCTGGGCCCATGAGCCATGGCCACTGAGCCTGCGCGTCCGGAGCCTGTGCTCCGCAAGGGGAGAGGCCACAACAGTGAGAGGCCCACGTACCGCAAAAAATTAAAAAATAAAAAAAAAATAAATGGTAGCTGCTGCCCTCCTTCCAGACCCCGCCCCGCCCCCCCACCCCGTGTCCCCCTGAGGTGCTCGGGCAGAGTTTGCTGTGTCTCACTTCATGCTTCTACAATAACCCTCCAGGGTTCGTATTCTGTGCGTTTGCATTCACCTCTCCGGCACATCACTAATGCTTGGATGTAGGGATTCTGCCCTGTTTGGTGTCATCTCCCCAGCTCTGTCCCCTTCCCTGGTGCAGAGGTGCCCAATGAGCGTTCACCTACCCCTGGGCTCCAGCTCCACTTCAGAAAGTGCCTGCAGCTCCAACAGCCCAATCAAGGCCTGAGACCCAGGAAGGCGGTGGGGACGGGGCAGAGGTCCCTCCTCCCAACGTCGTCATCCTCACTTGGTTCCCGTCCCTGCAGAGTGCCGATGAGGCCACCGTACATCAGCCGCAGAGCAAATGTCACGTGGGGAGGCCAGGAAATGGATCAAGAGGCGCTCACTGCATCAGCCCCAGAATGAAGATGGAAATGTATCACCCCCTCGAGCTCGGAGCCAGGCTTAGCCTACTCCACCGTCCTTCCATGAACAAACAACAACCTCACAGCATTACAAAAATGATGGACACCAGGAGAGCTCCAATCAGGTCAACTCTTGGTGCAGAGAAAGTTTGTCTTTGAAACTGGAATCGAGAGATGGTATGTTCGGTCCTCATTTCAACTGTGCACCCAGGCGGCTTTGCCTGACCCCCAGGATCTAAGTTAGGTCCCCTCGCTCTCTCTGTCATCATTCCCCGGTGCTCTCTATCATAGCTCTCACCACACAATCTATGTATACTTTATTTGTACAAGTATTTGTTTAATATCCACGTCATCCCTGTACTCACAGGTATAAAGGCAGTCATGTATCCCGGGTCTAGCATCCTACTGAGTATATAATATAATCAGCTCTCAATGTATTCATCCAACAAATAGTTCCTAAGTGTCTTCCACATGCAACATACTGTTCTAGATGTTAGTCAGTAGAAACAGCAGACAGATGGATAGCTTGTTAAATTAATACAAGACACTGAACTGGGCTATGTGCCTGTGGTAGTTTTCTATGGCTGCTGTTACAAATTACCACAAACCCAGTGGCTTAAAACAAGATAAATGTATTCATCAGAAGTGAAAAATCAGTCTCACGGGGCTAGGATGAGGGTGTCGGCAAGGCTGTTTCTTTCTGGGGTCTCTGTCTACACAGAGACAGAGGAAAGAATCTATCTCCTTGCTTCTCCCAGCTTCTGGAGGCCATCCACATTACCTGGCTCCTGGCCCCTTCCTCCATCTCCAAGGCCGGCAATGTATCATCCTCAGATCCCTCCATTTCTGACCTCTGCTCTTATGGTCACATCTCCTTCTCTGACTCTGGCCCACCTGCTTCCCTCTCATAAGGACCCTTGTGATGACGCCGGACCAACTCGGATAATCCAGGGTAATTTCCTCACTTCAAAATCTTTAACTTAATCACATCAGCAAATTCCCTTTCACCATGTAAAGGACCATTCAGAGGTTCCGGGGATTCATGGACATCTCTGAGGATCCATTATTTAGCCCGTCGTGGTAACCTAGGTAACACATATTTGGAAATCTTTGAATGAAGAAGTTTTCCTAAGTTTCAGCAATCTCTTACTGCAAACCTCGAGAGGTTTTTACAAGGTACACATTCTATACTGTGAAATCACATCTTACTCAAACTGGAGGTGATGTTTTCTCATCAGCTCCGAACGTCTGTGACATGTACGTGTGCTGTGACCACCTGCCTAGGAGCAAGGGGACCCCTTCTATGGTGGGTTGAATGTGTCCCCCACAAAAGATATGCCAATGTCCAAACCCCGGTACCTGGGAATGGGGCCCTATTTGGAAATAGGGTCTCTGCAGATGTAATCAAGTTAAGACAAGGTTCTACTGGATGGGATGGGCCCTAAACCCAATGACTTGTGTCCACATAAGGAGAGTGACATTTGCACACAGAGACAGAGGAAGGAAGGTCATGTGACAAAGAAGACAGAGATTGGAGTGACGCAGCTGCAAGCCACGTAATGCCCGGGACTGCCGGCCACCAGTGGAAACTGGAAGAGGCAAGGAAGTCTCCTCCCCGAGAGCTTATGGAAGAAGCACGGTCCTGTGACACACTGATTTCAGACTTCCAGCCTCTAGAAACGTGAGAGAATACAGTTCTGTTTTTTTAAGCCACCCAGTTTATGGTGTTTTGCTGCAGCAGCCCTAGGACACGAATACACCCCCTCTCCCAGCCCCGACCCCAGGGGCTCCCAGAAGGGCTACCCAAGGATGCTGGAGGAGCAGCTGCAAAGCATGCCCACATCCCACGCCTCCTTCCCAGGCTGGGGCCCATGTCTTCCCCGTCGCACACACTGGGCCACAAGGAAAGGCTTTGCCGTGGGTAATGAACCACTGATTCCCCTCCGCTCAGACAGCCTTCTCCAGAATCAAAGTCACCACTGTGAATTCATTTTTTCCTTTGTTTCTTGGAAAGCACCTCTCAGGACTATTTCAAGAAAAACAAATTGTGAGGTTTGCTTAGGATCTATTTAAAGGGAATCATCAGGGCAACTTCCAATAACAAACCAGAGGCCAGTCAGAGCTTTAGGACAAGACTGGAGCCACTGTGAGTGTGTGTGCGCTGCCGGCCAGGCTGGACCAAGGCTGCCACACACCCATTGCCTGGCACGCCCCTCGCTCACTGGCAGCTCGGTCGCTTCTTCCGAGCCCTCCGCCCAAATGGACACAAAACTGCACGGTCACCAAAAAAGAATTGCCAAGCAGTATTGCTGTAAGGTTTCCCACCTTGGAGAGTTTGACAGGAACATCTTGAAGCCATAGAGCTCCTTTCACCCAGAAATCCCAAACCACTTGGTTATAACTGGCTCTGTGTGTACAGAGCTTTTTTTGCCAGCCCTCCAGGGTGAGGTGAGTAGAAACTGTCCCCTGCCACCGCAAGAAGGGTACACTCCAGCTGAGACCTCAAGGAAATGAAGGAGCCATGGAAAGATTCAGAAAACAGTGTCCCTGGCAGCAGCAAGAGTGTGTGCAAAGGTCCTGAGGCAGCAGAAAGTTTGGCCAGTATTCAAGGAACTGAACACAGTGTGGCAGGAGTGGTGTGAGCATAGAGAAGTGGAGCAAGATGGGGCTGGAGAGGAGGGGCTGGGGCCAGGTCACGCAGCGCTTTACTCCAGGTCTGGATTTTACTCTAAGTACAAAGGGAGGCTGCTGAAGGGTTTTAATGATGGGGCTGGAAAGGGAGAGTAGATAGAGACAACTCAGGGGAGAGTGATGAGGCTCGGTGACTGGATGGGTGTGGGAAATGCAGACAAATGAGGACTCCAAGATGGCGCCCAAGCCATGAGCCCATGCCACGTGCAACATCTTTCAGATTCTCTAGATGCAAAATTATGCTCAATGACTTCAGACTCTGCACCTTCCAAAGCTGATGAAGAACTTCCTAGAATGTCCCCCAGTGTCCCTCCTCTGAGGTGGTACCAACACAGCTCTGTGGGCTGTAGGGGGACCACAAAGGGATGCGTGCACCCTCCACTCACCCAAGGTCACTGGACCAACCCTCAGAGACAAACTCTCCATCCCCCATTCATTCCATGTCCTCCCCAGGCGCATCCTGAAAATGCCTCATTCCATTATCAGCACACCTAACATCATCCTCTACTCCAACCTGAGTTCTCTCTCTTCAAAGCCACAGAAGTGAAAGTCATTAAGAGGTCAAAAGAGGGAACTGGGAGGTGTCTGAACACTTCTAGGGAGCAAGGACTGAGCCTTTTCCTTCCTTTCTCGTTCTCAAACTTTTCTGCACATACCGGGAACATTGGCTGGTGATGCCGCAATATTGAGGCAACTTTGTTTATGTTCTTGGCACTTTATTTGGCTGAATGTGCCTTTTCAAAATCAAGATGTTCTGGGAATTTTTTTTTCAATAAAAATATGAAAATATTCCAAAACAGAAAGGAGTACTGAGGGTAACCATACAAAAACAATTTAAGCTGAGAAAAATAACCCAGTCCCGCTGAGTCCCAAAGAGAACCTTGGTTTCCATGGGATGTGAACAAAGTACAGAGCTCCTAGCAGTGGGCGGGATGGGACGCTTGCTCTCAAACCAAATAAGCAAACATCCTCCCCGAACCCAGCATCCTTGTCCCACAAGCTGTGGTTCCAATTTGCATCCTGTTTTTGGCCCTCCCCAAAATACATCTCGCAGTCTTTTTTATTTTCATCTCCTCACCTTGAAAAGCACAGATTTGCAAGTGCGAGTATCTTAGCAGGGAAACAAATCCAGCAGGCATTCAAGACACTCAGGCGAGAAGAAGTGCATCTCATCGAAAAATTTCCATTGCCAGCACTTTTTTAAAATTCCCAAGATAAATGGGTTTTTACTTATAGGACTATGGGCTCCATTATTCTTCAAACACTTTGCTGCTTCCAAGGGGCCAAGAAAATTGGTCATGCACCCGGCCAGCTGATCCAACCTCAAAAATCTTAATGAAAAGGCCCTAATTTTCCCTCCCCTTTAATAAATGTGTCTTCTCTCCTTCCCAGCAGTATGTGGGGTGGGCAGGCAAGGTGCCCAGTTTATGCAAATGGGCAGAAACACCTGATTTACCAGGATTTTTCCCACTGCCTTCAATCTAGGGGTCCCTGCTCCAGAGGGCCTGGGAAGGGGAGCAGATGACTCACGGACCATGACTCCAGGGGACTCAAAAAAAAAAAAATCCACATTCTGATGTGGATTTTAATGTTTACATATATATATGTGTGAATGTACGGGGTTGGGGGAGGGTGTTAAAAGACCAGAATCTTAGAGACGGCTTGAAGGTGTCATGAAAGCTAATTCAGGTGGAAAACTTTCCCGGGAAAAAAAAAATTCCCCTGCTCTACAGATGCCTCTAATCTGTCTTTCAGAACCTGGAAGAGAGCAGCAAGGATTTGGACTGTGGCCTGGAGACACAATTTGCAGCTGTCTTTCCTGTACCCTGAGGCTGGTACAGCAGGTGCTGTGAAATCTGGCTGACAGGTCAACTTCAAGGTGATCCATTCGCCGAGGCTTCTCTCTGTTCAACTAATCTCCCATCACACCTCTGGTGCCTGGTAAAGGTAAATAATTATGACTAAGTGCATAAAGTAGGGGGGTCTTTTCACACCTGTCATTATTACCTGGCAAGTCTCTGCGGAACCTGGGAGTTTCCCAGAGGGCTGGGGGCGGGGGGGGGGCATTTCGGCAGAGGATAAATCAGGGTGGGTCCTTCCAGGCAACATCTGGCTGGAGGAAACAAAATTCAAACAAACACTGGATGCCTGTTTTGTGGCATGGATGGAAGTCTCAGAGTCAAAGTTCTCAGGCCCCTAAGCTGTGATGAACCTGGCCGAGATGCTCACTTACATCTGTAAGTGTCTCAAAGTAAACAAAGTATCATTCCCTTCAAGCTGCACTGTCCCACAGAAATATCATGGGAGCCACAGGTGTCTTTTTTAATTTCCAGTAGACACGTTTAAAAAAAGAAACAGGTAAGAGTCACTGTAATAACTCAATTGACCAAAAATATTATTTTATCATTAAATATAAAAAATTTCAGCTAAATATAAACATTATTGGTGAGACCTTTTTTTTTCCACACGAAGTCTTCAAAGTCCATGGTCTGCTGCATATATGGCACGTTTCAAGTTTCCCATGTACCATATTAGACAGGGCAGTCTCTGAAGGTGACATTTCCACCTCATAACATTTTGACTTCCCATGAACATTTCACATAGAATAAATGAAATCGTGATACCTGACTTTTACTTGATTTAAAATGCTCGCATTCTTAATAAGATAAGAATTTCTAAACAATGAGCTCCAAGCGGGTCTGAAGGCCAGCCTTGGTTGGCACTTTCCTTCAAGCGCTAAGAACTGCAACCAAAGTGTTGTGACTTAGGCTAATCAGTTTTTGCCTCCTCAGAATGGAAAAATAAATACAGCCGGATTCTTGACTACTCCGCCCCTTAGGGCCGCTCACCAACCTCTGGGTTACACCCACACGTGTGTTCACGTGATGTTTGCCAGGGACCCTGGGCACAGAGGCTGCCCTGGAGGAGAGCAGGGCCTAGTGACAGCCGAGCAGACTGAGAATACAGAGGCAGGGATGGCCGTGCAGCCGGCGGCCGCCCCAGCGAGAGGCCACCTGGGTAGGAGCCTCTAGGCCTGGATCCAGGACTATGGCTACAAGTTCTGCAGGAAGGCAGGAAGGAGGAGACAGGAAGGGTGCAGTAGGTACAGAGCCTGCAGCCACCCAGCTGTCAGGGAAATACAGGCTATTAGTTAAGCACGGAAGGAACCATCCACAGCGGGATGGTCGAGAGCAGTGCAGTCCAACCCCAGTATAATGCGGGTCTTATGTGTGGCATTTTTTAGTAACCACATTAACAGAGGTGACAAGAAACAGGTACAATTCACTTTAAAAACATATTTTATTTAACCCACTTTTTCCAAAATCTGATCACGTCGACATGTGTGATACGTTACGTTCTCTTGTCACATAAGTCCTCGAGATCCGGTGTGTGACTTAAAATCACAGCACATCTCAGTTAGGAGCAGCCCTGTTTCCACCGCTCCAGAGCTACACACGCCGGTGGCTACCATATATGGCTGCGCAGCTCTCTCGCTGTGGGTGTGTGTAGAAGGATGCATCGCTTCTGCTCTGCTCCGATTGAGTCCAAAAGAGAAGTCAGAGCAGCTGAGAGGGAGAGGGCTAGGGATGCACAGGGAGGTCAGGTCATCCAGCCCATTGGAGGGGTCAGCACGCCTCGCTGGGCGCTATAACCAGCGCGTGAATGAGAGGCACCGGCTCCTCTCACGCGTCCCCAAGGGTGTCTGTGCAAACAGCGTCAAGATGATACAAAGCACCGAGGAACGTTCGCTAAATTCTGCCAAGTGCCTGGACACCCGATCACAAGGGTGACCCAGAAAACAGCGAGTGCACCTGTGATGGGGGGCTTGGCGAGGAGCCCGGCGCGGAGGTCACCGGAGGTCACTGCTGGAGGCAGGGAACCCGGCGGCAAAGCCGCCTAATGTGGAAATGTTTGGATCCGAGCGCGGGGGCAGGCGCAGGGGGCAGCCTCGAGGCCGGCCGGGGAGGAGGCCTGGGCGGCGGGGCCGGGAGCGCAGCGCTGACAGTAACCAGGAGCGCACAGGACCATGTGGCCCACAGCGCGCGCTGGCCAAGACCCCGTCTTTTTTAAGAAGTCGGCCGGTGCCTGCGTCCTCTCTGGGCAGAACGGCCTCTCCCCTGCTCCCAGGTCTTATTTAAGGAGAGGGGGCGGGGTGTCGCAGGGAGAAAAGCAAGCCTAACTCAGCAAGGATGTGGAGAGCAGCCTTCCTTTCCCCCTGGCCTCCCCTCTCTGCAACAGATGCCGGCGTTGTAATGAATGAAGGGGGCGCTTTCTCCAAGATGGCTCTCTACCCCTCGGGCACACATCACGCTCCACTTGTTAAGCTGGTCTCATCTGCTCCCGCCCTTCTCTTAGGGCTGAGGAGGGGGCGCCCAGAGCGTCCCTCGGTTCCCCTTCCTGCCCCTCTCCCCGCCCCCCCCCCCCCGCAAAGGCACCGCCTACCTAACTTCAGAAGGAGGTCCACCCTCCCAGCATCTGGGTCTGGCTTGGGGATCTACGCTTCCCAGTTGCCCCCCAGCACCACGCAAGGGAGGGCAGGATTACAACACGTGTGTGTTTGGGTCAGAAGCACTTCTGAACTATGGCTCTAAGGAAGAACAGCCTGTACACCCACGCCGAGTCTCCCAGCAACAAAGAACGTACAACAAGGAACTGATTAGCCCTCACGAGCAAAACAATTTTTTTTAAAGAGGTGCAGCGTGGTCTCTTCATAGGGTCCTGGAAGGAGGGTAGCTGGATTGAAAGGCGCCCTCCCTGGACGGCGGACCATCAGCGTCATTCCCCGCTCAGGGCTTTATGACTTGGCTTTACTCATAAGCCCTTGTAACACGATTCCCGTCGGGGTTTTGCAAGCTTCCAGACCCAGGTGTGGTTGAAGGTCAGCTGCTGGCGAACAAGGGGCTCTCCTGCCGTTGGGAGAAGGTTACAAAGAATAATATTCCTACCCAAGGGCTTGTAGATGATTAACATGTTTCTTTCTGTTAACCAGAGAGTTAATAGTTATTCCAAGCACTCTTTGATAGTGCAGGCAGGGGGAGAAAAGGACTACGTTAACCATTAATTGAGGGAAATGCCATAAAAGTTAGGATGGAAAACACTCAGTTTGGGAGAGGAATTCACAGGCGATCCTGGTGTGGAAAGAGGAGGCGAGGCAGCAGAGTGAGGCCATAAGTTCATGCATACTTACAGCAGGGGGATTTTTTTTTTTTTTTAAATCCTTTTCCTTGTTACATTGCTCGGAGGAAACAGAGTAGGGATAACAAAATAATAAACACGGGAACATTATAAATAAAGCCGGTTTTATTGGCTTTTTTCCTCCCCCCTCTCACAGCCTAGCTTGTCCTCTGTATGACTTCTTCTTTGGGCCTCTTTGGGGAGAAGAAAAGGAGCCCAGGCACCCCGCAATCAGAGAAAGCCAGGGCGTCCAGGAGGCCCACACCGAGAGGCCTCTCCTGGAGGAGAGGCTGTCTGTTTGCTGCCCTGGAGAAAAGCAGCGTTAGCCTGTTTCTTGCAGCCAGGTTGTGGCACCAGGTCCTGGTGCCCATGAGTGCTTTCACAGCAGGCCTGGGCCAGGAAACAGGAGGACGCAGGGGGCAAAACCCTTGCCTTGCACAGACAAGTCCCAGCTACCCCACCATCACCACCAAAAACATGTCTGCGTGCAGCACACAAGCATGTGTATTTTTTTAAAGGCTAAGTCTCATGCAGAGCCAGAGCGGAATTGCTGTCAGCCGGGAGACCGGGTGGGAAGAGTGAGCTGGGTGCAGGACTCACTGGGTAAGGTGAGGTATGAGTTGGTGGCCCCAAGGATGACAGCAAAGATGAAGAGTGTGTGATAAACGTGGATGCTCAAGAGGTTCCGGGCAGTGTTGGAGCAAATGCCCAGTGGAGGGACACCCGCCCCTCCTCCCCTCCCAGACATTTAGAAAGACATGGGCGATGGTATAGGTGTCTTTGGACCCACCCCCTCCATCTGGCTCCTGGAGGGGCACAGACCAGGGAAAGCTGACTTCAGGAAGGCATGTCCCAAGAGCATGTGACAGCAGACACTCGTATGGTAACTCAGCTACTTGTACCGGGCAGAGAGAGATGGCTTCTCTGCTGAGCTGTGTTCTCGACTTGCTCTGTGAATGAGGGCCTCAGATTTTCCATCTGTTAAATGGAACAATAATTCTTGACGTCCACTTGCCTCACTTGGACACTATGAATAGAACATTTTCCCCAAGTGCTTTGGGCTCATGTTAAAAGGAACTACCCAAACATTAGCACACTCACTGCTGGATTTTCTTGGACACGGATCGATTTAAACGGATAATAATAAATTCCTCTGCCTATCTTTGTTGAGAGATTATAAGAGAGAGAATCCCACAAGACCTTGGTTCTAGAATCTTCTGCTCTCTAAAATCTCTTTCGGGAAAAGGGTCTGATGTTATACCCAGGGCTGACAGATGGCAAGAGTTGTCTCTAAAATAGTGTGGTTTTAAAAGTCCCCTTCACTGAACCATCCTAGACAAAAGCATTCTGCACTGAAGGATGAGAATGGAGTTGAGTTATTACTGGACTTTGGGACCATGTATAGACATTGGGCGGGTTCCGGATACATTCACACTCATTCACTTATTCATTTGTTCCATAGCAACTTACAGAGCGTTTATCATGGGCTCCCTACAAAGCCAGACCCAGGTGGTTTGCCACTATCTCACCTCAGAACCCACTCTCCCTGGCTGGACCCCCCTCAGTGTCAGGCTGCCTGTCTTGCACCCCAACGTCTGCTCACATCTCCCCTCACTCTCTTTGTCTGCGGGGTGAGGGAGCTGCCAGGCAAAAGGAAGTTGTTCTGGTTTGTGTGTGTATGTGTGTATGACACCCAAAGACTAAAGGAGAGAAGAAGAATAGAGACCTCTACAACCACTGTTCTCCTCTAATATCCTGAGATGGGACTTCCTGGGGGTGAGGTATACAGGGATCCTGTCCAGGTAAAATTTCCCATCTCCCTAAGGAGTTCGTAAGTTTCTCAAGCAGAAGGATCTAAGTTCCCTTCAATCCAGCAGGGCTGTTTACACAATGGGCTTTTGTTGAATGGCAACCGAAGAAGTGATGGACGCAGTGGATTTGAGAACGAGATCATTCACTTTAGACTCCTGCTAGTGTGGACAGATGCTGAAGGGGCTTCCCTTGTTCTTGCATAACATGGGGGCCTGCCGTTCCTTATCTAAACTAAAAGTGCGAGGCTCAGAATCAGAACAGCAACAAAGACACTGCCCCTGAAGATTCCATCCCTATAAATTAACCCTAGGCATTGTACAGGAACTGAGCACAGGAAGAACCTGGCTGGAACTGCCCCTTGGACCCTGCACTGCTTTTGTTCCTGCCCAGGGGCTTAAAATCTTTCTCAGCCTTTCCTGTGTCTTCCATGGCCAGCTGGGAAACCAGTCCATCCTGGACTCACCTGAGAACAGCCAACGTGTCTGTTTGCCTTAAGGAAGGGCATTTTACAACCAGATCCACCCAACGATAGATGGGAAGTCTCCCAACACAGGGAGGGTGGGTCCCATGTTTGCGAGCAAAGACTGTGCCACCACTTGCCTGGGATGCCATGACAGGGACTCCCACCTTGGGTGAACAGTTACACCCGCCGACCAACCTCTAGGGTCTTTTCCAACTTGAGATCTTTTAATCCTGTGGTTTCAGGTCACGGGACTCTAGAAAGAGCAGTGATGAGATATGGACTCTGACCCCACAGGAAAGGACAATGGGTCGAGAAACACAATTGCTTTGGTGTTTGGGCCATCCTAACTGACAGATCAAACACGTGTCAGCTAATCCACTCCATGGGGCGGAAGCTGGCCATGTGGGCGGCTAAAAAGCTCGACCACCGACAGCCTGGGTGACGGTGTGTCGTAATGGCTCCCATCCAGCTGGTGTCCTTGTTCTGAAAGGCTCCACCCCGTCCTCCTGAGCACCTTCCACGTTATCTGAAAGGTGCAGTTGGTACACAATGTGTGTGAAAGGCGCTCACATAAAAGTGATTTTATGGCTCTGGCTTGGGTTTGTAAGCCAAGCAAACAGAAAGGTCTCAGGAATAAAAGGGCCAATAAAATCATCACGTGATGCTTTGAACTCATATTAACTGCCATCTTTATTCCAAGGTTCTCAACGTGTCTTACCCAAAAGCTTAGAACTGTCTTTGTTGCCCCCTTTAATTGGTGGGGAAACTGAGTCACGGCTGGGCGAGGGCTGGAGAACGTGCAGGGTTTGTTTCAAGGGCGCGTTCTGTGGTGGGCTGGTGGGAGGGCACCCCGGACCACACCTTTTTTCTGAGTGTCAATGATTCTGAGCCATCGATGTAAATTCTACCCACACAACACAGATCCAGAGGGTGGCTCACGGCCTCTGGAGTTAAACATAACAATAACAGCACAGATCAGTTTTCACGCTTCCTGTACATCGGGTGCCACCTCCCCTACTTCTCACCACAGTCCCGCGAGGTTTGTATTATTATCTTCCTGTGTAAATTGGGACAACGAGGTGTAAGGAGGTGAATGCATCTGGAAGGACCCCCGCTGGAGGGTGAGGTGCTGAGGTCTGATCCCACAGCCTTCCCTTTAATGACCAGGGATGCTCACTTCTGAGACAAAGGACCCAGGCCACCATTTTTACTCAGAGGCCAGAAACTTTAATTCATCCCTCCAGTCTTCACCTCAGAATATGGAGAAGGCCAGAGACAGATTCAGTAAGATTTGCCTTAGAGATCAAGGGGAAATCCCTGGCAGTTCAGTGGTCGGGACGCCACGCTTTTACTGCCAAGGGCCTGGGTTCAATCCCTGGTCAGGGAACGAAGGTCCTGCAAGCTGTGCGGTGCAACCAAAAAAAAAAAAAAGAACAAGTCCAATCCCTTAGAGATCAAGGAAGCAGGCTGGGGGACGAACACTAACGGACAAAACTGTGAGATGAGCCAGACAGGCATTTCTAAAATCATAAATACAAAGAACTCAAAAAAAAAAAAAGACACGCGATTGTTAAGATGATGATGGAGAAAATTCTACAGTACTCATTGTTCTTGTTATTTTACTATTTAAAATTTGAAAATTGTCCCCTTGAATGTATTTTAATTGCCCAATAGGGGAACGACTCAGGAGTTACAAAATGAGATACCACTGGCCCAAGCTGCACCCACTCTGGATGCCGTGGTGCCCCATTGCTCCCTCCTGGGGTGCCCACAGCCCCTCCTGGCTCACAGGGGAACTCTGGCTAGCTGCTCACCTAACCCGGCATCCCGTTCCTCCTGGGCAAGCTGGACTGGATTTCCCAGCCTCCCTTGCAGTTAAGTAAAGCCACGTGACTGGGTTGTGGCCAATGTGACTTCTGACCAGTGGGCATTTCTCCATTGTCTTTTGTCTTTTACCGTCAGTCTCCTGGATGTGAATACCTAAGTGACTGATCTTGGAAGCCACATCTTGAGGATGGCTGAGGCTCCACCAGCCTGGATTCTGAAGGCCTGGGTGGAACAGAACCCCTTCCCCATGTCCTGCCACGGACCGAACACAACTGATTTGGTGTTTAGAGTCATCCTAACATGTGCAAGCTATTCCAGTTCATGGGGCAGAAACTGGTATCACATGGATGGCTAAAAAAAAAAAAAAAATTGAACTTGGAACAGTTTCAGTGACAGTTATGTTATAAAATGTCATAAAATGTTAAAATAGCTTGCTTTACCTTAACTAGTAGAGCAATTTAGAGATAAGAATCCACCCTCTTCGGGCTAAAAAATAAAAATTCTCGAACCATCACCCCCTGACACAGTAGAAAGGAACCCGAGGCACAGAAACACCCCGTCATTCTCCTCCTTTGTTGCGTTAGTGGCCCGGCATAAGACTTCTCCAGTTCCCTTCCTGGATACTCTGGGCTGCGGAGGACAAATTGGTTTTGTCCTGATGCCACCTCCAAATGGCTGATGGTCACGACCTGCACGGAGGAGGATTCCGGGGCCAAGTCGGGAAAGTGCACAGTGGTCAGGAGACGTTCTCTGCCAAGCGCACCGAAAGGGGAGAGGCTGTCTGTGCACTTGTATCCGCCGATGGCTCCCAAATACCTGTCCATGGACAGACTCCCTCAGAATCATTTGGGATGCTTGTTTGCAACTCAGTCTCCAAGCCTCCACCCTCATCCTCCCAAGATTTACTGAATTAAACTCTCTGGGTGTGGACCCTGGAAAGCTATATTTTTTTATAATCTTTCCATGGAGTTGAGATGAGTTAGTTAGCTTTGGCAGCCAGGCACCTACACAAGGTACCGTAGCTCTTGGCAACGAGCACCAGACGGTCGTCACCACTTGGAACAGGGTGACCCTGGGAGAGTCATTTAACCTCTCTGCGCTTCAGCTGCCTCATATTTAATTTAGGGATAATAATAACACCTTCCTCAAAGGGATATTAGGAAGTTTTGCATAATAAACACTCAACAAATATTAGGTTTGTTATATTATCTTCCTCTAAGTGTTTATAGGAGGCATTTTGCCCACTGGCACTGCCACAGGTAAAAACACTGCTTTCCAAGACTTCCAGATGCCCTGGACAGCACCACCATCCCCAAATAGTGTGAAAGACAAAAGCATGCAGGGCTCTGGGGCAGTCGTGACCTTCCCTCTCCACTCACTGCTGCCCCAACTCTACATCCAAGCTTGGATGGGACCTTGGATGGGGAACAACCTGTTGAGAGGAGACTAGGGGAGACGGGAGGTGAGTACAGGCGGATGCTGTCTTGGTCATGACTGTGATGATTAATAGGGCCTGGGACAGTAACGCCAGTGACGATGCCGCTTACGGGGATGAAGGGAAGAGTGGTCACAGTGGGACATGATGGCAGTGTGCCAACTGACTGTGTTCACGTGGGATCGGGGCTGTCGGAGAATGAACTCCTGACCTTTAAGCTCATCTATATCACGGCATACTTACTGCCTCTGCTTTATCAGTAGTCAAATCCCAGATCCTGGAATTCATCTTTCAATAATACGATGAGGGAGAAAGAAAAAGGGAAACCTCGCTCACGCCCCGTCTTGTACACATTAAGAGACAAACAGACAAAACTCTCGACTCTAGTTAACTTCATCAGGAAAGGAATTCATTGAAGGATCACTGGTAACTCACAAATCTATCCAGAAGTTTCCAGAAATGAGCAGGAGGCAGAGTACACCAGCGAGTCAGCTGGTGGTCAAGGTCAGACATGGCGGCAATCTGGTGACAAAGGGGACTCCTCAGGACCCTGGAGGTCCCATTGGCATCTCAGCACCACCGGTGACAGATGCTGGAGGCTTGGACCTCCACGCATCCCACCCACCCCAGTGAAGTCTACGAAGCCCCTGTGCTGTCCCCAGTTCCCACTCAGGGTCCCAGGCAGGCTTGGTTCATGTGCCGGTACCCTGCTGCCAGAGGTCTAGGAGAGCAAGTAGCCAGCGTTTTCTGTTTCCCGGGTCGATGGTGGAGCCCAAATATCAGAAAGTGGGTTCCAGCGCAAGGCAGCTAAAAACCGGTGAATGTTCACTAGACCCAGCTAATGCTGGCCCCTTTCAGCCGATCAATACATGGAAGAGCAGAAAACCAACATCTTACTGTTCTATAAGCCCCTCCGTCTGTGCGTCCTGGGAAGCAGGATTAGAGCACAGGTGAGAAGAGGCTGCTGGGGAGGAAAGGGTCTGGGTGGTGTTGGGTGCGTGTTCTGACTGCCTTTTCAAAGTGGAACCTTTTGCCCCTTGGACAGTGGTGTCTCGGGAGCTCAGGGGACCTCAGCCGATCTCAGGCAATGGGCTTGAGTAAAGAGTTGCCAACGGGGAGGGGCGGGAGCCAGCGGCACTGCAGGACCTTGGGTGGTCAGGAGCCTGGGCGTGCGCCATCCCAGCACATCCCGGGAAACCGCTCAGCAGACCGGAACCAGGAAGTCTGAGCTCTGGCCCAGCCCTGCCTTTGCTCCTGGCACAGCTTTGAGTAGCTCTTTCAACTTTTGTGACTCAGTTTACTCAACTGCCAAATGGAGATAATTACGTGGTGCTCAAAGGACTTTTGTAATACTCTAATGAGTGTTTATCAAGCACTTTTTAAGAGTTTATGGTTATTGGAGCTGGGAAAGGAATGACAGATTACCCCCGAGTAAACAGTATTTAGAATCTGTATTTTCACCAGTCAACAGGTTTGCCTGGATGCCTATAAGACCAATGTAACAGGACACCCTGAGGTCCCATCAGTGCAAATGGGTTTCCCTCGAAGCACCTCTCCTCTCTGAAAAGCGTCCTGTATACTTCAGGCAGGGGGTTATTTGTGTATACATCGTGCATTTCGTGATTCATGAGCTAACAGGACAACTGGCTTCAGACATGGAAGCCAGAGGTTCATCTTTCTTTTTGATTAAAAAAATTATTTTTTCTTTTCTTTTTTTTAGGATGGGGGATGAAAAGCGCTACACACTTCTGCCAGAATTTGCACTGCATGTGATGTGAATAGATAATCACTCACAAAGAAATATACATGTATTTCCTTCGGAAGTTTGGAATAAACAAATAGAGTACTTGCGTGGAGGGAGAAAAAGGATAAAATATGGCCCCTGTACCAAGGTATATGCTTCCACTTGCCCTGTCTCTCCCTCATTTGCACAACTCTATGAGGGTAGATGTTCTAAACTGCCTAGTAGCAAAGTCACCCACGGTCGGTGCATGGTGGAGTTCACGTTCATGCCCAGCTGTGTCCATTTCGCCTCTGTGTTGTTAACTAGTGGCGTTGCTGCTAAAACACCATCAACTACACGTTGTTACGAAGTACACAAGCGCTGTACAAGTATCCCAAACTCTGTCCTATTCCCTTACCCCGCAGTCGACGCCCTCAGCCCCCAAGCAGAAGAAAACAGGTAGGATGTGAAGGATGAGTGAGAAAGGAAGTGCTCTGGGGCAGAAGGTGCGGCTCTCTGGCTGGCCAGAGGAGAAGGGCGCGGGGTGGCAGGAAAAGAGCGACTCTCTGAACGTTTAATATTGGGAGAAGAGCCAAACTCAGCTCTTGTTTTGCTCTCTGTTTCAAAGACCGACCTGGTTCTGCAGAACCAGTTGCCGTCCGTTTCCCCGTTAACATGAGCCAGGAAGCCAGAAGCATCTGAGATTTTTTTCCCAACTCATTGCCATGAGGAGGGGCTGGGCTTCCTACCCTGACCCACGGTTAGGAGAATGAAGATGAGAAAATGGGACCCATCATCTCAGAAGCTCGTGTCCTGTCCACAAAGCATTTTTATATCTGTGATTCCATTTAAACCTAAAGGAGAGAGAGCACATGAACAGAAGGAGTCAGGTCCAGAGAATTTCCCACAAACCACTCAGCCTGGCCCTCAAGACCCACCACGATCCGACAGCGAATTTCCATTCCCATCAGAGGGTGTCCGTTCAAATCCACTCAACAAACTTTCATTGGAATCCCTCCCCTATGCTACGTGTGATGTTTATAAAAGGATGTGAAGGAACCATCCCTGGCCTCAAGGAATTCCAGAGGGGAGACAGAAAAATGATATTATTCCAGGCAACTGCTTTAAAGGGGAGATGAGTAAAATGCCCTGCGAGAACATTCCATTCTGCTCAGCTCTACCAGACTCTTCACTGCTCAAGAAACTCCCATAAGTTCTCAGCTTAAGGCACTGGCTCTTGCCATCCTCTCTGCCCGAGATGTCTGCCAGGCTCCCAGCTCCCCTTGGTTTAAGGCTTTACCCCCTGGCATATCCTAGATGCTCTTTCCTCCAGGAAGTCTTTCGAATGCCCTACAATCTGTCTCCTTGGAACTTTTAAAGCTCTTACTTATCGCCTTTATGACACCTCTTATCTCCTGCCCAGTTATTTCCACATGTGTCTTAAAGCCCACATAGCACTGTACGCCCTTCAAAGGCAGGGACTATATCTTGCACAGGGTAGGCGCGCAATAAATCTTTGTGGGTTTCCATTAAACCCTATGGAAAACCTTATCAAGTAGAGTCACGAGGAAGTGTAATTATATCTACCGGCATTAAAAGATTCCTCGAAGCGAGTATTAACTTCAAAAAAGCTGGTAGAATGGATAGTACGGTACCATTTCCGTAACTATAGGTGCGTATTGTTTCAGTCTGGGTCCCGGCAGGAAGCACGATGCATCCCGTGAGCTTCAGTGCAGGGACCTCGTCAAGAGCTGTGGGCAGATTTAAGTGAGCCGCCGGGACGGTGACACCCAGACTAGCCCTGCTGGGAAGTCCTTATGGCCCCAAGTGCCGGAGGAACGAGGAGGGGGACGGCATGTCCCGGGCCCCTCGCCGGAGGGGCCGGAAGTAGAATGTGAGATCAGCAAGGACGGAAGACCCCTGGGAAATCGTAGGAAAGGAGCGGCGTCCTGAGTTCTCTGCCTCCTACTGGCTGAATATAACAGGATGCCAGGGTGGGGAGTGCAAAGGAGCCTGGGTTCTGCCATGATGGGCCAGCCTCCTGGGCACACAGCAGGGCGGAGAAGGGCGGAGAAGGTCTGAGGGCTCCGTGGAGACCGCACGGGACACACCTAACAAAGTGTAGAAACGCGTGCTCTAGGCAGTGTGATTATGAAGGACGGTCAGCTTTTCCCTTTTCTTTTATGCAATTAATTTTTTTACAATGAGCGTGTGTTGTCTCTATTATCAAGGGGAAAAACAGGATTTTTCATTTAACACTCTGACCTTCTAGAAATCCATGCGGGCAAAAAAAAAAAAAAAAAAGAAAAAGAAAGAAAGAAATGAAAGGCATATTTCATAAATAGTGATCTGGACTTTTGAAATCCCCTTCAAATGTTTTCAATCTCTAAATTGTAAAGTCGAAGTCACACCCAGCCATTCATGCATTCATCCACGCACTGATTTATTCATTCAACAAATATGTCCCGTGCTGGATCCAGGCAGACACGGCCCTGGATGCACAAAGCAGAGAAAATGGAACATGAAACTACATGCCAGAGAGGGAGGGTCCCAGGTGACAGGCGAGAGGGTGCTGTGAGGGCCTCACCCCCCTGGGAAACATGTAGGGGTGCCCAGACCCCAACAGGGCCTCCTCCCTGGTCCAGAGAAGGGCCATTGGGGGGGGGGGGGTCCCTTCCTGCCATCGCACTAGGTAATATCACTCTTTTCCCGCCAGAAAGCCAGGGGCACTAAATAAGTCAGTGCCTCCATTTCTATTGGGCTAACATCCACACTCAGACTGGGTGTACGCAACACGACAATGAATTTAGGTAAAAACTCATTTTAAAAATCTACAAATACCAAAGGAAATACTGTTGGGGTATGCGGAGATAAATTAGGAGTTTGGGATTAACAGATACACACTACTGTATATAAAACAGATAAACAAGGACCTACTGTATAGCCCAGGGAACTATATTCAGTATCTTTTAATGACCTATAATGGAAAAGAATCTGAAAAAGAATATGTATATATATGTATAATGGAATCACTTTGCTGCACATGTGAAACTAACACAACATTGTAAATTAACTGTACTTCAATTTTAAAATGGTTTAGTAAAAAAAATCAAAAAATTAAGTGGGAATTTCATAAACATGATGCCAAGCCCCTGACCTCGATGAGTGGGCTGTTTGCAGGTGTCATTAGATATAAGCTCATCCTTATTTCTGTCCTTTTGCTCTGCAGCCCCACCCGGGATGCAGGCCTCTGCTCCATCGGGCCTGATGTTTAAAGGGTCATCACCTTATTGGCCTCGGCTGGTCTCTTTCTTAGCATGTCTGTATTCTCTAATCTGGGGACCCTTTCTAAACCCCCCAAATATGGCAGAATAGTGATTGTATGTTCAATATTTCTTGATTAAGAAAATACATAATGACCAAAGAATATAATGAATTTAGGTATGCTTTCAAATAAATAAATGTGCTTTTTGCTAACTATAACCATCTAGATATATTTAAAAAATAAGAGCTCACATGGGTGGACGGTGTTAGTTATTCAGACACACCAATGCTGACCCTCATCTGCAAAGCCCCTTCCAGGGAAGCGTCCACAAACCCTGAGGCCTTGGGCATTTCCCCCCTCCATTCTTAAGCTCCTTTATCCCCCATATGACAAAGGAAATGGCCTGCCGAGACAGTGAGGTTCAACTAGGGGTGGAGACCTTTGGTCAGCATGAGACATTCTTTAATCAAAATTTGATGTCATGGGAGGGGGGACCATCAAGTCACCTTGTTAGTTAAGAAACTCAATTCCAACAGCTGATGGAAGGAAGGATGGGTGTGGAAGAAAGAGGGATGCCCTTTCCATTTCAAATAAACGGAAGCCAATTGTGAGCTTTAAAAAACCTTTTAAGGATAACTGACAGAATTGAGCATATCATTCAACATTTATAAATCAGTCATGAAACTCCATCCCCACTGTCACGTCACATCTTTCCTCCTAACTAGTGCCAACCCAGGTTAACTATCATTCTCAAGCCAGTAAACTCTCAAAATCATGTGCCAGAAGAAGAAAACATTCCTTTATCGGCAGAGATTGGAAATCCCCTAACGAGACTAAACCACAAAATATTAGCCTATTAAATGTCATCATCTAGAGCTGATGAGAACCTGAGTGACTTCCTAGTCTTGTTGTAGGACTTTAGAGATAGTGGTGCCTGGAGTGAATTAAGATGAGCAAACAGGGTTTTCTGATAGCCATCTGTCCAAAAGTCACTTGATACTTAAGTGTTGGGCACCCCAATAGTTTAATTCAGGATGAATGAAAATCACTGTTTGTTTCTTGGTGTGGACCCTGCATTTCCTTAGGTAAAAGGTTCTATAATAGTCAAGACCATTAGAAGTGGGCTTGGAAGCCACAAGAAAGAAGCAGGGAGAGTGGCTGGCTCTTCCGTGCATGTCATCTGCACCATCCTCAAGGAGCAGTGAACTGTCCCCCAGCAAGGATGACCTGTCCCCCAGACCAGAACAACCTCAGACACCATTTCCCATGTATCTATTCAACTCAAAGCCAGCGAGATTCATTACTAACGGGCTTTGTCCAATCTGTCAGTTTGGAGATGTGGTAAGAGATCAAGTGAATTGTAAGGCAGCTGAGGTTCGGTCCTTTCTGAAGGGATATCCCAGAACGTATTTGGGAACATGAGTTCTTAACTCCAAAAGTCAAAATTCCCTGAGTTTGATATTGTTGTTGAACTCCATACATGGAAATCATAAAGGTAAGTCTTGGGTGAAGGGAATGAAAAGATACAAACTCCCAGCTGTAAAATAAGTAAGTCTTGGGGATGTAATGTACAGTGTGGCAACTACAGTTACTAACACTATATTGAATATTCGGAAGTTGCTGAGAGGGTAGATCTCGAAAGTTCTCATCCCAAGAAAAAAAATCTGTAACTATGTCTGGTGACGGACGTTAACTAGACTTATCGTGGTGATCATTTCACAATATATATTAGTATCAAATCATTATATATTTGAATGAAATACATAACAAATAAGTTATGTATTATATCTGAAACGAATATAATGTTGTATGTCAATTATACCTTCATTTTTTTTTTTTTTTTTTTTTTTGCGGTACACGGGCCTCTCACTGCTGTGGCCTCTCCCGTTGCGGAGCACAGGCTCCGGACGCACAGGCTCAGCGGCCATGGCTCACGGGCCCAGCCGCTCCGCGGCATGTGGGATCCTCCCAGACCAGGGCACGAACCCGTGTCCCCTGCATCGGCAGGCGGACTCCCAACCACTGTGCCACCAGGGAAGCCCTACCTTAATGTTTTTTTTAAAAAGCTAACTTTCTGTAATCTTATTGATGAATAGAAGCTCAAATAACCCAAAGGGCAGATAATAATAGTAAAACTGGTCTGACCTGAAAATGAAGTTACAGTATTTTATGCAGAAACTTCAGCTTTCAAATTACACTTTGATCTGGATAAACACATATATTGCCTTGTGTCCTGGTACAAAGCATCTGATGTGGAAAGGATGTGGCCACACGCATCCTGGGTGACAGTGAGACTCTTGCTGCAGAGGGAAAAGTTGGCTCCCTGGATAATGCAGCACGCTGGAGAGAACATGGATAAATCCCAGCTGTCTAACTGGCAAGATTTAGATCTACTCAACTTGAGTAAGTGAGTAATTCACCAGGAAATGGGCAGATGTTTGTTTGCAGTATGAACATGGCTAAAGTTCTGTCTTCTCTTTTCATCATTCCACTTGATCCTCTGCATCAGGTAAGTGAGTAATGCCCAGCTGACTTGGTCACTTCCTCTGCCATGTAAGGATGGCCGCAATTCTTTATAAGGATGTCAGCAACATCTGTGGATCCCTGAGGTCTGGATGGACAGTGCCTTGCATTGCTGTGTATGCAAACTCATGTTCCCGTTGTTTTATATTAAGTCCCCACTCCCACTAGTGCTTGTCACACTGAGGAAACTGGTCCCAGGTTTCACACGGGGGCCAAAGGGAAAACGAGAGCCTCTTAAGGGAGAGTCTGGGGAACGTAAAATTAAAATGCCTTTGACGTCCCAGACATATGGCTATCCTTCAAGATGTGGCCAAGAGAGGGGAAAGGGTTGGCTACTCCTGGAATAATGGAGCTTGTGAGTAGATGTTAATATGTGGAGGTAACGTTTCTAAATGTCATCCAGTAATGCAGCTCTTTACTCCAAACACCAAGATAATACCTATCAGCATCTCCATGTAACTGAATGCATGGCCACCAAGATCTCCGAATTCTCAGTGTAACTGCCAAGGACGCTGAATGTGCATCCAAGCACTTCAGTAAATCCTTCTAGAATAGTCTATCCTCTGATGTCCAAGCCAAAGAGAAAACCTGTTCCCAGACCTAGCAGAGGTTTTAGAAACTACATAACTATTCACCAAGGAGACATTGAGTACATTTGCCTGCGTGTGAAATAATGGTGATGGAAAGGAATCAATTATGGACCCATCTGCAGATCATTAATATGATCTGTTGAAAAGGAGGCCAAATTCAGCAAGTCAACCCAAAAGTCTAAAAATAGCTCTAATGCGAGCCTGGCCCAGTGCATGTGAAGCAACAAAAAGATCCCTACATCTGCTACAGCAAGGGTCCTTTAGTGTTTCCTCACTCTTGACTACTTATCCTCAGTGGTCATTGAGAATGGAGGCATTTATTTTCTTTCCAGAAAAAAGAGAAAAGCATTCCATGAGGATCACTGTGGCCAAAAATATCATCCTGTGCTGGTGCAGGAGAATACACAGAGGTTTTTGTCTTATAACATAAATCCTACATGTTCTAAAGATCTATAAAGGGCCATCTCTTACATGGTTCAAAGGGATACGTCTCCCTTGAAGAGATGTGGTAGTTACTAGGGCAGCATTTGCTAAGGGGCAGCATAGGCAATGATTTTAGGTGGTACACAGATGAATAATTTTTTAAGAGTTGTATTTATTGTGATGTGTGTTAGAAAAAATATAACTTAACCAATCTGTAACTCTGAGATGTTCCTTACGATTAAGGTAGATCTAAAATCGACTGTAAATTTATAAGTGCAATTCTTCAAATACATAAATACTAAATAAATTGGTAAAGGTGGTATGCAAAGATGCAAAAAAGGAAATCAGAAGGTGGTCCACAGATGGCTAAAACTTGGAAAATACTATTCTAGGGCTGAAGCCAGATGGGTTCCCATGGCTTGGGCCAGTCATATGGCGCACAGAATCATTTTCACAGCCTTACAGAATGCAGAACCACCAAGATCTCGGAGTTCCCCGTGGCCTTACTGCCCGTCTGGGACCTCAGCAAAGTCGCAAGAACCACTTGGTTTTCTCACTACCTTAGGAAGTCTTCATTCAAACGGACTGAGCAATAGACAGAAATTCCTTTCCTGATCTACCATCTCTGGGCCCAAATCCCTGAACTTGAAGCAAGTGTCCCCAGTGCCCTGGAGGTAAAACAAAGACTGTTTTACTTTTTTTTTTTTTCAAATTATTCCAATGAGAATTTTATTTTTTTCATTGAAGTATACATTGAAGTAATTTACAATTGTTGTGTTAGTTTCAAGTGTGCAGCAAAGTGATTCAGTTATATATATACATTCTTTTCAGAATCTTTTCCAGTATAGGTTATTACAAGATATTGAGTAGAGTTCCCTGTGCTATGCAGCAGGTCTTTGTTGTTTACCTATTTTATGTATAGTAGTTGTGTATATGTTGATCCCAAACTCCCAATTTATCTACCCCCGCCACTGGCCCCCGCTATCCCCTTTGGCGACCATAATTTTGTTTTCTATATCTGTGAGTCTATTTCTGTTTTGTAAATAAGTTCATTTGTATCATTTTTTTAGATTCCACATATAAGTGATATCATAGGATATTTGTCCTTCTCTGGTGTACTTCGCTTAATATGATAATCTCTAGGTCCATCCATGTTGCTGCAAATGACATTATTTCATTCTTTTTCATGGCTGAGTAGTATTCCACTGTATGTATGTATGTGTGTGTGTGTGTGTGTGTATATATATATATATATATATACCACATCTTCTTTATCCATTCATCTGTCGATGGACATTTAGGTTGCTTCCATGTCTTGGCTATTATAAGTAGTGCTGCAGTGAACATTGGGGTGCATGTATCCTTTTGGACCATGTTTTTCTCTGGGTATATGCCCAGGAGTGGGATTGCTGGATCATGTGGCAACTCTATTTTCAGTTTTTGGAGGAACCTCCATACTGTTTTCCATAATGGCTGCACCAATTTACATTCCCACCAACAGTGTAGGAGGTTCTGCTTTGCTATTTTGAAAGAGCCTGAGGCTACAGGTGCAGGGAAGGGGTTCCTCCAGGCTTTTGACACCTTGTTCCCCGACGGCCTCAGCTCTGACAAAATAAGCAGGAGCTCTGGAACCAGCTTGTCCATTTCCTGGGACAGTGAAGGTTGCCCAGTAGGAAGCACGACGACTCTGGATACACCCATATGAGATTATGATTTTGGAGAAAAGGGGCAAGGTGGGGAGAAGGGTAGGGGGGACTGCAAATTAATGGGGAGGAAACTTGGGGAGTTAGCCAGCTGACACAGACAATAGAAGAGTCTGACGTCTTTTTACTTACCGCTAAATCTCTCGTCTCTGGTTAAATAAACTGTGGCCACGATGGAGTACCACGTGGCTGTTAATGGGAATGAGTTCGGGCAGAGTTGCAGCATGATTTGGCTTTTGGGTAAGAAGAAAGGATTTCTACATGCTTGTAAATAAACCTACAGTATTTCTGAAAGGATTTACCCAAACCATTAAAGATGGTTTCTTATCCAAATTGGGCTGGGAGGGGGGAAGGGACACTCAGGATGGAGAGGAGGCTTTGAAGCTCCACGTTAGAGCTGTCTGTGTGTTGGCAATTTTTGCAATGACCTATTGCTCTGATGACAAAAGCCTTTCAAATGGTGGCAGACAATGGGAAAATATTTTAAAGCTGGTGTCAGTGCCCCAGGAATATTAGTCCACGAGACATATGTTAGAGTGAGATGTTCATTTGTGTTTACATAATAAGCACAATACATAATCCATATTATGTAATAATCATGATGACATATACTTGCATTTACATAATAATTATCATACAGAAGGCACATTGCGTAATAATCATTATGAAACCTTCGGCAGAAGCCCAGGCGTGGACAAAGCATTCTCAGTATCCGGGCAGGGACTAGACTGGATCACCCTTGCTCCCGCCATGAGACAGGGCCCCACTCCCACTAGCTGTAATCATGGCCAAGACTTGTGTCAGGTGCTACACTAGTCCCATCACAGACATTAGCTCTGATCTTCACAAGAGCTCTTGGAGATAGTCTCTGTTTTACAGATGAGGAAACTGAGGCGTTGAAAGTTTACCCCGTCATTGTGATAGAGAAACTAAGTGTCCAGAAGCTCCCCTGCTCTCCCATCCCTACTACAGAAACCTCACCGGGATTACCTTTCCCAGGCCTCTAGCTCAACGAAGTATAAGTGGAAGCGATTTCAGGCTAATGTGAGATGTACCCCCTCCCTCACCTTCTACCTCCGTGCAGAGGTCTCCAAGGTCCTGGGGATGGGAGAGCCATAGCTGGAAGAAGCCCAGCTTCTCAAAACAGCACCCGAGGGGAGTTGCCCACTTCCCTGAACAGGATGTAAATGTCAGCGTTAAGGCCCTGGAACCTGAGGGTTTATTTGTTACCCCTGCAATGTTCCCCGAAGTAACGCAACAACTAAAAGGTAGTGTCAGACACCATTACAAAGGATTACAAAGGATAAAGGGCAGGGCCAGGACACCAGGGCCATTAGCTTTCAAAGCCCGTGCCCTTACTTCCATGCTGAAAGGCCCCCCCTAAACAAAACTGTCAATCTCCTAGGGCCTTACCCAGCCCAGACTGGGGCCCCGGATGGAAGCTGAGTGGAGAAACAACAGTGCGGGTAGCACTCCTGGCCGTGCGGTGCCCCCTCAGAAGATGATCTGAAGGCGGCAATGGCTTCCCACTGCCAGCAGCTCATGTCTCTGCCGGGGAAGGCTCTGATCCCAGCTTTACCACCAATCCCTCTCCCAGCAACCAGCTCAGGATGCGCCCTGCGTAACCAAACACGAAACCTACCACATTCCAACCAATCCACCGCTGCGTGGGCCTGGTGGGTGGCAGTCTTCTCGTGCACCACCTCTCCTACCCCAACTCACACCCCTGTCCTTTGTCTAGTCACTCCGCTGATGGAGGGATGTGATGAGCCCCCCGAGAACCCAAAGAAGTGGCTGTCTAATCCAAAGGGGGCTGGGGGTGGGGGTCAGGACAGGAGCTATAAAATACTCTGTAGTTTAGATGTTCTATCCCCTACGAGGCTCCCAGTGTTTTGTAGATTTGACCACGTCATAGTGATTGATAGAATTGGATCTGATCTAAAAAAAAAAAATGTTTTTTTTAGCCACTCCAATACACTGTGGTCCATCTTTTTCACTCTGTGAGCACAAGGCATGTAGACATACTGGTCTGCCATTCATTCATTTGCCAGGTGTAGGCTCCTTAGGAACAGAGACAAAGTCTGGGTTTGTATACCATTGCACCACTTAGATCTCAAAGGGCTCTCTGGGACATGGTGGGTGCACCGGAAAGATCTGTCGTCAAGCAAGGGGCTCTCTTAATGAGCTTCGGGTAACTGGAAAGCCATAATCTTCGAGGAATATTGAATGTTGCTTCAGTCATAGGTGTGGTCTTGGACTAATTTGTACAGAGATGGTCCCTGTAAATTAAAAAGGGATGTGTACTGATAACCCTCCAAATAAGGGGAAAGACGCAAGGAGAGAGGATGCGAGTGGTCCCAGGTGACTCTGGGGGCACACTGAGAGGAGCATTCATCCTCGAGCTGTTCATTCATCCCTGCTCTGCTGGACCGCACAGCTTCCCAATGCCTCATCTGGGAGAACAGTGTGCCGGTGACGGACTTTACATCTGAGTGAGGGCCCAGGAAGGGAGTGAGGACCAAGCCACCTCCCACTGCATGGCTTCTGTGAAGACAGGAGGGCTGGCCTGTGGTCAGAAAACAGAAGAGAGGCCCACACCCGAGAGACAGATGAGGAACTGCCCAGTCAAAACCAGCCACAGTCCACTGGGGAATGAAAGCCGTGTGCTTATGTGGTAAGCCTGCAGAGAGGCACTTTTCTAATATTTTCCAAGACCTAAGGTTTTTGGGGTTTTTTTCAAAATCCTATACAAGGAAATGTTACACAGAGGCCCTGTTACAGCGATTGCTTCACAAAAGTTGCGTCAGTTTTCCGTGGTAATATTAGCATTTAACTATACTAGAGAACCGATAGACACAAACATCCTGAAATCTCAAGCGATTGATTTCCTTTTTCAATTCTACATATTTCATTGATGCATCCGTAAGACTCTATGAAATCTGTTATGAAGAAAGGTAATCGGCAGTATTATATTATTTTAGGATAAAACAACTACTTAAAAAATTTTCAAGAAAAAGAATTGTTTTCCTATTCTAGTTTTTGAAAGAGCTAGAATAGGTGGGAACATTTCTTGATGAAGTAGCATGAATGCTTTTATCAGTGGTATCGTTTTCTGGTTTCTAACGACATTATTTTCTATATGTTGATGTTGTCAACATCCTGACAACAGGATCTGTTGGAGATATTCACACTTTGTGCCAGGCTGTCTTCTATGCTGAGGTTACAGCAGTGATCAGACCAGCCCTCATGGAACTTAATATTCTAGTGGAATAAGAAATGGACCCCACCGGGGAGGGCTGGATTGGGAGTTTGGGATGAGCAGATAAACAACAAGGTCCTACTGTAGAGCACAGGGAACTGTATTCAATATCCTGTGATACACCATAATGGAAAAGAATATGAAGAAGAAGTGGACCGCAAGAAAATGAGCTCTGTTTTTCATGGCAATGAGATGCCTGCCTGCCCAGAGCTGACTCCTGCTAAGCAGACCACGCCCACTGTAAATTACACATTTCACTGCGTAAACAAGTGCCCCAGAAATATAGCAGGAAACTTGACCCCGTCCTCCTCCTAACATCAGGTCTTTCCCTAACCTCAGTGAGGGCTCCCAACACACGACAGATCTCAAATGTAACAAGTGACTCAAAAGCAGTCAGTGAGATGGCGCCCCTTCGGCGAGTGTCTGACTGGCCCCAGAGGAAAGCTGTTAGACAGGCCGGCTCAGAGCCCACGTCTGGAGAGGAGTACGCAGGGCCTGAGTTTCTGGCAGGCAGCTGGGCTGACGGAATAGCAGGGCTCTCTGCATGCTCACAGGTGAAGCCCTGTGAAACGTGCAGCCTGGGCCACCAGCGGGCTTTCTGCAGAGCCAAGGCACGGGCCCACCTACGTGCTTCTGACCTCACCACATCACCACCCACAGAGGGAGGCTGAGAGGTATTTCCAGGGAGTAGCAGCCTCTTAAGTACTACAATAATGTCAGCAGACTTGAATTGATTAATATCACACGCTGTGATGGACTCTTCCAAAAAAAGATTCTAAAACAGCTGAGCTATTGCAGAACGGAGGGCATTAGGAAAAGTTGACTATCTAACCCCGGGCCTAGCCAAGTAGTGAATCAGTCAGGGACAAGGCCAAGATGTTTCTGTAAAGCAGATTTCCTTCGATGAAAAAAGTAATGGAGGAACCAGACACAAGAGGACAAATATGGCATGATTCCACTTATAGGAGGTGCCTAAAGGAGTCCAGTTCATAGAGACAGAAAGTAGAATGGTGGTTGCCAGGGTAGGAGTGGGGAGTTGTTGTTTAATGGGTACAGAGTCTCAGTTTGGGAAGATGACAAAGTTCTAGAGATGGATAGTGGTGACGGTTGCACAACAATGTGAATGTACTTAATAACACTAAAAAATGACTAAACTGGTAAGTGGTAAATTTTATGTCATGTCTACTTTATCACAATAAAAAAGTGATGGAACTATTCATTGTGATTCTTTAATTAGATCACTTGGAAGATTAACTGGGTCACATTTAGCATTTTCTTTCCGTATATGAGCTGCCCCCCCGCGAGGCACTGGACTACGGGATTCCTAAGGGCAGCGGCTATTTATAATTTACCTTTTCAGACCCACAGCACCTAGTACAAAGCCCTACATAACTTAATGCTGGATAAATGTTATTTGAACAAAAGAAAAAAAAACCAAAAACGAATGAACAAATAGGCCCAGAATTCCCTCATTGGCAAAGGCCATGCCACTGCACCATGTTTTTTCTAAAAAGGTGTTCACAGAATAATAACAACAACTAAACCAATGAACGTTATTGAGCGCCTTGCGTTCACAGTAAATAAGGTTTTCAATCCAAAACACAACCAAAAAAATCAACTGTACTTCAATAAAATAATTTTTTTTAAATAGTAGAAAAAAAACACAACAAAAAAAGTTAAGTAAATATATCTAGTCATATTGAAAGCTTCCTGCCTGAATTCCCCACATAGCCCTCACTTTACTCTGATGAGAAGTAAGAGCAATGAATGAATGAATGAATGACCTTCCTTCCTGGTGCACAGGTCTATATTTTCCCTGTCTGGATATCAGAACATTCCATGCAGTGAGCCTTGCAGACCCTGGAGAGGTACAGGAGCTAACTAGAGTCCTTCCAGCTTAGACATCCCTTTTCGGGGTAGCTCCCTTCTGCAGTGAGACAGGAAATGATGACCACCAGCTGCCCTCCCAGCTGACTCAGCCGTGAAACCTTTTACAGTAATCTGTCTTCACTTCTCTGGTGCTTCTTTGGGTGAAGACTCTCATTTTCTGGTAAAGCAGATATTTAAGGAGCAGAAAATTCAACGGCAAAAGGAAGGAACAGCAGAGAGAAATCCTTGCATTATTCGAAACTAGAGAGCATGCATGGCATAGGGAACTGAAATGCCTTTCTCCTTCTGTTTTCCTTTCAGTGCTGAGCAACCTTCCCAGTGTCCTCAGATTCCTAGGATTTTTAAAAACATCTCGCATTTTGGTACTAAATAAATCCAGCCATTTGTGCACTCCAGTCATTTTTAGCAAAGAGTAAGTACATTAGCTGTTTTCTTTGCAGAGCAAAACCAAAATCTCATCTAAATAAAAGCCGCATATAAAAATATGGAGTACTTTCCGATTAGTACAACAGAACTGCCATGAATTTGGTCAGGGATCCTGGCCTGCTTCATAAGATGTTTCTAACTTCTAGAGAGATCTCAAAATATGTAATCACAATGAGAACGCTTTCCCTGAGCTCAGAAATTCAGAATGACAGGAACTATCATTTGTGGCAATATCATGAAGGAGAATCTAAAAAACCTCCGGCCACAAAATACCTAGATATGCCTATAAAAATAACAAACATGGTTTTACGAGTGCAGCTGAGATCAGTAAAGGAAATCCCTGAGACCAGAGCAGGCTGAACACCAGAGCAGGTGCTGATGGTTTGGCTGCCCGAGCAGTGGGAGCTCCGGCAGGGAAAAAAGTCACCTTGAGTTTTGTAACCACAGGCCACACTTCACACAGGTTTGCATTTAAATTTACTCACCTGTGTGGTCTAGGAACCCCATGCCAATTCAATAACATAAGAAGAGTCCCAATCTCAATACCATCACAGGGGCGTTTGCTAAAGCAAATGAAAAACTCTAGAAACAGATCCTCAACCTCCATCACACAAGATACCAAGAGTGAACATTCTTTGATAGAAGGTCACGATCAAAAACTACAAAATGCTTTAGGAGATGTGACTAAGGGTCCACTAAGAACCAGAGTCAACAAACACAACAGGCAGCATGGGTATTGAATCCCAGGAACCGCGAGACATTAGATAATGAAACTATCAGAAAGAGACTATATAATTAAATATGTAATTAAAATGTAAAAGGGGAAGTCAAAGTTATGAGGAAATAATCAGACTCTTTAAAAGAAGACCAGACATATTTGAAAAAGGATCAAATATAACTTCTAGAAATGAAATGTGTATCATTAAAAACAAAAACCCAATGAATGGGTTTAAAGATCAGATGAAACAGTAAAGAGAGAATTAGTGATACAGGTAATGGTTTGGAAGGAGATTACCTAGACTGCAACACAAAAAGATAAAATGTTTTAGGGCTTCCCGGGTGGCGCAGTGGTTGAGAGTCCGCCTGCCGATGCAGGGAACACCGGTTCGTGCCCCGGTCCGGGAAGATCCCACATGCCGCGGAGCGGCTGGGCCCGTGAGCCATGGCCGCTGAGCCTGCGCGTCCGGAGGCTGTGCTCCGCAACGGGAGAGGCCACAGCAGTGAGAAGGCCGTGTACCACAAAAAAAAAAAAAAAAAAAAAAAAAAAATGAAAAAGAAGTTAAAGACATGAAAAGTTCTAGCATGTATCACATGGGACCTCCAGAAAGAAAAAAAACAAACAGGGCAAGAAGTAACATTTTAAAAGGTAGTGGCTGAGAATTTTCTAAAACAGGATGAAAATCAGATTCAGGAAGCAAGATGGGGTCAAAGCAAGATACGCAAAACTAGATACATTGTAAGGAAAAACCGCAAACGACAAAATCAATGGGGGGGGGATACTTTCAAAGAAACAACAGCTAGCTTAACCGCAGACTTTTTGATAGCAACAATACAAACCCAAGGTCAGTGGAAGATTCTCAAAGCACTGAGAGATACAGACTAATCTTACTTAGTTTGCAAGTTAAAAACAGCAAAGAAACAAACTAAGGTTAAGTCACAGATCATGCCTAGGGTTAGTCGTAAGAAGTTATTTATGTAGGAATAAGAGATTTCATGGGGGTGAGCTCTTGGTCCAATGATTTGATGTCACCAACTTGAAACTTTTAGTAACTATTGAGCAAGGATCCCTGCGGTTCTATTTTTCACTGGGTCCTACAGATGATCTGGTTGGTTGTGTATGCAGGCCCTGAGGACAGCATTGGGACAGGTTGTGTATGCAGGCCCTGAGGAAAGCAAGCAGGCAGCATTCTATACGATGTGTGGTCGAGTTCATTAAAACAAAGCAAACGTGTGGGAAAATCTAGGCCTTGTAGCTTGAAAGACAGAAAGAAGAATTTATGCAAATATATTTGACAGGGTTTTTCAACTACAAGTGCTCAAGTCCCTTGTACATGGGGAGGGGAGGGGAAAACAGGCTCCATCAGGGCGTGTACCAGGAAGGAGAGAGTAAGTCACCAAAAAGCAAACGTCTGTTAACCAGGTAACTTGCACAGTGCACCAAGCAGCTGAACAAAAAAAGAGGACCGGACAGATTTAGAGCTGGTGTCAGTGGAAAGGAAATTATCTTTCTCATAGCAATAGAAACACTCACTGAATCACTTTGCTGTACCCCTGAAACTAACACGACATTGTTAATCAACTACACTCCAATATAAAATAAAAAGTTTAAAAAAAATCTTAATAAAAAAATAAAAATAAAATAAATTACACGGAAAAAAAAAGAGACACTCATTGGCATCATTGCTGAAGTCTAGATCTTGGTATAAATCAAACGCTAGAAACATAATGAAAAAGATCTAGAGAAAGTCACTCCTCTAATCCTTCAAATTACAAGGGCCTTGTGACAGGTGGTGATAAGGAAAAGCTGCTGTAAAAAGGTATCATGATGAATTTCATCGTTTAATACTTTTGTTCTCAGAGGATTCTGGTAATATTAGAAGATGCCTTAAAAAGCAGGAAAAAGGAGCCATACTCGTATGAAGCTATCTGATTTATTATTTTTTTCAAAGATGTAAGTTTATGGCCTTAAGTGATAATGGGTTCTATCCATTAAAATAGTTTTTCACTATTACTGTGACTTTGGAAGAAATGCAGAGTTAATTGGTCTACTTGTACGATATCTGCAGCCATCTTGGCCCATTAGACAAAAAAAGTATCAAACATCTAGGAGAAGGTACCATTTTTAGAACTAAAAATTCAGAGTTGCAAAATAGCCTTGTAGTATCAGAATTAAAATGGAAAGTATTCATCTGCAGTTTCTGAGGTTATGTGGGGTAGGATGGAATTAGATGGCAAGCCAAAGTGAAGTGGAAGATGACAGAAAGAGAGCGAGAGAGAAGAGACAGAGGCAGAAAGAGAATGATGGTTTCAAGTCTACACTGGGCCATGGGGACAAACCTGTAGTGGATTCCTAAAAAGGAATTACCTGTGACTGTTCTGGTTGACACAGAAAGTGAAGATTGCCTAGGAAATGAAATTAATGAGCATTTGTAAAGAAACTAATTGGATATAAGTAATGATTTCCTTTAGTGAGTCACTCTCATACTGGAAGTGCTGCAGAGTCTCCTTTGGAAGTCTTTCAAAATAATTTAATTCTTCAGTCGTCTAAGACACTGCTCCCAAGCTGGGATGTATATTCTGTGTGGCACAGTGTAAGGAGTAGAAATTGGGGGTGGGAGGGATGAATTCAGAGAGGGCTCTCCAATCTGGCTGCACACAAACATCCCCTGAGTCTATTCCATCCATCCACTCACTCTTTCCCTCCCTTCCCCAGAGAACTCCCTGAAGATGGCTATGTTGGCCAGTTTCTTTCTCTCCCAGGACAAGCTATGGCGGAAGATGGAGAGGAAATGAGTGCATGGCAGGCTCCAACAGGGAATGTTAAGGGTCAGAACTTGCCTAAAAACACCAAGAAGAGTCTTCTCACTGTGGCCTCCGCCCCAGTTCTTAGACTCTTCCTCCTTCGAAGATTCCTCCAGATCATCTTTGTCTGGAGGAATCTTCGAGAGGTCAAACGTCCTCTCCTTCCTCTTTCAGCCTTTGTAGGGCATCCTGAGTAAACAATGACACTTCTCTGAGCATGTGCTTCTCTGTGTGTTTTGGGGATGTACATTTTGTGGAAATAAAAAAGAGAACGTGGGGCTTCCCTGGTGGCGCAGTGGTTGAGAGTCCGCCTGCCGATGCAGGGGACACGGGTTCGTGCCCCGGTCCGGGAAGATCCCATGTGCCGTGGAGTGGCTGGGACCGTGAGCCGTGGCCGCTGAGCCTGCGCGTCCAGAGCCTGTGCTCTGCAACGGGAGAGGCCACAACAGTGAGAGGCCCGTGTACCGCAAAAAAAAAAAAAGAGAACGTGTTTCTGCTGCTTCCCCACGCAAGGAAGGCTCAGGTTTGGCAGTGACCTGCTTGTTGGTTTTTAGCCAGATGCCCTGGATTAACCATGCAGGTGGGTGTGCTTTCGTCAAAACGAGTACATCACAATGGCCAGTCCAGTGAATTGGACCTAATTAAAATCCAAGGTTAGCACACTGCAAAAATGTTAAGAGAAAGAGTTAGAGGGCAAGATGAGGTTAGTGATGGGTCATGATGACAATGAAGACAGAGAGAAGAAAGGAGAGCAACTTCAGACTCCTGGTGGTGCATTCTAGAAGAGTCACTGGCTAACATCCTTCTCCTGCACAGGTGGTTGGTAAGGACAGTAACCCAGGGACGAACGTGTGGCTTAGGACATAGCAACCAAACTTTCGAAGTCAAAATCTTTAAAAGCTACTGGGAGAGGGGCATTTTTCAGATGTGGTACAGTACGCAGGAAATGTTTGAACACTTCTAGAACGTTGCAGGTAGCACAAACCAGATAGCAACTGAACCCTCACGTTTATTGCTTATTTAGTATACTTACTGGATATGTGTGTTGCATAACAGCCCGTGGGCATGTTTGTAGGAGGAATGACAATGTAAAAAAAGGGGAAGTTACTGCTATTAGGACTTAGAATCCATCATCTGAAAATGCACGCCAATGCAAGCTGTTTCAGGGGGTCGTTTCGTATGCCTGCCGCTTTTCCTCCCATTGAAGTTTCTGGTAATGGCTGCATGAACACGCCCTTTGAAAGACAGATTCTTCAGTCAAGGCTTCCACAAGCTAACACTGGATGGTAAACCCTGGGTAGACCAGTAAAACTATAATCCCATTCCGGCAAATCTCTACTCTGCAGAGGAGATGTGTCTACACAGTCGCAGACACAGCCAGCCAAGGGACAAACATGTTGTAAATATTATCTTTAAGCTCAAAAGAAAAGCTTTTTGAAATGCACAGTTAGAGGAACTTAGTACAATGATTCAAAGCTGTTAAGAGTTACATTTTCTTAAAAAATGCATAGGAGATGACAAAGTAGAAAAATGTCCATATTTAGTGTTTTGTTGGAAAACATTTGAGGGCTGAACACAGGAAGGGAAAGCCGACGGGTGGGTTGACACCGTTCCAACCTAAGCACGGTGGGTTCGTCGGGGCCCACCTAGCCCAGAGGAATTATCCCCAGGGAAGGAGAATCATAGCATTCCTAGCAGTTGGCACCATCACTTAACCTTACTTATCACTCTTTCGCTTCCCCTTTTATCCATAATCAGAAGCAGCAGGTGAAGAGGAGGACCCAGGGCTCCTAGCGGAACTGAAGCCACCACGTGACCTCTCCCAGGAAGAGGCATGAAGAACTGTGGCCCTGGGTTGGGATCCAGCCACCCCTTCAGGATGCGGCACTTCTAAGCAGCCACCACGCTTCTCTTAGAAGCACTTCCTTGATCCATCCCCTGCACACAAATTCTCATCTCGGAATGAGAGCTTCCGGGAGCCTGACTTAAGACAGGGCCACCGACATGCCACCGTTATCCAGGTGTCTGTGAAATAGAAAAAATAAACATCTTCCCCAGCTATGGACCCCAGATGACGCATCGTTGCTCATTTTTGCACCACTGTCCCCAAAAGTTTAAGCCTGTTCCCATCAAGCCTGGTGGAAAGTTCCTACACTCCCTGGTCCACGACAAGCGTACAAGGGTGTAAAACTGCGGACGCTCAGTTCTGAACACACCTGACTGTCCCGACAGAGCGCAGGGACTGATCATGAAATGCAGCCATCCTGCCACGGAATTCTGTCCAGGACACAAGATCCTCACAAGCTGGAACTGCTCACAAATGCCAGGGGGAGCAGAGCACACTGTTTTCCTAGGATAAGCCCTTCATCTTTGCAAGGAATGTGGAATAAATGGCCTCCTCTCTCTAGACGGCTGTTTTCCCTCTCTCTTTTTAAAATCTGATTGAAGTATAATTGATTTACAATGTATATAGATATACACATATATATTTTTTTCCCTCATAGGTTATTACAAAATATTGAGTATAGTTCCCCGTGCTACACAGTAGGTCCTTGTTGGTTATCTGTTTTATATATAGAAGTGTGTATATGTTAATCCTAAACTCCTGGTTTATCGCTTCCCACCGTTTCCCCTTTGGTAACCATACGTTTGTTTTCTATGTCTGTGGGTCTATTTCTGTTTTGTAAATAAGATCATTTGTATCTTTTTTTTAAGACTCCACCTATAAGTGATATCACATGGTATTTGTCTTTCTCTGACTCACTTCACTTAGTATGATAACCTCTAGGTCCATCCACGTTGCTGCAAATGGCGTTATTTCATTCATTTTTAGTAGCTGAGTAGTATTCCATTGTGTATATGTACCACATCTTCTTTATCCATTTATCTGTCAATGGACATTTAAGATGTTTCCATGTCTTTTCCATGGCTACTGTAAACAGTGCTGCTATGAACATTGGGGTGCATGTAACTTTTTAAATTATAGTTTTCTCTGAATATATGCCCAGGAGTGGGATTGCAGGATCATATGGTAACTCTATTTTTAGTTTTCTGAGGAACATTCATACTGTTTTCCATAGTGGCTGCACCAATTTACATTCCCACCAACAGTGTAGGGGAGTTCCTTTTTCTCTACACCCGCTCCAGCATTTATTATTTGTAGACTTTTTTTTTTTTTTTTTTTTTTGCGGTACACAGGCCTCTCACTGTTGTGGCCTCTCCTGTTGCGGAGCACAGGCTCCGGACGCGCAGGCTCAGCGGCCATGGCTCACAGGCCCAGCCGCTCCACGGTATGTGGGATCTTCCCGGACCGGAGCACGAACCCGCGTCCCCTGCATCGGCAGGCGGACTCTCAACCACTGCGCCACCAGGGAAGCCCTGTAGACTTTTTGATGATGGCCATTCTGACCGGTGTGAGGTGATGCCTCATTGTAGTTTTGATTTGCATCCTCTCTAAAATTGAGTTTTCTCAAGTTTGGTATCAGGCGCTCCTTGAGCTCCTTCTATAAAGCTGATGGCTTAGCTCAGTATTATTTTATTAGTAATGGTGATAGAGTCCACCCAGCTTGGAAGCAGAAGGATAATGACAATGATGGCGCTGTTGGAAACGTTTCTGTTTCTAGTATTCTTAAACACAGTCGAGTAAGATGACGCTAGAAGCACCAAGGACTATTAGTCATTAAATACAGAAGGAGATTCAATCTGTAAAAGGATATCATGAGCTCAAGTACCTTTAAAAGTCCCTCGGCTTGGTTCTGAGTAATCCCTGAGTTTCTAATTCTTACCAAAGACACCGCTTCATAACTGGTGGTGTTGGTTGGAGAATCCTTTTGCTGTGGTGTGAGGAGGGAGGGAGTGGGGAGGGAGTGGCTGGCCGCAGTTTTCCCCCATTCTAGCACTTGAGAAACACATCCGCTCTACTGTGCTGCCGGGCCTTCCAGCATGAAGCCGGTGGTGGCAGTGGGCTGAACTGGCTGCGGAATCATCTTCGCAGCTGCCATTGCTACCTCCCGATCCTGAGTGTCCTCTGAGCTCTCAACCCCTGCTAATGCCCCTCAGTGGGCTGGGACCCCTCAGATTCACTAGGCAAAGGGGGGCAACTGTCATGGGCATGGAAGTAGGGGCAGGGGAAGTAGGAGTGGGGTGGCACTCCCAAGCCAAAACCCATTGCTGAGGACGAGAAGCATTAAAAAATGGCCCCGTCTGGAGAACGCAAACTCTTGCAGTAGATCCGTTTTTCAAATCAAAGCTCAATGGGAAACCCATAAGCAAACAAGGTGAAGGCAGAGCTGTTTTCATTAAAGAAAGCGAGAGAACCACCCAGAGCTCCGCCCCTCCATCCTCCTCCCTGGACCCTGCATCAGCTACTTACTAACTGAATGAGTGGCGTTAGGCAAGTCAACTGCCTGTCTGAGCCTCCATCTCTTTACCCGTAAAAGCAGAGAGGATGCTTCGGAGGGTGTGCAGAGAATGGAATAAAATGACATACAGATGAAAGCAAGCATGAGGCATAGTTATTGATAACAGCTTCTTCCTTTCCTCTTATTTGTAATCGGTAAAGGTGAAGAAGAAACTAAACTTTGTTCCCTAAAAGGTCCTTGAGTCTCAGAGGAACCCCCAAATCCTTGGCGAAATAAACTCTCTGGGAGATTCCAAAGGCATTGGGGTGTCCACTCCTCCTTAGACTACAACCAAGACAGAGCCCACTGTGGTTAACTGTCTCCCACTGGGTCATCACAGGCCACCTGCTGATTCCATTTTGCCTTCCGTCTCCAAGGGAACAGATCGGTGATGGCTCTCCGTGCCTCTCTCCATGTTCTAAGATCATTCCGCAGCATCAACTCCCAATGGATCAAAGATACAAACATAGGAAAAACAAAACCATAAAAGTACCAGAAGAAAACATACTCTAGAACCTTGGAGTATGGAAAGCCTTTCTCTTATCCAGAATCTATAGCCCCGGAAAAGATGACTATATTCTATCACCTAAAATTTTTTTTCACTTAGACACACACACACACAGCATAAGCAAAATCAAAAATCAACAATGTGAGGTAAATATTTGCAACTCCTATCACAGAGAGCTAATCTTCCTTCACATATCAAGAACTCCCAGAAATTATTAAGAAAAAAGGATCAAGCCAATAATACAATTTTTGTCCAGATGGGCAAAGGATATGCAGAGGCAACTCACAGAAAAGGAAATACAAACGGCTCTTAAAAGAACCAAATGGTGCTCAATTTCACTTTAAAATATGGGAAGTGCAAATTAAAACTGCAATGAAATGCCTATGTGGCAAGGTTGTGGGGAAGGAGGGTCTTCATTAATTGCTAGTGGTTGTATATATTGCACAACCCCATTGAAAGTATCTGGAAAACCTTATAAATATTATAAACACACTTACCCTTTGACCCAACAATCTTCCTTGCCAGAACTTATCCTACAGACGTACCGGTACATACACGAAGTGTCCTGGTTGGCACTGTTCGTAGTAGCAAAAGGTTATATGCAACCCAAGGGTCCATCAATAGGAAAATAGTTAAATAAATGTATGGTGTGTCCATAAATAGGATACTAAAAAGCTGTAAAAATGAGTGAAGACACTCTTTATGCATCAATTTGAAAGATCTCCAAGATATACAATTAGGTGAAAAGAGCAGAGTCCAAAACAATTTGCATAGAATGCTAACTTTTGTCAGTCCTGTCCCTCTGGTATTTCAGTGTCATTTTAATTTGCATTTCTCTTAACATAAGTGAGATTGAGGCTCCTTGCATTCTTTTATAAGCCATTTGCATTTTATTTTCTGCGAAAGGGGGAAATAAAAAGGAAAAAATATATATACATATGTTTTTTAATATATAAATACAGACACACGTTTGCTTGTACTTGTTAAAGACACCCCAGAAACTAATATAAGTGTTCGTTTGTGTTGGGGTTGATGGGAGCAAAGGTAGGAGCCGGGCTTTTTACAGTTTTGATTTATGAACCAAGAAAATGAACTATCTGTCCAAAAATAAAAGGAAACTAAATTAAGCTTTCCCCACCAATGCCTCAGGCTCCCGTTAAACCTATCATTTTCGAATTTGCCGAGTGTTTTTCAAAGGCTAAATTTGACTTTGGAGGAACAGAGCAAGGTCAAGGATGAATGGACAGCCAGGGGTTTCCAGAAGACCCATGAGGAGGCCCCATGTGGGTGGATGGACTCTCTTGCCAATTTGTAAAAGCTGAAATCAACAGAGCCCCCCCCGCCCCCCCCCATGAAATCAACAAGAGGAGCAATGCCTGCTTTGGAGCTAACATGGCCACTGAGTCAGGGTACCCAGAACCGACTCCAACAACAAACAGTAGGTTCCTGCAGCAGCTGAAGAAACAGAAGGCTTCCAAGCTGAGAATATTCCCTCTCTAGCCTTCAGGGCTACAGCTGGACCCAGACCCGACCTGACTTACATCTTGTCAGGATGACACATGTGCAACTGCTCTCATGTTTGGTTTAGTTATCTTCATTTCTCTCAGAGCACCTGGGACGGCCGCCTGTCACCCCCATTTTAAACATTTTCCCAGCCGGAGGGGCCCCTGGCCGCAGCTTTGCTTCCCCTTCCCTAGTGGAAGGGCAAGAGCTGGCCAGGGCGCTGCAAGATGAGACGGCACATCTGACGCACATAGAAAGAAAAGAGCAAACTGGAGTCTCCAAAGCCGCCTGTCCCTGCGGGCTGAGCACTTGCAGCTTCCCCCTTTGATTCCTCTGGTTTTCTGAGCTCAGAGCACAACATGTTGGAAGTTAGCGGAGCAGCTGCCCCAGGAAAGAACATGCTCGTTCCACTATGTTGGACTTCAAGGAAAAGCACTGAGGGCTGTGAGGCCCCAGGAGGGGACAGACGCCAGTGGCTCCACAAAATGTCCAGTGCCCACCAGCCTCAGTTCCGTTCATGTAAACCAGCTGATTTGGTCTGGGCAAGCTCCAGTTCCCGGGCTGGGGAGAATGCATTTGTTCTGTTACTGATGGATGGAACAGATCTCTCCCCTGCCTGGTGCTGTCAGGGCCAAGTGCTGATCTGGCCTGAAGTGGGGGACACAGTGGGGTTCTGGAATCGGACAGGGAGCTGCAGCCTGGACTTCCGCTCGCCTGGGCATCAAGCAGGGGCATGGCAGGGAAGTAGCAGGCATGGCAGCCTCCACAGGACTTCTCAGAGCGTGGTCCACGGACCAGAGAACTGCACCTCTCCAGGAGAGGTCCTCATCCTCCCACCTCCACCCCAATTCCTAGGATGTGGAGCTCACCTCTGCGCCGGGCACCACGGGCCTTGGGCAGCCCTGACGTCCTTCTTCAAGATGTGTCTGCCCAGAAGCCCCTCCCACCCACCGCAGACCGTAAGTCCCCCCACCCAGAGACCGGAAGTCCCTCCCACACCACAGACCCTCGGCGCCTGGAGGGCAACTGGATCTCTCTGGCCCAAGCGGGTCCGCTGATGGTTTGCAGACTGTGATGCGCCTGTGAGCCCTCACCCTGCAGAGTCATAGTCCTAAGCTCCTCCATCCACTCCTCCCTTGTCATGATTTTAAAGCCCTTCACCAACCTTGTCATTCACCCCCCATGCTACAGTTCGCCCGGGTCCCTCTGAAAGCATGAGCCCCCCAGTGCAACTCCCTCCCCAGATTTCTCTGAGCAGAGCAAAGGACGTGGAACCATCATTTCTCAGTTGTTCATTTGTTCAACCCACGTCTATCCAATGCCTCCGATGTGCCAAGAGCTGGGCGCATGAGGCTCTCCCAGATGCCCTTCATGTATGTCGTCTACAATGGGGGAGTCTTATCAGAAGAAATTCCGGAGCTACAGCTGACATTTGTTTCCCCAAAAACCACGTGACCTCTGTACATCGCTACTCCCATATCCCTAGGGGTTTGTTCTGTAACAGCACGCCGGGTAGCAAGTATTCGGCAGAGCGGCGGAGGTGTCTGTCTCATTCCCGAATTATGGGGCTAACGCTCAATTCGACAATAAAGCAAAGAACGCCAAAAACAGGGTGCAAAGGCCACACCCGAACAATCCCCACCCCCATCTTCCCCATCTATTAAAGTGCTTGGGCTGAACACAGAGACAGTGGCCAGCTGTCAGGAGAGAGGGAGAATTCAGGGTGTAATGCTGGATGCTTGCACATGTACTGTCTTCAACACAACCCCTGGGACTCTGACCTAAGTTCCTGGGTCACAGGGGACATTGAAAGAAATGGAACGAATGAAACTTGGGATTGTAATCCTGAAGGAAGAACAAGAATGACCTGTGTGTGGTAGCTGGGTCTGAGCTCTTAGACTTGGGAGGAGGCAGCTGCCCCCTCTTTTCATTGGACCACAGAGGAGACAAGGTCAACACCAGGAAGACAGGAAGAGAGACCTCAACATGGCAGTGGCTCATCTCAAGGTCACATCAAAGCCAACCCACCCCAGCAGGACAGGAGCCCAACGGCACCACAGAGGCCCAGCCAGAAGAGCAAAGGACTCCAGACTGACAGCTAGCATGCAAAATTATGTCCCACCAAGGAGAATGTCTGAGTCCTCTTGGGACCCTTACCTTCCAGAGAAACGGAGGGCTGGGGCTGCAGAATTTGTGCAAGTGGGACTACAAGCCAGAGCCTGCTACTGTTGGGATCCACCGTCATCCACTGGCCCTAGCCAGCTGTGAGCTGGGGACACGGAAGTCACCACGGCCACCATTCAAGCCAGCGTCAGATCCGGAAGCAGCAGCAGAAAGCTGATCTGCAGCCACTGCAATTTCCCCATCTGCAAATGGAAAAAAGGTTCAAACCAACTGTTTCCACACTGGAGAAGTCAGATGCCTCCAAAACCAGCTCAAATTGGGCCGTACCAGTTTTGTTAAACATTTCAAGGAGTTACACGAAATTCTTCACACGACCCAAACATTTTATTTTAATCCACTTAAACTGTAAAATAGTATGTCATGATGGAAAAAGTATTGAACTGAGAGTGTTAAGTGTCTGGGTTCAAATTCCAGCTCTGCCACTGCCTAGCTGTGTCAGCTTGGTCAAGCTACTGAAACTTGAATTTTTGGGCTGTATAAACAAGACGATAAAAAGACAAAGACGCATGCTGTATACTCATTTTTGAATAACGTGACTGCTTTATGGAATAACTTTTCAACACTGGCAGAATTTTCTAACTTAAAAAAAGTTTTGCTCTGTTCACAATGGAATGGACACTTAGGTCATACCCTTTTAAATTTAATCTGCGCTATTAACGTATTCTCCATCACATTCTTTTTTATTATAATTTTTTTTACTGAAGTATAGTTGATTTACAATGTTGTGCTAGTTTCTGCTGTACAGCACAGTGACTCCGTTATGCACATATATACATTCTTTTTCATATTCTTCTCCATTATGGTTTATCACAGGATACTGAATATAGTTCTTTCTGCTATACAATAGGACCTTGTTGTTTATCCACGCTATATATAAAAGCTTACAACTGCTAATCCCAACCTCCCACTCCATCCCTCCCCCATCCCCCTCCCCCTTGGCAACCACCAGTCTGTTCTCTATGTCCAGGATTCTCTTTCTGTTTCCTAGATAAGTTCATTTGTGTCCTATTTTAGATTCCACATGTAAGTGATATCATATGGTATTTGTCTTTCTCTTTCTGACTTACTTCACTTAGTATGATCACCTCTAGTTGCACTGCATCACATTCTTAAGTTCAGTCATTGAGGAACACAACAAAGCCTTGCTTTGTAGTGGTTATGAAAAAAAAAAAGGATGCTACCTAGCTCACACGTGAACACGTGCATAAGTAGTCCACAATCTATAAATGTTTATGTAATCATCAGTTATTCTCGTCACAGTGAGAGTTATACAAGCCACACGTGAGGGGGAGCTGCAATGCCCATGATCAGGGTCTCATGATCAAGACTCAGTCCTCAGAGGTCAGCCTAGCACACGAACGACTTGGTGATGGGGCTCATGGGCTGAGAGGGCAGAGGGGACCCCAGGCACCATCCTGTCCAAATGCCCCCCTTTCACAGATGGGGAATCTGGGGTCAGAGTGCTCAAAATTGCACGGTCAAGAGGCCTGACCTCTCCATCTCATCCCTGTTTTCTGGTCTGGGCTCCAGAAAGTAGCCCAGTGAATAGAAGAACGGGACTCCCTCACTGCCAGGCATGCCGCTGTTTTTCCCTTGGAGGAAGACAGTATCGTCTCATTTAAAACTGAATCCCACTGCTGCCTTGCCCCACGCTCTGCGGGTGTCCTTCCCGCCGCCTCCACCTCTCCCCCAAACTCGGCCCCCAGACGGGCTGCCCAGCAGCTGATCCTGCAGCACTTGCCCTTCCTCACCCCACCCTTGGCCTCTCTGCAGCATATGGCCTTCACCTCGACTCCCACCAGCACACACCCCAGATTGTTCCTTCCTCTCGTCCTCTTCCCACTCTGCTCTTTCCTTTATCCGTCTCTGAGCCCGCAAACATTCCCTGTGCCTGTCCTCAGTCCTCTATGCTTACCCCTCTCTCTCTCCTCTCCCATGAGCTAAGAAACCCGTCCCATGTCAGCAGCCGACTTGCAAGTCTACATCCCCACCCCTGACCCAGCTCCCAAGGGGCCCCTCAGAGGCCATGTCCTCCTGCCGTCTGAAAACCCATAACCTTCCTCCCTCCAGCCCAGCTCCTCCCATGCTGGCGACAATGCCCCAAAGTCACCCTAGACCTGTCCTGCCCCCTTACCCCACATCCAAGGAGCCCCAAGGTCCTGCAGGGCCTGCCTTCCTAACGGCCTTCGTATATATTGATTTCTTTCCATTCCTACTGTCGGTCAAGGTCCTCCAAAAATGTAACTTTCCCATTGTCTCTCCCTCTTGGGAAACATTCAGAAACTCTCCACTCAAGGGTATATCATTCAGGACACGGTTGAAACCCATGAGGCTGCCATTCTGACGCCTTTCCAACCAACCCCAATCTGTTTTTCCACACTCACCTACTCCTCCCTAAACTCCTAACCTTAGCTCCACTGTCTGTTCAGTTGTGGGTTTGAATGTGTTTTGTAAAGGGATGCTTATTCTATTCCTTTCCCTAGAGATAACAGGAGCTTCATGGAAATTTCCATGTTTCAGGCAATGTTTGAACCATTTTACACCCATCAAATCGTGAAACCCTCACAGAAACCCTGGGAAACACATACCGGGAAACACATACAGTTGTCACCCAACCTAACAGAGGAGGAAACTGAGGCACAGAGAGGTTAAGAAGGTTGCCCAAGGCCACACAGCCAGCGAGTGGTGGAGTCACCATTCAGCCCTGTGCCACCTGGCTCCAGGGTCACTGACCCGAGAGTCCCATGTTGACAAACAAACCTGTTTGTGCAGAAGGGTACCTGCACCGCTCAGTATTTTAGCATTAACCAAGATTGGCACGGTGCTACACGGACTTTGGAGTGTCATTCCTGGAGGAAAGAACGTTTTCCCACTGACCTTCGGGCATGGGAGAGAATGATGAAACAGTAGTCATCCTGCCATTAAAATTAAGTTCAATCACACCTAATAGAATGCCACCTCCAAGATAGCCATTAAAGCCACTGGCCTCCCGGGCTGACGGGGTTCGGCATATATCACCATTACGCATCCCCCTAACTGCCATGGTGTCCGAGGAGCAGGAAGGCCTGGGGGGACTCTGAGGGACGCTTGGGTCTGCCCCACAGCTGTCTCCCAGAGGAGATGGGCCTGCTGCCGGATCCCACGATGGAGACGATTGTATTTCAGTGTGGAGGAGACTTGATGGAAGGTGAAACCCTACGTAAGACACAGAGACCTTGACCCGCTCAAGATGAAATCCGGCCCTGGCAGAGTGGCCTTGCCTCGTAAGCGGGCAGGACACCGGGCCCTGCCATTCACGGCTACACGACGGCAGCGCCCTTCTCCAGGGCATGGGGCTCCCAGCCTGGCTGCAGTGCCCAGCTCAGCACCCCGGAGGGTCTAGCTCCCCTCCTGGGTCCTCCGGCCCCCAGGAGGCACTCACTCTGCCTCAGACTCAATTCCTCTAACGTTCTGGGACCGAGAACCTTCACAGGCACGATGAGATGAGGTTGTTGTTTTCATCTCCCTTTTAACAGATGGGGACAAACAAGACTCGGGGAGGTGAAGGGAGTAGGTAGGAGTAACTAGGGCATGGGGAGGAGCTGGGATGGGGCCCTCCCCAGACCATGCCATCCTGTTCCTTGAGCACCGCCACAAGCATTGTTTCTTTAGTGTCTGTACTTTGCCCCATAAAGCAAATGGTATTATAGTAAGTCTCCTACGTACGAATGGGTTCCGTTCCAAGAGCGCGTTCGTTAAGTCCAACAAAGTTAGCCTAAGTACCCAACTAACACAATCGGCTATCCAGGACTGTACTGTAATAGGTTTCTAATACTTTTCACACAAAATAATACATAAAAAACAAACACAAAAAATAAAACATTTTTAATCTTATAGTACAGTACCTTGAAAAGTACAGTAGTCCAGTACAATAGCTGGCATACAGGGGCTGGCATCGAGTGAACAGGCAAGACATAAAGATACTGTACTGCCATACTCTCCACAGTACTGTACAGTAAAGTACACAAAAGCACAATCACTTGCAGAGGACGCACGCACATGACGACATACACCAGACATGTGAACTGACTTCCGTGATTGGACATGCGAATGCACGTTCGCATCTTTGGAAGTGCAAAACTTGAAGCTTCGCATGTAGGGGACTTACTGAATTTCCACTTAATACGTGGGAAAACTGAGGCTCCACTGGGCTGAAGGAAATTGCCCCAAGTGTATCTCTACCGAGTGGTGGAGCTGGGTGCGGGCCCGGACTCTGCCCCTGAGCACAGTGCCCTTTTCATGCCGTGTTGCAGCAGCCGTGGCTGGCCCCCCTCTGGCCTGGAGCCCCATCCTCACCCACCAGCACCAGCCTCGTCTGACGTGGGCCATGGTCTAGACCTGCCCTTGTTTGCTCCTCCCTGGCTTTGCCTTGGACTCAACTTCTCCCTGGGCCCGGGGGCCTGTCCTCCCTAAGCCCTCGCAATGTGGCTCAGCTCAACCTCCTTCATGCCCAGTGCCACCTGCTTCCCTGTCCGAACCTGCCCCCACTACACTGACTGGCCACCCCCCTGGTCCTCTGTCTGCTTGCCCTGTGGACCCTGCCTGGCTCTTTCAGCCAAACCAGACTCCAGGTCCCTGGTCTGTCCTCATTGGGCAACACTGTCGCCTCCACGCACCAGCAGACAAGATCCCACTCTTGCCACCAATTCCCAGGCAAGTCAGCTTTTGACATGAGCTTTGTTTTGCACACTCTGGGGTCAGTTTTGACCTGCCCCAGCAGGTAGCGGTTTGCCACACTCTGAATCCCCTGCAATGGCCTTTGGGAAAGTGTGGCATCACTGAATTCAGAGAGATTTTCAACTTTCAATTATTTTCAGGAGGCTTTGTCTCCAAAACCCTCTCTTTTCCCATCCCTGTCCTACCAAATGGGTCCAGTCTAGCAGAGGCAGCCCAACTCCTCAGGGTTTCTGGGACCCCGTACACACTGATCAATTCTTCCTGGCTGTACAAGGAGAAGCCCAGTCCCGGCCAGTCCATTGCTTTCCTAACTGCTCAGTCCAGGCCAACTGTGCTGCCCTCAAAGATATGCCAACACGCTGTCCTCACCCCAAATAAGACAAGCCAAGGTGAAAGGTAAGCTTGATTTCAAGCAAAAGTCCCTATAATATTAGTTAACATTCACTTCGGTGCCAAGCACTGTTTTGAGCCTTTTACCTGGATTGACTCCTGAGTCCTTCTTATGAAAAAGTTGCATTATTACCCAATTTACAACTAGGAAAGCCAAGGCAAAAGGAGCTCAGTAACTTGTCCAGAGTAAGTAATTCCTGGAGCCTGGGTTCAAACCCAGAGAGTCTGACGTGAGATCTAAATCTTAGGCGCCACCTCTCATGTATGAAATATAATCATGGTGCTGAGGAGAGAGTAGACTTTGGGGTCAGAATTCTGGTTTTGCTCCTTATTCTGTGACATTGGCAAGTTATTTAACCTCTCAGAATATTGGTTCCCTCATGTGTTAAAAACTGGGCTAATAATGAATGTAGCTGACAGAGTTAATGAAAATTAAATAGAATGGTGTGTGGAAGTTTCTAGAATAATGTCTGAGATGTAGTAGGTGCTGGGTCATTTTTCATTTCCTTATTTCCTCTAATGAAGAAAGTCTTCGAAGTGAAGTACCTACTGCTATAGGGATCACTTGAGCGCCAAATACTTCACAGTCAAGGGGTTTTAAGAGAGGTCATGGATCTGTTCTAGGGGAACACTTCTAATTGTTTTAGAGATTTTTAAAAATCATCTGAGGTGGAGAAGAAAAATTTTGGTCTTCCTCAAGATCGTGGTTGGATTAACCATATGTATATATAACCAAATGTATCCATTATATATATATATATATATATATATTTCATGTATATATAATAAACCATAGTTTTCTTATAATATATAAACCATCAAATAATTTTATCTGGTCAGTAGTCTGGTGTTTCTAGTATGTCAGTAAGCCAATATTAAACAGTCTGCATTAACTTTAGGAAGAGGAACTTTTCTATTCTCTGAGACAGGGTTTCCAGTCTCTGGAAATGCCACGGGGATGCTGTGAAGGGGCCATGGGTGATCCTGACCACATGTGGGCCAGGCCTAACCCTTTTTTCCCAAATGCAGCAACTGTGTACTCCCTGAACACTCCGGGCCCAGTCCTTCCATGACTGGCACAAATGAGAGTTTTTGTTTTTGTTCTGTTTTTTAGTTCCTTAATAGAGGGGTGGGTGTTACGTGGGCATGGAATAAAGTCATGGTGCTGAAATGCTTCTCAGAGAATCTGTGACCATAATTCTAATTCCTCTCCCCCTACCTTGGATAAATCATTTAACCTCCCTGAGGCCTTTTGACAAAAAATTATTTGTGAAATATGAATTACACAGTGTCTCTGAAAATACACAGTAAATGCAATTTCCCATTCCACATGCTATTCTCTCTCCTTGGCATACATCTGCAGTGTTCTTCCCTCTTCCCCTTCCCTTTCTTCCAGAAAATTCCTATGTGTCTTTCAAGACTTAGCATAGAAGCTACCTCTTCCAGAAAGCCCTCCAGTCTGAGATGGGCATCTTTCTCTCTCTTCCATGGTGCCTGGGCTCCCTTCCACCATGGCACTGATGGCCTGTCTCTTTCATTAAACAGTGAACTCCTTCCCAACAAAGTGGATCTGGACCACGCTTGGACCCCCAGAACCTAGGAAGACAGGGCCTGGCACATGGCAGATTCTCAGAAAACCTTGCTGAACAACTAAATCATAAAGTTAAATTCCATAATCCAAGCTGGATTTTCTCATTCGCTTGCAATATGGTATATCAATGACATCTCTAGAAATAAACAAGTCAGAGGTTGTGAGATCAGAGAGTTGGGTCAGAAAGCAGGGCAAGGGGTGGGAGGGGTCACCACCCCAACATGCCAGGCCCTTGGCTCCAAGCAACCTCACTATATGACACAGCAACACAGGGAGGGGAGGACACCCTTTCTGCCCCTTGCCAAGCTATAAAAAGTGGTGGCAGGAAAGCATGTCCTAATTTGCCCCCTCAGATCATGCCAGCTTGTGGAATCTAACCATGAGAATATTGATAAATCCCAGAACAAAGCTGGAGCCAGAACTGTAGAGTCATCCTGGGTCTTAAAGGTCATCTGGTCTACCCTTTGCTCTGTGCACAAATATCTCTGGATCCAACCAGTCATCCCCCACTCATGGGGGTTGGGGGGGAGGTTCAAAATCTCAAGACTTTAAGTTTTAAGTTGGCAAAGAGAAAAAAATTCACTCCATGATTCCTCCAGGTTTTTGAGAATCAATAGAACCCTTATTATGCACAATGCACTACCTTGGGAACCATGAGGAACACAAAGATGAAGAAGATATGTTGCACCCGCCCTCAAAACGCTCATGATGCAGAAGGAGCAAAAAGGCCAGTTCGGCTGCGGACACAATTATAAGGGCAGCTCCGACTTTCTGTCTTTCCCCGAAATCGCAGGGGTGGTGAGTCCCTCTCCCTGGAGGGCTCCGTAGTTGGAGGCATCCTTCATCCCGTTGGCCTGGGCTCTTACCAGTGACAGGCCCTGGGCGCAGGTGCTATTGTAGAAGCACGAGGACACTGAAAGACCGACATCCAGACAGGCTCCCAGTCTCCCCTCTCCGTCCAGAAGGGTTTCTCTGCCCAAGCACAGCAGGGGTTTGTCCCTTCTGATTTTGTGCACTCTCTCAAAAAAGGTTATCAGTCGGGTAGAAATGCATTATAAGACACTCGGACCTTAGCCATTGTCCTGGTGGGCAGCGTAGTGGAGAGAACATCCCCTCGGCAGGTACTGGGAAACGAATCCACCCCTCGAGGGCCGAGGGCTTTGGGCCCAACCACTCCTCAAGTTCCTCACCCCTCCAATGATAAGACGCCCCATCCACCCTGGCCCTGTTGGGTGGGATTTTCCCAACAAATTGTGGATCTTGTGAAAGAGTTTTTGAAAAGTATGAAACCCTGGGAAAATGTGAGGGATTGTGTTGACTCCAGTTTGGGTCTCCAAACCAGACCCCCCGTTCATCCTTCTGTTGTCTTGGGAAAAACCCAGGACCGCCCCGCCCCACTGGCCAACCGCTCCTCAGGCAGAATCACTGGGGCTCTTTCTCTTACCTTTGGGGAGTATGTGGCCGCCTTGCCATGGGAAAGCCCACGGGATAAGCTACTTGGCTCTCACGGCTTCTAGGTGGGTGACCACGTGTTCCCTTTACCCAGACCGTTTCAGTTTATTCCTGTTACCCAGAATAATTATTAATAGCACCTCCTTTTTTATTTTTTTATTTTTTAGCCATGGCTTGCAGCATGTGGGATCTTAGTTCCCCGAACAGGGATCGAACCCGCGCCCCCTGCATTGGAAGCGTGGAGTCTTAACCATTGGACCACCGGGGAAGTCCCAATAGCACCTCCTTTTATTCTCAACAAAGCATCCCAGCTTGTGCAACAAAGTATATGGTCACTGTCCCTCCGGGCCAAGTGGTACCTTTACAGCCAAGCTGGGTTGAGACATCATCTACTGCAGATGTTACCCCCATTTCACTGCTGCCAGAGGGCACGTGGCTTTCAAGGAAGACCAGAGGGTGCCGGGCCCAGACGTGCTGACCAGCCTCCTCAGGGCGGGGACGCAGCCCTGTTCCGCAGCCCTCACGGGACACGTTCCTTCCTCTCCAGTTCCTCGCTCATCCAGCTCCATCCTGAAAGCTCAACCCTGCCAGTACCAGCACCGCCCACCCCTAACCCAGAGCTGCCCCCGGCTGGGGCTCCCGAGGCCTCGGAGCGGCTTCCGTCGGTCCGAGAAGCACAGGGAGAGCCAAGGACATTTTGTGCCGAATGGATTGAAACTCCTTATCCCCTTGGGCTGATTGTTCTCGGCTGTTAGCACATCATGACAAGAGAAACTTGAAAGAAGGCTTGGGATGCCACAGATAGTTGAACTGATGATGTTTTGACATATTTCCCGCCCCCCACCCCAGCCAGCAGTCCTGTGGTTTTTCTTATTGGGTTGGAAAGAAAACAAATGCCTTCTGGAGCACACTGCATGTTGACAACGATTTATAATTATGTCACTTCCACCCCTGTGTGCCTGAGAGGAGCATCACGGAACAAGCGCCGGTCCCATCTTACAGATGGTGAAACTAAGTTCGGATCAGGAAAGAGACACTGGTCTTTCACTTGACCTAGCCAAGCAGGCTTCACACACACACACACACACACACACACACACACACACACACACACACACACACACACACACACACACACACACACACACACACACACAGACACACACACACTCAACTGCTCCCCAGGGGACCTCATATGGTTTCCCTGCTCTTGTTTTACTCATGATTCTTTCCTACTTCCTGGCTATAAATATACCAAGGTCAAACACGTCTCTTGGTTTCACTCCATCAGCCAAAGAAACAGTTAGTTACTCAGAAGCAGACAGCAGGCAGCAGCCACAAAGGGAGAAGCAGCAGATCTGCTCAGTCCAGGACAGAGGGGGCATTTCCGTCGTGTTTGGCTTTTCAGATGTAGCCGCCAGAGTTCCGTCTGGGAAGGCCAAGGCCCGTCACACACTCTTGTGCCCCTGCAGGCTTGGGCTAGGCAAGCAAGGGTGGAAAAATCACTCTCAGTTTGAATCCCACCTAAACCAAGACTGGCTAGGGCGAGGCCCCCTCATGGCCAACCACTGACCCAGCTGGGAAAACCCACCCCCAGCCTCTTCGGATGGGGATTCAAGGCCACGCCCCGGAGAAGCTCTTCTCCTAAATACCACTGTCTTCCTCTTTACTCGCTTTCAGGGTAAATACTTTTGACGTGTCTCAGAGACTTTGAGTCAATGTTTCGTTTCTTAGGAATTTATTATTATTTGTAATATAATTATTATTCATAATATATTTATGTTATTTATCATATAATTTATTATTCTTTCATTATCATTCCTTTATTACTGTTAATTAAAATACAACTCTAGTAGTAATATTATTATATAGTGGTATTATTAGCAAGTACTAAGGTACTGGGTGCTTGCTCTGTAACTGGTGCCCTGCACGCACGAGTACATATGATCTTCTCGACAGACCTAAAGGGCAGGTAATCCTAGCAGTAGTACCATTATCATCATCATCACACAGATGAGCAGACGGTGGCCCAGAAGGTTAACTCACACAGCTACTAAGTGACAGAGCCACGATCTGAACTCAGGTTAACTGACTCCGAGTTCCAAATTATCTACTACGATGTTCCCCCGCTCCTGCCCTATAAGAGACCATCGACTCCAGAGTTTCCCAAATGGAACACCATGGCCAACAGATGCTGAGGGCTGCTCCCCGACCTAAAGGGGGTGAGAGAGGGGGATTCTGGAACAAGTAAGTTTAAGAAATATTTATATCTATGGTTCTCACACTTTTTGGTCTCAGGAATTCTTTACACCCTTAAACATCTCTATCATCAAGTGCCCCGAAGAGCTTTTGCTTATGTACACTGCGTCTTTCAATATTTAAACTGAAAAAAATTTAGTATTTATGAATTCACTTAAAAATAACAATAATCAACTTACTACATACTTATGTAACTACCATATTTTTATAAAAGATGACTATTTCTCTGAAAAGCAAAAAGTTAGTAAGAAGAGTGGCTGTAGTTTACATTTTTCTGTGTCTAGCTTTCATCCAGCGTTAGAGCTCAGTTCTCATTTCTGCTTCTGAACTCGGTCTGTTGCGCCATCACGAAGCCTGAGGCAAACTCCACTGGACGCTCAAGAGAAAGGGAGAGTAAAAAAGGCAAATGATGCCTTAGCGGTGTCTGGAAAACAGTCTTGGCTACCCTGAGGAAGAGGATACTCCCTCAGTGAGGTCAGGAGCCCTGGAAACGGTCAAGGGGAGAAAGTCAGGTTCTGAGTTACACTTTAGGAAGTTCCCTTGGATGCCGCGTGGAGGAGAGAGAGAGGAAGCGCAAGCACGGAAGCAGAGGGACCGGTGAGGATACTGTCGCAAGAGTTAGGACAGAGATGGTCATGGCCTGGACGAGGATGCTGGCAGAGCAACAGCTGAGTTGCTGGAATGCTGAGGAGAGGTGCGGAGGACAGGGAAGCCTCCTGGGCCACAATCAGAGGGGCCCGATGCTGGCAAAGGACTTGGGGGAGAAATTCCTCCCTGAATACATGGCCGGCCTTGCCCTGCCCTGGCCTGGGCTATGCCCAAGGCTTAGACGGCGGTGGGTTGGCCTGGGCCAGGGAGAAGGGCCTGCCCTTTTCTGAGCAACAGCAGGACAAGCCAGGGCTCCCCTCCGTGCAGTAGGCTAAGGCCGTGAAGAATGTGGTCATGGTGGTCCCCAGGCACACCCTGGATGCGGGAGCTGGCATAGCCATAGGGACACAGGGGTCCCAAAGCCAGAAACCAGCACCTACACAGACCCTGCACGGGGAGCCTGCTTTCCCCAGCCCAAGAAACTTAACATAGTTAATGCCTGCACTGACCTGTGGCTTCCTACTGGCCTGTCCTAGTGCTCCAACCACTGCCACCAGCCACCCCAGGTCCCTTCATGGTCCCACAGCAGTCTGTATCTGTGGTCATTGCCCACATGGTAGTGGACTGCATTCTCAGCCTCAATCTTCCCTTCCTGTGCCTGTAGCCCAGCCATGGAAGAGTGCTCTTCCCCACCCCTTGGCTTTTGGCTTGGCCATGTGACTTGCACTGGCCATGAGCATTTGGACAGAAGGACCAAGTGGCAGGCCCAAGCCCGGGCCTCGAGAGTCTTGCATGTTTCCACTTGCTCACTTGTATCTCTGTCATCATCAGAAGAAGAGTCTACTGCCAGGTCATTGCTGCCTCTTAGGCTGGGACCTGGGATGAACAACCATGGAAAGGGATCAGCCCAGTCAATGCCCACAGACCTACAGCCTGAACCTGAGTCACCCCAGTTGACCCACAAATCCATGAATATAAATATTGTTGTGTGCTGCTGGGATTTTTGTAGTTATTTGTTACACAGCAAGAGCTAGCCAATACACATCCGTTTCCTTACGTCTAGTCTCTTTAAGACTATGAGTTATATGAAGGTTGCAACCACATTTATTTTTATCTTGTTTCCCAAGAGCCTAGCACACAGCAATTTTTTAAATAAATGTCTTTTGAACATGGGAAGGAATGCACAGATGAACACCTAGACTAGTCCAGTAACTGGGTCAGACTTCTGGGAATCCTCTGACCCAAGGATGATCACGGAACAGACCAAAGATTACCCACTAGGTACCCCCAGCACAGACACACACACACACCCAAGCCTGGGCTAGCATTAGGCCAGCCCTCAAGACAGGCAATTGGATAGGTAATACCCTTTGGGATTGTATTTAGCTATCCCTTGACTGAACTGGTGTCCTCGGCTACCCTCTCATGCTTCAGAGACAGCCTCTCCTGGAGGCAAGCCCTGGTGATCTGCTAGCCATTCTGCGCCCCAAACTGCCCTCACTCTCTGGCAAAGGACTCCACACCCATGCACCTGCCCCATGATGTTATGGACTGAATGTTTGTGTCCTCCCCAAAGTTCATATGCTGAAACCCTAACACCCATTGTGATGGTATTTGGAGGTGGGGCCTTTGGGGGGTGATTAGGTCATGAGGATGGAGCCCTCATGAATGAGATTAGTGTCCTTATAAGAACAGACACAGGGGTTTGCCTCCTCTCTCTGCCATAAGAGAAAACAGCAAGAAGACAGTCATCTGTGAGCCAGCAAATGGCTCCTCAACAGACACTGAATCTGTTGACATCTTGATCTTGGATTTCCCAACCTCCAGGACTGCGAGATATAAATTTCTGTTGTTTAAGCCACCCAGTCTACTGTAATTTTTTATAAATGACAGCCTGAAGGGACTAAGTCCCATGGGATGGCAAGTATTCCAAGAGGATCACATTGGTCGAAACAAAAGGAGGTGAGGCGACCAGGTGAGGCCCTGATGAGCAGCAGAGGGAGGCTGAACCAGCAGCAGATCCAACATCCTCAGCTCTCCCAGACTTGAGAGCTCTGGGGGTGGGGGTGGGGGTAGTGGGGGCATCAGCGCTGCTCAGGGACTTGACAAGAGACCCCATAGCCTAGGGGGTTGTGATGTGGGACATGGGGCCCTGAAAGGGACAGGCTAAGTGGAGTGGAAGTGGGACGATGGAACCTGCAGATGACTGACTACCCTTGGTTTGGGCCACACACCTCAGTGAGTGCAAGAAACCCTCCACTGAGGGTCAGCGGCCCAAACCAAGGGCAGGGTGGGTGGGCCCTGACTGAGACAAGGGCTCCTTTCTCTATCCCACTGCCTGTGACCTGCCATATGTCCACTTACAAAGAAGAGCAGAAGGGGAGATGGAGAGCCCAGCTTTGCCTGGAATGTTCAACGTTATCCGTGCTCACGGAATTTGTAAGATCCCACCTCTTCAGGGGAAAGCCCCATGTCCTGAACCTCCGTGGACCTTGGTGGTGAGGCAACATTGACCGTGAAATAATCCCACTATTTTGGGAAACTAGTTTGGGGGGAACACATATAAATTATGTCTCTATCACTTGAAAGGCAACTCTAGACCTTTTAAAGGAGGTTGCGAAATAACCCTTAGCAGTTCCCTCCTCGTCTGGAACTTGTATCTCTATTTTAAGCAAATGAGCAGCCCCATGTCTAATGCGGATCCATGAAGGTGGAGCTGACTGGTCTCGACTTACGAATGAGTCCGGTGGTTGAGTGCAGTACGGCTTCCCAGCACTGCTGGGAACCGAGGGACCCAAAGCATCATCTTCTGAGCCGGCCCAGAGAGGTGCTGAACTGAGCTGACCATCTCACACAGACACAGCTGAGAAACGCAGACACCATCCCACCCTGGAAGCAGAAACGAGGACCTCTGCATTCAGTGTGAGTGAGAAGAAGATGCTACCCACAGCCCTACTGCTCGACAGAAATGCTTTTGGTTTCAGTTTTAGCTAATGATCCAGCACAAGTGAGGTTCCTTGGCGGCTGTCGGGCTCCACACATTCACCAAGAACCTGGAGATCACGCTAAACTCAGAAAATGTTCCCTCGTGCTTTGGTTATGTTTTGATTCTGAGTTTCGAAAGCTGGGAACCAAATGACTTCGTGAAGGGGTAACAGCCAAGCCTCTATTATCCATGAGCTTGTCGTCGGTTCAAGGGACGCTACATGGGTGAAGTCATGCACAGAAGATGTGTTAGGAAGGATGTCGCCCACTGTGAAAACAGCGCGGTCCATCCCTCGGGGGCCAGCACGGTGAATGGGACTGAAGAGCAGGCTGGCATTCTGATTGAAAGCTCCAGTGACTTGCAGGTAATGTTTCAAGGATGCTCGGAGCACAGGAGACAAAGGAAGAAGCCAGAGGATAGAGATTAAGCTGTTTGCTTCTCTTCACTTTTGGCCTCGACCTTCTCTGCTACACAAAAGGGCAGACAGTACTACCAAAAAGGGGCGGTGGCGTTATTGGGGGTCCTGTGCCCTATGGCCACAGGCTAGGCCTGGTCCAAAATAATTTACATGCTAGATAGAGCATGTTCCACGACACATCTATTTTTTCAGACTTCTATTAAATGAAACAAAATATTTATTAACTGTTCAATCTGATCAAAAAATTGAGTAGCTGTGTGAGGCTTAGTCCAGATTCTCAAAGAGTTTCAAACAAAGCAAACCCACATAAACGAGCGTGGAGCGAGCAGAGGCCACCGGCTTGAGCAGCTGATGCAAAGGTAAATCAGAGACATGCTGTCTGGGGGCCTGGGGCAAGTGGCTTGCTCTGTCTGGGCCTCAGCATGAAGAAATCGAAGCCCCATCTAGCCATCAGACACCATGGCTCTAACATCCCAAGCCAGCTGGGAGTGATACAGGCCAGGCACACACGTGACCTCTGGGGCAGCCCCACACTGGCACCAAGAGACAGGCCTGGGTCAGATCCCTGGGCTGGACCAGAGGGGATTTCCTGCAAGGGAGCCATGGGTGCAGGAGGGCGGAGAGAAAGCGGTGCTCATTAGGTAGAAGGCTCCTCCCCCCAGCAGCAGGGGTGAGAGAAAAGGGAGGTGCTCGGAAGAAAAGAAGAGCAGAGAAAAAGAAAAGGCGAGGGGGGGCAGGTACGGAGAGGGATTGAAAACCCTCTAAAAGCGCTAGGCTCTCACGAAACCAGGAAACAGAAGCCAGAATTGACTCACCACCGGGCTGAACCTTTGACCAAACTCAAGGTTCACTCAACTGCACCAGATGCGTTGTAATGATGTCTTTTCTCTGGGCTGTGTTTTAGCTGATGCTCAGGACAACCCTGCAAGATAAAGCAGGGGTTGTTCCCCTGTTTCATAGACGGTGAACTCTGAGCCATGGCAGCCAGGGGCTTGCCCACAGTTGGCCGCCAATGGTCCAGTTGCCATTAGACAGCCTACATCCTCACCATGGGACCCGAGGGCCCCATTTGAAACTGAATCCAAAAATACAGATTTCTCAGAGTCTGAAGATTTTCTAAAACTACTGAACCAAGACATCAAAATATTCTCCAAACAGAATTGTCCTTTCATCCATTTCTGGTACCTTCTATAGAGAGCACACCACCAGATAGCCCTTTGCCTGTGGGTAGGGGCAGGCACCCGAGGTCAGACGGAATTTAAAAAGCCCCTCGTCAATCCATGCAGGGAGGTCGGCCCTCCACCAGGCTAGAATCCCCGCTGCTGAAAGGTCTTTTTTCAAACCCAGGGTAGAAAATAAATTAGGTCTACAGGAATGTTGAACTTCAAGGCGGGATAAACAGACTCACTCACTCAGCTGAGACTCTTCACTTGGGAACTACATACAAGCTGAGGATGCACCAATGGTCCCAAGCAGGGATGACTCGGGGGCACAGACTGTGGACCAAAAGGAACCTTAAAGAGCATCGAATCCAAACCACCCCTTCACTTTGGGAAGGAGGAAACTCGAATGATTTTCTCAAGGTCATAGAGCTTGTATTCAAGTTCATTGCCAGCCTGCCTCTTCCACACTCCAGGCCCTGGCCTTCCCCTTCTGGGGCGTAAGAAAAGCCAGCTAGGGCTTCTCTGGTGGCGCAGTGGTTGAGAGTCCGCCTGCCGATGCAGGGGACACGGGCTCGTGCCCCGGTCCGGGAAGATCCCACATGCCGCGGAGCGGCTGGGCCCGTGAGCCATGGCCGCTGAGCCTGCGCATCTGGAGCCTGTGCTCTGCAACGGGAGAGGCCACAATGGTGAGAGGCCCGCGTACCACAAAAAAAAAAAAAAAAAAAAAAAAAAAAAGCCAGCTCTTCTTGCTCTTGGCACTTGCTCTGAGGCCAGGAGGAGACACAGCCGTCAGCGGAGCCCTGTCGCTGTGGCCGCCACATTCCATCCTCGAGGGCAAGGACTGAGGGGTCCCGCGGGAAGCAGGGCTTGGGGAGGGGTGCCGGGGAGGAAGCTCCCTGGGAAGTGAGTGCAGATGCGGGTGGTACATGCAGAGGAGGCTCGATGCAAGGAAGAGCTACTTCCTCTGAGGAGATGCAGCCGCTGCACACACAAGAGCGACGACGATGCCATTCCATTTCTACAGATCTCAGAAACAGGCGAAACTAATCAAAGGTGGTGGAAATCAGAAAAGTGGGGACCTTAGGGCGGACGGCAGGGCTCTTCCCTGGAAAGGAGTATGAAGAAACTTGCTGGGACGGGGGAGATAGTCTCTGTCTTGATCTGGGAGGTGGTTGCGTGGGTAGATGCAAAGGCTGGGCCATTTTAGAAGGGATTCAGGACGGCGGGACGGGTCCCAGCACCCACTGGAGAATTTCCTAGTGTGGAGAAATATCCGTGCTCTCTCGGGATAAGGGGGCGAAGGGATAAATTGGGAGACTGGTATTGACATAGACACACTACTCTATACAAAATAGATAATCAACAAGGACCTACTATAGAGCACAGGGAACTCTACTCAGTACTCTCTAATGGCCTATATGGGAAAAGAATCTAAAAAAAGAGAGAGTGGATATATGTATCTGTGTAACTGATTCACTCTGCTGTACACCTGAAACTAATACAACATTGTAAATCAACTAGACTCCAATAAAATTTTTTTAAAAAATCAACCCTAAATAAATAAATACATAAATAAATAAATAAATTTTAAAAAGGGATTTGGGCATCGGGAGAGGGCTGATGGCTTTCAGGGATCCCGTGGCCACACCCTCGCACAGCTCCTGATGACCTCTGCCCACGCTGGGGTCTGTCTCCCTGTGGCCTCCTGGGGACCGTGGTTTTGCCCCGGCCTCCCTCAGACCTCACAAACACCGTGGCTCCAAGTGACACCTCCAGACCCCTCCCCTGCCCCTTGCCCAGTCCCGTCCCCAAACCTTCCCTAGATCCACCATCTGCCCCAAGCCTCCTCTCAGTGTTTCAGAATTTCCCTCGCTCTGTGGCCCTCTCTTGCTCTGGACCCTCACCCAGGCAGCGGCCCCTCTCCCCTATCATATGTCCTGGGCTCCTAAGTCCCCAGTGCAGACCTGAAGTCTCCATGCCTTCTGAGATGAGGCCAATTCGGGCTGGCCTGACACTTTCTCACAGGGAACCTCAGGGGTGTCCTGATAGGAACTCATAAACCCAGTCCCATAGCTACACGACAAAACTCTCTGTGTAGACATGCTTTCTCAGACTTAAAATTACACGCTGCCCACACATCCCAAATTCTGCATTGAAAACCATTGGTCAAATGTCCTTGTCCCAAAAAGGAAAGTTATAAACGCTGTTGCTCAGTTTGGTGACATAAGTGAACACAGGTTCAAAAAATTCAGCCCCAAGGTTGCATGGTTTGGGAGTATGACTGTGATCAAGGATTTACGTGATGAAGCTGCAGTGGAAGGGCTGGCAAAGAACAAATATGGCGGCAGGAGTAAGTCCAGAATCCAAGAAGGCACACAAACTCAGTGACATCAGTCCCTCCAGAAGGCTGCCTCCACGACTCGGATAAGACAGGCCCCCTATCTGAGCCCCTCTCAGGCAGCATGCCTCTGTTCCATGGGCTCTGTCGGTCCTCACTCCAATCTCATGAGGGCAACTTCAATTCCCATTCACCAGATCGGAAAACTGAGGTCACACAGCTAAGGAGCGGCTGAGCGGGGCTGTCAGAGAACAATCAGTGTTCTAGGAACTGGTGATACAATGGAGATCGATGGAATCTATGGTCTGCAGGGGAGACAACGAAACGAGCAATCCCAATGCAGTGTGGTCAGGCCAGGTGCCTGGAACTCAGGGAAGCCTTCCTGGAGGAAGTAATACATGAGTCGGGATGGCTCAAGTGAGTGTGTTACGGGAGCCCTCGCCCAGGACCCATCTCAGCTCTTCTTAATGCCAGTGGGCCCTCCCAAACAGAACTTCTCCAGTCATGTTTGTCATCTGTCACAGCCCGCTGGGGAAATGATAATATTTGCAAGAGATGAGTCACAGCCAGAGGGCTGAGGAGTTCAGCACCCCATACACACCTCTGACTGCTGGGCACCCTGTTGGGAGGCTCTGCCCCAACCAGCTGGCACGAGGCTCACCAAAAGGCTGGTTGCATTTCACTTGTAAAGCGCGTTATGATTTCACATCACTTTCACGTATGTTTTCTTATTTGAGTCATACAACCAGGGCAGGCGTTATTAGCCCACTATTGGTGGGAAAATAATGAGCCATGAAGTGACTCATGGGGCATACGGTGAGTCAGCAGCCAGGCCAGGTGAGTAGGTCTGCGACACGGCATGGAGGGCTCTAAACAGGCCAACTGCACGTGGCCAATTTTTTTTTAAGATTTTTTTATTGGAGTATCGTTGATTTAAAATGTTGTGTTAGTTTCTGCTGTACTATCTGGAGAAAACCATAATTCAAAAAGATACATGCACCCCAACGTTCATTGCAGCACTATTTACAATAGCCAGGACATGGAAGCAACCTAAGTGTCCATCGACAGAGAAACAGATAAAGAAGATGTGGTACATATAGACAATGGAATACTACTCAGCCATTAAAAAGAACGAAATAATATCATTTGCAGCAACATGGATGAACCTAGAGATTGTCGCCCATTTTTTTAAAAAAAGAAAACTGATGTAGAGGTACACTCCTTCTTGGGGGGTAACTTTTTCAATTTCTCTTAAATGCCCCCAGATTCCTCCTATCTTCATATTTCAGTGGTTTTTCACTAAAATTGAGACGTTGGCCATCCCTGCCACTAGGATTCTGAGAAAGCCTGGAGAATCTTCTCAGCAGTGAAAAACTTGCTTTTCCTCGATACAGAGAAAACCTAGAAATGGAGCGGGCAACGCATCAGGAAGACATAGTGACATTGCTTAAAAACATCTGACTCCAAGCAAAGGAAACAATTGCAGATTCAGGACACACACCAGACTCTTCCACAGCTGCATCAACAATCGCTATAGGGGAAAAGTCAAGACAGCACAGGAGGCTCTGGCCTCAGATCCCAAGTACCTAAATCAGCCAAGCTTTGGAAGGAAGCCACTTCAAATGTTCGTGTTAAAACAATGCTGCAATATTTCTTTGTTTCCACTGAGGCTTCCACTGAATAACAGCTGTCAACAACTCAGGAAGATGGTGGTTGGTTCCAAGTCTTTCTTCTTTGCAAGTGTTCTTTCCTAAACGTTATATTGCTCTTTTCAGCAAGGGCAAAATAAAGGCACGATTACTCCAAGGGGCAAAATATTTCCGCACATGTTCGAGGCTTTGTTTCGTTGCTACATCTGAGGGATCAAAGGTCCTATATTAAGAAGACAGAGTTCTTCAATGTCTTGTTGAAGGAGGGGATTGTTGGAAGCACACTCTACTCTCTTCCAGAAGCCTCCTGTGGTCTTTACAAAAGTTTTGGTAGAATAAATGGTGTTTACCAGGGGTTGGGAGAAAGGGGAAAGGGAGTTAATATTTAATGGGGACAGAGTTTCAGTTTGGGAAGACACTCAAGTTCTGTGGGTGGATGGTGGTGATGGCTGCCCGACAGTGTGAATGTACTTAGTGCCACTGAACTGGGCACTTTAAAATGGTGTAAAAAGTCAATTTTATGTTAAGTTTATTTTACCACGATAAAAATCAGGCCAAAAGAAGTGTCAAGGAAAGAAAAAATGGTCACCATGATGAAAAGAATCTAAAAGGTTTTACAAGTTTATTCTGCCGTTCTGCTTAATATTTAAGAAGAGCCCATTCGATTTCACCTAATTCCTAACCCTGCATTCAAAGCACCTGAGTTGCTGAGCGCCCTCGGGAATTACAAACACCCACCCTGGGCCAGGCCTGAGGCAGAGTCACCCTGTTCCAATGTCTTTCTCCTGCAAAGCCCGTGGAACTCTCTGGACACTGTCTCACATGTCTTTTCATCTGGACCACTCAATCCACCCCAAAGGGTTCGAGCGACCTGACCTATGAGATCACAGTGAAAAGTCAAGAACCAGTTTTTAGAACTCTTGGCTCAGCCTGGCCAAAGCTCCTGGCATTATCAGTTCCAGGCTAACGTTTCCTGGAGGAACACGGCAGCCCAGCTCGGCATCTGGAGCGGGTTCCGCAGTCGGCTGACAGGCTGGAAGGTGGCTCAAGGGCCCAGTTGCGGGCACATATCCCTCACCTGGTGTCCGGAAGGAGTGCCCTATGGGACTTACTGGGGGGTATGTTGTGATGAATGAAGAAACAAGAAGCCCAAACATTGCTGGCAGGACCTCTGCTTTCTAGTTCTGAAATCTTTTTCATCTTTCTTCCATTAAAATTTTGAAACAGTTACTTCGAAATTATTTTTCCATGGGATGAGCTATATTACCTTTCCAGTGCTCTGACCAGAGGTGAACCCCACAATAACAACTACAGCTTATGGACCACCTACCATGTGCCAGGCACCGTACTACAGATCTCTTGTCATCTTCCGAACAGCTCTGCGAGGATCCTTATCTCCATTGGAGAGATAAGGGAACTGAGGCTCAGAGATGTTAAGTAACTTTCCCCAGGTCACACAGCTAGTGAGTGGCAGAGCTGAAATCACACCCAGATCTGCCTCGTTGCAAAATCACAGTAGCTCCAAAGAGAGGGGTGAAGCGTTAAGGATTCTCACTGAGACCAAGTTCACTTATGACACCAAATACCTGGATATTTGAAAAACTCTGGGTAGCTGTTGGAAATATTTTGTTCTCAGAACAGAGGCCATCCCAGACTCTAAACACTTCACGCTCCTTGTGGAGTGACTGGCACCCAGTAGGCCCTCAGGAAGGGCAGCTGGGCATAGACCTCAAAGTCAAGTACTATTTATGTCAGTTGCCTGGCATTCAATAATTCCGTAAGCAGGATGATAACAAACGACATGAAAGAAATCGGCACATCCTTTGGAAGATGGCTTGACAGAACACGGCAACACCAAGGCATCAGGTTTCCCCTACGATTACAGCCTCCATACGGCACTAATGGCGCTGTCTGTGCTCAGGCAAAGCGCTGGTCTGGCCACGCTGGAGGCATCCACGCACGGAATACACCCCACAGCATACCTGGGTAACCACCTATCCACAACACGCTGGCCGTCCCTTCCACAGGAACTAGAACCAAGATGAGAGGAAGTAGCTTTGCTCGGGCTCAAAGAGAACAGATCAGCACAGGGTCTGCACGCTTCTGCTACCCAGCGAAGGAAAAGCAGCCGTGTGTGTGTGTGTGTGTGTGTGTGTGTGTGTGTGTGTGTGTGTGTGTGTGTGTGTGTGTGTGTGTGTGTGTGTGTGTGTGTGTGTGTGTGTGTGTGTGTGTGTTGGGGGGATGAAAAGCAAGGCCCAGAATGTTGATCCCTTGATCAAAAACTATTATCTACACCAAGAGGAGGATGGGGCTCAAGGATTCTGGAGCTCTTCTCTTGCATCCAGGCAGGCGTTACCCATCCCAGCTCGGAAGTATTAACCCAGTCTCAATGGCCCTCGAGCTGTAACCCCTCCCAAACCACATCCAGGAACCAGCGAGCATAATCAAGCAGGCCAAACAAATGACTTTGAAAGATGAGAGGTTTTGAAAGATATTCTAATTCAGAGGCTCCCCAACTCTGCTGTGCATCAGAATCCCCTGGGGGGCTTGTGAAAACAGATCCTGCGTCCCCTGCCCCTAGGCAGCTCCTGAGAATGTGCATCTCTGACAAGTTCCAGGATGCTGATGCTACTACTGGTCCAGGGGCCACAGTTTGAGAACCACTGTTCTAATTATTTAAAGAAAATGATTTAAGGGCATGAGAACATTGCTCTGAATAACAAGGATATTATGATCGAATGCCTCCCATATGCCAGATACTTCACTGCCTTTGATATTTACAACACGTTCCTGCCAAGAAGGAATTAATATCCCTGCTTTACAGACCAGGATACTGGGACTTGGGAATCCAGGGACATGCCTACCACTGCACAGCTAATAACTAGCAGAGCCGAGATTTTAACTGAGGTCAGGGAGACTGGAAGCTCTCCTTCTTTCTACCCCCTGGCAGGCATGGGGGTTCAGGGGAGGGGAGAAGGATACGCTGACATGTACTGACAAAGCCAAGTGCCGTGCAGACCGACAGAAAACCCAGCTCTGCTGCCCGTGGATGAGCCAGCCCCCTGTGAGGGTGTGAGGTCATGGGCACTCCAGGTCCCCAACCACTGAGAGAGGCTACGGACTCTGAGCTGGCCTGGCAAAGAGAGAAGCAGGTGACAAGTGGACGCTTGAGCCACACCTGTCCTCAAAGAGAGGCAGTGCTGTCCATGTGAATTACATGGTAGCTGAAGATTCTCCCCTCCTGGTGTGGGTCTGTGACGGACAGGAATGCACTTGAGAGATGGAGGGATCGTGTTACCCATGGGCCTTGGCCAACTCAAAGGCCGAGGAGGAGGGAAAGCAACCACCATTCACTCAGCTCCCACGATGAGCCAGACGACTTCTTATATCAGCTGTCCATTTTAGGGATAAGGAACCTGAGGCTCAGAGAGGTTAAGTAATTTTCCCCAGGCTGCACAGCACAGCAAGCAAAAAAACTGGGACATGAGACTTAAACTCAGGTCTTCCAGAAGACCAAGCCTGCGCTTACCCTCTGACTGACTGTACAGATCTCCTACCTACCTAACCCGTGTGATTTGGAGGTGGGTATGGCCAAGCCACAGGAAAAGGGTCTCCCCCTCTGCCCCTCCTGCTTCCCAGGCTTGGGCGAGAGTGGCTGCCTTCCAGCCAGAGAAAGGGCTTTTCTCTCTCACCTGTGCCACAGGCTAACCTGAACTAGAACTTTAGCTCTACCGAACCTGTAACAGGAGAGAGCACCCCAGAGTCACAGAACAATGATTGAGATACAGCAACGATGCTAAGTGATACCCACTGCCGACCCAACGCGACTGTGCATCCGGTGGTCAGGACCCTGCCAGATGCCCAGCCAGATCCCCGGGGAAGCAGGCCACCAGGCACCCCTGGGCTCCAGGTTAGCCTCTCCTGCACTGTCTCGGCCACATCTTTTCACAGATGGATCTCAAAGCTGCCCCCAACCCCACCCCAGGATTTCAGCTTTGTGAGACCCTTCACCAGAGAAGCCCTTGCAGCTAAACTGGGCTTGGGCTGAAGGCCTCCACCAGTTCCTGGAGGAATAATCTAGCTAAGCAGCAGAAGTCCACATATTTTTCTGCTTTGGAGGGCAAAGAGAGCCTCCTTACATTCTGAAACAACCACGACACAAGATATTGTCATGTTTCCCCAGAATGACTCTCTCTGGTCTGAGTTTTTGCCAGACAAAACACCCGGGCAACGTCAGGTAGACACAGGAAACTCTGGCGCTCACGGGGGCTGCTATCTCCCACCGACGAGTGTTGTGTCTTGCCGTGTTTGATAACGAGATGCCGTGTATCACAATGCAAATACAGTCTCAGGCAGCATATGGCTGGCAAAGCACCATTTACAACCATTTGCGGGCACCGGCTTTCCAGTCTGCAGAGCTGGCTGCCCTGCAGCGCAGCCATAGGGATCCACCTTCCCCTTGGCCTCAATCTGTCTACCATGGCACCCGTGAATGCTAATGGGTGTGAAGCACGTGGGTCCCGGGGAGACCGAGTTCCAGCATGGGGCGTTAAACGGGGTCCAGCAATTGTCCAAAGTGAAATACTGAACTGAAATGGACCCGCTGTTTCTGTGAGAAGATGCTTTTGGCTAAGGCACTTGAAGAATAAAATCCAACCAAAACATCGATGAAACCAGAGAAATGGGGTCTCCTCGAGAACCACTGCATTACAGCACAACTTAAATAGAGTCTGTATGTGGTGTTAGACATACCTAATTTCACCAGGCATGAAGCTCAATTTACAGAGGAGAGAAATGAATAGCAAGAGGTATTACAGTCACATGTTTTCATTGTGAGAGCCTTGGAGTCTTTTCAAATTGGAAGGCTTTGCCAGGGTGATCAGAGAGCGAGTGGGACCAGTCCTCACCTCACCCTGCAGGGGCTGGTTGTGGAATTCTTGGACCCTCAGTTACGTGAACATGCCCCCCAAATGTTGTGTGCACCTTACCACGGACTCATGCATTCATTTTGTTTTGAAATTTTGCTTGTATGCTCATTCTAGGCGAGAATGTCTGTCTCCATCTGTCAGATCCCCAGGAAGAAGTTCAAAACCTCTTCTCCGTATCTTTTGCCTTATATCCTTGGGGCGGGGAGGGAAAGCTACTGGGACAACCACGGTCAGCGGGGGAGGAATCAGAAGTCCAGGTGAAGTTATCAGGTGGGCGATAAAATAACAGAACTCAGGTGCTGGGGGAAGGAAGACACGACAGCTAGGAAATGAGGTCAGGAACACAGAGGGCAAAGGCAAGGTCATACATTCTTTGCAAATGTATGTGAAAATATTATTTTAAATATTTTATATGTTCTTTCACATTTCTGATGAAAATATATTCAAAATTTGCATATTTTAAATACACTTACATTTTTTAAATACTCTAGCTCATTGCTGTCCACAGAACAAAACGATGTGAGAATGTTCACTATGACGACAAGATTTGTGATCATGTTGAAATGAAGGCAAAAAATTAAGGAAATAAATGTAAAATAATTATAAATTATGTGTGTCTTCATTTTGTTACTCATTCAAATGAAACAAAAGAACATTTAAACGTGCAAGAATAATTCAGTCATCTTTTTTTTAAAAAACATTTATTTATTTATTTATTTATTTTGGCTGCATTGGGTCTTGGTTGCCGCTCGGTCTTTCTCTAGTTGAGGCGAGCAGGGGCTACTCTTCTTTGCGGTGCGCGGGCTTCTCATCATGGTGGTTTCTCTTGTTGCTGAGCACGGGCTCTAGGTGCGCAGGCTTCAGCAGTTGTAGCACAAAGGCTCAGTAGTTGTGGCTCGCAGGCTCTAGAGCACAGGCTCAGTAGTTGTGGCACACGGGCTTAGTTGCTCCATGGCATGTGGGATCTTCCCGGACCAGGGCTCGAAGCCGTGTCCCCTGCATTTGCAGGTGGATTCTTAACTACTGTGTTGCCAGGGAAGTCCCAATTCAGTCATCTTTGATGCTGCCAACTTTTGGTCATAGAAACATTACAGGTTTTCAGTTTTGTCTTTATGGGTTTTTTTGTCTTTTTTTTTTGCGGTATGCGGGCCTCTCACTGTTGTGGCCTCTCCCGTTGCGGAGCACAGGCTCCGGACGCGCAGGCTCAGCGGCCATGGCTCACGGGCCCAGCCGCTCCGCGGCACGTGGGATCTTCCCGGACCGGGGCACGAACCCGCATCCCCTGCATTGGCAGGCGGACTCCCAATCACTGCGCCACCAGGGAAGCCCTATGTATATTCTTTTAAAGGAAGAGGAAAGAGCAGATTTTATGTATCCATTTGTAGGCTTGATTTATATTCCTCACTATTTGGACAAACGTTGGTTTCCATTTGTACCCCTGCCCTGGACTCTGCAAATGTTAGAGCGGGCCCATGCGTTTAGAGAGAATTAAGCCAGACATACCTACAAACCTGGAAGACAGACACTATTATACATTTTCCTTTCAATAACCACCTTCAGATAACGTCAAAACACCTTCAGCTTTTGTTTACAGGATTTCCTGTGGCCTCTATAACAGCTTTTCTCACTGTCTTATTAAGTAAAGCGTGTCCAGCACATAGCCCTGTGCCTGATACAGAAGACATTCAATAAGTATTTGTTGGCTGAACGCACTTCATTCATCACACATGGAAAGAGAATATGAAATCTCAACCGATTGTGAATGACGTCTGGATGGTTTAATCAACAGCTGAAAATCCCCCAAAAAGAATTATTGACTGTGTTTCACTCCTATGTCACAATTTTACAAGTACTGTAAACTGTCACCATCACCCTCAGACACAGGTGGTGCCCCTCTTTCCAGAAACAGGGGCCCAAATCACCTTATTATGCTATCTCTTAGATGGCATGCACCGCAGGGCACCAAAGCCACAACGCCTTCCCTTTGTTTCGGAAAGCAAAAGAACGGCCGTGTGTCCAGCACTGCTGTAACTCTGAGCACTTCCCAAAGTCTTAACAGGCTGTGGGTGGAAACAGAAAAAAAAAAAAAAAAAATACAGCGACCCAAGCTGGAGAACAATTGCTGAGCTTCCCGACACAAGGGGGATGCGTTTTCAGCGAATCCAGCATTCCCCAAAGGATGCCGAATTGCAAAACACTCCAATGAATCTGGAAGCAATAGCACCACCAGGTAATTTTCATCAGGTAATGAAACAGGTCAAACCACCTTTTTCTTTTCTGCACATAACAGATCCATTTCTTTCCAAACAGCCAGGAATAGCATTGTCTTTGCCCCTGAGGCAGTGCTTCTTGACCTTTTGCACAAGACAGCACACGTGCAGAATGCATCTATGTGACCGGGCGGGGATTGGGAAGCTGCTGTTCGAAGCTGAGCTCACAGCCCAGGACCCCGGGCTGCTCAAGGAGGTGGACGAGTCACACTATATCGGCTCAGCTAAAATCCGTTTGGTACATGCCTCAGTCCATCAGCTGGGACACTTTGCTTTAGGAGGATGCCTCCACTGATGAAATCCCAGGTGGAGGTGGGGAGAGGTCCTTGATAATTCTAGGATGCGTGAGTCACCAAGGGGAGGGGCTGAATCAGGACCTGCCAGTGAGTCGTGTGAAGTGTGCCGCTTTCCTGCGCAACAGAGTGGCCAAGCATAGCCCCGCCCACTTGCAGGAAAACAGGATCCATCACAGGAAAACCTGAGAGAGGGCCTCGGAGCCTTTATTCCTGGTCTCCTCTTTTGACTCTCTTTTCCCACGAAGAAGGAGCTCAGTGTTCTACTTCCGGTTCTGAAATTCCCTCCTGAGCTCCGCAAATTCTCTCTTTAGCAAAACAGGGAGGACTTCCCATCCATGATGCTCCTTCCCCGTCCTGAGATGCTGCCTCAAACGCACGTTATGTTTATCCTTTCATCTCTAGAATAAAAGGATTTTTTTCCTAGGAGTTGCAGGAATAGTAACTAGGAAGCTTATTGTTGTTAGAAAAGGGAATGAGTAGGAGGTCGGTAGGATTAATACGGTGGGTGTTCTTGTTGGAATGGCCTCAAAGGTGACCGATTTACAAATGTTGATTAAATTGCGCCGCTGAGCAAATCTTGTAAGGATATAAAAATAATGCCGGAAAAGCATTTGGAAGTTCTGATTAAAAATCAGTGGCATACATTGTAACAGACACCCAGCGCAAATCATTTTTTAAAACGCCCTTCTCTATACCACAAAATTATTCATCTAAGAATCACACAACAATCAGTCATAGCCATTACCCTCCTGATGCATTCTTTAGCTTTAAAATGAACAAAACAATGCAGAAAGAAAAAGAAATGTCAGTGTTCAAAATATTATTCAGATTCAGTAAAATACTTCATGTATGAACTACAATTCGCACTTACCAAACAAAAATATTACACCTCGCAATTCACACTCTGCTTCACTGTGTTCAACTTTTAACATAAACAAAATCTTCAAGTAGTCACATAAAATGACAGAATTGAAGGAATTCAAGTATACGTCCTTATCTTTACAATCACCATACTATCGTTCTTTACACATACATGAACAGCCACATCACTTTTTAAAATATTTTTAAATGTTCTGTATATTGCTTATTTCATTTAACACTATATATTGGAGATTGTTTTATATCAGTATCTAGAGATCTACTTTATTCTTGTCGATAATTTCATAATACTCCATTAAACTGATATACCATTTTTTTAAAAAAGGAATTTATTGTAAATTCCTTGACAATAAATTGGAGACAAGAACAGCACCCAAAGAGAGCATGGATGGTTCCAGATCATTAAGCATTTACTCTTGAAATGAAATATGTAGCTGGATAAGCATGTGTTGGGAGGCCAACGACATACCTGGGAGATCTCCAAAGTACTTTCCACAGAGAGTACAGTGCTCATTAAAGGATAAGCAGTAAAAATATGCTAAAACATTAACATATATTTTACTGAAACTCAACAGTAACCGTACCGATCGTTTAGAACTTAGAAAAACAAAATTATTTTTTGTGGGGAGGACTATTTTATCACAGATTTTGTTTAAAATGGCCTATGATGAGGGTTTCCCTGGTGCCGCAGTGGTTGGGAATCTGCCTGCCAATGCAGGGGACACGGGCTCGAGCCCTGGTCCAGGAGGATCCCACATGCCGTGGAGCAACTAAGCCGGTGCACCACAACTACTGAGCCTGTGCTCTACAGCCTGCGAGACACAACTACTGAGCTTGCGTGCCTAGAGCCCGTGCTCGGCAACAAGAGAAGCCACCGCAATGAGAAGACCGTGCACCGCAACCAAGAGTAGCCCCCGCTCGCCCCCACTAGAGAAAGCCCGCGCACAAGCAACAAAGACCCAACGCAGAGAAAAAAATAATTAAAAAAAAAAAAGGTTATATACTCTGGAAGGCAAAAGAGAAAATTATGTCTCTATGTTTCAAAATCTTACCCCAGTATCCAGCACTGGGGCGCTTGCAGCATGCCTACCATTGTGCTAAGAGCTTTCTGTCCATCATTTCATTTAATCCTATGAACCCTGGGAAGTAGCTATAAAAATCATTAGCATTTTTTTTGTTTGTTTTTTTTTTTTGCTTTTTAAACGTTTAAGTAAAAAACATTTTATGTATCATTTACAGCTGTCATCTTTAATCTGGTGGTGCTTTTTTGGGGGGAGAGGGGGGCAAGTGTCAAATGCCATTTTGAGAATCTAACGAACGTTTGCTGAAGGAAAATTCACATATGCAAAAATAAAAGTGTACCAGGCACATAGAATATTTGTGGATGTTTCTTGGAGCTCATCTTTGGACTCAGGTTAAGAACCTCTACTTTAAACGATGATAAACACAAGGAACGGCATTTTTGTTTTTCAGATGAAAGAGAAAACTAAGGCTCAGAGAAGCAAAGTAAGTTGCCCACGGCCTCACGGCTAGTAGGGGGCAGAATCCCGATTCAGACCCAGCTGGTTAAGCTCTGAAGCCTTATTAGCCCAGGCTGCTCAGCACCAGGGTGAAGGGTTAAATCCTTAACACTCTAGAATGAATATGGTTATCAGGTCTGTTGGATTTTCTCTCTTTTGTGAGAAAAACAGTACTAAGCAAAACAGTACTAAGTATCTGGCAAGAAAGGTGGGCTTCGGTGCCCTCTGGGCAAACCAGGCCTGGAGAATGCAGGCGGGAGGAAGTGGGAGGGGTCCAGGGCCCCTTTGCCCTCATTGCTCAGAGGTGAGCATCAGAAATGCCTTCTCTTCACACGCCTCTGTGGAGCACCTTGCTTGTACCAAGAGCCACTCCAGATGCACAGCAGAAACCTCCTCCTCCATCCCCGATGGGGCCATCCAAGGAAAGCATCACCTGCAGGAAACACTGAAACACATGTGGCCAAGGCTGGGTCTTAAAGGACCAGCATTCTATGTGGAAAACTTTTACAAGTCCAGCTGTTTCTACAAGCTGGGGAGACAAGAAGGAACTCTATCCAATGACATACTTCCTCCTTGAGAATTAATTAGTTTTCCATCAAGGATCCACTTGGCCTGGGGCTTGGCCGACTTCTTATTCACAATGCTGGCCTGGGAATTCTGCATCAGGCTGTTGGTCCTGACCTAACACTTTTATTTCCTCAGCTGCTTTCACCCCAAAGTACAGGCCTTCCAGAAAGACTGTGGCAGCGTCCCAAGTACAAAGTCATAAGTTTCTAAGATTCTCTGGTGAATCAGGCACGCAAATTTTCTCAAACCATCACTGTGACCACGGTTTCTGTTATTCCCTGGAATATTCCAGCGACTGGAACCTTGAGCTTTGAGACATCAGACCTGTTCCCCCTCCTACAATCTATTCCAAATTGGCCTCATCCCACATCCTTTATGACCAGATCTATGTGTGGGAAGTTAAACATAGAAAGCCGAGGCTATTACCCGGATAAACGAAGGCCAAGATACAGGAAAGCTGAGGTCTTAAAGGGGGTTCTTGGGGATGTTTTTTGCTTCCCCCCAAACGATCTGTATGAGGGCCATGATTCTTCATTTCTCCCTTGTATAGGCCGCTGAGGTGTTTCATGCCCCATGTATTCGGAATTCCTCATAGATACCACAGCCCCACGCGGAAAATGGAGAAGCAAGAGGAAAGGCAAGGTCCCTCTCCTGCCTTCTGTGTTCCACAACTGCCCGCACCCTCCCCTCATGTGCGGGCTGCCCCTCCTGTGTTCAGTCTCTGAGTTTTCCCTTTCTGCAGAATCAACTCTTCCTCGGCCAGATCCCTTGGTTGGAAACCACCTGTTGCTTCAAAGACCCAAGAAAAAAATTCCTCCTACGGGGCGTCCATGGAGCCGGCCACGTCTGGCGGCCCTAGAACTTGTCAGAGATGGTCTGTGGCGCTTCCCATTACCATGCTACTGGGAACCCGGCTCCCTTGAAGAGATTGTTCTATGCCCACAGACGGCTGCTTCTGGGGGGGTTTCCTGAGGAAACTGAGGCTCAGAGAATTGAAATGGATTAGCCAGGGTTACACAGGCAGCAACGGTGGAAAATCCATCCCCGTGCCATAATGTCTCTTGGGCAAGGTTGGGCCTCATTTTAATACACTGTTAGACACGGCAGAGCGCGGCTTCTACCGGAAGCCTTTGATGGCCTCCAGTGCGCCTCTCAAAGTCCCCCCCCACTCCTGACTCCACCTCTTCTTCCATTTTGTCAGTGGTTGTTTCTCTTCCCACAATAATCTTTCCACATTCAAGTCACTCAACAGTTACTAAGACTCTCTGAGTCTTAGTGCATCACAGAGCCCTGGGCTGGGCCAGCTCTATGAAGCCTCGTTTCTGTCTCTCAGCATCCCCGCTGTGCCCTTCCAGCCCATCCAAGTCTCCCCAACACATCCAGGGTGGCTCAGGGCCCTCCAGAGCTGTGCCGTCCAGGACAGAAGCCACTCATCACAGGTGGCCACTGAGCACTTAAAACATGGCTGTTCCCAACTGAGATGGGCTGAAAATGCAAAATACACACCAGATTCCAAACGCTTAGCATGGAAAACAGGAACGTAAAAACATTCTCGGTAATACGTTTTATATCTATTACTTATGAAAATGACAACACGTGAATATGTAGGATTAAATGAAACATATAACCAAAATGAATTTCACCAGTTTGCTTTTGCATTTTCTTTATATGCGGCCACTAGGAAATTTGAAATTACATATGTGGCTTGCGTTCTATTTCTATTGGACAGAGATGATTTAGAGAAAGCATATTTTTGGTCCAGGAGAAGCAGAGAATCATTCCTCATTCACCAAAACTTCACTGAGCAGATATTCATTAAGTACATGAAGGATAAAGGCAAAGTGCTGTGGTGGATACTGGGACGGGTACACATTTAACAAGACAGGTTCCAGTTCCCTCAGGGCTCGCATTGTCAAGGAACCACAAGCTCCTACAAACCTCTGGTTTCCAAACAGAGCCAAAGTATGGCTCTAGTGGAGGTGAAAGTACACACGTTCAGGATATATAGGAAAAGGCAGGTAGGGACTCAATCTCCTCAGGATGAGTCTTGAGGATATCAGAGTTGGTTCTCTAAAGAAAACCAAAATAACTAGCTTTTTAAAAATGTAATGAAAATAAGTGTATTTTCCAAAACAAAAACTTGTATTGAAAAGAGTTGCCTTACTATATATATATTTTTTGTTGTTTGCTTGTTTTGTTTTGTTTGTTTTTGTTTTTTTTGCAGTACGCGGGCCTCTCACTGTTGTGGCCTCTCCCGTTGCGGAGCACAGGCTCCGGACGCGCAGGCTCAGCGGCCATGGCTCACGGGCCCAGCCGCTCTGTGGCATGTGGGATCCTCCCGGACCAGGGCACAAACCTGCGTCCCCTGAATTGGCAGGCGGACTCTTAACCACTGCGCCACTGGGGAAGCCCTATTTTATATATATATTTAAATTTCTCTGATATCTAGCTTGATAAAAGGCAACTAGAGTCTCACATCTACTTCTTCTTTTTGGATTTTGAAAACAAATTTATGGTTACCAAAGGGGAAACGTGGGCGTGGGATAAAATAGGAGTTTGGGATTAACATATACACACTACTATATATAAAATAGATAATCAACAAGGACCTACTGTACAGCACAGGGAACTCTACTCAATATTCTGTAATAGCCTACATGGGAAAAAAACTCTGATAAAGAATGGATATATCAATATGTATATGTATAACTGATTCACTTTGCTGTACACCTGAAACTAACACAACATTGTAAATCAACTATATTCCAATATAAAATAAAAAATTAAAACAAAAAAATAACTAGCTTTTAAAAAAGAGAGAGAGAACTTTAGTTTTCTCTCAGATTATTGCTTGAACATCAATACCCCAGGGCTGATGGAGCAGCTGCACCATGTCAAGGACCCAGGCACCTTCCCTCTTGTTGCTCTGCCAAGATATGGAGTCCTAATACCAAGTTCACATTCCTGCCAGCAAGACAGGTTGGAAGGAGCCAGTTCCTGGTCAAGGAGCTATATCGAGTTTCAGGAAGTCTGGGAAGCACTGCACATTTAGCTGTGTGCCCCATTCAACCTCAGGGGTTCTATGACCACCAGAATCAGAGGAGAATGGATATTGGGGGTAGCTCGCATTCTCTGAAACAGAGGGATTATCTGAGAGGAACCTGGGCAGATGGATAGAATTTAGAGGTGGAGACGAGAGATGCTAGGCTAACAGAACAGTGTTAAGCAAGACACAACAGTGTGAAGGCCTCTGACAAGTATGAGGGATGCCTGAGCGAGACATGAAGGCAGTGCCTGGGTCTGGGATGGAGAATCAGAACTCTCTGCTATGTCCTCCTCACAGCCAGAAGCACTATTTAGCTTCCCAGGTTGTCAAGAGAAGCTGGATGTTCTTATAAAAGCTCCAGAAGTGTCCTTCATGCAGAAGGGGAGCAAAGTGGAAGTTGAGGAGCCACAGAGCTCGCTGGGCCTGGGAGGTAAAGCCCCAACAGGACCGGAGGAAGGACCTCAAGAGTGAGCACCGGCATATCAGCCCGGCTAGGAAAAGTCTGAACAGGCATGAAGATCAAGGATTTCCTAGGTCGCTGGCTCCCTGAGCTTGGCGAAGTCAGACCCTGAATCTCCCTAATGAACCTGTCATTGACCACCTGCACAGGTATCTGTACCTCTCATATGTTTAAGTTTATGTGACTGTCTGTCACCTCTCACTAGGATATGATATCCATAAAGGCAAGAGTTTCATTCGCTGACTGCGGTATTTCTAGCACACAGAACATAGCAGGTATTCAACAAAAATTTGTTGGATGAATGAATGTATGTATGTATGAATAAATGAATGAATGAATGTAGGTCAGCACCTACGGTAAAGCAATTTTGTAACACCCAAGAAGATATCTGAGAATGAGATGCCCTCCTGAAAACTCGCTACAAGAAGCGAGGGAGGGGACTTCCCTGGTGGCGCAGTGGTTAAGAATCAGCCTACCAATGCAGGGGACACGGGTTCGAGCCCTGGTCCAGGAAGATCCCACATGCCATGGAGCAACTAAGCCTGTGTGCCACAACTACTGAGCCCACGTGCCAAAACTATGGAAGCCTGCACACCTAGAGCCCGTGCTCCACAAGAGAAGCCACTGCAATGAGTAGTCTGCGCACGGCAAAGAAGAGTAGCCCCTGCTCGCCACAACTAGAGAAAGCCCACGAGCAGCAACGAAGACCTAACACAGCGAAAAATTAATTAAATTAATTAATTTAAAAAGAAGTGAGGGAGGTCACAGTAATAATTGCTGCTTGATAATTTACCATTAGCCCTTGTTCCTACTTGGTCTTCCCAACGGCCCGCTGAGAAAGGCATTCTTCCCATTGACAAATGAAAACACGGAGACTCAGCGAAACTCAGGGAGGAAGAAGCAAAGCTAGGATTCAAACTTAGGTCTTCCTTCCTTAACTGCTCTTCTTTCTACCCACTTCTTTTCTTACATAGCCTCCTGGAGACTCTCGATCAATTTCTCAACTGCAGACAAACCCACCCCAGAGGCCCCAGCTGATGTGATAATCTGTAGGGAATCACATGGCCTCCTAAGGAAAAAAGACGACCTTGACCAAGATCTCCCTAGGTGCCCGGCGCTGTACTAGATGCTTTCTACACATCTCCCTTCATCTTCACAACAACCCCATGAGGTCGGGACCATTATTTAGTTCCATCTGAGGAGTTAGCAGAATTCTGAAATTGCCTTTGCTTTTTCTCTGGGAGCCAAGTCACTGAACCACTGAACCACTGAACCACTGAACGGGAATAGGGTAATCCTGGTATTTGGAGCTAGGAGTAACTCTGCCAAAGTGTGTTCGAGCAGCTGGAAAAAGGGCTACGAGGATCACATGCCCCAGCCTAGGAAAGGCTCTTGTGGTTGGTAAATAATGCAGCATCTTTATGGCGGCTTCCAGACAGAGAGGGAGATTTTTTTTTTTTTTTGCAAATGACTTAGATTTAATCATCGGAAGCAAACTAAATGGAGAGCTTACAATAGAGAAGAATTACATGTCAGAGCCTTTTGCAAACTGAGCTGGGACAGAAAGGGACGGGGGCTGCCCCTCAACCCGATCCCTTCCAAACAAAGACATCCACAGTGTCCCTGGCAGTCTGGCTCAGGGAAGGGGGAGACTGTCGGCTCTGTGCGTTGAGGTCGCCTTGCCACCGCTCACTCCTGGCTAGCCATCAGGAGTCCCGCCTTGCTGGCTCTGGTCATCACCCTTTTTTTTGTGGCCCGATATGATGTCATCAATCCGCAGCAGTAGAACTGCTGTCTCCACTGCTGTCTTATACGTTTTCAGCTTTACAACCAATGGTTCCCAGATGCCCAGTTCTTTCAAGTCCACCAAAGTACCTGTCTCACCATTTACGTCCCAGGTCTCACAATTCTCCTGGGTGTGCTTGGCCCGAAGGGAGGTAAGTAGACGGATGGTGCTGGCCCCACAGTTATGAATAAGGGTACAAGGGATGACCTCTAGGGCTTGGGCAACAGCCCAATATGGCCATTGTTCCACACCAGTCATGGCCTTGGATTTTTCTGTCAAGGCATGAGCCACAGCCACCTCAGAAGCCCCACCCCCAGGCACCAGCTGAGGGTCCAGGAGAACATTGTGGCACACCTGCATGGCATCCTGGAGGTTGCGTTCTACTTCCGAGAGCAGAGAGGGAGATTTAATTTCATCTTATGCATTTTGCTTATTTGAAAAAAATTTTTTTCAGCACGGAGTGCGCCAATCACAGCATCGTGGCATACGTGTTGTACTGACATCTGGAAATATTTAGCAATTCTAGAAACAAACAGTCAAGGAGTTCGCGCAGATCATCAAATACAGATTTGACCCTAACCCAGATTCCCAGGAGCACGCATCAGGAGGGAACAAACATTAAGCTCCTAATGACACTATCTTCTTCTGTAGCAGAAACAACATGGTTGGTGCTGGTACCCAGGCCTGGAAGTGACTTGGGGATCCTGGTCTCTGATATGTTTCCCACTGGCAGCCTCAATGGAATTCAGCGGAAATCAGGCCACAGGACTGGATGAGACAGGACAGTGGACCAGACAGGCTGGCAGAAGTTCAGTCCAGGCTTCAAGGACAAACGGCGGATGAATGGGGGCAGAGGTCAGCAGAGGTCAGGACTGAGAGGGCAGCGCCAAGGATTAGGCTTGAGGCTTCAGTGCCAAGCCATCAACAGGACCCGGCAGAAGCTCAGGGGCTGGGAGATCAGAAACAGGCCAGAGGCACAGAAGAACACAGTCGGGACATGAGCTGGGAATGCAGTGTTAGGGTTAGGACCCTTCTTCCTCACAGGTGCTTACAGAATGGGACTGGGCACACCCACCAACTCAAGTTCCAGATGGGGCTGGACATTGCCCCCCCCACACACACACACACATGCCCCCAGTGCCCCTTACCCCCCCGAGGCCCAAGCTTCATTCCAAGCACCGTTTTGCTCCGGCTCCAGTTCACCCGCTGTGCCTCTCCTTCTATTTCCACAGTGAGTGGGGATTTCAGAGTCTTTAGAACACTGCTGTTGTCCCAGGATCTCCAAACTGTTCCACCAAGCCACACAGCCACCCAAACGAAGTACAAAGCCCTCTTCCACGTCTGCCAGCTCAGCCCCACCCCAAGGCATACCTCATTGTCACTTGCTCTTTATTTCCATAGAAAGAATGTTGGGGTTCCGGATATATACCTGGGCGTTTACCTTAACCACAAAAGACTAAACTCATACTCTTCCCCAAACTTACTTTTCTTTCTCTATTTATTCCCGACGCGGTGATGAGCATTGTTGTCTGCTTAAAACTAGAAACCCAGGGGCCACCCTAGACTCTTTCTTTTCCCTTTTTTCCCCTGTATCCAACACCAAGTCCAGTGATTTCTTCTTTTTAAACCCTCAAAACTTCTCAAGCCATATGCCTTCCTACGTATCTGCCTCTACCATCTCTCAAAGAATTATTACAAAGCCTCCAAGTTGGACTTCTGGCCTCCAATGATTCCAGAACAATCTTCCTAAAATACGAATTGGATTATGAGCTACTTCTCCTTGGAAGCCTTTGTTGACCTCCCATGGATGGATGCTCTTCTCTCCTCATCAGAAATTCAGGGCCCTGGGAAATGTAGACCCCAATCTCTCCCCGCTCCCTCCCTCCTGGCTTTAAGCCAGATCAAAGGGGTCTAGAGAATGTCTGTGGACCTACTGAGATCACAGGCAAAATGTCAGCCATATGCACGTTTTCTAGAAGTACTTGCAATCGTTGTCAAATGGCTCTCAAGGGTCCATGACGCAAACACAAGTTAAGAACTACTGCCCTGGGGCTTCCCTGGTGGCGCAGTGGTTGAGAGTCTGCCTGCCGATGCAGGGGACGCGGGTTCGTGCCCCGGTCCGGGAAGATCCCACATGCCGCGGAGCGGCTGGGCCCGTGAGCCATGGCCGCTGAGCCTGCGCGTCCGAAGCCTGTGCTCCGCAACGGGAGAGGCCACAACAGTGAGAGGCCCGCGTACCGCAAAAAAAAAATAAAGGAAGAATTACTGCCCTTCACGTGGCATTCCTTCACAGGCCAGACCCTACTCACCTCACACCTGGCTTGTCAGAAGTGTTCAAACACATGTGACCAGGACTTATGGTAAGAAACATTATATTTCTGTGTAAAACAGAACCAAATTTTTACAAAACAATTCTCATTCGACCTATGTCATAGACACTCTAATCTTTACTATTTTAGCCATTTCATTTTTTTTAATGCTGACTATGATCCCTTAAACTTATTTTACAGCCCATCCACCACGAATGGATTCCAAATCACAGTCTGAAACTTAGGTCTTGAGGCTGTGTCGTATTTGTGGTTCTCTATTATTTTTTTGGTCTCAATTCCCAACTGTCTCGTAAGCTCCTTGAGGGCAGGGAGCGTGACTTATACATTTGCAGTATTGCCCCAGGCACAGTCAGTGCCGTAAGAAAACAGCTGGAAGACATGTGGGGAAGAAACAAAGGACTACTTGGTGTAAAAACTGCCAACTACTTCAGGCATGGAGATGTGACAGTCATTATTTGGTGGAGGAGAATTCCCTGGATTGCATTTAGGGCAGGGGTCCCCAACCCCGCTGTTAGGAGCCGGGCCACACAGCAGGAGGGGAGCGGCGGGTGAGTGAGTGAACTTCACCTGCCGTTCCCATCACTCCCCAGCGCTCACATTGCCACCTGAACTCTCCCCTGCACCCCCGTCCGTGGAAGAACTGTCTTCCACAAAACCGGTCCCTGGTGCCAAAAAGGTTGGGGCCCGCTGATTCAGGGGAAGGGTGGGGTCTCTGTGGTGCTACGTTAGCACAATCTCTGTCTGCTTGAGTCTGTCCCTAGAACAGAAGATGCACGGACTTGTGTGGTAGGAAAAGCATTGGCCCACGCATAGCTCAGCAGAACGATAAGCCCTAAACGCTTTGAGATCTCTCTTCCACTAGACATAGGAGAAAACAATGAGTTACTAACGGAGTAAAAATGCTGCTTTGCGAAAGACACCAACAAGGTGAGGAAGGAACCTTTTTATTATTGTATCTGTCGATCAGTCTTTAAGAATCTGTTGTTCTCGGCTACATTAGCACTGGGCCAGGCAGAGGATTTTAAATACTTGGTGCCTGCCCTCCAGAGCTTGACAAACCAGCAGACGTGTGGAAACCGACAGATGGAAATGATTAAGGGCTAAACTGCTGGTGTGGACTCAGAGGCAAAAGTTCAGGAGGGGAGATCTCATGCTCGAAGGAGGTAAGCTCTTCATTCTAACCCAAAGCTAAAGCGCTGGTATTGTCTTGGTGTAAACATTAATATTGCAGGAAACCAGGGGCCAGATAAGCTGGAGGACCTTTGTCAACCACAGAGGCTGCTGCTATAGTGGCAAAGAGGCTGCCTGACTGGTCTGTTTGCGGAGGGCGGGGGTGGTCCCATGAGGGATGTCGCTCTGCATCACAGCCCGTGCGGCGCCCACCGTGAGAGAGCCCTTCTCTCTCCTGCACAGGTGCCCCTGGGCAGCCTTAAAGGGCTGGGCTGCTTCCCCGCTTGAGTGTCCCACCCAGAACCCCAAACCCCATCACAGGCAGACCTGGAGGCAAGCTCCTCAGCTGCTACAACCTCCTTGTTCCAAAGTGAGATAACAATCATGGTTGTCCTCAAAGGATGTCCTGAGATCGTGTCCATTCAGGACCCAGCGCATAGTACGCACTCAATAAACGCAGTCACGGCTGATTTGCGCTTCCTTCACTCCGTTGATTGACACGTATGCATTCCTGCGTTTGCCTCTCTGAACTGCCAAACAGAGTAAGGGCTTAGAGGGACACTGACGCAGCTAAACGGATGAACCCTAGCCCTGTAACACCCAGTACAATGGCACACACCCCGTGCGGGTCAGATCCCACAGACTGGAAGTGACGGCTATAATAGGAATAGTCCAGGTCCCAGGATAGGGGACGTGGGGAAATAGACTTGAATAAATACCAGCAGTTCATGTTCAAGTGCCATTTGGCTGAGACAACCACACACTTCCTTTACCAGAAGCACTTGCTTCTCCCTCCCCTACCCCTGCTCACCCCAATGGGACTGCTTGGAATCAGGGTGATTCACCCTCTGAACAGAGCAAGGGGGTATCCCTGGTTCACATCCTGCCCGCTGTATTGTTCAGAGGCCAATTCACTTTCTGCCCTCCAAGTCCAAAGGCATGAGAACAGGAGGAAATGTTCAGCTGGGCATGCTTTAATAAAACAAAATAAACTCAGCTACGAGTCCTTATGAAACTGCTCTCTGGGGAGCAGTTTCCCTGCCTCTGACATGCTCCCAGGAGAATCATGCTTTTAAAAGGAGACTTTAAATTCCCACCCTACAGTAAACACACTCTTTCAATCACACTGCAGCAAAAACGGCCAGTGAGCCACCGTAAGAAACCGCGGCCCCAATGTACGAAGGCACACACCCCACCTCCTTTCTCCATTCTAATAAACCGCCCTTGGGCCTTGGCTGGTTTTTTTGTTTTGGGGGCTTGTCCCAATGCATTGAAGGGCGGCCTACTCCCTGCACTTTTGTATTTGCATCGTGGACACCCTCATGCCGTTCAACACAAGCAATCCAATCGTGACACACAGCCGTCAGCTTGCCCCACTCCTAGGAGAAGATAAAGATGTGCATCCTCCCCATCCTGGCAGAGATGGGGCCCATCCTGCATGTGAAACAGTGAAAAACAAGATGCAGGGCCTTCCCCCAAACACAAGTGTGGCGAAGATGGCTGGGGGCCTGAAAGACCACTCTTTTTTCTTCCACGGCAGCAGCATTTTAACCTGGGCACACGGCTGCCCAGAATAAGATCACGTTCCGGCCTCTTTGCCGCTCCTTGGCCCCGTGAGTAAGTGCCAGTTAGTGGGGTGTTAAGCAGAGGTGGCCCATGGCTGCACTTTCGGTCTCTTTTCTGTCCTGTCGTCCTTCTTGCTGCCTGAAAGTGGGTGTAGCCATCGGGGACTAGAAGGAAGAAGGCCACTCCCTGGGGAGGGTGGGGTAGGGAGTCAGGGGAGCCTGGGACCCCAAGGATGCCATGGTCACTTCCCTCCGGATGCAGTTTATGTGAGAGAGAAATAAACGCCTATCTTGTTTAAGCCACTGTTACACTGAATTTTCTGGGCCGTGGAATTGAATCCTGCCCTAATTATAGCAGTTCTGTCCCAGAACAAAGTCACCACTGGAAATGGTGGGTGGGTCCCATCTGCTATGCCCATCCACCAAGCCACTGCCCAACGCAAGACCCTAACCATACAAGTCAGCACCCGGGCAGCCTGGTTTCCAGAAAAGCAGAGCCACCAGTTCATCCCTGCATCTGTCCAGCTATTTTGTGAGTCAAGACTCTGTGCCAGGTGGTGGACTGGCTGCTGAGCTGTAAACAGGACGGACTGGGCTCTGTCCTCCCAGGGATGCCTCTCATCTCACAAGGACGAGAAGCCAAGACCAGGGAACGTGATGGGGAGGTAAACACGAAAAGGGCAGCGACAGGGCACAGGGCTGGGACTCGGCCTGGTGAGGGGGCTGACACTGAAGGACAGCTGGCAGGTACGCTCACTTGTCCTACGTTCATCAGACGCACGTTCACGGGAGGAGAGAAGCGTGTGCAGAGGAAGCGTGGCTGCGCGGATGGACGGAGAATGTGCACGGAATCCGGATGGCGGACGCGGAGCCGCCGCCGCGGTGCTCGGAGGGCTCACGGAGGTTCCCGTGGTCTGTCGCCGGGCCACCTCTGCGCCGTGGGTGGCTGCGGAATGTCCTTTCAGCTTCTCCAAGTCTGGAGCAGGCGCGGATGCAGCTCTGTGAGGAGGCACCAGCTTCTCCGGTGGGCGCCGTGAGGACAGACGCGTGGTCCTCGTTCTCCCCTGCTCCGTGTCCCCTCCCTTCCCCAGCTGCCCGCCCTGCTCACCCACAGAGACCTCATGCCCCAAAGCCCCATCAGAGTACCGCCCCCATCCACATCCTCCCAGCTCCTCCGAGTGGCCCCAAGTTAGTACCCTCCTCTGATCCCCCAAACGTCCCCTTCCAGGGTTTCACCTCCCGGCTTCTCCCATGATGGTATAATAAACAAATCCTCTGATAAACCCCTTATTTTTTTGCTCTCGTGGTCATGCTGCTTCCCTATTCAGATCCTTACTACCAAATATCAGTGCTGTGACAATCAAAGAAGGGCCATAGAATCCTTGGGGATTAAAGGAGACTAAAAGAGACAGGACAAGGAAATGCGATGAATGATTCTGGACAAGATCGTACATGCGGGGAGCGGGGGATGTTATAACAAGATTATTGGGACAACTGGGAAGATGTGAATGTGGACTTCACGTTAGATCACAGTAGTGAAACTGATCATCATATTGTGGTAGCACAAGAGAAAATCCTTCTTCTTAGGAGATACTCGCTTCCTGAAGAACCCTGTGGTCTGCAACATAATCCCAAATGGCTCAGCAAAAAATACAAATAATACACATTCATAGGGAGGGAAGAAGCACAATGTGAACTTGTAAATCGGTGTGAAAGGCGTACAGGTGCTCCTTGTAGTATTCTTGCAACTTTTTAAAAGTTGAGGTAGAGTTGATTTACAATGTTACGTTAGTTTCATGTGTACAGCAAAGTGATCCAGTGTGTGTGTGTGTGTATATATATACACACACACACGCACACGAACACACACACACACACACACACACACACACATATGCTCTTTCAGATTCTTTTCCCTTATAGGTTATTACAGAATATTGAGTAGAGTTCCCTGTGCTCTACAGCAGGACCTTGTTGTTTATCTATTTTATATACAGTAGTGTGTATCTGTTAATTCCAAACTCCTAATTTATCCCCCCAACACCGCTATCCCCTTTGGTAACCACAACTATGTCTCCGAGTCTATTTCTGTTTTGTAAATACGTTATTTGTATCACTTTTTTAGAATCCACATATAAGTAATATCATACGACATTCGTCTTTCTCTGTCTGACTGACTTCACTTATCAGGATAATCTTGCAACTTTTCTGAGGGATGAATTTCTTTCAAAACACAAAGTAAAGAAAAACATTTTAAAAGTTAAAAAAAAAATAGGAAGTAGTCCAGAGGCAGGCATGGAGGTATTGCGAAAAGGAGAAGAATTTGGAACTCCTCAAAGATCACCAAGAAGGGAGGTGTCAAGTCTGTGAAGCCCCCAGAAGCTGGGTGACAGGGTCTCAAGGTCCCCCAGGGCTCTGGGCCCCAGCCTCCCCACACAGTGACCACCCCCCCCCCCCCCCCCCCGGCAAATTTGTTTGCCCTGCTATTTATAGAGCAATCACTTTCCTACATAAAGCCCCGAAATAGAAATGTTAAAAGAGCAGCTGGTGCCTCGCGGGAGCCTCATAAAACGTCTGTTTCCAAACAGCTTCCCTCTGTCATAAATATCTTGTAGCTCTAGCTCCCTCCTTCTTTGTCAGCAGGCACATTTGCATAAAAATGGGCCTCGGTTTATTAAGAATTTATCTCTCCCTGCTGTTTACCGCCTGCCTGAAGATGCACAGGGCCCCCTGTGACATGGCCTGCGATGGTCACACCAACCTTTTGCCTGAAGGGGAGGCACAGTGAAGACTGGAAGAAGGGTCTACTCTTCTTGGGGTTCTGCTTTTCTGCATCAATAAAGGAAACACAAAAGCTGACACACAGGCACAGGAGCGAGTTCACAGGCCTGGTCCCTGGGTGAAGACTCGGTGGGGTCTTGGGAGGGCAGCCCTCATCAGCTGGATGGGCAGATGCCTGAGATGGCCTTTAGGGTCCATTTGCTCCCAGACTTCCTGGTGCCTTTTGTCTTTCAGATTTGCCTTTGGATGATGTCTCAGTGTGGGCTGTCATAACAAAATACTGGGCAGCTTAACCGACACTTATTTCTCACAGTTCTGGAAGTCCAAGATCAGGTTCCTGGTGAGGGTTCAATTCCTGGCTTTCAGAGGGCCACCTTCCTGCTGTGTCCTCACATGGGGAGAGTGGGAGTGAGAGAGACAGGAAGGGCACTCGCTGATGTCTCTTGTCTAGGGACACTAACCCTATGGCATCAGGGCCCCACCCTTAATGACCTCTATAAAAGCCCTGTCTCCAAATACAGTCACGCCAGGGGTTGGAGCTACAACACATGAATTAGAGGGTCCACAATTCAGCCCATAAGAGGGGAGGAGGCTGCTGTCACTAACGTCCCCCAAACCCTTCTTTTGGTGACAAATTAAGACTCCCCCATCTCAGCTGCCTTTAGCCCCTGATGACCATCTCCTCCTTGCTGTCAGCTGAAGTCCTCAGTGCCACCAGCCGCTGTCGGCAAAGGGCCTGCCCCGACTGAGGGGACCGAGGGCTGAGACCAGAGGCAGATATGGCTGAAAATGTCCGAGTCACTGTGTGCAGGCAGTGGACGTGTGAGTTCTTGCATGTGAGGAGTGCCAAGCCCCAGCCATGTTCCACCCCTTCTGGACACAATGCAGGGGAGGGACGGCCTCCCTGGGGGCACCGACCGTGGGAGAGCCGCCAGGTGACCCCCAGACTGGGTACTCAAGCGCTCTCAAGGGCTTGCCCCAAGCACGACAGTCCTCACATGGAAATGCCATTCAGCTTTTTTGTCCATTGTTGCATGCCTAACAATTGGGAATGTTTTCCTTGGAACCGGTTTGTAATCCCATCATGCTGTACTTCCTTTGTACTGAACAAGTGTTATTTAATGGGGCCGTTTTGATTGTTTTGGAGATAGGGGCATATTTGGAAAGAGGAGGGGTTTGTGTGAGTTGATTACATTGGCCAGCTTCCTCTATTTTTTCTGGGAAATCCTTCTTCCCGTGTGCATAGATGGTAAGTCTCACAGAAGAACCGTATGACGCGGCATGTGAGACCCTTGCCCTGGGCAGCTTCGCGGCGACCCATCCAGGCCTGCAGCTTGGGGTCCTTGGAGGCCACGGATGGATGGGGTGGAGGCTGCGTCAGTGGCGCCTCGTAAAGTCGTGAAGTCACACTCAGGTAAAGCCGTCAGCGGGAGCTGGCCTGGCTCTTCCGTGCTGGAGACGGGGCATATCAAATTCCAAGTCCGTTCCAAAGGCCTCTTGCTTGCCTGGGTCACAGCGCAGGCGTCTGGGGCCCCTTTCTTCCCTTTCCTTAAACTGCTCCCTCCCCTGGCCCAGGAGGCCTTTCCTCTCTTAGGGAAGGTCAGCCTCCAGTAGAAGAATGACCATTGTTCCTTCGCACGGGAAAAGAGGCCCCCGTCCCCTCTGTCCTTCCTTGCATCCTGTTGCTGGTTCCTAAGTCCCACTGTGGGGCAGCCCGTTTCCCGCACCTGAGCGCCTGCCTGCCCTTCCCCGCTAGCCGCCTGCGCACCCTTACTCTATGTCCCCCGGGAGCCCGCTGGCTCTGGCCACGCTCCCCCCACCCCCTTCCCGGGTTCCAGGCACCCTGTGGGGAAGCTCCCTCCGGGCCCCCTCCCGAACCTGGGCAGCTCTGCCTTCTCTCTCCTCACCTCCATGCAATGTTGATCAAGGCCTAGTATGAAAAGACACACTGTGAATTCCCTCGCCTGTATCCCTTGCGCTTCTCGGCGGCATCACCTGGGATGCAGACGGCAGACAGCTTGCCGACGCGCCTTTGTGGGAAGTGGCTTTCTCCCAGTCTTCATGGCAAAGTGAGTTGTCACAGACTCATGCGGTCACCTGCTTGCTTGTCGGCCTCCTTCCTCAGGAGCTATGTCTTTTGGCCGACTGACACCTAGGCACTGGCTCAAGGGACACCTAGGCTGTGTCCTGCCCCAGCCCTGAGTCCCAAACAAGGAGCTGGACTGGCCAGCTTGGAAGCTGGAATCTAGAGAATCCTTCATTTCTTTTGCAGCCACATTTTCTGTTCACCAACTGGAAGGTCAATTCCTTCTGATCCCTGAAAAAATCTAACAGGATCATTTTCCCTACATAGGAAAACATATAAACAAGGGAGTTGAACCCAAGAAGCTTGAAGTGAAAATGCCAAAACCACAAGATAATCCTGAGAACATCCCCGGCTTCCCTGAGCCTCGTGCTCGTCCGGCTTCTGTCATCCTCTGGGGCCGAGCGACGAGTGAGATCGGGAGGGATGATTCTGAACACAGCTTTTTGCATGGTGGTCCTCCTGTTCTCTGCCTGCCTTAGCCCCATCAAATTCACCAGGAGACAGAGACAACGTGCTTCACAGATCCGTAATTGAGTCTTCCTGGGGTTAGGAAACGACCTAATAAACCCACACTTTTCCCAACTTCAACGGGAAACCTGTAGCATTTCTGTACAGGGATGCAAAGTATAGCTGCTGGGGGGGTGAGAGCTTCCCGGCTTGGGGTCCCCAACTGTTCTGCTCTCTGCTGGGCTCCACCCTGGCCCTAACACCTGAAGCCTCTTTCCTGCTCAGCTCTCACCCCTGTTGCTTGCCGTTGCCATGGTCACCACTCTCTCAGATCCTCCCATTCATCCAGAGCTCACCCAGGACCAGTGCAGGCCAGGGGCTTAAACCACAACCTATGGCATGGTGAGCCCGTACCAATAAATCAATGTTCACCATTGCTTTTATCCAGCCTCTGGTGTAACACCACAGCCTCTGCCTCTCGGGGGTGTTGTGAGGACGAAATGAGATGAGGCACTGAACGCGCTAGAACAGTGCCCAGCAGGCCCTGAGGGCCCGCGGGTGTTTACTGGCTGTGATTGCCCTGCTTGCCCTCCATGTCAGTTTAGGGATGGATCAGAGGTCTGAACACAATGCGTGGCAGCCCTTAAGCGCCCCGTGAGCGCTTGCTACTGTCAGCGGGAAGTGGTGACCAGCCGCAGAGCTAGCTGAGATGACCTGGAGTGGTTCAGCCAGACCTTGGCCTCTGAATGAACAGCCTCATCTTGCTGAGTTCCTGGATCTACCTTACTGGGTTAAAAAGCAAATTCCAAAGTGGTCATGCCTTTGTAAGGTTTACTGATATGAATTAAGTGTGCCCTTTGTGCGCTAATCACCCAGTCCTTCGAAGACTTTCCGAGTTAATGGCTCAGCAATTCCTCCAGATCTGGGCCCCTGGGGCCCCTACTCCCCAGCCACCTCTGTCCTCTTTCCCTTGCACCCAAGGAAGCGCATGGACGTGGAGCCTGGGGCCCCAAGGGGACCCAGCACCCACACACACGCAGACCATACACACACCTCTAGGCTTCCTTCCTCTCAAAGCCAGAGCAGACTGTCCCCTTCTGACACAGGATGTCAGGTCGACTCAAGCCAGAGGCCTTGGGACCAAGCCCCAGGTGAAAAACTACATGGGCTGGAATATTTCTTGGAAACAAAAAAGAGCCAGTGGCCTCTCTGTGACATAAGGGTCAGACGGGAGCAGCAGGGAGATGAACAGGCTGTGTGTCAGGTCTCCTCGACTGAGAGATGCGAGTGATGAGCCCGGATACACTACCCCATGGGTACTGGGCAAATAGAGCAGGACAGACACAGACCATGGTGACCTGCTAGCGATTGTCCCAGGGTAGAGCCTGGGGAGCAGGGGGTGGTGGGAAAAGGGGATGGGAGACCTACAGGTGTGGGCTCCAGGGTCCCAAGCGGCTCAGCACTGACCTGTGTTAGTTATTGGGTTCCTCAGTAAGATTTATTTAAACAAAGGCTGCCCCTGCATTATATTTTTCCAAAGTTGTCTGATCTAGTCTCCTTGGGTTACTTTCTTTCTGTTTTTAAACTGTCCGTTTAGCTTAGTTTTCTGTCCCCCAGATGGGGACTTACCTCCTCTTTTCCGTCAAAATACCTACGATCAATTACATAGACTTTGATCATAAAGTTCGCCAAAACAATAGACACGTGTTCCTGCCTCTGTCCTGTAAACCGAAAACCACACAGGACTGCGCATGTGCAGAATGGTTTTCAAACCTGAGGCTGACACAACTATAGAAACTGTCAAGTTTCTTAGTTTGAAGGAAAAGAGTCCCCATGGGCTGTGCCATTCCCAGACAAGAAAAGTCATTCTGAAGCTTCGCAATCCTTATGGGGCCAATGATACAAAAAGCACACAATTCAGCATCAGGAACCCGGTGGCCCTAATTCCTTATTGTTTAAGGAAGCAAGAAGCCTGGAGAGAGGCCCAGTTACCGGAGACCGACGCTGGAAGCGGGAGACACCTAACATCGAAGGGCGTGTTTTCCTTCTGTCCATGGGTCCCCCCACCCAGGGGCTCTCCGTTCCCCTGGAGCCCTCCCTCGGCCAGGGTGACAATTTCTGCCCCAGCACACGCAGACAACCTCAAAGGAAGGACCTGTGCTTTCTTCCCAATAGGAGCCTTCCCACCACAGCCCACGACTGTCCGATACGAGGGTGCTGGCCAGAGATTTCTCCCTCCACTCGCATCACCTGCTGCTTTTCACGGCCAATCTCTCCAGCGCAGATTTCACCTCTGAGCCCCACGTCCAAATGCCTAGCTTCCTACTGGACAGTGGGTTCTCACACTCGATAGGCCCCAAACCTAAGACCTCCTCCTCCCCAACCCCTCCCCAGAGGATGGGATCTAGCCACCTGTCCACCCAAACCAGTGACCTGAGGGCTGTCCTGATCACCTCCCTCTCTCCCTCACCCCTGAAGGTCTCCAAGTCATACAGATTCAGCCTTAGTAACGTTTTTGTTTCCACCCCCTCCTCTCTACCCTCTGCTGCAACTGCACCATCCACGGCCTCAGCCCCTCCTGTCTGACCTTGTATGTCTCTCCAATCCTCCCTTCTGGCTTGGTTTTCATTCAGCCTCAGTAAAGCCACCAGTGTCCCTCTAAAACAGGAAGCTCTGGTCCTACTATGCCCCAGCTTAAACCCTTCAGTGGCTCTCCCTGGCCCATCAAGAATCACCTCCAGCCTCGCCCTGCCCTTGCTCCTAATCTCCAGCTATGCTAAGTGCCTGTCATTCCCAAATACATCGTGTCATCTCCGGCTCAAGTGTCCCTGCCCACCCTGCTCCCTCCCCACCCGCCCAACCAACCCAGCAGCAGGAATCTCCTCTCCCTCTCAAGGCTCCAATCAGCAGCATTTCTCCCATGAAAACCTTTTCCAGCACCACAGAACCACTATCTCTGTACCCTGCTTCAGGACAAGCAGGCCAGTGTTTCGCGGCTTTGTTTTTTCCTCGTCTGCTCTGCTCGTGATGGACATTTGGGTTGTTCCCAGTTTAAGGCTAGTGCAAGTAGTGCCGCTGTGATCATTCTTATACCCTGTGTCTATAAACTGGTGCATTCGTGCATGCACTTCTGAGGGTATTACCTCCGAGTCTAGGGTTTTCTTTGTGGAAAGATTTTAAATTAAGGATTCAATCTGTTTAATAATTATTGGACTAGTTAAGATTCATATGTTTTTCTTTTGTCAGTTTTTTTCATTGAAGTATAGTTGATTTACAATATGTTAGTTTCAGCTGAAGAGCATATTCATTCATTCATATATATATATATATATATATATATATATATATATATATATATTCTTTTTCAGATTCTTTTCCCTTACAGGTTATTACAAAATACTGAGTATAGTTCCCTGTGCTATACAGTATGTCAGTTTTGATAAACTGTATTTTTTAGGAATTTACCCGTTTATCTAAATTTTCAAATGTATGGGCATAAAATTGTTCATAATATCTTCTTATGATCCTTAATGAAGGTGGGCTCTGTTGTGATGTCTCCTTATCATGACTGACATGGATTATTTTTACCTTTTCTTTTTTTTTTTCCTCTCTTGCTCAATCTTGTTAAAATTTTAGGTTTTTTTTTTTTTAAATCAATTTTATTACTTTTCCAAAGAATCCAACTTTGGGTTTTATTGATAAGTCCTACTTTATATTTTTGTTTTATTACATTAAATTCTGCCTTTATTTTTTTTTTCTTTGGGTTCAGCTACTGGACAATAATTTCCCTGCAGGCAGATATTATGTCTTGGTTGCTATATGTTTTCTAGAGCCTAGCATAGTGCCTGGTACAAAGAAGATGCATAATAAATATTTAGGGAAAGAGATGACAGAAGGGAGAAGAGGAAAAGAGGGAGAAAGAGAGAGGGGTAAGGAAGGGAGGGAGTTGAAAGGACAACAGAATTGGAATATAAACTGCCCATATACCTGAGAGGTTACTTGTAAGATACCTACGTGTGTGTGTGTGTGTGTGTGTGTGTGATATACTAGGGTCCTTTTTTTAAAAAATTTTTATTGGAGTATAGTTGATTTACAATGTTGTGTTAGTTTCAGTTGTACAGCAAAGTGATTCAGTTATACATATAGATATATCAACTTTTTTTTTTAGATTCTTTTCCATATAGGCCACTACAGAGTTTTCAGTAGAGTTCCCTGTGCTATATAGCAGGTTAGGGTCCTTTATTTTAAACAATCTAGTATCATGACTCCAAGTGCAGCTCAAGGTGGGAATTATAAATATACCTAGAGACCCCCAGCATTTTCCCTGGAAGATCTTTATGGTGTATTACTCAGCTTACAGCCCTGAAGGTCCACCATGAATCAGGCCCCACGCTGGTCACTAGGGAGACAAACATGAATAAGAACTTGTTCCTCAGACTTGTGGTTGCCTAGGAGGAGAGGGGTGGGAGAGGGATGGATTGGGAGTTTGGGATTAGCAGGCACAAACTAGTATATATAGAATGGATAAACAACAAGGTCCTACTGTAGAGCACAGGGAACTATATTCAATATCCTGTGATAAACCATAATGGAAAAGAATATGAACAAGAATATATATATATATGTATAACTGAGTCACTTTGCTGTACAGCAGAAATTAACACAACATCGTAAATCAACTATACTTCAATAACATTACAAAAAGAAAGAAAGAAAAAAAAAAAAGAGAACTTGTTCCTGCCCTTCAGAAACTCCTAGGAAAAATCTAGGCAGTTTACAAATGGGCCAGACCCAGCCAGCACATTTTTGTAAATAAAGTTTTATTGGAACACAGCATGCCGTTCACCTGTGGCTACTTTCACACTACAATGACCAAGTTCACATGAACCTCAAAGCAGGAAATATTTACTACCTGGCCCTTTGCAGAAAATGTCCACAGCCCTGCCCTAGGCAGTAGGCCCCTAGAAGGCAGGCCCTGGCCTTGTCCGCCGGGGACAGAAGGGTCCCCAGTCCACTGGTGAACGCTGAGCATACGCATTCTCAGGTCCAGAAGCTCTCTGGGGTTGGCCTCACGGGTGGGCAAGAATCCCTCCTCATTATCTAACAAGTGTGCACTCTTTCCTCTGAGCAAACGCAGCACAAAATCCGGTGGGTACCAGTGGCCTCTTTACAAACGTGTCAGCTCACTCCTGGGGTCAGCACCTCACAGAGACACCTCGTCCAGAGCCCTCTAAGTGTGTGGGGCTCGCCGAGCAAATCCTGAGGCCCAGAAGCAGAAACCAAGCTTCCTGTTGATCAGTGAGGCTGGTTGTATGGGTCCCCACCTCATGGCCAACTTCGGGCTGCACCGCCTTATCTTAAATCAAATACTCCACCGGGAGAAAACTTCGCACTTGTGCCACGACAGTGTTAACAATAGTCTTGGAACTTGTACCCAAGATGACCTCCTCAAAAATGTTTTGTTCTCCTGTTCTGGACATTTAGTGACCGTCAGGGTGGACAGAAAGACGAGGCCAAAGGCCCTGGCCCAGCCCTTCAGCGTCCAGAGCCGCGCCCAGATGCCTGGCCCGGTGCTGCCTGATTTGGGCACCAACCCACTCGGCCACTGGACCTGTCTTTCCTGCAACAGGAGTGTTTGCTTTTCTCTCAAATGGAGATGATGTGTCTTGATGGAAGAACCATGAGAGATATCCATCCTCTAGAAAATGAAGTGCTGACAGCTTACATAGAGTTGTGAACTATTAAAAATTCAAGCTGTGTAAGTCAGCTAAACTGAGAATTTTTGTCGTGGCCCCTTGCTTTTGGAGGGCCAGCCTCAGTGCTTAGTCAGCTCTTAAACAGGGTTTGTTGTTTTGTATGTTTTTGTTTTTCCCTGTGACTATGTGTATGTGCGTGTGTGTGTTCAACTTTTCAAAAACTGTGGTTTAAAAAATAAGTCGATCAGTAAGTGTCAGAAGTGTCTGAGTGAGAGTAGACACTAACAGGAAAGCAGGAAACACAGTCTGTAAGTTTAGAGCGGGGAGGAAACAGAATTTCCATTCAACACCAAGGCGACAGTAGCACACTGATGGGAGAGCCCAGACAAAGCCAAATGTCATTTTCTTTATCCTAATTTATTGATTTTTGCTGGCTGTCGGAAGCGCTCAGGGGAGGAAGCGTGGTGAGTCTCTGGCCGATGGTTTTCATCGTTCTCACAATTAGCGTGGAGGGGTTGCTGGAGGGGAGTGTGTGAAAATGATGGTGGGGATGCACAGGAACCCCAGAGCCCAGAGCAAACACATGTGCGCCCATTCCTTGCACTGCAGTGTTTCTGAAAGTAGCCTATTCACTTACTTGGAAGAGATCTCATGCCAAAGAAAAAAGACATCATCTCATTACCCACCCACCCAGACATCTTGAATCATCAGCCCAGAAACACAACCGTTGCTGGGGGGGGTGCACCCCCAAAAATCACCATCCCCAGAGCACTCGTTCATAAGTCTGTGATACCAGAAATGTAGATCACCGGAGCTGCGTGGAAAATCTCCAGCCGGGTGTGCGACCCTCCTAGAGGTCAGGGAGGCCCAGGTGTGGGTGGCAGGGCGGGAGAGGGGGAGACACTCGGAGTTCAAGGTCAACAGACAACCCTGAGAGAGAGATTTGGCCCCCGGGATGTTCACTGTGCCATGTTTTTTCATGAACACTCATTACAAAACTGAAACCAACATCACAGAACAATGAGAAATCACCAGCCCGTTCCACAAGTTCAGAGCCGGGCACACCAACCGCTTCAAATCTGGAAAACGTTCCGTGTGCGTGTGCGGTGACCGCCCACCGTGGGCTTTCCCAGGCGCCTCTGGTCTCCTGCCTAGGTGCCTTCCTCCCCCAGCCTCACCCCGGGGCAGGGTCACCTCTGGGAAGATGGCTCCTGGACACACGCCATGGCCCTGACTGCTCAGCTGTCCTCCAGGGGCCTGACACCGACTGCCCCTGGGTATCACCACCCGAAGGTCCCACTGACGGTTCCCCTCCGGCCTCCCCATTCCGGTCACAGTCAGGTTAGCCTCTCTTACAGCCCTAGAGTCCTGCCCGTTCGCCCTCAGAGAGTCTCCTTGGTCAGAGCTCCCCTCTCCCATGTCCACTGACATCCACTGTGCGAGGCCCTGTGTGGACTTGGGCTCATCCTAGAAGGGCCTCCCCTCTGTAATGCTGCCCTCCTCCACCACACGCTACAGTGACCTTGTCTCTAGCCTGGCCTTCAGGGACTCCTCAACCCGCCCAGACCACCTTTCCTAGCTTCTCTTGTGTCCTCCCAACACAAAGGCTCAGAATCCTCACTCGCTCCATGAGCATCTCTCCCAAACCCCTTTATTCACGCCATAACCCCACCCAGACATTCCTCTCCCTCTAACCTGCCAGCTCAGCTCTACTTCAAACCCCAGTGCACGTGCATCCCCCGCTCTGTAACCTTGCCACTCGCCAACCGCAACCTCTCCCTGAAATCCCGTGGCTCTCGAATTTTGCATGAGGACAGTGGGACAGTATTCTAAGGCATTAAGAGATGACTGTTTCCTGTTCTGCCCTTCACCAGCTCATTTTCAAATTCAGAAGAAGTTTCCCCTTCCTCAAAATGCTACCTCTCAGATCTCTGTCACAGTAGACACCACACATCTGTGAAATCTGTGATGAGTGGTGACCCTTAGGACCGCCCGAGCTGACCTTCCCCGCCCCTGGCAGTGGCCTGCCGGCCCCTCCCCCATGCCCTAGGGGCAGGATGGCTTTCCCCACACTGCGCACTCCAAGTTCAAGTTCTTGGGTCTCCAGCTCTCAAGGAGACCTTGTCCACCTCTAGCTGAAACAAAACTCTGAAAACCAAAGTGTTCTTGATTTGCAAAAGCCAGGCTGTGCTATTGAGAAGTAGAAGCTTTCTCTTAGAATACCAAAGGGTGGCCTTCACATCAACAGCTGAACTCCTCGAGGTTCAGGTTTATGTGAGAGCCCAGCGGGTGAGGAGGGGACAGGGAATACTGGGTGGCGACAAAGAATCGTTATTTATCTACCCAAAGGGAAATTGTGGGTTAACAGTAGGCAGAAGGGAATCCATGTGAGTACAGCTTAGAAACACTTGGGAAGTAGATGGGAAAGTTCCCTCCTAGGTGCCCCCTCTCCCCTCTCCCCATCCCCTGTCCAGTGAAGATATCACGAAGGAGGCAACGGGACCTTTCAGAAACCCCAGATGCGTGTGAGAGGAGCAAGAAGAGAGGGTTCATCTCTCCCAACCTCATTTACTGGATTATGAATTTTTCTTTCATGGAGCTGAATCTCCCCAAGTAATAAGTCAGCTCCTTGAGGCAAGACAATGGCCCACGTGTGCACAGACCACACGGGCCCACACCCTGCGTGCAAGAGCACAGCAATGTCCGTGCCCTCCATAACCACGTGCGGACTCCTAATGGGGCCCAAGGACCATGCCAGGGCCCGAGGGCTTCCGGAGAGTGCTGGCCCTGCCTGACGGAGGGTCACTTTGGTCACTCCCTCTTTGGTATGGGAGGCAGCAGAAGCGGGTCTGCGTGGTTTCCAGGGGCTTAGGGGGTAGGCAACTGTGCTGACCTGGCCTTATCCCAGAAGGGCCTCCCCACTGTGAGGCAGCCCTTACTAGGAGCTGGAGGGTCTGGATGGCTTCAAGGCTAGAACTGGGGCTGAGCCTTGAAGCGCGAGGAGGGTGTGATATTATTCTTCACTTTCCTCCTTCCTGTGCCCAAGGGGGATGGGTGAGAGGAATCTTAACAGGACTAACCAAAGTCCTGTCTTGCGGGGGGGAGGGCTTCCCTGGTGGCACAGTGGTTAAGAATCCACCTGCCAATGCAGGGAACACGAGTTCGAGCCCTGGTCCGGGAAGATCCCACATGACCCAGAGCAACAAAGCCCATGCGCCACAACTACTGAGCCTGCGCTCTAGAGCCCGCGAGCTACAACTACTGAGCCTGCAAGCCACAACTACTGAACCCATGTATCACAACTACGGAAGCCCACGCGCCTAGAGCCCGTGCTCCACAACAAGAGAAGCTACCACAGTGAGAAGGCTGTGCACTGCAATGAAGAGTAGCCCCCATTCGTCGCAACTAGAGAAAGCCTGTGCCCATCAACGAAGACCCACTGCAGCCAAAAATTTAAAGAAAAATTTTAAAAACAACAACAAGGTCCTCTCTCGGAACCCCCAACCCAATGCCCTGCCCCTATAGCGCTCACATCCCAGCAGCGGCTAATCTTGGCCACACACATCAGAGCCAAGTCTCCTAAGTGTTGGCTTCCTCTCACTCTTTCCCTGATGGGGTCTGGAAGATAAAAGCTTGGAGACCCAAGGATCTAAGTCTTTGAGAGGCTCTGCATTCTTGTACTAGGTCTGGGCTCCCCACAGCCCCTCAGGGCCTCAGATGGTGACTCCCAGCCAGTATCTTGCCAGCCACTCTGTGGCTCATGTGACCTCACAGCTTGACTTGCTGGCTTTGCCCCACGGGCTAGGGGTAGGGCTGAAGCTCCCCTCCACCCCTCCCCGCCCGCAAGTCATCCTGGGCAGGTTGGTGCCCACCCTGGCTCCTCTGTGTTAGATCCAATTTTAACTTTTGAGTTTCTTTTTTGAGCAGTTCTATTTTTTTGGTAAGGATTAGTATTAGGGGTTTTCCAAAGGAAAAAAGAATTACTTATTTTTCTTAAAAGATTAAGATTAATCCTATATTGCAATGATCATAGCATCCATTGGACCCTTTATACATCTAAGTTATATTTGGGGCTCTTAGGGGCTTATTTTTCCCATATCTTGAAACACGTTTGCTACTTCACTGTTACTCATAATTATTCTGAACAATACGAAAAAAAGAAGTAGAAGAAGAAGGATGGAATGACCTAGATTAAGAGGATAATGCAATAGTGAGATAAATCATCACAAATGCATCATTGTCAGTTTTCCTATGGCACTGCCAAATGTACGGCATCATCTTTAAGAAGGTACAAAAGAAGACTGGACATACCATCTTTGTAGCTTGCATTGCACACAGTTGAAAATTGAGACTTTTTCTACTTTTTGTTTATAATGGCAAAGAAAAAAAAAAGGAAGATGTTTCACAACTCTTAGATGAATCAGAAGATGAAGGTAGAGGCAGCAGGTCTCTGTGCTCTAATGACAACGATGAAGTTGATAATATGCACGAAACCTCAGACAATAAGTCTTTAGATAACAATATCTGCGACAAATTTTCTCAAACTCAAAATTTGATGGGTGGGGCTTCCCTGGTGGCGCAGTGGTTGAGAGTCCGCCTGCCGATGCAGGGGACACGGGTTCGTGCCCCAGTCCGGGAAGATCCCACATGCCGTGGAGCAGCTGGGCCCGTGAGCCATGGCCGCTAAGCCCGCGTGTCCGGAGCCTGTGCTCCGCAACGGGAGAGGCCACAACAGTGAGAGGCCCACGTACCGGAAAAAAAAAAAAATTTTGATGGGTGAATTATATATTTTTATGGACCAGAATGAAATATGGCAATATTCCCATTCAATCAGCCATTCAAAGGAGAAAGACTTGATCATGCAATATTTTGTCACAGGAATCTAGACCATTTCATTTGCTAAAAGGATGTTTGGGAGTGTTCTTTCATCTTTTATGATGTCTATGCACTGAGAATTTACTTGCATGGACAAATGTTGAAGGCAGAAGTGTATACAAAGATGACTGGAAGGAAATGGAGAAACTTGTTAGACTGATCATCTTAATTGGTTTATAAATCTAAAAATGAAAATTCTTTGCAATTATGAAGCAAAGAAGATGGCCATCCTCTCTTCCTCAAAATCACATGATATTGAAGGTTTCAATATCATTGAAGGTTTTTTTTCTCGTATTTTGACGATGCGAGTGCAAGAAGAAGATGCAGAAGCAATGACAAGCTAGAACTTACTAGAGATATGTTTGAAGTCTGAGTCAGTGTTTACAGGACAATGTTCCAGACTCATGCATGGCAGCCGCGAGGCAATGAGTTGCGTTCAAAGGGTATTACATTCAACATCAGGAAAATATGGAATAAATATGTAGACTATTTGTGTTCAATTCTAGTGTCTAACTTTCTAGTAGAGTTGTTTTTCACTCTTACTTCTACAGATTATTTGTACAATGACTGAGAAATATTTTTTAAAGGTTCCATTGGATCCAGATGTTAAGCAGGGATGACTACCTTTGCCAGTACATTGAAGGCTTCATAGGTAGAAATTTCCTAATACATATTCTGCAGAAAACCATTTTGTGGCCAAGTAAGTATGAGAAATGTTGGATAAAACAGAATTATGTAAATTTTGAACTGCAGGATTTCTCTGAACATTTAATATGCAAGATGTCCAAAATTGGTTTGACCACGAAATTCTTTTGGGGACAGAATATTTCATGGGACTAGTGGTCTACACAAGACTCAAAAAAATAAAAAACAAAACGCCCTAGAAGATGGAAGGACAGCAAACCAAACTGTATTTATTAGTTAGCTAAGGTTAAATTTATGGAGGCTTTTCCCCTTTTTTAGGGAAAAATTAAAGTGTCAGAACCCCAGCTCCATGAGAGAAGCCCCATAGGAAGGCTGGGGCAAGAGGAAAGAGAAAGGGCTCGGCCCCTAAAGAGGTCAGAGGGAGCTCTAGTGAAAAAGACAGGTGCAGAGTAAGGTTCCCATGGTCTCAGACAAAGAGGACAGAAAGAAGAATAACTTCATTAGCTTTGTTTTGAAAAGGAGGAGCAAGATTATTCTAGAGACAGGGAATACAATCAGACTCTTGGGAGAGAAAAACTCTCTGCCCCGCACAGTTCCCGAGGGAAGGGGACAGGGGGTGAAGGGAAGAAAGGAAAGCAGTGGTTCTATCTAGATCCTCAAGGGAGAAGGAATTTTTTTTTTTAATTCTTTGACACAGAGGCCTGGGTTCCGGCCACCTGGACGTTGCTGATGTGAACTGAACAATCCATCTCTGAGGCAGGGGTGCCTTCCCACAAGAATCCTGCGGCAGGGGCTCCAGCTGTCCCTGCTGGGTACTGAGCCTCCACCACCCCCTTCTACCAGCCACCAGCTCGCTCCACCAGCTGGGACAGCCGCCATGCACACACACTCTGCCTTACCTTCCGACATCCAGCTGAAAGAGTGCCCCTGACTGTCAACGACCAACACCACCACTCATCCCCTGAATCTTCCCCCATCTCCTCAAGGGCACCTCTCCTGCCAAAACCCCCGTGCTCCCTGATCCCACATACCCCCCAGCACCTGACCCCTTTCCTTGCTTCCTTTCAGAGAAAAACTTCTCCAGGGAGTTGTACAGACTTACCATTACCACCTCCTTGTCCCCCAACCCCTGCTTCTCTCCTCCAGCTGCCATGGTCAGGCTCTCGTGTCCCCTTCCTTCCTGAAACAGGGTACCAGAGACCTCCATCACCCCTACAGTCATGCTCAACGCTGTCTTCCTCTTGCCCAAACCCTCTACAGCATTCATGGCCAATCACTCCCTCCTAGAAACACCTTCTTCAGGAGACTTCTACAATCCCACCTACATCCGATGTTTCTCCTACCACACTCCCCACCTTCTCAGGCTCCTCTGTCTCTGCCAGATCTCGAAATAGTCTTTGAATGCCCCAAAGTTCTGACATCAGCTCTTCTCTCTTCCATCTACTCCCAAGACTTTAAATATCATCTATACACTGATGACTTTCCAATTTTATCCCTGTGCCCATCTCTCCCTAAAGCCCTAGACTGGTAAAGTCCAATCGCCTCACTCAGCATCTCCACTTAAGTTTCAAAGAGGTATCTCAAGCCTTAGCATGACCAAAGCCTAAGTCTCAAACCCAACTCAGATCCCCAAGCTTCCTCATTTCAATAAACCATACTGGCTGTACGGGCCACGAACCTAAGAGTCACATTAACTCCTCCTCTCGTCTCCCAGTCCTCCCCTAACATCTAATCCAAGAGTAAAACCTATAGGGTTTCTCTAATATATCCTGTACCTGAAAGCTTCTCACCATCTACCCAGACATTACCCTCGTCCAAGTTACATCGTCTCTGACCTGGACCACTGTGACACCCGGTCAGACAGTCAGCTGCCAGAGTGATCTTCCATTGCATTAATTACAGTACATCACTCCTCTATTAGTTTCTTGTAGCTGCCATGAAAAACCTACCACAAACTAGGTGGCTTAAAACAACAGAAATGTGGGCTTCCCTGGTGGCGCAGTGGTTAAGAATCTGCCTGCCAATGCAGGGGACATGGGTTCAAGCCCTGGTCCGGGAAGATCCCACATGCCGTGCAGCAACTAAGCCCATGAGCCACAACTACTGAGCCTGCGCTCTAGAGCCCGCGAGCCACAACTACTGAGCCCATGTACCACAACTACTGAAGCCCGTGTGCCTAGAGCCCGTGCTCTGCAGCAAGAGAAGCCACCACAATGAGAAGCCAGCGAACCACAACGAAGAGTTAGCCCCCGCTTGCCACAACTAGAGAAAGACCAGGCACAGCAATGAAGGCCCGATGCAGCTAAAAATAAATAAATAAATTTATGAAAAAAACAAAACAAAAAACCAGAAATTTATTCTCTCACAGTTGAGGAGACCAGAGGCCCAAAATCAATATGCTGGCAGGACTGGTTCCTTCTAGAGACTCTGAAGGGGAGACTGTCCCAGGCCTCTCTCCCAGCTTCTGTGGTTGGTAGCAGACCTTCGAGTTCTCGGCTTGTAGACACATCACTCCAATCTTTGCCTCCATCTTCCCACTGCCTTGTCTCTGTGTGACCCTGTGTGTCCTTTTCTGTCCCTCCTAAGGACACTCTCATTGGATTTAGGGCCCACCCTAATCCAGGATGAGCTCACCTTAATCCTTCCCGTAATTCTACCTGCAAAGACCCTGTTTTCAAAGAAGGTCACATTCTGAGGTTTCTAGCGGACATGAATTTTTGAGGGCACTCTTCAACTTACTACAACTTCCCTGCTTAAAGTTTTCCAGTGATGTCCTGTTGTAACCAGAATAAAATCTAAACTCCTGTAAGGTCCCCAGGATCTGGTGCCCGCCCAGCCCTTTGCCCCCTTTCTCTCCTCTCTCCATCCATCCACCCCAGTCCAGCTACATGTGTCTTATTTCTCTCCCTTGACCCTGCTGAGGGATACTTATCTCCTGGCCTTTGCACTTGCTGTTCCTTCCTCTTGAAACACCATTCCCTCCCCCGCCACAGATTTTTGCATGGCTGCCTCTTCATCATTCAGAACTTAACAAAAATGTCACATCAAGAGGCCTTTTCTGACCATTCTAATGAAAGCAGCCAACACTCTCTCCAGCCATTGCTTCATTACTCTTCTTAATCTTCTGTATAGCACATACCTGCATGTGAAATTAGTGTCTCTGCCGATGAACTTGCTATTTACACTCATGAGAAAATAAGGTCCTTGAGTGCAAAGACTCTGTCCTATTTGCTTAGAGCAGTGCTTAGCACATAGTAGGTCGCCTGTGTTAGAAACCGAGGACTGGGGGAGAGGTGGAGGGAGAGATAAATTAGGAGTTTGGGAGCAGCGGATACACACTACTATATATAAAATAGATAAACAACAAGGACCTACTGTATAGCACAGAGAACTCTACTCAATATTCTGTAATAACCTCTAAGGGAGAAGAATCTGCAAAGGAACACATATATAAGGGAAACATATATAAGGGAAAAGAATCTGAAAAAGAATATATATATATGAATCACTTTGCCTCGGGGAACAGGCAGTCACACAAGCCTTAAATTTGGAACTAGGTCCAGTGGGGAGAGAAATGTGGCACAAGGCATTCATTTTGGTGGCGCAGATGACGTAGCAGCTGAAGGATGGCTTTGCAGGTGAGCAGCAAGCTTCCTGGTGGCGGCAGGCGCAGTGTCTTTCAGTGGACTCACCCCTGAGAGCTCAGCCTAGAACCTGTCCTCCCCACCATCCTCCTAGCCATTTAATGCCTTATGATAAATTTCTGTCTTCTTGAACTACTAGAATGGCATCTGTGCTCTGCAGCTGAACACCGATCAAAACATTGCTCAATAAATGTTTGCTGGCTGAGTATGAAACGGCATTTGAAGTACCCCAGGTGTGGGTTTGTGGGTTGGGGGCTTCCAGCTTAGAAATGATCTTATGGTGATTCACCTCTGCCATCATGATTACTGGCTACATTAGGTTCCTTTGGCTGTTGTAACACATTACCAGACACTTGGTAGCTTAAAACTATTCAATTTATTTTCTTACGGTTCTGGAGTCCAGAGGTGCAAAATCAGTATCACTGGGCCAAAATCAAGGTGTCAACAGGATCATACTCCCTGTGGATTCTAGAACAGAACCCATTCCTTGCCTCTTCCAGCTTCCAATGGTTGCTGGCATTCTTGGGCTTATAGTCACAGCGCTCTTTGCTTCCATTTTTACAACGTCTTCGTGTGTGTGTGTGTGTGTGTGTGTGTGTGTGTCTGTGTGTGTGTGTGTGTGTGTGTGAAATCTCCCTCTGCATTTCTTTTACAAGGACAACTGTGACAGCATTCAGGAATCACCAGGATGATCCAGAATAATCTCTCCATCTGAAGAGATATTTTCCAAACAAAATAACATTTATAGGTTACACTTACAGGGATTAGGACCTGATATCTTCGGGGCTATTATTCAGCCTACTACCCTGCCCGTGACCAGAAAACTCTGTTCTTAGATGCTCCTCAGTTATTCCATGGGAATTCTATTATATGTGCCCATATCTCACTTCATCTCCATTTATCCTACCTGTGAAGAACTTACCTAAGGGGAAGAGTAGGGAAGAAGGAAAGACACCACCAGCCAAGGGAACAAGGACAAAAGTGAACCCAGTTTTAACCAGGCAGTCTACACTCAACTGAGAGCAGGAAATGAATACCCAGCTTGCTGGAGCTTCAGCCGGATGTATTCAGCTGTATCTGACAGGCTAAGAGGGAGACCCGTGCTCGGCATGTCCACCCTGGCAGACCGGTGTGTTGGGCCTGATGCACTCTCAGAAAAGGACCACTTCCCAGCTGAGGGCTGATTTTCAGGACAACTACAGCCAGCCTCGCCCACCTATAAGGCCGAGAAGGAAGAAAGAAGGTCAAAGAGAGAAATGAGAGCAGGGGAGTAGGAACAGATGACTGCCTGGACCCAACAGGCTATTCAACAAAGATCAGGAGAAATGAAGAGCTGAAGCAATTATCTGGATAAATTAAGCAAAAATAAAAAAGAAGTGATGGGATCTGGAGACCTTTCCAGCCAATGCCATTTAAGCCATTAGACAATTGCTTAAACTTCCCTGCACCTGCGAGGGCAGCAACAGACAGAGGCTATGGTGGCTCTAGAGGCCTCTGATTATTTCACCTATCTTAGCAGACACCTGACGTTAAATCAAGCCATCAATCAAGATGGAAACACTAATGTTAAGCCAGTACATATAGGATGGATAAACAAGATCCTACTGTATAGCACAAGGAACTATATTCAATATACTGGGATAAACCATAATGGGAAAGAATATGAAAAACAGAATGTCTGTATGTGTGTAACTGAGTCACTTTGCTGTACAGCCGAGATTGACACAACATTGTAAATCAACTATACTTCAATAAAAAATTAAATTAAAAAAAAAAAGAAAAGACCATTCCACCCAAAGCGGGGGCTGGGGTTGAGGGGGGAGATGGGAACACTCATTTGAGCAGATTGTCAGTGTTACTATGGGAAAAAAAGGAGCTGATGAACTGTCCTAGCAAGAACTGTCACCAAAAATAGTACCATATGGGCTGGTGATTGGAAAGAATCATAGGGTTTAAGTTTAGGTTTGGCATGTTTTTGTTTGTTTGTGTAGAGGATAGTTGGCCATGTGAATAGGGAAAGGCCTAGTACGAAGGGAGAGAGTGAAGACGCTTTACCATTCTAGACAAGTATGGAGAGAAATCACACAAGTAAGGGCTTGCTTTCAAGAAGAGGGGACATTTCCTTCTCTGAGATGTGAAAGAAAAAGATAAGGAAAAAGGTTGGTATAAAGAGAAATTAGAGGTGGAGGACCATGGCAGACTCGGCAATTTTCTCCCAATCTTCCCAATGAGGACAAACATACAAGTTACACAAAATACAAAAATCATCTTTCTAGGGGCATCAGATAGTTCACACCACAGTGAAGAATTAGCAAGGCAGGAACTGGGGTAAATGGAGGCAGAGGAGACCCGAAGCTGGAGTCTGAAGATGCTCTTTCTCTGGATGGTTACCCAGCTCCAGATCAGGCAGCAGAGGCCGAGAGGGTAAGTAGCGATTTTCACAGCATCACATGGCTAGCGGATCAGGGACTGGAGTCTCAGGGCCCACCCAGCTGCATATCCAAAGAAAACTGAATCCCTAATTTAAAACCTTTCCACAGAGAAAACCCCAGGCTTGGAGGTACCCTCAGAAATGCATGCACGCGTGCACCAGTGTGCAAGCACGAGAATGATCCCAGCAGCACTCTTTGCACTAGCCCTGAACTGGGAACAACCCCAATGTCCATCAAGACTAGACGGATAAACACACTGTGTCACATTTATAAAAGGAAATACTATCCAGTGGAGAAATTGATAGACTAAGGCTACACACAACAGCACAGTTGAATTTCACACGTATAATGAGTGAAAGGCATCATGCCGTACTCTGTAGTTACGTTCATATGAAGTTGTAAAAACAGGCAAAACTAAACTTTCGCTTTTAAGGACGTGTATTTTGACGGTAAAACGATAAAGAAAAATCAAGGATGTTTTGCCAAGAAAGTCACAATAGTGGTTACGTGTGGCAGAGAGGGAGGAGTGGAGGCCAAGAAGAGGGAGTGGGAAGACCTGCCAGAGTGTGGCACAGTTACATTTGTTGATCTGACTGTGGCAATGACGCTGGTGTTGACTATAAATAAATGATTGAGCTATCCATCTTTGCTTCGAACACTTTTCTGAAGGTATGTTTTATTTTACAGTTTAAATAAAAAGTGATGAGAGGGAGAGAGGATGGAGGAGAGAGGGAGGAAGTGAGGAGAAAGGGATGGAGGAAGAAAGGAGGGAGGGAGGGAGAAGCAAAGAAGAGTGTGGTGGGCTAGAAGCCTATTGAAGAAAGGAGAAAGGTTGTTGAGAAAAGTCCACCGGGCAAGGATGGAAAATTCAAATGCCCAGAAGAATCAGGCAGGTCCTCCAGGAATGAGGTACATTGGTCGGGGGATGGGTGGGCGGAGAGAAGCCCATTGACCCAGAGCGTCTCATACTCAGTATCTGTGCACAGGAAGACCCTCACTGTTGTTGCAGAGACGCTGGCAAAGAGGAGCATGTGTGCCACACGTCAGAGGGGCAGCTGCCGCTCAGTGCCAGAGTGAGGAGAGATCCAGTCCAGCCAGCTCTCCACCTTTTCAAGAATACAGCAAGTCCCCTATGTACGAACGAGTTCCGTTCTGAGAGCACGTTCAGAAGTCCAATTTGTTCGTGAGTCCAACAAAGTTAGCCTAGGTACCCAACTAACACAGTCGGCCAGATGGGACTGTACTGCAACAGGTTTATAATACTTTTCACACAAATAATACATAAAAAAGAAACAAACAAAAAATGAAGAAAATATGTTTAATCTTACAGTACAGTCCCTTGAAAAGTACAGTAGTACAGGACAACAGCTGGCACACAGGGGCTGGTATCGAGTGAACGGGCAAGAAGAGTTACTGAGCAGAGGAGGGAGAGGACGTGGGAGATGGTAGAGCTGAAGGATCCTCAGCAGTAGCAGACGGAGGGCGAGCTGCTCTTTCTTTCACTCACGCTTGACGTGGATGGAACGCACGTTAGCGTCTTTGAAAGTTCGCAACTTGAAGGTTCGTGTGTAGGGGATTTAACTGCAGTGAAATATCTGGATTTTCTTGTGTCCCCTGTTTCTTAATTGTTGATAACGAAATCAAATTATTTTAAATATCATTTCAGTCAAACAAAACCCAGTTTCTGTTCCAGAGGAGGTCCATAGGCTTTAAGACCTCTGCGTGAGGTGCTCAGAATTCAGGGAACCCGTCACCCCAGAGGCACGGCTTTCTCCAGCATCACTCAGTAGCCCCCCATCAGCCGATATCAGACTTGGGGAGTAAAAATGCTGGAAGGCAGAAGAACAAGAGGGACAGGAAATCAAGGGAGGACCTCGTTTGAAGGGTTCCAAGATCCAGAATACCAGAAGGGCCTCTGCACCCAGAGTCTCGTGAGAGATCAGAGACTTCAAGCCCCAGGAGAAAAAAAGCTGAGTTAGAAGAAGTGAGGGAGACAGTTTCAGAATTCAAGAGCTCCAAAAATAAACCCTTGCCTTTTATCACTTTTCTCTTTTTACTTGCTTGCTTTTTTTTTTTTTAATTCTAACAATTCTACAAGCAACCATAAGTGGGAAGAAAAAATAAAGCAACCATAAGTTTTTGCGGAGCTGCTCTGTTCATCCTGCCTTTAGCCCAAAGATTTCCAAGTTAGGCGCACGCCCGCTCTCCCAATGGCCCAGTGGTGGATTCAGACCACAGGCCAAGGCCACAAGCAACAGCCTGGTGCTGCATCTGCTCTGGCCCTAGTGGCTGGCTTCCAAGAAATGCTGGAACAGCGGAAGCAGCTAGCAGGGTGCATAAGAAGTGGTCAGCAGTTGGGAACAGCTGGAGGGAGGAGGGCCAGCGAGCAAATATCAGAGTTTGGGAAATAAGGCTTGGGCTGAACAAAGTTCACTGTTGTTTTCCAAGAAAGCAGGACCTGGTTGAGCCACCCCAGAGAACAGGGCGAGGAGCCCATGAACTGAATGCTGGCTCTCAATTTCCGAGACCCGGGATGCTTGGCCGCCCAACAGTGACCAGCGCCATTGTTGTTCCCCTCAGGGCAGAGGGCAGGCGGCAGCTCAGCGTGAAAGGGGAAAGATGGACAGCCAGTCAAAGCAAGACCGAACTGCAGAGATGGAAGGCAAGATAAAAGGAAAAACAACAAAAAGGCCATTGGTGCTTTCCATGTGCTATATGCAAATTCACCTAAATTCATCTCCCATTAATTAGTGCATCTTGAACACTTAGAGCTGTTCAACCCTGCAGGTACCTACGTTTTGTAGCGAGCTCTCTGTTCCTAGCAGAGCTGGAGCAGAAGCCCAGCTATTCTCTATCAGAAACTCTGCTATGGGAATTCCCCAGTGGTCCAGTGGTTAGGGCTCCGTGCTTTCACTACAGGGGGCATGGATTCGATTCCTGGTCAGGGAACTAAGATGCTACATGCTGCATGGCACGACCAAAAAAAAAAAAAAAAACTCTGCTAAAAGGATGAGAGATTGGACTAGCTAACTTCTAATTCTTAAAATTGTAATTTAGCAGAACTGGATAATGATATCTTTATGACAAATGATATTTTTTCTGAGTATCCATGTGTCACTATTTGAAAGGTACTTAGACAAGCCAGATTGTTTGGCAATAGGTCTGATTATCTGCAATCAGCTGATTGAAGTTCTCAGGTATGAAGAACGGCTTATTTTAAGAAATTAAGTTAATTCAGGTAATAGTTTTATTGAAAAGCAATAAATTCAAAAACAATTAGAAATAAGACAGTTTCCTTTTCAAAAATTCTATACATTTTTCAAATCATTTCTAATAGACCCTCTGCTAAGAAAAGCTCTTTGTAAATTAATAAAATGTTCTTGGGAGTCATTATTACTTTTTTAACTCAAAGGAGTACGTTTATTTATCTAATAGCAGGAGTTCCTGTGCTTTACATGTTTGTATCCCTACAACTCCCAGCCCTGTACCTGGAACATAAGAGGTGCTCATTAGATGTTTGTTGAATGAGTCAGTTGTAAAGAGAGAGCACGTAATGGTCCATTTCTGCCAACTGGCAGTAATAATAGCATTTTGAACACTTACTATATGCTAGAAACCTGTCCAAACAAACTTAATACGTGCTAGTAATTGCTCCAGATCCTTAAGATGTGATTACTGTGATCATCCCCATTTTACAGATGATTCAACTGAGGCTGGTGAGTGGCAGAGCCAGGATTCAAGGCCAGGTCTGTCCCACTCCTGAGCCGAAGTTCTCAGCCATCGTTTTAAACAGAATCTCAATCCTCGGCTCCATGGATACAGTTTTCAGCGCCCTATGTGGTGTGTTCAGCAGGTGGAAACTACAGCGTCGCCCCATGGAGATTGACGGCAGGGCTAAGAAGGCCGACTCCCCTTGGGTGGGCATACAACCTGCCCCACGCCACCCCTAGCTTCTTCTGTCAACGGCCATGCAGCCTCCCCTCCCTCAGGCCCTAGATCACTCCCAGGCCCTTTGTTCTTCCCAGAGCTGCTAGGTAAATTCCTTGATTTAAAATTACGATCACAGGTTGAAGGGCTACTTAAAATAATTTTGCCAAATATTCCATCTCTCTGTGTTGATGAATATGATGGATGAAAATTTAAAGAGGAAAAAAAATTTAAGAATTGGCTTTGTGGAAGACAGAAGAAAAAAAAAAAATCATGGGCTGCATCCACGGCATTTATTTGGACCTGAAGGATTCTCTCGCACAGAAAGCGGCCCAAAAGCTGGGCTTTCAGGAGCCCTGGACCTGGTGGGGAGAGGAAGCCGCAGGCAGGTCCGGCCTGCCCCACATGGAGGGAGCAAAGGTCAGGGCGGGTGTTGGGTGTGTTTAAGCATGAGTCAGAGGTGGAGTAGGGTAGACCCTCGGTTTCCAATTTCCAGTTTCCTGTGCAAGTTACTGATGGGCACTGCTCCCTGCCCGGCCAGCCTTTCACGCGCACTGCTCTGCAGAACAAAGGCGGATCCAGGGACCCATAAATAACCCGGACAGGCCAGGTCTTCCTTCTCTAATTCCAGATTTCTCTCTCGAGTTCGGAAGAGTTCAGCCTCTAAGGGATGCAGGACGCGAAGGCAGACCCCTGCCAGCAGCTGGATCCCCCGAGGCCTAGGGCACGTGGGCTCCTGGTTTCCTCCCCTTGGACCCGCCCTGAGCTCTGGGTGAAGCCTCCGGCTGGCCCATCCTTCAGGCTAACCCGATGCTGCTCAGAGTCCTGGGAGCAGGGTGGCTCCTCAGGTGACCGTGGCTCAAGAGACCCAGTCGATGGGCCATGATGAGTCACAGCAAGGACTCCTGCATCACCCCAGTTTCTGTCACATGAGCTGGACTCCGCTTAAGATGCTTCCCCCATTTTCTGAGGCTTCCTCTTTGCTTGAGAAGTTGGTGGGCAGAGATGAGAACAACCCTGAGCTTTTGGATGGAGGTTAGAGTCTCTCTCAAATTCTCTGGACCAAAAAAGCCCAAGGAGACTCTTCAGCCAGCAGGTGTCCACGGTCAAAGCTGCCTCTAAGCAAGAATTCTAGGCATCCCATAGAGAACATGTGCCTCCAGGGCCACCTTCAAAGCAAACTGCTCTCTAAAAATCACTAGACCTGCCACTGATGGAAAACCAGCCACTCTGGAAACAGTTCCTGCTCGTTGCGGTGCTGCCTGTTTATTCGGCACTGCACCCTTCAAGGACTCTCAAAGGTGACACTTTTCCGTTTTGCTGCATTGCAATAAGTTTGGCCCACTAAGCTTAAGGGGAGCTCCAAGTATGCCCCCCAAAACGATCTTCCACCCAGAGCAAAGCCCTGGGAAGAAATGATTACTCTCAGCCTTTGAAGGCAGGGAGGCCACGAGATGACACACCCAGGACAAAGCATCCCCAGACACATTGTTTCCCCATGGGAGGTTCCTGTCCCCTTCCGAGCCTCAGTTTCCTCATCTGTTAAATGGGCACGATTCTGTGCTCTTCACCAGGTGGTTATGGTGGTTAAATGAGCCCACCCTGCTGGGTGTAAGCAGGAGTCTTTAGAGCTGTTTCCACCAGACCTGGCAGAACCAGAGCAGGGCAGGAGGGGATGGAAGGGGAGGGAGTCTTTGCAGCAGGAATGCTGCGTTCTCTGCCACACCCTCACCCTCCAGGGCTGTCTGCTTTGCTGGAAGGTCTGTTACCAGATCCTCTCCAATGTATGCCCCCCCCCACCATCCCCAGCCCACCCACCATGGGCTCCACTCCCAGGCCCTGCCCCGGGGACTGGTCTGGGAGAGAGCAGAACCAGCTGGGCATGTCTCTCAGGCTGTGGACACCTCTCTCTCCCTCTCTCATTACTCTCTGAAACCCAAGGGTGCCTGAGCAGTTGGCTCCTCCAGCCCCTTTTAGGGGAAAGAAATGTCTCAGTTCCTTTGAGTCTTGGTCACGCTGTCTGCTTTCTACCCACTCACCCAGCGCACACTGAGAGCCCAGAAGGAGCAGCTGCCCAGTGGAAGGAGTATTTTATCACCGATACTGTGTAGAATGACTGGTGCCCAACCATTAAAAATTTTTCAAGCAGAAAACTCTACAGACAGGGACTTCCCTGGCGGTCCAGGGGTTAGGACTCAGCGCTTTCACTGCTGTGGGCCTGGGGTCGATCCCTGGTCAGGGAACTAAGATCCCACGAGCCTCCTGGGGCAGCCAAGAAAGAAGAAAGAAAGCTCTAGAGACAGCGCACCCCTCGTGGCCACACCCGAGTCCTGCCCACCCCGCACCCTCACCTCCTAGGTGACCCCCTTCTCTCCTTTCTTCCTGATGCTCTTCTCACAAAAGGTGCTAAGTCTCTACTATAGGAACCATGGGGAGAGAGACCTGTCAGAACTCCAGAAAAGAAGTTATGCCAGGCCCTTTGGGCCAACAAAGAAATAACTCCTCCCCAAAGATCACCACAGACATCTGAGAAGGGTCCTTGGTGCCTCCTTTCCCTTCTTGAGTGTTCTATTTTTTTTCTTTCCTTTTTTGCAGATGGCTGCATTTAATGAGGAAGTGCTGTTGGCAAATAGGAGAGGAAACCTTCACCCCTGGCCACTCAGGATCTGCGTCCCCATCAGCAGTGAGGCAACAACATTCCTTTGCTCTGCAGGGCGGCTCCATCCACTCGAGTGGAAACAAGTAGGAAAAGCATGGATGATGAAATCACATTTTTTTACCGTGGACAGGTGACTTCCTGCAGAAACTTCTGGAAAGAGAAAACAGAAGTTTTTTCCACCCAGTAAAATGACTTAAGACTTAACTCTGACATCTTGTAGACTAAACGTGTATACCACCTTCCACTCTCCCATTCGGCCTTTCACGTATGTCTCTCATTTTTGTTCTTGTTGTTTTTTGTTTGTTTTTGGCTGCACTGGGTCTTTGTTGCTGCGCGCGGGCTTTCTCTAGTTGCGGCGAGCGGGGGCTACTCTTTGTTGCGGTGCGTGGGTGTCTCATTGCCGTGGCTTCTCGTTGCGGAGCACGGGCTCTAGATGCATGGGCTTCAGTAGTTGCGGCACGCGGGCTCAGTAGTTGTGGTTCGAGGGCTCTAGAGCGCAGGCTCAGTAGTTGTGGCGCACAGGCTTAATTGCTCCGCGGCACGTGGGATCTTCCCAGACCAGGAATTGAACCCGTGTCCCCTGCATTGGCAGGCGGATTCTTAACCACTGCGCCACCAGGGAAGTCCCTGTCTCTTTTTTGAATCTTGTAACAACCTTCCGAGGGAGAGAGGACTTTACAGATGAGTAGATGAAGGCCAACGAAATGAAGGGATTTGCACAGTAAGTGACAGAGCTGGGACATTAACCTGTCTGAAGTCAAGGCCAGTCTTCATTTGGTCACATAGTCCCTCCAGCGTTTCCACAGCACCGTGGGCAACCCCGGTTATCACGGGTTTCCGCTAAAGAGGCCAAAATCCCTCATCAGTAGAGAATTAACACCTTCTTGAAAACCTGGAAAGTGACACTTCTAAAAGCAAATATATTTCCAAACTTTGGGTTAATGATAAAGCTGGGAAAACGCAAAAGACTCCCTGTTCCCTCTCCTCCTTTATCAATATGTGACTTAGATTTGGGTGCCAAGTCAAATTTCTCCAGCACTATATCCTTCACGGTAACTTATTAAAGAGTAAACCAAAGTTTGCTTTAAAAGAAAGGTAAATAGACCCAACTTTCCATACCACGCCGGACCCTGAGTCCACTTCCTGGTTCCCCTGCTGACTCAGGCTGTAATCGGAGATAAGTGCCTGGGGTGAGTGTCCCAGAATCCACGTGCCCTCAGGGATGATGGAGATGGAATTGTTATCCCCAGGGGAGCCTGCGCGCTTCGGCGAGGAAAACCAGACGAAAGGTGATGCCACGGGTGCAAAGCTCTACATGCAGGTAGCAGCTGCCTGTCTCTGTGTCTCGTGGCAAGGAAAGGAGTCACTCCTTTGTCACATTGCCAATAAAACCCTGCCGTTCTTTGACTCTGAACTCACCCATAATTATTGGGAGTGAGGTGGGAAGGGCTGCACTTTTGGACTCAGATGGCAAGGAGGATAAGAACAAAGTTGGCACAGAGTCAGCTCTAATCACACAGGGAGCATTTTCAAGGAAACAAATAAAAATAGCCAGAAATGGGTCAGCACTGACACGGAGGTTAGAGACAGGAAATTGGGGCAGAGTCCTGGGTAGAGGGATAGAAGTTTTACTTTACAAATTCAGACTGTCTTTCCCATCTGATTCCCTGTTTTCCCTTTTTTTCTTCTCCTGTCTACTGGATGCACAGGAAACATACACACAATACCCACAATGAAAAAGAACAGCGTGCTATTGAATCCTTGATCCATCTTCTCAATTCCAAAACTCTCTCCCTTTTCCTGAGGCTGAAGAAAAAAGATACTCAAAAAGAACTCATTTGACAGGCAGGCACGCAGGAGAAATGTCATAGACCCTTTACCTGTCTTTAGGGTTTCTGCAATCTCCGTGCATATTGCTGACGGGAGAAAGGGCAGCAAACGAGAAGAAAAGCACTTTGCACTGAAGTGATCGCTCTTCCCAAGCAGCCTCACTTACACCAGCATCCTTCCCATCACTGTCCCAAGGGGCCTGTGGCATTCCATGTGTCACACGTACAGTAGACATGCACGTGTGTGTGCATATGCACACAGATGATACATGCACACACTCACACATATGCCCAGCGCTCATGCAGATCCACAGCACACAAGCACACACACAGTATACACACGGTACCCATGCACCCATGCGTAACCCAGAAGGTGGTTCTTGCTCTTACTGTAACCTTAAGATTTTGGCAGTTCTCGTGAGCTCCCACACATGGCAGGATCACATTTCCCCGTGGCCTCAGTGACGTGGCTGGGGCAGATTTATTGGGCTTACCAGAGAGAGAGAGAAAGAGAGACAGAGGGCAGAAAAGTCTGCTGTGCGATGATCCCAGGCAGATTCATCAGGGCCGAGACAGAGGGATCCGCAAGACAGGTTCCTTTGGTGAGAACTGGCAAATACTTGACTGGTCATTTGTTGGAGCACTGAAGCATACACTTCTTCCAAATGTTATCTCCTTGGAATTCACCGAAAAATAAAAGGAATCTGGGGGACTTCCCTGGCGGTCCAGTGGTTAAGATTTTGCCTTCCAATGCAGGAGATGCGGATTCGAACCCTGGTCGGGGAACTAAGATCCCACATGTCTCGTGGCCAAAAAACCAAAACATAAAACAGAAGCAATAAGGTAACAAATTCACTAAAGACTTTAAAAATGGTCCGCATCAAAAAATTCTTAAAAAAAGAAAAAAGGAATTTGCAGGCTGAGCCCCCAAACACAGAAAACACACATACATGCATGCACACACGCAGACATATATATACCTACATACATGCCTACCCAGAATCCACAAGGACTCTGAGAGGAATTGGGGTGTGGAGGTGGGTTCCCCTGGGTTGCCCTCTCTCCCCACTGCAGGCAGAACACAAGAGGCAGCCACCTAAAGGCAGGTTCAGCGGGCCAAACCGTCACGCCCGAATCCCCTCCAGGACAGCCAGGAGAGCAGAAGCCCTATCCTAACGGTTTTTGTTTTTCTGGCTGTGCCACGTGGCTTGTGGAATCTTAATTCACCCACCAGGGATCGAACACGGGCCCTCGGCAGTGGAAGCACGGAGTGCTAACCACTGGCCCGCCAGGGAAGTCCTGAAGTTTGTTTCTAACGCAGCATGTTTTCTGGGGCAACAGAATTTTCCGTGCGGCGGTCAGTTAGCTGTGTCCCAAAGGAATGGCGCCTGTTTGCATTCATTTCCGAACATGAGCACGGGTCCCGGGAGCACCTGTCCAACTGAGCCTCCCAGTGTTTGGTTTCCAAGAGCAACGTAGCATTTACCTGGGGCTTGAAATTCCCAGAAGGCCCAGGATATGGAGAGGTTTCAGACTGGTTTTCTCCAAATCATACCGTTTTTTAAAGGTCTGTTTATTACGAAGCTGGCCTCAAAGCAGACTGATCAAACACAGACCCACTGAAAAATCTGCAAGAATTGACGATTTTTTTTTAGCGTGGGGTTTTCAGGGTGGGATTTCTGGGGAGTGGGAGGGAAGCTACCCAGTCAAGATAAACTCCTGAAGAGGCAGGGCAAAATTCCCTTCTCAATTACCAGCTTTTTGGTTTTTTTTTAAATGACAAAGTCACACAAGAGAGGAAATGAAAAGGGAAATTTTTAGACTTCTCATCCGTCCAGAAAGCCCCGGGTCTGTTTCAGAACCCCGTCAGGGTAACTGTCGCCTGCGGTCACAGCACTGCAATCCCAGGAGGCCTTGCGTCACTGGCCATTATATATCAATAAGGAACTACAATCACCAAACCACAAGCCAGCTTCTTTTCTGAGCCCACATGTTGCTTTAGAGGGTTTTTGAACAAGAGACTTTCCTGTTTTTGAAACCCGTGAATCCACAGGTCTTACAGGTTACTCAAATGATCTTATCACTTGCAGCACCCACTGGCATGGATTTCAAAACTGCCTCTGCCAGCCCTGCCCTCCCCTCGCTCCACAGACATCCATTTACTCACCAGAATCCTTATTTACACGATCGTGTTGCCAACTGCTGACACAGAAGAAAAACATACTAGTTATACATTAAGCTGGACGGTTAAAGTATCTGTGCCACATCCTATCCAAACGCTATTTATCCACTGACCAGAGGGCAGGATAACCACCCTGAAGAAAACCCAACAGAAACTGTTTTGCGGTCAGATCACTGCTCCCTGGTACAGCCATACTATTATTCATGCAAACACACACACACACACACACACACACACACACACACACACACACACAGGCGGCGGGGCGTGGGGGGGGAAGTAGTGGAAGAAATCATCACAGTTCATGGGAAACGATTATATTCATCCCAAGATGTGCGGCACATCTACTGGAAAATGTTAACTACATCCCAAACCACCAAATGAAGCTGCTGTCCAGATTGCTGGGAAATAAATGCAGAAAACTGTGAGGAGAGGGCTCCAAGGAACCTGGGTGAAAGATGTAAACCATCCAATCTCAATCCTCCATGGTATGCAAGTCAGACTTGTTTTTCTCTTGAGCAAACAGAAAGACTCAGATTACAGAGTGCACTGTAGAACGATGAGCTAAATCCACAAACAAACGTCTCTCTTTCCTGCTCAGCACAGCAGCTCGAGACAGATGGGCCAAACCTAACAACTGCCCTTGATAGCCATCTCCTGGTTTAACTTCTACCCTGGCCGGGGGCCACTTGGCATTGCTCAAGCACTGCCTGCAGAATCCATCCTGAGCTCCATTGCTAGAAGCGTCTACCCTCCAGGCAAAGACCTGAAGCTACCAGAGGGCTTCTGGAAGGTGGTGCAGGTTCTGCTCTCAGTAACTGCCCAATCAGAGCGAAGATGAACAACAAAAACTTTATTCTGCAGATGCACCCAGTGACTCTAAGCTGACTTCACAGAATCCACACGGCAATAATGAATCTAGCAGCCACTTATCTAACCTCACACTTTTTGGTCTTTTTGGGTTAGAATCAACACTTAGCTCATCAAAAACACCACACGTCGTCCAAAAAGAACCTGCTCTCGGTTTGAGAGTGCTGGTGTTTTGTTGATCTTATTTTGTTTTTCTGCATTCCAATAAATCTGCTAGCACTGAAATGTAGGGATACACACTGTAAGGCCATGATGCTGTGATTTTTATGTCTGAGGGAGGATTCCTTAAAAATATTAAAAAGTCTCTGTCTTGTGAAACGTTGAGTGTGAACAAGGCGCTACCGAAAAGTGTCAGAAGTAAATCTCTCAACGATTATGACGGGTCTACTGTGGCCTAGCACAATGCATCCTCAGGGGAAAAGACAATAAAATCAAAGAATTCCAGAGAATTCCAGACTTCCCACACAGGCCGAGTAGATATTTTTCATTGTAATCCTCACTGGCAAAGCGTCTACTACGTTTTATGGAAAGCATCCTATTCTTCAAAAATGTTTTAAAAATAATCGCTTTTTCTTTCCTCCTCTGGAAAAGCCATGGCTATAAAACGAACATAAACGTTGAACAGTTTTCCGATCCTTTCAGACTGTGGTAATTTAGGACTCTTAGGCCTAAACAGTCTTGCCTGACTTACAGCATGCTAGACAATTACCCAAGCACCCTCTCACTTTGGCTGTGTGGACCATGGCTCTGTGCCCTCTCCCCAGGGGATAAACATTGCCCAATGAGGAAAATGTTGCCTCTCTCCTTTTACATCATCCCAGACACCCCATCCCCAGGCAGAGGCCACCAGGCCCGCCTCCAGGACTGTATGTTCCCTGCTATCCTGGGCCTTCTAGCTCAGATGCCAATGAGGGCACTAGGTAATGGGTATTTTTGACAAAGGACACTCCCATCACTTAAAGGGAGTTTTCCATTTGGGGTCATTACCAACCCCTGTCCACTCAGACCAACAAAGCACTGAGGAAAATAACACGTATGGGCAAATGTAAGATGTCGCCTTACATTTGTGTCTGTCAAAAGTTCCTCGTAGTATAGAGTGCTCACCTGATTTCTTTATTTTGAATAACAAAATACCTTGAAAGGCATTCAATCAATACAAGTCTGGGATGTTCATAGAGGTTCCCTAGAAGAAGTTGTATTTTTGTTAATCAAAGAAATTTAGAAGTTTTTGTAGTTATTCTTGAAGGTCAACCTCTAGTTTCAAGTATTAGATACTGTAAGCAAGTCTTTTAAAGCTCATTTTTAAAATTTTTTATTCTGAAAATTTTTAAATATATCAAAAGAAGAGCATATAGTAAAATGAAGCTCCGTATACCCACTGCCCAGATCACTAATTACCCAGTTTGTTCCATATTTGCCTCACTGGTCCTTTTTTTGTCTTTTATCTTTTTCTCCTTGCTGAACTGTCGCAAAGAAAATCCCAGACCTCATGTCATTTCAGCCCTTCATTTCATCGTTAAAGTGCATGAACACTTCCTTACATAGCCACAACCCCATGAAGGTCCCTTTTTAAATCAGGACAAGAAGAAGTCAGCTTTATCACAAATAGATACTGAGCTTGAGATAACATTTCCAGAGACTGCAACATATAGACTCAAAAATACGCGGGCAGAAGCAAGATGGTGTGTCCTGGAAGACTGAGTGAGATTACTCAAAAGGGGGCTCGAGTGATGACGAAGACAGGTGTGATGAAGAATGTGGATAATGAGTAAAAAAAAAAGGCAACATTCTAAATAAGTATATTTATGCATCAATTTAAAATAGGCATATAATTAAATCAAGAAATTAAATTTTATAACTAAAATTTGACTATTCCACTTGCATCATTAAAAGCGTACATACTCAAGCCAGCCAAGAAACACACACACATACACACACACACACACACACACACAACTTTTGTAACTTGCTCATTGGGAAATGGGGCATTGCCTCATATCTGGAGTTGCATATATGGTATCTTCAACCCACTGCCTGCCAGCCCTGCCAAGACTACTCTTCTTAACGAGAGCATTTCTACTAGCGTCTGCTAGACGCCAAGCACGACGCCGAGCCCTGAATACATAATGCCCCTTATGTGCGTGCCAGCCCTCCGAGGGCATCCTGCTAGCCCCTCATTTTCAGAGGGAAGAAAACTGAGGCTTCAAGAAAGTGAGTTATTCTCCCAAGGAGAAAAAGATGGAACGTAGTCCGTTGTATGCCGCTGCCTCTGCAAACTCTTCCTTCTCTCCCTTTCTCCAAGCAGCCACTTTACTTTAGAACCACCCTGAACCACGTGGTAATACCAAGATTTCTATTTTATACTCAAATGAAGGAGACCTGGGAGGCTGGGAAGAGGGTTCAGTGCCTGCGTGATTCACAGTATAGCCATCACTCTACCTGTCGTCGCTGAATCATTGTTTCTGGCTATAATAGTCGGGGGATAAACAGTAGATGACGCCACCAAATGGTCTTGCTAATTCCGCTAAGACAACAAAACCAGCCAGAGCATTTGCAGAAAGGCTTGGCTGGATGAGCGGCTAGATGCTCCCAAGTTTCCGTCCTCCTCTTTCTGTGCTCTGGTTGCTTTTGCCCCCTTGATGAGACATCTTCCCATTCAGGGAATCCTTGCCTGGTATCATTCCTTAACTGTGGGGTGATCCCCACCAAACCATTTAACCTTTCTTTACTGCAGTTTCTTTATCATTAAAATGCGATGTTTGAGGGCCACGGCTGCAACAGCCAAATACCATTATCCAATTAAGGTGAAAAGCACCGTATAAATGCTATAGAGGCTAGAATTTAAATAGTCACATATGGTTTCATGAAAAGCACTCCAGTGCATCAGCTAACAGTAAAAACATGCAGGAGTGAAATGATCTGGCTGGAAATGAACTGCAAACTGATAAACATTTAGTTGCTAATGCCGTGTTTATTATTTTTTTACTAGGATAAAAATTAACTTGGGCGGCCTTGGCCAGAACACAGATTGAACCGTACCATCTGGGTAGTGGAAACGGTATTTCTTTAGGCTCCGGTTACATGCAGGTTACCGCTGCCAGCTCCGATTTTATTTGTAAATAGGCCCTGGCTGTCCAGACAACAGAACTGGGGGAACCTTCTGGGAAGCACAATCAACCGAGCCAAAGTACCAAAAAGGTGTACCAAAAAGGTGTACCAAAAAGGTGTACCAGGGCTTCCCTGGTGGCGCAGTGGTTGAGAGTCCGCCTGCCGATGCAGGGGACACGGGTTCGTGCCCCGGTCCGGGAAGATCCCACATGCCGCGGAGCGGCTGGGCCCGTGAGCCATGGCCGCTGAGCCTGCGCGTCCGGAGCCTGTGCTCCGCAACGGGAGAGGCCACAATAGTGAGAGGCCCGCGTACTGCAAAAAAAAAAAAAGAAGGTGTACCAAAAAGGTGACTCTCTGGGGGGAGCTTAGGACACAGGGCCGCCCCCGCCATCCTCGGTTGTCCCGCATTTCCCACGAAACAGGTTGCCACACCAGCCGGGGAATTGCCTTCCGCCTGAGAAGCCGCCGCAGCCCGAGAAGGCAGCGCGGGCTGCGAGGCGCGCGCCTGCGGGCAGAGCAGAGAGCCCACGTGGGGCGCGCGCGCGGGGGTCTCGGGCGAGCGCAGGGGCGGGGCCGGGGCTCGGGGGCGCGCGGGGCCGGGGCCGAGGGGGCAGGCGGGGCGGGGGGCGAGCCTGAGCCAGCTCCGCGGACGCCGGCCGGGCCACGTGACCGCGCCCGCAGCGGCCCCAACTGCAGATGTCGTCCCCCTCCCCCGGGCACTCTTCCAGCAGCCGGCGAGCAGCTGGATCAGTTTACTTGCGCCCCAGCGCCCTGCACCAGCACGGGCTGAATTATTACTCATGGAAATCCCCTGCGTTTCAGGAAATCAGGTAGCTTTCAAACTCCCAGCAATGAATGGCCCTTTGGGTCAAGGGAGAATAGCAGACACACACACACACGCACACGCACACGCACACGCACACACACACGAAAACAGAAACAAAACAAAATAACAGACTGCAGGCTACAGGTTTCAAAACAGGCTGTTTGGTTTCTAGTAAATTAGAGGGAGTGGGCGGTTGAGGTTGGGGAGTGTGGTCTTCTTTGACGTCAGCAAGATGCTTCTCTCCCCATTTTCCCCTGCTTTCCCTCCTCTGTCTCTTTGGCCCGTCCACAGCCTCGTCGTCTTCCTCCCTCCTTCCCTCTCTATGTCAAGGAGACAGATGACATAGGGTAGCTCTGGAAAATTGCTCAGAGCTGTGCAACGGAGCTCGCAGGCTCAGAAAGTTCCCACATTCTCCAAAATGAAGGCCGTGGGGTTCGGCGGGTTGCGGGGTTCGGCGGGTTGCGGGGTTGATCGTCTGCCGCTGTCTCAATTAGCCGGCCCCAAATCCATGGGACTCAGACAAGGAGGGGAAAGACGGCTGGAAAAGCAGCAGCAGCCCTCACCGGCTGTTCATTCCTCCCTTCATCTCGCCCGATTAGCAGTTCTGTCTGAGGGAACATTCCTCCTATGGCAAAGAACACATTCTTGCCTCCAGTCAGCCTGAAATAGAATCCTGGAGAGCATGCGCTGCTGCAGCTGCATCCCGAGGCCCAGCCCCCGCTGCTGTGCAAGGATTTCTCCAGCAGCCCCCCGCCCCCGGCCCCGGCCTCTCCCCTCCCAGTTGTTTTTCCTATCCTCACCCAAGACAGCAGCAGCTGTCCCCAGGTTGACACAGAACTATCTCGAATAAGCGTTCCAAGGCTAGGTAAGCATTTGTAGCCTGACCCTGCTATCTTTTTATTTCCCCTTTAAATTGCTTTGGAGGGGGGCATTGTTTCCAAAAGGGCAGCTGTGTCCACTCCACTGCAGGGTCGTGCCCACAGTCACATGGTGAGTGTTGGTGGAACGGGCAGTTCTCTGGGTGGCTTGTAATTGTCATGTAGCCTCAGCTAGACGGCTTGCTGTAACACTGTAAGTCAACTCTACTTCAATTAAAAAATAATAATAATAATAAATAAAAAAATAGAAAATAAAATGCAGATTCTGATGCAACAGAGGAAAAAAAAAAGACTCCTTGGTTTCTAAAGTAACCTGACTCTCATTCTTTACCCAGGCGGCTCTTGAAAAGCAGAAATCTGTCCCAGGCCTCACATCAGGAAGCATGGCTCCAGGCAGGGTAGGGTAGGGAGCAGGCCCCAGGTTACACGTGGGCCTGATTTTCTCCACCAGGCTTGTGGTGGCTCCTCCCTCCTCCCTTCTCTGATCTGGAGAGCAAAGGCCTCAGAGGACCTTGGAACAGGGAGTGCTTTCTAAATCAGAGGCTCCAAATGCTCTCTGCCGGCGCTGAGTTCCGTGAAAAAGTCTACCGGCACTGAAAAAATACACGCACAAAAAATGGAGGGCACGTGCATCTATCTCTTCAGAAATTAGCCGTGGAACCAGAAAGACTAAAGACCCTTTCGTGTGTGTATTTGGGGGGCGGGAGGGGTGCATGGGAGTGTCACAAGCAGGTGACAGCACTTCCACAAGGGCACAGGCCCAGCGCACAGATCTCTTTGGCATGAGTGTTGGGAGAATGGATGAATGAGCAAGGGAATGAATGAGAGAAATGAATCTGGGACACAAAGAAAGCAAAAAGGAGCCCAAACTTTCTGGGAGGTGAGGAGGGGGTAGAGCATGTCTGCCAGAAAGAACCATTTGGTCTGAAGGAGAACAGACTTCTAAAGTGTAAACACAAAACGGATTCTGACGCAATAAGTGACAGTAACATTAGATGACATGGATTCAGCACGTCCCGTGTTCCAGATGTTGCCAGTGTCGTACACTGGCTTAGTCTGCGTGGCACCCTCCAGAGGTGGGAACCAGCTGGAGAGTCTGTCGGCTCTTTGGAGCACCAAGGAAGAGACTCCTGGACCCAGAGGGCTTAAGAGGACCGGAAACAGACCCAGCCAGTCCAAAGCATCCCAGGCATCTCTTCAAAGTCGGTCCAACCTGCCTGCCTAGTCTGGCCTCCACTGGCCACTGCTGAGAGAGGATGCTCACTCTCCTGCCGACTCACCGGAGCGGAGACCTCTCAGGCAGGAACGAGATCTGATCTCTAGGCAGCAAAAGCTGGTCTGCCTCAACTCTGCTGCTCCCTCCTTCTCTCAGAAACACCAGACCTTCCGAGGAAGCCTCTGAGGCTCACTGACGCTCCCTCTGGGAACACGCCTGGCCCTGGCCTTGCTGGGTGACCTCTGGGCCCTCGGGGAAGCACCCTCCCACATCCTGGGACATTTAGGGACCCGGGTAAGCAGAAGTGATGCCACGGGGCCCCTCCTTGGGGGCCTCAGGGGGGCCTCTCCCACCTTTGAGAGAGGAACAAGAAACATAGGTTTCACCCAGCTGAAGTGTGTGTGTCTAGAAGTTCTCTTTTATTACATGTAAGCAGGCTCTCCATTCAACGTCATCACAAGGATCCTTTTCTCCACCTCTCGCTTCCACTGTGGGAAACACACCTTCTTCATCTTGGGCCACAGCAGGGGAAGCCTCTCGTTCGTGGTCTGCATGTTGCCTTACTGATTGCCTCTCTTTTATTCCAAACGTGCCGTATAGTCCTGGTGCCAGAGATGCACCCTTAATAATGCAGTCCTGCGAGGGCATAATTTGAAATCTCATCATCTCAGGTAAAATGATTCCTGGACAGAGGTGGGTTGGGGGAGGAACTTGAACCGTCTGCTTCCTTCTGGCCACCAAGACAGAGCAAGGTGACTGTCCACCTTAGCTTCCTTTCCACTCCTCAAGCACCCTAGACACCCCCCCCCCCGCCACACACACACAAACATCCCGACAGCTGGGATTCCTGTCACCCGCCCTTGGACACTCCATTAAAACTTTGGACTAGCAGCAGGTCCTGGAACACTGCTCCGTAACTCAGCAGGTGTGTGATCTACCTAAACAAAAGGACAGAACAGTCAGCCACTGCCAGGTGGTTAAGCAAGGGCTTTGTGAAGCTGTTTGGCTAACAGCACACAGAGCAGTCTGTGCTCATGTAATGGGGCAAAGATGAAGCAGGTGCCCTAGAGTCCTCCTGACACAGCAAGTTGCCAGCCTCCGCTAAACACACACACACACACTCGTGACCTCCAGTGTCCCTGAAAAGATGGCACAGGTCGTGGCCAGTGTATGCTCCCCACAGCCAGAGATGCCTGGCTCCTATTCTGGCTAGCTGCTCTCCTGAGTCTCGGGCTATTCTTCTGTAAAGTGAGGATAGTAATGCCCCCTTGAGGGTTGGATACAATGCATATAAAACTTCAGACTTAGAGTAAGCCCTTAATAACTTGAATCCAGAACAATCCAAAAGTGTCAGCAGCAGCAGTTGTCATTGTGGCTGGGTGCTAAAGACAATATTAGCTACAGTGGACGGAGCAGTTTTTATGAGCCAGGTGTGTTACATGCATTCTCCCATCTCGACTCACACTAGCCCTGCAAGGTAGGTTTTATTACCCTCACTTTACAAATAAGGACTCTGAGGCTCAGAGTACTTAAGACACTTACCCAAAGTCACACAGCCAGTTAGTGGTAAAGTGATGGCTTACATCAAGGTAATGCATGCTTCAATGCATGCCGGCCCCAAAGCATGCTCCCTTCTCAGGGCTGTGCTGCCTCTTGATGCAGTCAGTAAAAGCGGAGCTCTGCTCTCTTTACAGGGCAACGCAGAGGAAATGCCAAGTGACTACGCAGAGGGCTGCAGCCTTGCACGCGTGGTGTGTGTGTGTGTGTGTGTGTGTGTGTGTGTGTACACATGCCCTCGGCCAAGGGCCACACTTTCAGCCAGCATACTGGTCTGCCAAAGGCCTGTCTTCAAATCCCGCCTATTGAAAAGCTCATCTCTGATTTGGCAGGACAGGCCCTCAGCCTGGAACAAATGTAGGAAATAAACAAGGGCCATTCAAAAGGACTGAGATTCAAATGGGAAGTTCCTACACAGTAATAAAGCTCGATAAACCAAAGAGCCGAAGGCCTCAGAAAGCGTCAGTAGACGTTCAGGTAATGATCCATTTATTTTACGTCGTTAGTAAGGGGGGGCAAGGGGTAAATCCAGTTCCTGTGTGGGCATCCTCGTCCCTTCTCTGAGGGCAGCGCCGACAAGCCTAAAAGTGTTGGCTTGCACAGAGAGGTCACCCCTTGGGGAGCCACGGGCACCCGTTGGTGAAATATACCAGAAATGTGTCCGTGGGACAAGCAAGTTTTAACGCACGGACTCTGAATGATGAAAAGCACCCTTCTGCTCTTTGTACCTTCATACCCACTTCAGTTTCTCAAAGACGGAGACTTCTTTTGAGCTTTTCCTTCTTGGCAAAGCCACACTTGTTAAGAAACCAGTATCCTAGAAACCGAAGTGGCCTTGGATGTCATTCTCTGTTGTGGCAGACTAAACTTTCCTTGCTGCATCAGACCCCAAAATATATCAACTGTGAGTCACACACCAGCAAAGGGGCCACTATTTGGAAGAGAGATAGTGTGGTGATATTTAGCAGTGGCTGGATCCTAGCAAATGTCAAGTGTTGCCTAATCACAGGGCATATTCATATGCATTACCTTCCAGATTATTGCTTGGTAGCTCTCGGGGTGGTTTCTTAACTGTCAATATTTACAGAACCAGGCATTAACAACGCAGGCCAAGTGGGCTGGATGTCTCCAAGGATGAGTCATGCCGAATAAAGCCTCCTATCTCGGGGCCACTGCTCCCTCCTCATTGGCTGGAGCGAACTCTAGTCATGGGGTTATTGAAAAGCATGTGCAGGGTTGCGGGCTCTGTTCGGTTCTCTGGAGGAACCAACATTTATGAAAACAAAGCATGGGGGGAGAGGGTGTGGGTTTGAAAGCATATAGAGCTGTCTTTTTTTGTCTGCTACCTAATAAATATAGCGCTGGGGCGAGGGGGAAGTGGCAGAGAGATGGCACCGAAGCCCAAATCAGTCTCCACTTGCAGCAAGACACATAATAAATACCCTTGAGTGACACCCAGGCCTTGGCTGGAGAAGGAAAAGTCACCTGCATCACACCAGACACACACCAAGAAAGGGGGTGCCACTGGGCTTTGAGTGAGACTGACCACCACCACTGGCTTCTTATTTGAATAAGCAAAGTAGACCATCGCCCAACCAGTCCAGGTAGAAACCCCCAGCTCCATTCAAGCACTGGAAGACCTTTCTTTGGGTTTTGAAAGCTTAGGTGTTCATCACGCATTTAAAATGCAGGTCAGGAATTCCTTGGCGGTCCAGAGGTTAGGACTCAGTGCTTTCACTGCCGTGGGCCTGGGTTGGATCCCTGGTCAGGGAACTAAGATCCCACAAGCTGCATGGCACGGCCAAAATTTTTTTTTTTTAATTAAAGTAAAATGCAGGTATCCTCTGGAGTTGGGCACACCTAAGGTCTCATCACGTAGATGCTTGGTGAGAAGCAGGAAGCAAGAGGGCAGGAATGGAGGGCCAACCAAGGAAGGAGAGCACTGCAGGAGGGAGTGGGACAGTCTTGCTTTTCCAGCCCTCAGACCATCCTGGAAGATGTTTGCCTGTACGTAGAAAAGAAAGGAAGCTTGTTTGCACATCAACATTAAATGAAGAAATGGCGGGCTTCCCTGGTGGCGCAGTGGTTGAGAGTCCGCCTGCCGATGCAGGGGACGCGGGTTCGTGCCCCGGTCCGGCAGGATCCCACATGCCGCGGAGCGGCTGGGCCCGTGAGCCATGGCTGCTGAGCCTGAGCATCCGGAGCCTGTGCTCCGCAACAAGAGAGGCCACAGCTGTGAGAGGCCCGCGTACTGCAAAAAAAAAAAAAAAAGGGAAGAAGAAATGCCACCATGCTTCAGAAACACCACGATCAGTACAAGTGACCATGTTGCAAACTTCACTCCCCCAGCATCTACAGAGAAGTTGACTGCAACCACGTGGGCAGTAAAATCTTTGCCAAAGTCCTCAGGGGACCCAGTACTACGCAACACGGGACCCGCTGGTCAACACTGATCTCCTGGAATCCCAGTTCCCTTTAAAATCAATGAGCTAAGGGAGCATTGCAAAAGGGTCCCGTGAGGGGACAGGATTATTACTGAGTTGTGTGGTGCAAAATGTCTTTGATCAAAAAATCGTAGACACCATGGAAGAACGAGAAATATCAAGACTTACATACTGGGCACATGTGCAAATGGACTGAGCTTCTTAATAAGCCCAGCAGGTTTTTCGGTTTCTTTTTAAAGATTTATTTTTATTTATTTTTGGCTGCGTCAGGTCTTAGTTGCTGCGCGGGCTCTTCGTTGTGGCGCACGGGCTTCTCTCTAGTTGCGGCGTGCGGGTTTTCTCTTCTCTAGTTGTGGAGCACAGGATCCAGGAAGCGTGGGCTCTGTAGTTTGTGGCACGCAGACTCTAGTTGAGGCACGCGAGCTCAGTAGTTGTGGAATGCAGGCTCAGTTGCCCTGCGGCATGTGGGATCTTAGTTCCCTGACCAGGGATTGAACCCACATCCCCTGCATTGTCAGGTGGATTCTTTACCACTGGACCACCAGGGAAGTCCTGGCCCAGCAGGTCTGAAGGCTCAGAGATGTCCCCAGATATCCCAAGATTATTCCACGATGAGATGAGCTCCTGATTCCTGGAGACAAAGAGGTCGCAGCCCCCGGCCACTGGCCAGGGCCATAAACCAAAGGACAGTCCTCCTGTAGCAGTTGTATGGACACACGACATAGGCATCATCTGTAGTCACAAAGGGCAACAAGGGATGTAATTCATGATCCCGAGAAAGGTTTGACTGTGGCCCTTTCCAGCCACCGTGTGCCATAAAGCTGGGGACAGCAAGAACCCTGGGGAAGGCCCTGCCAGCTGCATGGTCACAGTGTGTCCACAACAGCTGAGGACCCTTTGCCCAATCTTCAGACGCACACACATACTCGGGCTGGCCATGTGCATACACACACATGCACCAAGTAAGGACTGGGGGGAGAGACGCAGCCAGAAAACAAAACAAACAAAAAACGTGGTTCTGCAAATATATATGGAAAACACTTCTTAGATGACTGCTCAGCTGAGATGACTTACTTACCTGTATCATCCTTCTGTGGCTTGGAATGAAGATATGATGGCTAGAGCTAAAGCAGCCATTTTGGACCATGAGGTGGTCTTCATGATGGATGCCAAATTCTAAGAATAGAAGAAAGGGGCCTGGAACACTGATGGATGTAGAACCGCTAAAGCAGTCCTAGGCTATCTACTGCTAGACTTCTTTCATATAAGACTGAAATAAACTTTATTGTGTAAAAGACACGCAAGCCAATAAACAAAAAAACGTGCTTCTGATTCTGTGTGAAAGGGTTTCATTCTATTCCAGAGCTTCTGTAGGATGGCATCTGCTGGGGAGCCATCTGTTTCATTTCCCCCTCTGTTTCCACTTTCTGTTGGGGGTAGAGGTAAGGAGAAGCTGAGTGGAGAGGGGTTTGGGTGGAGAAAATGTGAAGAGAGAATGGGCTCCTGGCTGTTCCTCTTTCCCTGTATGTACTTCCCTGCTTTGTCTCCAGACGCTCCTAGAACACCTTGCAGGTGGTCCTGTGCTCAGGCAATGTGTTGAACAGTTGTATCAATTTGCTGGGGCTGCCGTAACAAAGTATCACAGCCCAGTAGCTTAAACAACAGACATTTATGTCCTCCCAGTGCTGGAGGCTGGAAGTCCAAGATCAAGGTGTCAGCAGGGTTGGTTCCTTCTGAGGGCCTTGAAGGAAGGATCTCTTCCAGGCCTCTCTCCTTGGCTTGTAGATGGCTGTCTTCTCCCTGTGTCTACACATGGTCTTCCTGCTGTGTGTGTCTGGGTCTTAATCTCTTCTTCTTATAGAAATACCAGCCAGATTGGATTAGAGCCTCATTTTAGCCGAAAATGACCTAATTTTAACTTAATTCCCTCTTTAAAGACCCTGTATCCAAATACAGTCACATTCTGAGTTCCTGGGCCTTACGGCTTCCACAAAAGTGAGGCCGGAAAGGAAATTAGCAAACGGGTAGAGCCCCTACCACAGGCTTGGCATCGTGCCAGACAGCAGGGACAAAAGATAAGAAGATACAGTCTCATTGTGGCTGAATGACTAGATGACAGCCCTAGCGAGTGAGTAAGTGGATGGATCAATGATGAATGAATGGGATGAACAAACATCAAAACTGCCGCCAAAGCCCAGAGGGCTGATCAGATGTAAACCATACTGAGTCCAGAAGCATAGCTGAGTCCAGAGCTGGCAGCCAACTCTCACCTCCATCTACACAGGGGTCTCAGAGATCAGTAGAGAAGCAAAGTGGCAAAGGGGCCCTATTCCCTGCCCAGGGGAACCTGACCAGCTCTTGGCCAAGACAGAACGGAACCAGCACGCACACAGATGCTCCCAGATGAAAACCAGACTTTTCATCACACTCAGCCCACCGCTCCTAGGAGACCTGGGGAGATACCCCCGCTGTGGGTCCCAGCGGCCCCGGGCCACAAACCAAATGGAAAGCCCTCCACGAGCAGCATGTCAAGTTAGCTGGGGTGGGAAGGAGGGCCCCCTGCCACAGGCCACAGCCAGCTGCGGTGTGGTGACAGGTGGTACGCTATCCCTGGGATGTTGACACCCATGAAATGAGAGTGAAAGTCGCCACATCCTCAACTCCATCCCCTGCAAACGCTCTCTGCGCCCAAAACTGTGACCATAAGCCAGGAAGCCGAATTAGAGGAACAGAAAGAAAGGCAAGATTCCTGTCCACGTCATTATCAGCACACACTTCTCCTGACTGCAAGCATGCCAGCGACGTCACTCAATTATTATTATCTGCACTGCGCCTGTTTACTTAATCGGTCTTCAGAGAGATTTCCAAACGGGTATTTTTTTTTTTTTCTTTTTTTTCCAAATGGGTATTTTTGTGACCCAGTGGAGGTCAGAGTTCCCTGGACAATCAATCAGAGCCAGCAGGGGGCAGGCCAGCTGCCCATCATCTGATTGCGGCCGCTGTGCACAGACTTTGTACCAGTTCCTGTGGCCTGTGTCTGTCAGGCTCCCCGTGAACCCTGGTCATCGGTCACTTCCTGAATTGCAAGAACGCACCACACAGCTACATACCCCAACGGCCCTCCCCTGCTCGGACGACTCCCTTTTATTGTTTTCCAGCACATTCTCCCTCCAGCCCAAACAGGATCACAGAGGAATGGCCTATCCTTGAATCTTTATTACCAAATCTGCAGCTCAGAAGCCTTGAGTTGGTATTTCCTCTGCCCTAGTCGGGATTTTTATGGGGTTTTTATTTGGTTTCATTTTTGCCATGCTTCTCAGAATGCTTCCTTTGTTCTGCCTCACTCTGCTTTGAGCCTGCAAGGCTGTCTCCTCAGAAGATCACACAGCTGCATATCCCCCCAAAAGATGTACTTGAGGAAACCCCCCGCCTTTTATGGATTTTCAAGCAATAAAATGATGGGCTCTGAGGGCTGAAGAGGCACCTCCTCCCCCAGCCAGGCCCCTCACCGCAGCCCCGGGGAGCAGGGATGAGGCAGCCAAGGACCCGAGCCGTCAGTGCCTGGGGTTCGTGGGCCTAGTGTTTACCTTCTTTGGAAAATATTGCCTCCCCTTCACTGATCATATAGCATACAATGTGAGTAGCCACCTGCTCAGAGATCTCCCCCGGCCACAGAGACGGAGCCAGGGGCGGTCACCTGACCGCAGCGAAGGCCATCAGGGCCTCTCTGGGACTTTTGAACTCTCAGCCCCTCTCTAGCAGTGAAGCTGGGAGGTGCGATAAACAGAAGCTGTCGTCGTGTGCACTCCCTGCCACGCAGAGGAAACTTATCAAAGAGACTGGAATCAATATTCAGTGGAAGATTCAGTAAGAGACGAGAGAGAACGCCTGGCAGGGTCGGGTCCTGTTGCAGGCGTCCTCAGAGCCCCTTTTGGAAGCCCGAGTGGTCTGGGTCGCATTTCTCTTGCCTGTGGCTAATAACAGCATCCCCGTGAAACTCACCAGGGATTGGATTCTGGCCACCCTGCCTGAGTGAGACCGGCTGACCTCTGCTTTGGTCATGGGAAGAGGAGGGGATGGAGGCGGGAAAGAGACCATTATCCAAGGTTACCCAAGGTTGTTTAAGACATTGAAATACAGAACGCCTGCAGCAACTGTGAGAGAATTTCAGCGTCTTTATCAAGTCACTACTTTCAGGCTTGTATACTCTCAGGCAGAGGTCATTATCTGGATAATTGAAGTGTTTCTTAGAACACGATTCAGGTGACAGTGGTGATGGCGTGTAGACAGCACACTAAGGACGGATCCTTGGGAAACAGCGCTCTGGAATAATCATGACTCTTCTCGTGGGAAGGGAGCAGCTGGGCTCCTGTGCTGGAGCCCAGCTAATGGACTCATTAGCCCATCATTGGCTAATGGACAGATGGACTCCAGGAGACCTAGTTCAACAAGTCTGACACCTGCCAAGGCCGAGCCCCTCAGAACCCAGATGCTCCCCCAAATGTGACCCCCAAATCCGAGGAAGCCCCCGAGGTGGGAGCAGACCCAGGAGAGGTTTGGGCTCCCCACCTTACCGGTCTCTCTCAGCTGAAACCACAGGAAGGCCTCAAGTCAGAAGGGCTCACCCAACTCGGAGGGAGGCCCAGAGTTCAGCCTAATCCCCTTACTCATCCCAAAGGGTCAGAGGAGGGCGAGCAATCACAGGGGTCAGAGCCTCAGTTTTGACTCCAAGTTCAAAGACTCTAGCTAAAGCGGCCCAGGGCCCCCTGGCACCACCCTAAAAAAACGGATCCAATCCTGAGTCAGAGAGGAAGCCGACACTGACTGAATCACCCGTCCACTTCCTTCTACCCTCAGCCACTTGGCCAAGAGCGGCAGCCGCTTCTGAGGGGCAGCTTAGTGAACGACACTCAGAGAAGCTGAGGCCCCCGGAGAAGGGCAAGCAGGCCCGAACCGCCGCAACCCATTTCCCTGCGGCTCCCCTGCCCCCTGCACTTTCCAAAGTAACGCTTCACATCTTGTGACGGCCCTTCTCCTGTCCTGTGCTGCCCTTGCCTGGGTTATTTTTCACTTCCCTGTTCAGAACACAGCCACACTTTCCAAATGCCATGAATCATCACCACCGAGCAACGGCCATTCAGCCAGGCAGGAAACCACGGAGCAGCAGACCTAGAAGGAAGAGCTCTCCTGCAGCCGCCCCCGGCCCCGGCTGGGCATCGTGAGGCCACAGCAGAGGCTGCTGGACGGAGCTGCCAGTCCAGGCACTCATTCTCTTCCATCGTCCCCAGTGGCTGTCCTCTCCTCTCTGATCTGCCCTTGCACTAGGTCCCAGACACCACTAGGCATTTCTGACGTCGTTCTAACGACTTTCTTGGTTGCATTGGCTGACGCAGAGCTGTCATCTTCCAATGCTGGGAGGGAGAGAATTGGGCAGATCCATTCAAGACCCAGGGAACTGAGACAGGGATGCAGCATAGAGCAGACCCACCTACAGAACATGGGGAGTTGGTTCTCTGTATGCAGGTAGGCTTGCAAGAATGGTACAAAGTCATCCCTGTCATCCAAGCCCCTTGGTGACCGGAACCATGTGGCCTTCTAGACGCCATTTCAGCAAGCACCGGAAAGTAGTCACCAGTGAGTCTATGAATAAATCAATCAGTGAAAGAGTATCATCCCCAAAGAGCATCAAATGCTCGCTCCTGTGCTGGGCTCCTGGCTCCTCTGAATAGTAAGTCTGCTTTCGTGCCAGGGTTAGGTACTCGTGTAGTAAGGAGAACCTAATTTGAAGTCATTATTTTTGCCTCTATGTAATCATAGACAATGCCATTCAAAAGTAAAGCCATCTTGGAAGTTCCCTGGTGGTCCAGTGGTTAGGACTCCCAGCGTCCACTGCAGGGGGCGTGGGTTTGATCCCTGGTCCGGGAACTAAGATCCTGAACACCCCACATCACAGCCAAAAAAAAAAAAAGTAAAGCGATCTAGGAAACGCAAATCACAGGACAATATTACATCAGTTTTAACCTATCAGATTGACTAAAACTTTAAATATTAACAGTGGCCAGAGAGTGGGAAATAGGTACTGCCCTATACTGTTGGTGGGTGTGGAGTGTTACACATTTTCTGGAGGTGGTTTGGTCCTGTGCATTACAATTATTAATGAGTAACTTTGACTCCTTAATTTGGAGACTAGGAATTTATCCTCAGCTGAACAACCAGGAAAATGCACATAAATGTAAGTACAAAGAAAGTCATCACAGTGTGGTAAATAAATACAAAAAACTAACAAACAAAAAATTTGAAACAACCTAGATGTGACTGAGCCAGTGAATTATACAGTACATTTAATAAACTACTATGCAACTGTTAAAAATAATGTTGGAACTCTACATCCAAAGCCATAGAACAATATTCGCATGGATCATTTTGATAAGAATAGGAAACAAAACGTGTGTAGCCCATTTATGGACGTGTTGACGGTATGGGGGCCTAAAAGAGACACCTGAAACGTTTATCAGGTTGTTAAGCAGCGCTCATCTCTGCGGAGGTGGATTTCAAGGTGATTTTTACCTTCTCCATATTCTCTGTATTTCTTAAAATTGTTTATAAGAAACTTGAAGCATTTTTATGATCAGAGAAAATTATGTATCTGTTTTCATTTGAAAACCAAAAGTAAGAAAAAAACTGTCTATGTCCCTGACAGGCTATATCTGTCCAAGATGAATTTCGTGTCCTCATTCTGGTAGGACGTGTTACTGGTTGACCACTCCGCCAGGTGGCCTTGGTCTCTGAGTTGTTTCCCCTGAGCTCTGATGGGCTGAACTGGGTCTACCCGTGCCGTCTTAAGCAGCCCCTGTATGGCAACTCGATTTATCAGGATGGCTGACCAGAGTCAGGATGGAGACCGAAGCGTGGCAGAGTTTTCTCCCACAGGTACCAAATACCCTGTGGGGTTATCAAATCCCAGGTTTCAGTGCTTGGAATTAACCAAATTAACGAACACAGACCCAGCTGGGCGGCCAAGGAGATTCAGATGTTTTGAAAATATGTGAATCTCAACCCCCAGAAATAAATTCCAGACCCTTGAAGACCACAGCAACTAAAGCCAGAAAGATCTTCACGAAATCATCTGTTCTGGACCTCTCATTTGACACACGAGGGAACCAAGGCACAGAGAAGGGAAGTGACTTGCCTAAGGTCACACAGCTTATGGGTGACAGAGGCCAGAAAAGAATTTGTGTCTCCTGACCTGCAATTCAAGGTTCTTTTTGCTTTATCACAACTGGGACCAGTGCAGTGGGCAGAAAATGTCCTTCATACCCTCAGAAACTACTCCTGTGAGGGGTTCAGAAAGTACTCCAACGGTCCCAGGCTCTGTAGAGGGTCTAGTAGAGTTACATGCAGGCATTCTTAACCAAGAGGTCACGTATTTTTCTAAAAGGGGATTACAGAGCGTTCATCGTATTTCCAAAGGGATCCCACTGCACAACAAAAGTTAAGAACCAATGAACTGGGGGGAAAAGAAAGAACCAATGAACTAGAACATGGGTTGTAAACTTGCTTTACAGAAAGTAAATATTTTGGCTCTGCAGACTGCATGGTCCCTGTCCCAGCTACTCAACTCTGCCCTTGTACTGTGAAAGCGATCTCAGATAGTCCACCAATAAATGGGCAAAGCCGAGTTCCAATAAAACTTTATTTACAAAGACAGGCTGTGGGCCGGATTTGGCCCAGGCAGTAGTGTGACATTCCCCCCCACCCCCCCCGCACCTCAAACTAGAGGCCCCGATCAATGACCTTCCCCTTACTTCAGATTCTGCTTCTGGTTGCGACCCAAACGACAGCCATATTCCTGCAGTTGGATCCAGCTCTTAGCTGGGGACCACCAAGGAAGTGGGGAAGCACATAAAAGGAATTTGTTTCACTTTTTCATTAAAAAACAAGTCCTCTGACTTCCTAATTGGAAACTTTCACACGTGAATTGAGGTTGCTGCAGTCCTGCTCCACTCATTTATCTTGAGCAAAATAACTGTTGAGCTTGGAGAGTGACCTTTGACCTCTGATGGCTGCCTACAATCTACTTTACTGGCTCATTTGCATATAGGGTGTTAAACGCCCGCTGACACAGTCTTCTCATAAAATTCTGACTTTCTTGATCAACTGGGAATTAAAACAAGATCTCAAGACAAAACAAGTCCAGGCAGGAACTGGAGATCTTTTTTTTTTCCCCCTCTTGTTGTTGGCTGAAAACCTCTTCAATTCAAATCGAGAAGCATGTATTGAGCATCTCCCGTGCAGCACTAAGTCAGGCCCTTCGAGGGCCACTGCCCAGAAGTTAGGCTTGGGATCCAGGACATCCTCCGCTCCTGTACAGAAGATGAGATTTACAAACAGCAACAAGGGATGTTTCCTCTGTTGTACCTTCACCCAGGACCGGTCACTCCCCTGGCCCACAGACCCTCACCCATTGACTTCTGAGAAGGCAGAGATGGAGAGAGAGTGAGAGAGAGAGACAGAATAAACCTCTAGGGAAGTCTGCTTCTGCCCTGATTAGGAGAGGGAGGGAGGGGCAGAATTCAAGCTGAAAAAGGACAGCGGACAGCCTTCCCCAGCCTCGCACAGCCCCTTCCAAATTCTGGTAGCAAGAGGACTGAGTCATTGAGTCCTAATAGTGACAGGCAGGTAACACATATGTTTTTCCATCTGTATGACATCAGTTCTAAGCACTGGATGTCCATATACATCAGAAATACCCTTTGGGGATCCTTGCTTAGAGGTGGGGACGTTCTTCTGGGTTATTTTAGACCCTTTTCACACTTCAGCATTAGGACGCACAGGAACAACTCTAAGGGACACAAGAGGTGATGAAGTCTCCTTAGAAGAGGAAAACAAAGGCAGCCGGAGACCTCGTGCCATGCCAAGGGTGAGCCAGCGCTGAGTCTAGGGGCCCTGGCTTCCCATCTGTTATCTTGATCCTTGGCCATGCTTCCATCAAGCTGGTGACTGCTGAGAACCCAGTTTCCCAACATCTCAAATGGCTTCCAGAAGATTCAGAGGTGCCCTTTTTCTTCCTTCTTCTCTTTATATCTGGGCATGCTTCCCAGCCTTCCCATGGAAAATCCCTGAGCCAGCCACTTCCTGTTTTTGTTTTGTTCTCCTTCCCCCCCCCCACCCACTCCCCATGTCCCCTTCGACCTTTTGTCCTTTGTCTTGATCTTCATCTCAAACTGGGAAAGAATCCCCAGCTCCAAGCGGTTCCCTGGCAACTGGAGATTTCTATCTGTGCTCTGTTCCCTCCCTGTAGGTGCTTAATAGCCCTCACCCCAAAATGGGATGCTAAAAAGATTAAGAGATTTGTTTGGGGAGATACCTGCCCGATATACATGCAAATTTTGTAGCAGCTGTTTTTCAGTTCGGATCCATTTTTATTTGGGGCGAGGAGTGTTCTTTTGTTTTGTTTGGACTGCTGGAGGAGCTGGGAGGGTGCCCTTGGTGATGCACTGTGCTTTTCCCTTCTTTCCTCTGGTTTTGTCCCCTTCCTCCAGGGCCCTGCATTCCTGGCATATTTGGAGAGAGTAGGAGCTGGCCTGAGGCCACTTTTCTAAGTATCTTCTCAGCTCTGCAGTCCAGTTTTCAGCGCCACCGTCTCTTTGCTTTGTTTATTCTTTGTGTCCTACTCCTGGGCAAGTACCAGATGCTACCAGATGTGACTCCAGTCGTGAACATCGTGCCCCGGCCAGTGACTCCAGATCAGACAGGCTGGAAACTCCCGGGCCCCACCAGCTCCAGAGGGGGAACATGTGAAACCGTCAAAGGATGTGTTAACCATGCGCCAGTCTTAGGGGGAATTTCCCCAAACACATCTGCCACATACAAAGAAAAAAGGAAGAAAGAACCAAACAGTAAACCACCACTGCCTTCGAAAATCTGCTATTGGAGCAGGTGTGCACTGTAGCATCATGAAAGGCTCTGGGCTGAGATATCTCCCTGGGTGACCTTTGCTAACACAGTGACCGACTCCGGCTTTGCTCTCCCTGGAGAGGCTGTAAGAGGATGTTCTAGTGTTGAGAGCAAGGCGTTTCCAGCTGGGAAGAGCAATGGAAACGGAGTGTGAAATCTGGTGACACCAGCTCCATCACTGTCTGTCGAGCCCAGGTCGGTCCCTCTTAAGTCTTACCTCGAGGAAAGGTTGACCTAATTCGTATCACAGGAAAATCTGAAGTTTACTCTCTTCTCCAAAATTGTTTTCAATTTCCCAGGAGGAAAAGAGATTGAGTCATACTGTTAAAAAGCAAAGGTCTTATTTTTCCACCTTTGGTCGTATAAACGTCAAGGAAAGAAAAAAGAAAAGAAAAGCTTCATGTTCAATCAAAAAACTGTTCCAGCATTTTTAAAAAGCCAAGTGGAGATAAAACAGATGAGTCTCTAGGGGAAAAAAAAAAAAACAAAAACCCTTAACTCTCAAACCATAAAACCTTGTTATCTAATGTTTAACTGCCTCAACAAAAGCCTTGTGGAATTGTTTTAAAAAAAAAAACAAAAAGTTAAAAACGTAGACCGTGCAGGAGCAATAGCCCAGATGACTCCAGGTTTCTTATACCCTTAAGATGAATCAAACAACTGGACCAAGAAAGCTGAGGATGCTGAGGGAGTGCATGTGAGTCAAGCCATGATGTACAATTCAGAGTTCTGATCGCACACCCATATTCATAGCAGCATTATTCACACTAGCCAAGGGGTGGAAGCAACCCAAGTGTCCATCAACGGATGAACGGGTAAAATAACTATGGCATGTCCATACAGTGAAATATCATTCTGCCTTTAAAAGGAGGAAAATTCTGACACAGGCTACAACATGGATGAATATTGAGGGCATTATGCTACATGAAGGAAGCCAGTCAACAGAAGGACAAATACATCTGAGTCCACGTATACGAGGTCCCTAGAGGAGTCAGATTTGTAAAGACAGAAAGTAGAATGGTGGTCACCAGGGGCTGAGGGGGTAAAGGGGAGGAATAGGGAGTTAGTGTTTAATGGGGACACAGTTTGGTTCAGTTAGGGCTGATGAGAAAGTTCTGGAAATGATGACGATGGTTGCACAATGTGGGTGGACTTAATGCCGCTGGATTGTACATCTAGAAATGGCTAAGATGGTAACGTTATGTTATGTCTATTTTGCCACAATTTAAAAATATTTTTCATTAAAACATTTTTTTAAATTCACAGTTCTGAATAAAGAGTATTGAGTGACTAAATCTGCCCCCTCTTTACACGCATACAGACCAGGTCTTTTTGGAGAAGCCCATTGATTGTGCCTTTAATTTGGAGCCCACACAGAGCCACGTTTCTGCTTCAGAACTGAGCTGGAGGTACCACATCCGCAGCCGTGAGGCAGAGAAACAGCAGCCCTTTGACTAATGGAAAATCCAAGGGTTGTGGAGGTTACATAGCTTGCTCAAGGTTACACAGTTCATAGGGTCTGCCCCCGCTTGAACTTCCTGGTGGCATGTCTCCAGTTTATAGCACTGAATAATCACGGGACAAAACCAACATTGGTCTGTGGAGAGATGGGAGCACGCCAGGACCGATTTTCCAAAATGGGTCCTAAAACCAATGCCATGTGAACAAAAATAATCCAGGGAGACTTGGCATTCATTTGTTCAAAGCGTGCTCACGGAGCCCCTCCGCGGCTGTGCTCTCTGCTGGCTCAGCATCCTGAGTACTGGTCTCTCTCAGAGCCCTTGGGCAGTGGAGGATGCAGAATGCAGGCATTCCAGGAGAAATCAGAAAATGGGGTGGAAAGTGCAGAGATGGGGAAAATGGTGAGTGTGGGCGCAGCACCAAGGGGTGTTCCAGGCCCCGCGAGAGAGGCAGTGCATCCAGCTGAGTCCTGGGCGGGTGGGTGGGGTCTGGGACCTCTGCTTTCCTTTTCCCCGCTTTTCTTTTTTTTTCAATTGACGTGTTGATAGACAATATTATATTAGTTTCAGGTGTACAACACAGTGATTCAGTATTTTTATAGATTATACTCCATTTAAAGTTATTACAAACTAATGGCTATATTTCCCTGTGCTGTACAATATATCCTTGCTTCTTATTTTATACATAGTAGTTTGTACCTCTTAATCCCCAACCCCTATTTTGCCCCTCCCCACTGGTAACCACTATAGTTTGTTCTCTATATCTGTGAGTCTGTTTCTGTTCTGTTATATCCATTCATTTTTTTCTTTTTTCTTTTTTTGGCCATGCTGCACAGCATGCGAGATCTTAGTTCCCCAACCAGGGATCGAACCTGTGCCACCTACGTTGGAAGCCCAGAGTCTTAACCACTGGACCACCAGGGAAGTCCCGTCATTTGTTTTATTTTTTAGATTCCACATATAAGTGATAACATAGAGTACTTGTCTTTCTCTGCCTGACATTTCACCAAGCATAATATTCTCTGGATCCATCCACATTGCTGAAAATGGCGGTATTTCATTCTTTTTTTATGGCTGAGTAATATTCCATTGTATACCTATACCACATCTTCTTAATCCAGTTTTCTGTTGATGGGCACTTTGGTTGCTTACGTGTCTTGCGCATTGTAAATAATGCTGCTATGAATATTTGGGTGCATGTATCTTTTCGAATCTTTTTTCTCAGATATATATGCCCAGCAGTGGAATTGTTGGATCATACGGTAGTTCTATTTTTAGTTTTTTGAGAACCCTCCATATGGTTTTCCACAGTGGCCACACCAACTTACATTTCCACCAACAGTGTAGGAGGGTTCCCTTTTCTCCACATCCTCGCCAACATTTGTTATTTGCAGACTTTTTTGATGACTGCCGTTCTGACAGGTATGAGGTAATATCTCATTGTGGTTTTGATTTGCATTTCCCTGATGATTAGCGATGTTGCATCTGCTTTCCTTTGTAGCAAAAGCCCTCAAAAGAGTCTTCTAGACTCAGGGGACGAACCTGGGGGCCAAGTGCTCTCACTCTGGCGTCTTAAATGTCACGTCGTCCTGATGATCCTCAAATCTGTATCTCCAGCTACAACCTCACCCCAGAGCTTCAGACTCAGACACCCCCATTCCTCACTTTGGTACATGACTCTCCTATTCAGGACAAATCACACCAGTCATCCTTAACCAGCTTCTTCCCCCTCAGCCTGATGTCACCCAGGACGGCTTCAGCATCTCCTGCCCCACCCCCATCACTTCTCCTTTGGAGCACTGGAGGACCCTCCTAACCACTCTCTCTCCTATGCCCACGTCCTCCTTCCCCACACACAGCCTGGGGTCATGGGAACGGCTGCTGAATTCAGGCCACTGAAGTTGTCCGTGATATGAGCAAGAGGGCACGCATGGAATCCACTCTCCAATGGGCTGCTTCCCTTCAGAACATGGCCCTGTGTCAGCATGTGGACGCTGGGATTAGCCCCAGACTAAGTCGCTGCCCCTCCATCTGCATATGTGTGTGTGTGTGCATGCGCACGCGCATGTGACAAAACAAGCCCAGGACCTATTTTTGTCAATAAAGTTTTATTGGAACATAGCCACACCTGTTCATTTACACATTTTACATATCTTTGACCACTTTGGAGCTCTAGCTGCAGAGCTGAGTAGCTGCAACAGAGACCATCTGGCCCACAAAACAAAAAATATTTACTTTCCAGTCCTTTCCAGAAAGTTTGCTGACCCCTAGGTTAAATTATGCTTCTTCTATATGCAGCTATTAAAATGATTACATAAATGTGTAATTACAGCTCTGGAAAGTTGTTATGATATATGACTAAGTAAGTAAATCAGTTGGAAAAGAATGGGATGATTTCATCCCATTCTTATAAAAGGAAACTAGATTCAACTAATTGTGCATATCTGTGTAGAAAAATACATCCATTTCCTTGGAAGGAGGGAGATAATAGGTGTTCTCATCATTTCTTCTTTCTTATTTTTTTTTTTATTTTTATTTTTTGGCCATGCCACATGGCATGTGGGATCTTAGTTCGCCAACCAGGGATCGAACCCACACCTCCTGCATTGGAAGCACCGACTTTTAACCACTAGACTGTCAGGGAAGTCCCTCATTTCTTCTTTCTACTTTTTTTTTTTAATATTTGTTTTTTTAAAAAAAATAATGAGTACACCTTAATTTTTCATTTAAAAACTAATAATACAGGTTTTTTTTTCATCTTGGGTAAAACTGCTCACGTCCCTCACCCCCACTGACAGCTGAAAAGGAGTGTCAGCGTTCGGAGGGGCTTGTGCCACGGGTCAGCCTGGCTTCTGGGAGCAGGGAGCCAGCGAAGGGCCCAGAGACACAGCCCCTTGGGGGAGTGGACCCCACGGACACCACTGGCTCCGGCTGCACAGCTCCTGCTTCCGGGCTCTTCCTGACACAACCCCCAAATCTGGCCAAGGTCCAGGCCTACAATGGGGAGACTCATCACCAAGCACTGGTTCCATCCATCACACCCAACCTGGTAGAAAAAGAGGCCAGAGAACCTTCTTCCCCCGATTCACTCCGGTCTCGACCCGCACAGGGCACCACAGGAGTCAGCCTGGCACTGAGTGCCAGGTCTCTCTGGAGACAGAAGTGTGGCGTCCCAACATGAATGGCTTATTTTTAGAAAAGTCCTCCTCGTGCCCTGGCCGCACTCCAGCGTGAGCGATGCCACTCCCTCTGACTCAGCTCCCCAAGCTGACTCAGTTCAGAGGATCAAGGGGGTCCCCCCCAACCCGACTGGCGGGAGCTGCAGGCAGTCCTTCGGGAAAAGCTCTACAGCAGGTCCAAATCCTTACGGGCCCGTGTGCAGCCTGCTTCTAGAAAGAGCACAACCATCCTCCTAACAGTCTGTGCTTTGGAACAGACCGCAGAGCCCTCTGCACTGACTCTCCTGGGTCCCCACGTTCCCAGCAAATGTGTAAGGGGTGCTCACTCCTCTTTTTCCTCCCCAGCACGGTGGGCCTAGAGCCCCGGCCTGCAGCCCTGCTCCTCACCTGCGGTCCGTTTCACAGCCATTTGCCCATCTCTTGCATCAGTCCCTACACTACGTCCAGTGGACTAGAGAAATGAAGGGAGAAATTGTTTTCTCCCAGTAAAGCCACTAGAACCCATGCCCTACTGTCATTCATCCTGTAGGTTTCACAGTGTCCTCAATGTCAAGGAAAACAGTGTGAGCACAGATTTCTTGCTAGAGAGGAGCACAGGCCTGGCAGGTTTTGGGGGGGGTGAGGGAGCTGGGAAATGGGAAAGAGTGGGAGATTCTTTCCCATCCCAAGGCAGCTGTTTCCAACATTCCATAGGTAGCAAGGACACAGCTGTCCTTCCCACATTGTCCCTGCACGACTGGACTTGCAGGCATCAGTTGTCTCAAAGCAAAGAGAGCCCAGGGCCTGCCGGTATGCAAATCTTTGGAAAGAAGAGGCCTCTGTTCTCCTGGGCTGGCGCCTGGGTTTCTCCTTTGCTGCTGTCTCCCATGTTCTGCCTTCTCCATCCTGAGCAAAGAGCAGCCCTGGCCCCAGGCAACAAGTCAAGGCCCCCTGGGTGACGCCAAGAGCTTGCACTGCCCCTTATTTTGTTAGTTGACGTCATGCATCAGCCTTCATTCATGCCTTGTAAAGTTGTAGCCTTTAACGTTAGTCTTCTCCACACCTATGATTCTCCATCACAGCAATTTGCTGTGGAGAAAGAACACTTCAGGCAGGGCCTGTGAGTCACGGCTTCCTCCTGGCCCTACCCACCCAAGAGGGGCCGCAGTTAACAGGCGTGTTTAATTCTCTGGGACGTGGAAGACGTGACTGAGCTTACCTGTGCTCCTAAGGTCAAGGGACTTGACACAATGAATGGGAACAGTAGGACCCTCTGTTAATGGGAATGGATAAAGAAGATGTGGTACATATATACAATGGAATATTACTCAGCCATAAAAAAGAACGAAATACTGTAATGTCATTTGCAGCAACATGAATGGACCTAGAGATGATCACAATAAGTGAAGTAAGTCAGAGAAAGACAAGTATCATATGGTATCACTCATCTGTGGAACCTAATTTTATAAAGATTTGAACTTATTTACAAAACAGAAACAGACTTCCAGATATCTAAAACAAGTTTATGGTTACCAAAGGGGAAACGTGGGCGGGAGGGGCAATAAATCAGGAGCTTGGGATTAACACAGACACACTACTATATATAAGATAGATAACCAACAAGGATCTACTGTATAGCACAGGGAACTCTGTGATACTCAATAGTCTGCACTAACCTGTATGAGAAAAGAATGTGAGAAAGAATGAATAACATGCATAACTCAATCACTCTGCTGTACACCTAAAACTAACACAACACTGTAAATCAAGTATACTCAAATAAAATTAATTTTTTTAAATTAAAAAATAAAAAAAGAACCCTCTGGATCTCGCCCTCGGCCCACACGCTTGGCCTCTGTTCCTCATGTAGGGTCAGTTCTACCTCTGTCTTTCAGATCATCGTCTCTACTATTCGAACAAGCAAGATCGTCCGTGGCCTTGGCCTGGCAAAGTGCTCCTTGTCTGGGAATTGTTAAGACTCCCCGGAGCCCCGGAGCCATCTCACTGGGCGGGATGTGGCCCCGCTATGGAGTACAGAGTCTCTCCAGGGTCTCCTGAGGCTGTTCAAATGGCCCAAGAAAACCCTTCAAGTAATTTCCTTGCGCTCAGACTCGTTTCCTTATCTGTCCACTGGAAGACTTGGAGTAACTATTTGCTCCATTCCCAGCCAGCTCTAACTTACTAAAAGTCTGTGATTATCTAGATTTTCACATTTCCAGAGCAGACCTGGTCCTACTCAATTCTCAGCCTGAAGCCTCAGAGCCAACCTCACACATGCACGTCGTCTTCAGTTAGCAGTCACCACCCTCATTTGAACCTCTCCACACCTCGGTGACATGGACAGCCCCCATGTGACAATGAGCCCTGGGAGAGGAGGAACAGTTTGCCAAAGTCCACAGAACTATGAAGAAGCCGAGCTGGACCTGGTATCTTGACATCAAGCCCAGGCGTTCATTCAGCAGCCCCACCACTCCCGCAGGGTGTGTCTACAAACAACAGCGGCCGCGGGGAGAATCTCAACCTGCTGCCATCAGTGAGCGGGTCCTCAAGTGGACCAGCTGGACTGGAGAACAGGAACAAGAAAGGCAGATAAGGAAGATGCAGTACATATACACAATGAGCTATTACTCAGCCGTAAAAAAGAACAAAATAATGCCAACTGCAGCAACACAGATGGACCTAGAGATGATCATACTAAGTGAAGTGAGTCATAAAAAGACAAATACCCTATGATATCACTGACATGTGGAATCTTAAAAAAAACGGTGCAAATGAACTTATTTACAAAACAGAAATGGACTCACAGGTGTAGAAAACAAACTTATGGTTACAGGGGGAAAGGAGAGGGAGGGAGAAATTGGGAGATTGAGATTGACATATATACACAGTTATATGGAAAACAGATAACTAATAAGGACCTACTGTATAGCACAGGGAACTCTACTCAATACTCTGTAATGACCTATATGGGAAAAGACTCTGAAAAAGAGTGGATATAAGTATATGCAAAACTGATTTTAAAAAAAAGAAAGGCAGGAAGGTCTCTTTTTTTCTCTTCTTTTTTTTGATTGGAGCATAGTTGATTTACAATGCTGTGTTAGCCTCAGGTGTACAGCACAGCGACTCAGGTATAAGCAAGCCCTCTTTCTGCTCCGTTTTGGTGAACAGGGATTCAGCCAGGTTGCATTAACATCCAACACCTGGCAGCCCCACTTATGTTCAGTTCTCTCCATTCGTTTCCTCCTTCTTAGTCTCAGGCATCTGATGACTGCAGGGCTCTGTTCTGAGGATGCTTCCGGGCTGCCCATTTGGGTCAGACACACAGAATTTAAAATTCACAAAGCAGCCTGAGATCAGCTCCCACTCTCCCCCTCCCCACCTGAAAAGGATGAAGGAATAGTAATGGAATAAACCGTGGTGTGGGTTTAAATTGGGGGTCTCCTCTAGCCCCAGTCCCGTATCATAATGGGCCCGAATCAGGGAGAAGGGAAGGTTCTCTCCATGGTCCCCAGAAGCCGGGTGCGTACTGAAGTTGACAGGACATGTGGGCGCAGGGAAGGGAGAGAGGGATCTGTGTCTTGTCAGAGTTAGAAATTGCCCAGAACATCAGCCTGCATCCTCCATCCTTCAACCACGGGTCCCTCGGCGTCTGCAGCGGCTCAAACTTGCAAAGACATAGCCTTCTCAAAACATTTACATTTCTGCCAGGCAAAGATTCATGTGACTTTGAATCTCCAAGTACACAGATTTCCATGGGAAGATTAAAAGGGGATCCTGGTCTTTTTGTAACAAATTAACCAGCCTTGCCAAATGTCACTTAAATATCTTTCTGGAATCCTACATGTATCGGTTTTATAACTTCGCTGACAACTTTTGATTGGCACTTAATTAAGAGAAAATAGAGAGCCATGTCAACCTTTGTCCCCTGGTTCTACAGAGGTTGCAGAAAGACGTCACCAAGGGCTTGAAACAGACCTGCAAAACTTCACAATGGGACCAAGACTCATGAAAGCATGTTATGAAGCCAAATCAACTCAATGTCCTCCGAAGATGCTGAGGAAGACGTTCTCTCCCACGATTTCAGCTTCAGAAATACTCTCTAGTCGTCTAGAAAACACACACACACACCCCCAATACCCTGCCCCCAATGGGATTACTTATTCTGTCCTTCACATGCCAAAAGAACAATCTTCAATGTTTCTACCCTTTAACTACTTCTGCCAGAAGCCTGAATTCATGAAAAGCATATTTATCGATTCACAATTTTACCCATTTCATTAAATTTGAAAGTCAGAACACGTACATTCAATACACGCATATACATTAATGAATACAGTTCTTTTGTACTCTTAGCCCTGACCTTGAAATACCGTTAGAATTTTTTTTTAACCAGAGGGAAGATCTGAGAAATTCTATTTGGGCTTTGATTGCTGTTCATCACGGATGTGATAATGATGACGATCTTCAATAAGATGTGTCTCATCTGACTGGTGGGTGAGGGATGCAGAGAGGAGGCTGGGACTGGAGCAGAAGGTGGGAGTGGGGTGGAGGGGATGAGATGCTGTGAGCCAGTCACACCACATGGCAACTCAGGACGCTGCTGCCCTACAGCTGGGCTCAATATTTAGTGAAGATATTATGGAATAACATGTCAATTCAGAGTTGCAACATGGTGTTCAGTCCTAAATTAGAATAGGCTACGGTGCTTCTCGATACCTACCAGGAACTGGCATTCCATCTGCTAATGTGATTTATTACTATCTGAGTGGTCCCTGTGAAGAGGAGAGAGGTGTCTCTAAATAATCTAAGAGGGTCCAAGACACAGGTCCACGCCACTGTCCTATTCCATGAATGGAGCCATTGACCCAGCAGTTTTGTTGAATATGGCATTTTGATGGCATTTAAAAAAAATGTCCTCAATGATGGACTAAAGAATAAATACATATTCTTTAACGGTTGATACGATGTGTGGAAGCAACCAAGAGAAGGCAGGAGAGTACAGAGGTTAAGGACAGGGCTCTTCCTGAGTACAGGCTGGCTTCGCTGGAATAAGGCAGACTCTGCACATGGCAGTATCACTCCCTCCACTTGATGGAGGGACGGGCCATGCACCAGAGAAGAAGAGAGGAACAGATATTCGCAAGCACTACCAAAAGAGGGAACCACTCCTGCCCTGGCCAGAACCCATCCCCCAAATGGGACCAAGAGGCAGGGAAGTAAAGCAAGGAAGCACATGACACTTCTAAAAGCCAATATGCCCACCTGGACAACTGACTGACAACCACAGTACCCCACATGCCTCAAATATGCACACTTGGATTTCTATATTTATCCAAACACCAACCCTCCCATCTTCTTCACCCCTTCTGTTGAGTCTGCCCAGAATTCTACTCAAGATCTCCTTTAGGGCTCCTGGACCACCCCAGCCCCACCTAGTGCCATGGCCCTACCTTGGTGATGGCCCTGATGCGAACTGCTTTTCTTCCAGATGCGCGCAGCCTACCTCGTTCTTCTGTGATCCAAATCATGCAAAGAACCAGGTGGTTGCTTTACGTTATACCTCATGAGCTCAGCTGGCGTTAAGCAAACCTATCTGATTTTTCCCTGTATGTGTACTTTCAGTTCTGTTTTCGGTGCCAACCTGTTATTACTTTTATATTTCATGCTTCACTTTACCCCTCATCAATTTGCTCTCCTATATTATGTGTATAACATATCCCCAAATATGTATTCAAAAAAGCAACACACAGGTGGTCTCTGGGGAATGGAACCGGGTGGCTATGGGACTGTCTGGGAGGGAGATTTTGACTGTTTTAGTGTTGAATCACATGAGCAAATACCTAATCAAAAAGCACTTTTGCACAGAGGACTTTTTTTTTTTTTTTTTTTTGGTCTGCATTGGGTCTTTGTTGCTGCACGTGGGCTTTCTCTAGTTGTGGCGAGCGGGGGCTACTCTTCATTGTGGTGCACGGGCTTCTCATTGCAGTGGCTTCTCTTGTGGCGGAGCACGGGCTCTAGGCGCGCTGGCTTCAGTAGTTGCGGCATGCAGACTCAGTAGTTGTGGCGCACGGGCTTAGCTGCTTCGCGGCATGTGGGATCTTCCCAGACCAGGGATTGAACCCGTGTACCCCTGCATTGGCAAGCGGATTCTTAACCACTGCACCACCAGAGAAGACCACACAGAGGACATTTTAGGGCCATGAAAACACTCTGTATGATATTATAATGATGGATATATGTCATTTTATATTTGTCCAAACCCATAGAATTTACGCCATGAGTGAATCCCAGCGTAAACTATGGACTTTGGGGGATTGTGGTGAGTGGCTGTAGGTTCATCAGCGGTAACAAACGTACCACTCGGGTGGGGATGTTGACAATGGGGGAGGCTGCATATGTGCAGAGGAAGCGCTGTACATTCTTCAATTTTGCTATGAACCTAAAACTGCTTTAAAAAAAAGTCTTTTTTTTTTTAAGCCAGGAAAAAACTACTTGGAACAATAAATAATGAAAAGAATGATAAGACTAGGAGGGGTTCCGAGTGGTGCGGAAAAGAGCAGCAGAAGAGGAGCCACCTGCCTCCGGAAATAGAGTCCCAGGGAAAGAGAGAGATGCTTAAAGAACACTTTTAGACTACTCTATATAAAATAGATAACTAGTAAGAACCTACTGTACAGCACAGGGAACTCTACTCAATACTCTGTAATGGCCTATAAGGGAAAAGAATTTGATGCAGATGTAGAGAATGGACTTGAGGACACGGGGAGGGAGAAGGGTAAGCTGGGACAAAGTGAGAGAGTGGCATGGACATATATACACTACCAAATGTAAAATAGATAGCTAGTGGGAAGCAGCCGCATAGCACAGGAGATCAGCTGGTGCTTTGTGACCACCTAGAGGGGTGGGATAGGGAGGGTGGGAGGGAGACGCAAGAGGGAGGGGATATGGGGATATGTGTATGCATATAGCTAATTCGCTTTGTTATACAGCAGAAACTAAGACAACATTGTAAAATAATTATACTCCAATAAAGATGTTAAGAAATAAATAAATAAAAATTTAAAAAATAAAAAAAGAACATTTTTTGAAACACTTGTGGTATAATATGGAATGTAACCACCTCCCACCAACCTCCAATACTAAAATATTTCAGTAAAAGCCTACAAATCCTATCAAAACGTGGGGCAATTGGAACCCTTGCTCACTTTTGGTGAGAATGTGAAATGGTATCACTGTTATGGAAATCAGTATGATAGCTCCTCAAAAAATTGAACATAGGATCACCATATGATCCAGGAATTCCACTGGTACATACCCAAGAGAATGGGAAACAGAGTATAAAGAGATATTTGCACACCCACATTCACAGCACTTTATTCACAATGGCCAAAAGGTGGAAGCAACCCAAGTGTCCATCCATGGATGAATAGGTAAACAAAATGTGGTCTATCCATATGGTGGAATATCACTCAGTCTTAAAAAAAGAAATTCTAACCCATGCTACAACATGGATGAAGCTTAAGAACATTATGCTAAGTGAAATGAGCCAGTCACAGCATGACAAATATTGTATGATTCCACTTATATGAGGTACCTAGAATATTCAAATCCATAGAAACAGAAAGTAGAATGGTGGTTGCCAGGGGTTAAAGTGGGGGTGGGGGAAGAATGGGGAGTCATTGTTTAATGGGTACACAGAGTTTCAGTTTTGCAAGATAAAAAAGAGTTCTGGAGATGGAGGATGAAGATGGTTGCAGCACAATGTGGATGTACTTAACACTGTTAGTGTTACACTATTACACTAAGTTTTACATTATGTGGATTTTAGCACTGTTGTAAATTTTTTCAAATTTCTTTAAAAATACTTTGTAAGTCTGGGTTGTGTGCGTATGTGTCAGGTTGCATGGGGGATGGGAGAGGCAAGGGTGTGTGACAATGCACTAAGCCTAGATTCAAGGCAAGGGAAAGAAGGACCAGTATCATCTGTGTGGCATCTCTAGGGCAGACCCCTCGCCAATGATGAGCCATGCTCAGGTGGTTGATTTGGCTCCAGATGTATCTCAATCCTCCTCCAACAGGTGGCGCCACACAGAAGCAGAGCCTGGACCTGAACCCAAGCATTCGGACTCCAGATTCTGCACTCTTAGCCAACACTCTATGCTGCCTCTCTTTTCTTAACAAAGCCCCCTTCCCAAGCCAACTCCAAAGCCAACAGCAAAGACCCCGATAATTCATTCCACTGAAGTAAGCTTCTTACTGAAGATGGGCCAGGTGACAGGTAATGGGTCAGGTGATGCTCCTGATAAGCACTGAAATACGGAGCCTCAGGGATCAAGACGCTCTCCTTTACCTGTGGCCATTTGCCTCAAGATGCACCTGACAGATGAGGAGAGGTGAGCCAGGACAAAGGAAATGGCAAGTAATTGATCAGATCCCTTCCTAAGCCATCAAAGTTCCATCCTACAGTCTCAATTACCTTCCAGGGAGAGAGGGAAACCCAGCAGGAATGGCAGCCAGGTGGACAGGTGCTGGGGAAGCTTCCTGGAAGGTCCCTTGGTGTGGAAGCAGAGGGAAGCAACTAGAAGTGGGCTGAGGGGACATCCCTGGTGGTGCAGTGGTTAAGAATCCGCCTGCTAATGCAGGGGACACGGGTTCAAGTCCTTGTCCAGGAAGATCCCACATGCCACAGAGCAACTAAGCCCATGCACCACAACTACTGAGCCTGCGCTCTAGAGCCCGTGAGCCACAACTACTGAGCCCGCATGCCACAACTACTGAGCCCGCATGCCACAACTACTGAAGCCCACGTGCCTAGAGCCTGTGCTCCGCAACAAGAGAAGCCACCGCAATGAGAAGCCCGCACACCGCAGCGAAGAGTAGCCCCCGCTCGCCGCTACTAGAGAAAGCCTGTGCGCAGCAACGAAGACCCAAGACAGCCAAAAATTAATTAATTAATTAATTAATTAATTTTAAAAAAAAGAAGTGGGTTGAATCACAACAGACGAGGGAAGCTGGGGAAGAGGGAGTTCAGGCCTCAGGCCACAGCAGGCATGGGGAGCCACAGACAGAGGGCTCGGGCATAGGCTGGGGAGAGGGACAGTGAGAGGCGTTGAGGCGAAGAGGTGAGGACAGTGGTGATGGCCCCGTAAGGGGCCGGGCGTTTGCACCACTGAGAATGGAAGGACCAGGAGGACGGGGTAGGGGGACCAGGCCAAACTGTAGATGCTGAATGACTGTGTTCCTCCCCCATAACGGCCAGGCCATCTGGGATGAAACATCCAGCTTCCCACTCTGAGCCACTCTGAGCCTTACTTCCAATCTCACACCTATTTCCATCGTTAAGAGAGCCTGGGTACCAGAAGCCCTTGGACATGAGACCCATCAGAGGAGGGAGTGATGCGGATGGTGACCCAAATGGTCAGGTCACACTTCCCCCTGGGCTTGGAGGGAAAAGTCTTCATGAAATGAAACTTCAGAACAACAACAACAAAAATTGGTGAAGAAAGATACAAATGGCAGAGATAAAATGGTGGTTTCCCAAAAGCAGCTGAGACCTTCTTTGGGGGGACGGGGGGGGTCCTCTGGACTGTCATCCAGGTCAGACTCAACTGTATCTTATCAGGGTCTTTCCCAATGAAGTTTCCAGCATCATTAAGGTGCACAGAATGGCCACTAAGCCGTTTGGGGGTTTTATTTTCTTTCACCAAAGAAATAGGGGATGCCCAAGGTTGGGTCCCCAAACCAGAAAGACTGTGGATGCCTCAAATAAAGCAGGGGGTTTTAGTGCAGTCCCCATGGGGACTCTGGGGGCCCGCTTCACCCTTGGTGCTGCCCACCCCACCCCTGCCCTGGCCTTTTCCTCTCTCACCTCCCCTCCTCCAGCCAGCCCGCCTCTCCCCTCTCTCCTCATTCATGCAGAGGGCTGCCCACAGGGAGTTCTCATCTCTCTCACCCAACATCAAGGCTCTCAACTTTACCGGGCCTAAAAATCTCCAGGAATCTGTCAAGGTCCCACCCTCAGAGGTGTGTAATGAAGCCCAGGAATCTGCATTTTTAACAAGCATCCCAAACGGCCCTGATACTTTGGACTAGAATCTCCTGGAGGGCAGACACCCTGTCTTTCACAGATCACTCGCGCACTCAGCACACACACTCCCACACATGCCCGCACTGGCTCACACTGACATGCACACACTCAGAGCTCGCAAGGCTGCAGGACACACCACAGGCATCCGATACTTTGTCAGTCAATTCTTGAGTAGCTGGAGCCTGGGAAGGCATGTGTCATTATGCTCCTGTCCCTCTAAACCCCTCACCTGCTATATGACAGCTTCCCATCCAGAAACCGCATGGTACAGTAAAAAACAGAAAAAAGAAAGCCGTTAGACCCCAGTGAATGTTATTTTTAATGAAAGTGGTGCATTTTGACTCACAGTGTTGAAACTAGATTATAAATGAGTCATCAGTGAATCAACCACAGAGAACCTTTGTGAAGGTGATTTACAGAGGGCTCTGACGTCTGCTGTCCCTTCACGAACTTCGCAGAGATGCTGTCAGCCTTGGAGTTGGTCTGCGGCATCTGCTGCCGCGTCAGCTCAAAAGGATGCTGTGTTGTCACCAATGGGATTCCCCCTCCAGCCGGCAGTGCGGTCCCACCCACAGAGCAAAGGCAGCCATCACCGAACGATGCTGTAGTTACATCATAGCTGCTGGCTTTCAGGTAGTGACTGGTAGGCACTGGAGAGAGTCACAGGCCAGATATCTGTTCCTCCCATGTCCCCAGACTCTTCCAGAATGCCCACATCCTCCCACCTGGTCCTCGAGAGGCAGCCAAGTCCAAGGGCAGAAAAGTGGGATCTAAAGTGGGCTTGAGGACTTCCCTGGTCGTCCAGTGGTTCAGAATCCGTGCTCCCAATGCAGGGGGCACGGGTTCGATCCCTGGTCAGGGAGTGAGGATCCTGCATGCCGCACAGCGCGGCCAAAAATAAAAAAATAAATAAATAAAGTGGGCTTGAGTCCTAGGTCTAACGGGGTGGCCCCAAAGAGTCAGGTAACAGCCTCCTGTTTCTCATGTCTGAAATGTAAACTTTATCACCTGCCTGCTTTCCTCCAGGAGTATTGCAAGGTTCTCATGGGACCATGCTTTGAAACTATTACAGGCCATTCCAAGGTAAGTAGTCGGTAGAAGATGCAAAACCTACTGTCTGGGGGACGTCCCTGGCAGTCCAGTGGTTGGGACTCTGCACTCCAAATGCAGGGGGCACGGGTTTGACCCCCGGCCAGGGAACTAAGATTCCACATGCCATACGGCGTGGCCAAAAAAAAAAAAAAAAAAAAAACCTATATGAGAAAAGAATCTCAAAAAGAATGAATATATATACATGTATAACTGAATCACTTTGCTGTACACCTGAAACTAACACAACATTATAAATCAACTATACTCCAATAAAATTAAAAAATTTAAAAAAAAAACCCTACTGTCTGAACATGCTTTCATCAACCAGCAACCTCCGCCCAGACCAGAACCTGGTACCCAGGCCAGAACCAAGCACCTAGACCCACGTGAACCGGCAGAGCAGTGTGTGGTTAAATGCTCCTTCACCTCTTACCCTGCAAGGAGACACCATTGCTCACCTTTCCCCTGAGAAAACAGGAAACGGAGGCCAGGCAGCGGGGAGACTGCCCCAGGCTCTCCAGGGCACTACCTGGTGAAGGACTCCCCAGGACATCCAGGGAGTACAGCCAGGCTTCTGGTTGCCTGCTTAGAGCTGCCTCCATTGGGGCAGGAATCTACAGCAAAGAAAATCCTCTGACAACTCCAGGAACAGGAGGGTCAGTCTGGTAGGACAGTGAACCCTTGACCAACCCAGCAACCCAGAGCAGCCAGGTCAGCTGGGAATGCTGTGTCTAGAAATCAGGTTCACCAAGAGCAAAACTATGGTCCATGCGTAGCAACTACTCAGTAAATGTGAACTGTAAAGCATATGACAAAAAAGAAAAAAAGTCCTCAAAGAAGGTGAGGAATTCATTAAATCTGCTCAAAAGAGAGGGAGGGCAGAGGAGAAAAAAAACTGCTTGACAGAGTCAACCGAATCCCTCTTCTGTACACTGCAGATGGATGACCAGAATCAACGTTAAAGAGGAAGAGGAAAAGAACAGGCTTTTAGGGTCAGGCAAATCTGGACTTGCATGCCAGCCTCCTCCCTGCTGGTTCTAGGTCCTTGGAGAAGCTATATGTTGTCCCGGGGCCTCCATTTTTCCAGTGGCCTTCCTCCCAGGATCGCTGCGGGGATTAAGCAGAATCATGTGTGTGTCGTACCTACAAAGTTCCTGGAACATAGTTAACACTCAAGGAATGTTGGTTTCTTTCTGTGGACAGCTGCAAAATATGGCCGCAAAGTCCTCCTGTCTTGGCAAGCATGCCCCTCGGCCATGACTTGGCTGTCCTCCCAACAAGAAAGAGTTAAAGTCTATTTCCCTTCTCCCTTGAGTCTGGTCTTGCTCTAGCCAGTAGCATTTAGCAGAAGTAACAGTGTGTGACTTCCAAGGCGAGTCCTTACAGCGTCCATATTTGCCCTCTTGAAATGCTGCCCTGGGACCACCATGTAAGGAAGCTGGTCTAGCCTAAGATGAGGAGAGGCCATAGGAGACCTGAGGTCCCCCAACTTGACTGCCAGCACCAGCTGCCAGACAGGTGACTGAGGCCATCCTGAGACGCCCTTCCAGCCCAGCTGAGCCTCTGGCTAAATGAGGCCACATGAGTGAGCCCAGGCAAAATCAGCAGAGAAACTTCCTAGCTCACCCATAAAATCATGAAAAATAAGAAATCCTTGTTGTGTTAAGGCCCCCCTACAGGCTGATCTATTATGCAGCAAATTTTACTGAAACACCTTTCCTGTCTGCCATCTCCAAAACACCTTTTCCCTTGGGTACTCTTGAACTTCCCCTAGCCACACCTGACAGATTATTCAGTGAAATACTAACTGAGAATTTATCAGCACCAGGAGCTGTGATCAGCCTGTCATGAAGTCATTTTCACATACATGTTACAGCAGTTCATCAATCAAAAAATCAGACAACATCTAACAACCTAAGTTGATAGTGAGCAAGTAGGCCTGTTCTACATTGAAAATAGATCACAAGTCCAGCAGCTATATGTCCCCGCTTCCACCACAGCCTCTTGCCTGGATAACAGTACTATCTTCCTGATGGGTCTCTCCCTTTGAATTCTATCCCCCTACACATTGCCATTCTCCACAGGGGGATTTTTAAAATATAGTCACTCATTCAAGAAAAATTTAGTTTTGAGCAGAAATATCTACCTCCATAGCATTTACATTCTAGTTGACGTTCTTTAAATTAATCGGTAAATTAATAAATAAAACATGTAGTGATAAGAAAATTAATAAATAAAGTATGTGGGGTTAAGTGTTAAGAAAAGAATTAAGCAGGAAATGTGAAGGGGTCTAGGTCACGTTGGGAGGGGCTGCAATTTTTGATAGGACAGCCAGGGAAGCTTTCTGTGAGACGGTGATATCTGAGTAAAGACCGATGGGAATACCGAGTGTAAAGACCCAGAAGTAGAACCGTCCCTGGCAAACTTCAGAAATGGTAAGGAGGTCAGTGTGGCTATAGTATAATAAGCAAGGAGGCGAGTCGTATGAGATGAGTTCAGAGAGGTAACAGGGAAGTCAGGTCAAGAAAAATCAGACTACGTAGCACCTTATAAGCCAATGTAAGGACTTAGGCTTTTGCCCTAGGGACATGGAGAGCCACAAAAGCACTTTTATCAAAGATCGTGGTGGCATGCTCTGATGTGTATTGAATACAGGCTTTAGAAGACTCTGGGATGATCCCTATAGCATAGTTTTTGAATTTTTCTAAATTTCACCATGAAAAAAGATAGTATAGGTAGGACCTCCCTGGTGGTCCACTGGTTAAGACGCCACGCTTCCACTGCAGGGGGCGCAGGTGCTATCCCTGGTCAGGGAAGTTCCACATGCTGCATTGTGCAGCCAAAAAAAAAAAAAACAAAATTCATGGACAATATGTACCACAAAACGAACAGACAAAGCATCCCCATGGTATCCCAAATATAAGTGGGTAGGGACAACTACCAACAGCTACAAGACCTGAGTAGGATTCACATCTATACAAGAGGAAACAAAAGAGAGGATCAGGAATCTGACAAACCTGAAAAGCCCCAAATACCCAACAGGTACCCAATGGGGAGCTGAGAGAGCCAATTTGAGAACAGCAGCTGAAACGGGAAGGGTTTTCCCCACTCAAGTAATGGGTGAGTTCAAGGGTGTTGCAGTAAAGGTCTGAAAGGGCTACAGCTGTCTGGGACAAAGAAAGGGGACAAATGGAAGGGCTACCGAAAAAGGGTCAGGGGAGGGGAGTTCCCTGGTGGCCTAGTGGTTAGGATTCTGGGCTTTCACTGCCGTGGCCAGGGTTCAATCCCTGGTCGGGGAGCTGAGACCCTGCAAGTCACGCAGCACAGCCAAATTATATATATATATATATATATATATATATATAAATGGTAAGGGGAACAGAGCCTGGAGACCTCAGAAAGTAAGCCAACAGATTCTTGAACACTACATGCAAACAGAAGAGGAAACTCTAGAGCAATGAAGTTAGAGAAGCCAAGTGGAACTCTATCTACCAGAGATTCAGAAAAACTAATTTCATATAAAAAGTTCAACAACAACAAAAAAAGCATACAAAGTTATTTAGGAAAAAAGATAAAAGTCATAGACAGATAAAAGTCTTATAGACAGACCATAAAACATGCCAGAAAGACATTTTCACAAAATAAGTGAAATCTACAACTTATGTCCAAAACACCTAAAAGAGCAACATAAATCAGAGCTAGAAAAACTCAGAAGTAAAATGATAGAATTCAGGAAAGTATTAGGAATTTTTTAAAATCATGTCAGAAATTAGATTAAATTTAAAAGGAGATGGGGTAGTGATGTTGTGATATAATAAGAAATATACATTTGGTACTCATCCCCAGTCCCTGGCACAGAGCTCCTAAAACCTTTGTAATTCCCCAAGTGACAGGGGTGAGAGGGGATGTTATTCATAATGAGACCCTTTCAACCGTACTCCAATTTATGCTAATGAGGTGACTCGTGGTGGACCCCTAGATAACTTCGGGATGGGGGTTGGTTACCAGGGGAAACAACCATATGATAAGAGGGTTGAAACTTTCAGCCCCACTCCTTGACCTCAGGGGAAGGGAGAAGGACCGGGATTGAGTTAATCACCAATGGCTGATGATTTAATCAATCATGCTTATGCAATGGAACCTCCATAAAAACCTAAACAAAAGGGTTCGAAGAGCTTCCAGGTTGGTGAAAACATCCATGTTGCAGGAGGGTGGTGTACCACAAACTCCTCAAAGACAGAAGCTCCTACACTTGGGACCCTTCCAGACCTTGCCCTATGTAACTCTTCATCTGGCTGTTCAGTGTTTCCCTTGGTTCCATGAATCATTATAGCAAATTACTGAATCTGAGGAGGTGCTCAGGGGAATCCCCAATTTGTAGCCAAATCAGACAGAAGTGTGGGTAATCTGGTGACCCACTACTCACGATTGACATCTGAAGTGGGAAGCAGTCTTGTGGGACTGAGCCCTTAACCTGTGGGGTCTGCACTAACTCCAGGTACTTAGTGTCAGAATGAGTTAAGCTGTAAGACATGTGGTTGATGTCCACAGAGAACTGGAGAATTGTTTGGTGTGGAAAACGTACACATGTGGTCAGAATTGTTTTGAGTAGAAACAGATTACAGTAGTATTAAGAGTGCATAAGTCCAGCAGATAATGACTTAAGAAAAACATAAAATTTAAAGGAAAAAAGTTAAATCAAAAGAAATGAAGAGATGGCCAAAAAGCACATGAAAAGAGGCTCACATCACTAATTATTAGAGAAATGCAAATCAAAACTTCAATGAGATATCACCTCACACTGGTCACAATGGCCATCAACAAAAAATCTACAAACAATAAATGCTGGAGAGGGTGTGGAGAAAAGGCAATCCTCCTACACTGTTGGTGGGAATGTAAATTGGTACAGCTTCTATGGAGAACAGTATGGAAGTTCCTTGAAAAACTAAAAATACAACTACCATATGACCCAGCAATCCCACTCCTGGGCATATACCCAGAGAAAACCATAATTTGAAAAGATACATGCACCCCAGTGTTCACTGCAGCACTATTTACAATAGCCAGGACATGGAAGCAACCTAAATGTCCATCAACAGAGGAATGGATAAAGAAGATGTGGTACATATACACAATGGGATATTACTCAGCCATAGAAAAAAACAAAATAATGCCATTTGCAGCAACATGGATGGACCTAGAGTTGTCATACTGAGTGAAGTAAGTCATACACAGAAAGACAAATATCATATGGTATCACTTATATGTGGAATCTTAAAAAAAAAAAAAGGTACAAATGAACTTATTTATAAAACAGGAAGTAGAGTCACAGATGTAGAAAACAAACTTATGGTTACCAGGGGATAAAGGGGAGGGGAGGGATAAATTGGGAGACTGGGATTGGCATATACACACTACTATATATAAAACAGATAACTAATTAGAACCTGCTGTATAGCACAGGCACCTTTACTCAATACTCTGTAATGGCCTATATGGGAGAAGAATCTAAAATAAAAAAGAGTGCATATATATGTATATGTATAACTGATTCGCTTTGCTGTACACCTGAAACTAACACAACATTGTAAATCAACTATACTCCAATAAAAATTTTAAAGAAAGAAATGAAGAAAGAATAGAGACTAATCTGAAAGTAACAAATATAGAAGATAGGCAAGGAAGATCCAACACTGCATAATAGGAGTCCCTAAAACAGACCACCAAAGCAAGGAACAGAACCAAAACTAAAAACTGTATTTCAAGAGCACTTTTCTGAAGTTAAATGTCAAAAATTTGAAACTACATATATAAAGTCAAAATCAACCCAGAACAATACCAAAACATATTCTGGTCAAATTTCTAGACTTTAAAATATATATATATAAAATCCCTTGGACATCCGGGCAAAAAGACCAAGCTACTAACAGGGAAAGAAATCAGATTGTCATCAGATTTTTCAACAGCCACACTTTGTGCCAGGACAATAGATGGAACAAGGTGAAGATGGAAGCAGGGAGAACTGACAGGAAGCAGAACCAACAGGATTTACTGATGGATCAGACAGGGATGTGAGAGAAAGAAGGGAATCAAGGATGACCTGAGAAACTAGAAGGATGGAGTTGCCATTTGATGATACTGACTGTGGGAGGAGGAGGTTTGGGGCAGGGAATAAGCTAATAGTTTGTACGTATGACATTTTAAATATCTATTAATAATCCATGTGGAGATCTGAGGAGGTAGCCATATAAAGAATCTGGAATTCAGAACTGAGGTCTGGAGAACAGTATGGAGGTTCCCTAAAAAACTAAAAGTAGAACTGCCATATGATCCAGCAATCCCACTCCTGGGCATATATCTGAAGAAAACCATAATTTGAAAAGATACATGCACCCCAATGTTCATTGCCTCACTATTAGAATAGCCAAGACATGGAAACAACCTAAACGTCCATTGACAGAAGAGTGAATAAAGAAGATGTGGTACATATTTACAATGGACTATTACTCAGCCATAAGAAAGAATGAAATAGTGCCATTTGCAGCAACATGGACAGATCTAGAGATTGTTGTACTAAGTGAAGTAAGTCAGACAGAGAAATATAAATATCATATGATATCACTTATATGTGGAATCTAAAAAAAAAAAGATATAAAAGAATTTATTTACAAAACAGAAACAGACTTCAAAAACAAACTTATGGTTACCAAAGGGGAAACGCAGAGGGAAGGGATAAATTAGGAGTTTGGGATTAACATATATACACTACTATATATAAAATAGATAATCAACAAGGACCCACTGTGTAACACAGGGAACTCTACTCAATATTCTGTAATAACCTATATGGGAAAACGATCTGAAAAAGAATGGATATATGTATATGTATAACTGAATCACTTAGCTGTACACCTGAAACTAACACAACACCATAAATCAACGATACTCTAATATAAAACAAAAAATTAAATTAAAAAAAGTGTATGGGCTTCCCTGGTGGCGCAGTGGTTGAGAGTCCGCCTGCCGATGCAGGGGACACGGGTTCGTGCCCTGGTCCGGGAAGATCCCACATGCCGCGGAGCGGCTGGGCCCGTGAGCCATGGCCGCTGAGCCTGCGCGTCCAGAGCCTGTGCTCCGCAACGGGAGAGGCCACAACAGTGAGAGGCCCGCGTACAGAGAAAAAAAAAAAAAAAGTTTAAAGGTCTGGGTTAGAAATATGTATTTAGAAATCATTAGCATATAGAAGCTATTTGAAGTCAAGAGACTGGATAAAATCAATGAGGGAGTGAGCGTAGAGAATAGTTCCCTGTTCAAAACCTCACACTGGCTTACCATAAAACACAAACCTTTCAACATGGCCAACAGAGCCCCACGTGTGGCTCCCTCTCATTTCCTATTACTCCCACCTCACTCTCTTAGCTCTCTTAGGCCATTGTGCTATCCCTTGGGTAATCTCATTCCCAACTCAGGGCCTTTGCACTTGCTGTTCCCTAGGACAAGGATCTGTTCCCCCATATGTGAGCCTGCACGCCCACATCATTCCACTCTGTGCTTAAATGCCAGCTCCTCAGAGACGTCTACTGACACCCTATCTAAAATAACTACCCCCAACCATACCTACCATACTCTCTAACCCCCAATCTGCTTTGTTTTTCCTCCATTTACAGGTTGCCTGTTACAGTTTCTATTGCTGCATTAACAAATTACCCCAAAACTTAGTGGGTTCGCGGAACTATCTTATTATGAACGTGGATTCTGTGGGTCGGAATTTGGATAGAGCACAGAGAGGGTGGCTTGTCTATGCTCTACAATGTCTGGGGCCTCCACAGGGAAGACTCAAAGGCTGAGGGTGACTTGACAACCAGGGTTTAAAATCATCTGAACGATTCACTCATGTATCTGGCATGTGGGCTCAGCCAACTCAAAGACTAGGACTGCAGACCAGAGGTCTACGTGTGGCCTCTCCATGTGGCTCGGCAGCGTGGAAGCCACAAGACAGTCAGACTTCCTACCTGGTTATAGAGATGCAAGAGCATTGTCCCAGCAAACAAAACAGAGCTGCACTGCCTTTTGTGACCCAGCTTCAGAAGCTGTACAGTGTCACTTCCCCCATACTTTCCTGGTCAAAGTAGTCTCAAGTCTGTCAAGAGGAGGGACATGGACTCTATCTCCTACTGGGAAAAGAATCAAAAGAATTCTGAGGCTAGGTACTGCCACATTGCCTGAGAGGTATTCTCACTGCTGAGCTAGTCTTCCCAAGCCTGCTACCAGCTGTCTGTTGAAAGAATTGTTTCCTAACGTTCTTCTGTTGACCTGTGAATATCTTGCTCTATCTCCCCCCTACTCCTAACTATCTGAATTCTCAGCTGCTCTACTATTTATCAAGAAGTCTTCACTGGATATAAGACCCTGACTCCACAAAGTGGAACACACAGTGTCTCCCTCTTTACAGGAGGGTTTCTAAATCTGTCAACAGCCCCTCCTCCATGACGGATGGTCTGTCTCCAGTTTACAACCTGGTCCCTGTTAATCCTCTGAAAATTCTTGTCAGGACTCCTTAAAGGGATGAAAGACTTCTCTGAACACTGAAAAACAACACAAAAACACAACAGAAGAGTTATTAAACAAGTTCACAGTGGCTTCTTCACAATGCCATTTGATTGAAAATAACTGGACAGGAAAAATTAATTCCAGACTGCGCTGAGTAGTTATTTTCCGAAATGGAAAGAAATGCTTCTCCTTCAACCATCAAAGCCCCTAAAAATGCCACCAAGATTGTTGAATACCACTAACCTGAGACAGGAAGCCAAATGACTGGAAATCCAGCTGCCCCTGGTTTATTCATATTCACGCCCACAGATTCGCCCTTTGGCCTGAGCATACTTGACTCAGAGAAGAGTTACATGTGTCTGAACACCTAGCACTGAATTTGAGAAGCTTCCCATGGCAATGACCAACAAGAATCTCTCTCAGAGTAAACCTGAGGCTGGGCATGGAATTATATGACATAATGGGACAGAAAGAGGCAGGGGACTGCATCCCAGAGGGAGATGGAATGAAGCAAAACAAAGGAAGAGAAGGACCAGACCCAAACCCAGACCCCACACACAGGCTAGGACATGGCTTGGGCTGTCTGGAAGCAGTTCCCAGACAGAAACCTCAGTGTGATGAATCAGTTTCCTTGGACATTGAGGGGATAAAGAGTCCGCTGTAGAGACAGAGCATATTTATCCAAGGAATGGCTGTGAGAATTGGGCTTGGGGGGCGGGGGGCACGTTGGAGTGTGGAGTATGTGGTGGGGAAAAGCCACCATGAATCCCCAGTCTAGACACTGAACCCATAATGCCTGAGGAGAAGCAAACTATCTAAAAGAAAGGGCGTCTTTGCGAGAAGCCAGTTGAGCCTGACTCGGAAATCGCTGGTTGTGATACCAGAGTCAGATTTTGCAGACAAGTCCTTAAAAATCACAGAGAGGAGAAAATAGAGATGAATTTAAGACAGATAGTAATAGGAGCACAAGTCTTCTTTTCTACCCTATACAATTCCACTGTAAACAATGCCATAAAAAACATCTACACCTCTAAATAGCAAAATTTTCCCAATATTATAAAAAGCCCCCTTTATGTGAAGCAACACAATTACATTAAGCACAAAAGCAATGTTTAGACAACCTTCCATTATTCAGGACTATTGTCAGTCTCATAAAAGAGTGTTGAGACCAATGATGTGCATCCCACGCACAGGCAAATCCCACCATGAGACCAGCAGAGACCTACAGTATACACTTTGGAAAAAATGGTACTCTTCCTCTTCTACCACCCCTCCAAAAAAGTCCCAGTTCTTTTGTGACCAGCCCTACAAATGCCTGATAAATGCCAGGTTGGCTGCGGGAACTAGGGCTCTAGGTTACTCTCAAGTGTTTTCATACTGAAGAAATAACAGCAACTGATATTCATATCACATTTTTGTGCTTAAGAGGCATTTTTACATATATTATCTCGTGGATTCTCACAAAAACCATGTGAGGTCCGTTTGGCACATACAAGCCCTCAGCCAGAAGCCCTTCTGTCTCTCCTTGGAGAAGAGGAGGCATTTGGAAGGAATGAAAACACTCTCCCTTCCCTGGCCTTGCTGTGCACCAGGGCTTTCTCATCCTCCAAGAAAATAAACACGTTTTTATGGTCCTAGGGTGTAGGTGCCACTTTGGTGGGCAGGGGGCACCGTACAGCATGCTTTTGTCGCGGGGACTGGAAAAGGGAGGGAGCTAGGATGGGGAAAGGGGAGTCAGTCTCCAGGTCTGAGGGACCATAGACGGTTGGGGATCCCGGAAGTTCTGAAGGCAGTGCCAGGGGGCGAAGAGTAGCATGAGAACAGTGTCTGAGATGCGTCCTTGTGCTCGGGCAGGACCAGAGAGCCACGGCCAGTACTGAGGAGGGAAGGCAGCTGGTTCAAGTAGGAAGCCCACAAGGACGGGGTGTGAGATCGCTGACCTTCCCGGGAGCACAATCAGCTTCCTGCCGGGACTTCCACTTCCCCCGCTCAGTGCCAAATTGCTCTGCCACCCCACAACAGCCCACGGACATCTGGGAGACCTAGTGGAAGCCTGGACCCCCAGGGACGATGAAACAAGAGCTCTCACGCTTGTTCTGTGGGGCCACGTGGGCACACTTGAGACCCCCACAAGCCAGGGACAGATGGGAGTGGACACCACCTTTCCACTGGATTTATCACCATCATCACCATTATCATTATCCCATCTTTACCGGTAGATCCTTAAGGCCCAGCAAAGTAAAAGGACTTGCCAGGATCTCATAGCTGCTGAGTGACACCAAGTTACTCTGCCTCTAAGGCCCTGATTACTTTATTATACCAGTTCTAAGGGTGAATAACCCCAACCTCTGTGTTCACGTGTCAGATGAGGGCGGCCTGGGACTTCCCTGGCGTCCAGTGGTTAGGACTCAGCGCTGTCACTGCTGGGGCCCAGGTTCGATCCCTGGTCTGGGAACTAAGATCCCGCAAGCTAGGCCGCACAGCCAAAAAAAAAAAGAAGAAGAAGAAAAGAAAATGAGGGAGGCCCCATGTTCTCTCCATCCCCTAATTCCCTGGCCCCATGGTTCTAGCCGTGGGGCCCTGACTTGGAAGAGGTCAGCGTGTGTCTCTCCTGCGGAATGAGCACCCTCCCTCCGATCGCCCTTGGCCTCCTCTCAACAGTGTTTCCTTTGTCTCTGTCCTGGGCCTGCTTTATAAGGTGAGAGACCTCCTTTTCATAATGAAGCCCTTTTAATACTGAAAAAAATGTAAAACCTTGGCTTGGAAAGAATCCCAGACAGGCACGGCTGACACAGACTCCCCGGAAGCGGAGAGCGTTTCCGCTCAGCCCCAGGTGCAGTCACCCAGGACGTGATTTGGAGGCGAGGGACTATCTTGTGACCAGACAGAAGAGCCCTCTTCTCTACTATGCTTGTGAAAGTAGCAGCTGTGCTGTGTTCCTCTGTCCAGGAAACTAGTGCACAACTCAGAGAAAATTCCCGAGGAAAGCGACAAAGATGATTAATGAGCTAGAAAAGCAAGTGACGGCCTTGGGGGATCACACTGGCAGAGCCGGGTGGGCACCACGCATGGCAGAAGGAGCCAGACCCAAAGACAAATATTCAGCTGGGCCCCGGGGGTAGTAGCTCCATAGGCGTAACGGGAATGAAATGGAGAGAAAAGTAGGATGTCAGCTGAATATCAGGAACAAATTCCTCATGCAGGGCACCCCCAGGATGCAGATGGAAAAGCACACTGTTTTGGTTGTGTCACGGAAGGCCAGGATGAAGATTCAAGCTGAGACCGGCTGGGACCTGGGACCCTTTGCTGCAGGGCTGCAATGCTTGCACCTGGACACACCTCTCTCCTCAAACAAGGAAATACAAATAAACTATATGGCACTAAAAATAACTACGTGTATGCGCAGCTGGGGCAAATGATGGACAAAAAGATACAAAAGACCAAAAATCTCAACTGTCACTTCTGAAGAGCTGGAAGCAAAAACAGGGTGTTGGGAGCAAAAGCAGGGTACTGCACGTGCCCCCTGCACACACCACCTACGGGGTGGGCAAAACTCCTAAGCCGCCCCTCCAGCCCCATCCCTGGACACACCCCTGCCCTCTCCCCAAGCTGGCTCCACCCCTCCGGGAGGGAGCAAGCAGAGGAACCTCCGACTTGTTTTTCCTCCTCAGCCCCAATAAAGCCTCGCCTGAATTTCTTTTCTGGCTTCTAGTCAATTTCTATTGACTGGGGAAAGCCAAGAACCCTGGTCGGTATCAACAGCAGCTGGATGTTTGCAGCGCCGAGGGTAATTCGACTCTCTGGGCAGGGAGGCTGGCTGAGGAGGTCCCACAGCAGCTCCCTGGCCACCAGGCCCCTTGACTCCTCCAGAGCCAGCTTCCCTCCAGGGTGCAGGGCTCCTGCAGCCCACGCCCCTGGACGGTCACTGTGATTTACGGGATCACCGGCCCTTCCCAACGTCGTCCAGAGACCCCAGGAACAAGTCTTCCTTTCTCAGTCCGCCGAAGTCACTGGAACCCATCAGTGAAGTTTCATCCCCGTCTGTAAATCACTGCCTTAGTCAGGCAGCGTAACTCTCAAACAACTGGGTAGGTTTGTTTTTAATTCCCTTAGAAGATGAGCATAGGTGCAAACACTGGCTGAAAGCGGCCTTGGCTCCTATTGTCCTTGCGCACACCACCTCCCAGCCTCTGCTCAGCTGCGGGAAGCGGCCAAGGCCAGAGGGCTCTTTGGGGCGTTGCAGGAAAAGGGGCAGGAGGGGTGGCCGCTGTTAAATCAGGAACACTGACTTGGGGCCGTCAGTCACTGGGGGCCGGCTGCAGGGTATTTTCGCAGCAGCCGCTAACCCCAGACACCCTGATCTTTCCTCCCACACACCCTCCTCCTCAGCCACGGCTTCCACCTGTGGCCTTTTTTCACAGCCAGTCTCGGAAGTGTCTGCCCAGCGCGGACCGAGCTCTGGCTATTTCACTCCCCATCCCTCCCCCTCCCCCCTTCTCCCTCCCCTCCCCTTCTTCCTCCCCTCCCCTCCCCCTTCCTCTTTCCTTCCCTTCTCCCCTCCCCTTTTCCTCCTTCCCTTCCCCTCCCCCGTCACTCCCCCTCCCTCTTCCCCTCCCCCTCCCTTTCCTTGCCCCTCTCCCCTCCTCCTCCCACCCCCTCCCACTCCTCCCCCTCTCTCACTTCTGAAAGCCAGTAGGCACCACGAGAAAGGCATTTTTTCTCTCAGCCCACACGGAACTTTGACCCGCGACAGTGTTCTTAAATGCAGAGAAGACGTCCCAGGACTCCTATCAGAAACCTTAGCGTCAGGCTCTCTGGGAGTCTCCCAGGTGCTTCACCGGCTGCTCTGGGGAGACGTGCTTGGTCGGGGTGATGGCACCCAAAGCTGTGGGACCCCTCTCTCCACCTCCTCCACCCGGCTCTTCAGAAGTTTGTTCCACCTTAGAGAAGCCACTTCACCTCCCCAGGGGTCATGTTCCTCCTCGTGTAACACACCCGCCACCATTCAAGCCAGAGGCAGAAGACTCCAACGATTTTGCTTGAAGGTTATGTGCACGTATTTCCAACGTTCCTATATTCCATGGAGGTGTCTTCAATAGACATTTGTTTTCTGCCTAATTGGAGCACCGTGTGGTATAAATGATAAAACCCAAAGGCAGGCTCAGAGTATTAAAGAAATATTACAAACATCACACACCTCTTGAAGCACCAAGGCCAAGTTTCAAACCCGTCTTACTCCAAAGCCTTTGCTTTTTCACTTATGTCCTCCTTTGTTGGACCTTGTTGGTCCAACAAAATGCTTGCTTCCAGGTCCTTGGGCTGACTCTCTGAGACCCAGTGGTCACCTGAGGATGGGCATATTCATCAGAGCTCTTGAAGGCACATAGCTTAAGCAAAAAATAATAAAGAAATGAACAAATTCTCCACCCCTGAGAACTCCAGGAATGGACTGGAATTGCAGCTGGGCCCTGGGCTCTGACAGGGCTCTCAGGTGCCCGCCTCCTTCGAGGCCCTGCTCTGCTTTGTCATTTGATGTCATTCTTAGGCAGGTCCCCCCACCCCACCCTGAGGGAGAAGAACGGCCACAGGTGATTTCACATTCTCCCTGAGCAGCCCAGAGGAAAGACACTCCAGTAAAAGTCTTGGGTTGGGTCTCATAGAACCAGTTTGTGTCAACATGCTCAGCCCTTACTGGGTTTAGGAGGTCAGAATATGTTGAGTGGTCAGGTCTGGATGCTCAGGTCGCCCCTGCACCTGCGGAGCGGTGACACCATTTACAGAAGAATGGGACAGACACAGAGTGGGCCAAAACAGCCAATGGCCCTGCTGAAAAATTGTCAGGTACAACGTTGTACATGAGGCCGGCCCTGCCACCTCTCCTGCCTTTTCTCAGTTCCTTCCCCCTAAAACCACACCCTCTCCCCTCCCTCCACTGCCCCCAGTTCCCACCTGTCCTTCTCTACCAAGCTGCTTCTGACCTCCTTGGTCTGAAAGAAGCGACCCTCCTTTGCATTCTCACGGTGTCTCATCCTGGGATGGCCACGGCCCTTCTCACAATGGGTCATCATCACCAGCTTACTTGCCTGTCTGCCCCGTGAAACTGAGTTTCTCGATGGTGAGACCATGTCACAGTACTTAGTGCATAATAAGTGCTCAATACACAAGTATAAAGGAAAACAGGCCTTTGGGGAAATGAAAGAAATCATTTTCAATAAAGTCTATTGATTATTTTAGATGAATTGTAGGAAAATGAATCCATTAATGACTGTCTAACTTGAGTTTCAAAATACAGTTTTTCAGCAGAGATCTGATTATGATTACCAACCCTAAAGAAGGACTATTCCAAAGCCTATTTAATGGTACCTCCAATATACTATTCCTCTAACTTCCTATTCAACTGATACATTAAAAAAAAAAAAAACAGTAATAGCAGAAGCAAGAAAACTACAATCCTGCAGCCTGTGGAACAAAAACTGCATTCACAGAAAGACAGACAATATGAAAGGCAGAGGGCTGTGTACTAGATGAAGGAACAAGATAAACCCCCAGAAAAACAACTAAATGAAATGGAGACAGGCAACCTTCCAGAAAAAGAATTCAGAATAATGATAGTGAAGATGATCCAGAACCTAGAAAAAGATGGAAGGCAAAGATCAAGAAGATGCAAGAAATTTTAACAAAGAACTAGAAGAATTAAAGAACAAACACCTAAAAAAGAACAAACAGAGATGAACAATACAATAACTGAACTGAAAAATACACTAGAAGGAATCAATAGCAGAATAACCGAGGCAGAAGAACAGATAAGTGACCTGAAAGACAGAATGGTGGAATTCACCGCTGTGGAACAGAATAAAGAAAAAACAATGAAAGGAAATGAAGACAGCCTAAGAGACCTCTGGGACAACATTAAACGCAACAACATTCGCATTATAGGCATCCCAGAAGGAGGAGAGAGAGAAAGGTCCCGAGAAAGTATTTGAAGAGATTATTGTCGAAAACTTCCCCAACATGGGAAAGGAAATAGACACCTAAGTCCAGGAAGTGCAGAGAGTCCCAGGTAAGATAAACCCAAGGAGAAACATGCAGAGACACACAGTAATCAAACTAGCAAATATTAAAGACAAAGAAAAATTATTGAAAGCAGCAAGGGAAAAACGACAAATAACATACAAGGGAACTCCCATAAGGTTAACGGCTGATTTCTCAGCAGAAACTCTACAAGCCAGAAGGGAGTGGCATGATACACTTAAAGGGATGAAAGGGAAGAACGTACAACCAAGATTACTCTCATTCAGATTCGAAGGAGAAATCAAAAGCTTTACAGACAAGCAAAAACTAAGAGAATTCAGCACCACCAAACCAGCTCTACAACAAATGCTAAAGGAACTTTTCTAAGTGGGAAACACAAGACAAGAAAAGGACCTACATAAACAAACCCATAACCATTAAGAAAATGGTAACAGGAACACACATATCAATAATTACCTTAAATGTGAATGGATGAAATGCTCCAACCAAAAGACACAGGCTTGCTGAATGGATACAAAAACAATAACTATATATATGCTGTCTACAAGAGACCCACTTCAGACCTAGGGACGTGTACAGACTGAAAGTGAGGGGACGGAAAAACATATTCCATGCAAATGGAAATCAAAAGAAAGCTGGAGTAGCAACACTCATATCAGATAAAATAGACTTTAAAATAAAGAATGTTACAAGAGACAAGGAAGGATACTACATAATGATCAAGGGATCAATCCAAGAAGAAGATATAACAATTATAAATATATATGCACCCAACACAGGAGCACCTCAGTACATAAGGCAAATGCTAACAGCTATAACAGAGGAAATCGAGGGCTTCCCTGGTGGCGCAGTGGTTGAGAGTCCACCTGCCAATGCAGGGGACACGGGTTTGTACCCCAGTCTGGGAAGATCCCACATGCCGCGGAGCAGCTGGGCCTGTGAGCCATGGCCACTGAGCCTGCGCGTCCGGAGCCTGTGCTCCGCAACGGGCGAGGCCACAACAGTGAGAGGCCCGCATACCGAAAAAAAAAAAACAGAAGAAAAACATGCTGATGGTTGAAAGCAAAAATTATAATATTTTTGTTAATTGTTTTCTGGTTGTTTTTGTAGTTCTTTTTTGTTCCTTTCTTCTGCTTTTTTTTTTTCCCTCTCTTCTCTCCTGATTTGATGACGATCTTTTGTGCTACAATTGGATTCCTTTCTCTTTTTGTGTATGTATTATAGTTTTCAGTTTGTGGTCACCATGAGATATATGTATAGCAGCATGTATATGATATCTTAAGTTGATAATCTGTTAATCTGTTAAGTTGGAATGCATTCTAACAGCTCTGCATTTTTACTCGCCCCCCCCCATGTTTAATGTCTTTGACATCATACTTTACATCTTTTTCTTTTGTGTATCCCCTTAACCGCTTATTGTAGATACAGATGATTTTTACTACTTTTGTCTTTTAACCTTCCTACTAGCTTTCTAAGTGGTTGATCTACTACAGTTACTGTATATATGCCTTTACCAATGAGATTCTTCCTTTCATAATTTTCATATATCTAGTTGTGGTCTTTTCTGCTTAGAGAAGTCTCTTTAACATTTCTCGTAAAGCCAGGTTAGAGGTGCTGAACTCTTTTAGTTTTTGCTTGTCTGTAGAACTCTTTCTTTCTCCTTCAAATCTGAATGATAGCCTTGCCAGGTAGGGTATACTTGGTTGTAGCTTTTTTCCTTTCACATTTTGATTTTTTAATTTATTTTTTATTATATTTTTTATTTTTGGCTGTGTTGGGTCTTCATTGCTGTGCACAGGCTTCCTCTAGTTGCAGTGAGTGGGGGCTACTCTTCATTGTGGCGTGCGGGCTTCTCATTGTTGTGGCTTCTCTTGTTGCGGAGCACGGGCTCTAGGCGTGTGGGCTTCAGTAGTTGTGGCACATGGGCTCAGTAGTTGTGGCTCGCAGGCTCTAGAGCACAGGCTAAGTAGCTGTGGCACAAGGGCTCAGTAGTTGTGGCTCTCAGGCTCTAGAGTGCAGGCTCAGTAGTTGTGGCGCTTGGGCTTAGCTGCTCAGCGGCATGTGGGATCTTCGCAGACCAGAGGGATTCTTAACCACTGCGCCACCAGGGAAGTCCCCCTTCCATCATTTTGAATATATCGTGCCACTCCCTTCTGCCCTGCAAAGTTTCTGCTGAAATGTCAGCTTACAGTCTTATGGGAGTTCCCTTGTATGTAACTAGTTGCTTTTTCCTTGAAAGAAAAGAGTCTCTCTCTATCTTATACTTTTTAATAAATGAATTTATTTTATTTTTGGCTGCATTGGGTCTTTGTTGCTGCACGTGGGCTTTCTCTAGTTGCAGCGAGCAGGGGCTACTCTTTGCTGTGGTGCGTGGGTTTCTCATTGCGGTGGCTTCTCTTGTTGTGGAGCATGGGCTCTAGGTACGTGGGCTTCAATAGTTGTGGCACATGGGCTCAGTAGTTGTGTCTCGCAGGCTCTAGAGTGCAGGCTCAAGTAGTTGTGGTGCCTGGGCTTAGCTGCTCCGTGGCATGTGGGATCTTCCTGGACCAGGGCTCAAACCTGTGTCCCCTGCATTGGCAGGCAGATTCTTAACCACTGCGCCACCAGGGAAGTCCCCTCTCTTTAATCTTTAATTGTTGCTGTTTTAATCATTATGTTTCTTGATGTGGACCTCTTTGGGTTCATCTTGATCAGGACTCTCTCTGCTTCCTGGGCGTGGATGTCTATTTCCTTTCCCAGATTAGGGAAGTTTTCAGCTATTATTCCTTCAAATAATTTCTCTGCCCCTTTCTCTCTCTTCTCCTGGGACCCCTATAATGTGAATGTTAGTATGCTTGATGTCGTCCCAGAGGTCTCTTAAACTACCCTCATTTTTTAAATTCTTCTTTCTTTTTTCTGTTGAGCTTGGGTGATTTCCACCACTCTGTCTTCCAGTTCATTAATCTGTTCCTCTGTGTCATCTAGTCCACAGCTGATTCTTCCTAATGTATTTTTTATTTCCTTTATTGTATTCTTCAGCTGTTTGGTTCTTCTTCATACTTTCTAACCCTCTGTTAAACTTCTCCCTGTGTTCATCCATCTCCTCTCCCAAGCTTGCTGAGCATCTTTATGATCATTACCTTAAACTCTTTATCAGTTCTTCTGGGGTTTTATCTTGTTCCTTCATTTGGAACATAGTCCTCTGTCTCCTCATTTTGCCTGATTCTCTGTTTTTTATTTCTGTGTGTTAGGTACACTGGTTACGTTTCCCGATCTTAGAGAAGTGGCTTTATGTAGGAGACATACTATGGGGCTCAGCAGCGTGCTCCCCTCTGGTCACTGGAGCTACATGCTTTAGGGGTGCCCTCTATGTGGGCTGTGTGAGCCCTTCCTTTGTGGCAAGCTGACTACTGTGGGTGCTGGTCAGCTGGGGCTGACCCTGGCCCATGTGGCTGCCAGGCCCTGCTTCATGCAAAGACTGCTGTGGGGCAGGTAGGGCCAGGCCCCAGTGCAATTGGCTGTGTGGCCCAGGGAGTCCCACTGCTGGTTTCAGCCCACTGATGGGCAGGGCTGGGTCTCAGAGCAATTGGCTGTGGGGTCTGGGGGGTCTGAGACTGGTGTCAGACTGCTGGTGGACAGGACTGGGTCCCTGGGTGGCTGGCTGTAGAGTTTGGGGATCTCAGTACAAGTGCCAGCTCACTGGTAGGCAGGGCCTGGGCCTGGGGGGTCCTGGGCTGGTGACAGCCACTGGTGAGCAGGGCCGGGGCATGAGCCTACTGGTGCGTGGGGCTGGGTCCCCAGATAGCTGACCACTTGACCTAAGGGGTCCCAGAATTGGTGTTACGCAGCTGGTGGAAAGGTAAGCCTTCAGTGCTAATAGGCTAGAGGGAGGACTCCAAAATGGTGCTTGCCAGTACCAGTGTCTTTGTGGTAGAACAAGCTCCCAAAAATGGCTGCTGCCAGCATCTATGTCCCCCAGGGGAGTCCTAGTTGCCTCCTGACTCTCCAGAAGGTTCTCCAAGATCAGCAACATGGTCCAACCCAGGCTCATTTCAAATTACTGTCTCTGTACTGGGTCTTGGAGTGTGAGAGATTTTACATGTGCCCTTTAAGAGTGAGTTTCTGTTTCCCACGGCCCTCCAACTCTCCTGTACACATGCTCCCCTAGCCTTTAAAGCCAGATGTCTGGGGGCTTGTCTTCCCAGTGCAGGACCCCTGGGCTGGGGACCCTGATGTGGGGCTCAGGCCTCTTGCTCCTTGGGGAGAACCTCTGCAATTGTGATTATCCTCCCATTTGTGGGTCACCCACACAGGGCGTGGGTCTTGATTATACTGCATCTCCTACCCCTCTTGCTATGGTTCCTTCTTTATATTTTTAGTTGTGGAAAATATTTTCTGCCAGTCTTCAGGTCATTCTCATCAATAGTTGCTCTGTGAACAGTTGTAATTTTGGTGTGCCCGTGGGAGGAGATGAGCTTGGGGTGTTCCCACCCTGCCATCTTGGCCACTCCCCTCTAAAATTAATAACTTCTGTTCATAAGCCTTTAAAAGGGAAATAACAAGCTACAAACAGAGAAGATAGATAAAGCCTTGTCATAAATTGATAAGCAGGATCTAAAAAATTCAACTTCATAAAATGCAGGATTGCATTTTTGCAAAATTGTGAAAAAATATTTTTGAAAAAAAAATTTTCAATCAGTATTTCAGTTACTGTATGAAAAAAACTGGGGAAAATGTATTTATGAGTTGTGTAGGAGATAGACATTTAAATGCTGACCTAGAAAATTCCAAATGATCAAGAGCATTTGTTTCCAGATGCCATTCCCCTCTCAACAGAGGAAAAGAAATTTAACCCACTCCTGTTTGTATGCCCAACCGAATGGGAAATATTTTTCAAGAAGGAGAGGGAAAAAGAGCATTTTTAGACAACTCAAACGAAGCAGACTTTTGCTCACTTCAGACAGAAGTAAAATGATCCCAGAAGAGGAAGATCTGAATGCAAGAATAAATGAACAGGCAAAAATGTAAATATGTGGGTAAATCTAAATAAAAATTGATGGTGTAAAACAATGATAATTATGTTCAATTTGTGCAATTAAAATAAAACATGTCAGAACTAGAATACATGACAATAATAGCACATACATCTGGAGAGAATGATGGGAATCAGGTGTTCTAAGGTTTTACATTATTCAGGAGGAAGGAAAAGACAGTAATTAACTTCACATGTTAAAAATTTAAGGTTAACTACTAAAATAATAGAAATAAGGAATATAACATCCAAACCTGTATAGGGAAGTAAATGGAATAAGAAAAAATACTCATTCAATTAAAAAAAAAGTCAAGAAAAATGGAAAAAAGTTTTTAAAAGTTCAGGACAAACAGGAATCACCAAAGATGATAAAAAGAAATCCAAAATCATAAGTAATTACAATAAATGCAAACAAACTAAATGCTCCAGTTAAAAGACAAAGATTGTCAGACTGAGCATTAGAAAGTGAATTCAGCCTTGTGATATTTATGAGAGATAAAACTAAAATATAATAATACAGAAAGAGTGAAAATAGAATGCAATATTCCAGGCATGCCTAAAAAAAAGAAGCTTATGTATTAATATATTAATATGAATTAAAATAGACTTTAAGGCAAAAAAATAATTGCTAGGGATAGAATCAGTACATAATGATAAAAGGTACAATTCTAAATTTGTACCTACCTAACAATGTGGACACAAAATATATAAAGGAAAAACTACAAGAAGAAAGAGACAAAACCACCATCACAGTAGGAAAGTTTAGCACATCCTTTCATAGAATAAACAAGTGAAAAGTCAGAAAACATAAAGCATATTTTAACATCACAATTGACAAGCTTGATCTGAGAGATCTGTAAAGAAAACCTCTAACAACTACCTATTACACAATTTTTCAAGCACATACAAATATTTATGAAAATAAATCACATACTCATCTATAGAGCCAGTTTCAACAAATTTCAAAAGATTAATATTTTACAAACCATATTTTTTAAGTAGAATGCAATAAAGTTAGAAATCGATAGTAAAAAGATAAATAGAAAACTTAAAATATTTAGAAGATATATACTTCTAAATAACTCATAGATCAAAACAGAAATCAAAATGGAGATTAGGAAATATTTCCAGTCAAACTATAAGATAAATACCATATAAAAAAAATTGTGAGATACAACTACAGTGCACTTAATAGAAATTTATAGCCTCAAATGCTATGTGAAGTCAGTTTTCAACTTAGGAAAAAGACAAAAAAATAAACCCTAATAAATTGAAAGAAAAAGTAATAAAGGGGAGAAATTAATTAAATAGAAAACAAATATATGGGGGGATGAATTAGGAGATTGGGATTGACATATATACACTAATATGTATAAAATAGATAATAAGAACCTGCTGTATAAAAAATAAATACATGAAATTCAAAAAAAAAGAAAGAAAACAAATATACAATTAGGATTTTAAAAGCTGATAGGTGGGTCTTATAAAGACTAATGAAATTGACAAACTTATGATAAGATTGATCAATTAAATGAAGAAAGGATACAGATAAAAATTATTAAGAATGACAAGTGATTAAGTTGCTGGGGCTTGGGCAGGGCAGGGGTGTGGTAATGAATAGACAGAACACAGAGGCTTTTTGGGGCAGTGAAAATACTCTGTGGGATACTATAATGGTGGATACATGTCATTCTGCATTTGTCAAAACACATAGAATGCACAACATCAAGAGTGAAACCAAATGTAAACTACAGACTTTGGGTGACAGTGACGCCAAGGCAGGTTCATCAACCATAACAAACGTACCGCTGTGGTGAGGGATGTTGATAGCAGGGGAGGCTGATCCCGTGCAGGGACAGCAGGTATATAGGAACCCTCTGCACTTTCTGTTCAATTTTGCTGTGAACCTAAACCTGCTCTACAAAAAAGGAAAGTTTATTATTTTTTTAAAAAGTGACTTAAGTATAATGTTGTATAGAAAAAGAAAAAGGTTAAGAAGATAGTGCAAAAAATAAATGCCAGGAAGTTTGCAAATGAATGCATTTCAAACCTACCAAAACTGACTCTAGGGAAAAAAAAGGGGGGGGAGTATTAATAGTTCAATAACCGCTCATGAAATCGAATTCAGTAGGTAAAACTCTTCTCACAATGAAAACACTAGGTCCAGATGGTTTTACTAGCAAGTTCTACCAAAGTTTTGACTTGTTCTACCAAGGAACCAATACTATTCCAGAGTATAGATAAAGAAGGAGCAGTCCGCAACTCCTTATATTAAGCTATCACAGTCTTGATTAGAAAACTCAGTAATAATATTACAAGAAAGGAAAGTTATAGGCTACATCAATGAAAGTCCCAGCGGGAAATAAGATGATTTGGGGAGGATTTATTTACAACGTGTGGTTGAAGGGGAACAGCAAAGGATCTTGTACCTGGGATAGGAAACAGGGAAGAGAGAAATTACCAGAATCCAATAGGACAGAGAGTGAAGTAAACTGGGCCTCTTTGACAGGGCCTTCTATCAAAGGGTACAGCCAGCCTGAGGTGACCTCACTTTCCTCCCTCCCACCAGTCTCCTGCCAGGGCTCCCCATTCACCCAGCCCAACTGTGAACCAGAGAGTACACTGAAGATGGTCATACCTTTATACCAGCCAGCCCCACTTAGCAGCGAGCACATCTGCAAGGGCAAATAGAAAATCTCCAAATCACAGGCCAAACTTGCTCACGAATTTAGATTTAAAATCCTTTTGTAAAATTAGTGAATTAAATCTAACAATGTATGAAAATTCTAATACAGAATAACTACGATGGATTTCAATTAAAAATGCAAGTTTGGTTTAACTTTAGAAAACAAATTAATGTAGTTCACTATATTAGCAAATCAAAGGAGGAAAAATCATGATTATCTCTATAGATGTAGAAAAGGTATTAACTAAAATTCAATATCTGTTCATGATTTTAAAATAAACATATTCTCAGCAAACTAGGAATAGAAGGGACTTCCTTAACCTACCAAAAGCCTAGCGCCAACACGAGAAACTAAAATGTTGAAGGTTTTCGCTTGAGACTACGAATACGACAAGAATGCCTGATAACTCCACTTCCTTTCAACATTGCATGGAAAGTCTTAGACAACACAATGAGGTAAGAAAAAGAAATGAAAGGCAAGAGGCTTAGAAAGGAAGAAACAAACTTATTATTTGCAGACGATATGGTTTCTACAGAGAAATCTCCCTAAATAATTTACATTTAAGTTACTAGAATTAATAAGAGTATAACAAGACTCCTGAACACAAAATCTAAATTTAAAAATCAGTTGCAATATTTATACACCAGCAACAAAAATAAAAAGTAGTTTTTAAACATTCCAAAAGTATGAAAAAATAAAATACTTAGAAGTACCAAATAACCAAAGATGCGCACGTTTTTAGAAGAAAATTCTAAGCCTTTATTGAAAGATATTAAAGAGCTAAACAAATGAAGAGAGGGGTCTTGTCCCCGGATTAGGAGACTCAATATTGCAAAGCTCTTCCCTGAATTAGTGCACACGGACCCCAGGTCCTGAGAACTATGGGGAAAGGGGCTCGCAGGGAACTTCTGAAAAACCCAAGAAAGTGACCACAACTAAGAGTCGGCTTTCATCTTTTTTTTTAAGGTGACAATTTTTAGGTGATTTTTAAGGTGCTTTTTGTTTAAGGTGCCAGATGTTTTTCTAACACAGTCCTTTGTTTCCCCTTGGTCTGTGTCTTTTGTTCGATGTTGGGCCTTCGTCCATGTGTAACCTATGTATAGTTTGCAAATTGTACAGGCCAAGCAGATAGGACTAGTCCAAGACTGCTCCAGCTGGGGGCAGGGGGGACCAAGGGCCAGAAGAAAAGCAAGAAAGCGGTTTATACACCAGGTATATTAGTCTGCTACGGCTGCAACAACAAAGTACCACAGACTGGGTGGCTTAAACAACAGACATTTATTTTCTCACAATTCTGGAGGCTGAAAGTCTGAGATCAAGGGGTCAGCATGGTCGATGCCTTCTGAGGCCTCTCTCCCTGGCTGGTAGATGGCCGACTTCTCCCTGTGTCTTCACATGGTTTCCGCTCTGTGTGTGTCTGTGTCCTGACCTCCGCCTCTTATAAGGACACCATTCATACTGGATTAGGGTCCAGCCAAATGACCTCATTTTACCTCAGTCACCTCTTTAAAAGCTGCATCTCCAAATACAGTTACATTCAGGGGTATTGGGGTCAGGGCTTCAACATATGAATTTGCATGGACCCAATTCAGTGCATACCACCAGGTTTCAAGTACTTTATGTGCTTGGTTTCAAGTAATCCTCCCAGCAACGCTATGAGGCAAACATTCCTTCCTCATTCATATATGATGAAACTGAGGCCCGAGAAGATTAGGTAAACTGACCAAGGCCACACAACTAGTAAATGGCAGAGATGAGTCAAAGCAGGTCTGACTGCCCCCAGTGTACCACAATGCCTGCTGGGACCAGGTGGCTACGGGTCACGAGGGCTACAGTGGTATATTATAAACAGGCACTAAAATTACTGCACAGAGGGTCACATGCCCATGTGTAGTCAGCCCTAAACTTTCCTTCTCACTCCCCTGTCCAATGCCCCATTGTGTCTCCTTTTCCCCTAGGTCAGCCCTTATGTTTTATTTATGTTTAATTTGACTGCGACTCTTGGCAGGAATTGGAGAGACTCCCTCTGCCTAGGAAGGAGGCGGCCTCTTATGGTTTCCATAGAGGTGGGTCTTAAAGGAGCAAAGAAGGATGCTCAGAGCCAGGGAGAGGTCTGTCCCTGACTGAGGACTGGTGTGGGGAGCAGCTCGGAGGCTGGAGCAGGAACCAGGAAGAAAGCTGTGGAATTCTGCTGTGGGTAGGAACGGGGCTGTGAACAGGCAAGTATGCCCTTACCCACTTCTTCCCCGGGAATTCAATCCCAGTCTGGTCCAGAGGGGATGAGTTCAGATCAGGGGTTCCCAAGTGCTATGAGCTGAATTGTGTCCCCCAAAATTGATATCTTGAAGTCCTAATGCCCAGTAGGTCAGAAAATAATTGTATTTGGAAATAGGGTTTTTAAAGAGGTCATTTAGGTTAAATGAGGTCATTAAGGTGGGCCCTCATCCAATATCATGGTGTTCTTATAAGAAGAAATTAGGAGAGGGTGGGATGAATTGGGAGATGAGAATTGACATATGTATACTACCATGTATAAAACAGACAGCTAGTGGGAACCTGCTGTATAGTGCAGCGAGCTCAGCTTGGTGTTCTGTGACAACCTAGACAGGTGGGACGGGGGGGGGGGAATGGGGGGAGGGAGGGAAGGAGGGAGGTATACATATAGCTGATTCACTTCGTTGTACAGCAGAAACTAAGACAACATTGTAAAGCAATTATACTCCAATTAAAAAAAAAAAAAAGAAGAAGAAGAAATTAGGACACAGACACACACAGAGGGAAGACCATGTGAGGACAGGGAAAGGAGACAGATGTCTACAAGCCAAGGAGAGAGGTCTCAGAAGGAACCAGCCCTGCCAAACCCTTGATCTCAGACTTCCAGCCACCAGAGTTGTGGGAAAATGAATTTCTGTTGTTTAAGCCACCCAGCCTGTGGTACCTTGTTCTGGCTGCCCGAACAGACTCATAGGTCTCATCACACTGGAGAAAGCCTGGCTACCAAGGCTGTCCCCAAATCTTCCTCAGTTTTCCCCCAGGATTCTCCAAATAAGAGAGATGGGCCCACTCACAACAGACCCTCATCTGAGCCTCTGAGAATCAAGAATAAGGTGAGTTGGGAGAGAATATGAGAAAACTCAAACTTTGTACCGTCATTGGTAGGGGTTTTGTGGTGGCAAAAGGAGAGAAGAGGGGGAAAGAAATATTCAGTAATAAAAAAAATAAAAAATCAAGGCACACTGATCCATCGCTGAGTAAGCTCAGCCTTTGGTGACTGTCTTTTTAAACAATATCTTTAGGGATATCTGTCACCTTCTTCTGTAAACTGCAATTCTCCCAGGTAGCTCTGTGAACCAATGGGTTTCATGTTACCAGCCGACCCAAATCTTTAGGAATTTAGCCCAGGTCTTTTGATTTTCTATCCCCTATTCTAGCAGCCAAGAGGCAGGCTACTTGTCCTCACTACTAAGGTGGAAGAAGGCCATAAAAGGATTTATGACCTGAACATTCCAGAACCTTCTGAACAAATCCGCCCCACTGTCTCCCCTAAAAGCTGGACCCACTTTCTGAAAGCTGAGGAATACATTTTCCTTGTGGACCAGCCTGTCCGTCTCAGCTTAGTTCACACAAACATGAAACCCTTATCAAATGACAAGCTGCTCACCCACAGAATAGGAAATTTCTAGATCAGCATAACAGTTGCCAAGTTGGAAGCCCAAAGATGGAAGTGGCCTGTGTCATTTGTCACCAAAGTTCCACAGCCACGATGTAGCCCCGGCAACTCTGCCCTTCCCACTGGCAAGTCCTTGGACTGTTCGAGAACTCGTCATGGTCTGCCCTGCAGCGTGAACTCACAAACAGGGCCCCGAGCTCCCCACAGGCAGAGGTGTCCATGCCAGTCTTGTCAGGCGCATTCCAACCCCTTGGCCTCCTTTGCAGGGACAGCCTTGAAGGCCACAGTCCCGGGCACCATCAACCACTAATCATTCCACCACAGAGGTAACAGAATGTTAAAAGTGACACTTCGGGGGCCAAGCTACTTTCACCGTGAAATTCCAAAGAAAGACATGTTCACAAGAAATGCTCGAGGTCCGTAACCTGCCAGCCTCCTCTCCCATCTGGAGAATATAACGAGTCAGCATGTTGAGAGATGGGATTTTATTTATTTATTTTTATTTTTGGCGGCGTTGGGTCTTCATTGCTGCACGCGGGCTTTCTCTAGCTGCGACGAGCAGGGGGCTACTCTTCCTTGTGGTGTGCGGGCTTCTCATTCCTGTGGCTTCTCTTGTTGTGGAGCACAGGCTCTAGACACTCGGGCTTCAGCAGTTGAGGCACGTGGGCTCAGTAGTTGTGGCTCACGGGCTCTAGAGCACAGGCTCAGTAGTTGTAGCATGCGGGCTTAGATGCTCTGCGGCATGTGGGATCTTCCCAGGGCAGGGCTCGAACCCGTGTCCCCTGCATTGGCAGGCGGATGCTCAACCACTAAGCCACCAGGGAAGTCTAAGAGACGGGATTTTAAAGAGAGGATTTTCTGAAAAGAGTATCTTTGGAGAAAGCTGTGCTTCTTGGGCAGGTGAGGGCCTGCCCCCTCATCTGAAACACGTTGGGGGTTTCCACAAAGCCACTTGGCCATCTTACCATGTGACTCCCTCCCGCTGAGGGCAGAAAAGGCTGGGGCCCTTTCCCAGACAGGAAATCCAGGGGCGGTCAGGCTGCAGTGGGCTGAATAAAGGCCCATAGATGTCGAGTCTAATGCCTGGAACCTGTAAATGTGACCTTATTTGGAAAAAGAGTCTTTGCAGGTGTGATTAAGTTAAGGCTCTTGAGACAGGGAGGTGATCCTGTATTATCCAGATGAGCCCTAAATGCAATTACACGTATCCTTGTAAGAGGGAGACAGAGGGAGACTTAAGCGCACACAGAGAAGGCCATGTAACCAGAGATGCAGGGATTAGAGCGACGGGGCCACAAGCCAAGGAACGCTGGCAGCCACCAGAAGCCCAGAGAGACAAAGAGCAGATTCTCCCCCCAGAGCCTCCAGAGTGAGCTCAGCCTTCCTGACACTGGATTTCAGCCCAGTAAACTGATTTCAGACTTCCATCCTCAGAACTGTGGAAGAGGACATTTCTTTTCAGCCATCAAGTTTGTGGTTATTTGTTACAGCATCCACAGGGAACTAATTAACATGCAGGGTGACTCCTGCTTGGGTGGTGACGCCAGATGCAAGCGTCTGAGTTGGGGTCACCCTCCATCCCGGAATTTGTCAGGGCAGGCGATGCATGAAGGTTAGAGCCAGATGTGGGCCACACAGGGCGGGAACCAGGATGGCCTCATCCAAACTCATCATCTCTGGCTGGAGGGGCAGAGACCCCAGCCGCAAGAAGTTGGAGGTAAACCCTAAGGGAAAAGTCCCAAGTGACCACCCAGAAGAGGGACACCTCCCCCTGGGTCAAAGACACACAGAGCCTTAGAAGAGCCCACCAGGAGAAAGGTCAGCTTAAACTGTAGCGGGCTGCCACCACACCCACTTAAGTAAGAGCTATCCTATGCCTCCCACTCGCCCCGAGCCCCAGCTTCCACCTTGGGGAAGAGCAGGAAGGAGACAGAAGCCCAGCAGAGAATCCCCCTTTCCCACGCAAGGCTCCAGCCCTGAGCAAGCTAAGCTGGAGAGCTGGAGCGGGGGTGGGGTGGGGGTGGGAGGGTGGGGGGGGCGGGGGGAATGGAATGTCAAAGTTGAGAGTTTTGACTAATATCTTGGCCTGGACATTCAAATTCCAAATTGAGACTGTTTTCCATTTAAAGCGACCTTAGGACAGACTATTTCCTAAGAGGAGCAGAAAAGGCAGCGCCTGCCAGCGTTTTCATCCCAGGCCAGGGAACATTAATCCCACTGAACACATTTCAAAGGGGCAGCAGCAAAGAAACCCTGAAGTTGCATGCCCAGTACACCGCGAGCCAGGTTTACTCAACATGCTGGTTGCAAAGGCTGGTGAAAACATCTCAGTGGAACGGAGCATCGCTGAGCTCCTGTGAAAGGAAAAAATGCAAATTTGTTTTCGGTGTCACTTTGAAGCTTCCTGCGCAGAGCCCTTGGCCTTGACAGACTCGCACTGACGTCAGCGCAAGTTAGCCAGATCCCAGCAGCTGTTCACCTCCTCCCTCGACGGCCTCGAAACCTGGTGCACAACACGCTGATTTTGTTTCACGGAAGATTAAAAACATTTGCTGCTGCGTCCATAATTCACAGGCCCTGTTATCACTGGGACCAGGAATCCTGAGCAATAAATGCTTAGTCCCCTCTCACAACCGAGGAGCAGCCCCCAGAGAGAGGCCAGACACAGGATGATGCATCATCTGGGACCCAGCCCAGAGCCAGGTCATTACATCCTTTGCCTTTCTTCTGGAACAAGAGGAGAAGGATCTATATACCCTTCAGAGCATGGTCATGCACCCCAAGCTGCTTTGTCCTCACATGCTGTAAGAGAGATGGGGCTACATAGCCCTGGATGAGCGCCCCCTTGCCTCCGGTCTCACAGCAAAGCATCAGCAAAGCAAGATGAGAAATGAGCTCCCTGGCTCCTCGCAGGGGTGTAGCAGGGCTGGTGTTGATGGTGGCAAAGCTGATTGTCATGCGGCCCGCCCTGAACCTGCAGCCAGGACCCCAACTCTACCTGGAACCTTCTGGTCCCTCCCCGCACCCAGGAGGAGACTTGGGCAGGCAAAGCCCAGCTGAGATGGTTCCTGCAGCAAAGAGCCAGTTCTTCTCCAGAAATCCTGGTGGGACAGATGGTTTGTCAAGCTGGTAGGTAACTCCACATCTTTCCATCAGGCTGCTCAGACACATCCCTTAGGTAACTATTGTTTGGCGCCTCCTCTGTTAAAATTCAGCAGAGGCCAGTAGATTCTTTATCCCTTTCATTTGTTTAGTTGCAGGAAGTAATGCTCTTCCCTAATTAAGCCAGTGAGTTGGGCGAAGAGAAGGGATGTGAGAGAAGGAAGCAGGGACTGGGGGAGGCTGGAATGACGGTCACACCTCTCTGTGGTCTTCAGATGCTCTCAGCAGGGACCTGAAACATGTGGGTGTGCCTCAGAGGTAACCCCCCCACTCAGAGCCAGCAGAGACCTGAGTCTGATTCCTCCGCGTGCCATCACTTGCTCTGGACACAGCAGTGTTGGTTTGAGCACTGCACCAAGCTCCAGCTAACGCTCAAGGTCCAGCTATTGCTGGACTTTCCCTCTCCCCTCTCCTGGGGGTCTCCCCTGTGCCTCCCACCCAGAGGCTGTGTGGGACCCTTCATCTGAGATCACCTCCCTCATCATGGCTGGCTGCAGTGGGCCGTGGCATTTCCCAGTTGGCTGTGAGCCACGGGAGGGTGGGGACTGTGCCCTGTCTAAACCCCATCACATAAAATGCAAAATGAAGTATGCCAACCTCAGAAAAAGAGTCGAGATGTTACTGTTGTTGTTGCACTGTTGTTATTTATCTAGGAGAGTAAGTCCCCTACACACGAACCTTCAAGTTGCGAGCTTTCAAAGATGCGAACACGCGTTCCATCAACATCAGGCATGAGTGAAATTGCAGCTTGCCCTCCGTCTCCTATTGCTGATGATTGCTTAGCTCTACCATCTCCCACCACCTCTCCCTCCTCCAGTCAGTAACTCTTCTTGCCTGTTCACTCGATACCAGCCCCTGTATGCCAGCTGCTGTACTGGACTACTGTACTTTTCAAGGGACTGTACTGTAAGATTAAAAATGTTTTCTTTGGGGACTTCCCAAGTGGGGAAGTGGTTAAGAATCCGCCTGCCAATACAGGGGACACACGTTCGAGCCCTGGTCCGGGAAGATCCCACATGCCGCAGGGCAACTAAGCCCGTGCGCCACAACTACTGAGCCTGCGCTCTAGAGCCCGCGAGCCACAACAACTGAGCCTGTGAGCCGCAACTACTGAAGCCCATGCACCTAGAGCCTGTGCTCTGCAACAAGAGAAGCCACCGCAATGAGAAGCCCGCGCATCTCAACGAAGAGTGGCCCCCGCTCGCCACAACTAGAGAAAGCCCGCATGCAGCAACGAAGACCCAACGCAAGCAAAATTAAATAAATTAAATAATTAATTTTTTAAAAAGTTTTCTTTATTTTCTGTGTTTGTTTCTTTTTAATGTATTATTTGTGTGAAAAGTATTATAAACCTGTTACAGTACAGTACTACATAGCCAATTGTGTTAGGTGGGTACCTAAGCTAACTTTGTTGGACTTAGGAGCAAATTGGACTTACAAACGCACTCTCGGAAGGGAACTTGTTTGTACGTAGGGGACTTACTGTAATGATAAATAACCACGTTTCCCTTTCTGGAATCTGAGTAAACCCATAAGATGCTGCGGATTCACATCACGGACTGTCGGCACTCTCTGTTCGAAGTTGGGGGACTTTTCTGGAGGAAGGCAGACTGAAAGAAGGAGTTATTTTTGCTGTTGTTACTTGTAATCAATCTTTTACTCACAGCTGCAAACCTTTACTCAATTACGGATGAAACGTAAGAACCTTTTTGAAATGCTAAGAAAGGAGTGGGTACCAAGGGACCAAAGTAAAAATCCAAAAGCTGAGTGGGGAACAGGCCGGGGTTGTCCACTGCACATGAGCCACACAGAGGCAGAGAGATGGTGGCACCAACGGGAAGGAGTTCGGGAAACTCTTGTCTCCCCCCAGTTGCTAAATGCTATTGAAATACTATGGACAGAACAATGAGAGGAGGTTCAAGGTTGGCGTGAAAAAGTCAAGATGCCGTCAAAAAAAAAAATTTAATGGGACTTCCCTGGCGGTCCAATGGTTAAGACTCCGTGCTTCCACTCCAGGGGACACGGGTTCGATCCCTGGTGGGGGAACTAAGATTCCACATCCCACATGCCGAATGGCTCGGCCAAAGAAAAAAAAAAAAAGATGCCATCATTCCCTCAGCAAACATTTATTGAGCCACTTCATGTGTCAGGTCACAACTGTAAGGGGACGCACTCATTGTCCCCCAGGAGTTCCCAGCCTCTGGGAGACACTGTCACACCAGGCTGAGCAAATGCTATACAGTCAGGTCTGGAGGAGCAGTGGGCACAGAAAGGGGATGCTACATGGAGGCTCGTGGTAACAGCTCAACCCAAACACCAGGCAGACCCGGGCCAAGCCCTGGGTCCGAATCTTGTTAGCACTGGGACCGAACCTTGCTAGCACTGGGACCATTGCCAAGTTATTCAATCTCTCTCAACCTGTTCATGCCCCTTGAAAATGAGACTATCAGTGCCTGCCTCAGAGGGTTATCATAAAATGATTAAATAGAACATACAATAAAGTGGCCAGCCTAGATCACTGCTTGAAGAAAATACTCAGTAATATTGACTTTCATTCTTCTTCACCTGTCGGACAAAGTCAGACACTTCCACAGAGGAGGTAAGATTTTAGATGCATCAGGGCTTACGAAGGAGGACCGGGGATTTGGTGAAAAGGAGATGTCATTCACAAAGAGACCAACACGTACCTAAATGCACAGCATGTCTGGAAACCAGCAAGGGGTTCAAAGTCTTTGGCCTGAGGGACTCACAGGAGGGAAGAGCTGGACAAGTGGATTTGATCCATGCTAAGGAATTTGGACTTTGTCCTGTGGGCATTTGGTCAAAAGACAATGGGTTCTGGAATCGAATAGTTGGATTCCATCCCCACCCAATATTGTGGGTGGTGAGATCGGGGTTGAGGGAGGCAAGCAAGTGGGATTAATAACATCCAACCTGATGGGCTCCTGAATGGTTTACATCTGGGGTCAGAAAACTTTCTCTAAAGAGCCAGGTAGTAAATACGTTTTCTGTTGCAACTACTAAACCCTGTCAATGCAGCATGAGAGCACCCATAGACCATACGTACATGAGTGAGTACAGTTATGTCCTAATAAAACTTTATTTATAAAAACAAGCAGTGGGCAAGATTTGGCCTTCAGGCAGTAATCTTCCCACCCCTGCTTTAGATTAGGAAACAAACCTGAAATCCCCTACAACACGGTGCCCCCTGCCCCTTTCCACATGCCAACAACCAGCACTGTTCTTAGATCCTTATAGCAGGTCCAGTGGCTCCAAGACATTGCTAAATGATCTGAAGATTATCCTGAGCTCCCCCAATCCAAGCTCTAGAGGCTGCCACGCATCAAGATAATGTGTTCCACAGAATGAGAACTGCTTTGCCACTGAGTGTTTTAGTAATCAATCAATCAATCAGTCAGAGAAAACTCATTAAGCACAAATGCTGGAAACGTTGAGATCACTGAGGCTGGATCTGCAGGAAGAGCACGTGGTTCGGTGAGAAAGTCCCGCTTCCCAGTTGCCTGAGTTCTACTCACAGTTTTACACAGTTTTAGTTGTGCACAATCCTCGAGAGTCACAGTTTCCATTTCTTAATCTGTACGATGAAGGAATTCAGCCAAGCGAGGGTGTGGAGAAAAGGGAACCCTCCTACACTGTTGGCGGGAATGTAAATTGGTGCAGCCACTATGGAAAACAGTATGAAAGTTCCTCAAAAAACTAAAAATAGAGTTGCCATATGATCCAGCAATCCTACTCCTGGGCGTATATCCGGAGAAAACTCTAATTCGAAAAGACACATTGGGCCGCAATATTCATAGCAGCACTATTTACAATAGCCAAGACATGGAAACAACCTAAATGTCCATCAACAGATGAATGGATAAAGATGTGGTACACAGAGGACCTGCACGGAAGGGGAAAAGCAGCATGTGGAAAGGAGGGCCTCTGGAGTGTGGAGTTCTGGAGTTTGGAGCCATGTGGCTGACAGAGTCTTGGTGTTCCAGCCGGGTGTCAGGCCTGTGCCTCTGAGGTGGGAGAGCTGAGTTCAGGAAATTGGTCCACCACAGACCTCCTGGCTCCAGGTAATATCAAACAGCGAAAGCTCTCCCAGAGATCTCCATCTCAACGCTAAGACCCAGCTCCACTCAACAACCAGCAAGCTACAGTGCTGGACACCCTATGCCAAACAAATAGCAAGACAGGAACACAACCCCACCCATTAGCAGAGAGGCTGCCTAAAATCATAGTAAGGTCACAGACACCCCAAAACACACTACTGGACGTGGTCCTGCCCACCAGAAAGACAAGATCCAGCCTCATCCACCAGAACACAGGCACTAGTCCCCTCCACCAGGAAGCCTACACAGCCCACTGAACCAACCTTAGCCACTGGGGGCAGACAAAAAAACAACAGGAACTACGAACCTGCAGCCTGCAAAAAGGAGACCCCAAACACAGTAAGTTAAGCAAAATGAGAAGACAGAGAAACACACAGCCGATGAAGGAGCAAGATAAAAACCCACCAGACCTAACAAATGAAGAGGATATAGGCAGTCTACCTGAAAAAGAATTCAGAATAATGATAGTAAAGATGATCCAAAATCTTGGAAATAGAATTGAGAAAATACAAGAAATGTTTAAGAAGGACCTAGAAGAACTAAAGAGCAAACAAACAATGATGAACGAAACAAAAATGAAATTAAAAATTCTCTAGGAGGAATCAATAGCAGAATAACTGAGGCACAAGAACAGATAAGTGACCTAGAAGATAAAATAGTGGAAATAACTACCACAGAGCAGAATAAAGAAAAAAGATAGAAAAGATTTGAGGATAGTCTCAGAGACCTCTGGGACAACATTAAATACACCAACATTCGAATTATAGGGGTCCCAGAAGAAGAAGAGAAAAAGAAAGGGACTGAGAAAATATTTGAAGAGATTATAGTTGAAAACTTCCCTAATATGGGAAAGGAAATAGTTAATCAAGTCCAGGAAGCACAGAGAGTCCCATACAGGAAAAACCCAAGGAGAAACACACCAAGACACAGATTAATCAAACTATCAAAAATTAAATACAAAGAAAAAATATTAAAAGCAGCAGGGGAAAAACAACAAATAACATACAAGGGAATCCCCATAAGGCATTAGCTGATTTTTCAGCAGAAACTCTGCAAGCCAGAAGGGAGTGGCCGGACATATTTAAAGTGATGAAAGGGAAAAACCTACAACCAAGATTACTCTACCCAGCGAGGATCTCATTCAGATTTGACAGAGAAATTAAAACCTTTACAGATAAGCAAAAGCTAAAGAGAATTCAGCACCACCAAACCAGCTTTAAACAAATGCTAAACAAACTTCTCTAGGCAGGAAACACAAGAGAAGGAAAAGACCTACAATAACAAACCCAAAACAATTAAGAAAATGGGAATAGGAACATACATATCAATAATTACCTTAAATGTAAATGGATTAAATGCTCCAACCAAAAGACACAGACTGGCTGAATGGATACAAAAACAAGACCTGTATATATGCTGTCTACAAGAGACCCACTTCAGACCTAGGGACACATACAGACTGAAAGTGAGGGGATGGAAAAAGATATTCCATGAAAATGGAAACCAAAAGAAAGCTGGAGTAGCAATTCTCATATCAGACAAAATAGACTAAAATAAACACCATTACAAGAGACAAGAGACAAAGAAGGAAACTAAATAATGATCAAGGGATCGATTCAAGAAGAAAATATAACAATTGTAAATATTTATGCACCCAAAATAGGAGCACCTCAATACATAAGGCAAATGCTAACAGCCATAAAAGGGGAAATCGACAGTAACACAATCATAGTAGGGGACTTAAAAACTCCACTTTCACCAATGGACAGATCATCCAAAATGAAAATAAATAAGGAAACACAAGCTTTAAATGGTACATTAAACAAGATGGACTTAATTGTATTTATAGGACATTCCATCCAAAAACAACAGAATACACTTTCTTCTCAAGTGCTCATTGAACATTCTCCAGGATAGATCATATCTTGGGTCACAAATCAAGCCTTGGAAAACTTAAGAAAATTGAAATCCTATCAAGTATCTTTTCTGACCACAATCCTATGATACTAGATATCAATTACAGGAAAAAAATCTGTAAAAAATACAAACTCATGGAGGCTAAACAATACACTACTAAATAACCAAGTGATCACAGAGGAAATCAATAAATACCTAGAAACAAATGGCAACGTAAACAGGACGACCTAAAAGCTATGGGATGCAGCAAAAGCAGTTCTAAGAGGGAAGTTTATAGCAATACAATCCTACCTCAAGAAAAATCTCAAAGAAAGAACCTAACCTTACACCTAAAGCAATTAGAGAAAGAAGAACAAAAAACCCCTAAAGTTAGGAGAAGGAAAGAAATCATAGAGATCAGATCAGAAATAAATGAAAAAGAAATGAAGGAAATAATAGCAAAGATCAATAAAACTAAAAGCTGGTTCTCTGGGATCTTCCTGGTGGCGCAGTGGCTAAGAATCTGCCTGCCAATGCCGGGGACACAGGTTTGAGCCCTGGTCCGGGAAGATCCCACATGCCGCAGAGCAACTAAGCTCGTGCGCCACAACTACTGAGCCTACGCTCTAGAGCCTGCAAGCCACAACTACTGACGTCTGCGTGCCACAACTACTGAAGCCCGTGGGCCTAGAGCCTGTGCTCCGCAACAGGAGAAGCCACTGCAATGAGAAGCCCGCTCACCACAACGAAGAGTAGCCCCTGCTCGCCACACCTAGAGAAAGCCCGTGTGCAGCAATGAAGACCCAATGCACCCAAAAATAAATAAATTAAATAAAGAAAGAAATAAACTATAGTTTTTTTAAAAAAATAAATAGTAAAAGCTGGTTCTTTGAGAAGATAAACAAAATTGATAAACCATTAGCCAGACTCATCAAGAAAAAAAGGGAGAAGGCTCAAATCAACAGAATTCGAAATGAAAAAGGAGAAGTAACAACTGACACTGCAGAAATATAAAGGATCATGAGAGATTACTACAAGCAACTAAATGCCAATAAAAGGGACAACCTGGAAGAAATGGAAAAATTCTTAGAAAAGCACAACGTTCCAAGACTGAACCAGGAAGAAACAGAAAATATGAACAGACGAATCACAAGAACTGAAATTGAGACTGTGACTAAAAACCTTCCAACAAACAGAAGCCCAGGACCAGACGGCTTCACAGGCGAATTCTATCAAGGCAAATGCTAACAGAGAAAAGCTAACACCCATCCTTCTCAAACTCTTCCGAAACATAGCAGAGGGAGGAAAACTCCCAAACTCATTCTACAAGGCCACCAGCACCCTGATACCAAAACCAGACAAGGATGTCACAAAGAAAGAAAACTACAGGCCAATATCACTGACGAACATAGATGCAAAAACCCTCAACAAAATACTAGCAAAGAGAATCCAACAGCACATTAAAAGGATCATACACAATCATCAAGTGAGGTTTATCCCAGGAATGCAAGGATTCTTCAATATACGCAAATCAATCAATGTGATAAACCATATTAACAAATTGAAGGAGAAAAACCATATGATCCTCTCAATAGATGCAGAAAAAGCTTTTGACAAAATTCAACACCGATTTGTGATAAAAACCCTCCAGATAGTAGGCATAGAGGGAACTTTCCTCAACATAATAAAGGCCATATATGACAAACCCACAGCCAACATCATTCTCAATGGTGAAAAACTGAAAGCATTTCCTCTACAGTCAGGAACAAGACAAGGTTGTCCACTCTCACCACTATTATTCAACATAGTTTTGGAAGTTTTAGCCACAGCAATTAGAGAAGAAAAAGAAATAAAAGGAATCCAAATCGGAAAAGAAGAAGTAAAGCTGTCACTGTTTGCAGATGACATGATACTATACATAGAGAATCCTAAAGATGCTACCAGAAAACTACTAGAGCTAATCAATGAATTTGGTAAAGTAGCAGGATACAAAATTAATGCACAGAAATCTCTTGCATTCCTATACACTAATGATGACAAATCTGAAAGAGAAATTAAGGAAACACTCCCATTTACCACTGCAACAAAAAGAATAAAATATCTAGGAATAAACCTATCTAAGGAGACAAAAGAGCTGTATGCAGAAAACTATAAGACACTGATGAAAGAAATTAAAGATGATACAAACAGATGGAGAGATATACCATGGTCTTGGACTGGAAGAATCAACATTGTGAAAATAACTATACTACCCAAAGCAATCTACAGATTCAATGCAATCCCTATCAAACTACCAATGGCACTTTTCACAGAACTAGAACAAAAAATTTCACAATGTGTATGGAAACACAAAAGACCCCGAATAGCCAAAGCAATCATGAGAAAGAAAAATGGAGCTGGAGGAATCAGGCTCCCTGACTTCACACTATACTACAAAGCTACAGTAATCAAGACAGTATGGTACTGGCACAAAAACAGAAACATAGATCAATGGAACAGGATAGAAAACCCAGAGGTAAACCCACGCACATATGGTCACCTTATTTTTGATAAAGGAGCCAAGAGTATACAATGGAGAAAAGACAGTCTCTTCAATAATTGGTGCTGGGAAAACTGGACAGCTACATGTAAAAGAATGAAATTAGAACACTTCCTAACACCATACACAAAAATAAACTCAAAATGGATTAAAGACCTAAATGTAAGGCCAGACACTATCAAACTCTTAGAGGAAAACATAGGCAGAACGCTCTATGACATAAATCACAGGAAGATCCTTTTTGACCCACCTCCTAGAGAAATGGAAATAAAAACAAAAATAAACAAATGGGACCAAATGAAACTTCAAAGCTTCTGCACAGCAAAGGAAAACATAAACAAGACAAAAAAACAACCTTCAGAATGGGAGAAAATATCTGCAAATGAAGCAACTGACAAAGGATTAATATCCAAAATATACAAGCAGCTCATGCAGCTCAATAGCAAAAAAACAAACAACCCAATCCAAAAAATGGGCAGAAGATCTAAACAGACATTCCTCCAAAGAAGATATACAGATTGCCAACAAACACATGAAAGGATGCTCAACATCACTAATCATTAGAGAAATGCAAATCAAAACTACAATGAGGTATCACCTCACACCCGTGAGAATGGCCATCATCAAAAAATCTACAAACAATAAATGCTGGAGAGGGTGTGGAGAAAAGGGAACCCTCTTGCAGAGTTGGTGGGAATGTAAATTGATACAGCCACTATGGAGAACAGTATGGAGGTTCCTTAAAAAGCTAAAAATAGAACTACCGTACCACCCAGCAATTCTACTACTGGGCACATACCCTGAGAAAACCATAATGCAAAAACAGTGATGTACCACAATGTTCACTGCAGCTCTATTTACAATAGCCAGGACATGGAAGCAACCTAAGTGTCCATCGACAGATGAACTGATAAAGAAGATGTGGTACATATATATACAATGGAATATTACTCAGCCATAAAAAGAAACAAAATTGAGTTATTTGTAGTGAGGTGGAGGGACCTAGAGTCTGTCATACAGCGTGAAGTAAGTCAGAAAGAGAAAAACAAATGCCGTACACTAACACATATATATGGAATCTAAAAAAAAAAAAAATGCTTCTGAAGAACCTACTAGGGGCAGGACAGGAATAAAGATGCAGACGTAGAGAATGGACTTGAGGACACGGGGAGGGGGAAGGGTAAGCTGGGACGAAGTGAGAGAGTGGCATGGACATATATACACTACCAAATGTAAAACAGATAGCTAGTGGGAAGCAGCCACATAGCACAGGGAGATCAGCTTGGTGCTTTGTGACCACCTAGAGGGGTGGGATAGGGAGGGTGGGAGGGAGACGCAAAAGGGAGGAGATATGGGGATATATGTATATGTATAGCCGATTCACTTTGTTATACAGCAGAAACTAACACACCACTGTAAAGCAATTATATTCCAATAAAGATGTTTAAAAAATGTTAAAAAAAAAAGATGTACATATATACAATGGAATACTACTCAGCCATAAGAAAAAAGAATAACATAATGCCATTTGCAGCAACATGGATGGATCTAGAGCTTATCATACCAAGTGAAGTAAGTCAGACAAACACCATATGATATCATTTATATGTGGAATCTAACATATGACACAAGTGTTCATTACCTACGAAAGTTCATTACCTACGAAACAGAAACAGACTCGCAGCCATAGAGAACAGACTCGTGGTTGCCAAGGGGGAGGGGGGGTGGCATAGGGAAAGACTGGGAGTTTGGGATTAGCAGATGCAAACTATTATATATAGGATGGATAAACAACAAGGTCCTACTGTACAGCACAGGGAACCATATTCAGTATCCTGTAATAAACCATAATGGAAGAGAAAAAAAAAAAGAAATTCAGCCAAACGGCAATGTGATTCTGAGTTTGCTTCAGAGGGCTTCAGGGGTGGGGGAGGGCTTTCTGGCACCACCTTGAAGGAAGCCATGCCCATGGGTTGGCCTTGAGGGGTCAGGCTGGCATTCTTTGGGGGAAGGGACAGCATGAGCCATGGGGAGAGGAGGTAACTGGCAACCAGTGTATGAGCCTTCCTTCATCGAGAAAGGGTTCAGGGAGGGAGATGCAATAAAATGGGAGAAACGGGTGGAGCCAGTGCATTGAAGACTCTTGGTGTTTTCTGCTGTCATTGCAAGAAGAAGGAGACTTTCTGGTGTATAGTATAGATCAGGAATCAAAAACGCAATACCTTCAGGGGCTAGACAGGTAGGAGTGAGTATGTGGGACGGATATAACCACAGGGAACCATAAGAACAGGACAGACTGGCGAGTGCAAGCCCTGCCTAGGAGAGGTTCTGGCACTTAGCTCCAGATGACTGACTGCCGCCATGTGGTCTTCATGGCTCAGCGTGGTTGATCTGAGTTTTTTTTAAGAATGTTGGAAATTTAGGTTTGTATGTGAGAGCTCCTGATTTTTAAAAATTGACTTAATTGTTTTTATTAACATCATGCCAGCCAAACAAAACACAGCTGATTAGATTCTGCCCAAGTTGCCAGTTTGAAACTTCAGCTGTAGATGGGGAGGCTGATTTCAGAATGAGCTCCGGACAACCAGCAAAGCCAAAGAGCGACGCTGAATCCAGTCCCAGCCTCTGCAGACGGAGGCCTCCTTCAGCATTAGATCAGCTACGAGCTTCACCTGAAACTAGGATTAGCTAGTTACAGGACCCCCAGTTAAATTTGAATTTTAGATAACCAGAATACTTTTTTAGCATAAGTATATCCCAAATATTGCATGGGACATAGACTAAAAAGTATTCAGTTTATCTGAAATTCAATTCAAATGTAACCGAGCATCTTGCATTTTTATTTGCTAAACCTGGCAGCTGTCCCTGGAACCCCATCCCAGGCTCCAATAGGGTCAGGCCCTCCCAACTCCTCTCAGAGCAGCAGACTCCACCCTTGAGGACACAGGGATATAGTCCACGATGCAGATTTCAAAGGAAAGGGAAGCAGATCACACGTTGGAGGACCTGAACATGGCCGTAACTTCAGGTGATCTGTATTAACTACCCTCGGCATCAAAGGATGGATGTTCCGGAGCCATCTCACCTCTCCAGTTGTGTGTCCTTTGGCCCTCTGAGCCTCGGTTTCCTCATCTCGTAAATGGAGAAGGGAACTCCAATCCCACACGATTGTCAAAAGGATGAAATGGAATAGATGTAAAAGCATTATCACACTGTGTCTGGCACCGGGCAGACGCAGAACATTTGTTGTGTGAAATTCTTCCACCTCAGAATGACTGTCTTCCTACTGCTCCCGTCACCAAGCCAAGACCTGTCTACTGAGGGTCCCAGAAGGATGAGGCAGGGCAATATGAGAAGCCCACCATGGCAGGTGACATCTCTGGGGACGGGGGAACAGCCAGGGAGCTGAGCTCCTGGTGAACCACCAGGATCACAGTTCAGGGGGAGAATGAGACCCTGGCTTCCTACACTTTCAAGGCTGGAAGTCAAGTGTGCAGAAGCCTCCATTTATTTGTTTGTTTGAAATATAACACTGTAAGTTTAAGGTGTACAACATGTTTGTTTGAAATATAACACTGTAAGTTTAAGGTGTACAACATGTTTTGTTTTGGTTTTTTTTACAGTGGGTCCTTGTTGGTTTTCTATTTTAAATATAGCAGTGTGTACATGTCAATCCCAAACTCCCAGTCTATCCCTCCCCCCGACCCTTCTCCTCTGGTCACCCGCAAATTCATTCTAAATCTGTGAGTCCATTTCTGTCTTGTAAATAAGTTCATCTGTAACATTTTTTAATGCCATTTGCAGCAACATGGATGGACCTGGAGATTATCATTCTAAGTAAATCAGATAGAGAAAGACAAATATCACGAAGTCTCGATTATGTGCCGAATCTGAAAAAGATTGATACAAAAGGTGTAAAATATGTTGACTTGAGGCGTTTATATATTGTAACATGATTGCCACTGTACCGATAGTTAGCACTTCTGTCTTGTCCCATAATTATCATTGCTTTTCTGTGGTGGGAATAATTAAGATCTAGTCTCTTAGCAAGTTTGATGAATATAATACACCCGATGTTGCTGTCTATATTCACTACACTGTGCGTTAGATCCCCAGAACTCATTTATCTGCTAGTTGCAAGTTTGTACCCTTAAATAACTCTCCAATTCCCCACACCCCAACCCCTGGAAACCACCGTTTTACTATTTGTATGCATTTGGATTTTTTAGATTCCACATATAAGTGATACATAATATTTGTTTCTCTCTGTCTGACTCACTCAGCCTAATAATGTCCTCAAGGTCCATCCATGTCGTCCCAAATGGCAGGATGTCCTTCTTCCTCATAGCTGAATAATATTCCCTTCTGTATATACACACCACATCTTCTCACCCATTCATCTGTTGGTGGACACTTAGGTTGTTTCCATATCTTAACTACTGCGAATAACGCTGCAATACCCATGGCAGTGCACATCTCTCTTCAATATCCTGTTTTCATTTCATTTCCCTTGGGTATATACCCAGAAATGAATTTGCTGGGTCATATGGTAGTTCTATTTTTTAACTTTTTGAGGAACTTCTATATTGTTTTCCATTGTGGCTAAAGCAATTTACATCCCCACCAACAGTGCACAGGGGTTCCCTTTTCTCCACACCCTCACCAATGCTTGTTATCTCTTGTCTTCTTGATGAAAGCCATTTCTAACAGTGTGAGGTGATAGCTCACTGTGGTTTTGATTTGCATTTCCCCAATGATTAGTGAAGTTGAGCATCTTTTCGGGTACGTGTTGGCCATTTGGATGTCTTCTTTGGAAAACTGTCTATTTAGTTCCTCTGCCCATTTTTAATCGAATTGTTTGCGAGTTTTTGTTATTTCGGATATTAACCTTTTATCAGGTACAGGGTTTGCAAATGTTTCTCCCATTCTATATGTTGCCTTTTCATTTTGTTGATTTTTTTCTTTTGCTGTGCAGATGCTTTTAAGTTTGATGTAGTCCCACTTGTTGATTTTTGCTTTTGTTTTTTGCGCTTTGGTGTCATATACCCAAAAAAATCACTGCCAATGCCAAGTTCAAGGAGCTTCTTCTCTACGTTTTCTTTTAGGAGTTTTATAGTATCAGGTTACATTTAAGTCTTTTTGATCCATTTTGAGTAAATGTTTGTAAGTGGTATAAGACAGGGGTCCGATTTCGTTTTTCTACATGTGTTTATCCAGTTTTCTCAACATCACTGTGGAAGAGACTATCCTTTCTCCATTGGTGTTCTTGGTTTTCTTGTCAAATATTAGTTAACTGTATATGCTGGTGGGGGGTGTAATTTTGAGCTCAGAATTCTTCTCAATTCATGGTCTGCCACTGTTTTTCAGCAGCATGGCTACTCTTGCAGGTAGTACAGAGATGGTCTCTTATGCACTCAGAATGTTACTTGAGAGGCTCAAAGAAACCCAGGACTAGCTCCAGCCACCCTCCCCACCTCCATGTTCAGGCCTGAGAGCCAAACCCAAACACAGAACAGCTGGGAAGACCTTCAAGCATTCTGAGGCACAAAATAGAACCAGGAGCTTGAAGTTCTCTGATTCCTTCCTCAGACTGCTTAGAGGATGACAAAGGATGTCTTCACTTAAACACAGAGATGCCACTGCCACACACTTATCTGATACACACACACACACACACACACACACACACACACTAAAGGTCTCTGTGAGAATCTGTTTAAACTACGTCCCTTGGGAACACTGTATCAGTTTCCTAGGGGTGTGTCTTAGTCTATTCATGCTACTATAAGAAAAGCACCATAAACTCTGTGGTTTATTAACAACAAACATTTATTTCTCACAGTACTAGAGGCTGGAAGTCCAAGATCAAGGCACCAGCAAGCTCAGTGTCTGGTAAGGGCCTGCTTCCGTGTTCACAGAGAGCAACCTTCTCACTGTGTCCTCACAGTGAGAAGGGATGAGGGAGCTTCCGGGGTCTCTTTTATAAGGGCACTAATGTCATTCACAGGGGCTCCACCTCTCGACCTAATCACCTCCCAAAGGCCACACATCCTACTACCCTCACATTGGGCGGTTAGGTTTCAATATATGAATTTTGGAGGACACATACATGCAGTCCATAGCACCAGGTGACCTCTACGACTTGAAATCCCTGTAAAGGGAAGCCAGCCCTTCATTCCATGGTTAAACATAGGCTTAAATGCAAACGAAATAGCTTAATACTCTTTTCCTATGAAACTCAATTTCAAAGTAGCTAAAAGATAATAATTATGCCTGGCATCTGTCTTTGTGTTTTTAGGCACTTTGATGTATGCTCACCACACTCACACCAAGAGGACCCCCAAAAGGAAATGCAAACTTTATCATGCTGGAAACCAGAGTAAATGTTAGATTTCTAGAAGCCTGACCAGGTACTCGGGCACTCAGGATTGGGCTAACTGACCCCTTCCAAGCACACCTTCCAGGAAGGGGAAGGGCATGTGGGTAAACCAAGCTCTCATCCAGACACCACTGCCATGGGAGACCAGCCGTCCCTGTTCTGTGCCTGCACGGCCTGATCAATGAAATGCGGATAACGGACTTGATTTCTCTCATTGAAATTCTTGAGAAGTGTTAAGTACCAATTAAAGATGTGTCCAAATGCTTGACCGAAATAAGAGTAAGCTGCAGAGAACGTGACTCGAGCTGAAGGCGGCAGGATTTCTGGGGAAGTTTTCTTCCCTCTGTTCTTTCCTCCCTCTTTCCACAAGTGGTTCTTGGGTCTTGAGTACCTTGTGCTAAGTGCTGTGATCAAAGTGACCAAAATAGAGGGTCCACTCTCTGCAAGTAATCAGTTCACTGGGCCACACAATCCCCCCAAAATAATCCCAACACCTGTAATCATGGGGCAGCTCATGTTCACAGGGCCTGAGGAAGCGGTGCTGTCCTCCAAGCAACAGGAAATGAAGGTCACAGGTCATCCGTTGACTGCAGCTCAGGCAGATGGGCTAGATGCTTCCTCAGGCTCCGGACAGGCCTCTGATTCATTAAAGTGAATAGGATCGTAGGTCCCTGGGCTGGACAAATTCTAGAGGTCAGTGAGGCCAAAGCTCTCCCCTAACAGATCCGGAAACTGAGGACACCCAGGTGGGGACCAAGCCTCCCACACTTCCTCAAAACAGACTAGCACCCCAGGCCTTCTGTGTAAACAGAGTCGATTTTCCCTGCCTAGCGATTTAATTTATGAGGTTCTTTTATGGTAATGAGTTGGAACCGCGCGCACACACACACTGAAATGTAGCGCAAACCACTGTGAGAGCTGAAAAATGCTAATCTCCCTCCAACATCTCCACACCATTCTCCTGAAACTACCTACTCCTGCAAGGTTCCTGCGCGTTAATTATTGCTGCAGAGGAAATGGCAGTGATTTGCATCAACTTCCATCTACTGGAATGAGGCAATGTCAGTCCTGCAGGAACAGGCTTGGGTTAACCTACGAGCCCCACTGCTTACAGGTAAGAGGGATGCAGCTTTGACCCACGGCACCGCTTCCCTCGACGAATCACACACAGTGCCCCTGCCGCCTGGGGGCCCCTGCGGCGATGTGGTTACCTCCTCACCTGTGCTTGACACATCTGATACTCCCGGAGCTTTCCCACCTGCTCCTCGTGGCAACAGCCTGAGGCCCTAAGCTCAATTTGGCCTGGTATTTCATTTGGCCTGTTTGAAAGTTCCATCCATACCTGGTGAGCTCATCAATAACCATCAAAGCCATCTTTCTTCCTCTCCAAGTTCCAGGCTTTTTATAATGACTGGCTCCCAACAGAATTTCAAAATTTGGCTGGCTAGTGCAGGCCAGGCCCACTTCTGAAGGCAGGGACAGTTACCAAACAGAATCACGTGCATTCAGGGAAAGCGTAAAGAAATCGCTACATATGACTGGCCTCTGGGGTTCTGAAGGCCTGAGTCCTCTGCTCTCATATTGCAGGGAATTTGAAAGCTCACTGGCTGTTTGTCCACCTGTGTGTGTAACAGGGCACCGACTAGTTCTGAGAAAAGGAAGCGTCTGTAATCCATACGTTGATATGCAAAGGTGAGGTGCATTGTGAGAGATGCACCTGAGGTAGGTTCCCATTCTGCATTTCACCTTTATCCTGGGATTCCTGTGTCACACGGCTGCCCAAAGAGGGTTTCGAAAGGAAGTTCTGCTTGTACACACAGCTCATCTACAAAAATCTTTCACTGAGCCACGTTTCAACCAAAAACACTAATATGTTTGCATTCGTATGTGTGGACTGTCATTAGGTGATGAGGCACCTAAGGGCACCAAGAGTTTCACATCAAGATAGCACCTGTCCTGGAAGATTCTCGGTGGTGCTATGTTCCTATGTATAACAAGTATTTCATATTTAGAGATGCTGCTGCATTTTCTCCCTGAAAGGCGCTGAGCAACGCTGTACTGATAACCGTGGGCCCCAGGAGCTGTTCTGAGCGCTTAGCTCACTCCCTGTGGCTGGTTCTCACAAGCTCTGGAGGGCAGGACTGAGCCCATCCTGTTTCCCTACCTGGGCTGAGGAGGGCAGCTGGCTTAGCGGGTGCTCAGTAGCACTGGGGCAGGAGTGAGTGGGTGAAGGTGTGTAGGGATGGACAGAAAAGCAAAGTCTACTTCGTAGAGAGCGAGCCGGTCGGGGAGGAAGGCTGTGGCCACCAGAAAAACCCCACTAGGTGAGCGTGAGGGGCAGAAGGGGGCTGCTGCCTGTGGTTGCCTAATGTGCAAGAGGCAAGTATCTGCTGAGGAGCTTGGCACACAACACATGGCATCTTGTATGACTAGTTTCTAGGGGTCTTCCTGGGGGGAAAATATGGAGGACTAAGGAAGTGTAGCAATGGCCGACCTGGTGGCTAATGCCAGGATTACACACCCTGATCAAGATCGAGTCCATCCCGGTGCTACTCAGGACCACCCCCCCCATCCCTGACAGGTACTATGGAGGCCAACAGCTGGGCCCAAGTCCCCTCACCGATGGGCATGTCCTTCAAATGCTGCCCAGGTACAATCGGAGCTGCACACCTAGGCGCCATGCCATCTCAGGGTGGGCTTGTGTCATGGCTGACGGCCGTGACCGGTGACTGGGCTTCCCCACATGTGTGACGCCCGCTTGCACCTGCAGCAGCACTGAAAGGAGACCTGCCTGCGTACAGGGGCCTCACCCAATCCCTACCTCCCACCCATCCTCCAACACCCACTCCCACCTACTCCCACCAAATCCCCCCCGGCCACTCCCACCCAAGCCCCACCTTCCACTCTCACCCAGGAGTTGCTGACAAATGCACTGAGTCAAAACAGAGTCCACTCCACGGCCTCCCCTTTGCGGCTCCATCATAGTGTCTAACCTTAGATGACCCAAAACAGCGCTATTACCTTCCTCAGCCATCGCCCCTATAGAGAAACACAGCTGCTAATGTCCTTAACCATTGCCAGCTGAAGCCACATCCTGTCAGTGCCTCGGCCTTTATAAACAGGCCTGCCCACAGGCCAGGGGCACACAATACCCCTGTGCTCCCAGCTAACATGTGGGCCCAGGTGCTGATGGCAGGAAGAGAACTCTGCAGCAGCCCCCGAGGTTCACAGAAGGCTCTTGGCTGCGTTATCCTATCAAATCCTTGTCTCCCTCAGCACACTGAAGCTCAGAGGTTCAGAGTCAGAGAATGACAAAGCCAGATCAAGCTCAGGTCTTCTGACCGAAAAAGGAAGCGTGAGAGCAGTCAACCACCCCAGAAAGGGGGAGCAGCGCCCTGTAATGTCTCTTGGGGCCCTGCAACGTGTTTCTCTTTGAATATTATTAGCCATAAAGAGGCCTAAGGACCAGGACCAAGGACTTTTCTTTGTAATTTCCTAGAATATTGGAAGTCTCAATTCAACACGTTTACTGAGAATCTACATGCTATACGTCGTGCTAGAAACCGGGTTGTACAGAAACAGTTCCTGCCCTCAGGATGGCCACAGTCCCCGAGATGAGAGCAGCAAGAAAGGAGATAATGGCAATAGAGTCACGGGGAAAATGAGAGAGGTCTCTGTGCAGGTCAGAGGAGTGTGACTGATTCTGCCTTAGGGAGGAAGCTGTCTTTGGAGGAAGCTGTGGTGACACTGAGTGAGGATTTTGCAGGATGAATAGGAGTTTGCCAGGCAGTTGAGAAATTGGGAGTTATCCCTGGCAAAGGCAACCATACCTATCAAGGCCATGGGCATGACCAGCACGCAGATGCTGGAGAACACAAGTTGCTCAGTACTTCTAGATCCCAGAGTGACAGGAAATAAGGCCAGAGATATAAACAGGGTCCAGGTCATGGCACCAGCTTGGCATGCTAGGCTAAGAGCTTGGATGTGACCCACAGCTAATCAGCAGTCATGGAAGCATTTCAACAGGAGTGCATAAAGAAGATGTGGTACATATGTACAATGGAATATTACTCAGCCATAAAAGAGGATGAAATACTGCCACTTGCAGCAACATGGATAGACCTAGAGATTATCATACTAAGCAAAGTAAGCCAGAAAGAGAAAGACAAATACCACATGATATTACTTACATGTGGAATCTAAAATATGACACAAATGAACTTATCCATGCAACAGAAACAGACTCACAGACATAAAGAACAGACTCATGGTTACCAAGGAGGACGGGGAGAGGGGAGGGTTGGATTGGGAGTTTGGGGTTAGCAGATGCAAACTGTTATATATAGGATGAATAAACAACAAGGTCCTACTGTATAGCCACAGGGAACTATATTCAATATCCTGTAATAAACTATAATGGGGGGAAAAAAACCCAGGAGCTCATGGTCAGATTCCCACTGTCGATGGTCACTCCACTCACAGTCTGGAGAGAGTTTCAAAGGAGAAGCAAAGAGACTAATAGATCAGCTATTGCCACAGTCCAGGCAAAAGAGATGTGGACCCAGGTGGGGCTGCCGAGCTGCTGAAGGGAGGACTGCCTCAGGTGACAAGAGTTAGAAAGTAAACTCGACCAGTAGACTAGAATAGGGGAGGTGCGGCAGAGTCGAGGATGATGTCCAGGTTTCCTGCCTTGTGCACCTGGATGAGTTGTAGCATCCCTGACTGACGTGGGAAATACCGGGAGATGAGCAGACTTAGGAGGATGGTGCGTTCATTCCTGGCCATCTTGGATTTGAGATGTCCGTGGGACCGTCCTGTCCAGGTGCCCCTTGTGCACCTGGAAATGTGAGTGTGGAAGAGAGCACAGACGAGCGACCTTAGCAAGCGTGTTTTCCGTGGGCTGGTAGGGGAGTTGTGAGAAAGTGAAAACAAGAGTGTAGACGAGTCCTGAGTTAGTGCAGCTAAGGGTGAAGAGAAGGAAAATCAAAGTCCTGCAGGGCCACGGAACTGACTTCCCTGCGACACCAGAGAGCCGGAGGGAGTGAGGGGTGGCCTTGGGGCCAGGATGCAGGCATACGTGCAGATGGGCGGCCAGGAATAGGAAAGGGCAGCTTGTTCTCAGTTCCTGGAGAGAACAAGAGACAGATGCATGAGGGCAGACATCACTTGGTAAAAAGCTGAAACAAAGGGGGACAAGAAATCGAGAACTATATGTTGTTCTTCTTTATAAAAAATGGGCTTAATGAAAAAGTTATCTAGGTAATTAGGTTACACTTTAAAGTGACCAGGTAAGAGAGTCTTTAGAAAGATAAACTAATTCTAAGTATAATATGCTCATACCTCTCCGCAGCGTATGTGCATACATTCGTGATACACCAAATGCCATAGGGTAAAACTCCTCTTGGATCTGACAACACTGTAAGATTCTTCAAAACCATAAAGACAATAGGTTCCAGTGGGTTTTAAAACCACTGCCTATCGAACACCATGTAGACTTTGGCTACCCCTACTTAGAATAACCAAAATCCATGAAAATATAACATAAATTTCTGCTCATCTGACACAAGGGCTCTCTGTCTCGGTATCTGTTCTTCCAAACATCACCAAACTCGAGAGCAGAACACAAGCTTCAACCTCCCAAAGGAGAAGCATCTCCCATCGTGCAAAGTAAAAATGCCTCTGGAGACAAATTTGAGGGCATTTGGAAGATTTTGATGTGCAGAGAAATCTGAACCTTGAAAGAACAAGAAGCAAGGCGAAATAAACATTTCCAGTATCTTAAAGAACCAAGGCATCAAACTGCTCATTTGACCAAGGGGAGACTTACAAAAGCCTTGGTATGCAGGTTGAATCCAAAGTGGATCGCCATGGCTACGGGCTTTTAAACCATCACTCGCTGAGGACTGGGGTGGGTGTCGGGTCCACATTTGGGCCCCATCCATCAAACACCGGCCTCTGCAGAGCACGGTGCAGGCGCTATACAGACGCAGGTCCCACCACCCTGGGGTCACCCTGCAGGACAAGCTGCAAGGCAATTACAGCATCTGCCACACAGGGGCGCTGTGAGAGATAAGGGATGTGGTCCAGAGTGGAGCAGGGTAGCCCCTCCCACTGCCTGAGAAGAGGAGCTCATACCTCCCCACCAGCAGCACTTGGGCAAGAGAAAGGACTTGAAGGCAGGGGGCTGAGCGTGTCCCCTGGCACCAGGCGAATCCCAGCCCTTCAGCGAGTCACTCTTTGGCTGTGCTTCTCAGGAGTCCTGCTTTCTCTGCCTCAAGAGTTTGGGGGATCAAATCAGGGTCTTCACGTAGGCTTCTGGCTCCAGAAGCTCACTGTTCAACTGCCACATCCTCTTAGCAGGATAAGTGGGGGCAGGAGAGGAAAGGAAGAAGATTCGGGAAATGTGCTTGCCTCCTGGGAAGGAGGAGCCCCTGGACGCTGCACCGGGCTGGGAGCCCAAAGGCTGCGTGTGATACAGGCACCCGAGGAGCAGATGGCAGAAACCCTCCGCGCAAAGCTGAGGACTTGGGCGTCCAAGTGAGACAGTCTCCTCTTCCTGATTGCATTATTTTCCTCTTGGAAAGGTTTTTTTGTACATCTTGAGTTCAAAGGAGGGTTTTGGGCAAAAGAGAGGCTGTCCCATCCCCAAAGCGGGTACTTGTCGGAACATGTGATTTGCCGAGTGCCGATGGGGAAGGGCAAGGAGCCCTGGACCGACGTCCCCGAAGTCCTGAGGCAATAGCAGGGCACCCGCTCTGAGTCAGAGGAAGGGCATGCTTCTACTATGACCAGCTCCTCCAGCACTGTGTCTTTCTCCTTCCCACGTCCCTCGGCTGAGAAGCAGGTGTGGTCCATTGCGGCAGGTTTACATCAACGAAAATCACATTCCTGGGCGCCTTGATTCTTTGACACATGCAGTTTCTGAGGCTGAATGACCCCTGACCTCTAGCCAGTCCCTGCTTACTCCTCTGCACAATCCACTCATCCATCAGGGAGTGGCCGTGCCCTTGGAAGGCGCCTCCAGCTCAGCCCCAGGGGCAGCCTTGCAGGGGTCCAGGAGCGCACAGGTTGCCTGATGCTGGTGCCCAGAGCATCCTCGAGGGCGCTTGCTGGGCACCTGCTCATATGAACCCACCCCACCCCCGCCCACCTACCTCCGTGTCAGCGACCTGGTTGCATTCATTCATTCGGGGGGATAGGTACCGTACGTCCCCAATGCCAGGCTTTGCCAGGTGTCAGGGATGTGATGGGAGGTAAACCAGGCACAGTCCCATCCTTGATGGAGCTCACCTTTTGGTGAGAAGAGATGTCAGAAGCAAACAAGCAAAGAAACCAGGTTCTGGTGGTGGTTAAGTGCCATGGAGAGCATCGAGATCGTTGGGGGCATGGGTGTTAATACCAGGGAAGCGCTCTGAAGAGGGGACACTGAGCTGAGGACTGACTGATGACCTGCAGGGATACTTCAGCTCTGGTCCCTGAGCAGGAGAGCCCAAAAGGAAGCCATGACGGAGGGCCAGGTCGCAGGCGTGACGCAGAAGGCCCCAGCGCTGTCCCAGCTCATCAAATACAGGCGCCCAGGACTGCCCTGGCGGTCCAGTGGTTAGGACTCCGAGCTTCCACGGCAGGGGGCATGGTTTCTATTCCTGGTCGGGGAACTAAGATCCCTTGGCCAGAAAAAGATACAGACGCCCACTGCCCGGAACATTTGTGACAGTGTACGGGCCTCTGTCCCCACCCCCCGACCCCTGAGGCACAGGGCTTTCATGGACAGCAGCATAGGTGGCACGCTGTGGACTCCCTCACAAAAGGAAAGCAAGCACGGCCTGCTCAACTGGGAAGAGAGGTCATCCCTGTGAGGACACTCCAGTAGCTCACAGTTGGTCCGATTTCCCCAGGTGACCCTCCAGTCACATCCATCACAGGATCCAAAAGACCTCAGCCAATGGAGGCAGTCAGCCAGCTCCTGTAACTGGCACCCTTGCCCCAGCTCTTGGGTGTGAACCTCACTTATTATTTGGTCCCTTTCTCGGAAGAGGGGCTGGTTCAGGTATGGCCAGGGTCCTTGGGGCTCTGGGCTCCTGGTCCTGGCTGCCTTGCACACACTTCCTTCTGGAAGCTCCCCTTCTCCCTGCCACGTGGAAAGGTGCCAGGCCACACCGTGCCTTCGCTTGGGAGCAGGGCATCTCCCTCCTGAACATCACAGGTCCACGTGCTTCCTGAGGTGATGAGTGACCTTGACTCACGTCGGTGAAATAATGGCCTTCAGTCTCAACCTTCTTGGTCACGTTGCAACACAGCCCTCTGGAAGGAAGAACTAGTTCCCAGGGCCAGCTCAGGGAATTTCAAACACCTCCCAGTCTAGGCTTACCAAACTCACTGTCAAACGATCGGTCCACGTGCCAGAACCACCCTGGCCCGCTGCCACAAAAGGTGCAATGGCAGGGCCTTGGGGAGGTAGAGGCTGGAGGACTGGGGCCGATTCCCAGCTCTCCCTTTGCTGTGTGACTTTAGACGAATAACTCAACCTCTCTGAGCTGCTGCATCTGTATCCGCATGTGAGTTGTGGGGAAAATCGAGTGAGAAAATGGCTGTGAAAGCACTTTGTTAGTTTGAATGCACCACACCAGTGACAGTCCTTCTGTCCGGTTGAAAAATTGATCGTAATGGGTGAACTTTTGAGTTTTTACCCAAGGAGCTCTTGGGTTATGAGAAATGATATCCCTGAATCCACTTCGATGTTTTTAGTATATCAGCAAGTAAATTTCCGGGGTAAAATCCAAAATATAAACTCCATGCCACATTGTAGAGCATTATGATAAGATGTCAGGAGATCCCCATAGATGTAAACATCATAATATACTCTTTGCTCCAAAATAATTCCTTGCAGACCCAGAATTGGAACTTCCATGGCACTACTGGCTATGAGTTGACCCTGCAATGAGATACAGTATTGGGGCCCAATAGGGCCTTAGGCTGTTTTCTCTGAAACAAGTCTTTTTGTAGCTTACAATTTATACTATGAGAGAAGAATGAACAAGTTCTTCGAAGCTACATGCTTTGGAGTTGCACAAAGAATCCTGCCCTCCTGGTCAATGACCCTTGCTGCTCACATGGGTCCATGTTCCTCAAATGCCTCTTCTTAGAGGAAATTGCTAAACTTTCACCATTCCATTTTATCAACCAAAAGAGAGGCAAGACTCAGGTCCTTCCTCACCCACCGGTAATAACATCAGCCTAATTATGATGCCCAAGGACAAATGACCAAGGATGTGGCTGTGAACAGAGGTGGGCTGGACAGGAAGGAACAAGCAGGCTGGGTCTGCAGAAGGATGTTCACCACATCACACACACCCGTCTTGGCTAGTCTCCTGCCCCAGCAGTAGGAGAGACCTCCCCCACATCAGAAAGTAGGAATCTGATCCTCCTTGAAAAATACGGGCTGTGAGGGACTTCCCTCGTGGTCCAGTGGTTAGACTCCGTGCTTCCACTGCAGGGGGCCTGGGTTCGATCCCTGGTCAGAGAGCTAAGATCCTGCATGCCACGTGCAGTGTGCCCCCCCCAAAAAAACCCAATGTGTGTGTGTGTGTGTGTGTGTGTGTGTGTGTGTGTGTGTGTGTGTGTGTGTGTATGGGGCGTGAGTGCTGGAAGGCTCCAGTAAATTCAAAACCAACTGCAGTAGAACTGTCCATCTTTCTTCTCCATGATCTCAGAGGGAGAGTTTAGAAACGCCAATACCCAAGCCCCACTTGCAGCCAGCTAGAAGGTGGAATCTCAAACGCCCCATGTCCAAGACCATCCTCTCATTTCCCCTCTCCGTGTGCTCTTCCTAAGTCCTCCCCATCTCAATCCACGGCTCCATGCTCCAGCTCCAGCAAACACCCAGAAGTCATCCTTAATTCCTCCCTCTTTCGTGCCTCGTGTCCTGTCCATCACAATCGTATGTCAGTACTGCCTCTCCAAGAAATCCGGGCTCACGTACTCCTTCCCCTCGCCCGGTCCCCTGGCCAACGACCAGCTTACTCCCAGCGTCGCCTCTTGCAGTGTCTTTCTCCCTAAGCTGTGAACAGGCCACCCTCATTTCCCTGTCGGGGCCTCTGCCCGGCTGCCCCCTCCCTCTGGAATGGTCGTCCCAGGTCTGGCCCTTCCCCGTCATTTGGGATGAGCTCATGTAGACTGCTCTGCTGCCCTAACTAAAGTCGGTCCTCCCCTCGCAGCCTCCCCTCCAGCCCATCTCTGTTACATCATGCATTTTTATTTTCCTTTTCATTTGATGTGTTGATTATCTGTCTCCTGTGAGCCCCGTAAGCCAGGGGCCATGACTGCCTCATTCACCACCGTATCCCTGGCACCTGGAGCCATTCCTGGGCCAGCACGGGCTGCTCAAAAAGTACTTAATCACCACCTCTGAGAGCCCAGCAACTTCGAGCAGACTGGGCTTGGTACAGTACACTGACACTTCCTGGGGTCACCAACGGCCAGTGTCAACACCTCAGACCACAGGGCTGCGACCGAGTTCCCGGGGTGGCCGCCAAGGCCCGTCAGTGCTGAGGAGAAGTCCTGAGCCTCCCCCACCCCCCGTCTCCTTCTCTGCGGGGCGGCCCCTCCCTCCAGGAGTCAGGCCGCCCACGCCCCAGAGCCCTAGGGAGGAGAGCACCCTTCTCCCCTTCTTGGCCTCACCACCCAGCCAGGCAAGCCTTGCCATTTCCCCAACTATAAGACAGGGACAAAGAATGCTTTGTCACCCCACCTACTTCTCACGGTCTTGTGAAACTACAGTTTGCTTGGAAAACACTCTGAGCAACTTGGGTAAAGGTGCCTGTGGTTCAGATGACGTTGCTGTATTCGGTCCAGGCCCGGGGCCCTCCAACTCATCATCCGGTCACCGCCTTGCCTGCCTGAGGGATGGGAGGTGCGCAGCCTCTCCTGTGTCACCAGGCCTGTGTCACCAAGCCTACTGGCCACACTGTGGTCCCAGAATAAGCTCAGGAGGTGCGTGTGCATTCCCGGGGCCGCCTGACCCACTGATTTCAGCAGAATATGAGCTCTCCGCGGGCCTGGACATTGGCCACCGAGTGCTCAGCCTGCCCTGTTGTCAGGAAGGAGAGCCAAGGGTTACCTGGGGATAACCTGCCCGGGCTCTGGCCACGTGGGGTGGGGCTGAGGCCTCGGTGCCAGCCTCTCAGGCCAGGAGCCGGGAACAGAGGAACTCGGTCTTGGCCCCTGGCCTGGGGAGGACAGAGCGCAGCCTGCAAGCACTCAGGTGCCCCTCATCGGCTGCAGATGCAGCGGCCACCACGTTGCCATGACAACCATACTTGGCAACCGTCTCTCTGCCCCCCGCCCCACGGAGGGGACGACCCCCAGCACTGACCGGGCATTTCCCGGAGCAGCTTGAGGTTGACGATGGAGAAAGGCCAAGGGCTGGGCAGCATGAGGGGACAAGGAACACACCTGCCGGTCAGCCAACAGTCCGGCCTTCACTCCCGACTGGATGTTGGACTCAGCGCCCCCAGATCTCTCTCCCTGCAGCCTCCACCCAGGGGCTGCTGCTTCCCTAAAGCGGGTGGCAAGGCGTTTAGCAGACGGTGAACAACAGACAGCATGTACATTTAATTATAACTCTCCCGGATAGGAAGGGCTGGCTATATACAGTATGTCTGCCTGTTACTAATTATATTTATTTTCAAATGAGGGGGGCGGCGGGGAGGGGGATCTTCTGAAGATGAGTCAGAAAAAAAACCCTTCGGTGTTATGAAAGCAGAGCCATGTCTCCCAAGGGTGTCTGTAACACGTGGCTGTCACCGCCTGACAACGGAAAACCTGAGCCGAGCCAGCTACACTGCTGAACACCGCGCGATGGCTCTCCTCGCCCCGGGGCCCCTCAAGTGGGCGCCTGAGCAGCTGAAAGGCCTTCTCTCCGCCGGAGAGCCCGACAGCTGGCTGGGCCTCCTCCCTCCTGCAAAGACAGGGCCATGCAAGCGTCTGCTGTCACCTCAACTGGGAGGCAGCGTTCCAGCTGAAACACAGGAAAGACTTTTTTCCTCATCAAAGGAAAAGCATTCTGCCCAGATGGCCGAAATGAAAAGACTTCAATTTCAATCCCCACACAGCCCACGATGTTATTTCTAACAACACCGTGAACACCTATAAACCCAAGATAGTCACCCCCATGCCTGGCAGAAGCCGGCCACACTATGGAGGCGGTCAGAGCGCTGGGCTGTCTGACCAGCGGACGCGGGCCACACACACGTGTGCACTCCCCTCCGCGTCCGTGTGTGTGAGGTGCACACGGGCGTTTGGGGCAGGGGTGTTCCTCGGGCCCCATCAGCTCCTCCGACTTTAAGGCGCTCGGCTGCCCTGCCTTCTCGCCACACGTACACCGTGGAGTGAGGAACAAAGGGGACCCAAGGCGACACTTCCGCCCAGGGGAGACGTTCAAAGCCATAGCATTCAGAACGGGTTTTCCAATAATTTTTAAAATAGTCACACTTGTTTTGTTTGCTTTCTTCCAGGAAGGCTGCACTGTTTTGGAAAAGGAGGGGGAGGACAAAAAAAAGAAAAAAATGTGAGTTCATTTCCTGAGTCTTTTAAATATTTCTCCGTAGACAGAGCACTGAGAAGCCAGGACCAGAGGGCAAGGCGAGCTCCGGGCGGCAGCACACCTGAGGTGCAGAGCGGAACTTGGTTCCCACCCATGCTCTTAACGGGCCGTCGGCGGGGAAACCAGATTCAGAGACAGGGTGTGTGGAATGACCTGGGGGGGCAGGTCCCCAGAAATGTCATTAAGGCAAGCTGTTCTTGGAATGGGTCTACCTGTTTGTCCAGGCAAAGTTGGATGATTAACTCAGTTTATCTGAAGGCGGAGGCAGAAAATGGACCCGGTGACTGATAAATCAGGGAGCCAGGAGGGAGTTACAGGCGCAGCCAACGCTTGTCGGAGTGCTTTTCACACATGCTATTTTACCCCACGAGCAGTGGCACTGTGCCCGTTCCACAGGGGAGGCTCTGGCGGGTACGCAGCAGATCCGAGGGCATCCTACCCTCTGCCCCAGACTAAGCCATCTTCCCCGGGTGGCTCTCCGAGCCCTCTGTCCCTTTCCTTCAGGGCTGTAGCTGGCATCATGCGCAAATGGCACTGCGGGGTGAGCTGGCCTGCATCTGTTTCTCTGCCCCACTAGGATAAAAACTCCACGAGGACAAGGACGCGCCTTCTCACCGGCGTGTGTGGGACCAGCACAGAGCCGCGAGCACAGCAGCCCTGCCGTGTGTATTTGTCGGATGAGTGAAGGAATGAATGAATGAACCAAAAACTTCCGCCTGAAAGGAGGAGAGAAGGCCCAGGAGAGACGCATGGCAACTCCGAGCCTGCCAGCTGTGACACAGCTGGGTTCATTTTGAAACCAGCGGCAGCAGCCAGCCCATACTGAGCCTCCACGGCCAGGGCGCCCGGCTGCCAGGCCTGGGGCAGCTCTGCCCTTCCTGTCAAGGTTCTGTGCAGCGTGGGCAGGGCACGGACCCCCGGGCGGCAGATGGGGGCCAACACCCTTGGGACGGATGGACACTCAGGACCCGGGAGACCTGCACTTTATCCTAAAGGCATCCTGGCAATTCAGGGGCAGAGCCTGGAATCAGACCCGTCAGTCCTGCCCATAAAGTCCCTGATGGGCTCATGGATTGAAGCAATGATCTGGTTTTCAGAGCAATGGTCCCAGTTCCAGTTGAGCCGCACAAAGATGACCCGCAGGCTCAAAGTTTCAGGGCCTGGCCACTGAGAAAGCCTCCCGGCTCTGCAGCCCGGCCTCCCCTGCTCTCCTCCGAGACCCCAAGGCGGATTCAGTGACAGTGAGACTGACTGAGGGAAAGAAAAAGGGACAGGACAGAAAGATATGTAAAAAATGGGGACCCCGTGAGGCAGGGGACCTCTGAAGGCTGGTCCGCTGCTGTGTCTTTTATCCTGGTTCTACACACAAGCATCTGTAAGCGCTGTTTGCACCCCTGGCTTTGCCTTCAAACCAGGACTTCTGGGGAAACACAGGGCCCAGCCCTTGAAGGCTCCCAGCCCACCGATGATGCCAGGTGGGGAAACCGCAGCGCAACCCACCTCTGTGTGGCACAGAGGCACCCACCGGACTGTCACCACCCCGGGGTCTGCAGCTCCTCCAAGGAGATGGAAGGGGGCAGTGGGCAGTCCCAGCCTCCAGTGGCCAATTCCTCTCCTTTGCCTCTAACTTTCTGATTCTGCTGGGTTGAAGTTTATGAGAAAACGGATCCAGCCATTTCTAGGGGAAAGAAGTGAGGAGCTGGTATTGAAATCACCCTTCAATATGACCCCATTCTGTTCCCGGGTCACACAAAGTACTGTTGAAAAGCCTCCTTCCCCCTTATAGGTGGCCCTTTGGAGCCGAGGCAGAAGTTACTCTGCTGCCTTGTGGGCATGACGAAGCATAACGCAGCAGAGAAGACCCGAGATGCCAGGACCCGCTCGTGTGGGCTGTATCCCACCACCATGCTCTCCAAAGGGCCATTTGGCTCCAATGTATCATATGACTTGTTCTTAGAGTTACATTTTAACTGACAAAGTTTAACAACAACTATGACTTATGGCCTTCTAAAATTGGCAGCAGAAAAATGAACTGAGGAAGTAATGGAAAAAACCACAAGTGAAGCCACTCTGTATTATGCACAATTTCTGTTGTGTTTTTTCTTCCTTTCCAAGCGTGTGTGTGTGTGTGTGTGTGTGTGTGTGTGTGTGTGTGTGTGTGTGTGTGTTTTCGAATGGTAGAAAATATTTTCCAGATACGCTGCCCTGGCTTTCCCAAGCACATATTTATGCCAAGTTTATAAAAAGCAGCTGCAGACAGGGTTGACCGAAAGGATTGCTCTGCTGTCTGGCTTCCAGAAGGTGCTTAGGTCCTCAGCCTGTCAACAGGACACAGACTTACTGCCTAAAACTCACCTTCTGCGTCGTGCACCTGAAAGAGGACAAAGCCACGGCGCGGCATGACCTGGAGGGACATGGGGCCCCTGCCGTTCTAGGTGTTCACATCCCACTTTTGATTTGCAAGGTGCTTTAGTGACCTGTGCTTTATCATTTTTAGTCATTCGAAATCCCCACGCAGACACAAAAAGGAAAGTGTTCAGAGGCGCATCTCACAAACGTCTGGGTGGCTCAGGGGTGGGCGGCGCAGCGATGGGAAGGCCCATCAGCTTCACTTTCTGAACCGTCCAGAGCAGATGGTGGAGCCGCGTGGCTGAGCCCGTGTCAAACCGTCTGCATCTACTCGCGTTGGCCTGAGACTCCAATCCCCTCCCCTAGCCCCTGGGTGGGCGAAGCTGCCCAGTGAGAAGCTCCAGCCTCCTCTGCACCGTGGAGGGACATCACCCTGGGACACCCTGAGCCACTGCCCGCCTGCGCCCAAATCCAGACTCTCACTGGCCCGGGGACGGGGCGTCCACTTGCCTCCCTCCGCCCCACCGGCCTTAATGAGGATGATAATACCTAGCTCTGTGGCTTTCCTGGGGGTGACTAACTGGTTAATCCTGGGAAGGCCCTTTGAAGGTGGCAAGCAGGGTATTACTCATGGGCTTGAAGGCAGGCACCTGCCCCAGTCTGGGCCTGAGTCAGCAGAGAGACCTCCCTCCTGCAGGCAGACTAGGCGCGCTGGCCCGAGTCCCTGCTCAAGGTCAGGGCTGGCCAAGGGGAGGGGTGTGGCCAGCACGCCTCCATGGCCTGTGCCATGTGGGCCCGGAGTTTGGGAACCGTGTGTCATGGGCGTTTGCGTGGTTGAATAAGCCTCCAAATGACTCCGCCAAAAGGGCAGCGTTACCTCCAGAATTATCAGTCGAGACAGTATTTCCTGGTCATTGTTAGGGGAAAATGCTTTTCTCACAGCAAATTCCTCCCAAGCGATGCCGTTTTTCTCCTTCCTCTGGAGGAAGGCGGGCTGGGGTGGTAGTTGGGCAGCCTGGGAGACCTGAGGTCAGGGTGCCAGGACCAGTGACGGCTATGCTGTCTCGTCTCCAGCCCCTGGTCTGCCCAGTCTGCTCCCCGCTCACATCTCCCAGGAAGAGGAAGTGGTAGCAAGAACTGGGAACCAGAGGCCAAAACCAGTGGGTGAAGGCGAGGGTCGCTCGGGACCACACGGTGGAGGGGGATTCTGACACGGCGGCAGCTGGAAAGCCAAGAACAGAAAGCCTTTAAGCAGCGCGACCTGATGCCAAGATTCCGCGCCCAGAGCCCCCGCTTCCCGCGCTCCACACATTCCTCCCCCCTCCCTCTCTCCCTCCCAGCACCTTCTCCCAGTGACCCCTCTCCGCGCAGCCTCTGTGCACGCAGCACTAGTTTCTTCTTTCTTCTAGAACACAGGTCATGCGGCCAGAAGGACTGCAGGCACTTCTGCTTTCTCTTTTAGTTCCCCAGGTCCCTGTAAGTTTTTCACGGCCCTTTCTCCTTCCGTAGGCCGCCTGGAACCCTAGAGGCCTCCACAACACACAGAATGACAAAGATCCGAAAAGAGGATGGAAGGATGGGACCCTGAGGGCGGGAAAGAGGGCAGAGGGGCTACTCATCTTTGCAGGCAGTCAGGAATGGATGGGGTGCAGGGGGGAGGTGCAGAGCAGAGGGAACAGGCTATGAAATGATCTTCTTCTGTTCTGTTTTGAAGGAGGTGGGTGGAAATGACAGTTTGGAGAGGATTAGAATGAGGGAAAACGGTTTCAGGGGAAGCAGCCTCTTTTCTCCAGTTCTAACAGTGCCACCAAGTGGCTTGTGCAAGCAGGTGCAGGGCAGAGCCTCCGGACAGCCCGCGCTGACCCCGTGGAGAGAGGAGCAATGGGGCTTTGCAAAGGGCACCCTGCTGATTGCCAGAGGCCAGCCTCTCGCCTCTCAGCCGCATAGCCAAACACCTTTCCCTAGATCGGCCGGCAAGGAGGTGGGGGAGGTAGCTACCCAAGTGTACCCTTAGTCACCCCAATGCATACGGCGACCAAGTTCACCAGGTTCCTGATTCATTTAGCCTCTGCCCACACACACTTGCATCACTGGGAGGCATTAGGACAGAAGTCATGGTCCCACGAGAGGCACAGAAGTACATTTCCAACCAGAGAAGTGGTCAGTGACCAGAGCAAGCCTGTCTGGGCCATTAGACCCTTGTCTATGTTCAAAGGAGAGCTGAGGGCTGAAGGGTGCTGGGTGAGACTAGGCAAGGTGAGCACACCTGGGGAAGCCTGGCCAGCATCCCTCAAGCTAAACTTCCGGCCAGGGACACAAGTCTTCTGGCATTTCACTTAACTGTAGTTGCATTCTTTTTTTAACTCTGCAAATCAAAATCAATTCGCCTTGGAACTCCACAAGTTGTTTTTCTTTCTAAAGAGAGACATTTTACTGAAACAGAAGACTTTGCCAGCAGTTGTGTATTTGGTACCCGGAACCGAGCAGCAGATGGGGCAAGGCTCAGGGAGAACATCCCCCCAGGAGTCCAGGCGCCTGATGCTCGTCAAGCCCTAACACTAAGCTGCTGTGTACCTCTGAGGAGGTAACCTCAGGCTCTAGCCTCACTTTTCTGTAAAAACAGGGGACACAGCTAGAGCCACGGTTTTCAAAACACTCCTCAGTCCCAGGGGAGGGATGCCAGTTTGGTGGGACTTTGGCCACCATCTCCTTTACCAGAACAACTCAGCCTTTATCCATCCTTCATAGTTGGCTGTTAGGTAAGACCTTATGTGAACAAAGGGTTCCACAGTGTCACAACCACTTTTTCCTTTTTTTTATCTTTTAGCCACGCCACACAGCCTGTGGGATCTTAGTTCCCTGACCAGGGATCAAACCCGCGCCCCCTGCATCGGCAGCACGGAGTCTTAGCCACTGGCCCGCCAGGGAAGTCCCCGTCATAGACACTTTGGGGGCACCTGCCCAGACCACGGCTCTCATGATGGTCCACCCCGCCAGCAGAGCTGAGGCCCTAACACTCTGTACTTCATGACTGCAGACCCGGATGAGGACTGACTGCACAGAGACGGACACCTGCTCCTGGTGAGCCAACCTGATTCCCCTCCCCAGAATTTGAAACTGGGTCAGACTGGGTCCAAGTCAGTCTCCGTTAGAGCTGAAGTGGCCACTGGGGGTGGCCGTCTGGGATCATGGGATGGAGGAGGCCTGACAGCAGCCCCAGCTTTCCACTCCCCACGGTGCCCCGCCCTACGTTCCCCTGCATAAACTTCCCGGGTTAAAAGCTTCCAAATCTCTAGAGAACACCCTCTGAAAGCTTCTTCCCGTCCCTAGGAAACAGCAAGATCACCCAGCCCAGTGCGATACACCTCACCTCCCCAGAGCCACATTCTGTTTTGTTTCGTTTTTTAAGGGCAGTTTCTAAATAGACTATGTAATCTTATGAACAAAAATGTTTACCAGAGCAGGCATATAATGACTCAGTAAGTATCAACATTATCATTACCTCTATTATTGATATATTCAAAAGTCCTTTATAAATCGGTCATACTGTTCCGTTGCTATACGTTTTAATTTCAAAAACATTTTGTTGTTCATAGCTCCTTGAACCACACCTACCGATAACACTTTTTAAAATCTATTAATCCTGAAATCTTCCATCTGAGGACTTAAGTATCTGTAAATATGCTAGTTCTTTCATTCATCTATTTTCTTAGATGCTCTGAGATCTACCAAAGAACTAGATGACAAAAATCCCTTCACTAAGAGCTTACAGGGTAGGAATGAAATAACGCCATTTGCAGTAACATGGATGGACCTAGAGATTATCATATTAAGCAAAGTAAGTCAGACAGAGAAAGACAAATATCACATGACATCACTTACATGGGGAATCTAAAAAAAAAAAAAATGATACAAATGAACTTATTTACAAAACAGAAACAGACTGGGAGACTTTGAAAACAAATTTATGGTTACCAAAGGGGAAATGCAGCAGTGGGGGAGTGGGTGATAAATTAGGAGATTGGGATTAACATACACACACTACTATACATGACATAGACAATCACAAGGTCCTGCTGTAGAGCACAGGGAGCTCTACTCAATACTCTGCAATAACCTGTATGGGAAGAGGATCTGAAAAATAATGGGTATGTGTATAATTGAATCCCTTTGCTGTACACCTGAAACTAACACAACACTGTAAATCAACTATACTCCAATATAAAATAAAAATTAAATTTAAAAATGGAATAAGAAAAATCTTTTTAAAAGAGCTTACAGGGTAGAATTTGAAGAAATCATAATTTTAAGTGGGTATTTCCTAAATTAGGTTTTCTTACATTAGAGAAGACCTGTGCCTTACTCCACAACAGATCAAAGAGTCACATATTGTCAATTTGAGAAAAGGCTTTCAAGGCGCCTGTGTATTTGTCAAACCCTGGGCCACGACCTAATGGTGGACCCTGAAATCAATTTAGTGGATCAGAACCAGCATTTTAGATTTTTAAAAAAATTTTATTGAAATACAGTTGATTTGGGCTTCCCTGGTGGCGCGGTGGTTAAGAATCCGCTTGCCAATGCAGGGGACACGGGTTCGAGCCCTGGTCGGGGAAGATCCCACATGCCGTGGAGCAACTAAGCCCGTGCGCCACAACTACTGAGCCTGCGCTCTAGAGCCTGCGAGCCACAACTACTGAGCCCACATGCCACAACTACTGAAGCCCACGTGCCTAGAGCCTGTGCTCCTCAACAAGAGAAACCACTGCAATGAGAAGCCCGCGCACCGCAATGAAGAGTAGCCTCGGCTCGCCGCAACTAGAGAAAGCCCGCACGCAGCAACCAAGACCCAACACAGCCAAAAATAAACAAATAAATAAATTTGAAATACCGTTGATTTACAATGTTGTATTAGTTTCAGGTATACAGCAAAATGACTTAGCTATACATATATCCATTCTTTTTTTAGATTCTTTTCCATTATAGGTTATTACAAGATACTGAGTATGGTTCCCTGTGCTATACAGTAGGTCCCTGTTGGTTATCTATTTTATATAGAGTAGTGTGTATATGTTAATTCCAAATTCCTAATTTATCCCTCCCCCGCCTCCCCTTTGGTAACCATAAGTTTGTTTTCTATGTTTTTGTAAATAAGTTCATTTGTATCCTCTTTTTAGGTTCCACATATTACCGATTAGATTTTTTTTGTAATTAGTGTGTGTCACATGCAACAAGGCTAAGTATTGTTATGTAAAACCTGATTTCAGCCATATAAATGGATGTGCAGGGTGACAATGTCAAATGCATGTCTCACTGTGGGTTGGGGGGTGGCAAGGGGCAGGTGGCTGGTGGGATGAGCAGAGTCCAGGAAGCCAGGCTTGAAACCCCCGGTCACTTTTGGTGGCGCTGGCGCTGGGCCTGGACGATGCGCACAGTCCAGTAGCCGTTATTCTTACACGTGTGAGAGCTACAAAGGTCCTTGCCCATCACCGCACTGAACCCCTGGCAGGACAGCGGTCGGTGGTCTCTGACAGCCATGGCCACGGCCACACAATAGCAGAGAATCTAGTTGATTAAGTGATGTTTTTATTTACATGACACAAAATAACCATTTTACCTGATTTTGTCCTTTGCAGGCTTGACAGAAGCTCAGGATTACTTGGGGCACAGTACAGGGCAGAATCTTGCTACTCAAAGCCTGGAACTGGGAGCTTGGCCTCACCTGGGAACTTATTAAAAGGAGACTCCCAAGCCCCATCCCAACTTAATGAATAAGAATCTGCATTTTAACACGGGCCCAGAGATTGGTGCATGCATTTAAAGTTTGAGGAGCTCCGACTCAGAAGTGCTGGTCCACTAACTGACACGCAGCTTCGGTAGAGTTTTCACTGGTCCACCTGAAAATGTCAGTGTGAAATTTGTCCTTTCTTGGCAAGAGCCATCTTCCACTCTGATTGTATTCCCTTCCTACTACTTTTTAGGCATAAAGTGTGCTTGAGGAAGCGAGACTGATTGTGATTGTGGATGTAATTCTGTCTTGTTTTGTTTCATGTGTTCAGCAGTCAAAAATAAAACTTGGTTACCTATGCCTTCCACGTTGTCATTTTTTCTAGCCCAGGGACCCGAAAGCCTGGGAACAACTAGTAGAAGTCAGAAGCGTGTCTTGCTGATTTCTGCGCCGTCTAAAGCAGAACTGGAAAGCACTATTTGTTCCACGTGAAGATGAGAGGTACAGCAGTGCTTGCCTTTCGTTCATAGTCTTGGAAACTCCAAGGAGTGCCCCCTCTGTAAGGAGCATCACACGCTGCTCGCACATAGACCCGGGAAGGCAGCAAGCCGGCTTGCACGTGGCCTTCCAGATTCCAGATCCCACCGGAGCCCAGCCTCTCCCACCCCCTCGTGCACCCCGGGACCCCCCGCACGTCCACAAACTAGCCAATCGGTGTAAGAGGCCATGTGCTTGGGAAATGAGCCCCTCTGGCCAAAGCAAACTGGACATGAAGTCTTATAAACATGGCCCTCGCATTCAGACCCGCTTAAGAACCATCAGAAAACACCTGCATCACTGGAAACCCAAACATGCCTGGGTTTGTTTTCTCTGACATCCTCTCCTGAAAACTGGAGGGCCTGTTATGAGCAGGAACCAGGTAGAAGGTGAGGACATCATGCCACTCGGTAAATAGGAGTGACCTTCCTGAAGAAATGGAACACTGGGAGTGATTCTGGGATCCTTGGGAAGAAAAAAGCGAGGGCCTGGCATGGTGAGAAGGAAGGAAACCTGAAAGGCAAGCAGCATCCGGCCAGTGGGAGCCTGCAGAAGGCGGCAGCAGCCACGACCCTGCCCCACATTCTTGGACCCCGAAGCCCACCTCCCAGCAAAGGCTCCGGGCCCCCTGCGTCCTGACCTGGCAGGCAGGCCCGCCCTTCCCCCAGTCCTGGGATTCTCAGCATTCCAGAGCCCGGCAAATAACAAAGGCAGTGTTTGTGCCATTTCAGAACAAGCTTGGAAACTTTTAAATGTCAAAATGAATGATGTGGAAAGACTTGTGGGAGCAGCGAAGAGGCAGAAGCTGAGCTGGGGAAACGGAGAGGCCGGGGGCACCAGCGGGGCCACCGGTTAACACGTCTGTAGGGCTCCGACGTCTTTTAACAAAAGGGATACTCAGAAGCAGAGAAACATCTTGAGCTGTCACGAGAGCCAGTGATACGGCAAGAATGAGAAGATTTATGTGGTCCCGGCGGGGAAAGCTGGGTGCGTGGCATTCATTTACAGAGGATCTGCTGTCTGAGGGAGCAAGCCTCTGATGTGCACGAGGAGGTGGCAGCACTGTCACCCCAGCCGCCCCAGACCCGGGCTCTGGATCTGAGGACACCCGCAACCTCGCTAAGGGCGGGGGGGGGGTCCCATGACCCGGACGTTTCCCACATCGAAGGCCGGATTTGTCATTCGATTCCACCGCCCACGCTGGCCCCTTGACAGGACAAGGGATACTGTGGCCTCTCAAAGCCCATTATCACCTGGGTGGAGATGCCCGGTGCACCACAGGCAGGAAGCCAGGGCTCCAGCCCCACTCTGCCTGCCGCTGGGGGCTCTAAGGGAGGATAGCCACCTCCCTGACCTCAGTCTTGTCATCTGTGGGTAACAGGCCTGGGCTGGGGCGTGGTGACGTCCCCCTTGGACGGGGAGATCAAAAAAAAAAAAACAGTGTAAAGTTTAACCTGCTGAATGGGAAGGCAGCCCTTATATTTCCACAGTGTGCTCCAATATCTGGAGTACTTTCATATACATTGTTTGGTTTTTTGTTTGTTGGTTTGTTTGTTTGTTGGTTTGTTTTTTGGGGGGCCGCACGGCTTGCGGGATCTTAGTTCCCCGACCAGGGATTGAACCCGTGCCCCCTACAGTGCAAGCGTAGAGTCTTAACCACTGGACCCCCAGGGAAGTCCCTAATATACATTGTTGAAACCTCATAACAATCCTGCGAATTAGGAAGTCCCGTTTTAAACATGAGGAAACAGGTCAAGAGTGAGATACAAGGTTCCAGAGAACCAAGGTCTTCAGAGCCGGTCAGAGCTCCCTCTCTAACCTCTGCTGCCTGTAGGAAATGTCATCCAGGTAGGAGGTCCACACGGGTGGCCCCAGCCAGGGCTGAGGACCGTATAAGCAGTGGGCATCTGGCCACTTCCTCATGGGGCAGCTTTCCCATGCCTCCGAGCTCAACTACGCTCCCCTGCAAAATCTCCCCTTTGCCTTGCCCTCTGGGAATGTCCCTCAGCTTTACTGACCTGTGAGCCCCAAGAGGAAAGGAACTGGTTTAGTGTTGATAAAAATCTGGAACACATCCCCTCACCCAATGTTCCATGCCTGGCCCTTCCATCAGGATTCCTATCCTAATTCCTGCCGTTCCCACAAACCCTGCCCGGTCCCAGCTCATTCCCACCCTGGGCCCAGAGCTGGTGGTCAGCTTCACCCCTGTTGGGACTGGGACTCCCCCACCACCCCCACGGATCACCCCCACACCTCACCCAGAGCCCAGGTGCCCACCTTGATGAAGACAGGGAGGAGAAGGGAGAACAGACCCTTGGGGCCCCTCGCCCTCTGTCACGTGTCACCAAAGCACAGTGAGGTTTCCTGGTCAAGACTGGGAACCAGGACACAGCAGGCTCACCCCTTCAGAAGCAGTTGCTATGGAGACTAGGGCCCGGGTCCCTGATGCTGTCACCCTGCCTCTCTCTGCCTCCACCCCTCACTCACACGCACCACTCAGATAACCAGGAACAGCGGCTGAGCTCTGAGAATGCACCCCAAGGCCTCCACTCCACCCCCCACCCCCCAACAACTCAGCCTCTCAATGGGAAAGCACCTTCGCTTGGTCATCTGCCATTAAAAACAGACAAAAAAAATCCTCCACTCCCTCATAACCGCCGCCCACCCCCAGCCCCCAGAACAGTGAGACCAAGGTCCCTCCAAGCAGAGAGCAGGACAAGGGTACACTCTGTCCTGATCCCACCGCAGCCCCTGCCTCGCAGGAGGAAGGGGAGTGTAAGGCAGGCTGTATCACCAGGCAGCCCGGCTGGGATTCTCATCTGAGGCTCCCAAATGATCCATGACTTGTAGGCAAAACCCGCAGCCGCCTTCAACTCCCTCACACGGTGCAGGCTTGCGCCCCTGCAGGGAATCAGCCCACTGGTCCAAATGCCTACAGCAGCCATGATGGTAGTGACCCTGGGCGACTGGTGCATCACTTCCGCTCAGCTGAGCAGAGCGCGGGGGGGGGGGGGGGGAGCTCAGCAGAAGAACCAGTCCCACTGGCTGTGGTTGTCACCATGGCCACACGGCTCCTCCTTGACCAGAGGCCAGCAGGGCGGGCCAACTGAGGCACCCTGACCTTCCCAAGTGGAATGTGCAGAGGGAGACCACACAGCCCCAATCCTCCCCCACAGAAGCAACCACGTGCAGCAGGGCAGACGCTCTGGAGCAAAGCTGCAGTGAGCAGGGCCACCTCCTCCTGGCTCTTGGGAAATCATGGTCCCCGTCTAGGAAGAGCAATGTGGTAACCGAAGCATTCCAGTGCATGTGGCCCGGGGGCCGGTTTAAACAGAAGAGGGGTTGAGCGCTCGCTCTTTTTGCTGCGTATAAGCAGAGCTTGGTTCAGCTGCCTGCCCTGGGTGAGGCGTAGCGGCCCTTCTCTCCGTGGCCCAGACCCACCCGGGGTCAAGCCCAGATCCTGTCCAGGCACCTGGCTCTACCAAAGTCAGGGTGACCAATGAATTCACTGAAAAGTCATCTTATCATGGAATAAAATGAAGAGTGAGACAAAAATATATCCCACTCTAAAGCATCTGGTTTCTAGCAGTCATTAGCGGCCGGCAGGCTGGCAGTCAGCTCCAGCTCTCAGCTGCCTGCGAGAGATGGGCCCATGCCCAGGACAAGCCTGAGTGTGTGGACATTGACCGCGTCCCCCGGCCGCACCCGACCGGAGGCCATCACACAGCAGCACCTTCCTGGCGGGAGCCTCAGCGTCTAGCACAGAGCAGACTGCGTAGGGAAGGGATGGGTGAGGAGGGTACCGGCCCCTCGTTGGGCCTGAGACTCTGGAGGCGGCAGGCAAGCCCTCCCACCCGTGGGGTGGGAGGCGGATCTCAGAAGAGGTGACCATACCCCACCCACCATAAGCCCCTGTGGGGGGCCGTCCAATGATGCCTGAATTTATCTGGGATTCTCCAGCAGCAGGTCGAGAAGTGGGAAGAACCCGGGGCTGGGTGGACCTCGATCTGCTGCTCACGCTTGTCTGGGCTCAACGACCCCCAGACTCTGCGACAATCGTCCCATCTGTAAAATGGAGACAAAAGCACCCACCAAGTGCCCAGGATATTGGAGAGAATGTAATCGTAAGGAAAGCACCCAGCACAGCGCCCAGCATATAGTAGGTGCTCAATACGTGGTCCTTACCATGGGCTTAAGGTGGCTTCTCCAATAAAGCAGTGCCTACATGTCTGGCCTGAAGGAGCACCCCCTCCAGCCTCAGGACGCTCACTCAGCACACATGAGCGCCACACGGGAGCGGGACGGGGCCGTGTGAGGGAGGGAGGGTGGCCTCGGGGGGTCTGAGTAGGGGCAAGAGGCAGAGACCCCGCCAGGGAGAGGAGTGAGGGGTCGCCTACCCTGGGTCCAGCCCTCACCCCAGCCGCACAGCCTGGCTCCTGAGGGACGTCCCGCCCCTTCCCAAGAGCTCCCGCACTGGCATTGCAGGGTGCTTAGGAGTGCAGGGCCCTGATCTTTAAAAAACCACTGCCACACTCTGGCAGATGCAAAGAAATCACCCCGGTGCCTGAAGGACAGCATCCAAGTGTCCTCTGTTTCTGAGACACCAAATCCAAACAGGGCTGAGGCCAGGCCTGCCTGTGACAAGAGTCGCACATCAGCAGGAAGGTCACCGTGAGGGGTGAGGCAGAGCAGCTCCCTGGGGGGCCAGGGCTCTGAGGCCAGGACCGTGTGGCCCAGCAGAAGTTCCTGATGGGCAAAGGGGGGACTTGCAGGAAGACTCAGGTCCACTGATTCCCCACCACCCACCCCGGGAAGCAGAGTGGACCCTCTGCGACTCTCGGCTCCCTCATCTCGGATGGACTCCCAGCGCCAGTCCAAGGGGACCGGCACCGGCCCCGAGGGGGGCTCCACACTCTTGCGGCACTGACCGGCACCAGGGCAGCCCCTGTGGATTCTCCTTCCCGGCCCTGCCTTCTGCCCAGCCTCACAGGAGGGGGCGTCCAGGTGTGCCCAGAACCCGCACCTGATCTGAGCCGGGCTGCTCAGGATCTCTGCCCACGGATCTGATTTGCTGAGAGGTGCGGTCTCTCCCTAGAGGACCAACGTACAGTGTGTGAACTTGGAGTTGTGAGCCGCCCTGCCATCCTCCACGGAGACTGTGGAACAGACAGTCTTTCTGCAGAGAGAGGCCAGAACAAAGCTGGTACAAGAGTAAGAGCTGAGAGATGGAATATTACTCAGCCATAAATAAGAATGACATAATGCCGCTTGCAGCAACACGGATGGACCTGGAGATGATCATACTAAGTGAAGTGAGTCAGACAGAGAAGGACAAATATCATATGACATCACTTACAAGTGGGATCTAAAAAAATGATACAAATGAACTTACTTACAAACCAGAAATAGAGTCAGACACAGAAAGCAAACTTATGGTTACCAAAGGGGATAGCAAGGGAGGGGGCAGGGAGGGGGGTCAGTAAATTAGGAGTTAGGGATTATAGCATATCCACACTACTATATTTAAAACAGGTAGCCAACAAGGACCTAGTGTAGAGCACAGGGAACTCTACTCAGTGTCTCGTAAAAACCTCTAATGGAGAAGAATCTGAAAAAGAATATATATATACACGCACACATATATATGTGTGCGTGTATATATATATATATATATGTATAACTGAATCACCTTTATTGTGCACCTAACACAACATTGTAAATCAACTATACTTCAATTAAAAAAAAAGAAAAAAGAAAGAAAAAGTCGAGAGAGAGAATAGAACTTAATAGAAACACTTCTAAGTCCACTTGCATTTCTGTGAGCTATCTGACATTTCCCCAAGAAACCGCATTTTCTACTTAAGTTGGCCAGGTTTGATTTTTGGTGTTCGCAATGAAAAACTCAGACCAGTCATGCATGTTATCACGCTGAATTTCCCTAACATAACCCTACACACGCAATACCATTCTTTGCATTTAACCCACAAGCAAATGAAGGCAAGCTCTCCAGAGCTTGGATCTGCTCCTAGACAGTCTACCTCCAAAGCCCACTGTCCTCACTTCGGGGCTACGTGCCTCTCTGCGGCCGCCGTGCCTCAAGCATAAAGTAAGGAGACTGAAGGAGACAGTGTAGCTGAGTTCCTGCCGTTGGCCGCCACAGCTATGCTCACTGTAGGATGAATGCATTGGGAAGGAAGCAAGCAGGGGAAGTGAACGGGCCCAGGAGGCCCAAAGCTGCTGGAGGGAAGCGGCCATGACCCCCTCTGTCCAGAGCCAACACTGTGCCTGGAGCAGAGGAAAACACTCCATCCCACAGTGCTCACCCACAAATCTTCCTTGTTCATCCCTTAGCTCCTTGTTCACGTTTCTTGCTTGGCCCTGAGCATACGTGATTACAATCATCTGCTTTTATTCCGTGTCTCCAGCTTAGCTGTGAGCTCCGTGAAGGAGAGAGACCGCCTGCTGCAAAGCCTTGCGCACAAGGAAGCCTTCACTAAACGTTTGTTGAGTGAATAAAAGAGGGAAAGATGTACATGAGTATGGAGGTCTACTAACATGTGCTCAGGGAATTAAATCTGTGATGATGGGGATGAAAACAGTGAGTAGAGGGATGGCTAGACTTTGCAGTACCTAAATTTGGCACTAGATGGCACCCAAGCACACCAAGAAGACACTTCTGAGCCGGGCAGGAGGTGTGTGTTTTTTGGTCTGGGGTTTTAAGGAAGATTGGAGCAGATCCCATTGACCGGAAGTCTGCAATCTTGCACAAATGAGCCAGCCTCAGCAGCACCGACTGTGTTAATCAGGGTTCTCCAGAGAAACAGAACCAATAGGCTATGTATAGAAATAAATTTATTATAAGAAATTGGCTCCTGCAATTACGGAGGCTGGCAAGTCCCAAATCTGCGCCGTCAGCTGGACACTTCCTCCAGCTTAGGGAGTCAGGTCTTTCTGTTCTATCCAGGCCTTCAACTGATTGGATGAGGCCCACCCACATTAGGGAGGGCAACCTGCTTTACTCAAAGTTCACCAATTTAAAAGTTAATCTCATCCAAAAACACCTTCCAACTGACACATAAAATTAATCACCACACACACCCTTTGAGCTGTTGGTCCAGAGTGGCCGTGACCTTGCATAGAGACCTGCCTCTCTCTTGTCCTCTCCTAGTAGCCCTGTAATGAATGCAAAGTGCTAGAACAAAACCCTGTTTCCTCCCCTCAAAAATCCGAAGTTTAGACTATCAGTGTGTTTTTCCCACATGCACCACCCCCAGAAGGCAGTGCAGGGAATATGACCCATGATCGTGGTTATAAACTAACTTTCTGGGGCACCATCCTAACCTGTGGGGCTTAAGTATACTGTTTGAAGAATTTTAGTCAAGGTTTAAAAATTAGCTGAAAATCCCTAAAAGCTTGTGAATTGATTGTAAGAAATTTAATTAGAGATGAGTAAGTGGGAAGACAAAGGAGAAATTTCACTCTCTCAGCGGCTCACAGCTAAAATCACAGCTAGGAAAGCTCTGTTAGCAAATTCACTAACTGGAGTCACGTTTACACTCCTGTTGTCAACTAGAAACCTTTGCTTGTTTAAAGGAAGTCTCCTGAGTTCCGTGTAATTGTTCCAACCTCTCTACTGACAGAAAGCCCAGAGTGGAGGCACAGACGCAGCAGTTTTGTAAAGGACCCTTTGTTAGGTGAGGCACAAACTTGCTTTAGCTGCTAAATTATTTTCTTTCACCATAAAACTGCCAATGGTTCCGCCATCAGTAAAATCACTCAGGATTCTTCCGTGTTGGTGTTTCTAAACAACCCTTCTCAGGAAAACCCTTTAATCGGTGTTTATACACGGTCAGTGTAATAAAAGACCTTTTGTTTAAAGCGAAATCTGTCCATTTGTAATAGACTCATAAAAACCACTGGGAGGAAAAAACCATGTTCAATCATACGAGATACACTCTACTTTGCAATCCAATTTTTAAAATAAGGCTTCTAACTAGATAACATCAGTGACTTAGTGGGGCTTCTGTCTTGAAAGAAAGCCATTGTGGCCTGCCCCCTGGTCCATCTGGGAGAGAATGAAGGCACAGGGCAGCAAAGAAAAAGTTCTGTATGGTAGGGATGTCTTTCTACCACAACACACAACCTAGGCACAGCCTTATTAGGTCATACCCTGTCCCCAACAAAAGGCTGAAATACACTGCAGAAAACAGTATGGAGGTTCCTCAGAAAACTAAAAATAAAGTTCCCATATAATCCAGCAATCCCACCCCTGGGCATATACCTGGACAAAACTATGATTCAGAAAGGTACATGCACCCAAGTGTTCACAGCAGCACTATTCACAATAGCCAAGACATGGAAGCAAAATAAATATTCATTGACAGATGAATGGATAAAGAAGATGTGGTACATATATACAGTGGAATACTACTCAGCCATAAAAAGAATGAAATAATGCCATTTGCAGCAACATGGATACAACTAGAGATTATCATACTAAGTGAAGTCAGAAAGAGAAAGACAAATACCATATGATATCACTTCCGTGTGGAATCTAAAATATGGCACAAATGAACTTATATACAAAACAGAAACAGACTCACAGACACAGAGAACAGACTCGTGGTTGCCAAAGGGGGCGGGAGGGAGAGGGATGGATTGGGAGTTTGGGGTTGAAAAAAACAAAAAGAAAAGCTGAAATAATTACGACCAATTCTGAGCAATGGTTCTCCCCTTGGAGATGACCGTGGCTGTTGCCCCGTCACATATGTTCTGTGAAGTAAAACAAACAGATGCTCCACAGACCATACAACTCCAAGTTAAATACTAAATCCAGACTATAAATCAGGGACTTCCCTGGTGGCGCAGTGGTTGAGAATCCGCCTGCCAATGCAGGGGACACGGGTGTGAGCCCCGGTCCGGGAAGATCCCACATGCCGTGGAGCAACTAAGCTCGTGCACCACAACTACTGAGCCTGCACTCTAGAGCCCACAAGCCACAACCACTGAGCCCACGGGCCACAACTACTGAAGCCCACGTGCCTAGAGCCCGTGCTCCGCAGCAAGAGAAGCCACTGCAATGAGAAGCCCGCGCACCGCAATGAAGAGTAGCCCCCGCTCGCCACAACTAGAGAAAGCCCGCGCGCAGCAATGAAGACCCAACGAGCCAAAAATAAATAAATTAATTAATTAATTAAAAAAAAGAATAACACAAAAGAGAGACTCGACAGATTATAGAGGAACGGTTACAAATCATTCCCTTGCCGCAAATTGTTCTCCTGTCTGCCTTTTCCAGGGGGGAGAAAAAAATGCTGGCACTTAAAAAGGTGCAAATAGAACAAATCTAGGAAAGACAAGACCCCAAGCAGGAGTAAGGCCAAAAGGTGCCCCTCTCTCCCCCATATTTGGGATCCCACAGTTGCCTGTAGCTACTTTGTAAACTTGAAGCCTAGGAGTAGGAAACAGGGGTCAACCTTTTCTTTCCCCAGAGCACCCGTGGTGTTTGTCAGCAAGGCTCCCACAGGGCCGGCCCCTCTGCACATCTGCAGCTGCTGGCTGCCCTGGGAGAACAGGGCAGGGGACGCCAGCACCACGCCTGCCCCGGAGCAGATGTGCTTCCTCCGGCTGTCAACACAGGAAGAAGAATGGAGTGTGAACTGCTTAGGATCTGTGAGAAACTGCGTGGTCTGGGCAGAAAATCTCTGAAAACCATTTTGATGCAAAAGACATTGTGAAATGGGGTTCTGTGGGAGAATTCTACTTTCCCACCGCATAAAGCACTTTGCAGAGTTACACGGGGATGCTGGCATCCGATCCAGTGTATCCCTTTTCCAAGGGTCCAGGGAGGGTAGATGACTCGAAAAGAGAAACTGGACTAAACTCCGGGCTGACCCTCCGAGGGCAGTGGATTTTTAGCCTTTAGTTTTAAGGTTAACCCCTCCCTTCAGGAGCATAAGGAAATGTTATCACAGCACTAGTCTAAGTCCCTGGAGGTCCTTATGGTTTCCAACTCAACAAACATATGAAGAAAGGTCGAGAGACAATATGGTGGCTCTAGGCAGAGACAGGGGACAAGGACTCATCTCAGCGGCATGAGAAAAAAGGCGGAGATTGCCCAAGAGAGACAAAAAGTGAAACAGTAAGAAACACTGGAAATGGAGAGAGAAGACAGCGGAAGAGGACAGCTTAACTGAGCATTGGACTCTTAGGCAAGTTTTATCATCAGGGTTGTCGATCCTAACTTACTCTTTCATTCTGATGAGTTAGCCTTTCCCTTTTGCCTTGGTTGCCAGGAACCTCAGAGCTAAATTCTGGGTTCACTTAAAGCAGCTTTCCTTAGCCTAAGTGTCCTCCTTCCTGCATCCTTGCAAATCCTTTCTGGGAGCAGGAAGACGAAGTATGTGTGATTTTCTGGTTATGTTTCATGCATTCCCTCATTTTGCTAACTGGACACCACACTGCCTCTGGGAAATGACCCTTCCTTCTCCTAGCCCATGTGCGTGGTCCCACCTCCATCTCAGGGGACAGGAACTGATCAGTTGCTCTATCCTTCTTGCCCCAGCATTGGTTTTTAGGTGGGTACATGAGCCAAGGAGACGCAAAGAACATTTTGCCAGGAATCATGGGCCAGAAATTTTTCCCACTAGACTTGACGCTGGAAAGAGGCACGTCTAAAGCTGTGTTGTGACCACAAGGGAAGCATCTGCCTGAGAGTGGAGCCAACTCGAGAGGGAGACCTGCGGGATGAAGAGAGAGAAAGACCCCCAGGCCCAGCGGTACCCAAGACCCGCCCCTGCCCGTGAAGCCACAAATTCCCAGTGTGCTTCAGTTTCCTCTGGATTTGTTAGTCACAGCAGAACGGGTGCAGCTGATACTGCAGGTAGAGACCAAAAAGCTTACTGGGAGAAGAGTACGTGGTGATGGCAGAAATTTTGAAAAATACAGCAAAGTATAAATACGAAAAAAATATGACCCCCAAATCCCATAACCTAGAGATGATGAGAAAATGGACTATTTCCCAAGTTTACTTTGAAGAAGGGAAGAGCGCCATCCCTGAGCACCTTCACATGTACGGTCACACAAAGCCTGACACCACCTGGAGTTATCCCATTCAAGCTGCACGGAAGGCTCAAAATTCCCTAGGGGTCCAGTGGTTAGGGCTCTGCGCTTCCACTGCAGGGGTCGTGGGTTCTATCCCTGCTGGGGGCACTGAGATCCCTCAAGCCTTGGGGCTAAAAACAAAAACAAACAAAAACAAAACTGCAGGGAGGGAAAGTTTTTCGTCTGTTTCTGTTTAGCTTAGGAGGGTGGTTCTAGCAAGCTTTTGACTTGGATTTAAGGAATCTTTTCCCCTTCCAAATCCAAAAGCCACACATCTGCGCTACTAGAAACCAGAGACACGGTGTCGGAGTTGCTCCCGACTCTGGGCTTGGCCGGGCACCAAAGGCCTTTTGCTACAACAGCTGAGCTGATTGAGAGCCGCCTGTCTCTGAGCAGCAGCTGGCTTTTCAGGCCGGCCCTTCGACTTTGGAAGATGCGTGGAGGCGGGGCGGAGCCTGCCAAGCTGCTGGGATGCTCCTTTGCACCGCCCTGGGAGGTAAGAGGAGTCCTCCAGAGCTGCGGGGCTCTCGCCAGCAGTTCCTGGCCCCCGGATCGCTTTGAAGCAATAGCGCCATCAAAGTCTGCGGCAACCAGTTTCCCACTAAAGCTCATAGCATGCTTTGTGTAACTTTTCTATTAAAATTTTCAAACATACAGAAAGAATAGTATAACAAACACCCATGTGTGCGTTGCTTCAATTTCACAATTAACATTTTGCCAGCTTTGCTTCATGTATTTCTCTTCTTCTTTTTTAAAGTAAATTATAAACATCACATTTTACCCCTAAAAACTAAGTTTCAAATATATGAATATATTTATATAAAAATGAAATGCTTATCATGATACATAATCACAACTATGTATTAAAACAGCTAATAAAATTAATATAATTTTCAACATTGTCCCCAAATAGTACAAAATTTTCTTTTAAAGTTCTTTTGCTCAATCAAGGACCACACAATATATTTGGTGTTTTATCTCTTAAATGTACTTTTTCTTTCTTTCTTTTCTTTTTTTTTTTTTTCAGTTGTGCTACAAATGCAAGGCTTGTGGGATCCTAGTTCCCCGACCAGGGATCGAACCTGGGTCCTCGGCAGTGAAAGCACAGAGTCCTAACCACTGGACTGCCAGGGTATTCCATCTCTTAAATGTATTTTCATCCAGGACAGTCCCCTGCCCCACCAGCCCCGTTCTTAAAGATACTGACTATTTGAAAGAAACTGGTCCAGTACAATGTCCCACCTCTGGATGTGTCTGATGGCTCCTTCACAGTGCATTTTGTTCTTTTAATTTCCTATTCATATTAGATACCTAAGAAGGATAATGTAAAATGACAGCTACCATTTATCCATTTATTAAACACCTGCTATTTGCCAATTGCTTCATTCATTCATTCATTCAATTTGCCAGTATTTATTGAGGACCAATTAGGACACAGTTTGAAGCCCTGGGGATACAGCAATGAACAAAACTAGGGTGAGAGGGGAAGCAGCCCTCATGAAGCTTACATTTTTGTGGAGGAGACTGGCATTAAATAGATAAACAAGAACAAAATATACAATATACATATGGGCTTTGGAGGAAAATACAGTAGGGCAGGACCACAGTGATAGCAGACGGGGTGAGAAATGATGGATTCAGGATACACTAGGAAGAAAGAGACGGGGTGTGAGAGAAACAGAGGGGTCAAGCATGGCTCCAAGGTGTTTGGCCTGAGCATCCAGAAGCCTGAAGAAACTACTGACCAGGATGGAGATGACCCCAAAGAGAACACGCCTGGAAGGGAGGGTCAGAAGTTCCATGTGGACATGTTACGCTTGAGAGGTCTCTGAGACAAGCAAGCATCGATGTCAAGTCGGAAGCCAGAAGTTCAGGGGTCAGGTCCAGGCTGGTGATGCTACCTGGGAGCATTCAGAATATACAGATAGTATTTTCAGCCTTGCGACCGGATGAGATCAGTTAGGGGTGGGCATACCTGGAAAAGACACACAAGGACTGAGCCCCAGAGACTGGGAAATGGCCAGTGCAGGAAAAAACTTGAGAGTGTAGTGTCCTGAAGCCAAGAGGACGGAGGGTTTCCAGGAGAAGGGAATGATCACGTCAAATACTGCTGATAAACCGCAGAAGATAAAGACTGAGAACTGACACCAGAATTCAGCATGAGGAGGGCACTGGTTTCCTTGGCAAAAGCAGCAAAAAGTCTGATAGGGTGGGTCACGACAGAGTGGAAGCAGCAGAGACAGTGAGTATGGACAGCACTTCAGAGACATTTTTCTATGACATAAATGTGAGAAGAGAAATGGGGAGCTAGCTGCAGGGGTGAGGAGCCAGTAGATTTTTTTTTAACATGGGAGAAATTATACCATGTCTGTGTGCCAATCAAGTTATCGGTAGAGAGGGGGAAACTGAGGATGCAGAAGGGAGGAAGAACTGCTAGGCAATGTCCATGAGTGGTCCAAAGGGGATGGATATCAGAGAGGAGCATGGACAGCTAATCCATAGGAAAAGGAGGAAAGGTAACAGTATAGGCACAGTAGACGGTAGGCGTGGCTGGAGTTTTAATTCTCCTTTTGAGAAGATACTATCTCCTCTTTGCAACTAAGCCTCAAAGAAGGTAAGGTCCCTGGTAAGTGGTAGATCTGAGACTCAAGCCCAGGACTCTGATTCTAAAGTTTTTGTTTGTTTTTTGCATGGTGATCATACAGAATTGGGAGGTTAAGGAGTTCAAGAAACCCTCTGCCTCATTTTTTTCCTTTTTTTTAAAATTGGAGTATAACTGCTGTACAATGTTGTGTTTGTTTCTGCTGTACAATGAAATGAATCACCTATATGTGTACATATATCCCCTCCCTCTGGGACCTCCTTCCCACCACCCCCATCTCGGTCATCACAGGGCACCGAGCTGAACTCCCCGAGCTATACAGCAGGTTCCCACTAGCCATCTATTTTACACATGGTAGTGTATTTATGTCAAACCTAATCTCCCAATTCATCCCACCTTCCCCTTCCCCCCGTGACCACACATCCATTCTGTACGTCTGAGTTTCTATTCCTGCCCTGCAAATAGGTTCATCTGTACCATTTTTCTAGATTCCCCATATAGGCATTAACTTTATTCTTCGTCTTTATTATATAGAAGATCCATAGGCTGCTTTGAAGCAAGGGTAACCTGGAATTATGCCTCTTCTTTGACAAGTCAGCAGTCCTTCCAACTATTTTTCTGAATTACATTCTCTCACTGGGCATGTTCCCATATAAAATTTTAACTTATGGGGACCTAAAACAAGACTTGACAAAATGCCATGCTGGTACATTTTCCAGGCAGAACATTTTTTTCCCCTGTGTCCTAGCATTTTCACTTCGCTATTAGTGACCGGTATACATTACAGAATCACACTTCCCGGCAAGGGAAAACCGAGGGCCGGAGCCCAGAGGCTGCGGGCTGTTTGCTCCAGGTCGCCGGCTAGCGGGTGGCGAGTGCCCCGCAAGGACCACAGAGCCCGGGGACAGGGCGCGGCCAGGCGCTCGGGCCGCTAGCGGGAACGCGGCCACCAGGTGGCACCAGAGCTCTCCTTCGCCTCCGCTTCTAACCTGACGGGATTCTCATGGGGCTGCGGTCCCGTCCAGTGTGGCTCAGCAGCGAGCATCGCTCAGCACCCGCACGTCTCACAGGATGCGTTCTTTCACGTGTGCAACGCCCCCGCCCCGGCTGGGAAGCTGAGCAGCGTGGAGAGCACGCCGCCCGTGGTCCTCTCCGTCCTCCTCCTGACTTGATGGAGCGGGCGTCTTCCTCTGCCTGACAGATGAGCCCGTGAGCGGCCGGGATCACTCAGCCAATGGCAGTGCAGGACTCGGTGGGTGTAGGGAGAAGGCAGGAAGAGGTTTTTGTAAAAATACTACTGGACACATACTTTGCTGATATTTGCTTCTCACAAAGACTGGTCCAGTGTCCAATAACTCAGCTGCCTTGACCCCTATGCGATGACAATGGAATTTCCCCTGTGGAGCAGCTGGTGGCGTTATATCATCTTCAGATGAGTTCACCTGTTACTTCTTCTGTTCCATGGTGACACACCACCATGGCACAAAACATGACCAACTTACAGATGCTGGAAAGAGTAACCTGTGGTTGACAAGTCCATCCTTGAGAAAAACTCGTGCGTGCCGCTGGGACAGCAAGGTGCAATAGCTCCGTGTATGAAGAATATTATCTATAATTAAAGCACCCCAGACCCCTTTGACAATTGGTTAAGGGAGATGCTTTTTCTAGACTTGAGAACTCATTCTTTTCACTGTAGGGTATCTGGAAAATGCTATTCAGCACGGAATAAACTAAAAACTTTTAATCATAAACTATTTTAAACAAGTCAGAGTAAATATTGTTTATAATAGGAGCCTTCCAGGCATACTGTGGCTCTAGAGCTGATGTTTGCAGGGCTGGCTTAGATGTTTCCTGGAATCATTTTTTTTTTTTAAATAATTTACTTATTTACTTTTGGCTGTAGTTGGGTCTCTGTTGCTGTGCGCAGGCTTTCTCTAGTTGTGGTGAGGGGTGGCTTCTCTTGTTGCGGAGCACGGTCTCTAGGCACGTGGGCTTCAGTAGTTGTGGCTCGCGGGCTCTCGAGCACAGGCTCAGTAATTGTGGCGCACGGGCTTAGCTGCTCCGTGGCATGTGGGAACTTCCTGGACCAGGGCTCAAACCTGTGTCCCCTGCATTGGCAGGCAGATTCTTAACCAATGTGCCACCAGGGAAGTCCTTCCTGGAATCATTTTTATCACATATCTTACCTCATGCTGAATGATTTTTATCACATATCTTAACTCATGCTGAAGTTAACTTGAATATCTCGGCTTTGGGAGATGATAGCTGAGGGAACAGGGTAAAGTATAATTGAGGAGATGTCACCTTGACTATGAGAACTATTTCACATTGCTTAGTACCCCTGGGAACCCATGTCCTTTTCTCATTCACTCTTCTTTTTTTTAATACTAATAACAGCCTTTTCTGTCAGACTCCATAAATTTTTTTGTATGTGGAAACTGTCTTTTTAATTAATTCACTGAGCTTTTAATGAGGTGTCCATCTTGTGCCAGAAACCATTCTAGGCACTGGGGATACAGCAATGAACAAAAATCGTAAAAAACAAACAAAACAAAAACACTGCTGTCCTAAAGCTTACATCCTACCAGAGGAAACCACCAAGTAAGTTTTTAACTGTGCATCCTGTTAAGACAGGATATTTATTAACTTACTGTCCTCAAAGCATCATGATGTAGCATGACCTGTGGTTGCGATGGCTCGGGTACAAACCAGGAAGATGAGCCTGAACTCGTTTCTATCATTAATTCAGGTGATTCAGAACAACTCCTGTCACAGTTCCATGCCTCAGTTAATATCCTCTGGTAATATCCTACCTTCCTCATAGCTTTGAGAATTCAATGATAAAACATCTAGAGCGTTAAGAATGTTACACAAATGCAGGTTTACATTTTTCATGTTACAAAACTTAGTATTTAAAGAGAGCATTAGATAAGCTAAAATAAAGGAACACTTGATTACTGATGATTCTTAAAATTAGTCAAAAGACTTGTAAGATGAGGCAAGAACTCCAACAGAGGTTGGAGTACCATTTACTTTCAGCCATTATTTACTTCTCTGAAGCAAAATTTTAGGAAGGCAGAATATTCTAAATATCTCTTAAAAGAGATCAGACTTGAGGCACATTGTCAGCCCTGAAAAGGAGCCCAGGAGCATTAGGTGTCCTCCTAGCAGATAGCCTCCCTTGGAGAGCAGCTTCAGGCAGATCTTCTGCATAAAAATGTAGAATGGAAACCAGCCTTGCCAGCCCAAGCTGTTCTGATTTGACCAAGCTCAAGGCCACCGCAGATGAGGTGACACGAGAGGTCAGCGGCCTCTGAGGTGTCTCTGTGTGACTCTCCAATATAGGACAATCCAGAGCCTCTCTCAGGAGGTATGATGAACGTGAGAGGCACAGAGAAGACGAGACATAAGACGCATCCTGAAGATGCGCTGTCTAGGCTGCCGAGGCCTGGGGTGCATCCCAGATGAGGAATCAATGGAACTGAGTGACAACCCCGCCGCGCACCTCCCTGCCCCCCCCCTTGAGATGGCTTGGTGCTCTCAGCTTCCCCACCTCCCTGCGTGCATCCTGACCATTAACCCCATCACCTCGAGGCTTCACAGGGAATTTTTCCTTTTTCATAGGAAAGAGGTCGAATATTAATTCTATTTTTCTTAAGTACAGTAAGATCTGTATGACCTTCTGCAGGAGAGAAGTTGCATGTGGCAGAAGAAACGGTCTGTAAATCCTGCAAATTTCCAGTTCAAAGTCCTTTATTTAGAAAGCATACTGGCTGGCCAATTTGCGTTTCTACTGACCATCAAGAGAAATACACCCCCTCTCAGAGGCCCAAATGTAAGGACTATGGGCCAACGATTTCTCCGCGAGGAAATTAAGCGTCAGGACACCTCCCCTTCCACTTCTTCCACTCCATGCAAGTTTAGTGTGAGCCTCAGATAAATACCTGTGCCTATTCTCAAAATCAAGGAATATCTGGGTGCAAGAGCATCAGGAAGAAATCTCAAGTTTAACCGAGACCTGAAAGCATCAACAGAAATATCTGAATTTTGCTTGGCACTGTCTTTGATAAAATAAAAGTGTAGTAAAAACATTTAGGCTGACCTCTCATCCCATCCTGAAACTTCTATTTAATTAAAACAATCAGTGCAAGGCCTAGCCCAGAAAGGAAAGCCATCTCTAATTTTGTCAGGTGCTGGAATATTTTAATTCAGGTCAAATAAACGCGTCCATCCTCTTTGATTTCAGTTCAATAAATATTTACTATCTGACTACTGACAAGCCAGAGAAGATACTCAGGATCCAAATAAAAATGAGATCCAGCTCTTATGTCAAGAAAACTCCTGGTCTATCAGGGAAGAAAGCATATAAGCAAATGATTATGTCATTTCACTTTTTGTCCATTTTACTGATGAGGACCCAAGACTCAGAAAGTATTCCTGAGTAATGAAGTACCCAAGAAATTAAACGACCTACCATCAGACAGCCAGTACATGACAAACCACAATACCTACAACTGAGACTACAGTCCCTCGAAATATTATTCTAAGTAGTAATGTTATTTAAGTGGAGCTTGCTGAATGTCTAAGGTAGTACCTAGGAAGTTAAAGAAAATTTGGAAAGTCTTGTCTTTCATCACAAATGTTTAGTGAGGGCATGGTCATCTTAGCTAGCGTTTTTCCTGAATATAAAGTGAATTTCAGAATGAGCCATCAGTGAAAGTATATAGGATTCCCAGTCTTCCAAGTTCCCTGGACTGCTGTGTAAAGTTCTTCTTGCTCAAAGGATAGGTAAAAAACAAAACAAAACAATCCTGTCCTTTCAAAGGAATTGGGCAGAGTATGGACTGTCCACAGAATAACAGATTTAAGTGATAACTACACATCATTCACCCCACATTTGACAACCTTTCAATGAAAGAATGAACAGTTTGGAATGACTCTGAGTTGCTTTTTTTAATCGTATAAATGCTACTTCCATGGCTGCCAGATTTGCTTAAAAAAATTTTTTTTGCCTTTTGTTAAGCCAGGAGGCTGTCAAGACATATGAGGAAAACTAAATAGATACGTTCCCTTCTATTCTCAAACTGTGTTACTTCTAACCCAGTGACTTGGTAAGCAGCTTTTAAAATAGACCTCACTGGGGCTTCCCTGGTGGCGCAGTGGTTGGGAGTCCGCCTGCCGGTGCAGGGGACACGGGTTCGTGCCCCGGTCCGGGAGGATCCCACGTGCTGCAGAGCGGCTGGGCCCGTGAGCCATGGCCGCTGGGCCTGCGCGTCCAGAGCCTGTGCTCCGCAACAGGAGAGGCCACAGCAGTGAGAGGCCCGCGTACCACAGAAACAAATAAATAAATAAATAAAATAGACCTCATCACCCCTCACAATCATGTGCTTTTTTCCTTCCACTTAACCCTGCATGTGTAATGTCAAAGAATCTTTTATCTTAATTTCATTGTGAAAAATCCCCAACTAACTTCTGCCCATTTGAATCTCCATTCATCCATTAAATATTTACTAAGCATTTAAGTATGCTTTATGCTGGGAAATCCAATGGTCGGTAAGACATACGTCCTTAGGATTAGGAGTGGTCTAGTGAGAAAGAGGGCCAAGTTACCAAGAAATTACAGTAATCGTGGTAAATGCCATGGTTAATATCCCAGGGTTCTACAGAATCTCCAACAAAGGGCACCTAACCCCTGCATTTAGGAAGCCTTCACTAATTCTCTCTCAACCCGATGGTAAAGTCAGTGAGGGCAGGGACTATTTTGTTTATCCAGAGATCCTTGGCGGTTAGCACAGGGCACATATCATGTGCAAAAGTCCTGAGGCAACAGATAGGATCCTAGCTGCAGAGGAAGGTACTTCTGGGGGAAGTCAGTTCAGTTTGACCAGAACTTCTGTTTCTGTGTGTTTGGGAGGGGAGGAGGACATGTGACGGATGACGTTAGAGAGTTAATTACTCAGGTCTGATAATAAGGGGCTCGGATGCTACATGAGGGACAAAATGTTTCCCAACAATTCCTTAGGCAGCAGGATGGATCAGAGAGGATGAGGCTGTACAGTAACTATATAGATAAATGACTCAAGAGAGTGACAGTGAGGTCAAGAGAAGTGAATGGATTAGGGACATAGTAAGAAGAGGAGGAGTGAGACTTCCCTGGTGGCGCAGTGGATAAGAATCCGCCTGCCAATGCAGGGGACACGGGTTCGAGCCCTGGTCCGGGAAGATCCGACATGCCGCGGAGCAACTAAGTCCATGTGCCACAACCACTGAGCCTGCGCTCTAGAGCCTGCGAGCCACAACTACTGAGCCCGCGTGCCCAGAGCCTTGCTCCGCAACAAGAGAAGCCACCGCAGTGAGAAGCCCGCGCACCGCAAGGAAGAGTAGCCCCCACTCACTGCAACTAGAGAAAGCCCACATACAGCAACCAAGACCCAACACAGCCAAAAATAAATAAATAAGTTTAAAAAAGAAAAAAGAAGAGGAGGGCAGGTTTGGGCACTGTTGGAACGTGCTGAGAAGAAAACAGCGGGGCAGAGGGCAGTTCAGAGGAGCAGGTTCAGTGGAATGAAGTCAAGTCTGAACATGTCATCTGAGGTGACTGTGGACATCCACATGGTGCTGAGCAAGCAGGCAGCCATACCCGCCTGCGCTCAGGAGGGGTCATCGGGTACAGGCGCCACTTGGCCACAGAGAATGAAGTCACCCAGGAAGGAGGGAGAAACTGGGGAGAATCTCCAGGAAAGAGACGCCAAGAGAGGAGCAAGTTCTGGCAGAGGTTCACTCCCAGCCCTGAGCCCCAGCTCCCATGGCCTCTGGCTCTCGCCCAACTTCATCCCAGACCCCCAAGATGATCTGCTCTCCAAACTCTGCTCCCACTTATCTGGTCCAGTCTGTGATAGGAGCTCAGAAGTCATGGCAACCTTCCCGAAGCATTACCTTTATGTCAGTAACTTGAGAGATGGCAGAGATTTTTATCTTACACATTGCAAAATTATAAAGCAGAAAGCACACCAAAAAACCTCTCGTTTTTTAAAAAAGATGTAAGATTTCAATGATGTTTTCTGCTTTCAACTCCTCGGGCTCTGTATTCTCACAAGAAATAGGCATCCATTCAATGCACAACTTCAATGATATAGTGGCCACTTGGTCCTGTTTGCTCATCATGTCTCTCATCTTTGGTGAAAAGTACCCCCATTCTCTAAAAACATAAAAAAAACCCAAAACACTCCAGTCCTCCTCCTTTATCCTATCAAATAGGTAAGGTAGCCAAGTATAGTGCAAGTTACCCTTAATTCAAGTCCTGAATCTTACAGTGAACTAATCTTCAACAAAGGTGCTGAGAATACACAGTAACAGTCTCTTCAATAAAGGGTGTTAGGAAAACTGGATATCTACATGTAAAGAATGAAATTGGACCCTTACCTTACACCACATGCAAAAATCAACTCAAAATGGATTAAAGATTTAAATGTAGACTGGAAACTGTAAAACTCCTAGAAGTAAAATTAGGGGAGAAGCCCCTCAGTATCAGTCTTGGTGATGATTTTTTTTTTTTAATTTGAACCAAATGTACAAACAACAAAATAAAAAAATAAAAAAATGGGACTACATCAAACCAAAAGCTTCTGCATAGCAACGGAACAAAATGAAAAAGGCAACCAACGGAATGGAAGAAAATATTTGCAATCCATATATCTCATATGGGGTTAATACCCCCAAAACATAAGAGAATTCATACAATTCAATAGCAAAATAACAATAACCCAGCTTAAAAATAGGCAAAGGGCTTAGACAGACATTTTTTTCTAAAAAAGATAACCAAATGGTCAACAAGTGTATGAAAAAGCACTCAACATCACTAGTTATCTGGGAAATGTGAATCAAAGCCACAATGAGTATCACACCTGTTAGAATGGCTTTCATCAAGAAGACAAGAGATAACAAGTGCTGGTGAGGACATGAAGAAAGGGGAACCCTCGGGCACCGCTAGTGGGAATGTAAACTGGTGCAGCCACATGGAAAACGGTACGGAAATGCCTCAAAAAATTAAAAATAGTACTGCATGATCAAGCAATCCCACTTCTAGGTATTAAGCCCAAAGGAAATGAAATCACTATCTCAAAAAGGTATCTGCACCCTCATGTTCATTGCAGCATTATTCACAAGAGCGAAGATAAGGGAATAACCTAAATGTCTGTCAGTGGATGGATGGATAAATGTGATACACACTTTATAAGAGGAAATTCTGCCATTTCCAACAACACGGATGAACTTGGAACATTAGACTAAGAGAAATAAGCCAGACACAGAAAGACAAATACTGCATGATCTCACTTATATGTGAAATCTGAAAAAAATCAAGACTCATAGAAACACAATAGAATGGTGGTTACCAGGGGCTGGGGGACAGGGGAAAAGGGGAGGTGTTGGTCAAAGGGTACAAACTTTCAGTTATAAGATGAATAAGTTCCAGAGATCTAACATATCTCATGGTGACTGTAGTTAATATTTACCTGAAATTTGCAGGGGGTAGGTCGTAAGTATTCTCACCACTAACACGAGAAAAGGGAACTATGCGAGGTGATGGAGATATTAACTAGCTGGACGGTGGTAACTATTTCACAAGGGCTACAGACATCAAATGTCACACCGTACATCTTATATATTTAATGTAACATACATACACAATTTTTACTTCAATAAATCCTGAATCTTCCACTTACCATGCAACACTGGGCACACCCTGTGTAAGGCTGTAAGGAGTGGCGAGTTAATATGTTCTAGAGCTCAGGGAGTGTGACTGGCACCGTGCACATGTGCCTGGAGCGGCCAGGGCCCAGAGCTCCAGCCCCCTCTTTAAGTCTGCTTGTAGAAGTGACACAGCCCAGTGAGGAGCAGAGACGGAAGGAGCTGTCCTGGTGTGGAGATCCTTGTGCTAATCGTAAAGCTCTTAGTGAGGAGCTAATAAATGCCACTATTTCTCAAGCTTTTTCAAGTTGGGTTTCTATACTTGCTACTAGGGTCCTAATTAATACAGGGAATTGTAAAGGAAGCTTTTATAAACCACTGCAGTGCTCTCTGGGAATGGGGTATGGATAAAATTGGTCTATAAGGAATTCCACAGCAGTCCAGTGGTTAGGATTCTGCACTTTCACTGCCGAGGGTGCAAGTTCAATCCCTGGTCAGGAAACTAAGATCCCACAAGCCAAGCACTGTGGCCAAAAAAAAAAAAAAGAGGTCTAAAAAAGAATCAGTCTCTGCTGATAACCTAAGTTGTCCTCTTCAAATGGTGAGTAGGTTGAGCAATTGCATGTGTGACGTGAACACTGTCGAGAGGTCACTGAGTATGTTCAGCCTCTCCGGGGACTAGTCTGGTGTACTACTCTGGGTAAACTGAGACAGGCTCTGGTTTTATAACTTCAAAGATGCCCACTCAACCAAGGAACAAACTGAAAGGCCAGCTCAGTCTACTTTCTCATGTGATAAAAGGCAGGGATACCTGGATTTGAGGACTTCGGTGAACTTCCAGGGGGATGCAGTTGTTCTGGCTCTCTCTCTGAATGTGCAGAGCACACGCGGGCACACGACACACGGAGGCGCATGCTGAGTGCCAGGCACCACTCCATTTCTCAGATCAAGCTCCAGCTTCATCACAGCCTCTCGTCCCCGTTTTCTACCCTTCACTCCCCACCTCTAGCTTGTCAGTATTATGCCAAAGTACTTGACTCCCTTATCAATATTAGCGGAAATTAAACAAGGATTTAGTACCTCCAAAATTATACAATTTATTATGTAATTTAAATACATAGTATAATTAGTATTTAAACAATCTATATATATGTAAACATTTTATATATATGTAAACATATATATATATATATATGATGCTCCAGAAAACCTGAATCTAAAAAGGGAATAAATCCATTTGATTCACTCAAAGACATAAATATGGAGTAAAAACTTAAAAACTCACAACTTACATGCTTAGGGAACATGATTTCTGTTTAGTTGACCTGTCTAGTCGATGGGTTATTTTCTGAAAAAAATTCCTAAAATGCATTTTTTTAATGGTCTGGCCTATCTTGAACATAAAGTCTGATAACTGATGGTCTGTACTGGGAGCTCCCAAATAATTACATTCTGCTACAGTCGGCAGGTTTTTTTAAGTACATGTCTCACTTTCAGAGTGCTACATACAGTACATCATCTGTGACCTTATCACAGCTGGTGTTCTCTAATAAGGATTTCCTATTCACATTTTCCACTTCACCACTGAGCGTCACCATCTGCGTCACATTCATGACCTGAGACCAGCAACATCACCAAAACCAGGGAACTTGCTAGAAATGCTGATTGATATGTGTTCCTGGCCCAGACCTGCTGGCCAGTGTCGGGCCCAGCAATCTGCTTTAACAAGGCTTCCATCAGAATCAGATGATTCTGATACATCTAAGGCTGGGAAAACACTACTACAGAATCCTCACCTGTTGACACTAAAGCAGGGGTTCTTAACCTGGGATCTGTGATCCCCCTTAAGTCAAAGGCAAGTGTGCATTTTCCTGGGGAGAAGCTGCAGAACCGTCAACTTTCTCAAAGGGATGGTAACCAAGAAACTTGATTCTACGTTGAATCATCAAATTCAGCAGAATTCACTTCTGCAGACATACACCAAGCCAAAATTTCCTCCAAGCCTTTTAATATCACGTACGCAGCTGAGGCACAAGCAATAATAAAACTGCGTTTTTTATGTTACAAGAAAGGAAATTTTGTGTATCTGCATGATATACCAATTTTCTGAAAAATCTCTTCTGCGTTGACATTCACACACACTCTGGTCCACAGGCTGAGTCAACAAAGTCAGAAAGGCAGGCAAGATGAGAAACCGTCAAGTTTACTAAGAAGAGGACTCCAATGTTTACCGACTGCCCACCACACACACTGTACCAGGTTTTACACACTTTACAGAAGTGAGGTGTGAACCTAATTTCTATCTATCTAACAGAACAGCGCTGACACTGCCAGGTAAGCCCCCGTTTTAAGTGCTCTTGAAGTACAAACCGTGGAGACGACAGCGGAGGAGCGCAACGAAATGACAACCAACTGCTGAACAACCGTCGATTAAAACAACTGGCAGCTACCAGAAGGCGGCATTCTACACCCAAGGACATAAAGAAAGCACGAGAAGGTTGGAGAGGCGCCCTCTCGCCACCATCAAGTCCCACACCACCTGAGCGGGCGACCCCAGCTAGAGGACACTAACATCGCAGAGCCTCACCCCCGCGTGAGCGCGGAGCCCCATGGGAGGCTCCGCAGCCGGGGGGGTCTGGCATCGGGAGCGCATTTGGCTGTGAAGGCCGGTGCGGCTCGATCGCAGGAGCCCCACAGGACGGGGTGGAAGGAAGAGGAGACTCCGCTCCGGGAGGGCGCACGCAAGCTCCCTCGCGTGACAACGGCATGACTGCACAGCAGCCTGAGCCCGACCTACCTGCGGGTCTTGGAGGGTCTCCTCGGGAGGTAGCGGCCGTCTGCGGCTCTCTCTGGGGTCATAAATGCTGCTGGCAGACATTTTGGGTCCTTGGTCCCGGAGACCTGGTCCAACCAACAGCCTGCAGGCTCCAGCGCCGGGGCGCCTCAGGCCAAAGCACCCAAAGGGCAGGCACCCAGCCCCACCCATAAGTAGACAGGCCGCCTCGACTGGAGCCCAGGGCCACCTCCTCACACGCCACTAGGCCTAGACCCAGCCCCGCCCAACAGCGGGCGGGCACCAGCCCCTCCCCTTCCGGGCACCGGCAGGAACCGCCCGCAAACCTCTAGACCAGCCTCGGCCACTAGGGGGCAGACGGCAGCGGCCGGGAAACTACTGAGTCTGCAAACACAGCTCACTACCTACCCTGGTCCTGTACTGGGACACACAGGACATATCCCACAGAGAGCCACTTCTCCCAGGTCGAGAAATGTAACTAAGCTACTACGTATAGGTTGACAGAGGCTAATGCAAAGACAGCACACGCGGACGCGGAAGCCAGAGGCACGAGGGGCCATGAGCGACTCCGAGAATCAGCAGAAACGAAGGCAAGGCCTGGAGTTTTCACAGATGTGGAACTGGTGAATTTATAGAGATATGGTGAATTTCGATATAAATTCAGTAATAAAGTGGAGCAGCCAATCTACTGGAAAGAGCTCAAGTAATGACTGTAAAGATGATCCAAGAACTCAGGAAAAGAATGGATGCACAGTGCGAGAAGTTCCAAGAAGTTTTTAGCAGAGTTAGAAAACATAAAGACCAACCAAATAAGAGTTGAAGAATTTAAGCACAAATTGTGGAACCAAAACAATAGATCTCTGCCCAAGGAAGCATGCCAACGTGCACTAACATTTCCATTTCCAAAGACCTAAGTGTGCTGCAACATTAGTACATGGGAACAACCAAGCTATTATCACTCTACTTAAATCTTGGGTTGAGCACCATTCACCCAGCATCCCCACCGCCTGGTTCCATTACTGTGTAAAACTTTAGATAGTAAACAGTGTTCAGCAATTACTTGTCTAGACGGAAAAAACTTTTTTGGTATTGGTTGTTGTTTTTAACAAAACATAGCTAGCTTTCAAAAGTGGTACCTAATTTTAAAGCACCAAAGCTGTCACTCAAATAAGATGTACTTAGCATAATCAGCTCTCAAGTAAGGATATCACTACCTTCAGTAAGCATTAATGCTGATTATTTCTCAGAAAGCCAAGTGATACCCAGCTTGGGCTGCACTACAGTTCACAAGGGCACATAGTCTTCATTCCCTCCTAAAATAAACCTAAGTTGACCCCTCACACTCCTCCAGCCAGTCCTTAAGTTTTCCTGGGTCCATTCCTCTCTTGCCAAGCTGTCTGCCCCTTGCTCTTTCCCCACCTACAATCCTTCTGACTGTCCCAAGTCCATCCCCCGTCTGGGAAGATGCAGGGCAGAAGAGTGTTTCCTAGCTGCACGGTCAATTACTGACGAATCACCACTATACTGTTTTGGATTTGGGATCCTACTAGGAAAATGAACCTACCAACACATGTTTGAACTAGTCACCCCACTCCACCTCACCCCTCAAAAAGCATGCAGGCTTGTCACTGAAAAAAGCACACTGTTCACAAACCTGGAAGGTTCCTGAGGAAGAGTCCTTTAATGTGCAAGGGACCTAGTCTGATGTTCTTATTTTACAGATGAGAATACTGGAGTTGAGATGTCATGTGGACTTGCCCAAGGCTGGCAGCTATCCAGAGGGAGAAACTAGAACCACACTCCAAACTCATCCCACTACATCCCAACCACCACAAAACCCTGCAGTTAAAGTTTTTAAGAAAAACAAAATGTCTAATACACAGAAACGGTCTCTCTACATTCAGACAGAATAAAGGCAACCGGTACAACGAGAAATGCTCAACAAACACCACTAAGTACCAAGGATCTTTATTCTCAGGTCTGATACTGAATCTGTGGCTGCAGATAATGTCACTATTTTGAGAATAAAAGGTCCCATTATCTTCATTCTTTGCAAGTCTTCAGCCACAAAGTTATACCTTATTCCCATAACAAGATAAGTGAATCAGGCTGGAAGGGGATTCAGGAGGTACACTGACGATAAAAGCAAAGGGGAACACAAACTTTTACAAGCATATTGTCCCAGCTACCTTGAAGGTTAAATTTCAGATTAATTTACAAAAGTAGTGACAGAAACATGATTTCACTGAAAATCAACACAAGTTATACCTTAAAAAAAAATCAATTCAGAAATACTAAGTCAGGCAAGCATGCAAAATTCAGAGTATTAAAAAATGCAAGGGCTGGTTGCCCAAACAGATATATCCCTCAGAAAAAGGGATTTGAAAATGCTGAACAGAACCAAAGGAATTAGAAGCTGAATCAGCAGACCAATTCCCTCATTTTATAAATGTGGGCAGACATTAACTGGCAAAGCTTACTCAGCTAGATTAAGGGTGTACACAGATCTAATTCCTGGTGCTATTTGCAACTACACATATCTAAAATACAAGGAGATAAATATCCGGAACACATTAGGCCCACTGATATAATCAACGGTGGGAGTGAAGTTACTATAGCACAGCAGCACATTAGACATATTTAAGAGATTAAATGGAAAGAAAGAATCTCTTAAAGATTTTAATGCTCAGTTTTAATACACAATCAAGTTTCCATCCAATCATCTGGTGTACAGCAAACTGTACTAGCTTAAAGGAAAAAACTGCATTCTTCAGGTTTCTTCTACACTTTTTTTGGCCTATCAAAACTGAGCACTGGGCATTTTTAATTTAAGTAATATGATGTTATACATGTACATTCTAACTGCACATTTTAGGAATGAACAAAATCCATATCTCGGTAACTGATAGTGTATTTATAAAATCAAAACCTATCAAAATACACTTTTCACTGAGAAAAATAAATAAAACAGACAAATGGATCTACACAAAGTAAAAATTAACTTTGGTAGATCTCAGTGTAGGACAGTCCATAACAAGCGTATTTGCCCTTACTCCCCCAGAGCTGATCATCTTCCAAGTTCAGATTTTTAAAATATTTTAAAATTGAGATTATTATGTTGACATATTTCTCATTCCACATCATCTTCAGCCAAGCTCTGAGCACTTACAATTCTCTGAAAGAGAAAAGAATTTTTAATTTTTAGAAGTATGATAAGCATTTAATCAGGATTCTAAGTTCAACATAAAATGCCCTTTGTATCAAATCTCTGAATCAAATCTTGCTGAGGTTTACCCATACTGAGATATCAACATTTAACACTTCATACGTTGTTTTTATCTGAGAAAATAATGATCATTGTCAGTCCCATCTCAAAATTCAAGTCAACAAAGGAACCATAACATTATATCGTGTTACATGTTAGTCAATTTTGTAACTAAAACCAAAAAGAATTTAAGATCTCTTTTCACTCCCACAGGAAGAAATACCAATTAGTGCTATACTGATCATTCTATCCTCCAAACATTTCCCTTTTCTGTCTGTAAATGGTCACAGTCATTATACAAAGACATCATCCTCAGGTCAATTTCCCAAAAGCACTATGCTATGCTGTCTTTCAAAAGACAGATAATCTTAGAGGATTCTGACAACTGACTGGGAACCACATTAGTCTAAAATAAAAAAGACTGAAATTCCTTGGTTTTCCAACTCTTTCCCTTAAATCCTTTTTTTTTTTTAAACATCTTTTTTGGAGTATAACTGCTTTACAATGTTGTGTTAGTTTCTGCTGTATAACAAAGTGAATCAGCTATACGTATACATATATCCCCATATCCCCTCCCTCTTGCATCTCCCTCCCACCCTCCCTATCCCACCCCTCTAGGTGGTTGCAAAGCACCGAGCTGATCTCCCTGTGCTATGTGGCTGCTTCCCACTAGCTATTTTATGTTTGGTAGTGTATATATGTCCATGCCACTCTCTCACACCCTTCCCCCTCCCGTGTCCTCAAGTCCATTCTCTACGTCTGTGTCTTTATTCCTGTCCTGCCTCTAGGTTCATCAGAACCATTTTTTTTTTTTTTTTTTTTGCGGTACGCGGGCCTCTCACTGTTGTGGCCTCTCCCGTTGCGGAGCACAGGCTCCGGACGCGCAGGCCCAGCGGCCATGGCTCACGGGCCCAGCCGCTCCGCGGCATGTGGGATCCTCCCGGACCGGGGCACGAACCCATGTCCCCTGCATCGGCAGGCAGACTCTCAACCACTGCGCCACCAGGGAAGCCCCCATTTTTTTTTTTTAAGATTCCATGTATATGTGTTAGCATACGGTTATTTGTTTTTCTCTTTCTGACTTACTACACTCTGTATGACAGGCTCTAGGTCCATTCCCTTAAATCTTTAGGACCCTTTTCTTTTCAGTCCCTTTCCAATCTAGATGAGTAAAGATTAGTTTAAAGAATTGTAAAGATGAGTTTAAAGAATTAACCAGTCATTTTACTAATTTTTAATTATATCAAAGATGAAAATTCATTTAATAGACACGATATTCCAAAAAGTAGATTCATTCGGGCTCCTTGAGAAGGATTTAAAAGGAATGCATTTTAATTAACTCCTAAGTTATGCTTAACCTCTTATTTAAATGGGATGTAGTCGAATAGCTCCAAACTTGAAGCCCACCTCAGCAGCAGCAGAGACACTGGGGCCTTCAGACAAGTGAGGTCAGAGGGAACCCAGAGCCCTTTATGACCTGACTTCCAAGCCATGCCACCTTGGCTCCTCTGGCCTCTGCCAGGCCCCTTAACTGCATGCGTGGTTTCACACAAGAGGCAGAAAGCTAGGTTCAGAAAGTAGCTGGGAGTGGCCTGAATTTGATGATTTGAATACTAAGGCCTGAGATTTAACACTAAGAGACATAATTCCTAAACGACTTCCTGGGCACAATCACTAGATTTTATGCCCCCTCATTTGGATGCTTTTCTCTTAGGGAAGAAAAGGTCAAGCACTGACATCTCCTTTTCATTACATGGAGGAGAGTTTCATGATGTCATCATGTCCACTAGGCTCCTTTTTAAAATGCCAATGTCCCTAAACATTTAACTCTCAGATACTACTCACTTATTTCATAACATTTCAAATCTTTACCTGACTAATTGTTGGGAGCTTAGTCAGAAGCATCTGGAACACTGGTGGTGGAAGAGTTTGCTGCAACACTTGCAGTAACTGCTGTGGCTGTCCACACACAGCAATCGCGTTTGTCAGGTGGTCCACACCCTTCTCATATTCACCTGGAAGATTTACATAAACATAACATGAGACTGGAAAAGCCTTTGCCTTTGTTCAAAATTCAACCCTAAAGTCTTCACTGTATCTCCAAGTGAAAATGACCAAAAACATTGTGCAAGTAAAACCTAGAAAATATAGTAAGTACACTCATATAACTGATTAAGAAGCCATGAACAAGAATGAGTCAGATTATATGTACTGATATTGAAGGGACTCCAACACACATACAAAGAGGGGAAAATAAGGTACAGAAATGTCCAAGTTTAAAAAAAAAAAAAAGAAATGTCCAAGTTTATTACTATTTATATACTAAGAATACATAAGAAATTGCTAACAATGAAACAATATTTTCTATGAGAATAGAGAACTGGAAGATTGGGGGACTGAGGTAGACAGGCCCAATTTCACTTTAAACTAATCCCTTATACTGTATGAATATCACCACATGTAAGTAGACACCCTAAAGGCCTTTAATCTCTTCTGAACCTAGTCATCACTGGCAGTCAACCTCTCTGCAGATCCAACAGCAAAAAATGCCAAGCAATCCTGGATACATTTACACATTTACAGGACCTCAATCGCAGTCAACTTGTCATCTTGAGCTACCTTCACACATGATGTTGCTACAACTTTTGCTGACCTGATAGCCAGATATCAAGTAGTATGTTTTATAATACCAACAGCATTGAAAGCACCATATAATCCTTTTATGACAGAGCAGAGGAAGAACAAACCAAGTGTTACAAGATGGAAGTCGCCATTTGGTATGAAACACTGCTGTGTTGAGCAGAATGCTCTCGTTTCCCCAATGCCTAGGCCCTCCCTCTCAGGGAACTCAAGGTGCAGCCTGAAGGAGACGTGAAAATGTTTCCCTGATTGGTAGCTAACTCATTTTCTGTTGTAGACTTTTTCATTGGTTCTCCTACTCACTGATTTTTAATCTTAGTTTGTTGGCAATTTAATGTAGGGACTGTGCCATTTGTAACTCTTTCCGTGAAACTGAACAAATTCTGATTATGTCAAGAAATTATTTCCCGAGCTTCTGGGTTGGTGAATACATCGAAGCACTAGGAGGGCGGCACCTCCAGAGAAGGCGTGGAAGTCCCACCCCTAACCCTACGCCTCTCTTCTGTCTGGCTGCTCCTCAGTGCTATCATCTATAATAAACCAAAAAAATAAAAATTACACTTAAAAAAAAAAACAAATATAATAAACCAGTAAACAAAGTTTTCCAGCCCTGAGTAAGAATGTGACCAAACAAGGGAGTAAAGACTCTGGTAAATGAGGAGGAACTGCCTCCACCTAGCATTTCCACTTGAAGTATTCAAACTGAAGAAACCATTAACTCTACAAAGAAGAATTAAAAACGGAAAATATAAGACTTAGGTCTTCCACATAAGATGGGACTTCCATCGGGGACACAATGGCTCCACTGACTTGGAAATTAAGATGCCACATGGCCAGTGAATCCTCATGCCACTGAACTTACAGGCAACAGACGGGATCACACTGTTGTCTGAGGATATGAATTCCGATTATTGAATGGAAATAGAGTGACTATACCAGAGGGTTACGTGTAGAACACAGGGGATCCTCTGAGACACCTCCTAAAACTTCTAAACACACTGGAAACCACTCATGAACAACCACAGCAATTCAGCGCAGTGAAACAAACCGCTTCCCCTCTGCCCTTGCAGCTCCAATCGCATTCACATATCCTGAGACGAGCTCTTGCCCAGCTAAGCGAGTATGCTTATGGAAGACCCCTGGACGCAGGAGGCCTTGCCAAGCAATAACGCTCACTGCCTAAGCTGCTTATGCTTTCTCATGGCTTACTTTTCCCAAATTCTAACCACCTGAGTCTTCTACCTCAGGCTGGGTTGGTAGATTCCACCAGAAGAAAAGGCAGCTTGGCAGCTGAGTTAAGTACCCCTCTGGGTGTGTTGGGCTGAAACGGGAGCAACATACGCCTGGGAAAAAGAACAACTCTTCTCTACCCTTCCTTGACCCCCCCGTCCCCCCACCACCATGAGTTAACTTTTCTTTTCCATCTGGATCTAAAGGCTAAAGACAAATAGACAGATGCCCACAGTACATGGATCTCCAATATAACCCAAACATACGCTCTATCCTTAGACACATATCATTACACATGCTTTTCTTTTTAGATATTAAAGTAATACAGTCATAGCCTCTCAAACGATCCTAACGAGGATTTAAGTGCTTTACCTTGCCCTATGATCAAACTTCATATTTTTCTTATACCGTGAAAAAAGTCAATTATTTCCTAGCAAGACGTTTCCATTTTAATTTATAAATATTAGCAGCTTACTATACCAATCAAATAAAAAACAATTACTGCCTCCCTTACCTCTCTCAAGAATTATTTCTTATGAAACAGGAGACATGATAAAAAGTAATATCACCATCGCAAACCTTTAATGTCTCCCCATAAAAAAAAGGGAAAAAAAACACCCCACAAATGACCTGCATCATGTAGTTCAATACTATCTAAATCTATTATAACAGTGAGAATAGGAAAAACAAGTTGACACGTGATACTTTTTTTATTAATGACAGAAACTACTTCAAAGCTACTTTGAGATAAAAGCTAATTTGACAGTAAAAATATTTATAAATACTTCTGAACAGGTAAATTAACCTTCAGCCTCCTCTGGGACTTATTATATTAGCCATTCCTTCCTATAAGTACTAGAAAAGACCTGAAGGTTAGATGAAGGAGTTGAGGGAATTATACTCCCAGATATTCTTTCAGTCACTATTTATATATTACACTATGACTGTATTCTCTAAAGTACTTAAAAGCAACCTCATTTGTAAAGATTACTTGTCCTCATATTATTAAATGTCTCATATTATTAAATGCCTAAAAACTTGTCTTGAAGTATTTACAGTATCTTTTTAAACAAGAGCCCACACTACATTAAAAAAGCCACTCACCACCATAAGTTTATATTAGTGTGAAGAATTTTGCCTTGTTTCCTAGTCTTCTAATGAATATTAATTACCTTGAGCTAGTAACTCTTCACCAAGCTGTATTTCTTCAAGGAAGAATTTCTGAACGGCTTCAGCATCTTTAAGGTCAGGTAACTGTTTAGAAATAGAATATTTAGTAACTGATACCAAAATTACTCCAGGAATATAAACAATACAAAAAATCATGCCACTAAAAAAACCTGAATAGCTCATTATGAAAACTGACAAAAAGAAATTCACTCTTCAACAACACTCGCAAGGATTAGAGGTTAGTATCTACATTCAAATAAATGCAAGAAAAAATACTTTTTGATCAAAGTGATATTTGTTCTTAGAAAACTGTGAATCAAACCTAAAGTAAAAGGTAAAGAGTACAGGGCTTCCCCGGTGGCGCAGTGGTTGAGAGTCTGCCTGCCGATGCAGGGGACACAGGTTCGTGCCCCCGTCCGGTCCGGGAAGATCCCACATGCCGCGGAGCGGCTGGGCCAGTGAGCCATGGCCGCTGGGCCTGCGCGTCCGGAGCCTGTGCTCCGCAACGGGAGAGGCCACAGCGGTGAGAGGCCCGCGTACCGCAAAAAAATATATATATATATATTTTAAAACAGAAAATCAATGTCTGATACCAATTAGCATTCTCAAAATACACATTTGAAGTAGACTGTAAAATAATTGTTTCTCTAAAAGAGATTATACCTTGGAAAGTCCAGCTCTCTCCTTGGCAAGCTTCTGTTTCTTTCTTCCTGCAAGAAAGGTAATATTTTCATTTCATCATTATTAAAATGGGAATCAAAGGAAGTCTAAATGCTGTGGCAGTCATTCATTCTATTTGCAAAACATGCTTGACTCAAGCTCTCTTCTTGTGATTTGTCAGGGTCATAAAAATTGTTCTGGTCAATGAGCTATGGACACTAGGACATTTCTGGGCAGAAGAGCTTTCCTTCCCTCTCAGGCACCAGGATGAGCAGTTTACAAGATGGAGACACTCCCCCAGCTGGGTCTCTTGAGTAATTATCATAAGCAAAGCAAGCCTCTCCTCCCACCTTCAACCTACACAGGACATGAAACACGAACAAAACTCAAGCCACTGTTGTTTCGGAGCTTTATTGCTGAAATATAACAGACTCTGTCTTTACTGACTTTTGAAAACTACCTGGCATTCTTAAATAGGGAAAAAAACAAAACAACAACAAAAACAAAAAAACAAAATAAAACCAACAAAACCCCCAGCATTTGACAGTTTTCTTAAAAAAAAAAAAGAAAAAAAAGCATAGTTTTTATGCATTTGGCAAAAATAAGAGGGAAGAAGGGTAGCACTCAGAAATGATTCTTAATTCAACTACTGCCAGCTAGTTAAGAAAAAAAACCCCTCTGCCTAAAGTTTGTAAGTTGTTTTGGTTTTTTGTTTGTTTTTTGATATGAAATAGCAATACTACAAATCTTAGGAGTAAGTGATGCTGTTTAAATCTGTTAGTCAACCCTTAAAACCAAATCAATAATAGGACACTAACAGTATTTTAAGTTGTTGTTTAATTGTACACCCTGTGTGAAAGAGTGTTGGCACAAGGAAGCTCGGGCTTCCTTTATATCCCAGATCTTCCGTTGACTAGCAGTGTGACCTTGGGCAAGTTACAGTTAACCGGTGTCTCCCCTTCTCTGTATGTAACAACTGGTTTATGAACAATACCTGCTTCATAGAGTTGATATGAGGATTAAATGAGTTAATGTATTTTTAAACAGTGCCTGGTTGGTATCGTGAGATATAAACATTCAGTGTATTGACGGTGCAAATGTCCTCTTAAAACCTTAAAGCATTCTATAAATCCAAATTTCAATACATGACTAAAGAGGCAGTGACCTGTTTGCCTAAGTGCAGAGACAGATGGTTAATTTACTACAGTCAGGGAACCTTTTCTTATCTACACTTACAAACTAGGTTTAACCACACCAGTGTCTCTGGCCAACTCTAGCCCCCAGATTACATAAAGTGCTACAACTCTAAGGCTTAAAAACTGTCTTAGCACTTTCAACAACAAAAAATAGGTTAAAGCTATCTTACATATTATTTTGAAGACTGTCTATTTTCCCCACCAGCTACCTTTGCTAGGTGTTCATCACCGGGCAACTGTGGGGAAACAGAACGCATAATATATTCTACCCCCAATTTGCTTAACTAAGGGTTTCGTTCAGCCCTCTTTAGGCAGAAAATAATGACTGATAACCAGACTATATTAACTAATTACTAAGTATCACGGTACAGCCTAGTGCTGGGAGGGTACTACAACTAGAAGAGAAAGCCCTCACAGAGGAATTGGACATGGAACACTTGGATGTTAAGGGTAAGCACCTGTTTTAGATGTTACATGCCAGACACTATTCTAAATGTTATTAATTAGTTTATTTTATCCTCATAGTAACCCTATTATCATCGCCATGTTACAGCACCTCAGAAGTTAAACCTGGAAAGTTTGTGGAATAAACAGAGAAATACAATATGCTAAGTCAGAATTATGGAAAATGACAAAAATGATAATGAAACAGTATTAGTTTCCAATCTTACAGGTTTTTTTTTTTTAAATGGAGTGGAGAAGAACGCATGATTGTTGTTGAATGTTTGATAGTTACCAAATTTTAAGATCGCTTAGTTGCTTTAAATTTATAGCTGTTAAGATTAAAATTGTGGTTTAATTTATAAGACAATTAGCTTGTATAAATTTATAGCTATAAGATTAAAATTCTGGCTTTACTTTTATAAGACAATTGTTACATTAACTTATTTTCAGGGACAGTATCAAATAGGATCTCTGTGACAAAAGGACACAGAACACACTGAAAAACCAAGGAGTTACACATTCAATCAGCAAATCGACTCAAGATTTGCTAGAAATCAGTCCAAAGTGCTACTGTGTAACCTAACAAGTTAAAACAGACTAAAAAAAACTACATAAAATATGAACTTACAAAAAGTCCCAAATCTAAATCATTCTTAAAGCATTCATTTAAATGAGAAGATTACTCAATATATCTTAAAATGATGAATCATTTTACACAGTGCTGTATAATGAAAAACATCTATAGTTGGCACTATAATTTGTAGATTAATTTTCATTTATTAGTGATTATTTAGATATAAATTATGCTGTAGGAGTTCTGGTAATCTGCTCTTACTAATGGAAGGTTTAAAAAAAACTGAATAAATTAGAATCCCAGATCTAACCTCAAACCTATTTTAAACATCTTAACTCTCTTCCTTAAAAAAAAAAAAATACACACACACAAAACAAAACCCCAGAAACACTGATTTGAAAAACGCTGCCCTTTTATTATAGATGTAAATATTCTATTAGGAATTAGGCTAGAAAAACACGAAATTAAACTAAACTGAAATCAATTTCGCTCCACAAATACAAAACGCCATCAAGTTCTTAAAATCGGTCAACCATACAGACTTTAAACAGACTGCAAAATTACTCTGAATAAGGTTTACCTGGTAAAGAAAATATCAAATAATTATATTCATAAACAATCTTCAGCGTTCATCCATTACCATGTGCCAGAGGTACTGTACTAAACTCTACATTATACTATTTTACAACAGAGGAAAACTAAAGGTTGAAATCCGTTGCTCAAGGGTTATTCAGCTACTAATTCAAGCCTGACCACTTAAGTCACCAGGATACTGCTGAAACTAGAAAAAAAATTTATGGATTGAGGATGATGGAAAAGAAATTCTGAAAATAACAGATTTCTCAATTTGTCCAAAATGCTAGTTTCATGATTTCTTCAACCAAAAATTCATTTTCTCAAGGTTTAACAATAGAACTGTAGTGTTTCCAAAGAAAAAAAGGTTAATCCATTCTTTACAGAGCTCTGCATCCACGCCATCACCCCCCAGCTATTTCTGAAACTACAGGAAAATTATCTAAATTCCAACAGTTACACTTACAGCCAGCATTTACAGGGCCTTCTCCATGTCAGGAATGGTGGCAGGCACCTCAAATATTTTAATCTTCAAAAAACCAACTAGAGGCATTACCTGATTTTGCAAGCTAAGAAAATTAAGACTCAGCCCAAGATTATGCTAATCTGTGACTAACCTGGGCCAGAAAACTCAGTGTCTGAATCCAAAACAGCACTATTTCCATTACTCCACCTAACCATAAATAAAATAAATTATCTCCATATCCCTTTCTTCCTGGGACATAGGAGAGCTAGAATCAGATATCATATTGTAGATGGTATAAGAGCACCTTTTCCAGTAAGGTAGTCACTAGCCACGTGTGACTATAGAACATGTGAAATGCCTTATTTTAGCTTAATTAAGCAGTAAATCATTAAATAGGATACTCACTTCTTCGTACTTCATGGGCTTTAATAACTTACATATAAATTCTAATTTTATGAACTGTTTTGACTGAGCAACCTAGGTAAGTTACCAAAGTTATTTTTTAATGCAACAAATTTGCCCTTCTATTGCTGCAAACGAGCATACCTCCGAAATTCAAAGATCACAAAGGTTTTGGTGACACGATTCCCCTCTTGTAAATCTCTCTTAAAAGATGTCGCAGGTATGAAATAAGACTGAGCCACAGAAGCAAAGCCCTTTGGACTCCCCTGCAATCTCTATAGCATTCACTCATATCTTGGAAGCCTTTAGAACGAAGCTACCAAGAGGGTTTAAGAATGCAACCTTATCGTTTGAGAACGATACCGAGCTGGATTTGCAGATTTGGTCTCAAGCACAAATTCGTAATACAAAAAAACTCCGCAACTTTCGAGCTAGAAATAGAGGTTTAGAAAGATCAACAGCAAAAAGGACCACAACCCCCGCCCTAAATCATAATACAAACAAATATGCATCTACACGCCGAAAAGTGTTTGGGGAAAACAAAATGGGAAAGCTCCCTCCTCCAAAATGGAGGGACTCGTGCGGGGCACAAGGGCCGGGAGCAGCCCTGGGAGCGCGCGGCCAGCGCCATCACCTTTCTCTGGCTTGTTCGCTCGCCGCCCCAGACCCGGCAGCACCACGCGGCCGCCCAGCACGCGGCCGCCCAGCACGCGGCGGCCCGGCGAGGGGCAGGAGGGGATGGGGACGCCGGGGTGGAGTGGGGAGGCATCAGGCCCAGGAGACAGGGGACCCACTCACGTTCCCGCAGCCTGTTCTTGAAGTTGGGGTCACTCCGCCTCTTGCGGTCGAAGTAAATGCAGTACCCGATGAAAAGGGCCCCGCACACGCCGGCGGCGATGGCGCTGTTCCGGCCCACCATCTTCTCTCCAACGAGGAGTGGGGTCGGCGGCGGCGGGGCCCGCGAAGAAGCCGTTGGCTCAGAACTCTCGGAGCGGACTGCGCCGCTGAGCCCCGACGCCCGCCGCGAGGGACGCGGAAAGGCGGAGATGCGTCACTTCCGGCCCCTGTGGCCGAGGCCCCCTAGGATGTCCGCGGCAGTGCCTGAGCGGAGGCTCCCGCGCTGCTTCTGCGCCTGCGCAGGGGCTTGGGCGCCGCCGCCGCCGTCGCCGTTCGCGTAGGAGTCGGGATTTTGCTGGAGGCCGCGCACTCCCGTAAAAGCCGCTGAGCGTGATGTAACCAGGGCGGCACGTGGCGGTCGTGCGCAGACTCCAAAGCGTGTGTAGCCGACCTCCCTACTTGTGTCAAAGAAGGAAGGTCACTGACCACAAATGCTTCATCTTTTTATAGAATGCAGGTAACGCGTGACTCTTGTTTGAATTTAATGGAATTTGCTTTTCAAGTTCAGTCACAATCCGTTGTGCCCCAAGGACCATAATCATACGATTAGTAGCTGGCTGGTCAGAAGAGTGAAACCATACGATTTCAAATGATGTTACAGTATAGCCTCAGGAGTGGAAGAAAATTAAATGGAGCGATTCCTGGAAAAGTGCAACGGGTAAGAGATTGAAGGAAAAACATAGAAAACGTTGAGTTGTCAAGTTGTCATAGCCACTGAAAACATTATGTATGTAGTTTAAATTTAAAGAGGCAGAGGCGGGATCCTCTTTAAAACCTTGGAGTGATAGGCATGTGTTTTATTCATAGTGGATCCTGACAGTTTAGGCTAAGGAGATGGTTCCTGATGGGGTCTGGCCGGTTGGCACTACTCTGTGTATTACACGTCAGTGTGCCGTGTGCTAGGAGGGGTAAGTTTCGGTCTCCACAGGGAGGGAACAGAAGCTCTGAATTTGGGATTCTCCCAGACCTCTCCCTGTGCCCCTCGTCTTTCCCTTTGGCTGGTTGTTTTTTGTTTTTTGCCCCACGGGACTTGGAGGATCTCAGTTCTCTGACCAGGGATGGAACCCAGGCCCTTGACAGTGAACGCACTGAGTCCTAACCACTGGACCGCCAAGGAAGTCCCTGGCTGGGTTGTTTCTATTTTTGGCTGTGTTGGGTCTTTGTTGCTGTGCGCAGGCTTTCTCTAGTTGCGGTGAGTGGGCTTCTCACTGCGGTGGCTTCTCTTGTTGGGGAGCACGGGCTCTAGGCGTGCGGGCTTCAGTAGTTGTGGCTCGGGGGCTCGAGTGCAGGCTCAGTAGTGTGGCACGGCGGGCTCAGTAGTTGTGGCACACGGGCTTCGTTGCTCCGCAGCATGTGGGATCTTCCCGGACCAGGACTCGAACCGTGTTCCCTGCATTGGCAGGCGGATTCTTAACCGCTGCGCCACCCGGGAAGCCCCCTGGCTGGTTTTGATTTATATCCTTTTGCTACAATAAAACTGTAATCATACGTATGTTCTTGAGTTCTGAGTCCTTGCAGTGAGTTATTGAACCTGAGAGGGTAGTAGGAACCTCCAAATTAGTAGCTGGCTGGTCAGAAGAGTGGCCTGGAGACACCACCCCTCCCCCACATCTGTGACTGGTGCATGAGGGCAGTCTTGTAGGGGACTGTCCACTTAACCTATTTAGTTTGGCTCAACTCTGTGGTAGTTGGTGTCATTAGTTATTGCAAGGGTACCTATGGAAACATTTAGCTGGAGCTCCTAACCTAGTCCAAAAGCCTACGAAAGCCCTTCTGCCTGGACCTGAGACCCTACAAAAGACTGGAAATTAGATCAAAGGTACATGTGCATTGACAGGACTGCAGTGGGGTGTGAAGGGGCATATGCACCAAAGCAAAGCAAATGATTGAGATCAGAGGATTGCACACAACAGGAAAAAAAAGCTTTTCCTTATATCCTGCACACATACAGATTCTTCCTATCCCAAAAAGTGTACCTCAACTGATACAGGTAGGTCCTGAGCCTCAGGGGTGTTGGGACAGAAGACTCACAAGGCCACACAGATGACATGAGGCCTCTTGGAAATCTGAGACTGTGTCCATTAGATTATGACTCTGAACAAAGAACATGCTGTTCTTCTGTATCCCTGTGTTGTACAGAGTAAATACCATGTAAATGGGAGGCCACTGCTATGAGTCCAATAAACCAGGCACCACATTTATACAAAGCACAGTTAGTGCAACACCCGTGCCTTTGAATCTCTCAACCACACTACAGTTTTTAATACTTCTTTTTTTTTACATTTGTAACATACCTATAAGCATAGAATCCTGAAACAGAAACAGCCTGGAAATCCCTGAGGCATGTTGCTTGTGAGTGGAATCATTAATCGGTTGTGGAATGACCTTAGTGGACCATCACCAGTGTTTTAAATAAAATAGGATGGGGGCTTCCCTGGTGGAGCAGTGGTTGAGAGTCCGCCTGCCGATGCAGGGGACGCAGGTTCGTGCCCCGGTTCGGGAAGATCTCACGTGCCGCGGAGCGGCTGGGTCCGTGAGCCATGGCCGCTGAGCCTGCGCGTCCGGAGCCTGTGCTCCGCAACGGGAGAGGGCACAACAGTGAGAGGCCCGCGTACCGCAAAAAAAAAAAAAAAAAAGGATAAAAAATATCAGATGGCAACATGTGTAGTAAGGACCGGTACTGTCTTGTGAACTTGTGTGTCAGTTAAATATACCAATGTTTGTACTGATCACAGTGTAAAACTAAAGCTATTGCAGATCACAGTCAAAAAAGAGGGAAACCACTGATCTAGTCCAAGCCCCTTATTTCACCAATCAGGATATTTAGATAAAGAGGTTGAGAGGCTTGTCCAAGGTCATGCATGCACAGCCAGAGAGATGGGTCAAGAATCAGATGTCCTTACACCCCACTCCAGGGCTCTTTACATGAAAACCTAAAGACCAACACTCTATGTTAAGGACACTAAAATTATATCTGTTTATATACACTAAAAAGCATATAAATCAAATATACACTATAAAGAAAATACACGATGAAATTATAGTCTATAGAGATAGTCTATGTAGTCTACAGATAAAGCATCTTTATATAAATTTAACTGGAAATATATGAAAAAACGTTCAAGAGCTATCAAGTGACAAGTATTTACTGAACCCTACTTATGAAAAACAAGATTCTAAGCACCGTAGAAGATACTAAGCATAAAATATCCAGTCCTTGGATACAGGAAAATGGAGCTCTTTCTGCTTTCCACAGAGCTACATATTAAAGATCCATTAGGTTTTCCCTGTGCTACGCCCAAAAGACAGGATTTTCAAAATAATCACCAATAACTCAGTGTCCCCCAGTTCTCTTACTTAAGTAATAAGATGCGTGTGTAACAGATCTGCCTACCTCAGATCAGGCCCCTGGTTTACCGCCACTCCTCCCTCCTGGATACAGGCCCAGCTCAGCAAGGTTTGTGGGAGGGGGCACCGGCTATATACCACGAGGTTAAGTCCCAAGGAAATGGAGGGGTATTCCTTCTCTTTGTTGAACTTTATACCTTGTGACTTCATTACCATACGTTTTCAGCAAATGTTTCCTTTAAACATGATTTTTTTTTTTTGCGGTACGCGGGCCTCTCACTGTTGTGGCCTCTCCCGTTGCGGAGCATGGGCTCCGGACGCGCAGGTTCAGCGGCCGTGGCTCACGGGCCCAGCCGCTCCGCGGCATGTGGGATCTTCCCAGACCGGGGCACGAACCCGCATCCCCTGCATCGGCAGGCGGACTCTCAACCACTGCGCCACCAGGGAAGCCCTAAACACGATTTTTTAAAAATATTGTTTCATTCTACTGAGTGATGTTAAGAATCACAAGTTTTGGGTTTCCCTGGTGGCGCAGTGGTTAAGAATCCACCTGCCAATTCAAGGGACACGGATTTGAGCCCTGGTCCAGGAAGATCCCACATGCTGCAGAGCAACTAAGCCCGTGCCCCACAACTACTGAGCCTGCTCTCTAGAGCCCACAAGCCACAACTACTGAAGCCCATGTGCCATAACTATTGAGCCTGCGCTCTAGAGCCCAGAAGCCACAACTACTGCAGCCCATGTGCCATAACTACTGAGCCTACGCTCTAGAGCCCACGAGCCACAACTACTGAAGCCCGTGTGCCATAACTACTGAGCCTGCGCTCTAGAGCCCACCAGCCACAACTACTGAAGCCCGTGTGCCGTAACTACTGAGCCTGTGCTCTAGAGCCTGCAAGCCACAACTACTGAAGCCTGCACGCCTAGAGCCCGTGCTCCGCAACAAGAGAAGCAACCGCAGTGAGAAGCCCGCACATCACAAGAGTAGCCCCTGCTCGCCGCAACTAGAGAAATCCCGTGCACAGCAATGAAGACCCAATGCAGCCAAAATTAATAAATAAAAATAAATAAATTTATATTAAAAAAAGAAGAGTCACAAGTTTTCCTGGGAGAATATTTTTCAAATTAAAAATAAAAGTAAAAATCTGCTTTATAGCCAATTTACCAAGAACTTTAATAACCAGTCTAATCACCAATTAAGAATAAAAAATCAGAGCAACAGTTGATACAGAATCCCTGTTGGTTAGTTATTAGGTTGATGAAATAAAATTAAAACCCAGAACTCCACTTATCCTAAGTGCAAGAGGAAGAAAGAAAAATGAGTGGCTATTATATACCAAACCTCAAAACTTTACTTCTTAGGGATTATGATTTGACCTTAGATCAATCAGTATTCCCACTTTAATTATTTACTTTGTCTAGATACAATCAGTATTAAGGTTACTTCACTTTCTTTAAATTTACTCACTTTTAAATTTAGTCTCATCCCAAGTAATTCTTAAAATAACTCTCTGAAGTGTTAATTATTTCCAACATATGGTAAAATAATACATAACCACTAAAATTCTAAATGTTCACCCTACATCTAAAATCATCTCTCATACCATCAGCAGTGATGACTGATCTGCCTACACCTTGAAACAAATGATTCAAAGGTACTATTGCAATGTGAATAACTGAAAAAGTGTCCATGTTTCACAATATGTAAAAAAAATCCTGAAATTCAATACATGGATTTACCACAATTTTATTACCAGAAGTCAGTGGGGAAAACAAAGAAAAGGCTTCGGATAGCTACTTCTGTTTTTTCTGTTTCTTAGTTCGTCCACTTTTCTTCTGTCCTTTCTTTCTCTTCTTCATGAGAACAGCTTTTTCTCCGATAAACAAAGTTTTAGAATGTTGTGCATTTTTTGAAGAAAAATTAGGTCCCTGCTTAGGTTTACTGACATTCTTCAAACTAGGATTTGAATTTTGTTTTAATTTTTCTTTATGGACAGAACGCATGACTCTGAGTTTTCTTCCCATCAGTTCAGAGTTATTTAATTTCAGAGCAAGATGAACAGCATCTGTATTCTGCAATAAAAATCAAAATATTAAATTTTCACCAGAAACTCATGTGCAAAGAAACAAGTAAAATGGTGACTTTTCTGGATTAGAACAACTTTCAAGCTTGCATATAGAAACCCCTCTCATTTCCACAGCCAAGAAGTCCAATCCAAAGTACTGAACTACAAGCAGCTGTTCTTGTAGTTTTAATCATGCTCCCTCTCATGAGTTTCTCCCCAGGAAGCACTCAAGCTGCCCTGTCAAATAATCAGATAAGTCACAATCCAAGAGGCTTCATTTTTCTCAATGTAAATTCAATTAACAAGGTCAGTCCTATAGTGTCTTTTAAACCAATAAGCCTCCTCTTCACAAGGCTCTTCCTGAAAAAGCCCTGCTGTATTAGTTGATTTGAGAGCAGAGAACTCTCTATTACAGTCCTTGAGATGGATCAGTCAGACTAGATGCCTTGTAGGGTTCCCTTTAGGCCCAAAATTCTATTATTCTTTTATTCTAATAGAGAGCCACTAAATGCTAACCACCCTGAATATTCATGACATGTCTGTTAAAGGACTTTACAAACTTATCAATAGTCAGAAGACAGAGCAGAGAAACAGTGAGATAACTACATCACAGTCATGATGGCAGGCTGTGACCACGTTTCTTCAAAGCCGCTGGTCATACGTACTAAGAGCCTTAAAGATGGTCAGATGTCTTGACCTGGTTAGTGGTAACCCATTGGGGAGCTTTCCTAAAGAAGTAATCCAAAAATGGAGGCAAACATTTGAAGGAAAAAACATAACCACTCTGATCTCATTATTACAGAGAAAAAGAGAGAACACTGCAAACATGCAACATTTGGCACACACTAGGGAAGACAGTATACACGCTCAGTGGAACATACACGACAGAAAACAACATAAAGCAGCTTGCAGAATCTTATGTTCACAAATATTAAGTTTGACCATAAAAAAGGCGGCGCAGATAAAAAAAGGAAGTACATGGATGGGCTGTTGTGAAGGGAAGGCCACACGTGTATTCTAATAATTTTAGGCATGAGACACTGGCTAATATTTAGTGAACTAAATATAACCAATTTTGTACAGAGACTAACGTTCTCTTCTACCTGAGTGAACGATCAGTTCTTCTCTCCATTTTACAGAAGGTGGAGATTCAGAGATTTAATACCTTTAGTATCCAGTATCTAAAACATTATTTAACAACATTAATGTGGAGAAATAACTAGAACATCTCCTGGTTGGATGCAATTATACGAACAGGAGTCTATTATACTGTGGTGGGTTATGAATGTAGTTTTCTTAAGGTGGAATTTTGAGGATGACAGTGAGAGTTACGTCTGAAGGATGGGGCAGCAGTGACAGCCTCTCCAGGCACACTTCAAGGACAGTGAGAATACATCAGCCTCCCTACCTCAAAGAGCACGTAGCCAAAGCCTCTGCTGGCTCCTGTAACTTGATCCCGCACGATCCTTACAGCCACAGTGTTCCCACAGTCCAGAAAGTGTTTCTCAACCGCAGATTCTTCAGCTTCTAAAAACAGATTCAACCCCAGTGGAAGTGAGGGCTTGGAATCGCCTTAGGAAGCTGGAGATGTTTCATAATACACCAAGGGTAAGCACAGCCTCAAGGTAACCAGTCAAGTTACACCTCGCGCTTCTTAAAGGTAGTCTTAAAGCGAAACATTATGTTACCAACTCAGATGTTATTTGCATTACTTCAGTGATAAACAGGTACTTTATTTGTTTAAACAAACTTACTGTATGGGAGATTCCCCACAAATACAGATCTCTTGTCCCTCTGAAACACAAAGAGGGTTAATAAAAATCATTCATGGAGCAGAAAACAGAAGTCACCCTAAAGTCCACCCTTGTCCTCACCCCACACACCTGACGGGGCTCCATCTCCTGATTTCCCCACCCTCCGGGCCCGTTTGATTCCCTTTCTTCCGCCTTCCCCGCTGGAGTGTGAGCGAGCCCCAGAGCGGGGAGTGCTTCTGTTCACAGCTGGCACTGACCCACGGCAGTGCTCAAGGAAGGCCTGCTCTATTGGGGGTGGGCAAACTTTTTCTGGAAAGGGCCAGAAAGCAAATATTTTAGGCTTTGTGGGCCACGTGGTCTCTGCTGTACCTACCTGCCTGGTTGGGTGACAGTAAAACTTTATTAACAGAAACGGGCCGCAAACAGATTGGGCCCTCAAGCCAGTTTGCGGACCCCGTGCCAGGTCCACAATCAAAGCCAGGGCTGTCAGCCAGGCCTCTGTCATTTCTCAACTAGTCACCCTGACGCCGACCGTAACGCACTCTGTTTCTGCGGTGAGTTCTTGCAACTCACGCTTCATCCGTTTCAAGAGACCTTGAGGAACAGCTTTGGACAAAACCCAGACTCCTCCCCATGTTAGGCCAGGGTCTTCATGATTGGCCTCCACCTATTTCTCCAACAGCTACTCTTATCCTGCCCCTCCTCACACGCCAGCCACTACTAACTGCATCAGGCTCTGCCATTCCCTCAGCAAATTAGGTTTTGGTCCCCACCATTCATACTGTTCAAAATTTTTTTGCCTGGATAACAGACTCGTCTTGCAAGACTGATAGAACACCTGTTCTCCTGGAAACCCTCCTTTGTCCCTTCTTGCTGGCAACCCCCCAAATCAAGTGCTCCATTCCTGAGCTGACAAAGCATCCTGGGCATTTATGACAGTATTTATCATAAAATCGTCTGCTCATCTTTACCTTTATCCTGTGAACTCCTAGAGAACTGAGTCTGTATCTCAGCACTGAATGCCTGACACAGAGGACGGACTCAAAAACTGTTTAATAACTGATTTAACTTTAGACCTCAGTCTATAAAATAAGGTGCTGGCCCCGATGCTCTCTAACATAACTTCTGGCCTCTCTCTTTAGGACTACTGGATCTAACGTATGGGTGGGAACCACTTTCTTGAAGCTGATGCTGACTTAGAGGGCATTAGCTGAGACCACAGAGGGCAAAGGCTGTCTCCTCTGTGCTTCCCGCATGCTCCCTGCTGACCCCACTGCTCTCCCAGCACAAGCTCAGAAGAACTACTCACAGATGAGGTCTCAGATGCAAGATCCACTCTAACACGAAATCCATCTGCAATTTGGGCCCCATTTCTGGTATAAATACGAAGGGAAAATTGTTGTTAAAAACAAGTGCTGAGTTACTGGGATATTTGCTCTGAAGTGAAACCAAAGAATAAAGCATGGACTCATACACACTTAAATTACAATAATTCTGTCCAAACCTCAAAGAGATGAAATTACCTTTCCAGTGCTTTTGTAGCAGCACTCTCGTCCTTAAACACAACATAAGCGTTAATATTTTTCTGATCAGGATGAATTTTACGTCTACACCAAAAACAAAAAAAAAACAAAGAAAAGAAAAAAAAGACAATGTAAAATTTGTTAATCTCAAAGTCACTGAAATAAATATAGCTTGTTTTCCACTCTCAACACATATGACAAGAATTTCTGGGGGGAGTTTCATCTCTTTTAATAAATATTTAGTAATAACTCAAAAAAATAACACACAACTTACACAGATATGGGCTGATACACGTGACTCAGGCCTCCTTACTAGTCATCACTGTGAGAGACCAGCAAGCGCCCCCGGGCAACCCACCACACTACAACTACTGGGCTGGCCACACAGTTCGTTCGAGTGACACCTTACGGGAAAACTCGAATGAACTTTTTGGCTAACCCAGCATCACCTTAGCTGCAGCTCTGTATCTAAGGCACACACAGATGGGAAAGACAACGTGTTTTTTCCTTTTTACTGTAAAATAAAAACTACACAGACATGTACAGCTTAGGGAATTATTATAGGAACCACTTCCCTGCGTGTCTATGTGGTTTTATCACCCAAGTGTCTACTCCTAGACATACTTTGGTCTTGTCCAGTTTTCAACTTGAAAAGTCTTCTGACTCCTGTTTAAACTGTAGGATTCCCCATTTATCTCTCCATCTTATAGTGTGACCTATAGAATTTCCCTGGAAAAACCTGGCCAGCCAATAGCAACCATGAGGCCCCTCTGATTTTAAGATGCATTTTGATTTTAAAAATGTTAAGGTATGGGAAATGTCACCTTAGAATTGATGAAATATGATACTTGTGATTTACAATAGAATTTTTAGGTGCAAAACTTTCTTATTCTCTTCAAACACTATGCCTGATTAAACGTCCTTGAAATTTCTCGTGACACATTTTAAGTTATTTTGCAATTCTTATCCTTGACTCTACAATTTATGTTGAGGCTTGAAGACGAACATCTGACAAATTTATATGTTATTACAGACATAAGAAAACAATAAAACATGATGTTTTATCCAAATACAAACATCTATGAGGTTAAGAAATGATCTCTATTTTAACCAAAATGGAAGAGAATTTATGACTACTCCCTTTCTCTAATTATAAACTTACTTTATTGCTGCCAACTTTTTGGACAAAATTCCCTCTGCTGGAATCTTTTAAGAGAAAAAAAAAAGTATTAAAGAAAAATCATTGTTTAAAATATTATTTCAAAATAATTATATTTTAATTAATTGAATTCTAAATATCTAAGTCTGATATGATGTGATTAAAAACATTCTAAGGAAATAATGAATCAGAAACAACTGTCCTAGTGTTGTATGAACAGGACCTGGTGGCTGAGGACAAACATTTCCAATGATAGTGCCACATTCAGATTTCACAGGCAGTGACTCACAAACCAGGCAGAAGTTACAAATGACTTGAAGGGATCTCTGGTCGTGAGGGGGCAATGATGTTGAAGACACACGTGAAGAGTGTTAAGGAAAATCGTTTTATAAAATCAGCATGGAAAAAAGGGACACTTCTAAATTAATACCGTATATGCTATATGATTTTAAATATATCATTTGATAAATAATATAAGAAGATACTACTTCAGTATCTGTAATTGGACAAATAAGGGAATCTCCTTTATATTCAGAGTCATGTTACTGTCAGTCATATAAGGGTCATACCTAAGAGTGAAGGGGGCACGTAGGGAAAACTTTACAGAGAGGTGGAAATTCAAGTCAGCAACTGTGACTGTCAGCAATGTGTGCCAAATACCACCAGGTACAGAGAACACAAAGGTAAAAGGATACAGACTGCAAGTTCACAAGTCCAGGGGTGTCTATAAATGCCAACCCCATTTAAGGCAGTTACTATAAATCTCTGGAAGAGTTTTTTCTTTTAGTCTCAATAGTTTATATAGTAAAACTAAGAAACTTGAACTATTTCTTCTCAGTCTGTTCTGCTCAAACTAACATATGGTCAAACTCTCAAAATGTAGACGGGAAAACAGTATGACACATGAGAAATGCCCACGTGAATAACTGACATGGGAATGCTGGTCATCAAAACACATCTATTGGATGCCTTCTAGGAGCTCTCAAGGACCTGTGTTCTGTTATTAAAGATACGAATGAATAAATATAAGGCAATACAGTACAAAAAGAATATATATACAGTGAAATACTACTCAGCCTTAAAAAAGAAGGAAATCTTGCCATTTGAGACAACATGGATAGATGCTGAGGGTATTATGCTAAGTGAACTAAGTCAACGACAGATGCTGTATGATGTCACTTATATGTGCAATCAAAAAAACACAACAGGGAATTCCCTGGCGGTCCAGTGGTTAGGACTCTGAGCTCTCACCGCCGAGGGCCTGGATTCAATCCCTGGTCGGGGAACTAAGATCCCGCAAGCAGTGCAGCCGAAAACAAACAAAACAAAACTCAGAGATACGGAGAACAGACTGGCGGTTACCAGAGGAGAAAGGGGTTGAAAGTGAGTGAAATGGGTGAAGGGGGTCAACTGCATGGTAAACAAAGACTGAACTGTTATGTTGAACACCTGAAACTAACATAATGTTACATACCAATCTGACATCAATTAAAAAAATAAAAAAATGAACTGAGCAAAAGGACAAGGGTGGGAAAGCCCAAGCACACGATTGGCAACGAGGGCAGCTCCCGGGTTGCAGGACAGTCCCATGTAGAAGAACGCAGGGCCCCAGGGCCACCCTGTGCAGGCTGTCAGGCAAAGAACCAAGGACACTGACAGCGAGAAAAATGAAAAGCTTTTAGGGAACGCCATACATATTTGATGTGCACCAGGTGCAGGTGCTAGTGACCAAGGAGGAGCCACACAAACAGGGCGTTTGTAGTCACAGCTCAGTCTGGTGGGACAGGAGCTCTAACAATGACAGAGCGGTGTCACAAGGACTATAGTGAAGCACAGGGTGCTGCAGGGCGCACAGCAGGGTCACCTGACTTACCAGTAATCCAGGGACAAGGAAGAATCAGGGCAGGCCCCCCGAAGGGAACTCCAGGCCAAGGCAGGGGTGGTTGTGTGTATAATATTCACGGGAGGGGAGGTGGAGGGGAGGAATTCTGGGCAGGAGGTCCAGGAGGAAGTACTTTAGGAAGATTAAGCTGACGGTGGTGCGATGCATGCATCTGAGGCAGACTGAAAGCAGGACCCGTAAAAGGCCTCTGCAACTCTTTTGGCAAGAGCTGTGAACACTAAGGTGGAACAATGGAAAAAGAAAGAACTCCTCTTGGGAAGAAACCACAGCTGAAAAACAGCAGGTGGCATAGGCTGGGGTGGGGGACTGACGGAGGTAAAGCACAGACGCGCTGAAAATGGGCAGGACACCCAAGTGGATGTGTCAGGCAAGGATCTGATATGAGGAAACAGGACTCAGAAGGGCAGACAAAATACACACGTGATAAGCGTGAGGAACAAACACCATGATAGGAATTATGGAGACTGCACCAAAACCTTGGGAAATGTCTCCTTTCAGAGAAGTGGGCGGTTTTGCCCACTGGGGACATCTGGCAATGTCTGGGAATATATTTGGCTGTTAAACTGGGGTGGGGAGGATGCTACCAGCACCTAGCAGGTGGAGGCCAGGGGTCCTGCATTGCACAAGGCAGCCTCCAACAACTAAGAGCCAACCAGCAGCAAATGTCAATAGTATCAAGGCTGAGAAACCCCATTTTAGACAATCACGTTGAGAAAACGCAGTTGGAAACAAGGAACAAACATCTCCTACACTATACTAATACATATTAATTACATTAAAAAACATATGAGTGATGCTTATTCATGCTCCACGGAACATGGCTATAACTGGTCTACAGAGTGCTCAGCTGGTGAAACCAGATACCATTTATTTCCATAAAGTTTTAACATTAAATTGATTAAAACATACTTTATCTTTCTATGTCAGACCATAAGTACTGCTCTGCAGCGTCATGCAAACCCCTCATATGAACACCTATGATTCCAGAAATGCTACTCAACAGGTGTGAACGTTTCCACCTACTCAATTAACACACAAACAAATGTCACCCATCCACCCTCCAAAGTACACTTAGTAAGGACAGCATTTTATATTTGAACTCATTAAATTAGCTAACAAAGTCCAAGAGTCAGCAATCGATACTAGTGTGATTCTTCTCGGGGGCTAGATTTGAGCCTGTCGGTTCTAAAGGTTAAAGTCAAGGGCTCCTCCAACTCACTAAAACCGACATATGAATAAGTCGGATTTAAATGCAAAACATTTTAAGATTATGCAGTTTTAAGGGGGCGGAACACATACCAGAGAACGAAATCGTACAGATTCTATCTGTCCGTACTCTTTAAAAAATGACTTCAGCTTCTAAAATAAAAAAAAACATATATATATACACACACACACATATATATATATTTCAGTCCACTTTCAGAACATCAAATAAATACCACAAAAAAGAATTAAGTAAAACGGTCTGATAATCTTTTCCTGCCATGTTTTCAGAATATTTCAGGAAAAGTAGGTAACTATTCAGTTAGAAGACAAAAAACTTTTACTGAAACTTATATAAAAAGAAAACACAATTCAAGTTCATGTTAGTATCTATAAGGTACACAACATTTTTTCTTTCAATCTTTTATAATCTTTACTACAGGTAAACTAAGATTATATAGTCCATAAATTCTCTCATCTTTTCACACTGGCTTATTTAAACCAGAAATGGATTTTAAGGATCCTTTATGTCACCATGGGAAATTCCCCAACTGTCTGGAATTAAGACCATCAGATTGAAGAAAAGTCTTAGGATGAATTTTATACATTATTCTTATGACTGGCTCCGGATGTGAAGAAGGTATATGTTTTACAGCTTGCACAATAATTTCTATAAGCAATTTTAATCCAAAAATAACTTATTAAATGTGTAAAGCACCACAAACACTCCCTTCCCTTGAGGAAGGTAAGTAACCAAAACTACCCTAGAAAGTCAAATGGGTTACGTTCTACAAAATAATCACACATCAAATGCTAGGGGACAAAAGGGCAAGGGGGAAAGGGAAAAACCAGGAAGTAACTTTCTAGTACTGTTTTGTTTTTAAGAAAGTGGAATTGAAATTGTTCTTCAAAAGATAAGCAGGATTTTAACCGAAGGGATTGCCACCAGGGTGACTATCACATAAACACACAGAAAGTAAAAGGCATGTCTTGGTTTAGTGAACCCCACATAACGGAAGAAACTTAGGATGTATGCATTCATTTACACGACAAATATTCAACAAGCCTCTACTACACACCAGGCACTGTTTCAAGTGCTAAGGGACAGAGCAGTGAAGAAAAGAGATAAACATCCCTGCACATATGGCGCTTCCGTTCTAGTGGCATATAAGAGAAGATAGAGCTGGAGGAAAAAACCAGATAGGAGACCACTGCAATATTTCAGACAAGACTTGCAAAAGCCTGAATTAGGGCAGTGACTTCGGGAATGGAAAGGAGCAGGTGGATACTGGAATCAATCTATAGAATGATATATGTAGTCATTTATAATGAAGTTATATATTAATGATTTATTTAATAAAGTGACAGTAAACAAAATCACGAATTATTAATTTCTCTGCATGTTAACAATATACAGACTACACACTCACCTTCTTATTACAGGTGACAGGCAAATTCCCAACAAACACAGTTCTCTCATTCTTTAATCTCTCTTCTTGGTTGGTTTGAATTTTCTTTCTTTGATTTACAGCTGTGTGATCTACATCATCAAGTACTTCTTTATCGGCAATTTTAACACCAGATTGAGAATTTTTCCTTTTCTTCCCTTGTTTCTGGTGAATTTCTTCTTCTAAATCAGCACTTGCTAAAGCATTTTCTCTTTTTAAGTCCAAAAAAAAAAAAAAAGTCATGGAAGTCAGGTCTCGTATTTGACAAAGCACATTGATTAGAAAAATTTCCCATCTACTTCTGGCCCTCCTATATATCAACTTACCATTCACAAATACATCTACATTTAAACAGCATTATCAAAAAGTGACGGGTATCTTTAGGAAACTCAAGAGTTAGAAAAAGTTAAGGTCAATTTCTGAAGATCGGTTAAAACTGCCAGGTAATAAACAGAGCAACAAAAGTTCATGTAAACAGAAGCTGGCTCACGTAAAGCTTTGGGGATTTAGTTGACACTCTACCAATGCCTAATTCCATTCTCTGCTCTAGAATTCCAGGGTTACTGCAGCACTCCCAGGGGGTCTATGAAGGTTAATATGCCGGCAAAGTACTTAGCTTTGTAAAAGCAATCTGGCAAAGAGGAGAAATCAGATTTCCTACTGCAGTATTTCAAGGACTGCTTGTCAAAAGCAAATTCCGCCAATATTGTGAAGTACTGGTGCACTTGGGTAAAGAGAAAATGGAAATGGTCCAAAAAGAGAAATGGAACAGGAACTTAGGAGTGAGGGGAGAGAATAGGTAGTAGGAGTCATAAAACTCATTCATTCATTCATTCAATAAATATTTACTACTCAGTTCTAGCCTCTGGGGATACAAAGATAAAAGAGACTATTAGAGGCCTTTCAGTAGTCCAGTCTCTGGAGCGATAGGCAAGGTTCACCATAAAATGGTTAACGTGTATAATAAATGGTGTAGAAACATAAAAGAAACAAGAAAGGCCCTCAGAGGAGGAAAGGCAGTGTATAGCACATGGTCAGTCCTCAGTAAATGTTGACCGTTTCATCCCTCCACTAGACCACAAGCTCCAGTAAGGAGAGGGTCAATGTCTAGTTTTTTGTTCACTATGGTATATAAAATACCTAGTAGGAGTGAAAGGAAATGAGACAGTATGTCAAGGAGGACCATACCTGTTATGCAAAAGTGCTTAGATTTTTATCCCACAGAGGATGGGGAGCCCCTGAAGACTTTGAAAGTGCCTAAAAGAGATCATTTGGGCAGCAGAGCAGAAGACAATTATGAAAGGGACAAGGCTGGATAAGGGAGACCAGTAAGGAGACAGTTACAACTGCAGGCATCTCAGAAGACAACAGACCCACCAGGGCAAGGGAGAAGGTGGAAAGGGGAAGCAGATTAAAAGAGATAATTAAAAGACAGCATCATTAGGACTTGGCAAATGATTAGATACGCAGGGAAAAGAAAGAGTCTAAGTTGACTCCCAAGTCACAGGCTCGGGCAACAGGAAGGCTGATGGTACCACTCATGCAGAGGAACAGGTTTGATGAGGATAATATGCTCGGTTTGAAGCATCCTGAATTTGAGGTGTATATGAATATAGAGCTAGAGATGCCAGTAGACAAACAGATATACAGGTTTATAGATGAAGAAAGAGCGATGAGAATTGTGGAGCCACGAGGACCGGGAGATTGCCCAGAATGAAGGGTGTGAAAAAAGTCATGAGAAGATGACCAAGAACAGAATCCCGAGGGAAATCAACATTTAAGGAACAGTCAGAAGGAAAGTGCCCACAATACCACTGAGAAGGAGCAGAAAGACAAGAGGAGGAAGAGACTGCTATCAAAGACGCCAACAGCTTCAAGAAGGAAAGCAACCACGTGACATGTAAAAGCAAGGACTCAGACAAAGGCTGTACTGCCTACTAAATATGGCACCTACCTAGGTCAGGATGGCTTCCCTGAGCACTGTTTCAGAAGTATGGTCATATCACATAAAAACGAACACAACAAACAAACAACCAGAGTGCAAGTTCATGGAAAAGAAAACAGATCAAGAAAAGGAAGAGAGCGCAAGTATAAACATCTTTTTCTAAAAGCTTGGCAATGAAGGGAAGGTTTGAGGGGATGGAGCAAACAGGGACACATGACTGCAGAAGGGGTTTTGCTGGATGTCTTTTTTTAAGATGAGAATCTTGAGAGGACAGATCAAAGATACAGATATCTGATGACATAAACCCTAAGGAGGCAGAAGAGGTATGTGCTATATATAAACAGCACAGGTGACTGAATTAATCTTGGACAAGGAGGAAGACACCCTTCTCTGAAAGGGGAAGAAATTAAAGATGTGCACAGTTACAAGCAGTAGGAGAACCAGAAGTAGTAGCTCACAACTGTTAGCAATTAAAAAAAATAACTCTCAGAGGAATTCCCTGGCGGTCCAGTGGTTAGGATTTCAGGCTTTCACTGCTGGGGGCCCAGGTTCAATCCCTGGTCAGGGAACTAAGATCCCGCAAGCTCCCTGGGGCAGCCCCCCCCACCAAAAAATTATCAGATTAGGTAACAAGATCACCTGCCAAAAGAAAACAGAGAGATAAAGGGCATGAAGAGAGTGGCCTGACAGGCTGAGGAAAGTTAATGAGGAACCTATAATGGTACTGCTATATGGATCTCAATTCAAATAAACTGTTTTTTTAAAAAAATTAAACTAATGGGGGAAATTTGATCTCTGACTGAATAAGTTTAAGAAAAGCAAACTCATCTTTTCCATACGTGCTGAAATATTTATAGATGAAACCTAAGTCTTAGGTTTGCTTCCAAATAATGAGGGGGAAATGAATAGGGTAAAGATGAAACAAGATTTGCCAAATATTAATAACTGCTGATGCTGGGTACTTGGGGTTCCTTATCCTTTTCAACTTTTGAAAATGTATGGGACTTTCCATAATAAAAATTTTTAAATTATAACTATGAAGTGAGAAAAGAAATTAAGATGAACATTGCTGGTATAAGAATGTCAATTTCTTTACCATCTAATTTCTTTAACATCAACTAGGAGAGAAATTTTACCAACCTGTTTGCCAACTTTCGGTCTGCATCAGACAGTTTCTTCTTCAGTTTCATTTTTTTGGCAGGTTCTTGCAAAAGCGGTCTTTGGATTTGGGATGAACTTTCTTCCTCCTCATCCCGTTTCCTTTTTTTAGTGGTTTCCTTTTAAAAGTTTGAAGTTACGTTTCAGACCTCATCCTTCTTAATAATTAGCGGTCTTTCTAAAGTAGCATCTTTTCTCTCTCACTGATGTGTCCAGTAATGAAAGGTTACTTAAAATCGATCCTTATCTGCCCCACTTTAGAAAGCATGCCCTGCAAGGTAGGTTGCTTGCTTCTAAAGTTGCTCTAATGGGCCATTCGGGGTATAACGCAGTGACTTACTTCAGGAACAGGCACATACACGGGTTGAAGCTGAGGCTCCAAAGAGCCGAAGAGGGAAGCCAGCCGACCCGTGCTGCCTCTGGAGGGCCGCTTGCCGCTGAATAAACTACTGGCGACTTGTCCAACCTCATAGTCTCCTGCCAGATTCCCACAAGCGCCGTCCTCCGGGTTCTCTCTAGACACAGACATCAGAGACTCAGCGACACGACGCCACGCCCCACCCCTAGCGCCCCGAGGTCCCGAACGCATACTCCGGCCCAGGCAGACGAGCCACGCGCCACTCACCCCTCCCGCGCACTCCTCTTTTTCTTCCGTTTGTTCTTCTCTTCCAGGGCCATTCTTATCCGAGGCCTCCGAGAGGGCGGGAGCACGTGAGCCCGCACTTCCGGGTCCCGGCCACTCCGTTCTCGGAGCCACGCCCCTTCCGCCCCGAGAGTCTCTGCGGACGCCCGGGGGGCGGAGACGGCGGGCATGGGGGCGGAGACAGCGGGCGAAGGAGTCGGGTCCAGGCTTCCGGACCAGTTTGTACCTCTGTCTGAGACCTAGTCTTGGGAGGGAAGTCTTCCGAGGGTAGTTGAGGCCTTAAGTACGAATAAGAATCAGCCAGGCTGGTACTGGGGTGTCAGTCCAAGCAAAGGGAAAACACTTAGGAAATCCCCTGAGTTGTCGAAGAGGAAGGAGGGAGGTTTGTCGGGAAATTAAGTTACAGGGATGTATGTCACACGGTATTAACAACTGGTGAATCGGTTGAAGGATACATGGGACTCCCTTTGTACTGCTCTTGCAACTTTTCTGAAATTTGACATTATTTTAAAATAAAGTTAAAAACAAATAGAGACCACAGCTCTAAGCTGCTCTGCTCTATTCTACCAAGAAAAGGGGCTCTCGGCTCTCAAAACTATGCTGTCTTCTTGGCCTACCTTCCCAAAGTCCGCTTTTTTCCACCACCTCTTTATTCCTTCACCTTTTGTCATTCCTTCTTATTCTTGTTATTCCTTCCCCCACAATCGCCCCCCTCTTTGCCCCTCATTTTCACCTGCAAAATTGTACCCATCCTTCAAGGCCCAGCCCACTTAGGACAATTTCCCAGCTATTTACAGTAGAGATATAACAGTCTCTCTAAATGTAAATGGTTGTCTTATTCAGCCTGTGCTCTGTATCCCCATTCACCGTACCTAGTAAATATGTGGTAAATTGACATTTAAGCAATAAAAAATATTAGATTATCATTAGATAAATCACTGAACCAGTAGTTTTGGTGGTAAAATCAAACTTGACTTTGAATCTATGGGAACAGATTTGCTAATTTTGGAGAGCTGCTTAATAGAAGTCACTGGGAATATATGCGATCTTTTTTACAGTCCACATCAGATAATGTGATGGAAAAACAATATTCAACTGCTTGGCACTGGTTTTGATTTGAGTCCCTTATTTTGGCATGTGGTATCACACAAAGATGAGAAAAACTCAACTGTCCATATTTGCAACTCTAGCATCTCCATCTATCCTATACCATCCAATGACGACATTCTACTCATTTTTCTATCAGCATGTCTTCCAATCAGATTCCTTCCTCACTCTCCCTAGCATATTCCAAGAATCACTTCCTCTCTGGAACACCGCAATGTCATTGAATCTGGCCTTTCTCCACTCTAGACTACCTACACATTCCATTTCCAGATGAATCTCAGTTAAATGCTAAGGTTTGCCATCTCCTCTAAGTCACCATCACATCAGTCATCACATTCCTTGCGTGCTCATACACTGCCCTCTTTAAACTCTAATGCCCATACAATTTAGTGCTTAATTTTATGATCTCTTATATATCTATTACTTCCACAACTAAACCATGAAACTATTCCTCCGGGGGATTTACATCTTATACATACAAAACCCATCATATGACGTTAGACAAAAATCCGTAAATAGCAGGTTAAAATTAGACGAAAGGTGAAGAAATGGACTCACAAAGAAGGAAAGGCAGCACACGCTTCTAGAGGAAAAGGTGATAAGTATGAAAGAGACTGTGGTTGGAGATAGTTAAAAAATGATTCTCACTGTTCTTAAGAACTGCTTTCCAACCATTTAGAGATCACTAACCCCTTTGAAGAGTTTCTTAAACTTACTGGGGCTCTTTTCATTAAAAAAAATACAAATACATTTTGTAAGAAATGTTAGGGGTTTCTGGAATCTGGTCCACCATCCCCAACCTTCCCAGGTTATTAAAATTAACAAGACCTCACCCTCAGGTTATTTCAGTAGGAATAAAAAAAAAGGTTTTGGAGAACACTGTAAAAAAATGTACCATCTTAATTTTATCAGAGATTGTAAACTAGTTTGATAAAATGTTGTTTAGGGGACCAGGGAAAGACTTAAGTCAAATTCTAGTAACGCCATGAAATTCTCAAACTCTCCGGAGAAGCTGGGAGGAAGCGAGAAATAGGCAGAAAAGCCCAAGGGTATAAACCTCAACTCCAACAAAGTTTGGAATCACTCTCCTTTAGAGCACCGTTTCTGTAACCCAACAAGTAGGTGATATTGCGAGTTCCTTAAAAAAAAGGGTTTCATGATCAGGTAAGTCTAAAATCAGTAAGTTAAATGAAAAAACTTCCTTAAAAAAACTTCTTAAAGTTTTTAACATGCGAACACTGAAACTCTAAGAAGGGGATGTGCTGCTATATACAGCATTTCCAAAATATGTTTGGTAATAAATTCCCAGAGCATTTCCAGGGAGCAGTATTCTAGGACCTCATTTTGAGAAGCACTGTTCTATAGATTTTAAAACTCATCCTTTAAACGTTAAACTGATTTCTGTGAAAATGAAGGGTCGTCACAAAGGTGCATCAAAAATACACATTTGGGCTTTTTAGGCCTTAAAAAAGTTTCCTTTTTGTTTTAAAGAAAAAATTTTCTCTTGGTGGGAAGTTCATTAAATTGGGCAGAAAACCTAATTATTGATTTTAAAGGTTTGAAGTGATGCAGTGGTTCTCAACCCAGATGAGTATTATAATCACTGGCCACCTTTAAAAAAAGACCAGCATCCAGGTACCATCCCAGACCAATTAAATATGACTGAGGGTGGGGCTGGAGTATTGATGAGTGTTTTAACAATACCCAGATGATTCCGAAGTGCAATGGGGTAGAGTGCACTGAAAGTGTAAGAGAGCCACAAAGGTCCAATTACATTAAAAGACCAAAAATAAAAATTAAAAAAGAGAAAAGAAATAAAAGGGAAAAAAAAAGCCGCTAGTAATGGTTTCAAGCATTAAAGAAAAAAAATCTTGGTTTTCTTCTTTAGACAAACCTCCAAGTCAGAAGTATTCATCTTCAGACTCAAGCTAGTATGCAAAGATATAAGAATGCTTAACAAATCCTGTACATAAATCTGGTTAATGGACTTTTAATTCCTATAGGCAGAATATTCCCTTTTTTGGACGTCAATTTTACCCTTTCTGATAATACATGCTGGAGATACATGTTTCAGTCAGGCATCAGAGACAGAAATGAACTAAAATTACTTAATCTTTTAGAAACAAAATCAAGGATTCACAAACTATGGCATTTTATTTCAGAGCCTTTGCTTACATTTGTACAATATATTACATAATTCTTCATTGTTTGCAGATCCTAATATATACTTTATAGCTTTTATTCTATAAGCTTTTCTTCAATGTTTTGCTGTCAACAAATCTTTACAGTCCTGTACAAATCTGAATAACTTGAAACCATTTTCAACAAAATTAGTTACTGTAAGCACACACTGCAAGACTGAAAATGCTTTTCTTAGAAAAGTTGAATGTAAAGGATTCTGACACGTTAGCATCTACAACAAAACGCTTCGAAATTCTCACGTCGTATTGCCAGAAAACAAATAAAACATGCCAGCCCCGTCCAAAAAAAGTACACAGAACTACAATTAAAACAGTAAAACAGTCTGTACAGTAAAGTACTGTGTATTAACAGTGCCAGGTATTAAATAGCTTGAATGAACACATCCGCAATATACAAACGTCTTACAAAGGTGTAGAATTAAATACAAGTGCCAAACAGAACAGAGATTGGAACCATACAACGTAAAGTCAATACAGGTGAAAACAATTTTGCGTTCATTTTGGATTTTATACAAGGCATTTAATTTTTATAGGCCTACCACCCCGATTAGCTATTTATACTTAAAATAACAGCCATCCTTTTGAGACAGTTCATAGCAACAGCCTTGAACCATACCGATAAAGTTTACTTGTTCCTGAAGTCCTCTTGTTGTAGCTCATAATAAAATAAGCAATACAAATGAATTATCTGTATTTAAGGAAAAAGAAACATTTACAAGAAAACACAAAAATATAACTGTTATAATTCATTATGAATAAATATACACTTTGAACTGGCTAAGTACAATCTTTACACATTGTTTAAGATTTAATACAGTTTATTAGCCATTTTCTTTTTTCACACAATGTATTATATCAAAATTAAAAAAAAATACTGATTTATAGAAAAATGGCAAAGTACAGTAGTTCCATTCCAATTTGAAGGGGCGTGAAAAGCCACTGCAAGACCTTTTAGCCTAATTCAAACCTGTAAACATGTTCAGTCTTTTTTAAAGAGAATCTTTAATATTTGGTTATCAGGATTGATGTCTAATATCCTGTTAACTGCAGGTTCTGAATTTATTACATGTGCTTGAGTTATACAATTAAAGCCACCCTAAGGTGACTTGCTTTAAAAAACAATTAGCTTGTACAAATGAAAATAGGTTCATATTTTTTCATAAATAAATGGAAAAATATCAAATGTTCCAGCTTTAACAAAATACAAGGGAATACATATACAGTAAGTTATCTTAACATGTTGTGGCCGCCCAATGACTACGCTTACTGTATTGTCTCTACAGGCAGTGAAAAGCCTCCATTTGCCACAGTGGAAGGCCTTCAAGTTACCAGACACACAATTCCCAGACAAGTTGGAAACAATTATTGCTTGAGGAAAAGCAGTTCATTGTACTTTTTCTTCATAAAAAAAGTGCACTTAAGTGCCAAGTCAGCTTGTCAAGAAACAATTTTTAAATATAAAATAGTGCTTGTCTGATTTTTTATTTTTTGTGCCACTGTGCAGTATAAAAAAAGACGTGGCTCTCAACAGCCATTAAGTGCAAAGTGCTTTAGCAAGTCCTGCTGTCACCTGCACTCAACTGACATTCCATTCTGTGACGTGCTGGACATTGATGGTTCAGCTAATGTTAACATAACAGCAGCCGTTATGGAGCTGGACGAAGGTGAAGACGATGACGAGGATGTAGCAGCACCTAAGGCGAAGGGAAACCAACAGCTTAATAACACGCATATACAACAGTAGAAGGAAGTAAAGCACTTGTCCTCTAAACTAAAATTCTGCTGTGTTCTCCAAAATCATTTAGCTTACTGCGAGAGCAGTCAATGCTTACAAGACCATTATGTAAAGAAATGAAAACCTAGTGCATCTCAAGTAACAAGGCACTGCCAAACCACAGGAGAAGCAACGACAAAGGACAGACCAGGGAACGCTCTTGCGTGGATCAAAGAGGAAAATGAACAGTGTTCTCAGTCTACAGAGACGTGGAAATAAAACAAAAGGTAGACTTCCGTAATAATGAAACAAATGTCAAAAAGATCTTCCAATTCAACAGGAAAAATTTGTAATCCATCCCCACATCTTTCCCCCCCTCCCAATTCCTGTATGTTTCTGCTTCTGGAGTTCCTTATAAAATTAAATGGTGATGAGAAGGGAAAGCTAATTGCTTCTTAAAGTTGGGAAAAATAACTACTACCACACATCACATCATAACTACTGCATTTTCCTCCACTTGGTTTACAAAGCAAATGACACATTAGTTATTTTCCTCACAGAAATTCTCTCATTGCTATAAATCAGTGTTTGAAAACTTATTTTTTAATGAATACATGCACAAAGTAAACGAAATCGTTCAGTGCTGGGATATTAAAGTGGAAAAGCTAATCTCCCTCTCATCCAGGACCCTCCTAACCCTCCAAATTCCCCTCCCCACTGTTACCAGCTGCTTCACAATCTTTAAAACTCCACAACAGGGACTGGCAAATTATTGCCCCAGGGCCAAATCTGGCCTGCCTGTTTTTGTCAAGAAAATTTTATTGGAACACAGCTATGCCCATTTCTTTACATCTTGCCTACAGCAAATTTCATAAGGTCAAGTAGTTCTAAAGAGACGACAAGGCCCACAAAGCCCAAAATATTTACTATCTGTCTCTACAGAAAATGTCTACAACCCCAGTTTTAGAGGAATTTTTTTCGTAGAATCTAGAGATATGATATGCACATTTAAAATGAAAACACTAGTAACTTCGCTTTTAAAAACCCAAGTGGAAGCACAGTATAGAGTCTGACTCTTGGTTTTTACACTTAACAATCTGAGGAGATGATTCCTTATCAGTACATATATAGATTTACCTCTTTTTCTTTTCAAACCTGAATAGTGTTCCACTATATTTATGAATTGTAACTAAATAATTCCTAGTCTTTTGCTGTTACCGACATCAAATGAATACTTTGAGCATTATAAATAAAAATTTAAACGTCTACTTATTTTTCACCAATGCCATATTTTACTGGAGAATACAAGTTAATGATTTCTATCTGCTGTTATAAATATTACCGTAACAAGCTTCTTTGTGACCACATATTCTTCCTTGGGACCTATTCTTAGAACTAAAAGTAGCTAGTTCTCCAAACACACAGTCAAAGAGCTTCCCAAGATAACTGTGCCTGCGATAAAGGCTACTTCGTTGTAGTATGCTTCGCTTTATTGCCCTTCAAAGATACTGTGTTTTTTAACAAATTGAAGGTTTGTGGCAACCCTGAATCCAGAAGTCTATTGCAGCATTTTTTCCAACAGTATTTGTTCACTTTGTGTCTCTGTGTCACATTCTGGTAATTCTCACAGTATTTCAAACTTTTTCATTATTATTATGTTATATTTGTTATGGTGATCTGTGAGCACAGATCTTTGATGTTACTACCGTAATTGCTTTGGGATGCCATGAACCATGCCCATATAAGACAGTGAACTTATTTGACTGTTGAAATGACAACAAAGGATTTCGAATATTACATAAATTTAGTTAATGGAGCAGCAGCAGGGTGTGAGAGCACCGACTCAAATCCGGAAAGAAGTTCCACTGTGGGTAAAATGCTTTCAAACAGCATTGGAGAGAAATCGTTTATGGAAGGAAGAGTCACTTGATGCAGTAAACTTCCTTGTTGTCTTGTTGTAAGAAACTGCCATGGCCACCCCAGGCTTCAGTAACCACCACCCGGATCAGTCAGCAGCATCAACATCGAGGCAGGACCCTCCACCAGCAAAAAGATCACAATGACGGCTCAGATCATGGTTAGCATTTTTAACAATAAAGTATTTTTAACTGAGGTACGTACATCGTTTCTTTTCTTCGACATGATGCTATTGCACACTTAACAGACTACAGTATAGTGTAATCATAACTTTCATATGCACTGGGAAGCCAAAAAATTCATGTGACTCATTTTATTGTGATATTTGCTTTATTGTGGTATTCTAGAAAAGAACCCGCAACATCTCTGAGGTAGACCTGAGCTTTGTTTCGGCAGCCCCAGAAAACTAAGACAACGCCCTTCCCTCAGATTTTAACTTCTCTCACTTCCTCTGGTCATTCGGGTCTCAAAGAAAATGTCCCAGCCATTGGTAATCTAATGCAAGCCACCCAATCACTGCCTTAACATTGCCCTAGTCTCTTCACAGTCTGAAATATTAGTTTTGGCGGAAAAGCAGACTGTAAGCTCCGTGAAAGTGAATATTATGGTTTGAGATAACTGTTTCTTTTGATAAATTTTCCCACTTGATAGATGAGGAAAATAAGCCAGAGGGATTAAAGAGCCTGCCTGAAGATACACAAACACAACTCACGTGAGCCCAACTGCACAGTCGCAAACTGCTTTATGTTTAAGTAAAGTAAGGTAAAAACACTTACTTTCTCTCTCTTTCTTCTTTAAACGCTTTCTCCTCCGATCAATGGAAGCTACTTCAGATTTTAATGACAGATAATGTTTTCTGATTTCTTGCAGTTTTTCTTGAAGAATTGTGATACGCTCAGCACTTGTCATATTCTCCAGGTCCGCTGTGAATTTAAAACTTTCATTAATATGCATTTGTGAACACAATTTTAATATATAAGAGAGAGAACATATAGTGTGGCTGTAGAATGAGGAAGACAGATAAACTAAAATTAGGCTTGTAAACATTTGTTTGCTGAAGATTTTTTTCCCCTAGCCTAGAGCAATGCTCGGCACTAACACATGCATGGTATTTTTTGAATGAATGAGTGTGTAGAATTAAAGATCTTAGGACCTAAACATAGAGGTTAAAAATTCCACATTTACCAGAAAGAAAAATCCCACATTCATGTACAGTATCACCACAGTACAACATTAATTTGCGTATTTTTTTGAATGTTAGGACTGCGGATAAATTTTTGTCTTTCGTCTGCTTTTTGTTCTTTTCTTAAAGTTTATCTCTTAATGCATGTCCCATCAACTTTTTTTGGTCGCAGCGCATGGCGCGTGGAACTTCCCCGGCCAGGGATGGAACCCACGCCCCCTGCAGGGGAAGCATGGGGTCTCAACCGCTGGACCGCCAGAGGAGTCCCCTCCTTTCGTTCTTTTTTAGATTCTTCTAATACTTTTATGTTGGAGGAAAGCTTTCACACGCTCTAAAGAACTTTCAGTCCCCTAAGACTCTTTCCCTGTGTGAGAAACTGCGGTAGTCTCTTTTTCACGCCCGTCACTCAGCTGCAGTGACCAGTGATTCATGGCAGACTTTGCCTCACTTATGCCTCCATCCACTCCCCACCTCAACACCAGGCTTTTACAGCAAACTGCTGACACAGCAGAAATACCTCATCAATGCTGACGTGTGCCTCAAATGCCTTACAAGTTACCTTTCAGCAATTTTCTGTTCAAATCAAGATCCAAATAAGCTACACTGCAGTGAATGGTTATTATGTCTCTCAGTCTGGTTACAGCCAATTTTCCAGAATTACTGGCATCAAGAATTACTAGGATGCAGTTTCTGCTGCTTAACTGCTGATTTAATGTATGTCACTTACACATCTGAAAACTCCATTTGTAAACTTTGGGTAATCGATTACTAGGTTCCTTGAGGTCAGGATCCTTATCACCATTCTTTCCACATTTTCCTGGAGACTGCGTCCTAGCAGGAGATTTGGTACCATGAGCCTTCATTCCACTGGAAACAGATTTGACGGGCTGAGCCTTAGTTACACTTTCACCAGCAGAAAGTTCTTCACTATCACTACTATTTGCTGGGAAAAAAAAAAAAAAAAAAGAAAAAGAAGAAAAGTGTTAGTAAATAGAAAAGTACACAGTGTCACAGATTTTAGTGGACAATTTAAAGTTAACCATTTGAATTTATTACTACAGTAAACAACTTGCTTTACAGACCCTGCCTAAAAACCTGGAAAATCATTAAGTATAAACACAGCAGTATCTCAGTTAAGGAAAACAAAACCAAAAACTCTTCTTACCTGAATTGTCAATAACATATTTTTAAAAAACACTCAAACTAATCTTTCATTACACCTGGTAGACTATCAAATATACAGTAATTATTTAAATGGCTTTTAACTCTATTACGTTAATATATATAAAGTAGAATACAGCATCTTTTAAAATGACTCATAATGGAAACCTCTTAACTTTCATAATTTAAACTGTGTACAGATTGTGTACATGTCACACTTTCCTACTCCTTTGGCCACAAACAGTGATGCACAATCATCATATTTAATAAAGAATTCTTTGGGAATAAACTCTAAACTTTGTTACATACAATGATTCCTTAAGAAACTCCTACATCATAGCTTGTTGACTAAAATAAACCATCAGTTTTACCCTGGTAAATATATTCAGTAATTTATTAAAAAATACAGGGCTTCCCTGGCGGCGCAGTGGTTGAGAGTCCGCCTGCCGATGCAGGGGACACGGGTTCGTGCCCCGGTCCGGGAAGATCCCACATGCCGCGAAGTGGCTGGGCCCGTGAGCCATGGCCGCTGAGCCTGCGCGTCCGGAGCCTGTGCTCCGCAACGGGAGAGGCCACAACAGTGAGAGGCCCGCGTACCGCAAAAAAAAAAAAATAAATAATAATAATAATAAAATAAATAAAAAAATAAATGCAGAAGTCTATGTAATAATTATGTTACATCTGCCATTGCTGATTAAAGCCTCAGGACTAGAATGGAAATGCTTAACACCTTGACATGTGAACAGGTTATGGGACTGGTATTTCCATAAATTACCTCTTTCTGGATGCAAAGCATTATTGTAGATTCTATGAGAGTTAATTCACTTTACTAAATTATTCTCAGAGAACTGTTTCCTCATTCTGATTTATCAAGTCGTAAGCCCAATAATTAAAATGGGAGAATATGCGATCAACTGCTATTATCTCTCAATTATATGAATATGTTAATTGACTTGCTGACGATGAGCCCTCTTAGAGAATGTCATTTAAAAGTCTTGAAGATAAAAACATCAGAGTGTAATAAAAAACACTCTGAATATCCTATCAGTTACTCCAAATAAGTGATCAATTTGGCATCAAATTTATCGATTTTCATTTCCTGATTCTTCATTTAACCAAAAAAAAAGTATAAGCTCTAAAAGCCTGAAAAGTGTTCCAGATAGGAAAGACACACAGCAACTCCTCCCACTGTGGTGTTTTGGGAATAAAGAATCTCCACCACTCTTTTATACATACGTTTAAAGAATCCCTTCCCAGTCCCCCCACTGCTGCTCTGGAACCCCTGGCAACTCCTAGCTAAGCCACCCAAGGCTTGGGCCCACTCTGATGCAGTGGTCTGCCTCAGCTTGGCTTTCATGGCCTTGCTGAACACAGCCGCCCGGGGCCCCAAAGGATGCCATATTCACCGCCTGGAAGTCATATGGGCTCAGCAGAACCTCGGGGAACTGGCCGCATAACCCTTTTCTGCACTGAAGTGCAGCCAAGCCGGCCGATAGCAAAGGTCAGGCAGTGGAGGTGGCAGGAGTCTCCTGGAAGAGCAGCAGGAGGTCAGTGTGGGACACCTGAAAAGAAATTCTTTACATATTTTCTGCTTCTTACTTTGTCTACAAAAGAGAGATAAAATGTGCAGCTCTCAGGAGAAATACAGTATATATATTCCTGTAGGTTGGTAAACAGAATCATTGCTAAAGTCATTAGTTACAACATACTTAACCAGAGTATTCTTACAGCTGCTCTTAGATACATAGTCTAGGATACCGAAGATAAAGGTAGTGCACGGGAGTTACTGGATTTACAGCTCTAAAGCTATCTTGATTGTTCTCTTCCAGGCAGATTTTGCCTGGAAGAATTACAAAGCAATCAATTTCCTTGTAATAAAAATAATATATAACTCAAGCATTTCATAATATGTAATATATATAAAATGGCAAAAGAACTGTTGAACATAAAACTAACGAAGATGTTGATGTTTATATTATATTGGCTACTATTTTTTAAAAGATTACCTGATCATTCATCAGCAATCAGTACCACTGCTGAATAATAAATTGCTCAACCCTAGAATTTACCTAGGATCAAAAGACTTCTGTGTGATTTTACTGGTGGGGGAGGGGGGCGGTTTGTTAGAGACGAAATCAAAATATTAACTGTCCCGTATCCTGAATACCCTTTTTTTAATGGGGAAAAGACATATCCACCATTATCTTTATATTTAAAAAATTTAGAGATTTCACACTTACTGCCTTTGCCTTTCTTTTTGTTGTTTACCACTGTTGCTTTATGGCTTCGTTTCTGCTTTTTTGATGAACTTCCTCCTCCCTGAGCTTCTTTCACTCTTTTCTGACCTGTACAGGCTTTGATGGGAAAGAAATTATTAAGTAACACAAAATAAAATCAAGCTTGCCCCAGGTATAAATTAATTCCACATTCTAGAAGAATAGACCAATTCTGAGACTATACCTGTTTTTTATGAGATTTATAATTTGTCATAGAAATTACTACAATTTTTAAAATAAATCATCATTAATGAGCTGAATTATTACACATAATTAGAGTTTTTTAAAAAGCAGATAAAGTATGCACATCATTCTTAGAAAAATCAGATATAAACTGAATATAGTTCTCAATATAGTACTGGGAGTTTATGAGTCTAGTAATTCAAAAAAAGGTATATGCTGAAAATAAAAGCTGAAATTTGTTAAAATTCAATAAAACCAAAATATTAAGATTTAACTACAGGTTAAAATAGTAATTATATGTATTATAATGATATTAATGAAAATTTTAATGACAATATTAATGGAATAAATTTTAGTAGTAATTCACAATTATAATAACAAATTTATTATACAGACAATTTATTATAAATTTACAACAACAATAACTTAGCTCCCAGGGCAATGGTTAACACGTATACCATTTACAAATCTAGCCTAGTAGTTCTAAGAAACGTTGCATCTTCTTGGCAGGAAGTTATTCCAAAATATTATAAATGTCTCCCTTTCTTCAAGGACAAGCCCAAGTCCTACCTTCCCCGATGCCAAACCTTCAATGATCAATCATTACTCCAAACTATAGTTTCTCAGCCACTAATCTGATCCTCAGCATCTACTGTGTTTCTGTATCTTCCTAATTATATGCATTGTTTCTCAGACTATACAGTAATCTTTTTCCTGAGATTAATGAAGTCTTACCTCTATTCCATTCCGAAGTCAGATACTATAATAACACAATATAATTAATACCATGACAGAATTATGCCATGTTTGTTTAAAAAAAATGTTTCTTAGTCCTGTTACAATGGTAAAATCAACCATGAATACACAAGACATGGCTTCGTTGGTAAAAAATGGAACAGGCTATTAAATGTTTTGCTTGTAAGTTCTCAGTTTTCTGTTTTTTTAATGGGTTACATCTAACAGATAACTTTTCCTAATGCTCTTTTAATATAACAAAATGAAACATAAAGAAAGTGATTTAGATATTATCTATATTAAAGTACAGAATCTTAAAAACAATTGCCAGATTTCTCTCCAAGAGTTTATTTCTGAAACTTTCAGCTACAAGAAATAAAAAGCTTACTGTAGGCTAAACTGGAAGGCAATCCTAAATCTAAATTGTAAAACTTACATTTTCACTTTTTTTTTTTAAATGGCCGTGCCGGGAGGCATGCAGGATCTTAATTCCCTGACTGGGGATCGAACCCATGCCCCCTGCAGTGGAAGCACGGAGGCTTAACCACTGGACCTCCAGGGAAGTCCCTTGCATTTTTACTTTTAAAATCAAGTGAATTCTGGGACTTCCCTGGTGGTCCAGTGGTTAAGAATCTGCCTTCCAATGCAGGGGACGCGGGTTCAATCTCTGTAAGGGAACTGAGATCCCACATGCCGCGGGGCAACTAAGCTGGTGCACCACAGCTAAAGAGCCCATGCGCTCTGGAGCCAACGTGCCAAACTAGAGAGCCCATGAGTTGCAACTAATGAGCCTGCGCACTCTGGAGGCCGCGTGCCACAAGTAGAGAGAAGCCTGCGTGTCACAACTACTGAAGCCTGCACACCTGGAGACTGTGCTCCGTAACAAGAGAAGCCACTGCAATGAGAAGCCCATGCACCGCAAGGAAGAGTAGACCCCGCTTGCCGCAACTAGAGAAAGCCCGCGCGCAGCAACAAAGAAGACCCAATGCAGCCAAAAATAAATAAATTTACAAGGAAAAAAAAAGTTTATCATATTATTGAAATAGTTGAAAGCCTCTCTAATCATCTGTGATAAATGCTTCTTTCATTTTCAGGATTACTCTATTTATGCCTGGATAATTCAGTTCCATGAGACAGTATGGCACACAAACATAATCACAGTAGCTGTGTGTGTGAATGTACAAAAAAGAAAATTTACTGCAACTACATATATATATATATATATGCAACTACATATATATATATATATATATATTTTTTTTTTTCGCGGTACGCGGGCCTCTCACTGTTGTGGCCTCTCCCGTTGCAGAGCACAGGCTCCGGACGCGCAGGCTCAGCGGCCATGGCTCACGGGCCCAGCCGCTCTGCGGCACGTGGGATCTTCCCGGACCAGGGCACGAACCCGTGTCCCCTGCATCGGCAGGCAGACTCTCAACCACTGCGCCACCAGGGAAGCCCGCAACTATATTTTTTACTTAATTTCTTTAAACATTTTAAGTCAAGATTTGTGATAATGTTATGTCAATTATATCTCAAGGAAACTAGAAAAAGGAAAAAAAAAAGGTGTGAGAAAACTTGGAATTAACTAATTTGGTCTGGATCATATCTCCTTTTTAAGTTTAGCTAAACACCTGAAGTTAGCATAATAAAATCTGGTATGTTATATAAAATACATACCCTAGTGCTGTATCTTTATACTGGAAAAGTGTGTTTCAAAGCCAAGTGTCAGCCTAGAGCATATTAATTTAAAGACACCTCAGTGAAGAGGTTTATAAGTAAAATGATGACAGAAGTAGAGCTACAGCACCATCAAAAAGCCACTAATACTTTCGGGAAGTACTAATTTCAACTTCATGGAAAAATCAAGAGTATTACTATAGGTTATTAACAGAGACACTGGTCCTTCAAATTTGGAAGCTCTGCATCTAAGAAAGCATCAAATTCCTTTACAAAGGCTTGAAAATCAGTCTGACACGGTTGTCTGAGGAAAGCAGTGCCTGCAGAGCTGGTTGCTCCAACCTCCCACATACAGTATTTGGTTAAGGGTGGAGGGGTCTGTCAGTAAATCAAAATGTTTGCGAGAAACTGCACACGGCAAGGGCAAACACAATGTTACACAAATATATTTAAGCCGCTCACGCCATACAGTCACTCAGTGCATCGTGAGTTTTCAAGTAGGTCTGAATTTGGGCCTGGGTGCAGTTTCTAGCACGCGTCTGGTCGGCTGTGAAATGGCAGGGGCAGCTGAAGCAGAGGACATTCAGTTCTTCTCAAGCTTTTAAACACACTCCACTCTTCCTTACAACAAATTACCTTCCAAATTTCTGTTTCTGCCATGTTCACACAAGTACTCCATGTAAACACCTCACACTTGTAACGAGAGATACTATAAACCCGTAAGGCAACGGAGCCCTGCACGCCTCACCTTTCTCAGGATGCTCTGCTTCGGGCTGATTACTGCTGCTGGAGCTCACGCTGGCGTCGAAGCCCGCGGGCGAGCTGTTCCCTTCCGACTGGAGGTCCTGGAGCTCCCCGGCCACACTATCCACTTCGATTGTGCTATCAGTCTCACTCTTGATACTGCGGACTTCTTCTTGGTTTGGGGCCAGCGGCTCCGATACTGTTACAGAAGACGGCTGCCGACTGGCTTCCGTCACGGTGACTGAGGAAGGCGACTCGGGTGTCGTGGGAGGGGTGTTGAGCACTGAGTTACTGCCACTACTTGGAAATTCCGACTTTTTGTCACTGACCTCCGCCGGCTTTTCCTCGGTGGGTTTGTCGTCGGCACTGGGTGGCGGCGGGGCGGCCAGCTCCGCGCCGGGGGAGCAGCTCTCCTCCTCGGCCACGGTCTGCAGGGACCCCTCCACCGGGCCCTCCTCCGGGGCAGGATGGGGCGGGGAGGCCGCAGCCTCGGTGTCAGAGTCGGAGAAAAGCTCCTTCAGCGTTTTTTTAGGCCACTGTCCCTGAATACTTGACCAGACATCTTTTCGATCTTTAGCTCTGCTGTTCTGAAGTCTTTCATCAGAGTTATTTGAAAGTTTTATCCTTTTTTCGGCAACTTCTGAAAATCCTGAATAGAAACCAGTTGTCCGCAGTGACTTTCTTTTCTCCTCCAAACCGTTGTATTTCTTAGTTGGTGTCGTCTTTGCTTTTGATTTTTCTTCTTCATCTTCATCTGAAGAGCTGTTGCTACTGTTTTCTATGCAGAGGGGTTCTTTGCTCTTGGCCTTCTCTTCCTTTTTGCCAGGTGATCCGGTTTTTAAACACTCCTCGGTATTGCAATACCTTCTCTTACCACGTTTTGCCGGTGGCTTTGAAGATTTGTCTGTGGCGTCCTTCTTGACATCCTTTCTCTTTTTTGTGACGTCATCTTCTTCCTCATAATCAGTATCTTCGGATAATCCTTCTATATCTTTTCTTAATCTTTCTGGAGATTTCGACGCGGATTTGGCTATTACCAAATCTGCATGGACTTTGTTTTCTTCTAGCAAAGATGAACTGTTCTGTTCCTCTTTTGAAATAAGATCATTTCTGGTGTGGGTCAAATGATCAACCTTAGACTCTTCTTTGCCATTGTTATCTAGGTCTTGAACACCTGTCTCATCCTCTTGCTCACTGTCGTCAGCAGAACTTTCAGAAGCTAGAAAAGAAAGAGAAAACAACGAGTATGATCAGAACACTAGCAATGTCTTCTCTGTGCCAGCTAACATAAACATGGACTAGCTCCTATGTTTATAACTACCCCAGGTTGCTAGGTTTTATCCTCGTTTTACAAGTGAGGAAACTGAGCTTCAGAAAGTGAAGACATTCACCCAATGATGGAAATGTTCTATATCATGACTATAGTGGTAGTGACACTACTGTATACTTCTGCCAAAACTCATCAAATTGTAAACATAAAAGTGGTGACTTTCATTGTTCGTAAATTATACCTCAGTAAAGCTGATTATAAAAAAGAAAGAATTTTCTACAAATTTATGAGCACAAAATAGGGGAGTTAGGATGTAGTCCAAGGTTGTTCTAACTCCAAAGTCTATATTCTTACAAAAGCGTAGCCTTCATTTTTAATGTAGCAATGATCAATCAAAGATTTTGTGAGCAATGTATTTCCACGGTAGATGCTTTAAAGAACAACATAATTAAGTAACTTAGACTTTATATAAACGTATCTATAGAATTTATTTCTTAAATGTTCATTTTAGTAAATAAATTCAATTAACTATTAAAAAATAATAGTTTTTATTATGATTTTAACATACCATTTATTGAGAAACTGTTATATGTCAGGTACCTTGAAATGCAATGCACAGATCATCTCATTCAATCTCACCATAACCCTATGAGCGTGTTATTAGCCCCATTTTATAGTTTAGGAGACTAGGAGTTAGAGAGGCTAAGTAAACCACCCCAAAGAGCTAAAATAAGTCAAGATCAAATCTAAATCTAAGTCGTCTGACTCCAGAATTTAGAATCTTAACTACACTACACTCTACAGAGAAGTCCATGTATATTCTTTAGCTAAATTTGTTAAAAGTAAAAAATAATTGATACAGTTAAGATGGTTAAAAACATTTAATCGTTTCAATGTGTTCTTAAATAATTGAATTTTTAAAATTATTCAAGCAATACATGTACATGGTTAAAACAAATTTAGACTCATAATAAAACACCAAAAGCTCTTTTCTTCCCTCCCCAGCCTCCAAAATGTTGTAACTATTTCCTCTGATAGTTACTATCGTTATCTCTTAATAATATGCCATTCGTTGATACGTATAAGCAGTGAGGATTTTCTCTCTTATTAATACCTCTACTCCCTTCTGCCACACTTTCTACGCAAGTGGTGTTGGGAAGTTGGACAGCCGCATGTGAATCAATGAAGTTAGAACACATCCTCACTCCATACACAAAAATAAACTCAAAATGGCTTAAAGACTTAAGTATAAGACATGACACCATAAAACTCCTAGAAGAGAACATAGGCAAAACATTCTCTGACATAAATTGTACCAGTGTTTTCTTAGGTTCATCTTCCAAGGCAACAGAAATAAAAGCAAAAATAAACAAATGGACCTAAGCAAACTTACAAGCTTTTGCACAGCAAAGGAAACCACAAACAAAACGAAAAGACAACCTATGGACTGGGAGAAAATGTCTGCAAATGATGCAACGGACAAGGGCTTAATTACCAAAATATAAAAATAGCTCATACAACTCAATAAAAAAAAAAAAAAACCCTACTGAAAAGTGGGCAGAAAACGTAAACAGACATTTCTCCAAAAAAGACATACAGATGGCCAACAGGCACACGAAAAAATGCTCAACCTCACTAATTATTAGAGAAATGCAAATCAAAACTACAATGTGGTACCACCTCACAGCAGTCAGAATGGCCATCATTTAAAAAGTCTACAAATAACAAATGCTGGAGAGGGTGTGGAGAAAAGGGAACTCTCCTACACTGTTAGTGGGAATGTAACTTGGTCCAGCCACTATGGAAAACAGTATGGAGGTTCCTTAAAAAGACTAAAAACAGAGTTGCCATATGATCCAGCAGTCCCACTCCTGATAATATATATCCAGAGAAAACTATAATTTGAAAAGATACATGCACCCCAATGTTCACAGCAGCACTATTTATAACAGCCAAGACATGGAAGCAACCTAAATGTCCACTGACAGATGACTGGATAAAGAAGATGTGGTACATATATACAATGGAATGCTACTCAGCCATAAAAAAAAGAATGAAAGAATGCCATTTGCAGCAACATGGAGAGACCTAGAGATTATCATACTAAGCAAAGTAAGTCAGAAAGAGAAAGACATATTGATACCATATGATATCACTTATATGTGGAATCTAAAATATTACACAAATAAATTTATTTATGAAACAGAAACAGATTTCACAGACATAGAAAATAAGCTTATGATTACCAAAGGGTAAAGGGGGTGGGGAGGGATAAGTTAGGAGTTTGGGATTAGCAGATACAAAATACTATATATAAAATAGACAACAAGGTCCTGTATAGCACAGGGAACTCCATTCAAAATCCTGTAATAAACCCTAATGGAAAAGAATATGAAAAAGAATATGTATATATATGTGTAACTGAACCACTCTGTTGTACTCGGAAACTAACACAACATTGTAAATCAACTATACTTCAGTAAAAAAAAAATAAAAAGTAAAATAAAATCAGAAACATAAGATATTGTACAAGAACAGAATTGTATAAAGCATGCAGAAAACAGAGTTCTTGAAAATTAAAAACATTACAGCTGTCAATAAGCATTACAGCAGTAAATTAAATAGTAAAAGGACTAAAAGATAAAGTTGAGAAAATTTCTAAGAAATTAGAGGAAAAAGACAAAAGAATAAGTAATATGTCCCTGCCAAAAGATAAGAATATTAGAGTATACTGCAGAAGGTTCAATAGCAATATAATGGCAGGTTGAGAGACAGAGAGAGACACAGAGAGAGAGAGAGAGAGAGAGAGAGAACAGTGAAATGCAGAGGAGGAAATCAACAAAATAATTCATGAAAACTATCCAGAACAGAAAGACACAAGTTTCTAGAATGAAACAACTTAGTAAGTACACACCACAGTGGATGAAAATACATCCACACAAGGTATAATCCTGTGAAATTTTAGGACATTAGAAACAAAGATTCAAGATTCCAGAAAAAGGGAAAGGCAAAAACAAGCAATAAAACAAGTCACATACAAAGAATCAGAAACTAGAAGAGCTCTGGACTTCACAGAAATAACACTGTAAGCAAAAAAACAGTGGAACAATGTCAGTAAAATAATTAAGGAAAAACGTCCAACCCCACTAAACCATGAATAAAGATATTTTCGGATATGGACAGTCTCTAAAAATGTATCTTCCCTCTTATTCACTTGTTCTTAAAATTTACTAGAGAATGTGCTCCACCACAATGAGTATACCAAAGAAGGTTAAAAAAACACATCAGATATCCAAAACAAAGAAATTCTAGGGACCGCTTTGAAGAGAGAGCTCTAAAAAGTTCCCAGGAAGAGAACTGTGCATCAGATGTAGAAGGAAACCAGTGCAGACCGTGCAGTGTATTTCCAAAGGAAGTCACATGGAGGGCTATCATCCCCAAGATGCCTCCTGCCATCAACTAGATTCTTTGTATGTATTTTAGCTTGTTTCCACCATTTGGTGATGAAATTCCAGCTCTCCCCTCAATGTCTTGTGTGCCATCACCTGAATCGGATAATGACGTCACTTTACCCAGCAAAAACATTTTGTTTTGACCTACGCCTGAAAGCCAGGCGTATGTCTGGGAAGCCTGGAGTCTGAAAACGCACAGGACCTTCCTACTCCCACTGAACATATTCCTTTTGGTCACCCTCTGAGACTACGTCAGATATCCCTGTGGGGAGCCCCGATGTTTCCCAGAACGGCCTCATCACCTTGCCCTACTGAATTCCCTTCCAGAGGCTTTTGTAGACTCACAAAGAAGCTTAATATGACCTAGAGAGTCTATTCAGATAACATTCTCAGGGAGGGAGCCTTCATCTAAGTGGAAATACTGCCTTTTTTACATAGCTAGGTTTACGCTCGCCACGGTTTTCAGAAAACTAAATCATATCCTCTTTAGGAATATATATAGGTTTAATATAATTCTAAAGAAAAGTAAAAGAATGATTAAGTCAGAATATTAATTACTTTTCAGGGAGACATAACTATTTTAAGTAAATACTACTTGGTCACCACTGTGGTAGACATACAATATTCGTATCATTATTCTTTAAATTATATATATATTTCCATATACTGTTCTGTATTTCTGATATAGTAGAAGATTACAAAAAATGAACTTTAGGATATTTAGATATTTACAAATAATAAATATCCATCTGAAATAAGAGAGAAAAACAATTTCCATTACATTCAAAATCAATAAAAATTCAAACTCTCTTAAGTTATAAGAAATGTAAAGTTTGTGTTTTTTTTAAGAAATGTAAAGCAGTTTTGTGGAGATACATTCTTTTATTTCATTTGACAGATCAGATTCTCTCTTTCCTGCCAGTCAGATTTACAAAATTCTTCCCCTCCAGTACTCATCACTTTTATTATTTGTTAAACTTCATTCTGCCTTAAACATTAAGCAATAAGGACATCATAAAAGAGATCATAATAAATGTAATCAAGATAAGCAAAGTTTGGTATTCTTTACAAAAAGTTCAGTATAATTTTATACTCTGATATTGCATAATACAAACTATGTTTTACATGGCTACAGAAAGGATGGTACCTGAAAAGAACACAGTAATAGTACCAGAGGTTGAATATTAAATTTTAACTGAAATCTAATGGTGCCCTCAGCTCTACTAATAACAGAAAGATTTCCAAGCCTCAATCAATGGCTGATTTTATTTCAAGTAATAACAGAGTCAACAAAATTCTGGTTCAGTTAAAAACAGAGAATTTGATAATGTCACTGAATTACCTTTATAGAATTTGATTTATAAAAATTAAAACAAATACTTGCATGCAACAGGATATTTGTTATGTTTACCTTGAAGTCCATTAAGGATAGAAGTGATTTCTATGGATTTAATATGAGCTGTATCAGAGTTTTTGGCATCAGTAAGATCCAGTTTGGACACCATTTCAGGAGATGGATTTGTCTGAAATGGTGGTTTTGACAAGCGCCGAAGTTTACAGTTCTTAGGAGAATACTTTTCATCTTTGTCTTTTTCTTTGTCTAATTTATTCTAGGTTAAGAAAAAAAAAGGTATCCCATGTTAGCCATAACAGACATGAGGCATTTATTAGTAACAATGTTAAAATTCATTTTTAACTCAACATTACAGACTATTATTAAAAAACATACAAAGAAAGAATACAAACAGTCCCACAAAACAGTCAGAAATGTTTTTTCAAAGTTATTTAACAAATACTACAGGATGAGAAATAAGTTTTTGTCTAATATTTATATTTTAATAGTGGAAATAAATTAGCAATCAGATAGGCAATTAAGACTATCAAACTTCCCTACTGCTAATAATTGGTGTTACAAAGTCTGTAAAAATTAAATCACAATAGGCTTAAATTAAATATTCACTAAAAAAAACAGAAACATAATTTCAAGCTGATAGTTCTAAAACCTGTAAGATTCTCAATATAAAATGAGAGTTGGGAATTACACAACTTCAAATATCTTCATTCAGTTGACAGCAGGGAGTAACAAACAAATGACTTGCTATAAAGTCAAGTCAGTGGGGCAACCCTCCTGTATGACTGATAATGTTTCAGGAAAAAATGAGAAATTTTTTGAAATTCTCTATTTACGAACAGATGAGCAGAGGTTAATATATTTCTTGGAAACTATTTTTTAAATTTGTTTTAAAAATTATTTATAGGACTTCCCTGGTGGCACAGTGGTTAAGAACCCGCCTGCCAATGCAGGGGACACGGGTTTGAGCCCTGGTCCGGGAAGATCCCATATGCCGCAGGGCAACTAAACCCATGTGCCACAACTATTGAGTCTGCGCTCTAGAGCCCTCAAGCCACAACTACTGAGCCCACGTGCCACAACCACTGAAGCCCACGTGCCTAGAGCCCGTGCTCCGCAACAAGAGAAGCCACCGCAATGAGAAGCCCGCGCACCACAACGAAGAGTAGCCCCCACTCACGGCAACTAGAGAAAGCCCGCACTCAGCAACGAAGACCCAATGCAGCCAAAGATAAATAAATAAAATAATTACAAAAAAAATTTATAGGAAAAATAATTTAGACAAGCTTCTAAATGATAATGTAGAGCACTACGTAGAAGTAAACAATTCTGAAGTCCTGTTATATAGTGAGAATATAGAACATGACTGACTATTTTTACAATTCTCCCAAAGACGGTACATAATCAGTATCATTCTGGATACTAGAGGAGAAGTTATTCTGTTCAGGGTAGTGGTTCTCTAAGTGTGGACTCTGGCCCAGCGACATTAGCATCTTCTGGGAATTTGTTAGAAGTGAAAACTCCTCGAACCAGACTCAGATCTACTGAATCAGAAACGCTGGGGATGGGCCAATCTGAGTTTCAACAAGTCCTTCAGGTGACTGTAACACATCAAGTGTGAGATCCACTGACTTAGAGCACGTGGGCTGAATTCTCTGGATGCACTGAGGCGGCTTATGTGTAGGTAGACTACCAAAACCTCTCAATGATTACTGCTCTTCTCATTTTCCTATTCTTGCCAGCCTTTTCATCACTTTATACCACAGATCATAATATACCATGCATTATGAAGGCAAAAATAGTCTACCCCACGCAAATTTCAAATATGGCTTTTAACGCCTATCAGAGGACAGCCTTGAAAATAGTGGTTCTCACAGTCAGATGAGATCGAGTGATGGGTATACAATATTAAATATTTTCTAGGAAGCTTTTTCAAAATTCACATGCCTCTTCCCTTATGACCCAGAATTTTAAATGCCTGGAAGGGGCCAAAAACTAAATTGAGAATTAAATAAATATTTAGAAAAAATTCCCCAAGTGTAATATTCTAACATTGATTCTCCTACCCCCTACCCTATCTTCTACCTGAGAAATACTACTTCTAAAACTTGCTCTGTGTAAGGAAACTGGCTTGTTAGTGCCACACACACACAGCTCTTCTAGTAGCTTAGAGCGATGCTAAATGTAGCATGACTTCCAATAAAGACCAAGAGTGTCCTGAGTTGTAGCTACTGAGTTGCTATACCAAAACTTTAAAAATATGGGCCCAATTTCACAGTGAGAAAAGAATAATCACTCTAGGGGAAACCTTTCAGTATTTAGGGCCACTAGGGTATCATTTAGCCAGAAAGTAAATAGCTCCTCACTTTTAATATGAAAATTGAATTTCAGGAGAACTATTAAACACTTCAACTATATATACCATTCAAAGTATTAAAGAGCCATTAAAAAGATTTAAAAATATTCTAAAACCTAGTTAATGGTTCTACTTTCTAATAAAACATTAGAAAGATTCAGTCTTAGAATGAATAAGCGTAATTCTATCATACATAAAAGTAACCTTAATTTCCATACAAGCTCATTAATAGATTCCCCACGGTATCTATGTAGAGTTTGCCTAATAGTGTCTTGTGAACACATTCTAAGCCACTACATATATGGTCAGAGAAAGATGAAGAAAAAAGAAGAGCTTCAGATAGGCTCTCCTCTGCCTTCAGACACTTCCTTCTCTTCCTCTAACGGTTTACAGCTATTACAGTAACCCCAGGGCTCCCAGCCACAATATTTAATGACTCCTAGTTGGGAGACTAGAGGTGTAGGAAACAGTTGAAATGGGTAAGTGAAATCTGGCTGAATGGACTTATACAATGTTGGAACTGAAAAAGTCTCAAAGATCATTTAGTACTGTTTTCAAAATGCCTTTCCATAAGCTGACAATCTTAATTGTACGCAAATCTAGCATTTGATAAATTTGCTATTTCAAGAGAGTATTTCCACTCTACTAACACTAATGCACACACACAATACTCATTCTGGAGGCAACGTTCCTTCATTAAGAGCTATAATACAGCAAAATAAGCACTTACCTTTATTTTCTTGCGATGTTTTATCTTTGGCACATTTTTATCAGCAGGTCGTACTATTTTATCTGCTTTAATCCATTCATCATATCTAAAATTGAAGGAAATTAACATAAATATAAAACACATACCACAGAAGGAACCATGCCATATTACAGAGAAACTTGTAAATAGAATCAGAACATTTCAGAACTGGAAAGGGCCTTGTAGGCCACCTAGTTCAACTTCCTGGTTCAAGAAATAAAGTTACCACAGCTCAAAGAGAGAGATGAAGTGACCTATCCAAGGACACAATGTCAGCTACTGGCTGCGCTAAGACTCAGCAAGGTCTCTGGACTCCTGGACTAGCGCGCACTCCTTGCTCCGCTGCCCCAATGAGAAACCAAGTCCGTGCAACAGCTATGAAGAGAAATCCCATACTCCCATATAGAAATCCTATATTTTTTTGTATACTTTGTTGTGTTCGTAAGCAGCAGGTAGCCCATTTTTCCTAACCGTGTCAGGAAGCTATAAGGGGAAGCACAGCTCTGCCAAGCCTCCAGTGCTGAGACACTTCCTACGTGTGCAGGCAGCTGAGGGCCAACAGTCGTGATGGCCTCTCCACTCAGTGCTGGCAGTCTGCATGATTTTACAGGGTGCAAGTCAGTACTGACTGCAATAAATCTACTTGTTTAAAGGGGAAAAAAAAAGACAGTTTATTTTCGTAAAAACTCAGCCAGAAAGAAGAAACATTAAAAACAAATTAACCTCTTTTTATGTTTGAAAGTTATCTACATTTATTCTGGAAAATGGGAAAACTCACTGACATTTTTAACTCAAGAAAATTAACAACTGAAAATGAGCTTTTAAATTAAAATGTCCTCATTACCAGAGGTATTAAGTGAAGTAATAAAGACCTTAAGTCAGGAAGCAAATGACCTGGGTCATTAGCTTATTAATAAATTACATTCTTGCTCTAGATAGGCCTAGTTGTATCTTTAACAAGTCCCAGGCAGAGCTATACTGCTGGTGCAAACCACGGGCTGTGGCAAAGCTGAGGGCTCAGCCCCACAATGGTTACGGCAGTGTCTGCTAGAAGCTGCTGAGGGCCACAGTGATAACTGGAGAGGACGAGGAAAGAATGGAATGAGTTCTAGAAAAGTCTTTACATATCCTTGCTGACTAGTTATGTGGCCCCGGTCAAGACGTTCTCAACCTCAGACTTAGTTCGTCCTGTATAAGGACCACTTTAAAAAGATAAAAAAAAAAATAAGACTGCATATCACATATGGCTCTTTGAGGATCAAATATATGATAAGTGCTTTGAAACAGTTTAAGTCAAATATTATTCTTCTACTAAACACACTCCTCTGGTATATATACTGGCGCACTAGCACCTACCTGTACATTTCCAGTAATTTTAATTTTCCCATTAATACTCAAAATTGCATGATGCTTGACAAGAAAGCAATTTAGTTCCTTCCAAAATTAGAGTGAAGGTGAAGAATGAACAGAAAATATATCTGCCCTCTACAAATTTGAATGTGAACTTCTAGAAGTTGCTCTTACTTGAATATAGTTATGGAAATCAGTGCTATGTACTTTAAGAAAAAACAAAACAAGCTTTCTATCTTCTTATGAGATAAACTAAAAACAGTTCATGATGGTTACACATAACATCAGCATAAGCTAAACGAAGATATAAGAGATTTTTACCTTTCTTACCCAAAGACTACCTGTTGTACAATTAATTTTGTAATACCAGACATTTTGACTACCAGTAAGAGTACTATTCAATTCCACTTGGATTTTTGACATGAATTATTATATTTCAAATTCGGGTGAAACAGTGGCTTTCAATGCAAGAATATCACCAAGATATTGTAGCTTTGATGGAGCACCAAACACATCAAACAAGCAAAAAATACTTACTGTCCCCATAGTTACAATGTTCACCGTGACAGAGAAAGATTTCTTTACGAGTCAGAGGTAATGTATTTTGCTTAAATTCTCTTCGGAACAAGGTATAAGGAACATATACATAAGTAAAATAGTGGTTACTCCACATGGTACAGGCTGATGCTCACTGCCTAAAGCTCCACAAGAGTACGGATACTATATGATAACTATTTTCTCCTCCTCCACCCAAACATAAACTAAGGATGGTATATAAGAGGACCGGTTATCAGAAGAACTTTAGTGAGTTTGGGGGTGGAAAGAGGGTTGAGCCAGGCAGGAAACAAAAAAGAAAGATTCTGGAATTAGAAGAAACAAACTATATACGCTTCTAAAATACTTGAACAGCAGTGATTAAACATGATGGTCTTACTATTCTACGTAACAATTTTGTTTGAAAACTACTGAATGTTCTGTATGGTTTTAGGAGATTCCTTGGGAAATTCTTTAGATATGTTTCCTACTAGAGCAATTACACGGTAATGTATGGTTCTATAAGTATTAGCTAATATTTATACTGTGACTCGTTTATTATTTGCCTCTTTCTATTCTCCTTTCTCAGTGCTTTTTGTTTGTTCAGGCATTCCCTTGTTCTAATACTATTCTTTTAGATTTTTTTCTTTTTTCAGCTAGATTTACGCTGCCTTTCATAAAATGTAATAACACAATGTTGTTATTGTTATTATAATTAATATCCTTCAGAACTAGAACATGCCTTAAAAATCTATCAAGAATTTATTTCACAGATTGAGAAACTCAAACCATGGAAGCGAACTCACATTGCAAGCTACAGGCTTGCCAAAAACCACTATGTGAGGAGTTAGAGAAGAACGGGAAATGGACTGCCTGTTAAACAGTGTAATACTAGAATGATTACTACTAGGCAGGCCAGGTCCTGTTCAGAGTAAGCATACAGAAGAGTCCAGACCAGCAACTGAAAAAGCCTCATTAAGAATGCACAGTATGGGGCTTCCCTGCTGGCGCAATGGTTGAGAGTCCGCTTGCCGATGCAGGGGACACGGGTTCGTGCGCTGGTCCGGGAAGATCCCACGTGCCGCGGAGCGGCTGGGCCCGTGAGCCATGGCCACTGAGCCTGCGCGTCCGGAGCCTGTGCTCCGCAACGGGAGAGGCCACAACAGTGAGAGGCCCGCGTACCGAAAAAAAAAAAAAAGAATGCACAGTATGAACCAATCCTCGAGGAGGGAGAACAGATGAAAACAATGCGTGAGAATTTTGGTTAAGGTAGCTTTTTCAAATTACAAATGCCTTTAACCAAACAGAGGTTGAGACCAGTGATGTAAACATTAACAGAAGGGCTTCCCTGGTGGCGCAGTGGTTGAGAGTCCGCCTGCCTTTGCAGGGGACGCGGGTTCGTGCCCCGGTCCGGGAAGATCCCACATGCCGCGGAGCGGCTGGGCTCGTGAGCCATGGCCACAGAGCCTGCGTGTCCGGAGCCTGTGCTCCGCAACGGGAGAGGCCACAACAGTGAGAGGCCCACGTACCGCAAAAAAACCCAAAACCAAAAAAAAAAAAAAAAATTAACAAATATTTCAAAATGTAATGAAGTTCCAAGTAGCACTTTAGTTGCCTGACTAATCTTACAAGGAAAAAAAAAAACAAAACGATGATCAGAAAATAGAGATAGCTATAACTGATCATTGTATATATTTTAAAAATAGGAAATGTTCTTTCCTTTTATGTAATTACTGATTACAGTACTATTCAGGAGTTCTATTCTCTTTTCTTTTCTTTTTTGTTTTTGGCTGCAAGGCATGTGGGATTCTAGTTCCCCAACCAGGGATCAAACATGCGCCCCCTGCACTGGAAGCATGGCGTCTTGACCACTGGACCACCAAGGAAGTCCATGAGTTCTATTTTCTTTACAGAATACTTTCAAAGACCAGGAAGGAGAGAAACATAAATTCATGTGGGAAAAAAGCAAAACGATACACCCCGAAAGGCAACATTTCCTACTGACACTAAATTATATAAGAAAGAGGTCAATTTTTTATTTTACTAGTGTTTGTTAATTTAAATTAAGTAATATTAGTGGGTTAAGATCTCTGATCCCCTATCAAATACCAAGAATAAAGACTTGAATGAAGGGAATTTAGTTCAGAACTACAGAAAAAGCTGCCACTGATTCTATTTATTCTATATAAATGTAAACTTTTTATATAGTCTATTTAATATACATTAAAAAGAGATTACAGCACATTTACTTTAGGCATAAGAAAATAGTCAAAGAAGATAGAAAATGGGAAAATTTAGTTCAAATTCAAATATCTTGGACACCACAGAAATCGAAATTACAGGGAAGTGGCAAACAGCAGAAAATTGCAGCTAAGAAATAGAAGACCATGAAATATTTCTCATTTCTCCTTGGGGCACCATACCAAGTATAGTATCCATTCATCCCTCAAAATACATTCTTAAAGAATATAAGAATTGGGGCTTCCCTGGTGGCGCAGTGGTTGAGAGTCCGCCTGCCGATACAGGGGACGCGGGTTCGTGCCCCGGTCCGGGAAGATCCCACATGCCGCGGAGCGGCTGGGCCCATGAGCCATGGCCGCTGAGCCTGCGAGTCCGGAGCCTGTGCTCCGCAACGGGAGAGGCCACAACAGTGAGAGGCCCGCGTACCGCAAAAAAAAAAAAAAGAATACAAGAATTTAAAAAACTAAGTCAAATATAAATTTTTTGGTTTTAAAATGCTTCCATCCTCTGAAACATTCCCAAATACATGGACATGCTGTACTTCCCTCACAGTGGCTCTCCAATATTCTTGATTCGGCTTTAAGTACCACAAAGTGAATCAAGACATTAGAACGCATATTCTGATGGGGTCTCTCTACTGTGCAGGAACTACAAACAGCTATTTAGGGCAACAGGTATTCAAAGAAACCACGTTATTGTTAAATACCTAGATTTCTCCCCAAGGCTAGCAGGCCTATTGCTGTCAGCTCTCATGTTCTGTGATAATGTAGCTTGAAAACTAGGAGAGAAATTTAAGCTAAGTGGTTGGCCTACAAACAAAATGACCTGCACCTTTAATCCAAGCAATAGAGTTTTATGAGAATGTCTGAGGAAAACAAGGAAGTTTGGATTATTGATATAAACTATACTACCTTTAGTTGGACTTTAAATTTAGAAATTACGAACAGAAGAGAGTAATTGGCCTGTTTGTGACAAAAGGAAATACAGTTTGCCAGGGCACAAGGAAAAGAAGATTACTAAATGCTTCCATTTAAAAAAAATATCAAAAAACAAAGAAAAACAAATATCGGGACAAATATTAACAAACACTGAGTTCGAAAATGAAGACTAAGTCTGTTAATGATTAGCCCATACTTTTTCAATTCAGTTATCAATAAATTCATTGTAATTAATGCGTGGAGTCTAGACAAGTATCTTATCTGATATTTAAAGTACTAAGGAAAATATTTTCAAAGAATATACTGACTTATTTGAGAACAGTCTATTGAGATCATCTAACATTCAACTAACGGAATAAACATGAATGACCAGATGCATGAGCAACTCATTTAACTTCTAGCCGTCTGTTCCCTGACCTACCTAAAATGAAGAAGGTAGAACAGATGATCCCCCAAATTAAAAAATTATATGAAACTCCCAGACTAGAAGTCTACACAGGGCTTATTCACTCGACAGATACTTCTTAGGTACCTATCATGTGACAGGCTCTGCGCTAGGCACTGGGTAATAAATGCACCACAGCTCCTTATCGAGGAGTTTACAATTTAACAGAGAGGACCACACTAATCAGTCATTACGTAAGTAATAATACAAACCTCTGAACCATTCAAACAAAGTAGCTACATAAATATTTGAAATTTTAATGTGTCGAATTAAAATATTTATACAAAGCTAAAAGGAACCATTCAGAGACCATAGCATACTTGCTCTCACCAGAGAAAAACAGAGTTCTAAAAAGAAAACGTTTTGACTTTTTTTTGGATCTGTTGGCAAATCATCTAAGAAATCATTTAGCAACAATAAAAATGGAAAAGGACATTAGTCAACCAGACATAAGATACCAAAATGGTTACTGTGCCCACATCAGTTCAGATTTTGGTTCTGCTTAAACCTAACTAAACCACTTTCAAAGAAATATCATCAGCCATGTATTAATATAAACCCACAGAATAATTACATGCAGAATAAGGATACCGTACAAATAATTTCAACAACAAAACTGAACTGACAAAATACTTAAAAACTCATTATTTAAAATATGCATACAGATTATAAAAGATAAAATCTAATAACTAACCGTTAATATAAGTGAAATATTAACATCATTTGTATGTCGTTTTCTGTAATGGAGAGACTCATTTCATAATTGCTGAACAATATGTATTTTATATCCTGCCTATCTATAGGCAAAAAACTTAATATATGTCATAAAACTAACTTAGCTTTTAAAAACCTCACATCTAAAGTGGAAATTTAGGCCCTCTTTAGCATGGAAAGGAATTCTTTCCCCCTTAATTGAGTAAGAAAATAGGAGGGAAGAAATATGATATTGTAATAGAAAAAAAGACCAAGTCACGATGAAGAGCAGCACTAGTTATTATCAATTATAAACTTTATAAGCAGTTTAATCAATATTTACCTACTTTATGAATTTTCTATAATAATCTCAATTTACGTATTTATTTTTAATGTGAGAGAATATCTAAAGCAAAATTTATAGAGACCTACTGACTACAGTTTAATGCTTTTAGTCATGTACTTAGGATAAAACAAAGATAAAAGCATCATATTATTGAAAAAATAAAATTCTAAGCATGCTATTAACATTTCATATTTCCACTCCATACAACACTGTTAAATCCACATCAAAGAAACAGGAATGGTGTTCATTGTAATAAAGAATATAATAGTAGGATGATAAAAACATGAATATTATAGCATCATCATATTAAAGATTTGACACAAATAGCCCAAGAGAAACGTACTGTAATTATATAGATCTGTTTTCCTAGAGAATTTAACTTTGTAAAATGAAACCAAGGTGTAGGTCTTCAGGCAGAGGTAGTATCAATATATAATGTTAGGAACACATCACAGAGCATTGTAACGGGCTTATAAAGACCACTGCAAATGGTTAACAACTCTGGCACTCATTGTATTTTGTGATGCAGGTACTGACTTCTAAAAGTATCCCCAAAGTTTGTTTTATTAATATTTGATAAGCTTAGGGGATTAGTCTGTTTGTGCACATTTAGACAAACATACTGATGTAACTTGCCAATCTACAAAACTATGAAATGGAATAGGTCCAAGTTAATGCTTTACATTAAATGTACCTGTCAATCTACAAAAAATACTAAATGGAACAGGCCCAGTTAAGTAAACACGCAGAGAGAGAACAAGAGAGAGAGAAAGGAAAAAAAGGAAGAAGGAAAGAGAGAGAGGCCATTTGAGTGCAAAAATATATGAGTTTATTAATCTTCTTCACAAATGAAATTTTTATTTTCACTTGCACTGAAAAACTAACCAACTCCAAAGTCATTTTTTAAGTAAAATTATATATATATATATATATATATATATATATATATATATATATATATATATATATATATATATATATTTTTTTTTTTTTTTTGCGGTACACGGGCCTCTCACTGTTGTGGCCTCTCCCGTTGCGGAGCACAGGCTCCGGACACACAGGCTCAGCGGTCATGGCTCACAGGCCCAGCCGCTCCGCGGCATGTAGGATCTTCCCGGACCAGGGCACGAACCCGCGTCCCCTGCATCGGCAGGCAGACTCTCAACCACTGTGCCACCAGGGGAGCCCCCGAAATTCATTTTTATGTTCCCCTTGTTCATTGCTTATAAGCTTTCGTTTAAATTTCTCTACATGTAGGACTGTCTGATACAAAGCATTTGTGTGCTGTAAAAGAATTTTTCACATGAGCAGTAACATACAGTCCTTTGACTTCCCTAGTAGTTTTTAATTTTAATGCTTTATAGCATAAACAGAAGTAAATAGGCTAGGAGACTGTGACATAAGGGTTTATGGAGACAAGAGTTTGGAGATGACAGTGAGGTATCAAGAAAAGAAGAATGGCACACAGGAGGAGCAGGAGTGTGCAAAGATAATAGGAAGACTTTGTGAAAGAGATATGGGCAATGTTCCCTTTCTCCCCTTAAAACAGGCTGACAGATATTTCCTTGGAAACCATTGTCAAATGGCCTTCATTTATAGTTCTTTAACTTTCAACTATAAAAATAAAGCAGACAACTTCCTAGATAGAGTACCTTGCTTTCCTTTCTATCATTACCAGAATAATTATTTCAAAGCATACGAGTAGAAAAACTTTGTACTCTTATCAATATTCCTAAGTCCAAAGGCATGTACAATGTAAGTATGGCAGGGAAGGAACAGGGAAATTAAGCTGAGAAAGTGACATAAAATTCTTCAAAGGAACAAAAGGAGACAGGGACTGGAAGAAAGGTCACAGGACATGAGCACTTCCAATCAGATTCATTCAAGTCTCTTACTCTCAATCCCATTTTGGCTGCTAATTAGGAGTTGGGCTCTGTATATTACCCAAAGAGGTCATTTAAAAAACTGACTACCATAATCATATATAAAAATTAACTCAAGATGGACCAAAACTCTAAACATTAGAGTTAAAACTATAACATTCTTATAAGAAAATGGGGAAATTTTCATAACACTGGATTTGGCAATGTTTTCTAGGATACAACACAAAAAGCATGAGCAACAAAGAAAAAAATAGATAAATTGGACTTTATCACAATTAAAAAGACACTATTAAGGGTGAAAGGACAATTCTGTGGGTTCACAGAATGGGAGAAAATATTTGCAAATGACATCTCTGATAAGGGATTAGTATACAGAATATATGAAGAACTCCTACAACTCTTTAACAACAACAAAAAACAAGCAATTCAAAAATGGGCAAAGGGCGTGAATAGACATTTCCCCAAAAAAGATATACAAATGATCATATAAAATTAAGTACATGAAAAGATGTTCAACATCACTAGTTACTAAGGAAATGCAAATCAAAACAACGAGATACCCAGTAGATTAGCTATAAATAAACACTTTTTTAAAAACAGAAAATGACAAGTGTTGGCAAGGATATGGAGAAATTGGAACCCTAATACAATGCTGGTAAGAATGTAAAATGGTGTAGCCTCTGTGAAAAACAGTTTGTTCCTCAAAAAGTTAAGCAAAGAGTTACCATATGTAAAATGATACAGAAGAGGTTCCAGTGAGAAAACTAAGCCACATCTGTCCCAATTCCCCACTTGTCTCTGTATTCCATAGGTACCACTTTTATATACAAGTCCCCTTTTTTAGATTTTAATTTCTGCTCTACATCCATTTTGTTGCCAGAAGGTCCAATCTAGTTCAATATTCGTTTAATAGTTACCATATGCCAGGCATGTACAGAACATTCTAGATGTGGTAAGGGATATTAATGGAATGAATATAAAAACTGAGGGGTTTTTTTTCATGTTTTAAAATTAAATGCACTTCCGTAATGTAAAGTAATGTGCTCCCAATATAAAAAGCTTAAAACAATAGAAAAAAATTTACCCACAGTCCTACATGGAAGTTATATTCTAGGAGGTCAAATCCCTTTGGCTCCAAAAAATAATTCAGAAAAATTCAATATCAGAAAAAGTGACTCAAATCAGGACTGGAAAATCAGGAACAGAATGTACAATAAGTTAAAATGGATACCAGAAGAATAAAAGAAGGGAACAATTAGAAGGGAGAAAACACATAAAGATAAGAAATGACAGAATGACCGAGGGGTGGTTTTCAATTTGGGAAAAGTAGAAAAGGAAAATAAACCAGAAAAGTAGCTGCAGCTGCAGCAGCCGGAACCCACGTGAAAAGTACCACAAAAGGAGTGGTCAGCTGGCTCAGGCACTAAGGTAAGGCAAGTAACAAGAGGTCAAGAAATAAGGGATGGAATTCGGCTAGATGGGGTCCCTGGTGACCCCGTTCTGGAGGCGTGGTGGAGGCGAAAGCCTTACTGGGTTGGGTTTACACAAAAAGAACAGGAGACAAACTGGATAACAAGTGTAAATAACTCTAATTGTTTTTGCTGGATGGAAGTGGAGCAAAGAAACAGCACAGTAGGGAAAGCAGGGGGAAGCTCAAATGAGATGAGAGGAATAACTGCAGGTCTATATGTGGATGGGAACGGTTTAGAACAGAGTGAGAAAATGAGAAAAAAGGGGAGAATTTCTGGGACCATATCTCTGATTTAGGCAAGAAGGTATGGCAGTTGGAAGATGGGTTTTAGATAGTAGCATGCTTGTTCACCCTAAGGCTAAAGATGAGAAGGCAGAAAACATGGCAGCAGATGTAGGTAAGAAGGTGATGTAGTGGAATTCTGTAGAAATTCTCTTATTTCAATTTTTCAATGAGGTCACCAGCTGAAAGTGAGGATGGGGGAAGAGTTCCTGGGGATTTGAGGAGATAAGAAACTGTATGAAAAAAATTGTTTCTGTAACTATGTATGGTGATGGATGTTAATTAGATTTATTGTGGTGATCCTTCTGCAATACATACAAATATCAAATCATTATGTTGCATACCTGAAACTAATATAATACTGCATGTTAATTATACCAATAAAAACTGTAATAATTAAAAATTACTCTCAAAAAAATGAAATAGTCTGAGAAAGTAGAAAGGGCATGGAAGGAGGACATATAGCGCCCACTTGAGGTTCACAGTCATGAATTTAAAATAAGACCACTCATTGTGGTGGTTTGTTTTCCTCCAGACAGGATCAGCTGCACAGGTGCAGGCAGGGAGTAGTAGGAGTGTTAGATTTCATCAGCCTTCTTGGGGTTTTGTCAAGCAGGTACTACAAAGCAACAACACAAGAGCAACAGAAGAACATGGGGGTTTAAAAAAAAAAAAGATTCTAACAAATGACTGAAGAATGCGAGCAACATAAGGAGAGGATGAGGGCAGGGGGGGAGACGGGGGCTGTACATGCTGGAGAGGCTCTCCCCTCACCTGGACAATGAATTCCTTGCTAGGGACTATTTCTTTGTACCTTTAGTGCCAAGCACAGTATCTGGCTTATAGCTGTTGAACTTATGTTTGCCAAATAAAGGAAGATATTTGATAAAAAGCAGCTGAATGTTCACAAAAAATGGGATGAAACCCATTTGTTTGTGAAAGCTTTTTACTAGTTCCCACTCCACCCACTCCCTCCAAGGAGGAGCCAATTTGCTTAGAAAAATAAGGTATTTTTAAAATGAAATTCATTTTCACTTCATATAATATACTTAAGTATAATTCATCTTACTTTCAGTTTTCTATAACTTGTAACATGGACTAGAACTAACTGTTGTTAGTTATTTAAGAGCTTTACAGTTGAAATTTTAGTGTCTCTTTTCTTTTTCTTTTACTTAAGGGTGTCATTTAATGCAGTTGGGAATCTTCAATATTAAAAAAAGTTCTCTAATCAAACTCCCAACTCCTTGATTATGGAAAGCCAAAGTAGAAATGAATGGAGAAAAATAAATCAGCATCGATACATAATAAAATATTGATGTATTTTAAATCCCATGCCAAGTAGCCTAGATAGTTCCAACACACTTGGTTGTTTTACTGAACAAGGATAGCTGTTACTGAACAAGGATAAATCCAACACACTCAAGTTTATGGCCAGTGAATTTCAAAGTAACTTCATTTTCAAACGTCAATCTCATGTTTTATGGCATGACCTAGAAGCTTGAGAGTGAAAAGGATCAATTAGCTAATGATACTAAAAACATTTATAAAATATTAACATCACTAAGAGAAATTAAAACAAATATAACAGAGAGCCTATGATTAAAAATTATTGAAGTATGACTATAATTTTTAAATGTATGGAGATATATTTTTTAAAAGACTAAAAGAGAACACACAACAGTATTAGTAGTGATCCTTTCTTTTATGTACTTTCTCATTTTTCTATATTGAATGCTACTTTTAGATGAGTTTTTAAAAATTCTGTAAAAAAGCATGTGGTGAACTAGTAAATGCTATAGCACTGGACAATCATTTTACATATGGCCACCATATCTGAAAAATTCTGTAACAATACTGTACCATTTATAAGTCATTATGTGGTTTAGGATCCAGAATTCTGGCTATTTCCCATAAATGTAATGTAAGTATGTAAAAATGTCTTTTTTTCCCATTGTAGTAAGTAAAAAAAAATTGGCCCAAATGCTATCTTGTGTAACAAAAAAATTAAGATTTTCAGTTGTGAAATAAGGGTATAAATGAAAATTAATGTAAAGGTTTAGACAGCACTTTAGAAAAAAAGGAAAAATGTAGAAATTACAAGAAAAACAGTATTTTTCTAAGAAAGATATTATTTTCTTTAAGAAAAACCTGCTTGATGGAAAATGTTTCAGATCAAACAAAACTCAAACATCTCCATACAAAATTTCCAATATGCTGTTGTAATAAACAACTGCCAATAAAGATAAAACTATTTTTATGAAACTTCATGCATATATCTTCATTTCTAATTGCACATCTCAAGTGTAAATTCAGAGATCAAGCTGAAGATCCCCAAAATAATAGGAAAACAGTTGTAGAGCTGATGAGGATTTGCTGAGGTCCTCACTAGATTAGCTTCAGACATGAAGGAGGAGCAAAAATCACAATTATTGCTTATTCATCAATAAGACAGACTCTTTGGTTATTAATCCAGAGAGAAATAGGAATACTGTTATGTTGACTACAAGAAAATTAACTGCTTCATCTACTGAAGGACAATTGTTTTCTCTATGATGCTGGAGTCTGTAGAGATCCACCCTACAGGTCTTCATCAAGACGGTAAGTTTTCTTCTTTTGAACGTTCATACCATACAAACGTGTGAGTCGTCAGAAGTAGATGGCATCCTTCTCGTTAACACAAGCATGTCTTGTTGAACTAGGTCTTGTTTTTCTTTTCTATATTATTAAAAACTTGAATGCCTCAATTTAAAATCCTTCCTTACCCTACCCAACCCCGTATCAATTTCAAAGCTCAAGTAACTGAACATTCTTTTTACCCTCTAAAATCCAAGTGCTCCTAGGACAGGATTATGCTTTCCTTTAGTAAATCTTTTCTTAACAAAACAAAGTTGCATCTTAATTGCAGAATAATTTTATGAATGTCTCAATTCTTATATCTACTAAGCCCCTTCTGTTTAATGAGATAATTAACAGAAAATAATCAAGCCCTCATAACAGTGAAATTTGAGAAGGCCTAAATTCTAACCATTTGTCACAGAATTTAAAGCATTTTATAAAGGCCACGAAGAAAACTGCCTCATTACATAAACTAGCAAAATAACCAGAAGAAAAGAACTGAAAAAAGAGGTAAAAGATGATGCAGCTCAGATTATCTATCTTGTGGGCATTACTCAGTAATTATTAATTTTTGCTGATTCAATTTTTCCTTCCTAACTTTAAACTAACATGTTCAACATTTACATTTACATCCTACGCCAAAGTGGAACTCCCTCTACATTTATATTTAATAAGATCATTTAGTAAAATCAAAATGATTAAACATCAAAAACAGGAAAATATTCTGATAACAGCTCTATCTGAGATCTCAAGTGTCTTCCTTTGAACATGATCATTAATAGTCAGCCCTTCAGGTGAGGAAAATCATGCACCACAGGGGCAGCGCAAGAACCAACAGCCAAAAGGATAAATTACACACGATGTTGAAAGAGGTATCTGGAAAGCTTATATTTCAGCAGGACAATACTGATGATAGGCATTCTTAAAATCCAAAACTTTGTTAACCTTCTTCGTAGAAATAATAAAGAAAAAGTCCCAAACAAAACTGCTAAACATTTCCTTATGACTTAAGCTTCAGAATGGATCAGAATTGCACTTCTCTCAAATTAAGAAAGGTAATCAGAAGATCATGCTTCTAGATAGAGCTTCCTATTGCTGCAGAAGGACAACACAAATTGTACTTTTAAGAAAGAGAGAGTGTACTTTTTTTAAGAAACAGAATTTGCAATGATGTTTTCTTAAAAACTTCCCAAACCACAGAATACAATTTAAATATAAAGTATGAGAACTGTATTCCTCCTTGAAGAAGACACTAGGTACACCGTGAAACTACCACTGAAAACTTCGATGGTTACCTTTTCAAGGGCTACAACTCTATCACAGGCTACTTCAAATATATCAAACATTCCAAAATAAACAAGGTTTTTCTTAAAAGATATCAAAATGCTCAGATCCCAAAACTGGCTTGCCAACTTTGGATAAAATTCAAACAAAATTTCTTTGGATAAACCAAAGCAAACTTGTACAAGAAGAAAATTCAGTCTCGCCTTTCAGTTCCCTAGGTGAGTAGCAGTCGGATCGTGCACTCTATTTCAGTCAAGCAGACTTGCTCATAACACTTCAACGATACTGTTTCAAACATAAAAATTAATTTCGGAGGCTTGTGAACAAGGCTGTAACGCAAGAGCTGTTAATGAGGAGATAAGGCTTTCTTGAAATAGCTAAAGCTTCCTAAGAAATCACAACTTTAAAATCCCTGCCTACTAAAGGAAAGAAACAAGATTACAAAGAAGAGGTTACTGCAGCAAGTTGGCTGAAAATGCAAGAGAGCAAGAAGCCTGATAACTGGCTCGTAGACGTCAAGAAGCTCAAAGCCCTTTTACCTTTTAAAGAAATTTTTCTATCATTTCACTAATAATGTTGCCTCTATTAATCTACATGCATAACATAAAAATCAGCTACATAGACTTCAGTTTTCCAGACACTAAGGATACCTTTGAACTACTGAAACCAACAAGTAGGAAGTCACTGAGCGAGGCACTTACTTGCCAAAACTACATGTTTTTTGTGTGGTATACTGTGCCCTCAATTAGAATACTAATAAATCTGTAATTCGTTAAATATTAAAATAGGAAATTATTTTACAAGTGTTTTTAGGTAGTAATCACTAGCTAAAACTCAAGTTACCTCACATTCCATCCGCAGTAATGCACCAAGTAAAGGACCTCTCCACCTTCGACATCAGAATCTTTAATACTAGCTTCATACATTTTTTGATTTTTCCCTCGTCCATACCGCACTTGGACTTTCATGCCTGGTGGATAGCACTCAAACTCCTCTTCCGCACTGTTGTCGTCCTCCTCTTCCTCCTCTTCCTCCTCCTCCTCCTCCTCTTCTGCTTCTTCATCATCTTCATCTTCCTCTTTATTCGTTTCATCTCTTGAAAGGTTTAAAAAATTGCAGTTAATAAAAGACACTTCATAAGCTTTTCAGTTCCAAACCACATAAAATGATAAAAATCGTGGCTGTGATTGTTCCGGGAACAGCAGGTTCCAAGTGTATGATATTCTCTGAGTTTCAATTTAATATGAAAAACTAAAACTGTGCAGGATGACCATGGATGGTTACAGAAAGATACATTCAGAGAAAATGAAAACGGAAAAGTAGTGCATTAAAAGAAAATGTCCAACAGCCAGAAGAATAGAAGTTGTGTTGAATAGCAAGAAACTAGTAAGGTCGAATGTAACATTTTTCTCATGTTTTATTGTAAAAGTGTTTTACATCTCAGTTGACAAAAACAAAAATCATCACACCTTATAGCCATTTTCTGACTAAAAATTATTTTTCATTCAAATATTTCCAACCTCAGGATGTTTAAACAAAACTTTTTACTAGCCAAATGGCTAGTCTTAATAACTTTAAAATAATTGCAACTAAATTTTCAAAAGTTATACTAAATGAAATATTACTTTACCTTTCACAGGAATATCCTACTAACTTCATGTTACTATCCCATCAGGTTTTTTCTTTCTATTCCTCTAAACTTCAACACAATTTCTGCTCTCTTTAACACATATTTACTGCAAGTCCTCTTCTACCAATTCTCTCAACTTTAAAGTTCTGAAGAAATAGGTATATGAGAGGCCAATTCCAAATAATATGAAACTAAAAGTCATTTGCATTCTAGAAGCAGCAATGCAAACCATTCTGGTCTTTTCAATACCATGCACCTTCTAAAGCTGAGCATTCATATTCATTTTATATTAGCCACAAATCTGTATTCAACAAATTGGAGAAAACCTTAAATGATAAATCCTTCCAGGCACTAGATTTACCAAAAAAAAAATAAATTTCAATAGGAAACTCTGGACTATATTTAGTTTTAATTTGCTCTGCAATATGTCTAAACTTATTACAACAGTTTTCTCTCAAAAAGAATCCATCACTTTACAGCTGACAAATGAATAAATGTCATAAAACAGAACCACAAGACAACTTAAGTAATTAAGCTTTAAAAGTTAATGGCTATTAATATTTATATAAAATGTCTTCCTCCACTGATAACTTTAGTTTTATATTCTTATATGCTAAAGTACCAAACGAGCCAATTTTCTCTGAAATACATCACAAAGTCTACAAAGATCCTTAAGAATTAATCCTAGTTTAAAGACTCATTTACAGTCAAATAAATAGGTACTTAAAAAATTAAATGAATCTAGCTGTAATCTGAGATAAAAAATATGAACTCTGTTACTGAAAATATATTAACATTTCTATAATGAAGAAAAACTTATTAGTAAGGCTAAAATATCTGAGAAATTATCAGAAAGGGTGTTACGGATGATAAACTATTATTAACAACTTTAAGTAAATGATTTATATATACTATATATGTAGTATACACATATAAAATTAAAACAGTTAAGACTTTTTTTTGAAAGAACACTACTTGTTTAAATCATAAAAGTATACCCCTGCACATCAGGGAGAAAAGGAAGTGTATTCTGGTGGCTACAACAGATTGATTATGTACCAGAGATTTATCATGCACCTCAGAATCATCATAAAAGAGATAAAAAATATATGAGAGATAAAAAGTCTAAAATTTTTAAAACGAAAACTAACTCTAAACTGTATCTTACATTATATAATGCACTGAGCACAACTGGTAAATGCCAATGATAGCAAGCACAACCTGACTTAAAGTGGTAGCCAGGACAATCCTTTATTTAATCTGGAATAAAAACCTAATATTCCGTATTAATTTTTAAAAGCAGTCAAAAATTAAAAATTCTCATTTAATGTCAACCTCAGATGCAAAGCAAACAGGAATCACTCAACTAATACACTGAATTATAGAGAAGCAAACAACACAATTACTGGTTATCAGCCAAAGCAAATACTCTCCTCCTCCTCCTCTTAGTGGCAAAATCAGAGGTAAATGCACTAAACTAAACAGAACACAGAATGCCAAGAAAGAGAGCCTTTCAAAGTATAAAATACAGCCAGTACACAGGTTAAAAAAATTAAGTTGATGTATATATTACACACACATACATACACACAAACACACGCATGCACGCCCCATTAGTTAGCTTTTAGAGAACTACAGTTTGGGAAACCAAATGTATCGACCAGGAACTTTTCATCCGAACTCACAAAGAAATATCAAATTTCCCAAGTTTGATGTCATATTCCTTATTTACAATGGAACGAATTAAAAACAAAAAAACTACTTTGGTTTATTAGTACCTATTATGGGCCAGGCGCTGAACCAGACATTTTACATAAATGAAATGATTTACTCCCCCACACCTGGACTACGAGGGAAGGACACTGAAAGTTCTCGGTAGCAGCTAATTACTTAGAGAAAGTTTATATACTAGAAAGATACTTATACATTAATTCTTTATAATTATAAAAGTTTCTATTGCACTTATCTAATAAAATTCAGAGATCAGTTTTGGACATTTCTAACCGGTAAAGCTTCTAAAGAACCCGTAACGCTTCTAAAGCAGTCACAACAGGAAAATTTCAGTTTGTTGTATGATACATTTATAAATATCTGTGGTAAATAAAAAGGCCATATAGTTGAAAGATTTTTAAAAATCTGCAAAATATAGTTTATACCATAAAAGAAGCTGAAGTACCACCTTGAAAATTTAAGATAACTATTAGTAACAAAGAGAAAATACAGGCTAATCACAGGGCTTTCCACACAGTAGACGCTCTGGAAATGTCTACGTATTTAAAAATTCAGCAAAAAGCTGAATCCTTACGAAATTTCTTAATAGTTAAAACAGTCTCCAAGTAGCAGCAAGAGTACTTCAAATATACATTTAACACACACGGAAATATAGCCACGTAAAATGAACAAACACTTATACTATATTCATCTAAACCCAGTTTTGTTTCGTTTTTTCATGTATATTTGCATGTTGTGGCCAAAATTTCAGAACACTAAAATGAGCAGAGATTTTAGGCAAAGAGCTGAATACTTACTAAGTTTCTTAATAGTTGAAATAATTTCCAATATCAGTAAGGAGTACTTGAAATACACATTTGTACACACAGATATACATATTACAAAGTATAATAAACACCTTTTACTATATTCATCTAAGCATGGTTTTTCCTCTTCCCTGCTCGTCTGCATGCTGTGGCCAAATTTCAGAAAAATACGAAAATGATCAAAAAAATATTTGGTTGTACTTATTTAAAAGAACCACTAACAATGGGAATATTTAGGTTTTATAAACCTCAGACACAAAATCAGATGCCAAAGATCACCTATAAAATCCAGGGGTCCACTGTCAGTACAGAGATTACATTGCTAAATAATTCATTATCCCAAACTGACCAAAACAAGTAAATGCTACTATCACATAAAACACAACATAACAATTCTGGCTTTTTAAAAACTAATTACTAGCACTTTTCCATTCTTATTTTTTGCTTAAAAAATGGTTACAATTCTCAAAATCTAGAGCCAACATACCATCTACAAAACACTGGAGAAGGCCATCTTCCCAAATTTATATTATCTGGTTATCCGGCAGAGGTTAAGGCAGTAAGAAGTGCTTTTCTCTAGCTCAAAATTTCATAAATTTCCATGATGAGAGCAAGAATAATGGATCAAAAATATGATCTTTTGCTACAAATTTGCATTAGTAGGGTCTCTGAAGGAGGCAAATACTATTTACATAATAAATGCAAATTTAAATCACTCATTTATTTTGTCAAATTTAGATTCATACATACACACACACATACAAAGAGCAAATTATAAGAATTCATTCAGCCAAAATGCATCTTAACCAAAAACAAATTTCTTACCCAGATTTTGCTTTTTCTTCTTCAGCTTCTACCTTTATGCTGAGGGATTCATCTACCCCAGTTGTCTCATCGTCTTTATCTTCCAGATTTTCATTTTCTTCTGTTTTTTTCACATTAACCTCTTTTTCCTGATCAGACTGTGTAGGTATAGATTCTGATAAATTCTTTTTACTTCCCTAGAAAAAGATCAGAGGAACTATACCAACAAAAGTAAAAATTGTCAACCTCATTCCATTATCTAATTGTTAGCAAAAGGAGGTACCAACGAATACTAACATTGAGAAAGTTATTTTAAGAAACTCCTAAAACACTAGGCAAAACTAGCTAACAGCTATTTTAAACACAAAAATAGCACTTAATGAGGGAAGTGCATGAACAATAAAGTATAAAATTATATAATAAATTAACTATGTAATCTTTACAGAGGATGTAGAAAATGCACCAAAGAAGGCAAAGGACTATCAACAGTATCCTATTTACCAGAGAGGGCTGAATATTTTCCTTTCTTTCAGTACCCTCTTCAGTAGGCTTTTCTTCTTTCGGTATTATATTCTCCTCCTCTTCAATCTTTATTTCTTTGATTTCTGGTTCATTTTCTTCCTTAACTTTTATTTCTTTTACATTTTCACACTCCTTACAAGGCTTGTTAACAACTTTCTCTGGCAATGCCATCTGAAATTCAATATTGGCCGACCTACAGTACTCCTCAAAACCATATAAGTATCTGGAAATATGAAAAGATGTTACATTTGGGAAAACATTTTGAAATGTTATTGTAGAGTTGTAGTTCTTAAAACGTGTTCATTTCTCCTGTTTAAGTGCTCAGATATTGAGCTATGTTAATATTCAAATTTATTCTAGTTTAGTTCTTCCCAATCTTTTTTACTCAAACAGAAACATTTTTCAAAGAAAAATAAATTCATTAAAAAAAGATGCTAAAAGTGAAAAGACAGTCATCCTCTTAAATGTAGTAATTGTAACAACAGTAGCTATTAGAAGAATTAGTAATAGCATCTATTTGTTGAGCACTTCTTATATGCCAGGCACTGGACCTCTGAGTGCATGTAAAATTTCATTAACTCATCAGAGTAATCCTATGAGGCGAACAGTATCATCTCATTTAAAAAAAAGAGGAAATCGAGGCTTGAGAGAACAAATAAATGGTCCAAGGGCACAAAAAGCAAATAACCGGCAGAACCAGGACTCGAACCTGGGTTTATTTGACTTTAAAACTTTGGCATTAAAAAAAAAAACAAAAAACTTTGGCATTTTAACTTCTACACATACTTTCCAAATTTACTTGGCCACAAAAACTTTCTTCACAGACACTCTCACAGATCTAGTATTCATGGAATACACTCTAGAAAACGCTATTATAGAGTGATTACTCTAGTAAAACTTTCTTGATTTCTTCTTAGAAGAAATTACTAGCCTCAGTTATATGGTAAATTCCATCCTGCTTTCTAGGTAAAATATTGAATATAGCTATATCAAGTACACCTACTTACTTTTTATAAGCACATTTAACATTGTATCCTGCCGCTGAATTTAAGACAGGGATTCCAAGATCTTGGTAGACTTGTTTCCAAACAGCTCCACTTTCAATCTAACAGACAAAGTGAAATGAAAACTCCCAAATTAAAAGGTGGGAATGCGATAAAAGTTTGATAAATAATATATGTGTGTGTGTGTGTGTGTGTGTGTGTGTGTGTGTGTGTGTGTGTGTATACACGAATATTCCTATATTTCTTGGTTCCAGTCTCAAGGAATGAAAAATATCAATCTTGATAAATTCTAAATCAAAAATCTGGTTTACAACAACGTTTTCAAGTTAAGTTTTGGTATTCTGACAAATCTCAGAATTACAAATGTTGAAATACTAGGCCATCTGACTTTTTTTTTTTTTTGGCCACGTAGCACAGCATGCAGGATCCCACTTCCCCAACCAGGGATCGAACCCGCGCCCCCTGCAATGGAAGCACGGAGTCTTAACCACTGGACTGCCAAGCAGTCCCCATTTGACTTTTAAAGAAACCCTGCTATATATAATAAATAAGAAAACATCCACATTCCTAAATCAAAATCTTAATGAAAAGACAGAGATAAAAAGTTTTAATGATGTATGATTTCCCATAAAATATATAAGCTAATAAATCAAAGCAATTTTATGAATCTTAGTAATGCAGAATACTTTTTTTTCCTCCAGAAGAGTTGTAACTGGATGGGCACCATACATCACGGCAACCTTAAGATAATTTCTTCAGTTCAACGAAGATCTTCTGCATATATATGCAAATAATATGTTTTCTACATATATAAGGCACAGTGATAGAGATTAAGGATATAAAGAATATTAAGACAGATCCCTGCTCTCAATGACCTTATAGTCTAATGGAAAAGAGACAGAGAAAGAAAGAATTTCCACTAATATGGCTGTTTTATAACTCAGGTAGTTTATGAAAGTTTGACAAATTTAACAGTAAATCAGAAAGCTCATTTTTGAAAATTTTTAATTAAATTTAAACTTGGACTGAGGAAGCTAGCTGTTTCTAACTTGTACCCTCCATTTTCTTTTCCTTTTATTCTTAGGTTTTTATTAATAAACAATTTTAGATAATTTTTAGATGAGAAAACATGTATGAAAAACATGTTTCACTTTTGATCGTAATACTTACATTATCAAATCCTCCAAGTTTGTGTACAAGTCTGAATAACTTAAAGAGATTCAAATTTCGATATCCAAGTACAGGTCGCTTGTTAATGGGTGTGCCTATTAAAGGAAACACGAAATCTATTAGAACCATGCTATATTTTTAACTTAAACTCTGAAAAGATTCAAACATTATCCCAAATATACATAGTGCAAAGTGTGTATATATGAGAAAAAAAATCCCTTGTTAATCAAAAACATGATACCTACTACTTAAACCCATTTCATTAAAAATTTTTTTCCTTATCATATGTTTGAAACCTTATTTATATGATTTCATTCAACTTTCATTCCCCTGATGAGCAAAAGAATAAATACTAAATGAAGCAAAATAAAATACCAACAAAAATTTTTAAAAATCAGGGTAACAAGGTTTGGTAGAACTGAAAAAACTGTTGAGATAATTGATGGGCAACTGCGTCACAATGAGAGTTATCTTTATGATACTTCCTTTGTATTTTACTAATTTTCTACTATTCTAAAGAATAATTCTAGAATAAAGCTATAGTGTTGTTTATTCTAACATGTGAAAATGCAGAAGGACACTAAAACTATCAAACTGTTAGGATGTGGTAGAGAAAACAATAGGATAGAGATACACAACTTACTGCCCTTTCCAAAAAACATATGACTGGCATAATCACATTTTTCACTCTTTTCTAGTATTAGATTTTATTCATTTTCTTCACTTTTTTATTTACCTTACACATAAAAGCTTAAGAAATAGCCTGCCTTCATAGGCCAAGCCTCCATTCATACAAATAAATAATATAGGAATCAAGGACATTTTATATTGAAGAATAAAAAGATACCCACATTGTAATAGCCACTATGATTTATGAGAGCAAAAAGAAGACCAAGTCAGCTTCTACTCATCAACAATACAAAACTGGATTAAAAAAACATTAATTCACAGAGCACAGTAGCACTTTCAAGTATTATTCATTCATTTTGTCCTTCTCCTCAAGCTAGAAAGCTTTCTGCTTCTCACCACTCCTTTTCTAGCATCTTCCCAAGAAAGGAGAAACTATACTCTGAACAGCAGATAAGCAAGAGAGTAACAGGGCCATCCATAGTTATTGGTGGACTAGGTCATCATTGCAAATTAAAAGTTATTGTTAGGTACCCATTCCTCTTTCCCCCAATGCTCATATTTCTTAAACCACAAAAGCAGATTTGATAAGTTAAGCCCAGGCTCACCTTGATACTTGGTCACCTGTCTCTATGGATGGTTTAATTCTGTTCTTAGTTCTATGTGGCTGGGTTATAAGAAGACTTATAAGGCCCATCTTAGAATGTATGCTCGCTCGCTCTCTCTCTCTCACTCACTCACATACACAAACACATACACATGCAGGAAATAGCAAACAGTGATTTTAGAGAAGAGGCTTTTCTACAGGCATGTATGTAGGCTCAAATAAAATGGTACTCTGATACCCATTCTGCTACTGTTTCCTAGTGTAAGAGTTCTTTGGCGGGGGGGTGGTCCCATAAATGGGTAGGGGGACAGAATACAGTAATTTATGGGTCCGTGGCCATAATATCCATCAAAATACTGTCAAATTCCACATTCCACTTCTTATGTGACAGACACCGTGCTAGGATGCTGGTGATTGGAAATCAAACAGATAGCCATGATTACCAGTGACATGCAGCTTAATAAACAGAATTCTTATTTTAAGATATTAATTATCTGATACCTACATTAATGATGAATAAAAGAAAAAACACTCACCTCTATCTTCCATAAATTTGTACAACTGTTGAAGAAAGTTCTCCCTTTCCTCTGGAAATGGTTCTATTTCTTCCTAATTTTAGTCACAGAAGAATAGAATATTATTTTCCTCAGTTAAGCATTTTACTAACACAAGTAGATTTCCTACCAACAGCAAAGACTAATACTGGAATATTTCAAAGGCTTTTTACCAAATTAAAATTATTTCTTAACACTAAGCTATTCAAAACCAGAAAGCCTAGACATTTCATGCTTTACAGAGAAATATGTCCTAAAAGATTATCTCAATAGTGACAGTTCCAAATGTAAATGCTCATATAAGAAATGAGACCAGCAAAATGATTCATGAACTTTTTACCAGATCAGAGATCTAGTCCTTCATAGGACTAGGTCATAGGCTCAAGAAGACCTACTCTCACTTATATTAAACTGGGTCAGGGTTTACCATCAAAACTAACTCTATTATTGCTCCTCAAAGAACTGAACAAGTGTGGGTCCCATTAACTGCGACTATAATTATCCTTCATTATATATGGCCCCACTGTATAGTGCTTCGAGCTTATAAAATCAGTAAAGTGGGGAACAAACTTGATCTACAATACCTGAAGATTCAGACTTAGGGAAATCTTCAAGTAATAAAATAGTTCCCCGATTTATCAATTACAAGGGAGGGACTAGCTTCTTGCTGCTGTGGCAGTAGGGAGCTGGTCCTGAAGCAACCTGCAAGGAGCAGGGTAGTAGGTGAGATGGAGGAACTCATCAATTCAGTGACTATCAAGCCATTCAACAATATTTAATGAGCACCGGTAAGTGTAGGCACTATGCAAGGTGCTGAGTCAAATAAAAGAGAAAAAAGCGATGGCACCTGCCATTACAGAACATGATCAGGAGTAACTGCAGAGGAAGTGATTCAAAATATACACCTAGGCTTTACAGTTACTCTGGCTGAAACAAATGTACTACTAATAGTAAAAGTCAGGAGCATATTTTTCAACTGGTAGTCTAAATAAATCATTTGAATTTTAAAAATCATGAGGCTAACGCCACTGTTTGAGTGAGATTTGCCTCTTTATTTTATAAGCTAGCAGAAAAAAGGAAGGAAGTTAAAACAACAAAAACTCATGTTGATAAATTATTGTGCTTGCTAATTGGGAAGAAAAGAATCAATGACAATTATTAGTTTGCTCAGGATGAATCTGTATTTCTCAACTTAAACATGGTCCACATACACTGGATTGTGGTAAGGTAGTCACATATAAGTCTAAGGAAATCTGTTTTCTAGATATTATCTTAAATGCCCCCAAGGTACAATATTTGACTTAAACTGTCAAATGTATTCCTGTTGCAACAAAATTTAAGTGAAGTTTGTATTTAACTTAAAAAAAAAGTTTAAACTGGAAACCAGATCTGCTTTTATAAAAACATTTGTAAAACATAAATCTAAGTGACAGAAGTTTTGGTAACTAATACTTACTGATCATCTGTTACACGTTACACACTATGACAGACAGACTACAAGTAAGACAGAGTCCCTACCACTGAGGAGCTTACAGATTAGTAGGAGAGAAAACAAATAGAAAAATAAATATATGTACATATGTATGTACATGTATATATGTAGGCAAAAATTTCTACAAGGAATAGTAGTAGTTTAGATTAGCAAATCGAGTGATTAACTTTTCCTAAGGTGAGGAAGGTGATAGTTCTCAGAGGGTTTCCCTTTACAGAGGGGACATGTCAGTAGGATTTAAAAAACCGAACAGGACTGTGTCAGGCTGACGGGGGGAGGGCACTGTAGGCAGAGGTATTGGTTTGTGCAGAGGTGAGTAGAAACGAGGTATGTAATTTGATGTTGCTGCAACATAATGTTCATAAGTAGAAGGGTAGGGAGTTAGTTCCCTGGCGGTCCAGTGGTTAGGACTCAGCACATTCACTTCTGTGGCCTGGGTTCAATCCCTGATCAGGGAACTAAGATCCCGCAAGATGCACCATGCAGCAACACCCCCTCCCCGCCCCCCAAAAAGTAGGAGGGTATACCAAGAGAAGTGATATAAAAAAAGGCAGGGGTGGGACTACAAAGGGAGGTTCTAAAAGTGAAGCTTGACTTTCAGAGTGATAAGAAGCAACTGCAGAGGTTTTAAGCAAGGAACTGATGGCTCCGAGCATTTTAAATAGAAGGCAGTGGGGAAGGAGACTGAAGCCTGCAAAACTTTTACACTACACACTGTCATAGATCACTATATTATAAAACATAAACTCTAAGACAATCCTATTTCATTACTAGTTGCTTACTACAGTTAAATGGCAAAATTTTATAACTTACCTAAAATATTACATATTAACTTATCTTTGTTTCCTAAAAACATTAAATACAATTCACTTCATGGTCACGTATTGCAGCTTCACTATCTGCACCATTACCCCAATAACTTTGATAAAGTTGTCCAAGAAACCATTAAAAAGCACAGTGGTGCAATGTCACTAGTAATATTATGAGCATCTTTTCCCGGTACTTGTCATTGCTAGACCTAAAGTAACAGCTACAATAAAATATAAATTTAGCTCCTTGATCCATATAAATTGACAGATGTCTTATTTATGATCTAATTAGAACTATCTACCCAATTGTATTAGATAAAGTCATATAAGATTCTCTGAATTAAAGAGATATTAATCTTTACTTTTTTTGCTATTTATTCCTTTAATACTAGATGGAAGACATATTTTATATTTTACTAGGTATTTTAATAAAATATGCAGATGTAAACATACTATGAGGTGACAGCTGTCTACATGATGGTAAAACGCATATGAAAGTAGAGTTTTCCTATATTAGGTAGGGATTTCCTTAACCATCTGATAAACAAAAAGCACAGCAAGATTAAGAAACTTTTTCCCTTTTTATTTTTTTAATTGAAGTATAGATGACATACAATATTATATTAATTTCAGGTGTACAACATATTGATTTGACACATACATTATGGACTGAAGATTAAGAAATATTTTTGAGGTTACTGAGATAACTATACCTAATATTTTTAATTTCACAAGACCATATTTCTGTTTTAAGGTAAGCAAGCAAACTACTTGATTATGATGAATATCACAAGTACAACTGTATTATGAAATACTTCTAATGTTAAAAATATTTAAGTGATTAATGACTTTAGCCAAATCCCAACTCACCAAGGAAACATGTGTCCTTCATTTGAAAAGGCATCAACTATGTTTACTCACCTCCTCTTCACTGCTGTTGTCCTCCTTTGCTTTTTCATCATCTTCCTCCTCCTCTTCTTCCTCTGCTTCACTGCTAGAACTATCTTCTTTCAACTCAGTCTTCCAGTTAGCAGGAATAGTTCTACTTTTGTGAAACTCAAGTGCCTGATCAAAGGCTGGAAAGAGACCATAAACTATATCAACTGGAGAAATTAAGAAAACTGATTTGTCTAAAAATACTAATAGGATAAAGAAATAAAAAACTATTGTGCTGCCACCACTGACATTTATGAAGTGTTTGCTATGAGCCAGGCGCTATGCTAACTGCTTTTCCATGCAGCAACTCATTTAATCTTAACAGTCTTAGGCATTAGGCACCCATTTTATAGATGGCAAAACTGCTACCATTTTTTTTTTTTTTTTTTGCGGTACGCAGGCCTCTCACTGCTGTGGCCTCTCCCATTGCGGACACAGGCTCCGGACACGCAGGCTCAGCGGCCATGGCTCACGGGCCCAGCCGCTCTGCGGCATGTGGGATCTTCCCGGACCGGGGCACGAACCCGTGTCCCCTGCCTCGGCAGGCAGACTCTCAACCACTGCGCCACCAGGGAAGCCCAAAACTGCTGCCATTTGAAGGTGACTTAGGTTCAAACAAAGACAAAAGGGGCAGTTTTCTTCTTTTAAATGAAAATTAAGAGTGTCTAATAAAAAATACTTTAAGATAGGTAAATCTTTAATCGTTTTATCAAAAAAAAGATTATTAAACAGTATTATATACCAGGCACAGAGTCATTGTAATAACACACAATACCTGAAAATATACTATAAATATGTCCTCTACATTTTTCATTAAGCCTGAATTAAAATTATATTAACAATTACCTTAAACTAAAATTAGCTAGACAGTTATTCTCACTTTATAATACATGGAAATAAATTCTAAACCATAAATTCTTGATGATTTTTAACCAGTCTACATAGCATATCATTCGACTCAGTGAACATGGGCAAAGAAAAAATAAACAGCTATTTACAATGCTAAAAATCAAGTAAGAGATGCAATTATCACGTATTCCTTAATAAAATATAACTACGGTTATAAGAAATGCCAAATCAAAATTACTTTGATCCCTGTTTCTACCATCCGCAGGAACTAATATTTTATTTACTAGGCAAAAGCCAGACTACAGTAACAGGTGATGATATTGTTCTTTCCCATTTTTAGACTATTGTCCCAATTATAAGCTAAAATAAAGAAAAAGAATACCTATGATAACAAAAGCACGTGGGTTTACAAAAGTATAAGTAGCATAGAACCAAATGTAACTTTAAAGACTTAAAAAAAATTTTAAGACCAAAAGAATATTTAATCCTCAGAAATACTTTTTACTTTTTTTTTTTTTTGCCCATGCCACATAACTTGCAGGATCTTAGTTCCCCGACCAGGGATCAAACCCAGGCCCCAGCAATGAAAGCTCCAGAGTCCTAACCACTGGACCGCCAGGGAACCGCCAGGGAATTCCCCATTAGTTTTTAAATTAACTATAATTTGTTCCAAGATTATCCTTACCTTGTTTTAATACAGCATCAGGCTTTGGTGCAGTGTCACTAGTAATTTCATGGACATCCTTTCTTGGTACTGAAGTACTATATTATTTTTTTAATTTTAAAGGAAAAAACCCACAAAAATACAACAGAGATTAATTAAGAGTCCAATTACCTACCACAGAAAGATACTGAAGACATGGGAATACTGACATTTACAATGAAAATGATTGCATACACGGTTGCAAGTCCCAAATAAAATGCTAGGCAGGATGTTAAAATATGTAATCACCTACAGAAGGACCCCACCTTAAGAGATGTTTTATAAACAACAAGGTATTCTCAAATATCAGAGGACTTAGCTAAATGCAATACTAAGAACACTGAAACACTGAAAATAATAAATTAAAATGTCTGGATAGCAGAATGCATCAATCCAATAAAAAATAAGTTGAATAGCAAGAATTGGCCATCATCTTAGGATAAGCACAAGAAATTACTAAATTTAAGACTGGAAGAACATGTACTATTTTATAATGTAAAATGTTCTTTTAACAAATTTTTTTTAAACTGAATTCTAGGTTCACAAGCAAACTTCTAACATATAATTTAAGGTTTTTCATGGAACTTAGCAACCGTAAGGAGGGGCTGGATGCAAGCAACTGGGAGAGGTTCATTCTATCATATACATCACATATTTCCTATTTTACACGAATAAATCATCATTCATCTTTTCTGCACTTGGTTTGTCTCAACCAACCCACAAAAGCCTAAAAACTATTCCAAATACATTTTTCAGCCTGCTTTTTTGAACTTTTTATTTAAAAATTTCAAATATATACAAAAGTAGACAGAACAGTACAATGAACTCCCACATATCCGTTACCCAACTACAATAATCATTAACTCAGAGTCACTGTTTCATTTATACCCCTACCTACCTCCTCCCACCCCAACTGGATTATTCTGAAGCAAATCCCAGACATTATATAGCTTAATTTATAATATTTCATTACGGAGCTTTAAAAGAAAATTCTGTTAAAAATATAACCATATCATTATCACACATTTAAAAATTCACAGTGATTTCTTAGTATCATCAAACCAGTATTCAATTTCAGTGTTCAAATTTCTCTGATTATCTCCATTTTGTGAAACTGAGTTTCATATAGACTGTTTTTAAAAATCACATTTCAGAACTTGAAAACCCAAACACCAATCTTAAAGCATGATGATCCTCTTAAAGTATAGTCACCCAATAAGGCAAAATATAAAATACATGCATTTTCTAGTCACACAATTCTTCAAGAAAGAAAAAACACATAGTTTTTCAGTTCCAGAAAAGTTCTACATGAAAGGTCACTTTCTTAATACTTAACATACATTTATAGTAATTCATTTTAATCCTCAGCCTACTGCAGAAGTCGAATGTTACACAACAGGGTAACACTAACCCATTTAGACATAATTAAAAATGACAGAAAATCCTAATTAGACATTCAAAAACAATAAATATATCAATATCAATCAAGTATTAGATGTGGTAGATATATCGAATTTTCCTCAATAAATCATCAGCTATTACACAGGGAAATACTGACAAATTAGACAGCACTTAGAGTCTGGTTTAGAAAAGACCAAATGAACAAGAAAAGACATACCATAAGACTACTATACTTAATGATAATATGAAAAATGACCATACTCTGAAACATCGTGTATGATGAGAAGGAATAGCATAAGGTCATTGGAAATAACTAATTTATAATTTACCATCCCAATCTGGAAAAACAGCATATTTTTCATACCAAGTGAATTATACTTACAATTTGCCATCTTTGAAAGATCGAACAAGAATATTGTCTTTTTTCACAGCAATTTCATCACTACAATCAGGACAAACCACCTTTTAAAAAAAGTGTGAAACTATTATAACTAAAAGCACATTTATAGATAGTTATATAAGTATCAATTACTTAAATCCTTTTCAAAAATAGTTTCAGCTTAAAATTTAAAAACTAATTTTAGTTTGAGGGTAAACAGCTACACACACATGTGGGAACACACACAAGTAATTTTAAGTTTATATCCTTCCCACTCTCTGGATTAATCCACATTGTTTTCTGACACAGGCACGGTGTTGAGAGCAGAACTGTGGCTGTGACTAGACTGAAGCTGTGGACAAAGTCTAGGCAGAAATAGAAAGCTGGAATGAGAGTAGCTCAGGGGTGGAAAAAGAGGGAGGGCTAGTCCTAACAAAGGGTCTGCAGCAGGGCTATGAGAACAGCAGGACCAAAATGGGATCAGATATCAGAACCTTAATCAGAGCAGTCTCTATCTTAAAAAAGACAGAGGTGACGTTCCACTGATTACTTACATTTAAATATACACTTTAACACATGCTAAAATTTCTCCATAATACTACCCACTCTAAAAAGTAAGCATTTTAAACTGGGTACCTTCCTGGAGTCTGTATAAGATTTATTATGAACAAAATAAAGATTTATTTTATTTGAAGTCATCTCAACTATTATTTAAAGGATAAAGCATGCCTTCCCAAAGGTAATACTAATGTAAGACACCTATAAATTTTTATTATTTTAATCCCAAGATAGCCCACTAGATATACCAAGAACAATAGTATATTTACAGCTTTTAATGAAAAATGGGCTAAGTAAGTATGACAGATTTAAGGACTGTCTCATTAGCTCTGAAAAATGACACAATAGTACATAAAGGCATGTATTCTCACCACAGGTTTGAGAGGAGTGAGAAACAGGTAAGTTCTAGTTCAGTCTTTAAAAGGTTAACAATTTCCATAATTGTAACTGCACTGCATTAAGCATTGCTTAAATGTTGATGGCATTATGAAATAATTCACTCATGAAAGTCTTTTACATGCGTTAGCATCTACGAAAACTTTCCTATCATTTCAAAAAAGTCCAGAAGTAAGTACTTAATATCTGTTCATTCATTCATCCAGTCACTCTACAAATATTAACTATTTCATCAAGGTACCGTACTAGACCACAGAGGCCTAGTCAGTCACCGTTCCTCCCCACAATGAGCTTGTATTCTAGCTGGAAAGACAAGCACTAAACAAGTAACTGCACATTTATTTAACTGCTATTGTGATAAGTCTTTATGTAGGTGGTCAGGGACCACTTTCTTGAGGACACAACATTTAAGCTCAGCTTTGAAAGCTGAGTAGGAACTGGCTTGACGAAGGATGTATGTGTGTACACGTGTGTACCACAGGGCTGCGCTGCAAGCAGAGGAAACAGATATGCGAAGGGTCTGACACAGCAAGCAGTGGAGCCCATTCCAGGAAGCAAAAAGTCAATGTAGCTAACTTTCTGCCTGGGCTGAATAAGTGAGGTAAACAGAGTTCAGATTTGTCAATCTTGCATGCCATGTTAATTCTGAGGATAAAATCTAAACTCTTCAAGGGAAGGATCCAAAGCAAGATAATGTCATAATAGAATTGCCTTTTAAAAAATTACTTTGACTGTCATAAAGAAAATGGACCAGAGAAGGACAAGAGCTGGAAGAGATGAAGCTACTGCAAATCTTCCAGGTGAGAGATGGTGACCTGGATGTAAAGTGGTGCTGATGGCAAATTAAAGGAACAAGAAATATTAGAGATAATTAGGGAAGTGGAGAGATGACAGAGAGATGACAGAGAAATGCTTACATTTCTGCCTCATGCAAATGGTGTCATTCACAGGGAGAGGAAACAATGGAGAAGGGTCATGTTTGGGAATAAGGGAGGAGAGAATAAATTTAGCTTTAGGCTTATTAAATTTTGAGGTGAATTAAATTTTGAGGTGACTAAAGGGCAGCCAAGTGGAGATAATGATAGATAGATACCCAGGTCCAGAGCTCAGAGTAGGGGTCTGAACTCTAAGCTATAAACTTGGGAGTAAACAGTCTAAATATCAGGGCTCTAAAACTGTGAGCCAAAATCACACATTTTTTTCTTTCTCATGAGCTTAGGATTTTGAAAACCACACACGTGACAGCTTTGGCCAGTGCTGACGATGGCGTGTAAGTGGGTTCACTCTCCATTCTGTTACAGGAAATACAATCCACATTTTATCCCATTCACCCATGCATGTGATTTTCTTTGGTCCCTAAGACATTTCAGTTTATTATCTCTGCAACCAATGCTATAAAAGGGGATGAGATCACCCTAAAGAGAATACAATGTGATATATTCTGAACCTTGAATAACAACATTTTAAAGCTTGGTTAGAGGAGAAACAGTGAAGGAAACTGAAAAAGAGGACTGCGTGAGTCAGGGAAGTTAAGATTTCCTCCCCTTAAAATGGGGGTAAATACCACTTATGTTTCAGCCTCAATTAGGATTAAATGAGACCATGTGCTTACATGAACAAGCTAGCACAGTGCCTGGCCAGGAGTGCTCAAAACATGGTGGCTATTAATAGTTCCTAGAAGTATGCAATTGTTCTCTAACATGATGTTACCAAGCAGTTGTTAAAATTTACTCAATTTATAAACACTAATTTTAAAAATAGAAATACAAATACTGTTTATGTGATTATGTCAAGATTGTTTGATTCAAAACACAATTTCACACTCTAGTTGATAAAAATTATTTATCACTTTCCAAAAGATCTCAAATTTGTGGGGAGGATAATATGTATCACTAATGCTAAGATTTTTAAAATAATGATAAAATCGTTGACTAAGCAGATTACTAACCTTTCAGTATTGTATATCTTTAAATATTTTTCTCATCATCAAGGAAACTATTTAGAAATTATGATGAGAGAATCTTAAATTAATACTGAAAATACTAAAGTGCAAATTTTAATGTTCCTTTTGTTTTAGAAAAAGACACACAAAGCTCTTTCAAAACATGTTTTCAAAAGAAATTCTTTCAAAGAATCTTAGTGCTTTAGGAAAAAAGAAATGATCACATACACTGACACTTCCGTTTTTAGCTTGCCATTAACCCAAAGCTTGACAAGTTACTTAACCCTTCTAACACTCAGTTTCCTTATCTCTAAATGAGGATAAATAATACATACCTCATAATCAGCATAAAGACCTTAGCACAATCCTTACACATAACAGGCATCCAATAAATGTGTAATGGATAGATGGATATATGCAGAGGTACAAAGGCATCATAAAGTATTTATACTTATTAAAATAATTGCCCTCATCAGTTTTAATTATAACTGTAAGAGTTGACAATTATTGGGCATTTATTTTGTGCAAAACACTAAACACTTGGGACAAAGAATACAAAATGTTTACCGAAAAGGATGAAAAATAGATATCATTTGTAGACAACAGTAGAAAACAAGATTCTGTTCTTCTTTTGCAGCCTTTTGCATGTTAGATTTAGAAGTTTTAAAAGTTTGCATGAGGAATTTTTCACCCAAAATTGAGCAGTGTAACATACCTAGCCTCTAAAATTATCATGATTTTCATCCTTTCTCGGATGACTTCAGGAGTTCTTTGTACTCAGAAATAACTTTCAAAGTAATTTTGTGTGAACTGAATGATGCTAAAACCATTTCCCCATTTTGTACTGTACCTATGAAAAAACACTAGTAAGAAAATCAACCGTTTTCTTCATGAACTTATATAGTTGAAAATTAAAATCTTTCATATTGAAGTTACTCACCAATGCAGGAAACCATAGTGCTTTCTTTTTATCCAAACTAACGTAATCTACACATACAACTTTTCCTAGCAGCTCATCAATCTGTTTCCTATCATCCTCATCTTCATCGCTGGAGGATGAAGAAGACTCTTCCTCTGGTCTAGGGAAAGAAAAAAAATGAAATATTTCTATTTATCTTCACAAAGAATAAGCACACCAAGCTGATGAATACAGGTATTCTAGAAATCTTACCCCATTTCCTACAACCTACAGAATGGCTAATTTAAATTTTTAAATAATTTTCTAAATTTCTAAAGAATAATAATAATTTTAAAAAGGTTATCATTAGAGGAAAGCAATCCATTTTCCTAAAAATCTTCTGGATTTATTTAGTGCTATTTTAAAACATTAAGGGAAAGATCAGAACAGAATAACACTGGTCCCCAAATTCTCAAAGAGCTAAAGGTTCCATACGAAGCATCCCAGTACTGCACTAAAATATACTAGATCCTCCTCTCAGATTAAAGGAATTCTGGAGATGGCAGTTTTACACTCCCAGGACAAAGCTAAGTTTATTTATTTATTTATTTTGGCCATACCACACGGCTTACGGGATCTTCAGTTGCCCGACCAGGGAACTGAACCCGGGCCACCACAGTGAGAGCACGGAGTCCTAAAATTTGGACTGCCAGGGAATTCCTCCAAAGCTAATTTTAAATAGGGGAAGGCAGATCTTTATTAATGGGGAGCAGGCTGAGGAGAGGAACCACTCTGGTAAGAGATCACCATTGCTGTCTTTAATATCAAATATACACAAACTACATATTCATAAGATGCACAATATGGTTCTTTTGTATTATGTTAAAAACTCCTTGGGCTTCCCTGGTGGTGCAGTGGTTGGGAGTTCGCCTGCCGATGCAGGGTACACGGGTTCGTGCCCCGGTCCGGGAAGATCCCACATGCCGCGGAGCGGCTGGGCCCGTGAGCCATGGCCGCTGAGCCTGAGTGTCCGGAGCCTGTGCTCCGCAACGGGAGAGGCCACAACAGTGAGAGGCCCCCGTACCGCAAAAAAAAAAAAAAAATTCCTTTCAGTTACATTGTATATTGGACTAGTAAGTTAGAAAAAAGAAAAAGGAACTATACAAAACCATCCATTTGATGTTAGAGGAAAGTATAGTAAAAAGGAAAACTAAAAGAAAAACAAAAAAAAATTCTGAATCTGGTTCCGAGAAAGCCCACAATTAGTGGTAAAGAAAACAGATTCTAATAACTGTGATCAAAATGCCCACAATAACTGTAGTGACCTAAATGGGAAGGAAATCCAAAAAAGAGGGGACATATGTATACGTATAGCTGATTCACTTTGCTGTACAGTAGAAACACAACATTGTAAAGCAACTATACTCCAATAAAAGTTAAATGGGCTTTATGAATCAAAAAAAAATGCCCAGAATAAGTAATGATACTAAGAAAGCTGAATAAATAGACTGCAAGAGAATGAGAAAAATAATAAAATAAAAATGATATTTTTATAAAATAAAACAGGATGACAATATAAATGTCATCCTTTTATATTTATATATTCCAATGTATTCCAATATATATTTATATATTCCGACGTAAATATAAAGGAAGCAAAACCTATTATAATACTATTAAACATTTTAGAGTTAGACAGGGGGAATATCACTATCTGATTTCAGTGATCACTCAATTAACCTAAAAATTGTCCCGTGATTAAAAAAACAAAACAGGGCTTCCCTGGTGGTGCAGTGGTTAAAAATCCACCTTCCAATGCAGGGGACACGGGTTCGAGCCCTGGTCTGGGAAGATCCCACATGCCGCAGAGCAACTAAGCCCGTGCACCACAACTACTGAGCCCACGTGCCACAACTACTGAAGCCCGCATGCCTAGAGCCCATGCTCTGCAACAAGAGAAGCGCACCACAATGAGAAGCCCACGCACCACAACGAAGAGTAGCCCCCGCTCGCTGCAACCAGAGAACAGTCCGCGCGCAGCAACCAAGACCCAATGCAGCCAAAAACAATAAATAAAATAATTTTTTTAAAAAAAGCAAATCTTCAAAATTTGCTACTGAGTAGAACTACTGTACTTCAAATGGCACTTAAAGCAGTTTAACCCTGACCTAGAAAGGAGGTAGCAGGAAAAATCAACACACCTTCATATTAGCAGAGCATAAAACCTTACAAATTGGCACAAAGCTTGGGATAATAATGACAGACTTCACAAGTCTGATTTCTACTTGATTAGAAGAACTTCTCAAGGACAACACAACCAAATTTAAAACCATAATTATTGCTTTTTTCAAAGTAGTCACAGAAGACTCATTCAGCTGGCGTTTTATGGACACCCTTTCTGTCATTATCATTAGCAAGACAGAAAGTCACAATGTCACAAATAACATTAATCAAATTTGTAAAACATAGAAAGAGAAAACTGGGCTTTACTTGGCTAACAATGTCATCTGCAACAGTAATGAAAATTCTAATTTCTTTCATAAGACTTAACAAATGTGAAGACTTCAGACACGAGAAGGTTATATATATAAAAATGTAAACTGACTGGCTACATAAAACATCCATCCACTTCACATCATGTCCAGACTCCACTCCAAAACCATTCCCCACTCGTGGACTAGATTTCCTCCTCCCTCTCACCTACTCAAGCCTTTATTCCAGCAATGCTCGCTTCTCTCTCCTGTATCAATTTTTCTGCCTCTACTAGATTGAGTTCTACCAGTATAGTGTTATTTCTAAGAAAACGCTGTTACTTCTCCCACTTAAAAAAACAGAAGATCCCCTGGCCTCACTTTCTCCACCAACTACTCCTCCCCTTGGCAGAGAAACAGCCTAGAATGTTTTATACCCAGACATTTGGAACCTTTTTCACCTCCTCTAAGTGTCTGTTCAAATGTCACCTCAATTACGTTACACTGATCACCTTATTCAAATTTATAACCTGCCCATCCCAATTCCCCCGCCCAACCTTACTCTTATTATTTCCACAGCACTTACAAATTTATCATACTACATAATTTACTTAATTCTTCTGTTTTTTTCTGTATTGTCCATCTCCCCGCATACAAGAGAATATAAGCTCTAAAGGCAGAGGGGTTTTTTTGGCTACACCGCAGGGAATGTGGGATCTTAGTTCCCCAACCAGATATCAAACCCATGCCCCCTGCAGTGGAAGCGCAGAGTCTTAACTCCTAGACCGCCAGGGAAGTGCCCTGAAGATTTTATAAATACCTGTTTTGTTCACTGATATATCCTAAGTACCTGAACAGTGCTTGGCACAGTTCAGATGCTCAATAAATATTTGTTGACTAAGTAAGTGAACTGAATAGGTTTATTTCTTTTCACTGTGGTACTTCTGATTTCTATTTCTCCTGAAATCACAAAATGTATACAATCAGTATAATGTATACAACCAGTATTAACCATACCATTATACCTAAGGCTCCTTTTAACTTTATCTTTTAGTGGAGTTTAGCCAGGAAATTGTTTACGTAAGACTAGTACTCAATAAACTGATATACTAAAATAAATGAGTATCAGAAATACGTTAAGGGAGCAAAGATAGAACAAGCAGAGAGTCTGCTTGGTGTTTATTCCCCTCTGACACTGTTGCTTCTCTGGTACCAGGTATGTGTTCATAGAGCCACAACAAAATAACGTACTGTCTCTGAAAATGTCTGATGATGCCACTGGAAACAAAGCTAATTACATGAGAATGTTTACTAAACAAACTAACAGCTAGACACTTAAAGCTGATCACACATCACTATTAACTGTAAATTAATTGTAAATCAAGTAAGAAGAACTTTAGACAAGACACTTGCCAAAGAATATCAGATAATGAGGTACAAATATAAAATTGAGGCAGAAACTGCAGAGGCTCAATCTCTGAAATGAAATTCGGACTTTAATGATCCTTATTCTTTCAAACAACTCAGTTTCAAATTTTGTACAGTAGATTAAACATCTGTATTAGTATCAGGAAGACTGAACACGTGTAGCTTCTTAGAGATTAAAACATACAGAACATAAGAACATGTACAGACTTAATAGAAGTGTTTTAATTTTTTCCCAATTTTTATCAAGAAGGAAACTAGAATCAAATTCTCATATCAGAATAAAGCAGTGAATAATATAAAGAACTTCTGGACTTAGATACTGGTACTGGTTGTAAAAATGTTGTGAATATACTAAAAAACACTGAACAGTGAATACTTTAAAAGGGTGAATTTTACATGTGAACTATACCTCAATAAAAAAAATTTTTTTAAAGGTCTGCAGACCTGTATACCAGGTACAAATCACTAATTTATTGGGTAAATCTTAGCACTGTCACTGGGTAGAACCTGTACCCACAAATAATCTCTAACAAATATCATTATAAGCCTTATTTTGCTTTATCCTTTTTCTGAAGGATAACAGCAAGTAGACTGCTTTCCTACAATAGCAGTTGCATATCTACTTTTGCCAGGTTATTGGAAAAAACTTTTGAGGGAGGGGGCACAAATACTTCTATAATTTCAAAATTCTATTCTTTAGGTAGAATCAAAGAAAACCTCTGCATACAATGTAAATTATAAGGGCAAAATTCACTCAAGTTATACATAATCAAAAGGATCAATAACTTGCTTTAAAAAAATTAAGCTAGAGGATGATAATCTTTAAAAAATAAAATATCTGAATATATTAGGATTAAAAGCAGAATATAAATAAAACAATTAAAGGAAGGTATCAAAAATAATTTTGGGGGCTTCCCTGGTGGCGCAGTGGTTTAGAGTCCGCCTGCCGATGCAGGGGATACAGGTTCGTGCCCCGGTCCGGGAAGATCCCACATGCCGTGGAGCGGCTGGGCCCGTGAGCCATGGCCGCTGAGCCTGCGCGTCTGGAGCCTGTGCTCCGCAACGGGAGAGGCCACAACAGTGACAGGCCCGCGTACCACAAAAAAAAAATAATAATTTTGGAATAGCTGGAGGCAGATTAACTGGTATGTATGTAGATTAACAGTTCTTAAAAGAAAACAAAGGTAGTGATATACCATTGCAACAATGGAGTCTGGGGAATCCTGGGAAGAGATAACCTTATTTATCTTTGTACAAATTTTAAACGGCAATCAGAGAACCATAATGAAGACCTTTTTGAGTTGAGTAATGGAAGAGGAAATGAAGGTCAGATAAATGACCTTAAGATCCAGGTTCCAGACTTTGTTGCAGAAAATCACTCTGAAGAAAGGGGAGAAAGAACTTTGAGGAAGCGTAATTTAAGGAGGTGAGCACTTTAAACTGTGGTACTTGCCTGTGGCACTTACACACCAAGGCTTAAAGCACTAAGCATGAACATCATGGCGTCTGTTGGCAGTGAGAAGGAGCACAGTGGTGAGGCGGAAGGAACAGCAAGCAAAGTAAGACTGCAGATGGGCTGCGCTTCATTTCCAACACCAGTAATTCTCAACCTTTCGCCTGCCTTCATACTTTGCCCATGTACAACACAATCCCAACAGCAAATCTTTCATTACACACAGATTCTCAACAGGAAAATCACTAACTCAGAATGTTTGCTAGAGTCTTTAGAAAGCAAAGATAAACTTGCTCAGTGACAACTGCACGCTTTCTTCTCATATACAAGAAAGGGAGACTTCAGCTAAGAAACATAGCAGACATTATTTTAATAGACTATAATTTTCGGTCTTTTTTGGGGGGAGCCGCACTGCACGGCTTGTGGGATCTTAGTTTCCCGATGAGGAACTGAACGTGGGCCCTTGGCATTGAGAGCATGGAGTCCTAACCACTGGACCACCGGGGAATTCCCGTTTGGTCCTTTTTGTAGACCATTCTATGTGAGATTCCATAAATTATCTTATTTAAAAAATTTTTTTACACTTCTGGATGACATCTATAGAAAGGTAAAATATGTCTAAATATTAGATGCAATTTTTTTCAAAATTAAAAGAATTCTTGATTCAAACACTGTTTTCCCTATAATATGTATATAATATACAATACAGGAATACTGTTTTTAAATTCATAAAATATAGCCCAAAACAGTCCTTCCTGTTGGACATAAGCACTAGTAAGCAGAATTTTTACATACTCACCTATAAACACATTTTTACATGTAAATGAAATCATGTTACATACTAGTATTTCATTAAAATTTTTTCATTCAATACACGATGATGATATCCAGTACGTACATAGTGATTATTTACTACTTAAACCCTTTAAAGGACAGAATTCATTTCACCTTTGCAACAACTCTGAGAGACAGGGAATACTATTATCTCAATTTTACAGATGAGAAAATTGAAGCATGAAAAGACTAAGCATCCTGCCCAAGGTTACACAGCAAAGAAGTGGCAGAGGCAGGAGTCAAACCCATGCCATTTTGCTCCACTGTTCACACTCTTTTATTTCGGGGGGCGGGGGATCGTGCGGCATTCTGGACCTTAGTTCCCCGACCAGGGATCGAACCTGTGCCCCCTACAGTGGAAGCACAGAGTCTTAAACCACTGGACCACCAGGGAAGTCCCTACTGTTCACACTCTTAGCCACACTTCCACTCTCAAGAGCTGGAGAAGTGGAAAATCTTTGCCAATGAAATAAATTTACATTAAATACACCCACACCTCACTGTTCTGACATCATCAATCATAGTTAATTAAGTTGACTAGGGGCTTCCCTGGTGGCGCAGTGGTTAAGAATCCGCCTGCCAAGGTAGGGGACACAGGTTCAAGCCCTGGTACAGGAAGATCCCACATGCCACGGAGTAACTAAGCCCGTGCACCACAACTACTGAGCCTGCGCTCTAGAGCCCGTGAGCCACAACTACTGGGCCCGCCTGCCACAACTACTGAAGCCCGCACACCTACAGCCTGTGCTCCACAACAAGAGAAGCCACCGCAATGAGAAGCCCGCGCACCGCAATGAAGAGTAGCCCCCGCTCACCGCAACTAGAGAAAGCCCACACGCAGCGACAAAGACCCAATGCAGCCAAAAACAGTAAATAAATAAATAAATTTATATTAAAAAAAAGAGTTGACTATAAAGCTACGGGAAGACCCTAATGATCAATGGTAGATAAAATTTTAATTCACAATTGAAGTTATTTTCAGAGATGTCAAAAGATTTAACCTATAAGTGCTTCAGTGAATATTTTATGGCAATATAATAGCCCTCTGAAAAAATTGAAAACAATATTAGATCACAATAACATCTAGTAATCACGAGAGGACTCTTTCATACTAATAATGCCATTACACATTTTTCATCTATCTTCCTTTCTGACTAGAAGACTCATATTTTCAAAGTTATACAAAGAAAAGTAAATAATAGTTACAACCTCAGTATCCTAAAAACAATCAAGTGACCAGCAAGTTACACTGCAAGTGAGAGACATTTTTCACCTATTAATTGAGAAAAACATTTTCTAAAATATTTAGAGAGTTAAGTGAGAAAAAGAAATGCATGGCCCAAATCACTAGTAGGAAAATAAGTAATATTAAATATTTTTTCAATGCAAGGATTAGTCTTTTAATTTCCTCCCTCAAATGAGTCATTATTTATTTCCTGTTAAAACTCATTTGGAAAGTAACTGTAGTACTCTAAATAAAAAAGAGTCAATCAATTGAGTGGGAAAAGGCCTATGGAACATGGGTGAGGTCAAGTCCTGGTCCCTTCCTTCCTGTGTTCCTTGGATTAGTTGCTGTCTCTGAGGCCAATTTCCCCAATTTTTAATAGGGATAAAAATAATACCTACCTTCATGAATTCGCTGTAAGGCTGCAACTAAGCTATATGAGAGAGAGGGCTTACCCAATTTTGATCTCCAAAGCTTAGCCACTATTAGATTTAATACCTAACTCTATTACTTTGAATGAAAGCATTCACTTACATTACAAGTTTCAATAATTCAAGTCAATATTTTTAATAGCTACTCTGACAATATTTGGCTCAGGCACATTAAATTTTTAAAAATTTTATCTGAGTAAAATATTCAAAATCGTTTTTAAACAATTTAACCTCCAACAGAATAAATTAAAAACTACATTCTCTTGCCCCATCCTCTCCCATTTTCTTCTGCTCTGTGGAAGCAACTGCTTTTAACTCTTTCAGCTCTGACAGTTAATACCTTATCTCTAAATAACAGTCCTATACCACTATTTCTATATTTATACATTTTAGACGTCATTGTATTGACTTCCTGTTGTTTTAAGGACTTAACTTTTACATTTAAGCAACCTCTCTACCCTCCATCCTATTACGATAGTGTTCTTTTCTTATATAATTTTGAGGGGAGAAACTAAGCACCTTTACTATTTTTTTCTCTGTTATCATCATATCTTTAATTTCCCCCCAATGTTCCATCATACTAGATAACAAGTCCTCCCTTTAATAGAAACTTCCATTCCTCCATTCTGCATTCTACTGACCACTAACATCTAGTGTTACTATTGAGAAGTCTGATGCCATTCTGCTTCTCACTCCTTTGCAATAAATTATTTTTTCTTCCTGAAACTGTTTGAAGATTGTTTCTTTCTCTCTGATGACTTGAAATTTCATGACTCTTTGATCCTGTGATCCTTTTTAATTTAAAGCCTTTTGGAGCCTAAGCACATTTCATTGAAAGTAATTTGTTAAATATGCAGAACATGTGTCACAACTGCAAGAAGACATAAAAATAAGTAAGATAGTTCGGCTGTCAGGAAGATTTAAATTACTAAGAAGGGAAAACAAACACGACAGTGATAATAATAGGTGAAATACTGTCTATGACATTAGATAAATGCAAAGGATTTAGAGAGCTCAGAGGAGAAAAAAAACATGTCTGTTTTTAAGGAAAGAGTGGGGAGGCACAAAATGGTTCACATAAATGTGGGAGCATTTCTGGTTAAGAACTGAAGAATGAGTGAGCCGGTGGCATGGAAGGGTGGCATTTAAGACAGAAACAGCATGAATAAAAAACATGACATCAGGAAAACAGAGGATGTATCATTCAGGAAATATTGACTAATTCCATTTTGACAATGACATCAAGATACGTGTAAGGAGAAATGGCAGGCAGATAAATAATATAGCTGTTAAAGTTGACTGAGCATGGAGAACCTCAAGCACCCATGCCAGAGAGTCTGAAAGTACTCTTCCATTCAGTTAGCATTTTGCAAGTTACAATTTAAAATTAATAACTACTAAAACAATACTGGAAGGAGAAATGAATTCAGGTTCAACTAACAGTTATGAAAATGGACTTACATATGATTAGATCTTCTTCCTCTATTTGTTTTCTTTCCTATGACTGGAGTGCCAAAATGTTCAGGGTTGGTGAGTGGGAGCTGGTCTAATGTCTGTGGGTAGGAACATAAACCCATCAAAAGTTATTACGTTGCAAGCTTCTTTTTCTTTTTAAACCAAATCAGTTTAAGAATATGCTTAGATTTTGAGATTTAAAACTTCCCCTGAGGGAGACAAAAATACAACTTTCCTAAAGATAGAAAACTCTCATTTCAAAGATATTAGAATAAAGATGAATGAGCCCATGGCTGGAAAAAAAAAAGTGAAAAGAAATTTAGTTTTTCTCTCTAGATAATTTCATTATCTATTTGAGGATTGACAGACTCCTAAGAATGATTAAAACAAAACAAATAAAACTCAGTGGAAACAACAGATTTGAGAGATAAGAAACCTATGTGCAAGTACCTAACCCTTAGGTTGGGCCAACAGCAGCTCGAATTTTTCTTTGCATATAGGGCATCCCAATCCATAAGATAGAATTCTTAGGAAGTAACAGAAACGAAATTATCAGGATAAGCATCAACTGCTTGAGAAAAGGGCTTCAGATATCCTATATTATGACTTTGCAAACATTTTCTGCAGTAAACCTTTCTCCCCCGACCTCTGACCCCACCACCCCCGTCCCTTGCGGCTTGCGGGATCTTAGTTGCCCAACCAGGAATCAAACCCGGGCCCCAGCAGTGAAAGCACCTAACTACTAGACGGCCCGGGAATTTCCTGCAAGAAACCTTTTTTGAAGAAAATGTAAAAATCAGTTTTTCTACAGTTAATATTTTATTTTCCCTTCCTTTTTAATCTGCAACATCCAGTACTGTGCTTGGTATGAAGATAATAATCAACAAATGAACACTTCTTTCTTCTGTTATCACTTCTGTTATCAACTGGTAATTCATGTCAACCCTTTTATCCCTCACCCCATTCAAAAATAATGATTTCCAGGGAAGGAACTGGTTGTTGGTTAAAAGCAGAATGAAGAAAAAGGGATTCTGAAATCCCTTCGTTTCTCCATATCAGAGACTTCTTGGATTTTTCATGCCATTATTTCCTGAAAAGGTTTATATATCTAAAAAGTTAAGGTATCAGTCTGAAGATGCTATCCCAACTAATTCTCTGAATGTCAATGTTGGTAATATTCTTACTTTTTCTGCATCTTAATGATTTTCCACAGTTACTATTCCTTTTATTCCTCCATCAGAACCTTTGCTATTGCAGATACTTTTATGAACACAAGGGGAACTAAAGAGCCCAGAAAAACTGTCAGAGTGGAAGTGAGGGTGAGGAACTACTTAGGATAAAGACTTCTCAAAGTTACAAACAAGAATGTTATGAAAGGGTGTCCATCAACTTAAAGATCAGATATCTAAATACAAACTAATGTTAATATTTAAAAGAAAAGTTTTAACTTTTATTTTTAAAACTGAGATAATTTTGTTGAAACAACGATGAACTAAAACATGAAAGGGGGAAGCATATTCACCTATTTTGCATAATTTGGTAGAATATATGTAAATATATTTAAGGTACATATAGATATCCAACAACAAAGAAGACAGTACAGGAAAAAGGCAGTAACGATAGACAAAAATCGTAACTTTTATAGGGCTGAAAACCTAACCTTTCAAATTTAGTTTGTAAGTCAGGCATTTAAAAAATATTTGGAGGCAAAAGCTGGCCCAAATACAGTAATATGCCAGACAAAACCTCTTCAGAAATGACCTGTCATTAACTCCTAATTATACTTCCCAAGGGTGAAAATTTCAAAGTACTGTATTTGGTAAACAGGAAAAATAAATTAATTTGGCTTCATTTTCTGTCAAGCTAACAAAAGAATTAAATGCCCCTCCCCTAAAATTAAGGCTGCTCTCTTGAAAGCAGAAATTTCTATTAAGTACTGTCATTTCTATTTTAAGTATCTGCTAGTCATTTCACTTGATTTAGGAAAGAAAATATACAGGATTTCTGAAGAGTTATCTAGGAATCACATATAGGAATTCTCAAATAAACCACAATCTCTCCCTAGTATGTAAAAAAGAATTAGAATAATAGGAAGCAATATCTCTGTCCCTGGCCCCAATCCTGGAAAGCAGGATCACCTTTATTACACATGACAGAAAAGAGTAAGGGGAGGGTAGGATTTGTCCTGTCTTAAACCAACAGAGCAAAGCCAGAGACTCCTGGCTATATCAAAGGCTCAAAGAAAATTCCACAGGGCCGGGGGAAACACGCTGATAGCCCTGTTACCTAAAATGGGCTGCAGGAAATACGGAGCTGGGATTTCATCTAAATTTTCTTCAGAGTTTTCAACTGCATGTAGTAAATGCACAGAGAGAATACCAGCTGATAAAACTACTTTTGGATAATATTCAAATTATGAATGCTCTATAGAAATACCCAAACACTCCAACAGATGTCAGGAAACAGGCAACATCCTCACTAAGCTGGTTATGGCTAGAACCAGTGATTTTGGTGCGGGAATTCAAACTGACTGACCCGCTTATCATCATCTCTTATCGTGAAAATTTTGAATTTAAGTCTTTGTTTAGGTATGAAGCTTATTAATGGGATTAGTGACCCCCAATACTGCCAAGTGTGATGTGGCTTTTCACTCAAAGGCCAAAGTTATTAGTAATAATAACAATTCTCTGAGCAAACTTCCAAAAAATTAAAACTGTTTTTTGAAAATAGCAGAAATATCAAATAAGGGAAAGAATATACATAGATGGTAGATTAAATATACTCCTGGCCATGTCTCCACAGCTCCTAGTACCCTTAAATTTTTATATTTTTGATTAATTAATGCTTTGTCTCCTTCAAAAGCAAAAAGAAGTTACCCAAGGATAAATTCCACATCTACTTAGCTTACCCATGTATTCCCAGTACCTAGCATAGCACGTGGCATATGGCAATGGGTAAGGAATAATACACCAGTATTCCAATACCCTCTAGCAAAACATGAAGTTCAACACACATAGTCACACACAGTAAAACCGATCCTTCCTGAAGTTAAAAAGGATACATTGAGCTACTTGCTCTTATTGCTTCAGCCTTTATACTACAACTGTCTTATGAACAATTCCAACTTAAAATTCTCCTGGCAAATACAAAATTAGTATCTTCGATATTTCTCTGGATTAAATACATAAGACATATACCTTCACTTAGGTGAAAAAAAATCAAGTCTTCAAGTCCCCATATTCATTAACCTACTATAATTATCACATGTTCTAACTAAGGGAAATGAAATTATTTCTAAGAATTACATAAGCTCAGAAAGAATTCTGTTACTTCATCAGTGTAAGAAGCCAAATTCACTGTACTTGTCCAAAGCTATATGTATTTCCTATATTTAAACCTTCACAATTAATTCATCAAATATTTACTGAAGGCTTTTGTGTAGAAAACACTACTGGGAAAAGGAAAGCCCATCAAGATGACAAAAACTTGGCTATTCCGCCAAAACAGCTTACAATTTTATAGAAAAAAAGATAAAAGTAACCAAAAAGACCATAAAATAAAAATAAGAGAAGTGGAAAAGTATCAAAGATATAGAGATCAAATTTGGTTAGAGAGCTCATGAAAGACAGTCATGAAGGAGGAAGCCTTTCTCATGGCCTTGAAAAGAGCAGGGCTCAGCAGAAACCAAGAAAAGAAAGTATGAGCCATAATCTGGAAACACCAAGTAGTCTTATAAGTCAGAAGTACAGGGAAATAGCAGAGTATGAGACTGAAAAGACAGGCCAGAATCATAATACAGAGAATCTGTCCCAAATTCTGAGTTGAAATGGGAATTCATTTACGGGAAGGGAAAATAAAAAAAAACATAAAATAAAGTCTAATAATTTAAAAGAAATATTAAAATTCCCCAAAAAAACACTGTTCTAAATAGTTACTAGAAAAAAGAAATCTTGGTTTGGCCACACTGTGCATTAATTAATATTCATAGGCTGGACTAGAGAATATAACGCTATTTGCAACAAATATGTCCATTTTTAAAATTTTGAATTGCAAGTTACTGATTTACAAAACTTTGTGAACCCTCCACTCTTAGTAACTTAATAACATCTTTCAATTTTAGAGCATGATTTTGGTGCCAAAAAGTGCTGGTTTGAGAACCAGTTCTGATCATCACTTTCATCAACTCTGAGCTGGAGATAAGCATTGTATCTCCCTCATAATGTTGTAAATGCAAGGATGTATGTAAAGCACTAAGCAAAGTCCCTGGCAAATATGAACACTTCATTTATTCATCCAGCTAATGTTTATTCAGTTCCTACTCTGTGCCAGCCACTGTTCTAGGAACTGGGAAAAAAGTGGTGAAGAAGACATACAAAATCTCTGCCACTGAGACACATTCTAGTGAGGAAGGCAGACAATACATAATTAAGCACATATACATATTTTGGTGGTGAGAATGATCTGGGCTATAAAGAAAACTAAACCAACCTTAAAGAGCTATGAGGAATGGAAGGGACTATTTTAGAAAGGGCAGTCAAGCAAGCCTTCTTCAAGGAGAGGCTATAGTAAATGTCAGTGGTTGGCAGCAGGAGTAGTTAGGGATGGCTTGCAGTATCTACATAGCCTTTAATGATGATGGGGTTCAAGTAGATTACAAATGAGACATCTCTTTTCTACAATTATTTACAAATTAAAGGACTCTATAGAAAAGTTGCCTAACGGTAATAAACAATCCCGTTGTTTTTTCTTAATGGACAAATGTTAAAATACATTTTTTTTAGACAAAAAATCCCACAGAGAACCTGGTACTCAAACACAAGGCCTTAAACAGGTTTCACAGACTACACTCTCATGCTGTTATGTATTAATGAATTTTCCTGATTAACAAGTAAGCTGCTTGAGTTGAGAAAGCAAAACTTTCCTGCCCCCGGTACTAAATACTAGGACATGTTCATTCGTTAAGTGATTACTTACTTCACTTTCGGCAAAATGCCTCTCTCCTTTCAGGCACAGTGAAGACCGTCTCAGTGTCTTCTCATCTCCATCATCAAAAACTGTGAGAAGAGGTAGAAATGGCAACTACTGAAGGGTTTTTCAAAGATTAACAAAATGACATAAATTATCATTTAACTTTCTCAGTGCAAACAGAGCTATTGTTTTAAAAGATTAGATCTGAAATTCAGTACACATTTTAAGTTTTGTAGCAAACAACTTCAAGTGTAGAGTATGTTTTCCAATTTCTAGGGAAAAAATATATATATACCTGTAATGAAAACATCTTCCCTGGAACAGAAAACATCAAATGAAAATAAGAAGTTAGCATTTCAGAAAGAAAGCTTTTAAATGCTGATTAATCCTTCTCAATATGGTAAAGAAAAAGCAAATTTTCCTATAGGTAAATACTGACAAATTTACCTAATAAACAAAAAATAACAGTACCAGTTTATATATTCAGACTGCCCCTAAAAATTACCCTATTTTTATTATTTAAAGCAGTGTTTCTCAACCTCAGCACTACTAACATTTTGGACCAGATGGGGACTGTCATGGGGACCTGTGCACTGTGAGATATTTAACAGCATCCCTGGCCTCCAGCCACTAGATGCCAGTAGCACCCCCTTCCCAGTTGTGACAACCAAAAATGTCTCCAGATATTGTCAAATGTTCCCTGGGTGGCTAATTTGCTCTCACTTGAAAACTGCTTAAAGTACTAAAATGTCCCAGAAAATTTGTTGTAAGTTTACATATATACAGAATAGATGTACACTTTATGATATAATAATCTTAGTATATACTACATTCCTCACAAATCACGGAAAGAGAGTACCTCTATTTTAAATAAAGTTACCAGGCCTTGATTTTATAAACAGAGGTTTTTGCCAAAAAAACAAAATTAGGTTCTTATATATAATGTGAGCTTTTACATCACAAGAGACTGGATAAATAACTCTTCGTACTTTTTAAAAATGTAGTAACTAAAATAGTCAATGATAAAAGTGTCAATCACACCTAATTATCAAACAGACTTAACGACACAGAACCGCTCACGGTCCTGTAACCTACACAAATGCAAATATATCCTTAGTCTTCAAAATCAAATTTTCCCTCTCCACCAGGTTTTTGTTCTCATACCACAAAACGTTATCATTACTATTTGAAAGCTCCATCAAATTCTGACATCACCAAAGACATTTTACTAGATGTTTACTCTCATCTCTGAGATCATTAAACAGTAAGAATTTTTACCATTCAATAAATAATACTGGGATAATTACTCTGTTATCAATTTGGAAAAAAATAGTATTTGATCATATTTCAGAATGTTCAAAAAAAACTGTGGGTGAAATAAAAAGCTCTTTGTAAAACAAAAAATAGAACTTTAAATTGAAGAATACATTGGAAAACAAATTTACAACACTGATGGAAGGAAAGCCTTCTTAAACAAGACTCAAACTAAAATGACAAAGGAAAAGGTGACCACAGAAAAATGGACTATGATTTGAAAATTGATAGCAGAGATAAGAGTAAAGCAATAGAAGAACACTGGCAACTGAAGTGGCAAAGGTTAACATTCCCTTTATACATTTAAATATATAAACTCATACCCTGAAAATAAGAAAACGATAACCTTCCCAAGAGGAAAAGGAGCGGACTGGGAAGACACTATAAACTGGCAATTCAAACGAGAGAAAATACAAGTGAAATAATGTTCCTTTCAATAAACATATGAAAATATGTCCAATCTCACTACTAATCATGGGAGGAGCATATTAAAGCAAAACTGAGATACTATTTTGTGTCCAGATGGGCACAAATTTTAAAATATTACTAACATCACATTTGACAAGGGTTAGGACAACCACCACACTTATATACTGTTTATGGAAGTGTAAATTAACAGTCTTTCAGAAAAGCAGTTTTCATAACCTACTACAGCTTTAAAAGGATATTTCCCTTCGATTTATGCCTAGTTCTCAATGTACACACTAGGGAAATATTAGAATAATGTCCATGTACAAAAGACATTCAATCCAGCATTTATTACAACAGCAAGAAAACTGTTTGCATCATGAGTAAGTAACTGGCAAGTAACTGGCAACATCCAATGCTATGAAACATAATATTGCAGTTAAAAAATTTTATCTGTTGCACAACATGAATATTATGAACACTACTGAAATGCACACTTAAAAATGGTTAAGATGAAAAAAAATTTCTCTAAGATATACTCTGAAGTGAAAAAAGCTAGAAATCCCATTGTATAATATATACACTAATTTCAAACTATATGTTATGTACATATTTATGAAATAAATTTTTTAAAGATCTCGAAAGATAAAAAAACATTAACAGTAATAACATGTACGGCAACTAGGGGAGGAAGTAAATCAAGAAAAATCGGCTTTATTTGTATTAGCACTGAAAATATATTTTTAAAAGAAGATGTATTCCCTTACCTACAGTGTACCAACTCGCATCTGTTAATTTATTGATTACAGCTTCTTGATATGCGCCATCAAGATTCTTCACTTCCACAATAGCTCCGACCTAAAGTATTAAAAGAAAAAAAGTTAGGAAAACTTTAAGAAGATAAATGAACAAACTAAAAACTGGCTTTCTTTTTTTAAACTAATTGAGTGCATGATGGTGAAGAATAAAATCACTACTGATGTGATTTGTGTTAAGGTGCCAGCAATTTTACTCACCACTGTTTCTGCACCATCAGTGAAAATGTCAACATAGTGAAAAAGGCAAATAATATCTAAGTATTACTATGAAAATAGTTTTGCCCTTACAATCTCCCTGAAAGGGTCTTGGGAACCCTCACAGGTCTGGGGGTCCCTGTCTGTGAAACTATCTTTGCCCCATATTACGACTCTTCTTTGAAGAAGGCTGGGGAAAAATTAACAAATAACTTTGAGGTTCTCCTTATGAGTTATAATGTACCAATAGTGACAGTCATTTGAAATATTTTCATCTCATCAAGAAAATGCTGATAATTTATATGGTTTATAAATTTATATGGTTTTTATAAGTACATCAAACTAAAACGCTTCTGTACAGCAAAGGAAATCATCAAAAATTTGAAAAAGCAACCTACTGAATGGGAGAAAATGTATTCGCAAATCACATATCTGATAAGGGGTTAAAAACCGAAAGATATAAAGAACTCATACAATGCAACAGCTAAAAAGGAATCAAACAATCCAATTGAGAAATGGACAGAGGTTCTCACACCATATACAAAAATAAACTCAAAATGGATTAAAAACCAGAAACCATAAAACTCCTAGAAGAAAACATAGGTAGAACACTCTCTGACATAAATCCTAGCAATGTTTTTTTGGATCTGTCTCCTAAGGCAAAGGAAACAAAAGCAAAAATAAACAAATGGGACTTAATCAATTAAACTTAAAAGCTTTTGCACAGCAAAGGAAACCATCAACAAAACGAAAAGAGAATCTACCGAATGGAAGAAATGTTTGCAAATGATGCAACTGACAAGGTGTTAATATTCAAAATATATTAACAGCTCCAAAATTAATATAAAAAAAGCAAAAAGTCCAATTTAAAAAATAGGCAGAAGACCTGAATAGACATTTTTCCAAAGAAATCATACAGACAGCAAACAGGTATATGGAAAAATGCTCAATATCACTAATCATCAGAGAAATGCAAATCAAACCCACAATGAGATATCTCCAGGCACCTAATGAGAATGGCTTATTATCAAAAAGACAAGAATTAAAAGTGTTGGCCAGGAGGATGCTGGAAAAAAGGAAACCCTCGTGCACTGCTGGTGGGAATGTAAATTGGTGCAGCCACTATGAAAAACAGTATGGAAGGTCTTCAAAAAATTAAAAATAGAACTGCTGTATGATCCAGCAATTTCACTTCTGGGTATTTATCCAAAGGAAATGAAAACACGGATTTGAAAGGATATATGCGCCGCCAAGTTCACTGCAGCATTATTTACAATAGCAAAGATATGAAAACAATCTAAGTTTCCATCGATGGATGAATGGATAAAGATGTGTGTGTGTGTGTGTGTGTGTGTGTGTGTGTGTGCGCATGCAAGCGCACGTGCGTATAATTCAGCCATAAAAAAGAATGAAATCTTGCCATTTGCAACGACATGGGTGGACCTTGAGGGCATTATGCTCAGTGAAATAAATCAGTAAGAAAAAGACAAATACCATACAATATCACATATACATGGAGTCTAAAACACAAAACAAACAAAAAACCAAGCTCATAGACATAGAGAACAGATTGCTGGTTGCCAGAGCTGGGAAGGAAGTGCAGGTGGACAAAATGGATGAAGGGGTCAAAAGCTACAAACTTCCAGTTATAAAATAAATAAGTCATGGAGATGTAATGTGCAGCATGGTGACTACAGTCAAGAACACTGTATTGCACGTCTGAAAGTACAGGGTAAGTCTTAAAGTCCTCGTCACAAGAAAAAAAATTTTTTACAACCATGTATGGTGATGGATGTTAACTAGATTTAATGTGGTGATCCTTCTGCAATGCATACAAATATTGAACTATTATGTTGTATACCTGAAACTAATAATAATGTTATATGTCAATTACACCTCAATTAAAAATATAATGTATATGGTCTTTGCAGTGATAACAAAAATAAACTTGTTCCAGAAGAGACTGTCAGCCCCACACAATGCCCAAAAGAGGGAAGGAAATGTTGAAGAATTAAAAGAACTTTTTTTTTTTTTTTTTTTGTGGCCGCGCCGTGCAGCACGCGGGATCCTAATTCCCCGACCAGGGATCGAACCCAGGACCCCTGCAGTGGAAGCACAGAGTCTGAACAACTGGACCACCAGGGACTACTGTCAATAAATACATAGTACATTTTTTTTAAATTTAATACTCAAGTGGTCTAGTATTATTTTCATGTGAACTCACTGAAAATATATTGAGATCAAATGACTATCACTATGGGAAGTTTATTTCCTCTAGGAGAAACATAAATGCTAATACTTTCTATCAGCTGATGGAAAGCCACAAAGTACATTAGGGAACAATTCAAAATCTATATACAAAAAAACCCTCCATAGGCAAGAGAAATATTTTAACAATTTTGAGACCGAAATTTAATACACTTGCATACATCAAAATCAAAGCGGTCCTAAGCCCTAATCAAAAACAAAGAAAATTTTAATAAATAAGAAAAACAAAACAAGAAAAATAAACCAACTATGCCACAATCAAACAGGCTGGAGCAATAGGAGAGAAAGATGGCTTGAGGAAACAAAGTTATTGTCTTTCCTATCCCTTTGCAACACTGAACATTTTTTGTAGTTGGTACCAGCTAGCCTGTGCCAGGTGAACAGGGCAGTCAGGCAGCGAAGAGCTACGCTGGTGTGCTTATGAGGCAAAAACACAAATAAGGCATGGAGACGTGTGTGTTCTGATCATCCAGGGGGCACAATGCTTCAATGACAGGCTGTGCATCCATCAGAACTTGGTCTGCCATTACTGGCTGCAAGACTTCAGCCAGAGTACTTTACCTCCCACCTCCCTTCACAGTTTCCTCTTCTGTAAAGAGCTATTATGAAGGTTACATAAGATCATATGTGCGGAGGACTTAGCACAGTACTAGCACATACTAATAAGTGCTAAATAAATGGCGGTTAACATCAAATTATACATGTGCCATGTTTTTGTCCTTTTGTCCCTACAAGTGATATACATGGGCATGTAAAATTAAAGATGGCACCTATAGGGACTTCCCTGGTGGTGCAGTGGTCAAGAATCTGCCTGCCAATGCAGGGGACACAGGTTCGAGCCCTGGTCTGGGAAAATCCCACATGCTGCAGAGCAACTAAGCCCGGGCACCACAACTACTGAGCCCGTACTCTAGAGCTCATGAGCCACAACTACTGAAGCCCGCATGCCTAGAGCCTGTGCTCCGCAACAAAGGAAGCCACCGCAATAAGAAGCCCGCGCACTGCAATGAAGAGTAGCCCCCGCTTGCCGCAATTAGAGAAAGCCTGCACACAGCAACGAAGACCCAACGCAGCCAAAAATAAAATAAATAAATTTGAAGAAAATGGCACCTATAAAACAGAAAGGGTGGAAAATAATTTTCACAAGGCAAGATTAAAAAAACTTACAAGTTTTAGTCCTCCATAGTGCCTACTATATATGCAAGGTACTAATGCCCTGGGGATCCAATTAAAAGTTTTTAAATCAACCACCAACAAAAACTGGCAGATACACACATCTATCTAGTTCTCTGGAAAGTACAGCTTCATTAGGAAAGGATTTTTCTTGCATCTACAAATGTCTCTTCAATTCTGTTAGCATTTCTTAAAATTCACCCAGCTAGGCCAATGTCCATTTCAGACATTCTAAAGGACCAAACAGCACACAGTGGCTACCCGCACATTCCCTTTAGCTTGCTCACTAGTGGAAAGTAAAGCAGCACTAATTTCACTGGCCAATGAAAACTAATGCAAAGAAATGAAACTATCTGTATATATGAACATATTCATCACTTATAACTGCCTGATGACCCTTTAACAATTTCATATGCCAGTAGTTGCTTCAAAGAATTAAAAGCTCTGAGGATTTGTTTTGTTTTGTTTTCTCAATTTTCACATCATCATGGAACTTACATCACCTGATCCCTAGTTCACCACCTATTATTTCCGGAAATTGTACCTTTTAATAAATGAAACATGGTGAGACCAAAACAGATGAGTAAATAAAAAGCAACCAGTTTTTCCGTGATGTTCATTTCACTTCTGAACACAGGTTTTACTGTCATATAGGTTTTATTGAACACTAAGTCTACTTTTTTTCTATTAGTCTATTCAGAGAGAATTACATATTTATCAACTCAATAACAGAGTAACCAATGAATTTTTTAAAAGACTGAGATAATGACTGTTTCCCACTGAAGCATTAGAAGTAATAATGAATAAATAAATGAATTACCTTTAGTGGGCCTTTTATGTGGTCATCCTGAACTTCCACTGTTGAAGAATCATGTCTAAATGTTACCTAAAGATTATAAATTTAATTAGCCACCAAAAAAGTAAAAACAGCAACACAAGCTCGTTAATGCATGAATTCATTTTTATCATGACTAATCTAAACAAATGGCTGCCTAGTTTATACAATATCTCAATCTACTTTCAGTTAAGTAGATTAACTGAAAAATTTCTTATTTAACAGACAACTTCCCAGACTAATTTACTTGATGATTTACATATCATATTTTATTCAATACTATTAGTTGTGAGTTTAATTGTATAATTTCTTTTCCTACAAATGAGGAAAAAAGAGGTGGCAATCTTAGGCTATTAGGTACTCTACCATTTTGCGAAGGCCTCGCTTAGTAATAAGCAGTAGCAAAAAACACTTACTGACAGCCAAGTATCAGGCTCAAGCATCAAACATATTAATCTTCACAACAACCATATTAGGTAGGTATGATTATTCCCATTTTGTTGATAAGAAAACTGAGGAACAGAAAGTGTAAGTAACTGGTCCAAGATCACAGAACTAGTACCATGGTGGACCTGAGATGCAAACTCAGGCCAACTAGATCCAGAACTTTACTGTACTCTCCCTCTGTATCAGTATAGAAATCAGAGAATGGGAAACCAGATGTGAGGTAAGTTAAAATAAAGGGATTGAGTTTAAATATTTAATTAGTTGGTAAAAAACAAAACAGCTTCCAGTACTCAGTATGGAAAAGGTTGTTTTTCTTATACAAAGCAAGAGTTCTTACAGGGATTGAACCATTAATGTGGTCTTATCTGATATGTGTGGTAATCAATTTAGGTAACAGGGTCACAAACCAGCTATGAAAGGAGATGTCCTGTACTGACAGCATTCCAGGTATTTCTGTCTCACACAACACACTACTAAGCTTTATTTAAATTATGTGTGTAGATATCTGTGTCATTCACTAGGCTGTAAGCCACTTAAGAATGGAGACCAAGTCTTAATATTAGAGTTTCAATACCTGATACCGTGCTTGGCATGTAGTAAATGCTCAATAAATGAAAACTGATGGGGAAGGAGTGTTGCTCTTCTTCCCCAGAAAAATGTATTAACTCTGAATCATAAACTAATTAAACTGATATAGAAATATACTACCTTATCTGTTGAGAAAATCATTAGCTTTGAATTATAAAAAGATTTTTAGAGCAGCCCAAAAAACTAACAACAAATTTTAGATAGCCACTACTTATAAGACACAAGGCACAAGGTACTGGCTGGCACTCTGTGCCATCAGCAGAAGCAGTATAGACTGTTTTCTTCCTTTCAATGACAGCAAGAAATGGCAGGACTGCTATGTGTCATTTTGCTGGTTCATTCATTACAGAGACACCCAGCTGAGATTATAAATCACAGCTAAAATCCAGTGAAGCATGGGTCCTGGAGTAAGACTGCTCCTGCCCAAAGGAACACCGTTTCTAACCAGCACAAAAGTGTTATCTGTAGGCCAAGCTCTGCTAAGGAGGGTCTCTACCAGCAGGGAGAGATTTTTGTCTAATTCACGTTAAGGTGTTACATGTGCCAGCAGTAGCTCTGTCTAAAAGAGTGAGAAAACTGATAAAAAGCTTTCTCTTCATCTCTAAGATAGTAATGGCAAAACATGAGTGCTCAGGGAACACCGCTATATGAAGTCAGGAACAGGAAAGGCCACTATAAGAGCTCACGCACACCAAGCATGGGAAAACTAAGGACAGGGTGGGAGGGCTTCCCTGGTGGCGCAGTGGTTGAGAGTCCGCCTGCCGATGCAGGAGGCATGGGTTCGTGCCCCAATCTGGGAAGATCCCACGTGTCGCGGAGCGGCTGGGCCTGTGAGCCATGGCCGCTGAGCCTGCGCGTCCGGAGCCTGTGCTCCTCGACGGGGGAGGCCACAGCAGTGAGGGGCCCGCGTACCGAAAAAAAAAAAAAAAAAAAAGACAGGGTAGGGGGCTAAGAACAGCATCCTACAGGCTTATGGTTAATTTAAAGGCCTTATCACAATGGTTCTTAACTGGCAGTGTAAATTAGAATCACCCAGGAAGCTTTTTTCAACATATCCATGCATAAGGAAGGAACCTAAGCATACAAGCATGGAAGAAGCTCCAGAAAAGACTCTGACACGCTCCTCTGAGGTACAAAATCTCTACGGCCTGTTTAACCAATGATGTTCAAACCAGTATTTTACGGGGTATCTGCTAATGTGGATTATAAACCCCTTGAAAATAGAGATCGGGTTATTCTCATATCCCCATCCTCCTTCCCTCCTGCAGTTTGCCACTCAATAAATAATTAACAGTTATTAGGAAGATTTTTCAAGAAAAGTAGAGGATAAGGAAGCAACAACTAGATCTACCATCATCAATTATAAATCACATCTCAATTTCATGGTTAAAATGGGGGGCGAGTCTTAAAACTGATGTACTATGGTAATTCCCATTCTGCCACTAATTTGCCATAATGGCCTTGGAGAAATCACTAACCCTTTACTGAGCCTCATTTTTCTTACAATAAAATTAAGGAATTAAACTACATGACTTCTAAGGTCCTTTCCAGCTCTGAAAGGCTAACAATACAAACAATACCAAGTCTGTAGTGAAATGGCATTCAAAATACCAACTGTGATCATCTAACTTCATTCCAATTGGAATAAAATCACAAGTAATGCTTTGTTTTCAGGTATTTTTACAATCATTACTCCTAGAAACTAAAAACTCATCTTGCAGAAGAAAAAATTTCTTAAATATACTTACCAGTAAAAGTTTAAGCGTCAAATACTAAACATATAATTTAGAAAATCTACATATACTGTACCTTGACTTTGACAAGTCTTTTCGCTGTCTTGATCTTGGCTTCACAAAAGGCTCCTCTGTATTTAGCACTCACATCAGTGCCCACTGTCAAATAGGGAGGTTCATCAAGGGCCTAAAAATGCAAACAAATATAATTAGATTTAAACTTTCTAGTTCTTTCCCAAAATCAGACCTCAGAATGGCAGATCTAATCCTGTTACAGCTATAAAAGTTGTAATAGATGAATGTATTGTTAACAAAAACAATCTATACAATACTCTAACTTAAAAATAAGTAAAATACATATCATAACGCCTATTTAAATGTACTAAAATGTACATCTATAAAAGATAAAGGCATCTTTTTTCTCTATATAAAATACATATGATCCAAGTATATCATTCCATCCACCCCTCCATCTACCCATTCATTCAAAATTTTTTATTAAATGACCACTGAAAGAAAAGGCAGATCCTTAAAACTCAGTCTAAGAAAATTTCTTTTAATATTTAGGCCATATCTTGGCAGCCACCCAAATTCAGATTAGCTTTGTTATATCCCTATCTAGACAATGCTAAGGTAGAACAGCATAAAAGGGGTGGGGGAAACCCACATGCATTCAAACTACTGGTGAAAACTACATGAAGAAATTCAGTCTGAAAATCTGAAGTAAAAACTCAGCCAAAATGTCTCAACTGCTTTGGCATGAGTTCACTGTTCACTTCCTGTCTACAATAAATATTATTTTAAGTTTCCTCACTTGTGATTTAATTTTTAATAGTCCTAATCTAGCTGCTCTTTTTATAATCAGGTACTTTTCTGCACAGGATCTATATTTCTAAGGAGTTCTACTTATATTAATCAATTCTATAGCCAAAGAAAGATTATGTAAGTAACTTTTCCCAACGTGTTTTACAAGAAATACTAATATTCCAAGATGCTCCACCAGAAAGAAAAAGAGTTGGGAGTTTGGGAAAATCAGTTCATTGAATGAATTCCTACTCTGCCTCATCATTTCCCAATCTATTTGTCCAAAGAACCTTTTTTATTTTTTAAAACTTTTAAATAGATTTTATTTTATTTATTTATTTATGGCTGCATTGGGTCTTTGTCGCTGCACAGAGGCTTTCTCTAGTTGCCGTGAGCGGGGTCTACTTTTCACTATGGTACGCGGGCCTCTCATTGAGATGGCTTCTCCTGTCGCGGAGCACGGGCTCTAGGCGCGTGGGCTTCAGCAGTTGTGGCTCGCAGGCTCTAGAGCACAGGCTCAGTAGTTGTGGCGCACAGGTTTAGTTGCTCCGTGGCATGTGGAATCCTCCCGGACCAGGGATCAAACCCGTGTCCCCTGCATCAGCAGGCAGACTACTAACCCCTGTGCCACCAGGGAAGCCCCCAAAGAACGTTTCTTAAATTAACATCTATTAACATCCTGCAGAAATTCCACAGACCATAAGGTGGAAAAATGCTGTTATACAGCAATAAATAATGAATATATCAATTTCATTTGGATCTTAAAATAAATTCATCCCTAATAGTTGTGGCTAATACACCTAGAAGAGATTTATCTCAAAAAAAAATTCTAATGCTATAACAAAAGTGACCATAAATATGTCAAACAATTTTAATCACTTTTTGAAAGGTGGAGAGGTATCATAAACCAAAACAAGGGTGCTACAACTAGAAATATCAGGTCACCCTCCTTAATGGACATTTGCCTCACATTCTATGTATTTCATGAACAGTATTAAAAAAAAAAACCCTCAAAACATATCAAGTATATGATTTCTTAAATCTACTTAGGAAAATGCCTATATTTCAATTTATTTATGCCATAACAGAAGTGTAACCTCATAGAAGGATAATCATTTCTGCATTATTACTTTTAAAATCTGTTGATATAACTACGATTTGATAACTTTGTACTGCTCTTGCACCTAAAGTTAATAAATGCATTTCTACTTTACAAATTAGCCCTCTTAAAATATCATCTTCCCAGTCAAAATTTTGAATAAGTTCCAGACAAGCTAGTGGCTTTATTTTAGCAAGAATATGAAAGGAACTCACAGCACTTCACCCAGAAATTTTAGGAAAATTTCCAAAAGATATCAATCCACTCTGTGGTTCAATTGGTATTGTGTGTTACTGCTAGACAAGCCCAAATGGAGGGGCACTCTTCATGACCATAAGGTTCATTACTCTCCACAACTTGCAACCTCTCCCATTAACACTTCCTGCCTTATTAGCCAGTAAAATTCTGAAATGTAGAACAAGAAATTCTGAAATGTAGAAGAGAAAAAGAGATCATCTAAAAGTGCATGTTTGTGCCTACTCAGGAACAAATAAATATTTAAGAAGTGATAAGCTTTTTAGGTACTTTTATTATAGAGAATTTTGAACCAAAAAGGGGCGGGGGGAATAGGATAGTAATATATTTAGACTACTAGTATACAGAAACCCATTTATGTATTCTTTTCATTAATATTCAATATCAAACACTGGCAACATTCCAACCCCAGCAAACTATAAACATGCTTAATGAACAGACTTATTCATCTTGAATTTGAGAAAGGGAACTTTTCCCCCAAAACTAAGCCCATCCTACATCCTTACTAACATGAAAATCCATGTTGACAGAAAAGAGTAATAATTAGCTCAAATATCATGAGGGCAAATTATTATTTTTGAAGGGTAATATTTTCCTTCCTTCAAGCTAGAACACATGAAGAGGAATCAGCAAGGTATATAAAGAAAATGTCTGTTACAAAAATACTTGCAAAGGGAAGCCAAAGTCTAACAAAAACCTGCTAAATACATTGTTAGAGCAGGGTTAATTTCTCTAAAAGAGCATAGGAAAAGCAAAGGTCTATGTTCTGATCTTAATTTCTGCCTGTATTTTTTTTTTTGTATCATCTTAGGTAAGTTACTTTTCTGTCCCTAATTTCTCATCATTAGATGAATAAAATAATCTGAATTCTGTATACATTTGTTTAACATGCCTATGTTAAAGGACTAAGGTTATTACAAAGATGGTCAGAATAGGATACTCTGAGACACGTAATTGTCTAGAAGTGAAACTACGCTAACCAAAGTATGAATTTCTACAGAAAAAACAAACGAAACTCACAACCTACATGGTCATATTTGTGTATGTAATTTTAGCAGACCATAAATTATCACTCTATCATTAGTGTAATGTGAGACTAATATAGCACAGTTTTTGAAAGCAAAAGACAAGGTCCTAATCCCAGCTCTATTCCTATGCTAACTACATGAGTCTTTATAGGCTACTGAACCTCCCTAAACTTCAGTTTCCACTACAGGAAAATGGGGCCAGTATTAGAAAGTATTCAGTTATGATGCCAGAAGTATTTAACTATTCACAATTACTATTATGAAACAATGAGTTGGGCAAACAAGTCATTAAACCAATGTAAATTCAGATTTGGCACCTCCTCCTTTTTTCCTTTTTAAAATGGGAAAGGCAAAACCTCATTTTAAATGATTGCTCACCATAAGTCAGTGTAAAGAGAAAGTTAAACCACTGTTCTCACTTTTTCAACTAATGTCAATACTCCTCAGAATACAATATTTTTTAGCATTAAATCTAATGAGAATATAATACAGGATGATTGGTACTATGTATATGTCTTTAAAGTATTATACTTTTTCTACTTCTAGAAATGCAGAAATAAAAATACGTTATACTATACATATAGAAAAAACATACATATTAAAGATAAAAACAACTGTTAAAGCGGGATTAACTTATGAGAAAGGGAGTGGAAAGGAGGGGTATGTATATAAAAACATTTTATCCAAAGTATGTCTTCCTGTTTCTTTTCTTAAAAAAAAAGTTCCTTTTTTGTTTTTTACAATTGGCATGTAGCCTTTGCTTTCTAAAATGTATACTAAGGACCATTTCAAACTTATAAAAAAGAAGACAGAACTGTACAGTAACTCCCCTATATACTCATAATGTGACTCCCACAGTTAACAACTCAATTATAATACTCAAAGTATTATAATCTGTAGTGACTGGGATTATGGGTTATTTTGAACGTTCGTATTAATACTTGTCTATATTCTCCAGTGCACTTGGAATGACTATACTAATGAGTCAGTATAATACAGTAATTAAGAGCACAAGCTCTTGAATCAGATGCTTAGGTTCAAATCTACCACTTAGTAGCCAGATGACCTTGCCTCTAGATATAATAAATAGTGACTATCTCACAGGGATGAAGACTGAAATGCCTGCTACATGTAAAGTGCTTATTAGAACAGACCCCAGCATACAATACCAAATAAAGGCTGTTATTATTACTCAAAAATCTGGGGTATAATTGTGACTTCAAAAAAAATTTGAGGGCTTCCCTGGTGGCGCGGTGGTTGAAAGTCCGCCTGCCGATGCAGGGGACACGGGTTCGTGCCCCCGTCCAGGAAGATCCCACATGCCGCATAGCGGCTGGGCCCGTGAGCCATGGCCGCTGAGCCTGCGCGTCCGGAGCCTGTGCTCCGCAACGGGAGAGGCCACAACAGTGAGAGGCCCGCGTACCGCAAAAAAAAAAAAAAAAAAATTTGAGTCCTACACCAAAGAGATCCCACATAAACAGAACAGATGCCAGTATAATTGTGTATATGGGGGGAGGGGTGTTTAAAATATTATCCCCCTATTCAATTCAGAAATAAAGTAATCAAGTTGAATTCTAGTAGCAAGAGAGGTAAAGTGTTTGTGGGGATGCTCCATAAAGTCTATCACAGTCTTTTAGTGTGGCAGCAAGACAAAATCAAGACTATACACACCTATTCTGAGGCTACTGTACTTTGATCCAATGCAGAGATATACAAAGAATCATGCCAGCAGGTTTACCAAGATTCCTTTGACCAACACCAACCCTGTTAGGTGTATGTACATGTATATCACCAGGGGAAAAAAAAAAAAAACAAAACTCTTACCTTCTCTTTTTGTTCTGCTTTTCTGATTTTGGTCAAAAATACAGACCATCTCAGAGGCTAAAATAAAATGTTTTTATATAGCACCTCCATGCCAAAAAAGAAATTAAACTACTATATTACCATCCCTTTGTTTAGCAAACGTAACAGTTTTCCAGTTGTCAAGGCAACAATTACCTCATACTTATCCTAGCATTGCTTAAACATTTATTTTTCTAGTCAATCTACCAAATGTCCTAACTGGCACCTAAAAACCATTGAATTCCATGGAAACACTAAAAGCATAAGCAATTTTTAAATTAGATATTGGTGGATAATAATCCTTCAAGAAGCCAAAATGCCATGGAAATATGTAAGTACCCAAATATACAAGTGTCAGAAAGATAGCAGTTGAATCAGTGCTCCAAACGGCTAATGTTGACACTGACATTTTATTGAGGTAGGTTTTTAAAAACAGTAAGCATTCAAATTGGTTACTAAGGCAGTACCAATGCAGCCAAGAGAATCAGAACGCAAGATATTAAATCTGATACTAAAATCCTCACTAAATAAATGTATTTAAACACACAGTGTGACAATACATCTATGAAAACAATCTTTCTGTTTATGACAATCCCAAGGAGGCATTAAAACAATAATGTGGATAATTCCAATAGATGAATGAACGAAAAACGCATCTATAAGGGTACGTCATTTTAAAACTAAGCTTAAAACTAAAATACATAATTTTTTAGGACATACCAAAAAACGAGTACATTGAGGAAATAAAGAAAACTGTGCAATCTAACTTTAAAATCTTCTCTGGAGCATTCCCTCTCCACCTTTTCATGTCGCTTTAAGGACATGGGGTAGTGAGGGGTCAGTACTGGGAACAGGAGGTAAGGGACAGATGCCGAGTATCCAAGGTGGCAAGGAGGAGGCTGGGGGAGCCACATGGAAGCACAGGCAGGCTCTGTGGCTGAGAACATTCTGGGAGCTAAGCAGGGACAGAGGAAATGAGCAGCAGGGTTGGAAGATCTGTTACAGTGGCCAAGTAAGTAAACTGAATGATCAAGTAAGTAAATATACTGAGGATAGTTGGGGCCATTTTTCTCACTGACAAAGAAATTTAAAAGGAAGGGGCAAGGCTAAAAAGAAGTCTAAGGTATTGGAATGGAATTAGAAATATGAATTCATGGTTGTATTACATATATACAATGTAGATATTATATATATACATATGTATTATATATACACACACAGAAAAATGAACGCGTAGTTATAGATGTATATGTGTATATGCATATATATTTGTGTGTTTGTGTGTGTGCATATATACATCCATATATTTTCCTAACTCTGTCCACTAAGAACAACTGACAGCTCAACTCTGACTACTCCCACTTTTTTGATTTTCAGGCTCCCCAAGTGGGAAACAAGAGCCACTCTACCACTTCCCTGGCGGCATTTCATTCCTCTGACATGGAAACAGAACCAGTGTGTTAAATGAAAATGTCAGAAGTTGAAAAACAAAAAAAAACAAAAAGCATATCAATGGCGTATATCCTGATTTCTAAAACCCATCCTACATTAAAAGGAACCAGGAATCCTTGGAGAAATGGTTAATTTCAAAGTTGGGCAGGGAAAGTACAAGAAGATGTAAAATATCTTGTGCCAGAAAGTAAAGAAATGCTCAAAAAATAATGCAGACACTTCAAAGGGACACAGGAGTCACCCTGAAGGGCTACTACTGGCCAAACGGGGGGAAAGTTTGAGCACCAAAAAAAAGATTGGTTGTCCTGTTATCCTGTTAGGGATGTATGTGTATGTCAAAACTGAATAACTCAAGATGTGTGTATTCTACTGTAATTTATATAATAAATTATATAATTTATATAATAAATTATAACCCATTCAGTAAAACTCGCATCCCTGAGTCCATATTGACAAACACATGAATGAATGATGAATAAATAAATAAATGCAGAAGGAAGAAAGCTCTTCCTTACAGTAAAATGTTAATAAATATAGTAGGAATGATGGAAACAGAGAATCATCTTTCGGCAACCATCATGAAGGTGACTGATTTCACAGAGTTCTCAACAGATCCTAAACTGATGAGTGAAGGTTTGATGAAGAACAGGATACTGGCATATTCCTGGAATACTATTCAATTATCAGTGGTGGAATGACGTGATGCACTGAGGACAAAAGCACATCGTTTTTGTGGTATACCTGGCAAGAATAACTTTGACAATGAGAAAAATTAGATCTACGGAATTTAAGGTGTGTATTTCTTAAAACTCTAAAGGACATGGAATACAGGGAAAACTGGGAGTTTCAAACTGAAGCAGTCTGAAGAGACGTGATAATCAAATGCAACGTGTATTCCTGGATTGAGCATAGGTCAGAAATGAAAAAGAGACATTAGGAGAGTTGGTGAAATTTAAAAAGGGCCTGAGAATAGGATGGTAGTATCATACCAATGCCGATTTCCTGATTTAGACGGGTGAATGCAGAATAGGTAGAATAGTGTCCTTTTTTGTTGGGGATTACATCCCGGAGTATTTAGGGATGACAGGACATCATGTCTTCAGCTTGCTCTCAAAAAGTCTGAAGATAATACGAACGGATACATATATCTGTATACATACATGGATTATATGAATTCTTTGTACTGTAAATTTGAAATTACATGAAAATAATTTTTAAATAGTGTATATTTATTGGGCATGTGCATATTTTTCCTATGAATTGCTCATTTATGTTCTTTACCTGTCTGAGTTACTAATTTTTTTTTAAACTGGATTATAAAAGTTCTTGCATATTAAAAAAAAAAAAGAAATCAACCCTTTCCCCCAAACACAAAAATCTTCTCTGGATGGTACATATATTTCTTAGTTTTCTTCCTAAAATTTAAGTCACTTTGGGGGATGGAACTACAAATTATTTATAAGTAAATTTTAGACCCACATCTATTAACCAGAGAGATACCTACATATTCACAGAGGAGTGTCTGCATATTCCTGGAAACTTAAATAACTCACAAAAGACATTTTAACTAGAATGTTCATCATCAGCAAAAAGGTAAGAGAGAATTATATTGGGAAAGACATTTATTAAGTGCCTCCTGTATTTAAAACATTATTCTATGTGCCAAAAAAGCAAAGGCACTTTTAACACAAAGGTAGCCAACTTATTTTGCCCTCAGAAGAGGTTAAACTTATTTGTAATCTTGCTAGTGAGATCAGAAAACCTTATTCAAGGGACTTCCCTGGTGGCGCAGTGGTTAAGAACCTGCCTGCCAATGCAGTGGACCCGGGTTCGAGCCCTGGTCTGGGAAGATCCCGCATGCCACGGAGCAACTAAGCCCGTGTGCCACAACTACTGAAGCCTGTGCACCATAACTACTGAAGCCCGCACGCCTAGAGCCCATGCTCCGCAACAAGAGAAGCCACTGCAATGAGAAGCCCGCGCACTGCAATGAAGAGTACCCCCCGCTCGCCACAACTAGAGAAAACCCACGTGCGGCAACAAAGACCCAACACAGCCAAAATTAAATAAATAAATAAAATTTTAAAAAAAAAACTTATTCAAATGAATCTGCATTAGCGTAACATCGTTCTCAGAACATACCTTGCTTATTTATAATATTTAAACTTTAATAATCTGGAAATTAGTGGTGCAGCCAGTTCAAAAATCAGAAGCACAAAGAAAAACCATAAACTGGCATTGTTATGATTTATATCTGGCCATGTGGACTTGCGGTTTGCATCTTGGTTCACTGGCTCTCCGGATACAAGCCATCTCCTATTTTTTTACATGATTTCAGAATGGTTGCTGTCTACTTGAACTGCTCAATGTACAAATCTGCACAATCTCTGGCTTCAGAACCAGAGAGACTGCAATTCATGTACTTAATAACTATCTGTCTTTGGGTATGCCACCCCACCAGTTTGGTTTTTGGCTTCTTCTCTGTAGACCAATCTTGCAGGATGCTTGCAAGTTTTAAATTAAATTAGGTAGCATATTTAGAATCTTTAGGAGACTGACAGGTCCTGAGTAAACACTCGGCAAACATTAGATTAAACCACATGAAATTGCTATTTTTCATAAATCAGAAAAAGGTCAAATATTGGCAATTTTATATTCGGTTCAATCTCATACTGATTTTCTCCATTTCTTTCAAGCAGCTGGGAAACGACAGACCAACACCCAAGAAAACATCAAAGTCCTGTTCCACAATCTGCTCAGACTCTGCTCCTGCTCTATCGCCCATGAGCAAGACACAGCTCTGCACCACCAATCACTCTGTAGCTCACAGGACTCCACCTATGTATATTTCCTCCTGTGGCCAGAGGACTAGGCCTCACACAGAGATCTGGACCCCTTATACCACTAATGTAGCTATGGCTATTTTCCCACTTGATGGCTGTGTGGGCCACCAACCAAGCTTTTGTTCAGTTTTATATGCTCAAGAATATGACCTTGGGAATTCCCTGGCGGTCCAGTGGTTGGGGCTCCATGCTTTCACAAGCCGTGCCGCCAAAAAGAAAAAAAAAGAAAATGACCTTGAAAGAAGCCATCAAAAGGAAACAGTAACCTCCAATCGTTTGAAACTCTATCCATTCTTTGTCTAGTGACCAAAAGAAATTGACCCATGGAGTACGTAGGTAGTAAATATTCTAAGTCACAGAATTCACTGTAATTTCAGAGCCCTCATGTATTAACCCCTTTGGTAACCAATGCTACAATACTCATTGCCATGCTATATACTGGCTTTGCCTGTCCCAAATGGATACAATCATTCTGTAAAGGTGAAAGTTTCACACTGCATTTCAGTGATTTGTATCTGTCTTCTCTCCTGGATTGAGCAACTTAAGGCAGAAATAGCATCTTATTTATCTTTGGATGTCCTGGTCTTAGAATTGCACCTACATATAGGAGGAATTCAGGAATCACTTATTGAACCAAAAAAGTCAGGCATTAGTTAAGCCCTGCTAAATGAGATTTCTCTTAAGGTAAAAATTATTTATATTTCAAAAACACCTTATATTGGGAGGCATCTTATATATTGAGAATTCAAAAGCATGAGCTCTGGAATCAGAGTATCTGGGTTCAAACGCCACGTCTGTAATGTACTAGCTAGGTGACCTCTGGGACATGGTCTTTAACTTCTCTGAGCCTAGCTTCACATTTGTAAAGTGGGGTTGATAACAGTAATATAATAAACATACAATATGTATTTATATATATCATAAATATATAATATAAACATATAATAAAGTTGTGACCTTGTTATACATAAAATGTCATATGCTGATAAATCTAAAATGCGCTTTATAACTTCTCAGATGACCAAATTTTTACAGTGAAAGAAAGTCCACATAGTTTCATAAAGAATAAGTTGTGACAAGCACCCACTACTAGATTATTTCTCTTAACAAAGAGCTATGTTCCGGCAATACACTTTGCTGACAAGAAGTGGACTATACAGATCGCCAGCCATCTATGTGATCCAAACTGTGCCAAAGCGGTTCTTTCTCCTAAAACTTCAAAGCTGAAATGCTAATCAAATTGTTAGTAGAGCAAGGTGATACAGCCTGTTAGCCATTTTCTGGCATGCGTAGTGAGAAGGAGAGAAAACCGGTCTATAACGAGAGAGAGGAAGAGCAATAAAAAGAACAGAACAGACATGCAGAGAAAAAAGGGGACACATGCGAGACTGTGTCCTTTGAGTGACTGAGAGAATCGCTAGCCTTAGTTCCTGTTAGCTTTCCAAAACTTAAATCTCTCCTCAAACCTGACTGGACTTTCTGCTCATGGGTATTCAGTATCCATAAAGTAAATTCTCTTTTCTGCTTTCAATAATCTGAGGCGGTTTCTATTACCTGTAACCAAAAGAGCCTTAATTAAAACCCATCAGAATCGTATCTAAGAAGACATAAAATGTAATTGCAATTCTACAAACATTTACTGAACATCCACAATGTCCTGGGATATTTAGGACTTAGATCCTATTCATACAAATATTAAACCAATTCTAGTTTAAAATTTTAATCTAAATTGTCACAATATACAAAATCCTATAAGATCAATAAGGAATAATGAAATATGGACCTACAAAGTAAAAAAACAGATTTCTTATGGCAATTCAAACTTTATTATTTAATACAGAAATATTTGTAATGAATGTTTAAGATGTGAAAGAAACATCATAATAAAGCATTCTTGAGATTACTGCCAACTGTAAAACTCCCAACACCACTGACCCTGCTTCTTCCACATGGGAAACCATTATTCTGTACATTTTGGTTACCCTTCCCATGGAAAAACCAGGTTTTTAAAAAAGCTATTTAAGGTCATCAGGTCACTATTACAGCATTAGTACCATCAGAAGACAGCAGTAAAAAAACAACCTCTGGTTCTCAATTTTTAAAAATCAACTTATAAGCCTTTACTATACAGGTCTGGCCCTACACTCTTATCAGCTTATTAAAAATATATTTATACTTTAAAAAGTTTCTGTTTTCAACAGACTTTTCTCCTTTTTCCACTCATATTTTTCAAAACTTAGAAGTATCTTACCAAATTAGAAGGAAAAAACAGAGCATTAACCAGGAAGAAATCAGGAATAGGAAATTCTCTGGCAGTCCAACAGTTAGGACTGGGCGCTTTCACTGTCAGGGCCCCGGTTTGATCCCTGGTCGGGGAGCTAAGTTCCCGCAAGCCTGGAGGCACAGCCCAAAAGAAAAAAAAAAGCAGGAATAATAACTGCTCAATAAAATACTAAGTGAATGAATGAACGAATGAATCAATCAATCAAACCAAATCAGAAGTGGCTAGGTGCCCAGAACATACAAAAAAACAAAATAGTTTTCCTGTCTTCAAAAAGTCATTATCTAGTTGAAGAAAATGAGCAAACAAAACCAAATCAATGTTTAAAGATAAAAGAACTTTCCCCCAAGAAATTCAAATTAATCTATGTATTTATTCACTTACTTGCTTTTTAATATTCCATTTATAAGTGCTAATATGCAGTATTTGTCTTTGTCTGGTTTATCTGAGCACAATGCCCTCCAAGTTCAGCCATATTGTCAAAAAGAATTTTTTTTAAAGTAATTCTTCAAGGTCTGTGACACTGAGAACACTTAATTGGACACATTTAATACTGTATATTCCAGCTAGCATGATTTGGATCGGGGCTGGGGAGTTGCCAAAGCCTTTATAATTAAAATCTCAGAAACTACAAAACTAATTTGATCCACAATTCTTAAAGATTGCAATATGAAAAAATTAACTCCTAGTCTATTAATCTACTAACTATTCTTTTCTTACTGAACTGAATACTTATTGAATAATTTATCTAAGTTCTTGTTAACCATAGTATATATATTTCATTATAATACAAAGTTAGATACTTGAAACTGCTCTAGGAAAACAGTAAATTTAAAGAATGAAATCATAATAATATATGGTCCTTGCCTCCTATGGAGTCTCAATTTGTATTATAAGTATCACTAAAACTGGAAAGAACTTTCCAATACATCTCATCAAAAGAATTCTTTTATTACAGGTTATTAGTCTACAACACAAGATAAACAATGATATTAACATAAGTGAGACTTTTAAAATACCTTATATTTAATGTGTGAATATTTTAGGGATTTGTTTTGTTTTGTTTTGGGTCTTTCTCCTGATCATCATCCCAGCATCTTTCAAGTTTTTAACGGCGGCATCAAATGGCTTTACTTGGTTGGCTACTTCTGCCATACTCTATCACGCTAAATGGAGATTCTGTTAGCTGCTGAGGATATCTATTCACTTAGCACCTAAGAAACAATTTTCTCTAGGTGTAGAGAAATAGCTGTAGAGATATATACTTAGGTCAAAACTCTATCTCCTGCCTCTCCACATGCACCTAGTCTTACTACTAGATCACACTGGTAGTCTTCTGGGTCACCAGAAGTTATCATTACACTAGAGCCAATATCCAATAGTTCCTCCCACATTTTAAGAACTGAGTATTTCCCCTTCCCCACAGCACAGCTATTTAAAGTAAATGAACACAAGGTATCATTAGTGAAGGCAGGTAGGAGGGGGTCACACTACATACAGGGATATATACAACAGGCCCTCCAGGGTACTCGATCTTGCCTTTTTTCAACGGGCTCTGAGGCTCTTGCCTTCTTTCAATAGACTCAATCTCAAGGATATATATAACAGGATAGCTTATATCAGATTTTCATTATTAAACCTGGATTTTTAAAAAATCTATACCAAGCGAGTTACTAGGTTGCTCATCAACCTAGGGATCCCAGGTAGATCAGAACATTCTCAGAATTTCATTATCAAACCCGCCTTGCCATCTTTTATGATGACCATGCCCACCTTGCCACCAGCTATAAACTCTGCCAACTTATGATTCTTTGACTCCACTGAAGTCATGAAACATATTTCAATGGCATTCCCTTCCATAAAGCAGTCCCAGCTGGAAAGAAAAGCCAATAAAGACCTTAAATTCTAGCATCTCCCTTGCTAATCCATTTTCCCCAAGAAAATATTAAAGAGAGAATCCACTGGACTGTGATTATCCCAGTGACATGATAAATTCCAAGTGGTGTGGGGAAGATTCACTGAGCACACAAAACATAAGAAGTCTTTTATTTCCCTTAAAAAGATGGACTTCCCTGGTGGCGCAGTGGTTAAGAATCCGCCTGCCAGTGCAGGGGACATGGGTTCGAGCCCTGGTTTGGGAAGATCTCACATGCCACGGAGCAACTAAGCCCGTGCGCCACAACTACTGAGCCTGTGCTCTGGAGCCTGCGAGCCCCAACTACTGAGCCCACGTGCCACAACTACAGAAGCCTGCATGCTTAGAGCCCGTGCTCCGCAACGAGAAGCCACCGCAATGAGAAGTCCGCGCACTGCAACGAAGAGTAGCCCCCGCTCGCCACAACTAGAGAAAGCCCGTGTGCAGCAACAAAGACCCAACACAGACAAAAACAAATTTAATTAATTTAAAAAAATAATAAAGTAGGCTTTTCTAATACCATTTCTTATGTTGATATACATGAGCTTGTGTCCTATGAACATCCTAAGGGAAAAGTAGCAGGTGCACAACACACAGGAGTTGACAATAGTGCCATCACCTGTTCACTCACTTTCAACATATTGTGTTAGGTATGCTCACACATGTAAATTCTACAGATTACATTATGCTTGTTTACATGAATTTGTGGATTATATTATAAACTAGAAAAGAGGTTTTTAAAGTGTGTCCCCAGGAACAACGGCATCAACGTCACCTGGGAACTTGTTAGAAATTCAAATTCTCAGGCCCCACTCCAGGCATCCTGAATTATAAACTCTGGGGGAGAGAATCAGCAATCTGTGTTTTAACAAGTCTTCCAGAGAACTCTGATGCACCCCACAGTTTGAAAACCAATGACCTAGAGGTTACTTCTCTAGGAACCTGTAACAGATATATTCAGCAACTAACAGACTCTCTGCTTGGTTTCCTAACCAATATAGTATGGGGTATTATGGTAGGAACAGCCAAAGTAAAAGCAATTTGGGGAATTATGGCTACCATTTAAAGACTTGAGACATGACAGAATGGTGATTATGAAAAAAATAGATAACATACACACAGAATGAAATAATGCAATGAAAGCAGACTCATTTAAAATAATATAATATAATATTGGGACTTCCCTGGTGGTCCAGAGGTTAAGACTCCACACTTCCAATGCAGGGGGTGCGGGTTCGATCCTTGTCAGGGAACTAAGATTGTATATGCCGTGTCGTGCAGCCAAAATATTTAAAAATAAAAATAAATAAATAAGTAAAAATAATATAATATAGAAAATTGGCTTAAGAAGGTTCTAGCAAAGAAATCAGAATCTGAGATTAAACTATCAATGCAAAAAGTAAAAACTAAGAAAAGTGAAAGCTAAAACTTCTCTACAGAAAAGAGTTATTAACACAGCAGGCCTGACTGCTATTTTTGGCCTACTTGCAAGGTTGGCCCTTGGATGGCATCTGGGAAGTTATGGGAACTTGAATTTCGGGAGGGTTCCCACAATTAATTGATAAGAGTGGCTCACTGCGCCTAAACTGTATATACAAATAATACAGTTTATGCTGAACATCCGCTTTGATTCCCAGAGTTGAGAATTTGGGTATGTGCCCGTTGTGGGGCTTCTATGTGACTAGCCCCCAGTAAAAACCCTGGGTGCTGTGTCTCTAACAAGCTTGCCTGTTGGCAACAGTTGCGAAGTGTTGTCACAATTCATTTCTAGAAGAATTAAGCACGACCCGTGTGACTACTGAGCAAAGACTCTGGAAGTTTGCACCTGGTCTCCCCAAGACTTCACCCCAAGCATCTTTTCCTTTTGCTGATTACGCTTGGTATCCTTTTTGTTGTAAAAAGGCACAGCCTAAGTGCAACTATACACCGAGTCCTGTGAGTTCTCTCGGCCAATTACCAAACCTGGGGGGGGGGGCCTTGAGGACTCCTGACACACTCTCTTACTTCAAACATGAATTCTTTGACAGTCACATAAAAGGGTTAAAAACACCGACAAGCCCACCAAATCTGACATTTATACTATTCTTACTTGATCCATTAATAAAATAAAAGATTTTAACATTATTTAATTTCCATTTTCTTATTCTTTTTAACATATCTAGTAAGTGTAACTTGAATTACATGCTCAGTCCTTGGCCAGTGAAAGGCAGGGCATTTATACTGACAGTCCATTAAGGGAAAGTGGTATGCTGTGGCCAAATGAAGGATGACCACTAAAATCACGCTCTTCGGCAAACACAAAATTTACTTCAAGAATATTGGGAAAGCACCTCAAGGAAGGCAGTTATGACCTCTCAAAGTTCAAACTAAGTTACAAAAAGCCCTGAGTAACTTCTAGTTGTTGGCTTATACGTTAAGACATAAAAACAGAAAAAAACAAAGTGGTTTCAAACGTGAGCCCAAAATAAAAAGTCACAGACTCTACAGATTGAAGGGATGGCTTGCCATCATACTACTTCTCACCAAGGCAACTCCACACAGCATGCCGCCAGGTGAGCAGCAGTTATTATTTAACTCAGTGGTCAGCAACTCTAGGGAGGCTGGGTAATATCTAACAAAAATCTATTCTTTATACCATTTAAAAGACCAAGGAGAAATGCTAGAAATATTAGAGAGAGACAATTGAAGAGAAAGTAATGTATTACTAATCGTGTTAGGTATCAATATTATCAATAATGGAATAATTTTCAGGCACCAAAATGGTCTTTAAAACTTTCCTATTTGGGGTAAAATACTGGCCTAGGGATATATACCATGATTCAGGAAAGGGGGGAATCTAGTATGGAATAAAGACAAATACTGAAGTACTAGAATTTAGTGGCATATTTGGAGGAATTAAAATCATCAAAAACACAATCACTACGTAAAGCATAATGGTGCCTAATAATGGTCGACCCTTAACACTGCGACATCATATGAAACTGTTTACAGCCTTGACTTTACCTATTCATATCCTCAACAGACGAAGTTTGTTACATGGTCTAGTAAACCCAAGACCCTACTTTAGCACTGCACTGATTTTATCCCTCACTGCTGCCTCTAATTCATAGAAGGTAATATTTTCCTCTAGATTACTCCAGAGAACACAACCAGCTAAAGGCAACCTTCTGTTTGGTAGACTTTGGGATAACAGTTTGTAAATTTAGTCAATACAAAAATTAGTTCCATGAGTGTGTCAGACTTTGGAAGCACAAGTAGGTGAACCCAGGTGCTGTGAACAATGGATGAAGACTACTTTATATACAGGCATAGTCATCCTGGAAGTCATAAAAGTGTTTCTGCAGGTCTCTGAAGACCCGGCAATTAAAGACAGAATTTTTAGAGATTATATGTACAAATACAATAAAGCTTGTGCTTTCAACCGACCCAAAAAAGTCTAAGAATTGCTACTGCGGAATGGCTTTTCATAAAGGTTACCTAATTAAAATGGGAGAAAGGAAGAGAACAAGAAAGCTTTGAAATTAATCAGATTTAACCAGACATGGTAATATTTACTACCTTAGATATCTTTTAATATTATTACAAAATAATACATTTGACACCACATCTTTCAAGGCACACTCATTTCTTTTTTGTTGCTGCTCTTGTTTTGGTTTTTTGGGGGTAATATAGTCATTTTTTTAAATTTAATTTAATTTATTTATTATTTATCCAGCAGGTTATTATTATCTACTTTATACATATTAGTGTATACATGTCAATCCCAATCTCCCAATTCATCCCCCACCACCACGACCCCCCGTGGCACTTTCTCCCCTTGGTGTCCATACGTTTGTTCTCTACATTTGTGTCTCTATTTCTGCCTTGCAAACCAGTTCATCTGTACCATTTTTCTATATTCCACATATATGCATTAATATACAATATTTGTTTTGGGTCATTTGTAGAGACGTGGATGGACCTAGAGACTGTCATACAGAGTGAAGTCCTAAGTCAGAAAGAGAAAAAAAAGGCACATTCATTTTTATCCAAAAAAAACAAAAATAAAACCTCTGTAGGCAATAGGAAAGGTACTATTATTGCCCACTGGTAATTTATTTTACAAACAGAGACAGAACTTTAAGTGGTTTTAAGGTCACAACTAATCAGAGGCAGGAAAAGAGCTTAAACCCAGATTTCTACTCAATGTTATTCCATGCTGCCTATCAGGTAGTAACAGCCTATCAACATTTTAAAATTTATCTATAACTAATATATAAATTAAACTGATCTACCCATTTAGGAGCCAATGTTAAAAATGGTTAAAAGAAAAATTATTATTAACAACTATTCTAAATACACACACACACACACACACACTCTCACACACAGAGGTAAATATATAAAAGGATATAATAAATGTTAACAGCAGTTATCTCTGCAATGACTGAATTATGGGTAATCTTTTTCCTGTCTACTTTTCTATTTTTTCCACATTTTCTATAATGAGTTTTTTATAACCAGAAACCAAATAAAATGTTTATTTTTATTACGAAGTTATTAATATTAAACATTAGTATTTAATATTTACTTAAAGGCTGTCAGTTACGAGATTTCTTGCCAAGACTGTACTTTTCTTTCTAAAAAAAAAGAAATTAACTCACGGGACTTCCTGGTGGTGCAGTGGTTAAGAATCCGAGCCTTGGTCCGGGAAGATACCACATGCCTCGGAGCAACTAAGCCTGTGAGCCACAACTGCTGAGCCTGCGCTCTAGAGCCCACGAGCCACAACTGCTGAGCCTGTGCACCACAACTACTGAGCCTGCACCCTAAAGTCTGAGAGCCACACCTACTGAGCCCGTGTGCTGCAACTTCTGAACCCCGCGTGCCTAGAGCCGGTGCTCCGCAACAAGAGAAGCCACCGCAGTGAGAAGCCCCCGCGCACTGCAATGAAGAGTAGCCCCCGCTCGCTGCAACTAGAGAAAGCCCGTGCGCAGCAACAAAGACCCAACACAGCCAAAAATAAATAAATAAATAAATTTATTTCTAAAAAGTTAACTTAGACTCTAAGGAAATGAAATCCATCCTGTATTTTAAATGAATCTCCATTAGTTCTATAAGGTCTAACACTGCCTGCTCTCCAAGTACACTGTAAAATCATCTTAAGATGCAATGTGATAAACTGATCTGATAGAGAAATTTCATTACATTTATTTCATTGGCTTTTTCATCTGTTTGTACTTATATGATAAGCATATCTTTAAAGCATATCTTTAAAAATACAATGTGACTATGGCCTATTATTTCAACTAAATATTAAGTGTTTTAATTGTAAATGATATACATTTTCACCTCAACTTGGTTTTTAACTTTGCCAAAATTTCCCTATTTTCTGCATAACTGGCCCTATTGTCATTTCCATAGTTTTCAAAAAGAAGTAATTATGCTTCTTCCACAAGGTTAAAATATTATATTTGGTTAACCAGAGAATACAACATATAAATACTACTGTATTTACTCTATTTTATACCTCAGATTTAAGGGGGCACTAAGGTTTATCAATAATACAGTCACTATCATCAAGAACAGGGTTAAATTAAGTTTAAAACAATCTTTTAGACAATATGAAATACCAAGACATTTTGTAAGAATTCCATTCAAAAATTTTAAGGCTTAACGTTAGAAAAAGGTATAAATTGTACTCAGTATCTAGAAGTGACTCACTATTTCCCGAAGGTTCCCCCAAACCTAAGTTTTATAGCATCCTCAAGTAATATAACTATTCAAATATTACCAAAAACTGCAAACTTTCTACTAACTATAATCAGCATGAAATCTTAAAGTAACATTTATGACACTAACCAAAATGCTTCCACAGTCTCAGTGAGATAATGTAAAAGAAGGTACAAGTAAGCAGAGGAATAAATAGATTGATAAAGGAATGAAACTCTTAATGACAACCTGACCTTCTGTCTAATTCACAAACTAAAATATTATCAGCCCAAATCCCATGAATATAGTAAACTAAACTGATCATTTGCTCACCAGACACTAGGCATAAATTTTGATGCACCATTTCTGTGTTTCTAGAATCCTGACTTATTGATTTTTTTTAATGTGTAAGATATTTTCTTTTAAAGAAATGATTAGTCTCCTCCTTCAGCCAAAATGGAGTAACAAGCAACCAGACTCACTATCCAGCCTAAAACAAAAAAACAAATAAAATTCTTTAAACAATGGTTTTCAAGTCACTGAACATCACACAAAAAAGGACAGATTCTTCTAAAAACAAAACAAATGAGGTGAGTCCTATAATTGCCCCAGTTTACTGCCTTGAGCGTTATCAGGCCATGGAACAATAAGAGGGAACTGAGGCAAAAGCCATTAAGACTCCTTTGAAGAAGCAGGGGTAGGAGTCTAGAGAGGCCAAAGTAGCCAGAATTCATACAACAGACTACCAGGGAGGAGAAAGCTGCAGGGAAAGAGAACTCTGGAGACGGGCAACGGTCCCCTTCAAGAATTCAGCAGAGGATTTATCAGCACATGCCTGTGAGGAAAACAACCAAGGCCATGGAGAGAACCACCAGAAAGGATTAGAGGAAACAGTGCCTGGGGTTCACATGGAGCCAAAAAAAAAAAAGCGTTCGTTCCCGCCAGCCAGACTAGAAAGACTCATAATTTATGGGACATTGGGTAGTGTACTCAGGAAGGTCTCGTCTTAGTAGTGGAGAATAATTAGCCCTTGTCTAAGCTCCTGACCTGCCTAACAAATTTTAAAAGCAAGACCTGATAAGATCAAACTGTTTCCAAGTAACTTAACTACATACTAAGAAAAAGCCCAGGAAGATTTATAGGACTACAGAAATATCCAGCACCCAACATGGCAAAATTCACAATGTCTGGCATCCAATCAAAGATTAAAAGATGAAATTAATTGATGAACAGATTTAAAATTTTGTGATTTTAGGTGAAAAAGGCTGAATTTGAATGATTTAGTGTTAGGCCATTATCCTTCTGAATTTATTTCCAGATTTTTGGTGGGGTTGGAGTGAAGAGGAGGGGTAACAATTCATATATAAAACTACTTAGCTGCACTGGATCTGCTGCCACTCTTTAAAAATTATCTTTTCTGAGGTCACTTTTATTGTCTTTTTTTTGTTTTTCAAAATAAAGTTTCAAGAAGTGAAAAAATTTTTTTAAAAAGGCATGCAAAGAGGTAGGAAAACATGATCCATAATGAGAATAATCGATCACTCAAAACTGATCCAGAACTGTCACAAATGTTAGAATTAGCACCTAAAGGGCTTCCCTGGTGGCGCAGTGGTTGAGAGTCCGCCTGCCGATGCAGGGGACACGGGTTCGTGCCCCGGTCCGGGAAGATCCCACATGCCACGGAGCAGCTGGGCCCGTAAGCCATGGCCGCTGAGCCTGTGCGTCCGGAGCCTGTGCTCTGCAACGGGAGAGGCCACAACAGTGAGAGGCCCGCGTACCGCAAAAAAAAAAAAAAAAGAATTAGCACCTAAGGACAGCAATTACTTGTAAGTGTATTCCATATGTTCAGAAAGTCAAATAGAGACATGGAAAATATTTTTAAAGGACTCAAACTTCTAGATATGAAAACTACGGGACTTGCCTGGTGGCGCAGTGGTTAAGAAACCACCTGCCAATGCAGAGGACACAGGTTCGAGCCCTGGTCCGGGAAGATCCCACATGCTGTGGAGCAGCTAAGCCCAGGCAACACAACTGCCGAGCCTGTGCTCTAGAGCCCGTGAGCCACAACTACTGAGCCCGTGCACCACAACTACTGAAGCCTGCATGCCTAGAGCCTGTGCTCTGCAACAACAGAAGCCACCGCAATGAGAAGCCCCCGCACCGCAACGAAGAGTAGCCCCTACTTATCACAACTAGAGAGAAAGCCCACATGCAGCAAAGAAGACCTAACGCAGCCAATAAATAAATAAATAAATAAAATTACTTTTAAAAAATCAGTAAGAAAAAAAACGATGTCTGAGATGAAAAACCACCAGATGAGGAAAAGATTAGTGAACTTGAAGACACCGTAATAGAAACTATCCAAAATAAAACAAGAAGAAAAAGAACCCCCGCCCCTGGCAAAAAATGAGAAGAGCGTGAGGAAGGTTCGGCACAACTTTCAATAGCCTAACATACATGCAGTTGGAGTCCCCAAAGAAGAAGGAAAAAAAACTATAAAAATTTTGAAGAAATTATAGCCAAATTGTTTCCAAACTAGATGAAAACTATAAACCTAGGGATCCAAGAAGTTCAACAAATCCCAACCATTGACAGTAAATAACACTATCAACAAACGCAACCTGATTTACATCTATAACAGTCCACCCAACACGAACAGAATATACATTCTCTTCAAATACACACAAAACATTTATCAAGAACATATTCTGAGCCGCAAATCAAGTATCTATAAGTTTGAAAGCATTTAAGTTACACAAAGTATAACCACAATGGAATTAATGTAGAAATCAATAACAGAAAGATCTCTGAAAAGTCTACAAATATTTGGAAATTTAGTAACACATGTCAAAATAACCCAAGGGTAAAAGAAAAAATCAGAAGGAAAATTAAAAAGCATTCTGAAAATAATGAAAACAAAAATACAACATATCGGAATGTGTGGGATGTTGCTAAAGCAGTACTTAGGCGTATATTTATTGCACTAAACATGTACATAAAAAAAGAAGCAAGTTCTCAAATCAATGACCTCAACCTGCACCTTAAGAAACTAGAAGAAGGACTTCCGTGGTGGTCCAGTGGTAAAGAATCTGCCTTCCAATGCGGGGGACGCAGGTTCGATCCCTGGTCGGAGAACTATGTTCCCACATGCCATGGGGCAGCTAAGCCTGCGCACCACAAATACGGAGCCCAAGCACCCTGGAGCCTGCATGCCACAACTAAAGAAGAGAAAAACCTCGCAGGCCACAACTAGAGAGAAGTCTGCACGCTGCAACAAAGAGCCTGTGTGCTGCAAGGAAAGATCCTGCATGCCTCAACAAAGATCCCACACGCTGCAACTAAGACCCGACACAGCCAAAATAAAAATCTTAAATAAATAATTAAATTTTAAAAATATTAAAAAAAAAAGAAACTAGGAAGAACAAATGAAACCTGAAGTAAGTAGAAGACAGGAAATAAAAATTAACATGAATATCAATGAAATAGAAAAAAATAGAGAAAAATCAATAAACAAAATCTGACTTGCTGAGATCAATAAAATTGCTAATCTAGACAGATCATGAAAAAGAGAGGAAAGGTGCAAGTTATCATTATCAGGAATGAAGGAAGTGATATCACTACAGAGTATACAAATATTAAAAGGATAACAAGAGAGTATTATGAACAACTCCATGCCAATAAATTCAACGCATAAGATAAAATAGACAAATCTCTTGAAAGACAGAAACTACAACAGCACATTCAACAAGAAACGATAACTGGAAACAGACCTGTATCTATTTTAAAAATTGAATCTGTAGTTTAAAACTTTCCCACAAAGAAAACGAGGCCCAAAGAGCTTCACGGGTGAATTCTATGAAACATTTAAAGCAGTAATAATAATCTACAAAAAAACCTGTGGAACTAATAATAAGTGGTTTTAGCAAGATCACAGGATTCATAATCAATATAAGTAAATCAATTGTATTCCTATATACAGAACGATCAGAAATTGAAAATTTAAAACAATACCATTTACAATAGTATAAAAAATTACTAAATACTTGGGCATAATTCTGGCAGAAGATGAAAGTACTCTCATTCTGAGAGTACTAACTCATATACCAAATTTCCCTTACACAAGTGGTTTTCAAACTGTGAGTCACAACCTCTTAACGGATTGTAAATGTAATTTGATGGGTCCTGACCAGCATTTTAAAAAATGAAATAGAAAAGATCAGAAAATATCAGAGTGAAATGAACATGGTAAAGTTATTATTTTGGGAAATTTGTGTTTCCGTTGTTTGTGGGTATACACACATTGGGTTGTTATACAAAATCTGTGCTCAAAAAAAGTTTGAAAGAAAGACTTCTTATACTATATTATATTACCCCTGGAGTGCCCTTTTTTTTTTTTTTTTTAATGAGGGTTAAGGCCAAAGTGAAAGATAAGCACTCTAACTCCAAGCACTGGCCCTGAAGCAAGGAACTAGAGAGGTATGGGTATTGTAAAGTGTAATTCTAATCAAATATTCAGAGGTAAGAATTGGGCAGGAATAGGCTCTATGCTCCAGCCATGCCAGGCTTTCACCACTTTAAATTCTCCCAGCACAGAGGGCCTTTGGCCACAGTGCTATCTGTCCCTCCCCCAAGTTTTTCCATTTGCCAAAGTTCTGCTTAAATATAAAGCCCTTCCTCAGTTTCCAGACAACGTCTCTGTTTGTCTTACCTTTTGTTGGTCAGAGCACACACATTCTACCACACTCCACTTACTTCACACCTTTGCACCACCCCTCTATCGAGCTGTGAGCCATTCATATTGCAAGTAAATGGTCAGAGACTTCCCACCTAGCCTGTAAGGAGATTGGAAGTCATCACTGCCATCCCCACAACAAGAAAAAAAAAACAACTGAACATCAATAACTCTTCTTAGATCCAGCAGAGAACTAAGGTCACAGAACAAACCACTGCCCCCCAAACTGGAGAGAGGAACAGCCAAATATGGAAAATCACAGTTTATCAGAGAAACAGCAGTGCGGGAGCAGAAACCGGGGCCGGAGCCGGTCAGGTGTAGGTGATGACGTGCTGGAGCCTCAGCGTGGACAGCTTGAGAGTTAAAAACTCCAAGGGGACTCAGTAGTAAGGCAGTCTCCACCCTCGTGAAATGGGAACACAGGTTCTCACAGAGAAGATCGAAGCAAAATCCCCCTCAGGCTCTGGCAGCGAGAGAGAGAACCTTTTCACCATTTTGAAGCATGCCCAGAGCATTCTGTTTTCCTTAACAAGGCCTGCCCTCAAGAGAAACTATGCTATCAGAGCCTAACCTAACTTTACCAGAGCCTAACTGACCTGGGGAAGTACAATACCCAATGCCAGCCCCCTCAAGCCTTCCTGTCTCATCTAAAGAGGAGAAGCACCTGCGACAGTCACAGCCCAGGGACACCAGCACACTAAAGAATGAGACCTGATCATAGGACTACAGGGTGGTTCGCCTCCCCCCACATCTTGACATCACATCCGTAGAACTCCTGCATAGTAACAGCGGATTACAAGTGAAAGAACTGCATATACCAGACCTTACTTAAGAAATCTCTAGGAAAACGCAAAGACAGAAACAAGGACGCCAAAGGAAATTTTAGCCTCTGACACCTACAGCTACAACAAACAGTAAACACAGCCTAACTCCTAGACGTTAAACATAAACCCTCATATTAAAGGCCTCAGTTCCTTTTACCCAGTACATGTCCAGCCTTCAATAAAAAATTACAAGGCATGCTAACACGGTTGGAAGAAGGAGACCACGTATCAGAACCAGCCTCAGCTATGGCAGATGCTGGAACTCTCAGACAGCGAATCTCAAGTAAACGGCAGACATCGGCACAGTTTCCCTTAATACTTCAGCATATTGTCTTTTTAGTTTTTAAACTAAAAACCGTATCACTTGCCCAAAAATCTGATATTGAAATAGCATCTGTCCATTCTTTGTAATAATGATAATAAATTACTTTATCCTTAGAGTATGAGGGGGGGAAAAAGGAATTAGACACAGAATACTAAGAACCCAGCAGCAAACTTTCCTTGCATTCTTCTTCAGTCTCCTTTTTCCTCTACCCTTTCCCCTATTTCTTCCACTCCCTCTATCACTAGGTGGAGAAAGAACATGAGAAACAAGGGTAAGAGAGGAAAACAGCTGAGAGGTTGGGCGCATGATAAGATTAACCATTCACTGATTCGCAAATCTGACCTAAAGCCTAGAATATACACGGACTAGTTAGGAACTGGGGATATAGCCTAAGGCCTAGTCTTTGTTTCCAAGAAGTCTAGTGGAGGAGTCAGTTAAACAAGTGAGCAATTGCAACACAGAGGTCACTACTGCACAAAGGGGGACATAAATCAGTCTCAGGGTATCAGGGAAGGACAGCTGGTAGTCAAGGAAAAAGAATCAAGATGTTTAACGACCTGAAATGAGAAATACAGTCTGGAGAACTGGAGTGCACAGGGAAGGTGGCAATACAGAAGGCTGTAATTATTCATGATCATATCGAGAAGCATTCTGATGGCCAAGGAGGAAGCAGGGCCTGACAGCAACAGGAGAACCATTACAAAATTTTATGCAGAGGAGTGACAATAATCTGATGTATGTCTTAGATCACTGTGGCTGCCATGTGGAAAACAGGCTAGAAGAATACAAGGCAGAATCAGAGAGACCAGGTAGGAATCTCTTGCCATAATCTAGAACGAGATAAAAGGTAGGGATAGAGACAGAAGGACTAACCGGAAACATCTTTATGTTCAGTGACTCACTGAATAAAGGGATTAAGAAGAATTTTATCTTTTTTTTTCTCTCACTGCCAATTCCCACTTCATAAGAGCAGATCTGATCCTGGGCCGGTAAACTAAGAAAACTGAACTAGAGAGAGATCCAGACTGCAGGAGAGGTTGTAGAAGCAAAGGGGAGAACAAGAGAAAATTCCAGATGAGGATACAGGGGAAGAGAACAGCCCTGACTATGTTTACCATCTTGCATGATATTAGAAACGACTAGTATTCATGATGGTATATGGGAAAGAACTATTTATTTTTATTCTTGTATTGCCCTAAAGTGATGAAAATGCATCACATCAAGTAAATTAATCAGCAAATCAGTAAAATATATCTTAATTCTCTACCTAGTGATTCAACTGGCAGCTAGTATTTTCATTAAGAACTATTAAATGAGCCTGACAAAATGAGATCATATCCTCATATGATTTCTTGGTCTCAAAGAGTTTAGTCTTTTTTGTATCATACACATTACTAATGAATTCATTTGCTTTATGAAAATAGAGAAATACAGATGTATACAAAAGTATGCGTTGTCTCTCTTCATCTTCTGTTCTCACATCCTTCATCAATACAACTACTGTCACCTCCTCAGGATATCCTTCCAGTCTCCTTTCTCTGCATTTACAGGGACATATGCACAAACAGCATACTTTTACTGCCAAAGTATGTGTAAAATTAGCTTTTAGTTACACAATCTATGAATATCTTATCCCTGTATAAATAATAAAACATTAAAGTTAGTCCTAAATTACCATACCCAATCCCAACCACTTCCCATTGGTAATCACTTTTATCATTTTGGGATATGTCCTTCCAGATTTTTTTCCAGACTTTTCCATTTATATACATGTATATGTGTCCAGATATAGTATTTTTGTGAATACATTTTTCATAGTTGATACTATTTTAACACACTGCCTTTCAACTTTGCTTTTTCATGGAAAAAATGTTTCGGAGATCTTTCTGATCAGTAAACACTATCAAATTACTTTTGTGATATAATCATTATAGGAATTTACCACGGTTTAACGTCTCCTCTACTAATGATATAAGTGGTGTCCAGTTTTTCACTATTACAAACAGGCTGCAATAAACATATTAGTACATGCTTCCTTGTGCACATGTACAAGTGTTGCTCTAGGGCAGATGTCAAGAAGGAGAATGCATAATAGGCACTTTTTTATTTTAAGAGATAATGGAAAATTTTCAAGAATTTCTAAAATATAATTCTGGTGCCTTGAAGAACAACACAAAATGAAAAAAGAAGATTCTTATTTACAGCTAAGTATTCTATTTTCAACCAGAGCTTTTCTAGTAGTACTGGAGGAGTTTAACAATCTGGCATCTTGAACACAAATCATCATTAATTTCCTCACCAGTTATTAACAATGCAATATCTTAATAGTCTTGGAAAAAACATGTATTCAATGTGATGGTAACTGTCAAAATTTTTAAAAAACATATATCCACAGCCCCAAGAATATATACCAACATTTTTCCAACAGATATGCTTGTATATGTGTGAGATAACATATGTTCAAAGGTATTCATCACAGATGCAAGTCAGTATATCTGGCTAAATCTCTAACTTAATTCAAAGTGATGATGAGTTAATGACCTTGGAAGGATATTTAACATAGGCCTTACTTTAAATAGTAAATAAACTCAGGAAGGATATTCAACACAGGCCTTACTTTAAATAGTAAAGAAACTCAAAGTTCAGAAGTTATAATAGGAAATATTGATAAATTTAGCAATAAAGAACTCTACAAAGCAAACAAAAACTACACAAAGCAAGCAAATTGAAACACAAATGACAAACTGTAATCTAAAAGGATTGTAATCCATATCGCTACAAAGAGCTAACCTCCCATATATAAAGAACACCTAGAAATTATTTTTTTTTTTTTGCAGTACGTGGGCCTCTCACTGTTGTGGCCTCTCCCGTTGTGGAGCACAGGCTCCGGACGCGCAGGCTCAGCGGCCATGGCTCACGGGCCTAGCCGCTCCGCGGCATGTGGGATCTTCCCGGACCAGGGCACGAACCTGTGTCCCCTGCATCGTCAGGCGGACTCTCAACCACTGCGCCACCAGGGAAGCCCAAAATTAATAATTTTTAAAAAGACTAACCACTTAACAGAAAAATGAACATATTATAAGAAGACGCAGTTGACATAAAAATAAATACGAGTGACTCTTAAACATATAAAAAGATGTTCAACTCACTCATAAGAGACATGCAAATAAAACTACTCCAAGATACCATTTTCCAATAGCAGACTGGCATAAGTTCAGAAATCTGGTAACATACTTGGCTGGTAAGGTTTGGGAAAATAAGCAATCATGCTGCTGGGGAGAATGTAAATTGTATAACCTACATGGGGAAAAACTGGCAATAATTACCAAAATCTAAAAGGTATATATACCCTTTAAACAAGTAACCCTACTCCTGCAAATTTATCCTATATTCTTGCATAGGTATGAAATAATATATATACAAAGTTATCTCATCTCAGAACTGTTGGTAAAAGACAAAGGTCAACAACAACACAAACATCCAAAAATAGGGGAGTAGTTAAATAAAGTACATTACATCCATAAAACTGACTAGCACAGAACTGCAGAAACAAATGAGGAGATCTAGGGTTGTGTGGAGCTAACGATGGGAGTGAGCATTGACTGCAGATGGGCAGGAGGTAACTTTCTAGGGGGGATAAAAATTTCCAAAACTGGATTGTGGTGACGAATGTGCAACCCTACACATTTATTTTAAAAACACTGGCTTTTATACTTATAATGGTTTAATTTTTTGCTGTCAAAAATTACACCTCAAAAAAGCTGTTAAAAGAACACACAAATGAGGGCACTCTCCATGCACTGGTAGAGAAACATTTCCCAGATGTGCTAAGTGACAAAACTGAAAAGTGCAAAATAGTATGTATGATTTAAAAACTGAAGGTAAAAAAGAGGAATAAGAAGGAAAATTTGTGTTTGCTTTTCTATGCATAAGTAACACAGGAATGATACACGAAAAACAGTGGTGGTTATCTGTGCAGAAAGAAGGAAATGCAACAAATGGAGGAAAAAGGTGGGATGAAAGGTTTTTTTACCTATATTACTTTATGCATTTTTTAAAACTCTTTTCAGCCATGTAAGTGTTTTAACCATTTGAAAAATTAAATTAAAAAACAGATATTTGGGGGCTTCCCTGGTGGCACAGTGGTTAAGAATCCGCCTGCCAATGCAGGGGACACGGGTTCAAGCCCTGGTATGGGAAGATCCCACGTGCCGCAGAGCAACTATGCCCGTGCGCCACAACTACTGAGCCTGTGCTCTAGACCCTGCGAGCCACAATTACTGAGCCCGTGTGCCACAACTACTGAAGCCCATGCACCTAGAGCCCGTGCTATGCAACAAAAGAGGCCACCGCATTGAGAAGCCCACACACCGCAACGAAGAGTAGCCCCCGCTCGCCGCAACTAGAGAAAGTCCACGCGCAGCAACAAAGAACCAACATAGCCAAAAATAAATTTAAAAATTAAAAAAAAACCTATAAAAACAAACAAACAAAAAACAATCTTATTTCCTCGGTCTAAACACTGAAAAAAAACCTAGAAGCAATAACGAAACCAGTAGCAATTAATACCCCTAATACCCTGATTGTGATTTCTAAAAACCATTTCCCTCTTGAGGAAACCAGGGCCCCTTGAAGAAATATCTGATTCCAGGTCTGGGGCAAGAAATGTACAAGATGAACCTGAGATTTCTTGTGCCAGAAAGTAAGGAAGTTATCAAAAACTAAGGGGATCATATTCAAAAGAACACAGGAATCCATTTGAAGGGACTCCAAATGGCCAAAGATAAGGCACTTAAAATATCAAAAACAGCAACCACAATGGATTAAGACACAAAGAGTACATAAAAATCCATGATACTAAAAAACTAAAAGCAAAAACACTTCATTGGTCGTTTTAGGAGGTTCCTAGAGCACCAACCCATTACGTAATCTAAAAACCAGCAAAGTGAGGGGGAAAATAATCGATCATTTATCCTGCATTTCTGTATTGTAGAGTTACCAAATATAGAAGAATTTCAGCTAACAAATGTAGTAGGAGTGATATAATTATAAAACCAAAGCCTTTAGAATTACCGGCTTACAGGAAATTCAGGGGTTAAACAAAATCAAAAACATGGAATGAGCCAAACACAGAATGTGGGAAATTCTACAGGTTAAATGACATGGTTCCTTCATCAAATAAATAGCATGAAAAGGGAGGAGACTTTACAGAATAAAAGACTCAGCTTAAGAGACATATCCTTCAGCTGCAACATGAGGACTTTATTTGGATCCTGATGTAAATAATCCAATCAGTATTTTTGAGACAGAGAAATTTGAAAACTTCTAACTATAGGATAGTATTCAGGAATTGTTAATATTATTAGCTGAGACAATAGCATTGCGCTTATGTTTTAGATAAAGATATCAATGAAATGATACTAGGAATTTGCTTTAAAATGCTACATGGTGAGCAGGGAGGGGAGAGAAGGAGCAGCGAGTGACCCTGATAAAACAAGAATGGCAAAATGTGGACAACGGCTAAAGCTAGGTGATAAGCATGGGAAAACTAGCTGAACTTCATTTTAGTATGTTTTAAATTTCCATAATAAAGTTTTAAAGCTGTGTATCACCAGCATGTTTGTTACCCTCCAGTGTATTCATCTCTGACCATCTATTTTTATTACTTTGAGTCCCCAGATTTCAATATCATTGAATTTCCCCCAAATTAAAAAAACTTTGTTTCAATTAATATGTTTATATTAATCTAAAGCCAATTACTACATCATATTAAACACATATATAAATTACTATCTGCATTATAAACAGTCACTGTGCCTATCCACTAGACTGGTTAAATATTTGTTTAGCAGATTGGTGCTTAGTAATATACTGCTTCACTTTATTTGAGATCTTCATTGTGCTTAATTAGGACCCTATATTTGTTTCATTAACAATCACAGCTAATATGCAATCAAGGCAACTTAAGTTATAACTGGAGGGACATGGAGATGGGGAACTAAACCACATTGTTAATGCTTGCCATAAAAGCCGGCTTCGATCCATACACAGAGGCGTTTCATTCATTAAAAACTGCAGTCTTTTAAGTCTCTCACTGTACTTTCTAGAACCATCGTAAAGTCTGAACCTAATCCAAGCTCATATACGTAAGAAGCTTTTGGTGTTTTTCTAGGGGATAAACTGTGTTTTTAAAATTATCCAAAAGCTTAATATCCTAATTACAATAACAAATCCTGAGAGTTCAGCCTCGGTCAAAAAATTAACACCAGACACTAATACATCAAGGAGTTATTTTCTCATACAAAAAAAAAAATCAAAACCGCATAGCACAGGGAGATCAGCTCGGTGCTTTGTGACCGCCTGGAGGGGTGGGATAGGGAGGGTGGGAGGGAGGGAGACGCAAGCGGGAAGAGATATGGGAATATATGTATATATATAACTGATTCATTTTGTTGTGAAGCTGAAACTAACATACCATTGTAAAGCAATTATACTCCAATAAAGATGTTAAAAAAAAAAAAAAAGCTTCTTGCCTATCACTATTGAACCTTGCCATCTGAAGAGATCTGAATCCTGGCGCTGGCTCTGTGATATGATGGACAGGAACACTGGATTATGAGTCAAGAGATCCAAGCGAGGAGGCTGGCCCACACCAGTTTGAATTCATAGTTCTTATCCATGGGTGGTAGCTGCCTAAAGCATTAGTTTGCAAAGGATTCTAATGCTTCTTTTAGGAGCAGCAGAAGTCTTTAGAGTCCCTGACAGTCTTTTTAAATGTATGACGTATCCAGAATAAATATTATTCTCCCCATTTCCCATAACTGCCTAAGGCCCTGCAACTAGTTAAGGCAGAGCAGGATTTAAACCTAACAACTTCAATCCACTATTTCTCTACCATCAGGGTGATGAGGCAAGCAACAGCACATCCTGAAACACAGGCTCTTTTGCTACTAATACACCTGTGATGAAGTCTGACAATGAAGGGTGGTGCTTGAATTTATCACCTCCATTAAAATGAGGTACTGAGATCTAATTTTTAAAAAGTTAGATAATTTGAAGACAGTACCATATGCACTATCAAACTCAAATCATTCATATATCTATATTCTAAGAAACACTAGACAAAATATTTGATATATGTAAAACAGAAATTTGAGAGCATAAATTTACAACTCAGGCAGACAGAACTTTGTGAAACTTATTTTGTGTACTGATGCATGGATGCAAATAAACAGTTGTCCAGCATTTACTGCCTGTCATTAGAGTGTTATGGGGGCACTGCTAGAAATATGTGTATAGTGATAGGACAAAGGAGAGAAGGGTTAGAATCAGAGTCAGAGGACCCTGTCATGCTACAAGAACCAAATGACTGGTTGCAACTCAATCTTTAGACACATTCTAACTTAAACCATATTCAATCAGCAGTTATGTGTGCAAAGAAATACATGATAATGCAACGTAGAAAAAAACAAGTTTTTCCAACCACAGAACTGAGAAAATTTCAATCACTTACTTACTTGAAACAGGTCTGTAATAAAACAGAATTAGTGGATTTCTTTCCATCTATACTATCTACAAGGTAACGAGTGAATGATCACACGGAAATGTTTTGCTAAATTTATTCTAGAGCTACGTAACTCAAATTTTAACCTGGATATAGAAATAATAAAGAAGACATATCTACCCCTACAATTCGCTTCGGCAGGGTTTTCTAACAGCCATTTTCACTATCTACCACTTCACCCTGTGAATCTTGCCTCACAACACCACAGTTGTGAGAGTTGAAAGACTCACAAAGAAAAATTAGGAAATCACATTAAACACAGCAAGTCTCCAAGTTTAACTTCAAAAAGGAATACCAACTCGGCACATACAAAACAATCAATCATAAGCAATTGAGATTTAAAACTGCACTTACTCAAGGCCTCTCCATTAATTATTGTCATAGTAGTTCTTTGAAAAATCCTAGCAAGTAGAAAAGCCTACTGCTTAAAAAATGTGTTGTATCTTTGAGACTAAAACAGATTCCAACCATAAAACAAATTACGGTTAAGCACTGATCTATTTTTTTCAACACTATGCTATAAATTATCACTGTCCTCGACACGCAAAGGTCTGGAAAAGCTGAATACTAAAACAAAAACCTGCCTTTGTAAGAGGCAAATGAAGAGTAAACAACAGTAATGAAGCCTCATTCTCTGGAAAGCGTTTGATTCACTGACATCTTGTTCTGCTTCCAGAGGCCAGGCTTAACTCCAGATATTCAGACTGGAGTTTACCAAGCCCACTCACTGGTTACCTTGGAGACTACCTATCCGCAAGCATCCACCTAACTCAGAAAGCATCAGTTAATATTTCTGAGTGTATTCTATGCATGGTCTGTCTGCATGGGCATATAATTGCCATTTTCATTAACTCCTTTGTAGTAAACAGTAATATTAATCTCATTTTACAGAAAAGCCTGAAAGGTTAAATAGATTTTGCTGAACTAAAGAGTCTGTGGTAGGCATAATAATGGCCTCCCCAAAGAGATCTGTATCCTAATCCCCAGAATCTGTGAAATTGTTGTTAAACAGCAAGGGGGAATTAGGATTGTACACGGAATTAAGGTTACTAGTCAACTGACGTTGAAATGGGAAGATTATCCTGGATTATTTGGATGGGCCCAAAGAAATCACAAGGGTCCTAACATAAGTGAAAGAGGGAGGTAGAAGAGGTAGTGTCAAAGCCAGAGAGATCTGAAGATACTAAACTGCTGACTTTGAAGACGGAGGTAAGAACACAAGCAACGGAATGTGCACAGCCTCCGGAGGCTGTAAAAGGCAAGGAACAATCGCCCCTAGAGCCCACACAAGGAATTCAGTTCAGTGAGACCCACTGCAGACTTCTGATATCCAGAACTGTAAAATAAAAAGTTTGTGCTGTTTTAAGCCACTAAATATGTGGCAACTTGTTACAGCAGCAATATGAAACAAATAAAGCCTAAATCTGTCACCATTCTACAAGAATTTGTTTAACAGTTTTGTGAAGAACATAGGTAGTAAGCAGTAAAATTTAGCCATGATTTGCTTCTAAAAACCTCTGTCCCATTCAATGCCTCAAAATTCAACTTGCATACTCTTACATAATAGTTTCTTGACTTCTAGAAAACAATTACACAGGAATTAACCCTGAATTTTAAAATATTCTTTTAAAATATGACAGCAATTTATGGAATAATAGAATCAAGTCCTAACAAGTAAATAGAGAATGATTCACACAACTAAACTTATAACTTAAGGAATGCCACCAAGATTGTAGAAAGTTTTTTAGTCTAGATAACCTTCCATGTTGTTACATGGCAGAACAGTTGGGGTCTAAATCCACAGGTCCAAATATTCTTTGCAAGTCTCTTCTGGCTCTATGAGCCACAGTGTTTCAACTCAAAATTACTTGCGAAAATATACCCTGACGATTCATTTTTCTCCTATTTAAAATATCTTCAAAGCCTTGTACTGTTTTCCTCTAATTTACGATACTAATTTTCAAGCCAGTATAGGCTCTCCCAGGAAAACTAAGTCCACTGCGGTTCATTTTAATATATTTTCATATAATTTTTTCTGTTTAGTAAGAGAATAGTACAGATTTCCCTAAAATATTTAATACTATAATGCAAATAACTTCTAGCTTTAAAACTGTTGCTTTCAATAAAAGTAGGTAAAAGGTTTCTAAACTAACTATTCCATAAAGCCATCAAAAGGCCACTAAATGGCAGCACCTTTATTACTCTCTTACAACTAGCAGAGGCAGCATGGCTCAGTTTACTAACAGGAGAACAGATTCTGCCATCAGTTTAATGTGTGCCTGTGGGCAAACCACTCAACATCTTTGCATCTGCTTCTTCAACCATGAAAGAGGAAAAATGCTGCTGACCTGCCTCAAAGGGATGTTATAAGAAATAACTAATGATTGTGAAACTTTACAAACATAATGTGCCATTTAAAAACCTAACTGTAGTGTTACAAAATCCTTTACAAACCACACATTCTGACTAAACATCTGTTGGGGTCATTGCCTACAGTGGTCTGTCCCAAATTAAACTTTCTAATAAGAGCCCAAGAACAACATTAGCTTCTTTAGAAGCAGCCATATAGCACGGGATGTTCCCTCACTACCTCTCACAGCTTGCCTTTTAAAAGCAATCTCGGGACTTCCCTGGTGGCGCAGTGGTTAAGAATCCACCTGCCAATGCGGGGGACACGGGTTCAAGCCCTGGTTCGGGAAGATCCCAAATGCCGCGGAGCAACTACGGCCGTGCGCCACAACTACCGAGCCTGCACTCTAGAGCCCGCGAGCCACAACTACTGAGCCTGCACTCTAGAGTCCATGTGCCACAACTACTGAAGGCCATGTGCCTAGAGTCCGTGCTCTGCAACAGAAGAAGCCACCGCAATGAGAAGCCCGCGCACCGCAACGAAGAGTAGCTGCCGCGCACCACCAACTAGAGAAAGCCCACGCGCAGCAACAAAGACCCAACGCAGCCATAAATAAAAAATAAACATTTTAAAAAAGCAATCTCATGCAATCAGATTTCATTAATAGTAGCTGTAATAATAATCTATAGGGTTATGAGAGACTATCATAAATGTTACAGATGACTGGGACTATTCACCACCTAGTATACTAGATATTCAAATATATTAATAATACTTACTGAATATCTACTGAATGCTGAACACTGCTAAGAGAGCCCTATACATATCTGCCATAACGTAAAGCTAAAGAAACACAGTGGTGACCTAAATAAATCATTTGGTGGTAGAGAAAATAGCACACTGAATGCAAATAAAACCTTGCTGAAGGCAGCAAAAAAGAATGACACAGATCTGTTATATACTGATATAAAAAGATGTAAAAACAGCCACAGAACAATATGCATAGTATAAGCCCATTTTTGTAAAACCAAGCATATCAAAAAATACTCAGATGTCTATTTATATGTGCAAGGAAAAACGTATGGAAGAATACACCCCAAACTTTTAAATCAAATTGCCAACAGGAAGTGAGACTGGGGAAGGTAATGACTTTTACTATTCACTGTATATATTACATTTCTGTAATTTTCAATATTTACATCAAACTGTATTGCTTTTATAATTAAAAAAAGAAAATTTCTTTAATTTTGCTAGGAATAGAACTAGTTTAGAAAAGTATTTCTCCAAGTTGGGGCAAAGCAAAATTAGGTGACTTACTAAGTTTCAAGAGCGCTCCAACACTGAACCACTTTTTTTAAAAAATCACTGAACGTGGGACTTCCCTGGTGGTCCAGTGGCTAGGACTCCACGCCTCCACTGCAGGGGGCCCGGGTTCGATCCGTGGTCGGGGAACTAAGATCCCACAGCCCGGGGTGCGGCCAAAAAAGAAAAATCAGTGAACCACTTTCAACAAGAATATTCAGATAAAAAATTGAAATGGGACCTCGGATGAGCTATACTTACCAAGATAAAACTGAAAATATAAAAAGCTAAATGTTTTAAAAACTCCCAAATAGGTGTAAGCCAAGCTGCCTCATTTAAACTTTGACAGCGACAGTAGCTGTCTGTCGTCAAGCCTGTTCGGTTTTCCTTTTACTGTCTCGAGTAGAGACGCAGGCTTGGCAGGGGCCCCAGCACGCGTTCACCCCATCCCCACAGGCTCGCCACGCTACAGCAGCTTCAGGTGACTAACTGCCACATCACAACAGTGATCTGACCCTGAGAAGAAAAAAAATGTCCCCGCATAAGCAAGTCTGGAGGTGGATGGCCACTTAGAAGGTGAAGATCTCCTGTGGCTCACTTAATGCAATAACCACCCTCTAGGCTTGGAAGTAAAATTTACTTTTCCCTTGAAAGAATCCCATCTGGGCAAGCCAGCAGCAAATGAGAAGAGAGAACAAGTATTGTATTTACTAAGAGAAGCTTCTGCATCAGGAAGTGCTAGAATAAGTAAAGGTTTGAAATGGGAGCAAAGAGTTCTTAGAATAAAGAAATCTGGTTTTCACCTTCCACTGAACACTGTTTTTAAGGATTTCATAAAGACAGCAATAACAGCCTTTAATCTCAATCGTAAAATTGTAACTTCTTCCCCCAACTTCCAAATCAACCTTTAAGAGACTAGAGTCACTGCACCACCCCAAAAGTCTACTTAAATTCACAAGAGTTTACACATTCTTTCCATGAACTAATAATAATAGCTACAATTTTACATAATAAGTAATAACTTATCATGGAGTAGGTCTTGTTGTTACACTTAGTCATCCCAACAGCCCCGTGAGGTTAAGTGCTACCACCATTCCTCTTCTTAGACAAGGACACCAGCCTTCCTAGAGAGTTTAAGAAAACTGCTCACAACTTGGTAGCACAAGAGTCCCAATTCAATCCCAAGCAGTCTTGATGAAAGAATCCTCACTCTATCCATTTAAAACAGAAATGACAGGCTTTTACCAGAATAATGAAGCTACCATGTACTGACTGCTCAGAAAAATGCCGAGCACAGCATATGTCAAATGTAATTTCATTTAGTACTTACACAGCCCTGTGATGTAACTATTATTACCCCACTTTGCAAAAAATGAAACTGATGTTTACTTTCAATTCAAAAATAAATAACTTTACCTAAACTTCATCAGCCAAGTAAAGAACACAGAAAGACAGGAGTGGCGACAAGACCTCTCTCTTTCCCAGCCATGTGCTCTTAATCACTAAGCTACACTATTTACTGAGTACTTTAACTAAACAAAGTGTTTTTTATAGCCATTTTTAAGTATAACTTTGACTATCAGTATGAGTTTTTTCTTTAAGTACCATTTGATCAAAGGTTTGGCAGTTTATTATCTTCATTTCTGCTATTAAAGAAAATGATAAAAAATTAGTGTGACTTAAAATGAAACTTATTAAACAGTTATCAATGACTATACTCTCATAAGCAATTACGCCCTTCAAGATTATCAAATTAGGAGACAGCAGTCTGTTACTTGCCAAAACCTTGACATAGGACTTTAGATATCCTAGAGTTAAGTCACACTGCCAAAAATTCATCTATTAGGAAAAAATGGCTTAAATAAGGAAAGTCTAGGTAAAGTATCCATCCCATTGTCCCATATGGACTGTAATCTGACACATTTGAATAGTAAAAGACTACGTACGGAATTATTATTCTCTTAATAGCTAAATTTATAACTTAAAGGTGATACATTACTTTCTGTAAAGATTTTCTTCCTTCTAATCATAATAATGGCCCAGAGAATCGGGCTCTCTACCACCTGACTGCCAGCACCAATGTTAAGCTGGGAAGACACACCAGGCAGAGTAAGTAGAATTGTATACTTATCTCCAACTGTCCTAAAGCTCAGTACATCTAGTTATTCACAGTTGGATATTATCCTCAGAGTAAGACAAGTGTTGTTTTAAAACCTGCTTTTCTGCAGCTTTTATTTTGTCCCTTTAGTCCTATTAACCAGCCTAAAACATGACTGTTAGTATACAAGGTGAACATGAAGTTTGGTTTCTCTGTCTTTGTAAACTGACCCTAGCAGATCTTTTTATCTTCTGGTAAACTGTTTACATACTTTTTTAAACTCATTTTTCCTCCCCAAACTTGAATGTTGTCTCCAATCTTAGTATGAAAATTATCAGATTTCTAGAAACACATTATCTTCCATGGAAAACTCAAATGTCAAGATTTCCTGCACTCCTAAAAGAAGAGAAATGTAATAATTTTTATAACAAAAGCTCTTTCTTAAAATTAAGTTAAACATACTGATTAGTTTAAGAGATAACAAATATACCGTCTTATTTTGATGTAAAGTAAATAAATGAAAAAGTTCAATCATCTTGGGAACAAAAGCTCATTATTTATAGCTCATGTTTCATTCAATGTCCACTGGTTTAAAGAAGGCCCAACTAAAAGAAATAGTGACACGTTTGTTTTTTTAATATTTTGTCTTTTATATTCAAATTAAGTTACAAGCTAAAAGTGATGCTTTGCACTTAGGTAATCAACACAAATTTTAAATAATTCTACTTTCAGTATATGCCTTATCAAAATCCACGCCTTCTAGAATCTGCAACATTTAAATATCAAAAAGATTTTGATCCTTTTTGACCCACAGATGACTGTGGGTGTCATCTTACACAGAATACTAGTGCATGCGTCTCATGAATGTAGAAACATCCTTGTTCTGTGGCACCAAAATGAAGGCGGCAGCAGCAGTCCTGTTTTTAAACAATTCAACAAGAATGAAAGGCTCCAACGCTTCTAAACGTCTGTTACTAAAAAGCTAACCCAGCTGACTCCTGAACAACACCGGGGTTAGGGGCGCAGCTGAAAATCCCGCTATAACTTTACAGCTGGCCTTCCGTATCTACAGTTCCATATTCTCGGATTCAGCCAGTCACACACTGTGTAGTATGACTGTAGTATTCACTGCAAAGAATTCTCGTCTAAGTGGACCCAAGCAGTTGAAACCCATGCTCTTCAAGGGTCCACTGTATAGCATACCTACATTTTGTTTACAGCCACATTTCACAGAGGAACATACCAGTCAGCATACTTCACTGTATGCTGAAGTATACAGTGAAGTATATTTATACTTTAAATATAAAATATATCTTATAAATTTATTAAATATAAATGTTTACTTCCAAAAATTATGCAGCCCTAACTTCATCATAAAATCCCAATTTTCCAGTTATTCAGCCAAAACATCTTGGTAACCTCCTTGCCTTTCCTCTGCATTCAATCTGACAAGAACTCCTTTTGGCTCTACCCTCAAACCACATCTAGAATCTGACCATTCTGCACCTCCCTCGCGGTGGCAGCCAGCCACCATCCCTTATAACTACACCTTCTTAACTGGTCAGGTTCTATCCTGTAGATTTGCCTACAGCCTGTTTGTAACACAGCTGTCAGTGATCCTTTAAAAATATAATGAAAATCTGCCACTCTGTAATGAGACTGCATCACTCCTCTGTTCCAAACCCACAACTGCTCCCCATTTCTATCAGAGTGAAAGCCAAAATTCTCACAAAAGCCTGCAAGGTCCCAGGTGATGTGATCTGATCTGCTCCACCCCCAGCCTGCATCCCCCTTACCTGTCTGACCCCATCTACTCCCGATCTCTTCCTTCCTTCCTTCCTTCCTTCCTCCACTCCAGCCACCCTGGCCTCTGTGCACTTCACTGAACATGTCCAGATGCCTTTGAAGCCACATGACTCGCTCCGTTACATCCTTCTGTCACGCATTTGCATAAATGTCTTCTCAATGAGTCCTACGTGACCACCTCACTTAGTGCTACAACCTGCCCACTCCACAGTCCCAATCCTCCTTACTGAGCTCCCCGCTTACTGCCCTACTGCTGACCACCTAACAGGTGAGATAATCTACTTACTATGTTTATTCTGATTTGTCTGCCCACCTCTCCACCTTAAAAGGTAACATCCGCAGGGCCAGGACTTTCTACCTGTCCCATTCCCTGATATATCCTAAATGGCTAGATCGGAGACTCGCACGTAAGCGCTCAGTAAATGCTGAACTAATTTTTTCTTTTGCCACACTGAGAAGCAGTGGGGATGAACCCATGCCCCTGGCAGTGGAAGTGCGGAGTCTTAAACACTGGACCGCCAGGGAAGCCTCAAGTGAATTTTTTAAACGACCAACTTCTTGGTGGCCATTTGCCACAGCAACACAAAACATCTGAAGTCCAACACTCAGCTCTCAACAGGGTTACCACAGGTAGTATCACCACCCCGAAAACTGAAAATACATGTCCACACAAAAGCTTGGAAATAATGTTCACAGCAGCATTATTCAAAATAGGCAAAAAGTAGAAATAATCCACATGTCCAACAACTAATAAACAGATTAACAAAATGTGGTACATCCAGAAAATGGAATATTATTCATCAATAAAAAGGAATGAAATACTGACATATGCTACAAAAATGAATGAACCTTAAAAATATTATGCTAAGTGAAAGAAGTCAGACACAAAAGGAATACTGTACGATTCCGCTGCTAGGAAATGTCCAGAATAGGCAAATTCTTGGAGACAGAAAGTGGATTAGTGATCACCAGGGGAGGGGTAAAGGGAAGAGAGAACTCTTTGGGGGGAAGGTGAGAATGTTCTGGAGTTAGACAGTAGTGATGGATACACGATCTTGTGAGAAGACTAAGAAATACTGAACTGCATACTTTAAACGGTGAATTTTACCTCATTTCCTAAAATTCAAAACAAAAACAAAAGCAAAGGACTGCTCAGCTCAGTGCTCACTGCTCACCAGTAAGGGAAGGCTAAGAGTTGGGAACAGCTCCGTGGCTGCACTCAGTTCCAAGCATCCCATCCGCCAACTAATCACAGCAAAAAGGTTTTTATTTAAAGGGGCCAGGGATGGGAGGGTTAGTCATCTGTAAGCAGCAGCAAGCAGAACCTTTCCCTCGCACCCAATCCATCAGAATTCTATGTCCCCACCCTCAATACAACCATCTCCCACACCAGGTCCCCCACCATCTCTCTCACCAGAACTGACGCGCAACTCATCTCCTGCTTCCGCTCTTGCTGCCTACACTCTATTCTCTACACAACCACTTCACTCTCTTGCTCCAGACTCTGCAGTGACTTCCTAGCACACTCAGGTTTTACTCTAAGTCCTTGCTGTGGCCTACATTGTTCCGGCCCTTGTGACCTCTCAAGCCTCATCTCCTCCCACTCCAGCCCTAAAGGCCACCTTCCTGTTCCTTAAACATCTCAGGGTCAAACAATCTAATCTAAGGCAACACTCTCGGTCACTCTACCCTCTTATCCTGATTCTGCTTCACTTCCCTTCATACCACTTATCACTTCTTTTTTTCTGGTTTGGTGTCTGTCTACCCTAATACAGTCGACCCTTGAACAATGTAAGAGTTAGGGGCGCCACCACCCCCATGCAGTGGAAAATCCATGTATAACTTCTGACTTCCCCCAAACTGAACTATTACTAATCCAATGTTAACCAAAGCCTTACCAGTAACATAAAAAGTCGATTAACACATATTTTGAGTGTTATATGTATTTTACAGTAAAGTAAGCTAGAGAAAAGAAAATATTAAGATCATAAGAAGGAGAAAATACATTTACACTGCATATTTGTATTTATCAAAAATCTACATAGAAGTGCAGTTCTAGGGTCAACTGTAGACAGTAAATCCACAAGAATTCTTATTTTGTTTACTGCTGTATCCTCAATACTTACAACCATGTCTGGTACAAAGAAGGCATGCAATATCTCTTCAGAGACTGAATTTACAAGCTAAGTTAGCAAAAACACACTCTTCAGTGTAATATGTACTCGTCCAGCATACTTTTTAAAATTACAATAAGCAAAGGATTAGAAATTTGGACAGAAAACAAGTCGGTATTTTATAAAATTACCTGTTCATCGAAAAGACCACAAATTTATAGCACAAAATACATTTGCCATATTATGGGTCTAAATCCCTTGAAATATTATGACTATTAACTACAGGTTAACATTCACACTGGATTAAGCAAGTCTCTGCTTTCTCTTCACTCGACCTGCTCTTACCCTTACATCTTAATTAGTAAGTCCACCTGGATGTGGACCTCCTACAGGTCCCTTAAATACTCAGAACCTTATTCATGTTTACTCCAGTGACAGCATGACTCAAATGACGATAACATCTATCTCATGCCCCAAGAGAGAAACCTCGATCTTCTCCCACCCCAGGGTGAGTTATTAGCCCTGAATTCTATGTCCTAGGTATTTCAGGTCTATTCCCTCTGTTCCACTCCCACCACATTAGTTCAGGTCCTTATTCACTTCTCACTTTGACTTATCACCTGGAATCTCCAGACTTTCCATTCAGATCTCCCTTCTGACGTATTCACTACAATACCACCAAAGTGATCTCTCTACAGTACAAATCAGTGTCTTTACCTTCAGCGGTTCCATGTAGCTTTCGAGAAAATTTTCAACTCCCTAACTTAACTTCATCTCCCATCACTGCCCTCCTATTCCCACCCCAAACACATCATGCTTTAAGTTAATCCAGCCATAGTGAACTACTTACAGTTTCCAGATACCTCATCTTGTTCTTTCCTTTATTTTCCAATATGTTGTTCCCTATCTGAAACACTGTCTTCTACTCTTCTTGCCTAGCAAAAGCTTTAACCCTCAGCTTAGATGCCAGTTCCACCAGAGAACTTTCAATGGCTCTCTGCTTTAAGTGTCCTCTTATGCCCTCCCATTGCACTTATCACAAATACTGTATATTGCAAAAAATACTCTTATAATTCAATATGCACTGTTTGCTTTATTTTTCTGCGTCTTCAACTAAATTGTGAGCTCCTTGACAGCAGGTCTGAGAGCGTATTTACCTTCATGCCACACTGCCTGACACATGGAAGGGGATGTTGTTAAATGAATGATTTATAAAAGGGGGAGGGAGAAATGAAGGGAGATGGGGAGAGGGAGGGAGGAAAGAATAAGGAGGAAGAGAGGAAGGAAAGGTAGAAGAGAAAGAGGGAGGGAGGGAGGGATCCAGAGAGAGGAAAGGGAAAAGGAAGGGGGGGGGGAGGAAGGGGAAAGGGACTGAGAATACTCACACAGCAAAAGACATTAAAAAAGGCACTTGTAATCAATCCATTATTTTTATGTGGTCTCAGGCAGTGATTACTGAGGAGAGAATGGTACATCTGAAAAAGCCCATCTCCCCAGATCCTAAGTACAACCACCTAAATCACTTATCCCCTAAAGATTCTGAAATGTCTACTCTATCCAGTCCATTTCCACTTCAAAATTTACAGCAGTGTAATGAGAAATGTTAATAACCTGCGTAATAGAAAAGCAAAAAAAAAAAGTTTTAGAAAAAAGTAGGAAATGTATCTGACATAATTAACTCTTAGAATTATTTATAAACTTCAATAATCTATTATTTCCTGATAATGTGCTATCAGTGACATTGAAAGGTTTACCAAAAAGATGAAAAATAAACTAAACATAACACCAACATCATGATCTATGTTAAAGCACAAAATTGCTTTTACATTACAGTCATGTCTCAAAAACACACTGGGCAAAAATACCATGAGATACACTATATTCGTCAGTAAAGAGGCCTTTATTTATTTATTTAAGTAAATTCTAACAGGAAAATTGCTTCTAAAACATATAGCACTTAAAATGCTACATACATTTTTCCTTGTTTTGGGACTTTAAAGCAACAACCAAAAAAGTGTACTCCTACACACTTTGAATTGCCTCAATACACTATCACTTAATAAAATTTAATTCTGTGACTAGTAGGACACATACTACAAACTTAAAAGCTTGCTACACAATACAAATCTGTTTGATAAGATCTGATAATTGGCATAAATCCTTCTACAGCTCAGTTGTCATTACAATATAGAAACTGGGAACACACAAACAAGAAAATCTAAGCCTAATATAATCAATACTACATACTTTTTGAATTGCAATTTTGTTAAAGCAAAATACCAATCATGGGCAGCCTCTCAACTTTCACAACATAAAAAATTAAGTTGAAAGAAATAAGCTACATTTTTAGGACTTCTGATTACTAGCAGATTCCCAAAGAGAGGACTTACTATACTGACAATAACAGCAGTTCTTCTTTCATAAAATTAGATTACTTTAACAATTCTTTCCTTTTAACATTACTAGTAACTTTTTTTATAAGCCAGTAATAATGGAAATGCTGAGCCCTTAACATGAGTAGTTCTAAACTGATACTAAAATATTTGCATTTGCCTAATACCGTAAAACTTTCAGGGCTGAAGCTTCCAACGTACTTTCATTTTTTTAAACAGATAAGTTGAAGGGGAAAAAAAAAAGGAAATGAAAGGAAGAAAGAAAAGGTAAGAAAATCTAAAATCTAAAAGACCTTCAACTTACTACATTTCTTTTAACCAAGCATTAACAGAGTGCTCGAGATGTGCCAGGCACTACACTGGAAACTGTGACAGATTACAACATTTATTCCAAACTAAATCCCGTATTAATCAGCTTCTGATCTTATTATATATTATTCAACCCAACACTTTTCTTAAGAAAGTGTTGTCCAACACCAAAGAAGATATATAGTTTTCCCTGATAAATTTACTTGTCACTGATTCATACAGGTCACAGAAGGTGTAGCTAGCATCTGTGATTAACAAAAGGGATTCATTTCTGAAACATCAGTTTTTTTCATTTACATGAAGGCGAAATAGTAATTCAGCAGATATAAACTGTTTCAGGTAGGAGTTTACAGCATCCCAAACTCAAGAATAAAAAAACATAAAAAAGAAAAACAAAAAACACAAAAAACTGGATGAAATTTAATTACTTTGTATAATGATAAATATTTAAGTGGCCACAGCTTTCACTTTCCACCATAAACATAAGTATTGCAAATCTTAATCTGAATGCAGTACTATGAAAGCGGTCCTGATTCTGAAGAGAAATAAATTTTTTAAAAAAAAATTCAAAGGAACTATCAAAAGTAGATGACACCCACATTTTAACATACTAACTGATGTGTTTCTATCCTTGTGAAAACCCTGTACTCCTTTCAAGCACTTGTGAATTTGTAATGGATGAAAAATATCTGCTAGTCTCTAAGTTCCACCAGTTGAATCTAGACATTTCAGATATCTAAGGCTTTTCATCCTCAAGTGCGTTAAAAAATACGACAGCATACAATTACATATTCTCTAAAGTGAAAAAAAAAAACCTGTCCTTTTATGACTGTAATTTCTTCCACCATTTAAGTAGACTGTACTTTTTAGACAACATCCTACGTTCAGTTAACATGTTTACGTTTAAGAGGAACCTGACCATCGATTTTATCACAATGCAATAGAGCATCTGATAATTTAGAGACCAAATGGATCAGTAGAGAAAAACACACCATATAATCCTAAATCCCCGGAAATACAAGGAACAACTGCTATCTCTGAGTTGTCTAAAGATCACCAACATTTTCCTGAAAAATCTTTCGATTAAGATTATATTTGATTTCGCTAATCTAATAGGTCTTCTACTAAAAATTCACAGTACTGTTCACACAATAAATGAGATGTTCTTTCATCGGCGTAACCGATAGAACCACAGTACGGTTCAGTTTCTAGAGTCAGATTACTTGACCTGCTTTTAAAACACTTAAATTCACGCAGTTATTCCTATCATTCATTCCCGGCAAAAAGAGGTTCTATACGAGGGAAAAAACATCATCCTCAGCGAGATATCCTATAACCGGCTCCAAGTCCACAGCAAAGCCCACCGAGATCCACGGCAGCTGACCCCCGTCGTCCCCGGGGACGAGCTCGGGCCCCAAGCCACCTCACACACCTTCCTCGGCAAAACTCGGGGTCGCTCACACGACCTCGATCAAACCCCCCCACTTCCTGGATCCTCTAGCCCCCGAGGCTGGCTTTCTGGAGGTGATCTTACCTTCATGATGATCCTGGGGCCGCGATCCCCTCGAAAACACCAGATTCACCTGCACCTGGAGGCGAAACAAAAGACACCCCGTCAACACCACGGGCACCCCTCTGCACCGGCGGAGGCGGAGGGAACCGTGCGAAGCCTGCACCCCGACAAGGAGCCGAAGGAGGCGTCAGTCCCCGAACCACCAAACGCCGAGCCGGGGCCCCCTCTGGCCCCGCCATCGCCGCAAACCCGACCACCTACACAGCTCGACAGCTTCCCGTCCCCATTGTCGGGACCCGACGGAGTTTCCCGTCTCCGACAATGACGCCATTTCTGTCAGAGAAGAAACTCACTACAAGCCCGGGGGCCGGCGCGGGGTCGACCGCCCTCCTGCCCGCAGGCCTGCGCGCCGGCCCGGCCGCTCCCCCTCGGAAGAGCTGCGCACCCCGCGTCCGAGCGGGCGCGGGCCGGGCCTCGGGGAGCACGGCGGGGGCGGCGGACCCGCCGGAGGGCCGCGGGCTACACCAACCCGCCGCAGAGGCTCAGCCCACGTCCCGCTCCGGGGCGGACACCCGACAAGTGCGAGGGGGATCCACGTCTGCCGGCCGCGGGGACGGCGAGAGCGCCGAGGGGCCGGGCGGCGGCAGAGCCCCCCCACCGGTCGGGGCCCCCCACCGCGGCCGAGGGGCACTAAAGCGCCGAGTGTGCGGCCGCCAGGGTGGGGGGCGACTCGGACTCGGCAACTGCGGGGGGGAGGGGGCGGCGCGAGTTCCTCGGAGGCCGAGGCCCCGAATTGGGGCGCCGGGGGACACCATCCCAGCGATCTTCCCCGGCTCCCCGGCCGGGCCCAGTGACTCCCCTGAAGACCCCCTTACGAGACCGCGAAAGCCCCAGAAAATGCCCCTACCTTCCTGGGAGGCAAGCTCCGACCCTGGCACGTCCAGAGTCCCCTCCCCTGCTCCCCCCCAAAATCAGCAGGCCCGGGGGAGAGATGGGGGAAGAAGGGCGGCGGGTCCAGCGGTGGCTGAGGCTAAAGCTCCGGCTCCTCCTCCTCCCGCGGCGGCGACTGGTACCTTTGTTTGGCGGCCGCTCGGGCTCCCTCGCTGGGGGGAGGGGGGACGACGAAAAATCCCTCCTGGACTGGAGGTCCGAGCCCCCAGTCGCGCTGCCCTGCAGAGGACGGCGGCGACAGACCCTCTGCGACTCCCTCCGGGCAAAGGTCCAGGCGGTGGCCGTGGCGGCTGCAAGCTTAAGCGCAAGAGTCTCCCTCCGCTCCGGCGCCTAAGCTCCTCACTCCGGACTCGACTGACGGGCAAACATCGCTTCCCCCCCACCCCAAGTGCCCCCCCCTTCCCTCCTTTCTCCCCTCCCCTAGACTTTTTTCCCCTCCCCTACCTCTTTCCCGGATGGCCTCTTAGACGACCTCGGATTGGTTAGACTTCTTTAGAATCCGCCCATACTCTGTTCCTATTGGTCCCCGCGATACAAACAACGACGCCATTTTCCCACCAGTTCTATGGAAACAGAAAGTTACGCCTCATAGCTCCCCGGGAAATGTAGTCCAGCCTCTGGGGCCAATGCGCGAGGCCTTGCCCCTGAGAACTGCAAGACCCGCAACGCCCCGCGCCTACGTGAGACAGGGAAGGGGGGGAGGGAAAGGGGGCGGGGCGACAAAGCAAAGGGGGAGGCGGCAACGACGCCTGCGCAGTGTGAGCGGGATGGCGCATTTTCTTGCACCGAGCAATGCGGTGTCGCTGGCGGGTGAGGAAGGCGGAGAGTGCTATCGTGAAGTGAGGGGAGGGATTCATGTAGGCATCCGGGGGAGCCTTGTTCTGAACTATAAGGTGGGAAGTTGATGCTGGGTACTGCTACTCCCGGACCCCCGGCGTGAAAGTTGTGATATCATCCTCGAACCGTGAGTGGCTGTGGTGGCGGCTGGGGGGAACCCGGATGGGGAGTGAGGGTGGGGGAGGTTGGGAGGCGGAGCTGAGAGGAAAGAAAGAAAGGAGGGTGAGGACCCGGATGCTGAACCGGATTGTGTCTGAATTTTCCATCCTCTCGCTGGAGAAGGGGAGGAGCGGTAGGGGACCCCGCGGAGCGGAAGGGGGCCTCGGGGCGGAGAGGAAGCAGGAACCTTACCGACCCTGCGGGCTCCGCTAGACGGAGTCGGCGTTGGAAGCCCTTCTGCCAAGCCTGTGTGGAAAATATGCCTCGAAGTTATTTAAATTCCCTCCATGTACCTCTCCGGCAATTTACTTCACACCCATCCATCGTCTCCCAGAGTTCGAGTGGAAGGATGCACTCCACGCTTCACAGCCGCGCTTACACTTTGTCGATTTAGCAATTCTGAAAACAGACCCACCCCTTTTTAAAAAATTACTTTGCACGATATTTTCCCTTTTCTGTTCGTGTGCCCGGATTTCGTCCTCTAACGCATTGGAAGGTACTCGGCTTACGTCCCTTCGTTCATTTCGTCTTTCCCACATTTGAACGCCACCGCCTGGTGTGGTCCCTGCCGTCATGAGCCTGAGCCTAGTGAGACAGGCAGGATGGCCACACAAGTCAGTGTGATATTGCAACAGGTGTGAGTGCCGCGAAGGAGAGTTTCGTGGTGATAAGAGAATTGGAAATAGGGAGTTTGCCTTAGGGAGATGAGGGAAGGCTTTCCCGAGGGAGTGAGGATCCAGCCGAGAGTGGCAGGGTTAGCGGGGGTTAACTACGGAAAGAACATTCCAGAGAGAAAGAACATCACGTTGGAAAGCCTTCTTCCAGGAGGGAGCTTTTTAAACCATGAGGAGCAGCTGGGCCGGGGGTGGGAGGGCGCGGGGCTTGGCTGTCCGAACCTGATACGCTATGTTAGGGAGTTTTGTTCTTATCTAAGAGCCATGGGATAACTTCGGAGGGTTGCCAGTCAGAAGGGAGATAGGACCAGATTTGAATTTCGAAAAGGTCACTGGCTAAAGAGTAGAGGACCAGGGGAATATTGCTTCAGTAGTCCAGACGGAGGAGAGAATCTGATTTTGTGTTAATTAATATTCATCGTGTGTTGTTTGAACAAATGTAAAGCAGTTTCCCAGTTTTGAAAATGAGTAGTTTCAGACTCTCACAGAGGCATCCTGTGGTGGTTCGTTCTAAAAGTAGATTAGACACAACATTGTAAATCAACTATACTTCGGTAAAATAGTTTAAAAATTAATTACTTTTAGAAAAGTAAATTAGTAGAGTTCATGTAACACATTAATGCCTTTTTATATTCGGGTCCAGTATGTGATAGCTGAAATTTCTAGGTGTGATAAATTGGAGTCTTTTGGGTTAAAAAAGAAGAAAAGAAAAAGAGCCAAATCAGAGTATATGCCACAGTAATGTAGAAACCCTCAGACTCTTCAGAAGACAGGAAACTTTAGTTTTCAGTACCTAGCAAAATTGAGGCTTCTGTGTTTTCCCACTGTTGAGAATACTTGCATACAAACATTATCTGGGGAAGGAACATTAATTGATTTATTTGTTAAGTGAGTAGTCTTAAACTTACCAGAGTGAGCAAAGGAAAGAATGATTTTTTTAAAGTTCATAACTAATATTTTCAGTCGAACAAGACATCAACCAGCTAAGCCCTAAGAATTGAAACAGATTAGCGCTGAAAATCTGTCTAGTGGCGTATTGTTACTGATACAGAGACAAAAGAGAATTATTGAAAGTTGGTCTTACTGATTTTTAAGTTAAGTCACATGTGTTCTGGAGGCTGTGAAAAAGATAAACATAATTTTCTCAACCTAGTTGGGAAGAGATGGCTACTAACTGGTTTAAATAGAACAGTATATGAGATGCTTTTTTAAAATTCTACTTTTAATTCTGTTCAATAATCTTTTAACCTAAGTGATTATTCTTCCTGTGCATCATCTTCTTTTCTTTCTTTAATCTCTTAAGAATAAGATAATCTGTGTCAAACTTTAAACAGTATAGGTAATAGGTTACTAAACTGGTATTTGGATTATTTCAAAATATTTTCTGAACTTTTTTCCCTTGCAACATACTTAACATTAATTGTTGGTCAAGGCAAATGTAGAAGAAAATACAGAAAATACACTTTTCAGTCTTTTAGGCTCATGATCCTAGAGACCAAATCATTGTCCCAAGAAGCAAAAGAAAGTAGACAAAGGTGAGAAACCTTCTGAAGTGTGCCAATTAGAAATGAAAACTCCCTCCCATCCCTCCAAAAAGAGAAAAAAACAACAAAAACAGTAATGAAGACTCCTAATAAGAGGACAAACAAAAATAGCAATAGGTATTTACAAAGAAATAGTAGAGATTCAATAGTAAAGGGGGATTCTAGGAAAACTGAGTGATGTTCTAGGAAATATTGAAGTAAATATAAAATTCAGAATAATAAGTCACTACAGGGGAATATTTTTAATAATATAATTGCACTCAAGTAAACGCATGTCTTAATCAGAATGTCGAAAATTGATTGATTGTGAAGAAAATGCAGAATAGGATTTTCTCCTTATATTTTAAATACACAGTTGACCCTGAACAACATGAGTGGGAACTGCTGGGCTCCACTTATACATGGATTTTTTTTTTAATAAATACATACTACAGTATTACATGATTTGCACTTGGTTGAATCTGTGGCTGCAGAAGATTTTCAGTTGTGTGTGTGTGTGCGGAGGGGGGGTGTTGGTGCCCCTAACCCCGCTGTTGTTTAAGGGTCAAATGTATAAAACCTACTCTTTTTTTTTTTTCCTGCGGTACACGGGCCTCTCACAACAGTGGCCTCTCCTGTTGCGGAGCACAGGCTCTGGATACGCAGGCCCAGCGGCCATGGCTCACGGGCCCAACCACTCCGCGGCATGTGGGATCCTCCCGGACCAGGGCACGAACCCATGTCCCCTGCATCGGCAGGCGGACTCTCAACCACTGCGCCACCAGGGAAGCCCCAAAACATACTCATTTTAATGCTCTTAGAAAAAAAAGTATGTTTATTAATTTACGTGATCAGTCAAGTATAGAAGTATCTAATTCTGTTGTTGCCTTTCGATGTTGATGTCAACAATTTAAGCCTTTTATGGTTGATAAAATAGGAACGGCTTTTAGTGTAAGTTTTGTAACTAAGGAAACCACTTAAAATCCAGGTGAACACCTTGACCAATATAATCACTTAAATGAAGACTTTGTTTTTTTTTTAAAGAGATATAATATACATATCATATAGTTTACCCATTCAAAGTATTCAACTCAGTGTGTTTTGTTATATTCACAAGGTTGGGCAACCAGCACCACAATCTAATTCTGGAACATTTTGATCTCCCCAAAAAAAAGAACCCCATTAGCAGTCACTCTCTCTTCCCCCCACCCCAGCCCTATGCAATCATGAGTCTACTTTCTGTCTCTATAGATTTGCCTGTTCTGAACATTTCATATAAATGGAATCATATAATATGTGACCTTTTGTGACCATCTTCCTTCACTTAACATAATGTTTTCAAGATTTCATAGGTGTAGAGTTTTCATTTAAAACCAAACTGAAAGTTTACCTTTACTACAACACCTTGAAATACAAATACAAATTCCTTTGTACTTTGATACTCAGATAATTTAGTTAACTACATCATCTTTATGTTTCTCCTTTTTTACAGATCAGCTTTGAAATTAAAAAACAATGGAGAAGACTCAAGAAACAGCCCAAAGAATTCTTCTAGAACCTTACAAGTACTTACTTCAGTTACCAGGTAACAGTTTAGTTACAGTACATATAGGGTCATCTATATAAAGTAATCGTCATTTAAATATTAGCATACAGAAAAGGTTAGAATTGCCAGCTCTTGAGAGTTTCTGTTTTCTATTTTGTAAGAAGATACACATGAGGAAAATAATAATAAACTTTTACAACTTTTTGTTCTTAAAAGGGATGTTTTTGAGGCACCCCTTAAAAAATATCCAATTTTATAACATAACTAAAAACATAAAAACACTTAAAACATTTGAGTATCTCATTAGAAGTTTTTTTCTTTATGCATGCCACACATTCCTATTCCCTACTCTTTAGATATTAGGGGATGATCTGCCAATTTGTGAAACAAGAAGAAGCTTCACTTAACTTTCCTGTTCAGGTTTTCCATTATCACATACACTGCATTTCTTATACTACTAGTTCCTTTAAGAAACAAATAGTAAAGCATCCAAAGCACATTACTTGGAAGCATAGCCCACATTATTCCTATATAAAGATGAGTCACTTGAACATGGCTTCCTAAAGAAACACCTGCCTAATCATATGTATGTGCTTGTTTTATTTTGCTCTTTTTTTTTTTTTAAGCTTTTCTGGGAAATGATAGTAGCAAAGAAAAACTCATGCATGTGATAAGCGTGGCTTCTTGTAATAAAGCTTCATGTATAAACCAGTTACTAGGGCTTCCCTGGTGGCACAGTGGTTGAGAGTCCGCCTGCCGATGCAGGGGACACGGGTTCGTGCCCCGGTCCGGGAAGATCCCACATGCCGCGGAGCGGCTGGGCCTGTGAGCCATGGCCACTGAGCCTGCGCATCCGGAGCCTGTGCTCCACAATGGGAGAGGCCACAACAGTAAGAGGCCCGCATACCGCAAAAAAAAAAAAAAAAAAAAACTAAAAGGTGATAAGTTGGGACTTCCCTGGCAGTCTGGTGGTAAGGACTCTGCACTTTCACTGCTGAGGGCCCGGGTTCAATCCCTGGTCAGGGAACTAAGATTCCACAACCTGCGCAGCATGGCTCAAAAAAAAAAAAAAAAAAAAAAAAAAGGTGATAAGTTGACAACTATAGAAACCCATTTAGCCCATAGTGTGGCTCAACTGTAGTGATGATCTCAATCACAAAAAGGTTGTCATTTCTGTTCTAAAGTGCACACTTTTCTCGTTGAGCACTCCTCAATGGCATTTCTATTCTTGAGTCTGGGGAGGATAAGTACTGTTGTCTGAAGCCAGAAGAGTGGTAGCTCCCTTCCTCCACCTTGGAAACCATCATGATTAGTGTCATTTCTATTCTGGCAGACCCTCATGGAGACATACTTGTTAATGTCAATGCTTCAAAAGAATGGAGGAGAGACAAGCAGAGAATGCAAGGGAAAAGTTGCCTACTGTTTAAGAAAAAGCCAAGAGACTGCTTTTGAGTGACATTTATTCAGCAGCCAGTAACTTTACTTATTTTAGAGTCTCATATTGAGAAAGGTAGCACTATTTCTCTTGTACTCTTCCCACCTATTGCTGGACTTATTTTGTTACACGCTGACAAACACTGGTTGGAACTGGGCTACCATAAAACATGCCAGTTACCAGTGATGACAAGTGTCCAACTAGCACCACCCAGCGTCTCTGCTCCACTACTGTGCAGAACAAGGACTGCTTGTAGTTACATTTTAACAGTAATGCTTACCTGTGTAATGAACTACCTCTGTTAACTTTTTTTTAATCCTCATTATTTGGAAGTAATGTTTTAGGCCGTTAGATAACATATTTAAGACTCTCATTAGGTATCCCATCCTTTTATTTTTCAAATCAAATATACTCCTGCACCCATGATAGAATAGAACCTCAAAAGAGTTTCCTAAAGAAAGAGGAAACTGTGTTATGCATAAACTATTTTTCACAGAGAGCTTCAGAGTTACTAAAGTGACTTAAAGATGGGCCAGGCCATTTATTCTATTGTAAAGTTAATCTTGCTGAAAAGATGTTATAATAATTAATAATTGTTGATATTAGGATATTCTGAAATTAGTGAAGTAGAATGACTTTTATTTATGTTTCTTTATTTACTCTAGTGTAGAAGTGTAGGTCCCCAGGCCTTTGCAGTGGGAGGTGGAGGGTGGGTTTTGAAATGGAGGAAGAAGAGGGCCTGCAGAAAGGGAGTCAGTAACATTAAAGTCTTAAAAAAGAAACAGTAATTACTGTAATATTAAAATAAAACCTGAGGGGACTTCCCTGGCGGCGCAGTGGTTAAGAATCCACCTGCCAATGTAGGGGACACGGGTTCGAGCCCAGGTCCGGGAAGATCCCACATGCCGCGGAGCAACTAAGCCCGTGTGCCACAACTACTGAGCCTGCGCTCTAGAGCCCGTGAGCCACAACTACTGAAGTCCTTGCACTTGCGCTCTAGAGCCTGTGCTCCGCAACAAGAGAAGCCACCACAGTGAGAAGCCCACGTGCCGCAACGAACAGTAGCCCCCGCTCACCGCAACTAGAGAAAGACCATGAAGCAAATGAAGACCCAACACAGCCATAAATAAATATATACATACATACATACATACCTGAGTACCTGTAAGTTAAGCCATTTATTGTACTGTTTTCTAAATACATTCTGAAGTGAAGGGGAAAATGTGCCTGCACATTGATTCTCTGTTCTTCATCTTCTTCTTTTTTAAGGTGATAGGGTTACTTTGCACAGTTATGCCTTCTCAGTATAGCCCAGATTGACCTTGGTCAAACTGGAAAGTAAATCAGAAGGATAAAGGATATAATTGCTACTCAGACCACATTCTAAAGGCTAGTAGACAGAGGATACTGCTTCCAGAACCCTAAGAGATCCTTCCCTTTTAGACTTCTCACAGAAAGTGAAACTTTGTTCCATTTGGGTATGTGATGAGGGTGTGTGTATTCATTTGTTTGGCTGATTGGTGCAGAGAAAACACAGATAGGACTCAGAAAATACTGTTTTTGTTCACTGAAACTTTATGTAACTATTTTCCTGAAACAATCTGAAATTAGGGTGTAACTGTGCATTCGCTTTAGCAGGAAGCTCATAGAAAGAACATTTTTATTAAATGAACTGGCTGTGGTTTTTATCTACCGTTCCTTTATATTTGGGCTAAAATGACTTCTAATGGTGACTACTACCCAAAGACCTCTCTTGAGCTTTCTGTGTAAGAAAAAGATAATATTGAAAAACTAATGGCCCTAGTCAAAGTAAAGAGATTAACTTTTGACTAAATTCAGGATGTTAAAAGGGAATACTTCATGGAGTGGTAATTCACTTTTTGATAGGAAAGAAGCAGAGCTGTCCAGTCTCTAAAATCTTAATATAAAGGAATGGTAGATAATTTTAAGAGGTAACTCTATAAGGTAATTCAATAGCAAAGTACATTTACTTTAAAATACCTATATTTGGGCTTCCCTGGTGGCGCAGTGGTTGAGAGTCCGCCTGCCGATGCAGGGGACATGGGTTCATGCCCCGGTCCGGGAAGATCCCACATGCTGCGGAGCGGCTGGGCCCGTGAGCCATGGCCACTGAGCCTGTGTGTCCGGAGCCTGTGCTCCGCAACAGGAGAGGCCACAACAGTGAGAGGCCTGCGTACCACAAAAAAAAAAAAAAAAAAAAAAAAAAATTCCTTTCAGTTACATTGTATATTGGACTAGTAAGTTACAAAAAAGAAAAAGGAACTATCCAAAACCATCCATTTGATGTTAGAGGAAAGTATAGTAAAAAGGAAAACTAAAAGGAAAACAAAAACAAAAAAATACCTATAGTTATATATTGAATTGATAAACAACGAGGTCCTACCGTATAGCACAGAAAACCATATTCAGTATCCTATGATAAACCATAATGGAAAAGAATATTTTAAAAGAGAATGTGTATATATGTATAACTGAATCACTTCGCTGTACAGCAGAAATTAACACAACATTGAAAATCAACTACATGTCAAAAAAAAAAAATACCGATAGCCTCTGAAGTGGATGGTGTTAATTAACTGCCACTAACTAGACTGGCTCCCTTTTCAAAAGAATGAATTAGATCATAATTCCCTAAAAGCACATTCCATATTACTCAGCCATAAAAAGAAACAAAATTGAGTTATTTGTAGTGAGGTGGATGGACCTAGAGTCTGTCATACAGAGTGAAGCAAGTCAGAAAGAGGAAAACAAATGCTGTATGTTAACACATATATATGGACTCTTAAAAAAAAAAAATGGTTTTGAAGAACCTAGGAGCAGGACAGGAATAAAGGACAAGGGGAGGGGGAAGGGTAAGATGGGAAGAAGTGAGAGTGGCATTGACATATATACACTACCTAATGTAAAATAGATAGCTAGTGGGAAGCAGCCGCAGAGCACAGGGAGATCAGCTCGGTGCTTTGTGACCACCTAGAGGGACGGGATAAGGGAGGGTGGGAGGGAGACGCTAGAGGGAGGGAATATGGGGATATACGTATGCATATAGCTGATTCACTTTGTTATACAGCAGAAACTAATACAGCATTGTAAAGCAATTACACTCCAATAAAGATGTTAAAAAAAAAAATTCCATTCCAAAACTGTTGATATAAGTTAAGATGAAAGGAGTGAGCTTACTGATGGGTCCCTGGAGTCCTAGAACTCTCTTTTGCCTGCCCTAATTTTAAAAGGTTGTGCATTTTAGGATATGAGTTTTGGTGGAGGGAGGTAGTAGGGCCCAGCAGTGGAAGACAAGCTCTACAGTAGATAATGGATTGGTGGGGCTGGATTTGTCAAGTTTTATTAGTTTCACAGGAAGTTTCTGAATGTGTTTCTTGTAATTAAAAATATTAATTTATTGCCAAATTTTATTCTTTAAATGCAGGTAAACAAGTGAGAACCAAACTTTCACAGGCGTTTAATCATTGGCTAAAAGTTCCAGAAGACAAGCTACAGGTATTTAGGCAATTCTAACCTTATTCTTAATCTCTAAGAAATTAATAGATATCATGTAAAAATACTCCTAGCTCTTAATTCAGTTTAATGATCATACATATCTTACATTGAGGTTGCTAGATAATAACTAGTTGTAAAAACTAAGGCACCTGACACTTTGATTATCTGTTAATATACATTAAGTATTTATAAGCTCTTTTGAATAATTCAAATAAAATGAAATTTTTCAATTGTATTTCTTGTTAGATTATCATTGAAGTGACGGAAATGTTGCATAATGCCAGTTTACTCATCGATGATATTGAAGACAACTCAAAACTCCGTCGTGGCTTTCCAGTGGCACACAGCATCTATGGAATTCCATCTGTCATCAATTCTGCCAATTATGTATATTTTCTTGGCCTAGAGAAAGTCTTAACCCTTGATCACCCAGATGCAGTAAAGCTTTTTACCCGCCAGCTTTTAGAACTCCATCAGGGACAAGGCCTGGATATCTACTGGAGGGATAATTACACTTGTCCCACTGAAGAAGAATATAAAGCAATGGTGCTGCAAAAGACAGGTGGACTATTTGGATTAGCAGTAGGTCTCATGCAGTTGTTCTCTGATTACAAAGAAGATTTAAAGCCACTACTGAATACACTTGGGCTCTTTTTCCAAATTAGGGATGATTATGCTAATCTACACTCCAAAGAATATAGTGCAAACAAAAGCTTTTGTGAAGATCTAACAGAGGGAAAGTTCTCATTCCCTACTATTCATGCTATTTGGTCTAGGCCTGAAAGCACCCAGGTGCAGAATATCTTGCGCCAGAGAACCGAAAATGTAGATGTTAAAAAATACTGTGTACATTATCTTGAGAACGTAGGTTCTTTTGAATACACTCGGAATACTCTTAAAGAGCTTGAATCTAAAGCCTATAAACAAATCGATGCATGTGGTGGGAACCCTGAGCTAGTAGCTCTAGTAAAACACTTAAGTAAAATGTTCAAAGAGGATGAATAATATTAAGCCATTCTTGATTAGGCCTGATAGCTTAGTTGACTTTTTTTTGTCTTTTAGCCTATTACATTTTTTAAAATTTGGACCAATCTGTTAGTATCCAAAAACTGAGTGATAGTGGTGATGTGAGTGAGGTTGTTTCAATATAGAATCCCCGTGTACAGATAATCATAGTACCAAGTTGAAGGAATCGAAAGGAGCCACATTTAAATGAGTCTAATTTGAATGTCAGAATGTGCTGTGTTAGGACGTTGTGGCCGACTCTGCCATGCATGTTCTGTTGATTCTGTCAATAAAGAAGACTTCAGCTCCAGGAATTTTTATCCACATACTTCCTAACTGTACTGTACGGGCAGTTCACAATACATCTACCCCATTTCCAAGCCATTGACTACTTGGGACCAGTTTCTATAGCTAGCTGGCCCGAAGACCACAGGAACTCCTCTTTCTTCCTAAATGTCGTTGCTTAGAATAGCTCATTCTCCTCCCTGGAAACTCCCTTAGTGAAGTCTTCCATGAGAAAGCTGACAGTGACAAGCAGTAAGCATTCTGGGCCTCTTTTCCTTTCTCCCAACCCAGCAAATTCTGCTGTTTATTTAACCAAGGAGTCTCCACTGAATGAAATTTACACACTAGCCCAAGTTCTTTTTCCTTCTAATGTAACTTGTGCCTCAAAACTAATTAGTATCTGGGTACAGCAGTTATCTTTCCATTTGTGGGGGGAAAAAAGGTACATGGAAAAAGTATTTTAGGAAGGAGCCTTTAAACCATTTTATGCTGTCTTTATCATTAGTAGTAAAAATCATAAAAGCTGTTTGCTCACAAGTACAAAAGCTGGGGGAACTGTCCTTTTCCTTCCCACCCGCATCGTTAACCCCTCTGTAGGCAGTTGGTGCTTGAATGGAAAAGGAAGTAGGCATCTTTAACCTCTATGATTAAAGGAAAGAAAAGTGTTAACCTGAGAGCTACTGCCTGACTGAAAATTAGCCAAAGGCTATACTATCAGGCACAGTTAGCTTTATAGTGCCTTAACCCTGACTATCCCTTTTGTTTCATTTTAGGCCCTCAGCCCCTGGAGCCATCTTATGGCACAAGAGGTATGAAAAAAGAGACCCTGATTTCTGTATGAGAAGTGTCACTGACATCCCAGAATGAAAGTTTGTACTTCTCAGTAGCATTACATTTTGCTTGATTGGTTGTACAGTGTGTTATCTTAAATCAAACCACCATATTTTTGTATGAGAAATTCTCACCAAAATACTCAATCTAAATCTTTTTTGAAAAGTTCGGTATTGCCTTTACTTTTAGAATAATTTGAATCTTCCGTTTTAATTGATCCAAGGAAACCTCTTCTGAAAATCATACATGTTTGTGTTATACTATGGATATTTGAACTTTGTTTTTATGAACCTGTAACAAACTTGATATTAAAAAAGATCTAATGCTAACTATATAGACAGAAATGAAGTTATTTACCTATAAGTATAATGATTGCTTAAGTAGATTATTTCTTAGCTAATCAAATTAATTTTGGCCTGGTGCTACTCATTATTCTTTTCGCATTTTTTTTATTTTTTAAATTTATTTTTGGCTATGTTGGGTCTTTGTTGCTGCACGCGGGCTTTCTCTAGTTGTGGCGAGTGGGGGCTACTCTTTGTTGCAGTATGCGGGCTTCTCATTGCAGTGGCCTCTGGCTCCAGGCACACGTGGGCTTCAGTAGTTGTGGCACGTGGGCTCAGTAGTTGTGGCTCGCAGGCTCTAGAGCGCAGGCTCAGTAGTTGTGGCACACAGGCTTAGTTGCTCAGTGGCATGTGGGATCTTCCTGGACCAGGGATTGAACCCATGTTCCCTGCATTGGCAGGCAGATTCTTATCCACTGTGCCACCAGGGAAGTCCTCTTTTGTCATTTTTATCTTGCCTTTCAGTGACAGAAATGCTTGGCATTGAATTGGGGACTTATAAAAAGAGTTATGTATTAAATCATCAAAAATCTATTCTTTTCACTTGAACCATAGTCATGATGGTTAATACAGAAGAAGATCAAATTGATTTTCTTTGTTGGCAAAATCAAAAGAATGAAGGCTAGTTATGTTGCTATAAATGACTTTCAGACCTCAGCAAGATTTTAAGTACATCAGCTCTTCTCTTATTCCACTCTGTCAACTTCCTTACTTGACTTCCTTCTCTTCTTAACCTATAACCTATAGTCGTTCACTTCAGGGAGCCTTTCAAGAGCTTTCTCGGATCACTTTCCTCCTTTCCTTAGGCCTCTCTCATCCTGCCAGTTCCCAATCTTGCGTGAATCCAACGGTCCACGTGCTTTGCTCCTCCCACGTTGCTAAGTGCTGCTGGGGAACGTTTTCACAACTGCTATAGCCATTGCAAATTAATGTATTAAAACCTCAGTAGCCCTTTTATTTTTCATCTAATCCTGATGGAGGTTTAAAATGTGTCAATCTAGGGACTTCCCTGGTGGCGCAGCTGAGAATCCACCTGCCAATGCAGGGGACACGGGTTCAATCCCTGATCCTGGAAGATCCCACATGCTGCGGAGAAGCTAAGCCCGTGTGTCACAGCTACTGAAGCCCGCGCGCTTAGAGCCCGTGCTCCGCAACAAGAGAAGCCACTGCAATGAGAAGCCTGCGCACCGCAACGAAGAGTAGCCCCCGCTCGCCGCAACTAGAGAAAGCCCGTGCGCAGCAACGAAGACCCAACACAGCCAAAAATAAATAAATTTACAAAAAAATTAAAAATAAATGAGATTTGTCAATCTAGCATTCCCCCCTCCTCCATTCTTCTCCTGTTAAATGTAAATTCTTCTAACCTTCCTCCCCTATGCTTCTTTAGGTCTGCCTTTCGTCTCAAGAAAAGTTGTTTGTCCTCCTGCCCTAGACCAAACAAGCTCTCCTGTTTTTGATTCCCTCTTTCTGCCTCTTGAGGGCCTTATTTTATTCCCTGCCTTATATCCTCAAGATTTATCCATTGGCTCCGTTTTAATCAGCACTGAGAGGAAGGAAAGAGGGAAGAAAATGTATATTTGTGAAGGACCTATTAGGTACCACTGTTTTATGTTTTTTCTTCAAGCATTTACTGAGCAGAGCCAGGACCTTGAATACAGGTCAGAGCACTTTGCTCTTCTGTACTGTTGGCCTCCCATTCTAAATGCACACTTAAATATGTTTAAAAGTTTAGAAAGCACTGGTCTATTGTAATGTACTAAACAGCTTCCTTCCTATAATCTCTACCCACTCCAGTCTATCCTTCACACTCCAACCAAAGTTGTCTTTCCAAAGCACAAATCTGATTATGTCGTTCCCATGTTTTAAATTCTCTGAATCCTCAATACTGCCACCTGTAAATTCCTTGGCAGAGTCTATAAGGCTTTCCAAAATCTGATCTCCAAACGACTTCAACCATATTTCCTAATATTTTACTCTCCCCACACACGTTATACTCTGCCAGAAAATAACGTTCGTCATTGCTGAGACACTATTCTGTTTTTCATTCATTTCATTTAGAATACTTCTTGAGTGCCTATAAGCTAAATCCTTTGCTAGGCTTTGGAGATAGAAGAGTGATAGACACTATCTCTTAGCCTTATGTGATTTTTTTGTAATGGAGACTGGGAAGTAAGTAGCCAATTATTAAACAGTATTGTTAGTGCTGGAATCAGGGCCCCTAATTTCTTGTTTACATGTCTGCTTCTCCCATTGGATTAGAAACTCATTAAGGGCAAGGACTGTGACTTACCCTCCTCTTCTCAGTAGCACTTAATAAATACTTGTGAATGAATAAATCTACTTGAAACTAATCTCCCACCTCTCAAGGGTTCCATTAAATATGATGTATGTGAAAAGATATCATAAACTTCAAATGTTAGCTTTTATGTTAATGTGGTTCTTCTCCCTCTAATTCTTTCCCTAATGATTCTTACTCAATGTTTTCCCTTCTGAAAGCATTCTTAGACTGTTTACTTTCAGTTTTGTCCATAATTACCATTGTATCAAAACCCTGACCTCCTCATATTGAAGTCCTGTATTTTAACTGTTCATCTGAGTTTTCTGTTATCAGCTTTAAATCATATTTAAAACCAACTTATACCTCCCTCCCTGTCCCTTTACCAAGCCAAATAATGGAATGAAACCACTTCTACCCCCGCCTCTTCTATCACCATTGTCATTCTTAAAGTGATCCAGGAGTGTCTTTATTTCTTACCCTTGCCTCCTATCCAGTCCTCCTAAGTCCTATAGACTTGTCCTTTGAGATATCTCTTATCCCTCCCTTACTTTCCCTTCTCACTTCCTTTTCATTTTCACTGTGGCACTTAGAACAGCCTTTATTGCCATACATGCAGGGCTGATATTTGGTGGCTGGAATACAGAAAAGGACTCGTGATAATGAACCCTACAATAATATGAACTCAGAATACAATTGGCATTTGGCTTCTCAACCTCCCACCACCTCCAGTTGGCTAACTGCACACTTACTTGGTTATCTCATTAAATCTTGTAATAATGCAACCTCAGCTTTTATGTGATTGACTATATTGGACCTTACAGTTGTATGGCATAATTTTACTATACTCTTGGTAAAGATTATAATAGTATGTGCAGTAAGCAAAAATCTAATACAAATTTCCATATTAACCCATTAGTTAAAGTTAATTGTGTAGAATGTTTAATGGGCATCTTGTCATAGAGATATCTGGGAAACATCTGCAGCACTACCTGCCTTGTCATGCATGTTGTTTATAAAGCACTCTATGCTTTAGGAGAATGACCCATTTATTTTCTTTGAATTATATTTGTTACTGTACAGAAAGAAAAATATATCTGAAGAATTGAAAATTGGTATAGTGGATAATGGAAGCTATTTAGACCTCAATGGGCAAAGCAGTACTAATGGTAAGCTACAAAAGTAATTTGTAAATCTTACCTAAACTTGTAAAGTCACATAATAGAAATTGCAAAATGAGAATAGTTAAATATTTGAAAAGTAAAAAATTTAAAAAGATTTAGCTTTAGTAAATTATATTCTAACAGCTGTCCATATTTTACAAGAAAGAAATGATTTATTAAAGTTGACAGATAAAGTCAAAAAGTCAATTAAACTAAAGGAAACTGAAAATGAAGCAGAAGGTTATTGAAACAAATAATGATAAGCCCTTTGAAACAAAACAAAGTAGCTATCCTAAGAGGCAAACTAATAGATTTTCTAATATGGTTTATGAAAATGCATTTGTGGTTTGATAACAGACACGAAAGCATAATTTTTTTTAAGTTCAATATATTGAATCCTGAAACCTGGCCAATTTAAGTTTGTAAAGCTCTGGATCGAAGAAGAACAAAAATAAAATGACAGCATTCACTAAATGACTTAGCACTAAAGATATAAAATATATAATTTTGGACACTATTATAAGGCTTAGAAGAATGTTGAATATACTTCCTGGTAGTTCCGAGGAAACCAGGAGAGGATTCAGCAAAAGAATGTTATTAATATTGGGAGAAATTTTCAATTTATTGAGACCAGAAGTCACCTATGACTGTCAATTTATTCATTTTATTTTTTTTGGCCACACTGCGTGGCCTGTGGGATCTTAGTTCCCCAACCAGGGATCGAACCTGCGCCCCCTGCGTTGGAGGCACTGAGTCTTCACCACTGGGCCACCAGGGAAGTCCCATGACTATCGCTTTAATGAGGAAGTTGTTGGGAGAATTTATTGCAGTTTACTGTGTTACATCATGGCTCAGACAGGAGTATCATTTAGCTAGTAACTGCTGCAACAAACAAAAGATCAAACCAATCATTTCCTCCTGCCTTGGAGTATCATCATAGCATATATGGATAATTAATGTCACCTAACTTGTTTTACTGGAATCCCTTCTCTTCCTTCAGCCCATGTTGCACAGAACTGCCAAACTAATCTTAATGAATTTGCTTTCACTTTATGCCTCTATTCATAAATCGTTTCCTTTTAGGACAAACACTTTAGCTTCACAGTCAAAGCTCCCTGTAATCTGCTTCTCATCTTATATATACACACATATATATGTATATATATTTATACTTATATATAATTTTTTAGAAACAGCTTTATTGGCTCACACACCACATAATTCTTTTAAAGGATACAATTCAGTGGGTTTTAGTATATTCATGGGGTTATGCAATCATCACCACAATCTAATTTGATAACATTTTTGCATCCCCTGAAAGAAACCACCATCACTATTAGCACTCACTCCCATTGCCCCCACTCCACCCCTAACCCCCACCCGAGACAGTCACTAATCTACTCTCTGTATTTATAGACTTGCCTATTCTGGTTGTTTCATATAAGTGGAATCATATACTACGTGGTCTTTTGTGACTGGCTTCTTTCACTTAGCATAATGTTTTCAAGGTTCATCCATACTACTTATATCATAACTTCAATAATTTTTAAGTCTGAATAATAGTCCAGTATATGAAAATACCACATTTTGTTTATCCATTCATTGGTTGATGGACATTTGGATTGTTCCTACTTTTTGGCTTTTATGAATAATGCTGCTATGAACATTTGTGTCCAGGTTTTTCTGTGGCTATATATTTTCATTTGTCTTGGGTAATATTATGGACTGAATGTTTGTGTCCCTCCAAAATTTATATGTTGACGCCTCAACCTCCAGTATCTCTGTATTTGGAGATGGATCTTTATGGAAGTAATTAAGGTTAAATGAGGTCATAAAGGTGGGAATCTGATTTCCTTACAAGAAGAGACCCAAGGGAACTTCCCTGGAGGTCCAGTGGTTGAGACTCTGCGCTTCCAATGCAGGGGCACAGGTTCAATCCCTGGTTGGGGGATTAGGATCCCACGTGCCATGCGGCCAAAAAAAAAAAAAAAGACCCAAGAGAGCCCTTTTCTCTCTTTACACCATGTGAGGACACAGTAAGAAGGTGGCCACTTGCAAACCAGGAAGACAGCCCTCACCAGGAATCCAGTCAGCTGGCACCTTAATCTTGGACTTCCAGCCTCCAGTACTGTAAGCAAATAAATTTCTGTTGTATAAACCACTTGATTTGTGGTATTTTATTACAGCAGCCCAAGCCAACTAAGAAAGTTAAATACCTAGATGAGTCATATGGTACCTTTGTTTTACATTTTGAAGAGGGAGTATATTCTTAAGATATACTCCCTTAGTTGTACAGAAATGTACATAAAAGTATATTCATTGCAGCAGTATTTGTTTTTTTCTAAGATTTTTTTTTGATGTGGACCATTTTTAAAATCTTTATTGAATTTGTTACAATATTGCTTTTGTTTCATGTTTTGGTTTTTTGGCCGGGAGGCATGTGGGATCTCCACTGAACCACCAGGAAGTCCCTGCAGCATTATTTGTAATAGAAAAAAAGTAACAAATGTTCATCAATATGAATTGATTAAGTCACAGTTCAGTGACTTAATGCAGCAAAACTATCTGTATACTATACGTACAATATATAGTAGCAAGATAATTTTTAGATATTCGTGTTCTTTTCCCTCTGTTTTTTCCATCTTTAGTTACAGAAAGGTACCCAGTCCATTTTGTACTTTCTTGCCTCAGGGAAGTATTATGATGATAAAGCTAAAAGAAGGCTCTTGTAAAACACTTCCTTTCTGAATTAATTTTCCTACAACCTGAGCCTGTTGAAGAGATCAGGCTAGGTGTACTGGAAGGGAGACACAGAGAAAAGGAGCAGTGACTTTAAGGGCAAACAGAACAGAGGAAAGAGGAGAGATTCCTGGGAAGGAACAAAAGCCAGAAGTTCCCATGGCTGTTGGTAGTACTGTAGGAGGTGAGCAAGACTTCATGGAGGATGGACTAGACAGTAACCTTCCCGTTCTCTTCCTGGGACAGGGAAGGAGAAAAGTGCCAGGCTTTGAGGGATCACTGTTGGCTTCAATAATAAACCTGCCAATGGAGTCTGATGCCTGCAGTTGAGAGGTAAGGAGGCCCTAACACTGACTGAGATTAAATTTTCTGCTAGCCCTGCAAGAAGGGAGTGAAAAAAGAACATTCGTCCTTTCAAGATGCTGGACTGAGTACGTGTTTGTCTTTCTCCCTCTTGAGAGAATACTAAAAGGAAAGAAAAAGAATAAAAAGGCTAAAATATCAAAATAACCTTGAGAATTGGAAGGGCTTTGTTAGTGGATGAGAAATTCCAAAAAATGTCTGGACTACAGAAAGCAGAAAGACTACTGATTGATGTAAGCAGTGGGGATATGGCCAGAGCTAAGGCTATGTAGAGAAGGGGCTGTGGCTGAAACGGGACCCAGCAGGCTCAGGAGAACTGAAAGTACTTGGCAGAATAATGGAGCCCCAGCGATGCCCACGTCCTCATCCTCGGAGCTGGTGAACAGATTAGATTACATGGGAAAGGGGAATTAAGCGTGAAGAGAAATTATGGTTGCTCATTGATGATCTCAGAATAGGGAGATTATCCTGCATTATCCAGGTGGACCCACCTGTAACTACAAGCTTCCTCAAAGGAGAAGAAGGAGGCAGAAGGGGAGAGTCAGAATGAGACGTGACATTGGAACCAAAGTCAGAGTGGTGTGATGAGAAGGACTCAACCCACCGTTTCTGCCTTTAAACATGGAGGAAGGGGGCCACAAGCCACAGAATGCAGGTGGCTTCTGGAAACTACAAAGACAAGGAAACGGATTCTGCCCGGGAGTCTCCAGAAGGGAACACAGCCCTGCTGATACCTTGAGAAGTGTTGGACTTCTACAGAACTCTATATAATAAATATATGTTGTTTAAGCCAGTAAGTTTGTGGTAATAGGAAACGAACTGGAACAGCTCTCTACTTGTCAACAAAGAGGACTGGAGAGATAAATGTGGATGAAAACAGAAATTAATTGATAGTCTGTAAATGGAAGTGTACATCTCCCCACGCTACCTCTTTCTTACACCCCAATGGGCAAACTAAATCATCACTGCCAGATATTTTATCCTCAAGCAGAAGAGTAAGACATCTTTTTAGAGAAGTAGAAGTGAGTTTCTGGGAAGAATTTGAGCAAATAGGAAAGGTATTGGTGTCAAAGAGCTACATTCTTCTGTTCTGGCATCAGGGAGCCTTCCTGGAGCACCATGGCTGCTCCCTTCCCAATCACATGACACTTAAACTTACCAGCCAGCCAGCCAGCCCTGCTTGCATAAGCTGAGCTCCCATTAGCTCCCATTTAGGATTTCTCATGCCTCATTCTGTCTGAAACACAAATGGACAACCAGAAACTCCCACACATTTATAGAATACCTGCAGTATGACAGAGAAAGACCAAGGTAAAAAAAAAAAGAAGCAAAACCAAAATGACACAAGAAAAATATAGAAAAACTCAAATTAGAGGGAACAGAAAAAACAGAGAACACCTTAAAACAAAATAAGACAAACCACAATCTGTAAGTAGTGTCACTGGAGAGATCTGAGGGGATATGGAATGGAATCTATGGCCGCTGTTGTTGTTTATCTTCCTAACAGTCATCCCGCACTTCTACTTCATGAAAAGAACCTTTTTGATATTATCCCCATGTTGCATGGCCATGTGTTTCAGGAAAAACAGAATTCTCTCCTCCTCGGGGGGTCTTAGTCTGTGTCACTTAAGGCCTTCAGCCAGTTGGGTGAGGCTCACCCACATAATGGAGGGCAATCTGCTTGACTCAAAGTCTGCTGATTTAAATGTTGATCTCATCTAAAACATACCTTCACAGCAACACCGAGACTGGTGTTGACCAAGTCTCTGGGTACAATGGCCTAGCCAAGTTGACACATAAAATTAACCTTCACAACCACATGCCAAGATGAAAAGTTGCACATCAGAAGGTACCAAAAGTTCCTTAGAAGCAGGCTGGAGAGAACTTGGTATGATAAACCTCTGCCACTGTGAAGTTCCCCGTGGAAGGCTGACTCCTCCTTGGGATGGAGCTGTGAGGAGGACAGATAGGAAGAAGACTAAAATGTTACAATAAAAGAATTAGCTTTTGATTTTTTTTCTTATATAAATGTTTTTCAGGATGTCCTTATGAACAATTATTCATAGCCTCAACTCCTGTGGTGTCCAGTAAAACACTGTGAAATCAAATAAATCTCCAGACATTGAATGGGTTTAACTGATCTTGATTTTCTTTTACGTTACCCTACAACTCCAGAGGGCTTGTGTACTAAAGTAGGCATCGTGCACAGGGATGGCCAGCAGGCACGTGAAAAGCTGCCCAACATCTCTAATCATTAGAGAGATGCAAATCAAAACCACAGTCAGGCACCACCTCACACCAGTCATGGTGGCCATCATTAAAGTCTACAAATAACAAATGCTGGAGGGGGTGTGGAGAAAGGGGAACCCTCCTGCACTGTTGGTGGGAATGTAAACTGGTGCAGCCAATATGGAGAACAGTATGGAGGTTCCTCAAAAAACTAAAAATAGTTGGGAATTCCCTGGCAAACAGTGGTTAAGACTCAGCACTTTCACTGCCTTGGCCCAGGGAACTAAGATCCCATAAGCCATGCAGTGCAGCCAAAAAAACCCAAAACAAAAAAGATACATGCACCCAATGCTCATAGCAGCACTATTTACAATAGCCAAGACATGGAAGCAACCTAAGCATCAATTGACAGATGAATGAACAAAGAAGATATGGTATGTATACACAATGGAATACTACTCAGCCATAAAAAGAATGAAACATGGATTTGCAGCAACATGAATGGACCTAGAGACTATCATACTAAGTGAAGTAAGTCAGAAAGAGAAAGACAAATACCATATGATATCACTTATATGTGGAATATAAAATGACACAAATGAACTTTTCTACAAAACAGATTCACAGACATAGAGAACAGACTTGTGGTTGCCAAAGGCGGGGGATCAGGGAGGACTGGATTGGGAGTCTGGGATTAGCACATGCAAACTATTATACACGGAATGGATAAACAGGATTTCCCTGGTGGCATAGTGGTTAAGAATCCACCTGCCAATGCGGGGGACACGGGTTTGATCCCTGCTCCAGGAAGATCCCACATGCCACAGAGCAACTAAGCCTGTGCGCCACAACTACAGAGCCTGTGCTCTAGAGCCCACGAGCCACAACTACTGAGCCTGCGTGCCACAGCTACTGAAGCCCACGCACCTAGAGCCCTTGTGCTCTGCAGCAAGAGAAGCCACCACAGTGAAAGACCCGCGCACCGCAACGAAGAGTAGCCCCCACTTGCTGCAACTAAAGAAAACCCCACGTGCAGCAATGAAGACCCAACACAGCCAAAAATAAATAAATAAATGAATAAATATATTTTTTTAAAAAGAGAATGGATAAACAATAAGGTCCTACAGCACAGGGAACTATATTAAATATCCTGTGATAAACCATAATGGAAAAGAATATGAAAAAGAATGTATGCATATGTATAACTGAATCACGTTGCTGTACAGCAGAAATTAACGTAACATTGTAAATCAACCTTACTTCAATAAAACAAATTTTTTTAAAAAAGTAAAATAGGTGTCATGGTCCCAGTGACAAAAATTAAGAAAGTAGATGTAGTCACTGAGAGAGGATGTAGCCCAAGAAGAGCAGTTATCAAGGAGGGAACAATTAAAGGAATAAGGAAACCACGAAGGAAGAGACCAGCTAATTAAAAAGACAGGAGGTTCTTAATCTGTGATCCATGGACTTCTCTGGGGCCCATTAACTGCCTTCAAAGGTTAATTAACTCCCTGAAATTATATGTGAAATTTGCATGTATGTGGATAGATGCCATCAGATTTCCAAAGTTATTTTTTAACTCCCGGTCAATGAAAACGACCACAACAAAGAAAAGAAAAAGAAATGAAAAGAAAAACAAAACCAAAAAATAATCACTGGAAAGAAAGCATGTGGTTTCAAGGAGTGAACCATTCAAGTATAATGCAGTAGAGATACCCAATAGGATATTGACTGAAAAGTGTTCAATCAGTATGGCAATTAGAAGGTCTCTTCTTTGAAGAGTCATTTAGTTGTGCTCCCTCAACCTCCTTTCCACTTCAGCTCACTGTAGTGTGGCTTCTGAGGCTGCTACTCTACCAAAACTTCTCTTGTCAGCGACACTGACATTTATTTTGTGAAATCTAGCGTATAGTTTTGTCTTCTCATCTAGCTTGACTTCTCAGCAGCGGTGACCCCACAGTCTTCCAGTTTTGCTCCAACCTCTCTGGTTTAAGCCACTATTTCCTTTTGTGCCCCAGATGAAATGACTACAATAGCTCATAAGTGACCCCTCTTTTTTTTTTTTTTTTTTTTGGCCACTCGTCTTGCTGATCTTAGCTCACCAACCAGGGATGGAACCCAGGCCCCTTGGCAGTGAAAGCACCAAGTCCTAACCACAGACCGCCAGGGAATTCACTGTAAGTGACCCTCTTAATCCTCCCTCAGCCCTGCTTCCCACTCCTGTTTACCTATAGAACTAGAAAGATCTTCCTCCAGTTCTTTTTTCTTTTTTTTACATTGCTTGATCCTTCTTATCTTGCAGCTGTCAGTTCAAATGTCACCTTGAAAGTTATCCTCCCCTTACTTCCTACTTTCAGTTTGTAACATATCACAGAACCATCTGTTTCCTTTAGTGCACCTCACATAATCTGAAATTATCTTATTCATTTTATTTATATATCATCTGTCTCATACCATTAAGATACACATTTATCCAGAACTGGAACATTGCATCTCTTTTTCTCTGCTAGGTCTCCAGTGCCTAAAAATAGTGTTTGCTGCAGAGCTGGCTCTTATTTACCTGATGCATGAAAGACGAGCCTTAAAATGAATTGCATTACAAATACTTGATATTTTAAGTTTGCACTTTTTTGAGACAGTGCTTTAAATATGATCTTTACAACAAAGGGGGATAAGTAACCCTATCGACCTATGCTATTGAGAAATCAAGGGATATGAGGACTAAGAAACCACCTTGGTGATCTGAAGTCAGTGGTGATATTTGAAAGATAATTGTGGAAGAACTGGAGGGAAGACAGAAGCCAGAAGGCCAGGCTGAAAACCATTAAAGTGAGAGGAGGGTGAGGAATGAGAGACAGGGTGTATAGATCTCTTTTAGGGAAAAACTTTAGCAGAGAAAGCACTTCAAGGAGATAACATGGTTGAGGCAGCAGTACAATGTCTCGAGGAAAGGACAGAAGGCAGAGAGGGATCATTCTTTCACTCTAGGCAAAACCAGGCAAGTACTGTCACAACTCAGTGGAGACAGGAAAATATTTTACAAAGAAAAGGTGCATGCTTCCTATATCTGTTGTGGGGCTGGTCTGAATTTGGTGGATGCCAATAATCTTCAAGAAGTGTGGCCATTCTCTGCCGAAAGATAATTTAAAACTCTCCAGTTAGAAAGTGCACAGCTCTTCTCAGGACACAGCTGAATGTCAGTAAATAACCTACCTTTATTCTGCTTCAGTTTTTGTCTAAGTTGGGGCCAAAGTTGTCCTCCAACCTTCATGAGTACAGGAGGCTTGATCAAAATAAATAGTGATAAATCCCATCTGATAAAGCCATCTGAGTCAAACCTGTAGTCTAACAAAATTTATTAAGTTGCTGAAACAAGGAAAACCACCCACCAAAGGAACTGGGGGAGTCTAACTGGAAGAAAAAAAAAACAAAAAGGAAGAGGCAGACATAGCATAGGATTCGGTGGAGTGTATTAATAGATAAGAATTAAGCAGGCTCAGGCCTGAGTTGTGAAGCCGACTCCAAGGTCATGTAGCGTTGAAAACCATAAAGTTAAAATAAATGTGGAATGTTATATCTGAAAATTTCTTATTTGAAGCACTATGCCTGGGCTGGCAAAGTGTCAAAATGATCCCCAGGACTCAGCTCTGCCAGGCAGACTTGGGATATTCCATTATTACTCATATGATTTCAAACAATAAAGCTTCTGAAAGTTTGTTTTCTGGAACAAGTTTTTTTAGCCTATGCCGTTTCATTAATAAACAAAAGCAGTTTTTACAGCTTCATAATGGGTATCTCTATGTGCTGAAATTCTTAAATTTAACATTCAGCTTGAAGGCTACCTCCCTGAAGTGTTATTTAATTTCCCTTTGGTTGGGTTAAAGGCCTCTTTTATTTTCACCAACGATAACAATACTATGGGTATTATATGCTTTAATCATGTACCAGGCTCCACGGCTAAACGTTTATTTATGCATCATCCCATTTCATCCTCACAACTCTTGAGATACGAGAAAACTCTTAGAAATTAACATGCCTACGGAATTTGCTTTTTCTATTAATACATTTACTTTCATCCTGCTTTGCGATTCATCGAGTTAATTTTCTTCCCCTAGTTTTTGTGGAATCAACCCTACCTACACTCTTCTCTGTGACCACCACAGGCTTCCTCCGTGGTAGATTGTCAATGAACGTGGAACTGAATCTCACACAGGACTTGTAACTCGCTTCCGTGATAACAAGTAAACTGGAACTTGCGCGTCCCATGCGTCGTTCTGTCATCCCGGGTTCCGGGGACTCGCTGGAGCAGCACAGGAGCGGCGAGCTCCGCTGGGTTTGGGCGGTCTGACCACACCTTCGGCTCCCCAGACGCTCGCTGATAATCACCGCTGAGCTCCAGCTGCCGCCGCTCCTTCCCGAGGAGGCGGGACTTCCTGTCTTCCTAAAGGAGCACTTCCGTCCACAGCCGGAAGCTGCTCTGGGGCAAGACGCGAGGTGGGGGCAGCAGCTCAGACCACCCTGGCGGACCGCGGATAGGTGAGCTTCTTCGGGGTCTGGGGAGCGGAGGGAGCCGTGCGTTCTTGGCTGGCTCGTGACCGGTGCACGCCTGCGAGGCTCTCGGTCTGTTTTCCCTTTAGAAACTTCCCAAGTGGCCGGGCGTTGCCTGCTTCCTGGGGCTTTGAGCGAACCCAGCTGCGCCGGGTGCAAAGGAGGCGTTCGTGGGGGCGAGTGGGGTCCCGGGCCGGAGCCCGTGGCGGGCGAGCGGGAGTGGTGGCCCCGCACTGAACTTCACAGAAAAGTCATACTGACTTGTCACTCTGCAAGAGGTGAAACTGGCACAGGCGACCAACGACTTGGTGTCAGGTTAGAGAAACAACCCTGACCATCCAAATCCTTTAACATTTGTGATGCAGGAGAAATAAGGTTAAGTAGGTGGAGAACGTTTACAGGTTTTACATATTACTCACTACCAACCGGGGACTATTCTAGGTTGTGGGTGAGAACAGACTTCTCTTTTGTGTGAAGTTAATATATCCATGGCCACTGTCATTTGATACTTGGTTCAACTGTTTTCATCTTTTTAGGGGTTTTTTGGTAAATATGTAAATAATTTTTTTCTTTTTTTTTTTTTGGCTGCGTTGGGTCTTTGTTGCTGCGCGCGGGCTTTCTCTAGTTGCTGCGAGCGGGGGCTACTCTTTGCGGTGCGCGGGCTTCTCATTGCAGCGGCTTCTCTTGTTGCGGAGCACGGGCTCTAGGCGCGCGGGCTTCAGTAGTTGCGGCACGCGGGCTCAGTAGTTGTGGCTCGCGGGCTCTAGAGCGCAGGTTCAGTAGTTGTGGCGCACGGGTCTTAGTTGCTCCGCGGCATGTGGGATCTTCCCGCACCCGGGCTCGAACCCGTGTCCCCTGCATTGATAGGTGGATTCTTAACCACTGTGCCACCAGGGAAGTCCCTTTATGTATGCTTTTGTACCTAGCATATTGTTGGGGAATTTTTTTTTTTTTTAAACCAAGCGGACAGTCTCTGCCTTTTGACTGGCAGGCTGATTGTACTTACATTCACTGTCATTACTGAGATATTTGTTGAGGCCTGTAAAACCTTCGGCATCATCCTTGACCCATTTCTTTCTCACCACACCTGTAACCTATCAGCAGATGCAAGAACTCGGCCTTCAGAATCTATGCAGAGTCCCAAGCCCTTCTCAGCACCTTCCCTTATTCAAATTACAGCCATCTCTCACCTGGATTTCTGCAGTAGCCACTAAAATAGTCTGCTTTTTCTTTTTTCAGTCTTACCATCGCATGTAAAGTGATTCTTTTTTTTTTTTAAATCAGATTATCTCCCTCCTCTCAAAAAATCCTCCATGGACTACCCATTTCACTCAGATTAAAAGCCAGATTCTTCAGAGTGGCCGTCAAGGTTCTGTATGACCTGGCCCTTGCTTTCCCTCTGATCTCATCTCTGGCTACTCTCCCTCTTTGCTCTATGTTGTTGCCTCGGGCACATCCTAACCTCAGGATGTTTACACTTGCAGTTCCTTTGTCAAAATGTCCACCTGGTTTAATCCCTTACCTCGCTCCTGTTTTTTTTTTTTTTTTGGAATATTACCTTCTCAGTGAGGTCTTCCCTGACATAGCCTTCCCTTATATTTCCGTTGTACTCGTTGCCCTTGTACTTATTACGATATGACGTGCCATGTGATTTATTCATTTTTCTGGTTCATTACTGTTTACCCCACTAGGATAGAAGTTTCATGAGAGCAGCTATTTTTCTGTGTTTTGTGTACAGCTGTATCCCTAGTGCCTAAAACGATATTTGGCTTTTAGTGGGCTCTCCATAATATAATTGTTGAAAAAATGGATTTGGCCTTTTTTTTTTTTTTTGCCATCTGGTACTTTGTACTTTCTGTGCTTTTTCTTTCTCTTTTCTTGCCTTTTTTTGAATTGAGGTTTTGTCTTGTTTTCTCTCTTCACTTTTTCTCTTCTACTTGTTTGGAAGATATGTTACTATATATACGTTACTTCTGTCCTTATAGTGGTTAACCTTTTAATTTATCTAATCAGAATCTTAACCTTGCAGAACAATATTGTCTTTACCTGTGAGCTACTGATTTTAACAGGCCTCCTGGATCATCTCAGTACTTATTTTCATAAGATGTAAACGTTCAACAATAAAACTAGTAGTTGTTACTATTTTCTGGTGGTTTTGATTTTTTTCCTTTTCGGTTTATTAAAGTAAATTTGTGATACAGCTTAATAGAATATTTACTGTATACTTAGCATTCCAAAGTTTATTTTTTAAGAAGTATGTGATACTTTCCCTACCTTAGCATTTTGCTGGGAAATGTGCAAAAGAGTCCATTAGAAAATAATATGATAGACATTATTAAGTGTGAAATGAATATAAAATAGGTAGAGGCTACCAGAAAAGAGGGAATTTAACAGTTTGCTGGTTATTAGGAGCAGCTGGAATGAATTTGTGGAGGAGTGATTTGGGAATATTTGGTGGTATTTGAAAGTGTGTAGAGAAAAGGCACTGATTGGTTCATTAATTTTATTATTTCTGTTTCGTATAGTTGTATCATAAAAATTGTGCGTTTGGTGTGGATTTCAGTCATTGGTGTTCGAGAGAGAAGACATGTCTACAGCCTCTTCAGAAAGCCTAAGGCTTTCTGGAGGAACTGCTTAAAATGATGAGACAATTCAGTGTGTGAGGGCCAAGGAATTACTGTGAGGATGTAGTAGAACTTGGACACAGGCTTTGACATTAGCTATGACGTGCATGGAGGACAACAGGACATTAGGTTAAGTGAAGTAAGCTGGTCACCAAAGAGAAATACTGTGTGCTTCCACTTCTGTGAGATATTTGGAGCAGTCAGGTTAATAGAAATGGAAGGTGGAGTCTGGGAGAGGAGTCTATGGGGAGTTGTTTCATGGGTAGAGACTTTCCGTTTTGCAAGGCGGAAAAGTTTTGGTGATTGATTGCACGACAGTGTGAATGTATCTAATGCCACTGAACTGTACACTTAAAAATGGTTAAGGTGGGGCTTCCCTGGTGGCGCAGTGGTTGAGAGTCCGCCTGCCAATGCAGGGGACATGGGTTCGTGCCCCGGTCCGGGAAGATCCCACATGCCGCGGAGTGGCTGGGCCCGTGAACCATGGCCGCTGAGCCTGTGTGTCCAGAGCCTGTGCTCCGCCACGGGAGAGGCCACAACAGTGAGAGGCCTGCGTACCGCAAAAAAAATAAATAAATAAAAAATGGTTAAGGTGATAAATTTTATGGAATGTGTATTTTATGACAATTAAATTTCTTTTTAAAAAGGACGGCAGCTGGGATTCTTTAAAATTGCGCTATTAAATACTCAGAAGTTGTTACACTTTAGGTGGTCATTTAAAAGCAAATGACATGTTTTGCCCTTACATTTTCACTTTCTTTAGTCTCCCATCATGAACCTCCAAAACATCAGTGAAACCTTCTTACATTTCCCTACCTGGAAAGCTTGTTCTCTTGATTTCTGCTGCTCATTTCTGTCAGCTTAACCAGGGAATGGTTTCCACATGGAGTCCTCCTCACTCTTAACCCACCTGTTTCTTCTTCATCACTGAATTGGATCCTTAAATTACTAATTATAGGTCTTAATTGTTTGCTGGTAGTTATCTCTTCTAATTAAACTCTGATTTCCTTATAAGTGCATGTCTTCTACTTGCTTATGTTCTTCATGACAGAGAAAGGTTGACGAATGTCCGGATTCACTGCTTGTAAGTTCCTGAGCCAGGATTACTGACTACAGTTCCTAATCTCAGTGAAGCCTGTTTCTTCTTTTTTTTTTTTTCGGTACGCGGGCCTCTCACTGTTGTGGCCTCTCCCGTTGCGGAGCACAGGCTCCGGATGCGCAGGCTCGGTGGCCATGGCTCACAGGCCCAGCCGCTCCGTGGCATGTGGGATCTTCCCAGACCGGGGCTCGAACCAGTGTCCCCTGCATCAGCAGGCGGACTCTCAACCACTGTGCCACCAAGGAAGCCCCTGTTTCTTCTTGATGTTGAGTTTTCTACTGGATAGTTGTCAATCTGTGAATGATAATTCAGACCTCATGCCAATTATTTTGGTACAATTTAGAACAAATATCAGGAAAGATTAAGCAAAATACATTTAGAAAGATAACAGAATACATATTGGAAAACTTTTTTTGAATTTTATTTTTTTTAATACAGCAGGTTCTTATTAGTTACCCATTTTATACATATTAGTGTATATATGTCAATCCCAATCTCCTAATTCATCCCACCCCCCCCCCTTTCCCCCTTTGGTGTCCATATGTTTGTTCTCTACAACTGTGTCTCTATTTCTGCCCTGCAAACCAGTTCATCTGTACCATTTTCCAGGTTCCACATATATGCGTTAATATACGATATTTGTTTTTCTCTTTTTGACTTACTTCACTCTGTATGACAGTCTCTGTATCCATCCATGTCTCTACAAATGACCCAGTTTCATTCCTTTTTATGGCTGAGTAATATTCCATTGTATGTATGTACCACATCTTGTTTATCTGTTCGTCTGTTGATAGGCATTTAGGTTGCTTGCATGACCTGGCTATTGTAAATAGTGCTGCAATGAACATTGGGGTGCATGTGTCTTTTTGAATTATGGTTTCGTCTGGGTATATGCCCAGTAGTGGGAGTGCTGGGTTATATGGTAATTTTATTTGTAGTATTTTAAGGAACCTCCATACTGTTCTCCATAGTGGCTGTATCAGTTTACATTCACACCAACAGTGCAAGGGAGTTCCCTTTTCTCCACACCCTCTCCAACATTTGTTGTTTGTAGGTTTTCTGATGATGCCCATTCTAACTGGTGTGAGGTAATACCTCATTGTAGTTTTGATTTCCATTTCCCTAATAATTAGTGATTTTGAGCAGCTTTTCATGTACCTGTTGGCCATCTGTATGTCTTCTTTGGAGAAATGTCTGTTTAGGTCTTCCGACCATTTTTGGATTGGGTTGTTTGTTTTTTTCATATTGAGCTGCATGAGCTGTTTATATATTTTGGATATTAATCCTTTGTCCATTGATTTGTTTACAAATATTTTCTCCCATTCTTAGGGTTATCTTTTCGTCTTGTTTGTAGTTGCCTTTGATTTACAAAAGCTTTTAAGTTTCATTAGGTCCCATTTGTTTATTTTTGTTTTTATTTCCATTGTTCTAGGGGGTGGATCAAAAAAGATCTTGCTGTGATTTATGTCAAAGAGTGTTCTTCCTATGTTTTCCTCTAAGGGTTTTATAGTGTCCAGTCTTATATTTAGGTCTCTAATCCATTTTAAGTTTATTTTTGTTTATGATGTTAGGGAGTGTTCTGATTTCATTCTTTTACATGTAGCTGTCCAGTTTTCCCAGCACCACTTATTGAAGAGACTGTCTTTTCTCAGTTGTATATCCTTGCCTCCTTTGTCATAGATTAGTTGACCATAGGAGTGTGGGTTTATCTCTGGGCTTTCTATCCTGTTCCATTGATCTGTATTTCTGTTTTTGTGCCAGTACTATATTGTTTTGATGACTGTAGCTTTGTAGTGTAGTCTGAAGTCATGGAGTCTGATTCCTCCAGCTCTGTTTTTATCCTTCAAGAATTCTTTGGCTATTCGGGGTCCTTTGTGTCTCCATACAAATTTTAAAATTTTTTTGTTCTAGTTTTGTAAAAAATGCCATTGGTAATTTGATAGGGACTGCACTGAATCTGTAGATTACTTTGGGTAGTATAGTCATTTTCACAATATTGATTCTTCCAATCCAAGAACATGGTATATCTCTCCACATGTTTCTATCATCTTTAATTTCTTTCATCAGTGTTTTATAGTTTTCTGCATACAGGTCTTTTGTCTCCTTAGGTAGGTTTATTCCTAGGTATTTTATTCTTTTTGTTGCAGTGGTAAATGGGAGTGTTTCCTTAATTTGTCTATCAGATTTTTCATCATTAGTGTATAGGAATGCAAGAGATTTCTGTGCATTAATTTTGTATCCTGCAACTTTACCAAATTCTTTGATTAGCTCTAGTAGTTTTCTGGTGGCATTTTTAGGATTCTCTATGTATAGTATCATGTCATCTGCAAACAATGACAGTTTAACTTCTTCTTTTCCAATTTATATTCTTTTGGTTTCTTTTTCTTCTCTGATTGCTGTGGCTAGGACTTCCAAAACTATGTTGAATAATAGTGGTGAGAGTGGACATACTTGTCTCGTTCCTGATCTTAGAGGAAATGCTTTCAGTTTTTCACCATTGAGAATGATGTTTGCTGTGGGTTTGTAGTATATGGCCTTTATTATGTTGAGGTAGGTTCCCTCTATGCCCACCTTCTAGAGAGTTTTTATCATAAATGGGTGTTGAATTTTGTCAAAAGCTTTTTCTGCATCTATTGAGATGGTCATATGGTTTTTCTCCTTCAATTTGTTAATATGGTGTATCACATTGATTTGTGTATATTGAAAAATCCTTGCATCCCTGGGATAAATTCCACTTGATCATGGTGTATGATCCTTTTAATGTGTTGTTGGATTCGGTTTGCTAACATTTTGTTGAGGCTTTTTGCCTCTATATTCATCTGTGATATTGGTTTGTAATTTTCATTTTTTGTACTATCTTTGTCTGGATTAGGTATCAGGGTGATGGTGGCCTCATAGAATGAGTTTGGGAGTTTTCCTTCCTCTGCAATTTTTTGGAAGAGTTTGAGAAGGATGGGTGTTAGCTCCTCTCTAAATGTTTGATAGAATTCACCTGTGAAGCCATCTGGTCCTGGACTTTTGTTTGTTGGAAGATTTTTAATCACAGTTTCAATTTCATTACTTGTTATTGGTCTGTTCATATTTTCTCTTTTTTCCTGGTTCAGGCTTGGAAGTTTATACCTAAGAATTTGTCCATTTCTTCCAGGTTGTCCATTTTATTGGTATAGAGTTGCTTGTAGTAGTCTCTTAGGATGATTTGTATGTCTGCGGTATGTGTTGTAGCTTCTCCTTTTTCATTTATAATTTTATTGATTTGAGTCCTCTCCCTCTTTTTCTTGAGTTTGGCTAATGGTTTATCAATTTTGTTTATCTTCTCAAAGAACCAGCTTTTAATTTTATTGATCTTTGCTATTGTCTTCTTTGTTTCCATTTCATTTATTTCTGCTCTGATCTTCATGATTTCTCTCCTGCTAACTTTGGGTTTTGTTTCTTCTTATTTCTCTAGTTCCTTTAGGTGTAAGGTTAGATTGTTTATTTGAAATTTTTCTTGTTTCTTGACGTAGGCTTGTATTGCTATATAAACTTCCCTCTTAGAACTGCTTTTGCAGTATGCCATAGGTTTTGGGTTGTCGTGTTTTCATTGTCATTTGTCTCTAGGTATTTTTAAATTTCCTCTTTGATTTCTTCAGTGATCTCTTGGTTATTTAGTAGCGTATTGTTTAGCCTCCCTGTGTTTGTGTTTTTTATGTTTTTTCCCCCTGGACTTGAATTTTAATCACATAGCATTGTGGTCAGAAGAGATGCTTGATATGATTTCAACTTTCTTAAATTTACTGAGGCCTGATTTGTGATCCAAGATGTGTTCTCTTCTGGAGAATGTTCCATGCACACTTGAGAAGAAAGTGTAATCTGCTGTTTTTGGATGGAATGTCCTATAAATATCAATTAAATCTGTCTGGTCTGTTGTGTTATTTAAAGCTTATGTTTCCTTATTAATAATTCTGTTTGTGTGATCTGTCCATTGGTGTGAGGTGTTAAAGTCCCTGACTATTATTGTGTTACTGTCAATTTCCTCTTTTATAGCTGTTAGCAGGTGCCTTATGTATTGAGGTGCTCCTATGTTGGGTGCATATATATTTACAATTGTTATATCTTCTTCTTGGATTGATCCCTTGATCATTATGTAGTTTCTTTCCTTGTCTCTTGTAACATTCTGTATTTTAAAGTCTACTTTATCTGATATGAGTATTGGTACTCCAGCTTTCTTTTGATTTCCATTTGCATGGAATATCTTTTTCCAGCCCCTCGCTTTCAGTCTGTACATTTCCCTAGGTCTGAAGTGGGCCTCTTGTAGACAGCATATATATGGGTCTTGTTTTTGTATCCATTCAGCGAGCCTGTGTCTTTTGATTGGAGCATGTAATCCATTCACGTTTAAGGTAATTATCAATATGTATATTCCCGTCAACATTTTCTTAATTGTTTTGGGTTTGTGTTTGTAGCCTTGTGTTTGCGACTTAGAGAAGTTACTTTAGCTTTTGTTGTAGAGCTGGTTTGGTGGTACTGAATTCTCTTAGATTTTGCTTGTCTGTAAAGCTGGAAAACTTTTTTCTAAAATTAATTCACAAAATGCCAGTGTTTTCACCTTTTCTGTTGTGCATCAAACATCTTTTTTGATCCCTTGGATCCCTTGGTGGCTAAACCAAGTAGGAAACATGGTAACTGAATCTGTACCTACTGTTGGTTTAGGCTCACTGGGTTTAAACTTCCCCATGTCAGCTACCATTATTTTTTTTTAATTTAATTTTTTATTTTATATTATGGTTGATTTAAAATGTTGTATTAACTTCAGGTGTACAGCAAAGTGATTCAGTTATACATATACATATATCTATTCTTTTTCAGATTCTTTTCCCATATAGCTGTTACAGAATATTGAGTAGTGTTCCCTGTGCTATAGAGTAGGTCGTTGTTGATTATCTATTTATATATAGTAGTGTGTATATGTTAATCCCAACCTCCCAATTTATCCCTCCCCCTGCCTTCCCCTCTGGTAACCATAAATTTGTTTATAGAGTCTGTAAGTCTGTTTCTGTTTTGTAAATAAGTTCATTTGTATCATTTTTTTTTTTAGATTCCACATGTAAGTGATATCATGTGATATTTGTCTTTCTCTCTCTGACTTCGCTTATTATCTAGGTCCATCCACGTTGCTCCAAATGGCATTATTTCTTTTTTTTTTATGGCTGAGTAATATTACATTGTCTTTATGTACCATATCCTCTTTATCCGTTCCTCTGTCGATGGATATTTAGATTTCATCCATGTCTCGGCTGTTGTAAATAGTGCTGCAGTGGACATTGGGGTGCGTGTATTGTTTCGAATTATGGTTTTCTCTGGGTATATGCCCAGGAGTGGGATTGCTGGATTGTATGATACCTCTATTTTTAGTTTTTTAAGGAACCTCCATCCTGTTCTCTATAGTGGGTGTACCAATTTACATTCCCACCAACAGTGTAGGGGGATTCCCTTCTCTTCATACCCTGTCCAATATTAACTGTTTGTAGACTTTGTTTTGTTTTGTTTTTTTGTGGTACGCAGGCCTGTTACTGTTGTGGCCTCTCCCATTGCGGAGCACAGGCTCCGGACGTGCAGGCTCAGCGGCCATGGCTCACAGGCCTAGCCGCTCCGTGGCATGTGGGATCTTTCCAGACCGGGGCACGAACCCGTGTCCCCTGCATTGGCAGGCGGACTCTCAACCACTGTGCCACCAGGGAAGCCCTACTGTTTGTAGACTTTTTGATGATGGCCATTCTGATTGCTGTGAGGTGGTAACCTCATTGTAGTTTTGATTTGCATTTCTCTAATAATTAGAGATTTTGAGCATCTTTTCATGTGCTTTTTGGACATCTGTATGTCTTTGGAGAAATGTCTATTTAGATCTTCTGCCCAGTTTTTGATTAGGTTCTTCCCTTTTTTGATACTGAGCTGCATGAGCTGTTCATATGTTTTGGAGATCAACCAACCAACCTTGTTGGTTGCTTTGTTTGCAAATATTTTCTCCCATTCTGTGGGTTGTCTTTTCGTTTTGTTTATGGTTTCCTTTGTTGTGCAAAAGGTTTTAAGTTTCATTAGGTCCCATTTGTTTACTTTTGGTTTTATTTTCATTATTCTAGGAGGTGGATCCAAAAAGATACTTCTGTGATTTATGTCACGGTGTTCTGCCTATGTTTTCCTCTTAGAGTTTTGTAGTATCCAGTCTTATATTCAGGCCTTTAATCCATTTTGAGTTTATTTTTGTTTATGGTGTTAGAGAATGTTCTAGTTTCATTCTTTTACCTGTAGCTGTCCAGTTTTCCTAGCACCACTTATTGAAGAGACTGTTTTCTCCATTGTATATTCTTGCCTCCTTTGTCGTATTGTCATAATAGATTAATAGACCATAGGTTTGTGGGTTTATTTCTGGGCTTTCTTTGCTGTTGTTCTATATTTCTGTCTTTGTGCCAGTACCATACTGTTTTTGATTACTGTAGCTTTGTAGCATAGTCTGAAGTCAGGGAGCCTGATTCTTCCAGCTCCATTTTTCTTTCTCAGGATTGCTTTGGCTATTCGGAGTCTTTTGTGTTTCCATACAAATTTCAAAATTTTTTGTTCTAGTTCTGTGAAAGGTGCCATTGGTAATTTGATAGGAATTGCATTGAATCTGTAGATTCCTTTGGGTAGTGTAGTCATTTTGACAATATTGATTCTTCCAATCCAAGAACATGGTATATTTTTTTATCTGTTTGTGTCATCTTTAATTTCTTCCCCCCCATCTTCAGTTTCTTTCATCACCATCTTGTAGTTTTTGGAGTACAGGTCTTTTGCCTCCTCAGGTAGGCTTATTCCTAGGTATTTTATTTTTTGATGCAATGGTAAATTGGATTGTTTCCTTAATTTCTTTTTCTCATCTTTCGTTGTTAGTGTGTAGAAGTACAACAGATTTCTGTGTATTAAGTTAGTTTCTTTTTTGGAGGGGGGGCCATGGTGTGCACCCTGCAGGATCTTAGCTTCCCTGACCAGGGATTGAACCCGTGCCCTCGGCAGTGGAAGTGCGGGATCTTAACCACTGGAGCACCAGGGAAGTCCCTTCGTGTATTAATTTTCTATTCTGCAACTTTACCAAATTCATTAATGAGCTCTAGTAGTTTTCTGGTAGCATCTTTAGGATTCTCTATGTTTAGTATCATGTAATCTGCAAAGAGTGACAGTTTTATTTCTCTTTTCCAATTTGGATTCCTTTTATTCTTTTTCTTCTCTGATTGCCATGGCTAGTACTTTGAAAACTATGTTGACTAAAAGTGGAGAGAATGGGTATCCTTGTCTTGTTCCTAATCTTAGAGGAAATGCTTTCAGTTTTTCACCATTGAGAATGATGTTTGCTGTGGGTTTGTCATATGTGGCCTTTATTATGTTGAGGTAGTTTCCATCTGAGCTCAGTTTCTGTAGGGTTTTCATCATAAATAGATGTTGAATTTTGTCAAAACGTTTTTCTGCATCTATTGAGACTATCGTATGTTTTTTATTCTTCAATTTGTTAATGTGGTGTATTACCCTGATTGATTTACGGATATTGAAAAATCTTTGCATCCCTGGGATAAATCCCACTTGATCATGGTGTATGATCCTTTTAATGAACTGTTGGGTTCAGTTTGCAGTATTTTGTTGAGGATGTTTGCGTCTACGTCCATCAGTGATGTTGGCCTCTAATTTTCTTTTTTTGTGGTATCTTTGTCTGATTGTGGTATCAGGGTAATGGTGGCCTCATAAAATGAGTTTGGAAGTATTCCTTCCTCTGTTTTTTGAAAGAATTTCAGAAGATAGGTGTTAACTCTTCTCTAAATGTTTGATAGAATTTGCTTGTTAAGCCATCTAGCCCTGGACTTTTGTTTGTTGGAACTTTTTAAATCACAGTTTCAATTTCACTACTTGTGATAGGTCTGTTCATATTTTCTATTTTTTAGTGGTTCAGTCTTGGAAGATTGTACCTTCCTAAGAATTTGTCCATTTCTTCTTAGTTGTCCATTTTATTGGCATCTAGTTGCTTGTAGTAGTCTGTCATGATCCTTTGTATTTCTGTCAGCTGTTATTTCTCCATTTTCATTTCTAATTTTATTGATTTGAGCCCTCTCTCTTTTTTTCCTGATGAGTCTGGCTAAAGGGTCTCAATTTTGTTTATCGTTTCAAAGGACTAGCTTTTAGTGTCATTTATCTTTTCTATTGTTTCCTTTATCTCTATTTCATTTATTTCTGCTCAGATCTTCAGGGTTTCTTTCCTTCCACTAATTTTAGGTTTTGTTTCTTCTTTCTCTAGTTGCTTTAGGTGTATCCCATAGGTTTTGGATCATTGGGGTTTTGTTTTCATTTGTCTCTAGGTTTTTTTTTTTTTTTTTTTTTTTTTTTTGCGGTACGCGGGCCTCTCACCGTTGTGGCCTCTCCCGCTGCGGAGCACAGGCTCCGGACGCACAGGCTCAGCGGCCATGGCTCACGGGCCCAGCCGCTCTGCGGCATGTGGGATCTTCCCGCACCGGGGCACGAACCCGTGTCCCCTGCATCGGCAGGTGGACTCTCAACCACTGCGCCACCAGGGAAGCCCTCTAGGTATTTTTTGATTTCCTGTTTGATTTCTTCAGTGATCCATTGGTTGTTTAGTAGCATATTGTTTAGCTTCAGTGTGTTTGTGTGTTTTACAGTTGGTTTCTTTCTTGTAGTTGATTTCTAATCTCATAGCATTGTGGTTGGAAAAGATGCTTGATATGATTTCAGTTTTCTTAAATTTACCGAGGCTTGCGTTGTGGCTCAGCATGTGATCAGTCCTAGAGAATGTTCCATGTACCCTTGAATGTGTATTCTGCTGCTTTGGGATGGAATGCTCTATAAATATCATTTAAATCCATCTGGTCAGATGTGTCATTTAAGACCTGTGTTTCCTTATTTATTTTCTGTCTGGATGATCTGTCCATTGATGTAAGTGGGGTGTTAAAGTCCCCGACTATTATTGTGTTATGGTTGATTTCTCCTTTTATGGCTGTTAGCATTTGCCTTATGTATTGAGGTGCTCCTGTGTTGGGTGCATATATACTTATAATTGTTACATTTTGTTCTTGGATTGATCCATTGATCATTATGTAGTGTCCCTCTTTGTCTCTTGTAATAGTCTTTATTTTAAAGTTTATTTTGTCTGATATGAGTATTGCTACTCCAGCTTTCTCTTGATTTCCATTTGCATGGAAAATCTTTTTCCATTTCCTCACTTTGTATGTGTCCCTAGGTCTGAAGTGGGTGTCTTGTAGACAGAATATATAAGGGTCTTGTTTTTGTATTCATTCAGCCACTCTGTGTCTTTTGGTTGGAGCATTTAATCCGTTTTCGTTTTTTCTTTATTTATTTATTTTTTGCGGTACGCGAGCCTCTCCCGTTGTGGAGCACAGGCTCCGGACGCACAGGCTCAGCGGCCATGACTCACGGGCCCAGCCGCTCTGCGGCATGTGGGATCTTCCTGGACCAGGGCACGAACCTGTGTCCCCTGCATTGGCAGGTGGACTCTCAACCACTGTGCCACCAGGGAAGCACTTCTTTGATTATTGATATGTATATTCTTATTGCCATTTTGTTCATTGTTTTGGTTTTGTTTTTGTAGGTCTTTTTTCTTCTCTTTCTCTTTTCTTCTCTTGTGATTTGATGACTAAGTTTAGAGTTGTGTTTGGATTCCTTTTTCTTAATCTTCTTTTTTCTTTTAAATTTTGGCAATGGCTTTATTTTATTTTATTTATTTTTTTGCCTGTGCCATGCAGCATGTGGGATCTTAGTTCCCAGACCAGGGATCGAACCCACACCCCCTGCAGTGGATCACAGAGTCTTAACCACTGGGCCATCAGGGAAGTCCTCCTTTTTCTTCTTTGTGTGTATTTATTGTAAAATTTCAGATTGTGGTTACCATGAGGTTTTTTTGTTTTGGTTTTGGTTTTCTTTGGCCATGCCGCATGGCTTGTGGGATGTTAGTTCCCTGACCAGGGATCAAACCTGGGCCCTCTGCAGTGGAAGTGCATAGTACTAACTGCTGGACCACCAGTGAATTCCCACCATGAGATTTTGATATAGCAGTCTATACATATACAAGGTTTTTTTAAGTTGTGGGTCTCTTAATTTCAAATGTGTTTCCAATATTCTGCATTTGTACTCTTCTCTTCTCACTGCTGCTGGTTTTGATATCATGTTTGTGTGTGGATGATTTCCTATCTTTTCTGTAGGTTTGCTTTTACCAGTGAACTTTCCTATTTGTAATTTTCTTGTTTCTGGTTGTTGCATTTTGTTTTCCTTCTGGAGAAGTTCCTTTAGTGTTTGTTGTAAAGCTGGTTTGGTTGTGCTGAATTCTCTAGCTTTTGCTTGTCTGTAAAGCTTTTGATTTCTCTGTCAAACCTGAACAAGAGCCTTGCTGGGTAGACTATTCTTGGTTGTAGGTTTTTCCCTTTTACCACTTTAAATATATTGTGCAACTCCCTTCTGGCATGCAGAGTTTCTGCTGAAAAATCAGCTGATAACCTTACAGGAATTCCCCTGTATGTTACTTGTTGTGGTTCCGTTGTTGCTTTTAATATTTTCTTTGTCTTTCATTTTTGTTAATTTGATTAATACGTGTTTCAGTGTGTTCCTCCTTGGGTTAATCCTGTATGGGACTCTTCACGTTTCCTGGACTTGAGTGAATGTTTCCTTTCCCACATTAGGGAATTTTTCAGCTATTACCTCTTCAAATATTTTCTCAGGCCCTTTCTGTCTCTCTTCTCCTTCTGGGACCCCTATGATGCAAATGTTGGTGCATTTAATGTTGTCCTAGAGGTCTCTTAGACTGTCCTCATTTCTTTTCATTCTTTTTCCTTTTCTTTTTTTAAAAAATATTTATTTGGCTGCACTGGGTCTTAGTTGCAGCATGCGGGTTCTTAGTTGCAGCACGTGGGATCTTTGTTGTGGCATGAGGGATCTTTTTAGTTGTGGCATGTGGAGTGTTTTTTTTATTTCAGTTGCAGCACGTGAGATCTTCATTGCTGCATGCGGGGTCTTTAGTTGTGACATGCCAGCTCTTCGTTGCAGCATGCAGGATCTAGTTCCCTGACCAGGGATGGAACCTGGGCCCCCTGCATTGAGAGCATGGAGTCTTAACCACTGGATCACCAAGGGAGTCCCTCATTTTTTTTTTCTTTATTCTGTTCCGTGTCAGTGATTTCCAGTGATATGTCTTCCAGGTCACTTACTTGTTCTTCTGTCTCTTTTTTTCTGCTATTGATTCTCTCTGGTGTATTTTTCATTTCATTTATTTTACTGTTCATCTCTGTTTGTTTTTTAAAGTTTTTAACTCTTTATTAAACATTTCTTGTATCCTCTCAGTCTGTGCCTCCAGTCTTTTTCCAAGATCTTGGATCATCTTTACTATCAGTACTCTGAATTCTTTTTCACGTAGGTTGCCTTTCTCCTCTTCACTTAGTTGTTCTTCTGGGGTTTTATCTTGTTCCTTCGTCTGGAACGTATTTCTCTGCTCTCTCATTTTGTCTGCCTTTCTGTTTTGTTGTCTCTATTCCTCAGGCTTCAGGATCATAATTCTTCTTGGTTCTGGTGTCTGCCTCCTTGTGGGTGAAGTTGGTCCAGGGACTTGTGCAGGCTTCCTGGTGGGAGGGACTTGTGCTTGCCCAGTGGTGGGTGGAGCTGGGTCTTGTCCCTGCGGTGGGTAGGGCCGTCTCAAGTAGCGTGTCGATAGGCGGCTGTTGGCTCAGGTCACCTTTAGGCAGCCTGTCTGCTGATGTGTGGGGCTGTGTTCCCACATTGTTGGTTGTTTGTCCTGAGGTGTCCCAGCAATGGAGCCTGCACTCTTACGGGTGGGGCCAGGTCTCAGGGTGAAAATGGTGACCTCTGGGAGAGCTCATGCTGGCTGGTGAGTATTCCCTGGGCATCAGTGGCCAGTGCTCTTGCCCCCACAGTGAACCACAGCTGCCCTCGCCTCCCCAGGAGACCCTGCAAGACTCAGAGGCAGGTCTGGCCTAAGCTTCTCTGGAGTCACTGCTTTGCCCTGGGTCCCAGTGCATGTGAAAACTTGTATGTGCCTTACAAGAGTGGAGTCTGTTTTCCCCAGTCCTGTGGAGCTCCTGCACTAAAGCCCCTCTAGCCTTCAAAGCAAAATGCTCTGGGGTCTCCTCCTCTTGATGCCCGACCCCCAGGCTAGAGAGCCTGACATGGGGTTCAGAACTCTCACTCCTGTAGGAGAACCTCTGTGATATATTATTTTCCAGTCTGTGGGTCGCCCACCCGGCAGGTATGGGATTTTGATTATATTTTGAAAGTGCCCCTCCTGCTGTCTCGTTGTGGCTTCTTCTTTGTATTTGGGTGTAGAATATCTTGTTTGTTAGGTTCAAGTCTTTGTCAGTGGTTGTTCAGCAGTTAGTTGTCATTTTGGTGTTTTCATGAGACGAGGTGGGCTCAGATTCATTTACCCCGCCATCTTGTTTTCAGCCTCAGCTACTGTTATTTTGAACTTGTATTTTTTTTGATTTGTGGAATTTTTTCCTTTATTTAAATATAGAATCTGACCACTTATACAAGGTACCTAGAATAGTCAAATTCATAGACTCAGAAAGTACATTGGTCGATGCCAGAGGCCGGAGGGTGGGGAGGGGAAATGGGGAATTAGTGTTTAATGGGGATAGAGTTTCAGTTAGGAAGGCGAAGAATTTGGGGTATGGATGATGATGAGAGTTGCTCAACAGTGTGAATGTACTTAGTGCCACTGAAATGTACAGTTAAATATGGTTAAAGTAGTATGTTTTATGTTATGTGATTTTTACCACAATAAAGCAACATAAAAAATGTGGAGTTGTCATCTTAAATGACTAACATATTTACTCTATGTTGAACAATTCTATGAATAGTAACTCATTTAATTCCTACAACAGCCCTGTGGTCTTAATATTATCTACATTTTACAGATGGGGAAATGTAGACACAGGTTAAGTTGTCCAGTCTCCCATAGCTAGCATGTAGCTGGAGAGGTAGAATTTCTCTCCAGACCACTGGCTGCATATAATGCCCATATAACATTAAATAGGAACAAAAATGACCTAAATTCTTACTTATTTTTCAGAACTCTTTCAGTTGCAGGAGAAAGAATCCCAGGTCAAACTGATGTAAACAAAAGAAGGAATTTCATGGTTCAATTAATTGGGCTAATGAAAGGCTTTAGGCATAGCTGGGTTAACTCTGCTTTTCTGTTTGGCCTTGACAAGTTTTTTCTGAAAATAAAAAACACATAGTGGCAAAGGTGTTCCTCAGCTATTCTAGGTTTAAGTAGTCCTTTTGTTTTAAGATTTTGGGAAAGAGAAAGACCTCTCTTCAAGGGTCCATGTTGTTGACCTAAAACAAGTGGACTGCCAGTTATCTCTCCAGCAAAGATGGGTTTATTTGGGATCAGCAGAGAATTGCAGTTCAGGTTTACAGCCATGTTGGGCCACATGCAAGTCTCTACATGGCAAGGGAAGGAGAAGGCTTTTCTAGAGAGAAAAGGAAGTTGGGAGGGCTAAGTAAACAAAATGTCCATGGTTTTCCCTTGGCTGTGGACTTTCAGGAAAAGGAGTTTTTCCTCCTCATGGGCTCTGCTAGGGTTGCAGGACATGAGAGCTCCCCCTTTCTGGTCTCCTGACTGTTTAACTGAGGTTTCTGTTTATTAATTTTTTTCATTGTCATTTCCTGAAAGATTGGCTCTGTTTGGGTTAGGATCTTCACACATGGACCACTTGCTGTATGCAAGGAAACGGGGTTGAAGGGTCATCACATTGGCTATCCTGGGTCATGTGTCTACTCCTGTAGTGGGGGAATGGTAGCCCACTAGACAGAGAAAGTGCACTTCCCAAAAGGGGATGATGCTGGGCTGAAAGGCGCAGAAAATAGAACCATTTTGGCAGCATAGGGGCAACTCTTGCTCTTTGTTTACTTGCCTTTCCCAAGTTAAGATTCTTCTACTCTTAAAAAATAGCACAGTAGGGGCTTTGCTGGTGGCACAGTGGTTAAGAATCTGCCTGCCAATGCAGGGGACATGGGTTCAAGCCCTGGCCCAGGAATATCCCACATGCCACGGAGCAGCTAAGCCCGTGCGCCACAACTACTGAGCCTGCGCACTAGAGCCCATGAGCCACAACTACTGAAGCCTGCGCACCTAGAGCCCGTGCTCCGCAACAAGAGAAGCCACTGCAATGAGAAGCCTGCGCACCGCAACGAAGAGTAGCCCCCGCTCGGTGCAACTAGAGAAAGCCCACGTGCAGCAACGAAGACCAAACGCAGCCAGAAATAAAAATAAAGTAAATAAATTTATGAAAAGAAAATAATCTTACCCTTAAAAATACCCCACAGTTATATTTGAGAAATTATTAAAATTTTGAATAAATATTGTGCAATTAATATAAGGAAAATGAAAGTACTTTGTACAGTGCTGTAATTTATTTTCAATCATATGCTTTGTTATTGATGCTGGAGACTCACCACTAAATTCCTCTCATGTCCTCCAGTTTTCTTAATTGATTCTTTATTTAGAATAGAGACCTCTTAGCAGTCTAATGAAGCCTGTGAACTCCTTAGAATGTTTTCAAATACAGAAAAACAGGATTTCAAATGAAATCATTTACATGGAATAAAGTTAACAAAATACTTTTAAAATTGTAATATAATAATATGTGTTTCTTTTTCTTTTCTCTTTTTTTTTTTTTTCTGGCCACACTGCATGGCATGCAGGATCTTAGTTCCCCAAGCAGGGATTGAACCCAAGCCCCTGCAGTGGAAGCACAGGGTCTTAACCATTGGACTACCAGGGAAGTCCCTTTTTTTTTTTTTTAAATGGTGTGTGTTTCTGTATTAATATGTTAAATAACAGTCTAGTGGCAGGTCTAATAAATATTGTAATTTTGAAGTGGTGATGAATGTAACATTTATTTTGAGATATCTGTAATGGCTGTAGTGTTATATAAATAATTCTGATCACCGGTGCTGCTAATCCACCTGATTTTTTTTTCTTATATTTATAATTTAGGAAATGCTAAATTTCAGTTAGAAGTTAGTGAAAAATCTTCAGTTTGGAGATACCTTGAGAGTCTGTGGACCTCAGGTAGAGAACACCTTGCTTAGGCTCTGTATGGGTAATCAGCCTAGCACTCCAACTTCCTGGTCCCACTTTGCTCTTATTAGTTGCCTCTGATCCCCAGTCTCATGACCTGTATTATGTTTCTTTGACCATCCTTCCTAGAGACAGGCTTAGGGTTTCTGAGAATCATCCACCTGGACTGTCTATTATTGTGCTCTCCCCACTTTGGGGGAGAGTCATCTGTGCTTTCTTGAATCCACTGAAGCCAGATAATTAACCTTGACCCCCTCCAATCTGAATTTCTGGTGGTCATGACTTAACCACTGAGATATATTCCCTCCCACATTTTATTCCTAATAAACATGTATAGTAACTCAGATCCTGACCTCTCTTCTCCTTGTCTTCTCAGATAATGATCAACTTCATTCTACCTCTCAGAGGCACTGGGAAAAATAGTTTCAATAAGAATGAAGAAAACTTGATTGAGAAGAATGGATGCTAACATTTTATGGAGAGGGAAAAAGTTGCCTATGAAACATTGAATTAGATGCTGTTGGGAAGAGAGAGTGTGATAGATAACAAGAGCCCTGGAAGAAATAGCCCCAAATTTTTATTTCGGAAGAGATATTGTGGCAAAAGCACAGTAACTGAACTTGTGATTTCAGTGATCCTTGCTAGGAAGATATATGCAGTACTGTGAATATCACTAAAATTTGCTGGGATAGGCTCATTATTTGAATGGAAATATATGTCTTTGTTCAAAACAATCCAGTGTAAGATTTGTGAGAATGATAGTGGATATCAGGAATATACATATACTTGTTGGGAGCCAAGAGTTTTGGCATTAGAGTGGAAAACATGAATGACAAAAGGAGAAAAAAGTAGAAGAGATCTATGGATCATGCTATAGATAATTTGGTAAGAAGGAGAATAAGGTTGTTGCTCCCCTAGTGCAGATTACAAAAGTGGCACAGAACTGTAATATTAACAGCCAAGGAGTTATTTGCTTGGACATATTGAAAGATAATTGGAGTCCAGCACTAGCTGTTTCTGAAGTCGTTTCTATCTGCTCACTTCTTACAGACTGTAATCCTGCCGACCCCTTGGTGGCAAGTATTGCCTCTCAGTATATGACCAACAGAGCAGAACATGACAGAATGGCCAGACAGTGGGCCAAGAGATACACCACATAAATTGGGTTTTCACAACTCTTTTTAAAAAAATATTTATTTATTTAGGCTGTGCTGGGTCTTACTTGCGTCACTTAGGATCTTTGTTGCGGCATGCAGGATCTTTAGTTGCAGCATGCGGACTCTTAGTTGTGACATGCAGGATCTTTTAGTTGCAGCATGTGGACTTCATAGTTGTGGCATGCGAACTTTTAGTTGTGGCATGCATGCAGGATGTAGTTCCCTGACCAGGGTTTGAACTGGGGTCCCCTGCATTGGGAGCATAGAGTCTTACCCACTGGACCATGAGGGAAGTCCCGGTTTTCACAACTCTACGTTATTTGTCTGTCACAGAGCTGCTTATGATTTTGAAGGGGTGGGGGAGGGTGGGAGTTGGTAAAGAGTAGAGTATTTCTATAACATATTATTCAGTGTTATTTCCTAAGATTTTGTTGTAATTTAAGGTATCTTGCTACAGCAGATAGAATTGGTAATAACAACTATTAAAACTATCATTAATTCTGCAATATTAGCTGAAATGCAGTACAGAGAAGATAGACATTTGGGTTCAGTTTCTTGTCTGTAAATTTAAAACAGCTTGATTTTGTACAGGTTACCCACATGGCCTTTTACGTAAAGTCTTTCCAAGACTACACAGTTATTTTAAAAAATTGGAACTAGTTTTCCCTTCTTGGAAGGGAATATTGATATTTAACAGCTTTTTTTTGGCCAGCTCCATGCGGCATGTGGGATCTTAGTTCCCTGACCAGGGATCGAACCTGTGCCCCCTGCAGTGGAAGTGCAGAGTATTAACCACCGGACCGCCAGGGAAGTCCCACTACTTAACCGCTTTTAGAGACTCTCATCTCATATATTAAAATGGACACGTGGCTATAAGACACCATATAGGAAATGAGTATTAATGTATTTTATTTTATATGCAAATCTACTTTATTGTGAAAAGATAGAGGTTTGAATCAGGACTTGTGAAAACCTGTAGTAAAATACCTTAAGCTGTTAACTGTAAGGCGTGGAATAGGAGTCGCTCACTGGATTGGTTCTGTGTCGTCGACTACTTAAGTCTGCATTTGTTACTGTGCTAATAAACAAATATTAAAACAAACAAAAAAGTGGCACAAAAATAAGGGTTGTGATCGAAGATTTCAACTATCTTAAGTTCTACTAGAGGCCCATTCCTTTCTAGGGACAAGATCTGATTTTTTTTTTCCTGACCATTTAAATTCCTTGGAAGAAACAAAATGAGAGGAAAGATTACTTTGGTTTGAAATCTCATTAACAAGGAGGAAGAAACAGATGAAGTAGAAGATCCTGAAATATTGTGGGAAAAGAAACTACTGTTTTTTTTAAATTAATTAATTAATTTTTGGCTGTGTTGGGTCTTCGTTGCTGCACGCGGGCTTTCTCTAGTTGCGGCGAGCGGGGGCTACTCTTCATTGCAGTCACATGTTTCTCATTGTGGTGGCTTCTTTTGTTTCAGAGCACAGGCTCTAGGCATGCAGGCTTCAGTAGTTGTGGCACAGGGGCTCAGTAGTTGTGGCTCCCAGGATCTAGAGCACAGGCTCAGTAGTTGTCGTGCACAGGCTTAGTTGCTCCGCGGCATGTGGGATCTTCCTGGCCCAGGGCTCAAACCCGGTCCCCTGCATTGGCAGGTGGATTCTTAACCACTGCGCCACCAGGGTATCCCAAAACTCTAGTATTTTTGAGAGTCTCCCTAAACAAGTAAAATGTTGAATATAATCAAACTGCTTCCTTGGGTATCAGGAAAGTATATTTTGAAAAATGGAGAATTACCATACTTTTCAGATTCAGTGTCCCAGTTAAAGCTGAATCGAAGTTATATGAAACCTAAAATTTGGGGAATTAAATTTCAGATTATTTTTTAAATTGTAGTAAAATACAGATAATATAAAACCATCTTTTTTTTTTTTGGTTTGTTTTTTGTTTTGGTTGCTCTGGGTCTTAGTTGTGGCATGCATGTGGGATCTAGTTCCCTGACCAGAGATGGAACCTGGGCCCCCTGCATTGAGAGTGCGGAGTCTTATCCACTGCGCTACCAGGGAAGTCCAAAATATACCATCTTAACCATTTTTAAATGTACAGTTTAGTGGTGTTAAGTACGTTCATATTATTGGTCAACCATCAGCACCATCTGTCTCCAGAGCTCTCTTAATTTTGCAAAACTGAAACTGTCACCATTAAACAACTCCTTATTTCCCCCTCGCTGCAGCCACTGGCAGCCACCATTCTGCTTTCTCTCTGAAGTTGACTATTCTAGGTCCCTCTTTTAAATGGAATCATACAATATTTGTCCTTTTCTTTTTTTGAACCATGCCAGGTGGCTTGTGGGATCTTAGTTCCCCGACTGGGGATTGAACCTGGACCCTTGACAGTGAAAGTGTGGAGTCCTAACCACTGGGCCACCAGGGAATTCCCCAATATTTGTCCTTTTGTGACTGGCTTATTTCACTTAGCATAATATTTTTGAGATTCATTCACGTATCATGCGGCAGAATTCCCTTCATTTTTAAGGCTGAATGATCCATTGTGTGTATATACTGCATTTGGTTTATCCATTCATCCATCAATGGACATTTGAGTTGTTCCCACCTTTTGGCTGTTACGAATAATCCTGCTGTGAACGTGGGTGTGCAAATGTCTGCTAGAGTCCCTCCTTTCAATTGTTCTCAGATTATTTTATTTGAGGAATTATGTAGTATCTCATCATTAAGACCATACAGGAAACAGTTTAGATTTTAAAAACAAATTAAGAAAAAAATCAATAAACCAATAGGAAATGGACAAAAGATTCTGAACAGGCAGTTCACAGAAAAGGAGATCAAAATGAACAGATGCTTAGCTTCCCTCATAAAAGGAAATGCAAATAAAATACGTATTTCACTTATCAGACTGACAGGTAAATAAAAGTGTGTTAATATTCTGTGAAGGGCAAGGTTGTGATGATACGGGGGCTTATACACAGCTAATGGAATTGTAAATTGGTTCAGCCACTAGAAAGGGGCATTTGTCATTACTCATCAAAATTAGAAATGCATGTACCCTTTGACTTAGCAATGCCCATTTTGAGAATGTTTACTACAGATATTTTTGCACAAGTGTAAAAGATAAATGTGCAGGATTAATCCTTGCAGTATTTTTGGCAGTTGAAAAAACTTGGGAGTAACCTAAATGTCAATCAGTTTGAGGACTAGTTATATAAATTGTATGTCTATACAAGTCCTATGCAGCCATAAAATATTTAAAAGCTCCTGACATGGCTGTGGATAAATTTCTAGCATGTATTATTGAATGCAGATATAAGGAGTAGAATCACATATATAGTATGCCGTCATTTGTGTAAAGAAAGAAAAGAATGTTTTGCTTGTATAGGCATAAAATATGTATGGAAGTATCTATAAGATACGAATAAAGCTGTTGTCAGTGGGAAGGGAGAATGACTGGCTGGAGTGGAAGGGAGACTTTCAGTGTGTTCCTTTTTGTACTTTTAAGTATCATCCATTCAAAAATTAGGTGAAAAAGATATGCATAGAAAAATGCAAAGGGGATTACTAAAAATGGAAAAACAGTCCCAAACCAATGACTTTTAGACCCTTGAACAAACCTCTTAAGAAAATATCAGTAAGGTTGAACCTCAAAATCAACTTGTGAAAAAACGTGAAGACAAGAAAAAATCCTTTAGAATTGATTTAGACTAAAAAGTAGTGTAAGAAGGCCTACTCCTTGGGTATAGTAATAGATTTCTTTCTTTTCTTTCCTTCTTTTGTTCCTTCCCTTCCTTCCTTCTTTTTGTTTTTTTAAAATAAATTTATATATTTTATTTATTTATTTTTGGCTGCATTGGGTCTTCGTTGCTGCGCACGGGCCCCCTCCAGCTGCGGGGAGCAGAGGCCACCCTTCCCCACGGTGGCCTCTCCTGTTGCAGAGCACAGGCTGTAGGCGCATGGGCCTCAGCAGTCGCAGCAAGTGGGCTCTAGAGCGCAGGCTCAGCAGCTGTGGCGCACGGGCCTAGTTGCTCCACAGCACGTTGGACCCTCCCAGACCAGGGCTGGAACCTGTGTCCCCTGCATTGGCAGGTGGATTCCCAACCATTGTGCCACCAGGGAAGCCCCCTCTTTCTTTTCTTTTTTTCGTCTTTTAGTAATATATTTGTTTTAACTTTAAATCCTAAACATTTTTAAACATAAAAAAGAGAAAAATAAATACTCCTCCTTATGTTTGGGGGTTATGTTCCAAGACCCCTGGTGGATCCCTGAAACTGCAGATAGTACCAAACCCTTATTATTCTCTGTTTTTTCCCTAAACTTTATAAATTAGGCACAGTAAGAGATTAACAATAACTAATAATAAAATAGAACAATTATAATCATATAAAAGTAATAAAAGTTATGTGAATGTGGTTTTTGTCTTAAAGTATCATACTGTACAAATTCAGTCCCTTTTCCAGTTATGCATGTGGCCATAACTTTTGCAGTTTGAGGTATGACAGCAAAACTAGTGTGAATTTCTATTTCTTTCTTCACAATTTCACGGATAGGTTTTTTTCTTACTGTAGATCTTAGCAACCTCAGCATATGATTTTATTTTCTTTCCTTATTAAGTGGAGAACTTTCACCTCTTCACGTAAAGGAAGCACTTTATGGCTTCTCTTTGGCATATCTGAATTGCCAGCATCATTACTCATGTGCTTTAGGGCCTTATTTAAGTAAAATAAGGGTCACTTGAACACAGGCACTGCAATACCTCGACAGTTGATTTGATAACCAGATGGCTACTAAGTGACCAGCGGGCAAGCCAGGGGAATTCGATGAGAACAGTGCATTATTCCTCCCTCTTTTCAAAATCATCCATCTTTTCCTCCTCATTAATAGAAAAAAACAAAAATCACTTGTTCCAAAAACATTCATACAACTCAGAGGTGTATAAGCTAATAAGTGAAAGTATTCCTTATCTTAGCCCATTCCTCCTCTGTTTGATTGACAAGAGTATATCTCCTGGCTGACTGTATTTAGATTTCAGTGAAACATTTCACAAAGTTCATGACATTCTTGGATGTGAGCTGGATAGGCTTGTAACTGAAAAGTTTTACCCGTGGGTCTTTGGTCAGTGTCTTACATTCTTTTTTTGTCTTTGTTTTTACAAAAATTGCACAGCACACAGCTGGGAGAGATAATATGTTGGATTATCGAATGTTTAATGTATGTAAATGTAAAGTCCTAAATTTATAATAATATAATGTATTAACTTCTACCTCAAACATTAGATACGCAAGTACAGGATAGAGAAGACCTGATTTGAAAGCTCTTGATGAGAATTCCTAGGACTTTGTAGAAAGAATTAAACAAGTAGATTTTGTCTTGGTGTCAGTGTCAGTAATTAACTTTTTTTTGATGGACAATGTGGTCATGGCTTTCTAGACTCTTAAACGTATTTATTTACTTGGAATAATTGTCTCAAGAATTTTTCCTAAGGAAATACTTCAAAGACATAATAATTTAAAAATGAAAGATGTTTTCAGCTGTTTTCTTTGGGATAGTAAACAATGAAAACATAACAATAGAGAAAAGATTCAGTTGTGGTATCTACATGTCAAGATTCAAGTGATTAATGTGATTCTGTGGCTGTATAAAAAAATGTTTACAGAATGTTAAAAGAAGTAGAACAGAAATTATATATCTCTATTGTAATAAAATTCTATTTACATGTTAATGAGATTTGAAAGGGCATTTAAAACTTTTGAAAACTTTTTTAGGGTAATGTAATTATAGTGAAATTTAAACATTTTAATTTTATGATCAGAAAGTGATAGTAACTCAGAAATGGCTACAGAGTTTATTTCATTGTAATCTTAATAGCAAGCAACAGTCTTTCCCATGAAAAGGGGGAAAAGTGAAATGTAATATTAGGCTACATTATTAGATGTGTGATGTTCAGACCGCTGAACCCACACACAGGTCAAGTCACATTTGGAACCTGGTTTTCAGTTTTAGGTATTGTATTTTAAGAAAAAAATCAGTAAATGAATTATGGAGGAGAACTTGGAATTCACATGAGGGTGGAGCTGGGAATGTTTACCCTGGGAAAGGGTTTAGGAGATGGGGACAGGAAGAGGAGAGAGGAGAAATAATAATATAATAGTGGCCTTCAAATATATATATATTTTTTTGCAGTATGCGGGCCTCCCACCGCTGCGGCCTCTCCCGTCGCGGAGCACAGGCTCCCGACGCGCAGGCGCAGCAGCCATGGCCCACGGGCCCAGCTGCTCCGCGGCACGCGGTATCCTCCCAGACTGGGGCACGAACCCACGTCCCCCCCATCGACAGGCGGACTCTCAACCACTGCGCCACCAGGGAAGCCCGTGGCCTTCAAATATTTAAATGTCAGCTGGAAAAGGGAATAGTTTGATTCTCTATAGCTGCAGAGGGCAGTACCAAAATCAGTAGGTGGAAATGATAGGTAGGGTGGTATATTTCTTCTCTTTTTAAAGAACTATTATTCAGCAAGCAGAGTCACTTGAAAATTAAATGAGCTGTCTCCATTAATTAGTGAACATGTATTGGGTTGGCCAAAAAGTTCGTTTGGTTTTTTTCTGTATGATTGCTCTAGTAGCACTTAGTTTTTAACTTCATTCGAAACAATTTTGTTAGATTAGTATGTGACAGCTGTCTCATCAGTGTGCATTTAAAAAAAGACATAAATATTGGTGAATTTTTGTGTTTGTCCATTTTAATATTGAAGATGGAAGAAAAAAAGCAACATTTTCAGCATATTATGGTTTATTATTTCAAGAAAGGTAAAAATGCAACCGAAACACACAAAAAGATTTGTGCAGTGTATGGAGAAGGTGCTGTGACTGATTGAATTTGTTAAAAGTGATTTGCGAAGTTTTGTGCTGGAGATTTCTCATTGAACGATGCTCCACGGTCAGGTAGACCAGTTGAAGTTGATAGCAATCAAATCGAGACATTAATTGAGAACAATCAACATTATACCATGCGGGAGATAGCCGACATACTCAAAATAAACCAAATCAAGCATTGAAGATCATTTGCACCAGCTTGGTTACATTAATCTCTTTGATGTTTGGCCTCTACGTAAGTTAAGCGAAAAAAACCTTGACCGTATTTCTGCATGCGATTCTCTACTTAAATGTTATGAAAACGTTCCACTTTTAAAACAGATTATGACAGGCTATGAAAAGTGGATACTGTACAACAACGTGGAATGGAAGAGATCATGGGGCAATTGAAATTGACCACCACCAACCACACCAAAGACTGGCCTTCATCCAAAGAAGATGACGTTGTGTATATGCTGGGATTGGAAGGGAGTCCTCTATTATGAGCTCTTTCCGGAAAACCAAGCGATTAATTCCAACAAGTACTGCTCCCAGTTAGACCAACTGGAAGCAGCACTGGACGAAAACCATCTAGAATTAGTCAGCAGAGAAGGCATCATCTTCCATCAGAATAACATAAGACTGCATGTTTCTTTGATGACCAGGCAAAAACTGTTCCAGCTTGGCTGGGAAGTTCTGATTCATCCGCCATATTCACCAGTCATTGTACCTTTGGATTTCCATTTATTTAGGTCTTTACAAAATTATGTTAATGGAAAAAATTTCAATTCCCTGGAAGACTGTAAAAGGCACCTGGAACAGTTCTTTTCTCAAAAAGATAAAAAGCTTTGGGAAGATGGAATTATGAAGTTGCCTGGAAAATGGCAGAACGTAGTGGAACAAAAAGGGTGAATATGTTGTTCAGTAAAGTTCTTGGTGAAAATGAGAATTGTCTTTTATTTTTACTTAAAAACTGAAGGCACTTTTTGGCCAACCCAATATATTTAAATAAAAGGCTTAACCAAGGCTCACTTGGCACCTGGATGCACCTAACCAAGGAACAGTGACATGCCAGTCATAACTAAGTGAGCACCTGACTTCAGGACAGTTTGACTAGACACTAACTGAGAGGGAGGGCTTGGGTTAGGGGTGATCGAAGTGGCGGTGTTAGCAACAGGCCATGGAGGTCCAGGGTGGACCAGTAACTGGCATCAAGTGGGTCTAACCAAAGAATATAGGGGGCTTCCCTGGTGGCGCAGTGGTTGAGAGTCCGCCTGCCGATGCAGGGGACGCGGGTTCATGCCCCGGTCCGGGAAGATCCCACATGCCGCGGAGCAGCTGGGCCTGTGAGAGAGGCCCGCGTACCGCAAAAAAAAAAAAAAAAAGAATATAGGGACTTATTGGGTGACTGGCCAGAGGGAGAGAGAACCAAGGCATAGGTCACCAAGACAAGGATCGTTTCTGGACCCTCACAGAAGATCACAGTATCAAGAAACAATTATTAGAAGGGTTAAGAGACTAGACAGGATCATCAAAAATACATGATGCAAGGCCTTCCCTGGCAGTCCAGTGGTTAGGACTCCATGCTTTCACTGCCAAGGGCCCAGGTTCAGTCCCTGTTTGGGGAACTAAAATCACAAGCCGTGCAGCAGGGCCAAAAAACCCCCAACAAAACAAAAACATGATGCAGAGCCAACTAATTACTGACCTTAGATACCTTCTACCTAATGATCTCAGGTCCTGTGGGCGCGACATAGAGATGGGAATGAAAAGAATTGTTACTGGGCTTCCCTGGTGGCGCAGTGGTTAAGAATTCGCCTGCCAATGCAGGGGACATGGGTTCGAGCCCTGGTCCGAGAAGATCTCACATGCTGCGGAGCAACTAAGCCCATGTGCCGCAACTACTGAGGCTGTGCTCTAGAGCCTGCAAGCCACAACTACTGAAGCCCACGTGCCCTAGAGCCCGTGCTCCGCAACAAGAGAAGCTTCCGCAATGAGAAGCACGAGCACCGCAATGAAGAGTAGACCCCGCTCACCACAACTAGAGAAAGCCTGCAAGCAGCAACAAAGACCCAAGACAGCCAAAGAAAATAAATTTATTAAAAAAAAATAATAGTTACTAGAGATCAAATAGGATCAAGCAGGTGAAGGAACTTTATAATTCATGAATTACTTATGTATGTTAAATGAAAATGAGGATGACTTCCTAATGTCTTCTTTCCTCACTTCTGCCATTTATGCCACTTGGTTTCCTAATCACCAGTTGACCACTGACCCGTTCTTCTCGCCAAGATATTCTCGCTGTGAGCCTGATCTGCAAGGTGGTCCCCTTAGGCCGAGCGCTGGCCCAGAGCTTCACACTGACTGTGGGGCCTGTTTGTGAGTTTCTGGGTTTGGTTAACCCCCATGCACTCTGGTTCATGGAACCAAGATTCGGCCTACTGTTGATACTTTAACTTCTTGTAGGAATGGTGCTCTACAGTGATCTTACCAGTTTTTCTCCTCGGGGGCTAGAACTTCGCCTCTGACCACAGGCTTGTGATTAGGGCCCTACCTACTGACCAGACCTCTTAGCTGCTGACTCCACCTGTGTCTAAGCTTACTAAAACATGGCTTCCTCACACCTGCCTCACCCTCCTATTGACTTTATCATCAACTTGTCTGAACTGTTTTGACTTTTCCCACCAATTTGAGGTTCTGGGCTGATTTCCCTTTTGCTTTTCAACTACCAGGCAAGTTTAGATCTAGATGTTGGCCCCTTCCTGACTGCCCTGTCCTCCCATGTTTATCTTTGTTTGTTTGTTTGTTTCTTTTTGTTGGTGGTGGTGGTTTTGTCCTCCGGTATTTAAACCGTCAAAATTCAGCCCCCCGCCTCCTTTTTTAATTGCGATATTCACCTTATTTTGGTGTTCTAGAACCAAACACACAGTATCTCAGAGGTTTGCCTGTATTTATTTATTTTTTGAAGCAATATTTAAAAAAAAATTTATTTATTTGGCTGCATCAGGTCTTAGTTGCGGCGCGCAGGCTCTTCATTGTGGGGCACGGGCTCTAGAGCGCGTGGGCTCTCTAGTTGTGGTGCGCAGGAACTAGAGTGCACGGGCTTAGTTGCCCTGTAGCATGTTGGATCTTAGTTCCCTGACCAGGGATCAAACCTGCGTCCCCTGCATTGGAAGGCAGATTCTTAACCACTGGACCACCAGGGAAGTCCAAATCAGTATTTTTTTTGATTGAAGCATAGCTGATTTACAATGTTGTGTTAATTTCTTCTGTACAGCAAAGTGATTCAGTTATACATATATATACATTTTTTAAAATATTCTTTTCCATATAGTTTATAATAGTATATTGAATATAGTTCTCTGTGCTATACAAGTAGGACCTTGTTGTTTATCCATCCTATATATAAAACCTTAAATCTGCTAACCCCAGCCTCCCACTCCATCCCTCCCTCAACTCCCTTCACCTTGGCAGCCACCAGTCTGTTCTCTATGTCCCTGATTCTGTTTCATAGATAGGTTCATTTGTGTCATATTTTAGATTCCACATATAGGTGATATCATATGGTATTTATCTTTCTCTTTCTGACTTCACTTAGTATGATAATCCCTACTTGCATCCATGTTGCTGCAGATGATATTATTTCGTTCTTTTGTATGGCTGAGTAATATTCCATTGTATATATGTACCACATCTTCTTTATCCATTCCTCTGTTGATGGACATTTAGGTTGTTTCCATGTCTCGGCTATTGTAAATAGTGCTGCTATGAACATAGGGGTGCATGTCTTTTTGAATTATAGTTTTGTCTGGATATATGCCTAGGAGTCGAGTTGCTGGATCATATGATAATTCTATTTTTAGTTTTCTGAGGAACCTCCATACTGTTTTCCACAGTGGCTGTATCAACTTACATTCCCACCAACAGTGTAGGAGGGTTCCTTTTTCTCCACACCCTCTCCAGCATTTGTCATTTGTAGACTTTTTAATGATGGCCATTCTGACCCATGTTAAATAGTACATTGTAGTTTTGATTTGCATTTCTCTAATAATTAGCAACTTTGAGCATCTTTTCATGTGCTTATTGGCCATCTGTATTTCTTCTTTGGAGAAATGTCTCTTTATGTCTTCTGCCCATTTTTTCGATTGGGTTGTTTGTTTTTTTGTTGTTGAGCTGTAGGAGCTCTTTGTATATTTTGGAAATTAAGCCCTTGTCAGCCGCATCATTTACAAATATTTTCTCCCATTCTGTAGGTTGTCTTCATTTTGTTTATCGTTTCCTTTGCTGTGCAAAAACTTCTAAGTTTGATTAGGTCCCATTTGTTTATTTTTGCTTTTATTTCTGTTGCATTGGGAGACTAACTTAAAACATTGGTACAATATATGTCAGATAGTGTTTTGCCTGTGATCTCTTCTAGGAGTTTTATGGTGTCATGTCTTAAGTCTTTAAGCCATTTTGAGTTTATTTTTGTGTATGGTGAGAGGGTGTGTTCTAACTTCATTGATTTATTACATGGGGCTGTCCAACTTTCCCAGTACCACTTGCTGAGCCAGAGGAGGAAATGCCAGAAAGGATAAAAGAAAACCAGGTTTTCCTCTGACTTTTTCTTAGGGGTTTCTTCCCTTTCTCTTTTAAATATTATATTTCCCCAGGGTTCTGTCAGTGACTCTCTTTTCCTTTCCACCCTCTTTTCTTTGCACCTAATACACTTTCAGTCTCATCCACTGTCATGGTTATCAGTTATAAAATTGTGCTGATGACTCCCAAAAACACACTTCTAGTGAAAACGTGTCTTTTGAACTAGAGTCCTAAGTCCATCATGACATTCTGTAGGCACCTCAAACAAACTCTCTTCCCTCCCAAGCCTAGACTTCCTATTGTATTCCTCATGTTGGTGTCTGGCACCACCATAAACCTAGACAAAATCTTGTCTTCCTAGTCTTCAATTTTACCATTTCTATCCATTTAATCTCCAGACCCCGTTCTAGCTCTTAACTTTCTCTAAAATCCATACCCTTCTCTCAAGTCTAACTGCCACTGGACTGTAAGCTTCTGAGGCAGGAATCACACACGTAGGGTTTACTGTGTGCGATGTGAGGTCCATGCGTTAGCCAGCATGTGGTCAGTGCTTAGTATGTGTTGAATGAATGGATGGAGGCGAGTGCCTTGGCTCAAGCGGTCATTGTTTTCACCCAAATTACAGCAGTATTTCCCTAACTGGCCACTCTGCTTTTAACTTCCTTTCAGTGTATTGTCTATACTGCCACTGGTGTGATACGTCTAAAATACAGGAAAATCTGTAAATAATTTAATGTGTATTTCTGTGAAATATAAAGTCTTACAAAAAGTCCTAACCTTGGGCTTCCCTGGTGGCGCAGTGGTTGAGAGTCCACCTGCTGATGCAGGGGACACGGGTTCATGTCCCGGTCTGGGAAGATCCCACATGCCGTGGAGCGGCTGGGCCCGTGAGCCATGGCCACTGAGCCTGCGTGTCCGGAGCCTGTGCTCCGCAACGGGAGAGGCCACAGCAGTGAGAGGCCCGCGTATCGCAAAAAAAAAAAAAAAAAAAAGTAACCACTATACCATTACCACAGCTAAAAATTTAACAATTATGCTTTCCCTTTTTTTCCCAAAATAAATGGATTTTGTCTTTGCCTTACGAGAAACAATTATTCTTGAATATCATCAACTATCTAGTCAGCATTCAAATTTTCAGTTTTCTCAAAGTTTATTTTGAAAGTTATTTACAGTTTTTAAGAATTTAGGTTCCAAATGAAGTCTGTACATTGCAGTTGGCTTACATTTCTCTTAAGTTCTTTTAATCTCTTTGTTTTCCTTCCATCTCGCTCTTTTTCATCTGTTGAAGAAACCGACTTGTTGAAGTGGGAGTTGGACCTAGTGATCATTCCTAGATAGATGATACTTTTCTCTTAGGCTCCTTGTTTTTAGGGTTCTGAAATTTTCTTTTTTTGCTGCACCATGCAGCTTGTGGAATCTTAGCTCCCCGACCAGGGATTAAACCTGCGCTCTTGGCAGTGGAAGTGCAGAGTCCTAACCACTGGATCGCAAGGAAATTCCCTGAATTTTTCATTGTACGCGTTCCTTCCTGCATCTGTGGATTTGTGTTTCTCCTTCCTGGAGAGAGAAATATGCCCATGCTGCCTGTTTCCTTTCCCTTTTCTCTGTAACCTTTATCCCCTCTATCTCTTCTATTCTCTTCTATTCTCTTTATCCCCTTTATCTCTTCTATTCTCCTTCCCTTCCCACCCCCTTCAGTAAATGATAGAATACACAGTCATGTGATGTGAGCTAACTGGAGTTAAGCGAGCTTTCTTAAAAAAGGTTTAAATTATCAAAATATAGTTAGAGAGTAAAGTAAAGTCAAATTCTGAGAGTCTCGTACCTAAACCTTTAGGTTCTTCCCTTCACCAAAATGTGAAGACTGAATTGGGTAGAAGCGTTGACCTCATGAATAGCTACGTAAAGTTAAAAAAAATATTTTTTAAAGAGTTTTACTACGTCCTTGTCAATGTTGTGTTTTCTTCCTAGATCTCCTCATATTTTGGATTCTGGCAATGTTATGATGAATGACACTTTGACATCAGATGTCATTGGTCGGAGAGTTGAAGTTAATGGAGAACATGCAACAGTGCGTTTTTCTGGCGTTGTCCCTCCTATGGCAGGTAATTTATGATTTGTGTGTGTGTGTGTGTGTGTGTGTGTGTGTGTGTGTTTATGTTTATTTTGTAGTTTCTGGGTAGGCTTCTCAGCAGTGCTTTATAACACCAGTTTTGAGGAAACTAACAGCCAAGTTATATATACCTCTGTTATACAGTTGTTTTCTTTCTGTGACAATATCCTGTGATATCCATGGCTTTATTTGATTACACACTTATCTAATTATTCAGTGTTGCTATTTTATATTAAGTCAACCTTAAAATATCTTCTGAGTAAACTTTAAACACTAATTAAAAATCTTGAATTCCCATAATCCTAAGCTCAAAAATGAAGTAATATTTGTGGAATTTCTCTTATCATTAATCCATGTGTATGTTGTAGTTTAAATTGATATAAATACAATTTTGTGTTACCGTTTTTAACTTACGATTTGGTATATATTTATCTGTTTCTGTAGCGTCATTTTACTTGTATTTCCTTTTTTATTGAGATATAATTGACATAATATTAGTTTCAGATATACAACATAATGATTCAGTGTTTGTATACATTGCAAAACTATCACCACAATAAGTCTACTTCACATATATCACCACACATACTTATACATTTTTGAGAATTTTAAGATCTCTCCAGGACTTACTTATTTTATAGCTGGAAGTTTGTACCTTTCGACCCCTTTCACCCATTTTAGCCACCTCCATCCTCCACCTCTGGCACCACCAATCTGATCTGTTCTCTGTATCTATGTGTTCTTTTCTTTCCTCCTCCCTCCCTCCCTCCCTCCTTCTCTTCCTTCCTTCCTTTCCCCTTTCCTTCCCCTTCCTTTCTTGTTTCTTTTATTTATTTATTTATTTATTTTGTGAATTTTGAGTATTATTTTTGCATTTATATATATATATTTTTAACATCTTTACTGCAATATAATTGCTTTACAGTGGTTAGTTTCTGCTTTATAGCAGTGAATCACTTATACATATACGTATATCCCCATATCTCTTCCCTCTTGCGTCTCCCTCCCACCCTCCCTATCCCACCCCTCTAGGTGGTCACAAATCACTGAGTTGATCTCCCTGTGCTATGCGGCTGCTTCCCACTAGCTATCTGTTTGACATTTGGTAGTGTATATATGTCCATGACACTCTCTCACTTCGTCCCATCTTACTCTTCCCCCTCCCCATGTCCTCAGGTCCATTCTCTACATCTGCATCTTTATTCCTGTCCTGCCCCTTGGTTTTTCATAACCATTTTTCTTTTCTTTTTTTTTTTTAGATTCCATATATATGTGTTAGCATACGGTATTTGTTTTTCTCTTTCTGCCTTACTTCACGCTGTATGACAGACTCTAGGTCCATCCACCTCACTACAAATAACTCAATTTCATTTCTTTTTATGGCTGAGTAATATTCCATTGTATATATGTGCCACATCTTATTTATCCATTCATCTGTCAGTGGACACTTAGGTTGCTTCCATGTCCTGGCTGTTGTAAATAGAGCTCCAGTGAACGTTGTGGTACATAACTCTTTTTGAATTATGGTTTTCTCAGGGTATATGCTGAGTAGTGGGATTGCTGGGTCATACGGTAGTTCTATTTTTAGTTTTTTAAGGAACCTCCAAACTGTTCTCCATAGCGGCTGTATCAATTTACATTTCCACCAACGGTGTAAGAGGGTTCCCTTTTCTCCACACCCTCTCCAGCATTTATTGTTTGTAGATTTTTTCATGATGGCCATTTTGACCAGTGTGAGGTGATACCTCACTGTAGTTTTGATTTGCATTTCTCTAATAATTAGTGATGTTGAGCATTCTTTCATGTATTTGTTGGCTATATGTATTGTTTGTTGACTATATGTATATCTTCTTTGGAGAAATGTCTGTTAAGGTCTTCTGCCCATTTTTGGATTGGGTTGTTTGTTTTTTTGTTATTGAGCTGCATGAGCTGCTTGTAAAGTTTGGAGATTAATCCTTTGCCAGTTGCTTCATTTGCAAATATTTTCTCCCATGCTAAGGGTTGTCTTTTCATCTTGTTTATGGTTTCCTTTGCTGTGCAAAAGCTTTTAAGTTTCATTAGGTCCTATTTGTTAATTTTTGTTTTTATTTCCATTTCTGTAGGAGGTGGGTCAAAAAGGATCTTGCTGTTTTTTATGTAATAGTGTTCTGCCTATGTTTTTTCTAAGAGTTTTATAGTGTCTGGCCTTACATTTAGGTCTTTAATCCATATTGAGTTTATTTTTGTGTATGGTGTTAGGAAGTGTTCTAATTTCATTCTTTTACATGTAGCTGTCCAGTTTTCCCAGCACCATTTATTGAAGAGGCTGTCTTTTCTCCATTGTGTATTGTTGCCTCCTTTATCAAAAATAAGGTGACCATATGTGCATGGGTTTATCTCTGGGCTTTCTATCCTGTTCTATTCTATCCTGTTCCATTGATAGCTACACAGCCTTCTTGGTGGCTATAGCAGCAGCCTTAGCGTCTCATGGGTCTCCTTTTTGTATCCATTCAGCCAGTCTGTGTCTTTTGGTTGGAGCATTTAATCAATTTACATTTAAGGTAATTATCGATATGCATGTTCCTGTTACCATTTTCTTAATGGTTTTAGGTTTGTTATTGTAGGTCTTTTCCTTCTCTTGTGTTTCCTGCCTAGAGAAGTTCCTTTAGCATTTGTTGTAAAGCTGGTTTGATGGTGCTGAACTCTCTTAGCTTTTGTTTGTCTGTAAAGGATTTAATTTCTGCGTCAACTCTGAATGAGATCCTTGCTGGGTAGAGTAATCTTGGTTGTAGGTTTTTCCCTTTCATCACTTTAAATATGTCCTGCCACTCCCTTCTGGCTCGTAGAGTTTCTGCTGAAAGATCAGCTGTCAACATTATGGGGATTCCCTTGTATGTTATTTGTTGTTTTTCCCTTGCTGCTTTTAATATTTTTTCTTTGTATTTAATTTTTGATAGTTTGATTAATATGTGTCTTGGTGTGTTTCTGCTTGGATTTATCCAGTATGGGACTCTCTGTGCTTCCTGGACTTGATTAACTATTTCCTTTCCTGAATTAGGGAAGTTTTCAACTATAATCTCTTCCAATATTTTCTCAGTCCCTTTTCCTCTTCTTCTTCTGTGACCCCTATAATTCGAATGTTGGTGCATTTAATGTTGTCCCAGAGGTTTCTGAGAGTGTCCTCAATTCTTTTCATTCTTTTTTCTTTATTCTGCTCTGCAGTAGTTATTTCCACTATTTTATCTTCCACGTCACTTATCTAGTCTTCTGCCTCAGTTATTCTGCTATTGATTCCTTCTAGAGAATTTTTAATTTCATTTATTGTGTTGTCCATCATTGTTTGCTTGCTCTTTAGTTCTGGTAGGTCCTTGTTAAACGTTTCTTGAGTTTTCTCCATTCTATTTCCAAGATTGTGGATCATCTTTACTGTCATTACTCTGAATTCTTTTTCAGGTAGACTGCCTATTTCCTCTTCATTTGTTAGGTCTGGTGGGTTTTTATCTTGCTCCTTCATCTGCTGTGTGTTTTTCTGTCTTCTTATTTTGCTTATCTTACTGTGTTTGGGGTCTTCTTTTTCACAGGCTGCAGGCTCATAGTTCCTGCTGTTTTTGGTGTCTGCCCCCAGTGGCTAAGGTTGGTTCAGTGGGTTGTGTAGGCTTCCTGGTGGAGGGGACTAGTGCCTGTGTTTTGGTGGATGAGGCTGGATCTTGTCTTTCTGGTGGGCAGGACCACGTCCAGTGGTGTGTTTTGGGGTGTCTGTGACCTTATTATATTTGAGGCAGCCTCTCTGCTAATGGGTGGGGTTGTGTTCCTGTCTTGCTAGTTGTTTGGCATAGGGTGTCCAGCACTGTAGCTTGCTGGTTGTTGAGTGGAGCTGGGTCTCAGCGTTGAGTTTGAGGTCTCTGGGAGAGCTTTTGCTGTTTGATATTACATGCAGCTGAGGGATCTCTGGTGGACCAATGTCTTGAACTCAGCTCTCCCACCTCAGAGGCACAGGCCTGACACACAGCCGGAGCACCAAGACCCTGCCAGCCACATGGCTCAGAAGAAAAGGGAAAAAAAAAAGAAGAGGAAGGAAAGGAGGGGAGGGGAGGAAAAAATAATTAAAAGAAAGAAAGGTATTTAAAAAATTATTGAAAATTAAAAAACTAAAAAGTAATTTAAAAAAAAGAAAGAGGGAGTAACCAAACAGAAAAGCAAATCCACCAATGGTAACAAGCGCTAAAAATTATATTAAAAATAAAGAAAAATGGACAGACAGAATGCTAGGAGAAATGGTAAAAGCTAAGCTATACAGACAAAATCACACAAAGAAGCATGCACATACACACTCACAAAAAGAGAAAAAGGAAAAGAATATATATATATCTATATGTTAAAAAGAAGGAAGAGAGCAACCAAATCAGTAAATAAATCGAATGATAATAAGCTCTGAATACTAAACTAAGATAAACATAAAACCAGAAACGAATTATATGCAGAAAGCAAACCCCAAGTCTACAGTTGCTCCCAGAGTCCACCACCTCAATTTTGGGATGATTCGTTGTCTATTCAGGTATTCCACAGATGCAGGGTACATCAAGTTGACTGTGGAGATTTAATCCACTGCTCCTGAGGCTGCTGGGAGAGATTTCCCTTTCTATTCTCTGTTCACACAGCTCCTGGGGTTCAGCTTTGGATTTGACCCGCCTCTGCATGTAGGTCACCTGAGGGCATCTGTTCCCTGCCCAGACAGGATAGCGTTAAAGTAGCAGCTGATTAGGGGGCTCTGGCTCACTCAGGCCACCGGGAGGGAGGTGTATGGAATGCGGGGAGAGCCTGCGGCGGCAGAGGCCACGTGACGTTGCACCAGCCTGAGGTGCGCCGTGTGTTCTCCCGGGGAATTTGTCCCTGCATCCCGGGACCCTGGCAGAGGCGGGCTGCACAGGCTCCAGGGAGGGGAGGTGTGGATAGTGACCTGTGCTCGCACACAGGCTTCTTGGTGGCGGCAGCAGCAGCCTTAGCATCTCATGCCCGTCTCTGGGGTCCGCACTGATAGCCGCGGCTTGCGCCCGTTTCTGGAGCTCGTTTAGGCAGTGCTCTGAATCCCCTCTCCTCGCATGCCCTGAAACAGTGGTCTCTTGCCTCTTAGGCAGGTCCAGACGTTTTCCTTGACTCCCTCCCGGCTAGCTGTGGCGCACTAGCCCCCTTCAGGCTGTGTTCACACAGCCAACCCCAGTCCTCTCCCTGGCGGGTGAGCAGACAAGCCTCTCGGGCTGGTGAGTGCTGGTCGGCACCCATGTTCTGTGCGGGAATCTCTCTGCTTTGCCCTCCACACCCCTGTGGCTGTGCTGTCCTCTGTGGCTCTGATCTTCCCCCCTCCACTACCTGTCTTGCCAGTGAAGGTCCTTCCTAGTGTGTGGAAACTTTTCCTGCTTCACGGCTCCCTCCCCCTGGTGCAGGTCCCGTCCCTATTCTTTTGTCTCTGTTTTTCCTTTTTTCTTTTGCTGTACCCAGGTATGTGGGGGAGTTTCTTGCCTTTTGGGAAGTCTGAGATTGCCTGCCAGCGTTCAGTAGGTGTTCTGTAGGAGTTGTTCCACATATAGATGTATTCCTGATGTATTTGTGGAGAGGAAGGTGATCTCCACGTCTCACTCCTCCATCTTGAAGGTCTCTCCCCCTTTCCTTTCCTTTCCTATCCCTTCCTTTCCCTTCCTTTCTTTTTTCTTTTCTTTCTGAGGGTCGTCCTTTCGTCTTGTTTGTAGTTTCCTTTGTTGTGCAAAAGCCTTTAAGTTTCATTAGGTCCCATATGTTTATTTTTGTTGTTATTTCCATTACTCCAGGAGGTGGATCAAAAAATATCTTGCTGTGATTTATGTCAAAGAGGGTTTTTCCTATGTTTTCCTCTAAGAGTTTTATAGTGTCCAGTCTTACATTTAGGTCTCGACTCCATTTTGAGTGTTTTTTTGTGTATGGTGTCAGGGAGTATTCTAATTTCATTCTTTTACATGTAGCTGTCCAGTTTTCCCAGCACCACTTATTGAAGAGACTGTCTTTTCTCCATTGTATATCCTTGCCTCATTTGTCATAGATTAGTTGACCATAGGTGTGTGGGTTTATCTCTGGGCTTTCTTTCCTGTTCCATTGATCTATATTTCTGGTTTTGTGCCAATACCATATCGTCTTGATGACTGTAGCTTTGTAGTATAGTCTGAAGTCAGGGAGTCTCATTCCTCCAGCTCCATTTTTTTCCCTCAAGACTGCTTTGACTATTCGGGGTCTTTTCTGTTTCCATACAAATGTTAAGATTTTTTTGTTCTGGTTCTGTAAAATATGTCATTGGTAATTTAATAGGGATTGCATTGAATCTGTAGATTGCTTTGGGTAATATAGTCATTTTCACATTATTGATTCTTCCAATCCAAGAACGTGGTATACCTCTCCATCTGTTTGTATCATCTTTAATTTCTTTCATCAGTGTCTTATAGTTTTCTGCTTGCAGGTCTTTTCTCTCCCTAGGTAGGTTTATTCCTAGGTATTTTATTCTTTTCGTTGGAATGGTAAATGGAAGTGTTTCCTTAATTTCCCTTTCAGATTTTTCATCATTAGTGTATAGAAATGCAAGAGATTTCTGTGCATTAATTTTATATCCTGCAGCTTTACCAAATTCATTGATTAGCTGTAGTAGTTTTCTAGTGGCATCTTTAGGATTCTCTATGTATAGTATCATGTCATCTGCAAACAGTGACATCTGCAAACAGTGACATCTGCAAACAGTGACTTCTTCTTTTCCAATTCGTCTTCTTTTGATTTCTTTTTCTTCTCTGATTGCCATGGCTAGGATTTCTAATACTGTGTTGAATAATAGTGGTGAGAGTAGACATCCTTGTCTTGTTCCTGATCTTAGAGGAAATGCTTTCAGTTTTTCACCTTTGAGATGTTTGCTGTGGGTATGTTGTGTATGGCCTTTATTATGTTGAGGTAAGTTCCCTCTGTGTCCACTTTCTGGAGAGTTTTTATCATAAATGGGTGTTGAATTTTGTCAAAAGTTTTTCTGCATCCATTGAGATGATCATATGGTTTTTATTCTTCAGTTTGTTAATATGGTGTATCACATTGAGTGATTTGCATATATTGAAGAATCCTTGCATCCCTGGGATAAATCCCACTTGATCATGGTGTATGATCCTTTTAATGTTTTTTTGGATTCTGTTTGCTTGTATTTTGTTGAGGATTTTTGCATCTACATTCATCAGTGATATTGGTCTGTAATTTTCTTTTTTTGTAGTATCTTTGTCTGGTTTTGGTATCAGGGTGATGGTGGCCTCATAGAATGAGTTTGGGAGTGTTCCTTCCTCTGCAGTTTTTTGGAAGAATTTGAGAAGGATGGATGTTAACTCTTCTCTAAATGTTTGATAGCATTCACCTATGAAGTCGTCTGGTCCTGGACTTTGTTTGTTGGAAGATTTTTAATCACAGTTTCAATTTCATTACTTGTGATTGGTCTGTTCATATTTTCTATTTATTCCTGGTTCAGTCTTGGAAGGTTATACCTTTCTAAGAATTTGTCCATTTCTTCCAGGTTGTCCATTGTATTGGCATAGAGTTGCATGTAGTAGTCTCTTAGGTTGCTTTGTATGTCTGTGGTGTCTGTTGCAACTTCTCCTTTTTCATTTCTTTTTTTTTTTTTTTGGTTTTTGGTTTTTTTGCGGTGTGCGGGCCTCCCACCTCTGTGGCCTCTCCCGCTGCGGAGCACAGGCCCTGGACGCGCAGTCTCAGCAGCCATGGCTCATGGGCCCAGTCACTCCGCGGCATGTGGGATCCTCCCGGACCGGGGCATGAACCCATGTCTCCTGCACAGCAGGCGGCCTCTCAACCACTGCGCCACCAGGGAAGCCCTCTTTCTTTTTTTTTTGCATTACGAGGGCCTCTCACTGTTGTGGCCTCTCCTGTTGCGGAGCACAGGCTCCGGACGCGCAGGCTCAGTGGCCATGGCTCACAGGCCCAGCCACTCCGTGGCATGTGGGATCTTCCTGGACTGGGGCATGAACCCGTGTCCCCTGCATTGGCAGGCGGACTCTCAACCACTGCGCCACCAGGGAAGCCCTCGTTTCTTATTTTATTGATTTGAGTCCTCTCCTTTTTCTTGATGAGTCTGGCTAATGGTTTATCAGTTTTGTTTATCTTCTCAAAGAACGAGCTTTTAGTTTTATTGATCTTTGCTGTTGTTTTCTTATTTTCCATTTCATTTATTTCTGCTCTGATCTTTTTGATATCTTTCCTTCTGCTGACTTTGGGTTTTGTTTGTTTTTCTTTCTCTAGTTCCTTTAGGTGTAAGGTTAGAGTGTTTATTTGAGATTTTTTTGTTTCTTGAGGTAGGCTTGTATTGCTCTAGACTTCCCTCTTAGAATTGCTTTTGCTGCATCCCATATGTTTTGGATCATCATGTTTTCACTGTCACTTGTCTCTAGGTATTTTTTGATTTCCTCTTTGATTTCTTCAGTGTTCTCTTGGTTATTTAGTAACATATTGTTTAGCCTTCATGTGTTTGTGTTTTTTACGTTTTTTCCCTGTAATTCATTTCTAATCTCATAGCATGTGGTCAGAACAAATGCTTCATATGATTTCAATTTTTTTAAATTTACTGAGGCTTGATTTGTGACCCAAGATGTGATTTGTCCTGGAGAGTGTTCCATGCGCACTTCAGAAGAAAGGGTTATCTGCTGTTTTTGGATGGAATGTCCTGTAAATATCAATTAAATCTCTCTGGTCTATTGTGTCATTTAAAGCTTGTTTTTTCTTATTAACTTTCTGTTTGGATGATCTGTCCATTGGTGTAAGTGAAGTGTAAAGTCTCCCACCTTTATTGTGTTACTGTTGATTTCCTCTTTTATAGCTGTTAGCAGTTGCCTTCTGTATTGAGGTGCTCCTATGTTGGTTGCATGAATATTTATAATTGTTTTATCTTTTTCTTGGATTGATCCATTGAGCATTATATAGTGTCCTTCCTTGTCTCTTGTAACATTCTTTATTTTAATGTCTATTTTATCTGATACGAGTATTGCTACTCCAGCTTTCTTTTGATTTCCATTTGCATGGAATATCTTTTTCCATCCCCTCACTTTCAGTCTGTATGTGTCCTTAGGTCTGAAGTGGGTCTCTTTTAGACAGCATATATATGGGTCTTATTTTTGTATCCATTCAGTGAACCGTGTCTTTTGGTTGGAGCATTTAATCCTTCTCGTTTAAGGTAATTATCGATATGTATGTTTCCATTACCATTTTCTTAATTGTTTTGGGTTTGTTTTTGTAGGTCCTTTTCTTCTTTTGTGTTTCCCACTTAGGGAAGTTCCTTTAGCATTTGTTGTAGAGCTGGTTTGGTGGTGGTGAATTCTCTTAGCTTTTGTTTGCCTCTAAAGCTTTTGATTTGTCTGTCAAATCTGAATGAGATCCTTGCTGGCTAGAGTAATCTTGGCTTTAGGTTCTTCCCTTTCATCACTTTCAGTATATCATGCCACTCCCTTCTGGCTTGTAGAGTTTCTGCTGAGAAATCCCCTGTTAACCTCGTGGGAGTTCCCTTGTATGTTACTTGTTGTCCTTTGCAACTTTTCTTGCAAAGAAAAGTGATTTTTCTTTGTTTTTAATTTTTGCCAATTTGATTACTTTGTGTCTTGGTGGTTTTCTTCTTAGGTTTATCCTGTGTGGAACTCTCTGTGCTTCTTGGACTTGGGTGGCCACTTCCTTTCCCATGTTAGGGAAGTTTTCGACTGTAATCTCTTCATATATTTTCTTGCATCCTTTCTCTCTCTCTTCTCCTTCTGGGACCCCTGTAATGCAAATGTTGTTGCGTTTAATGTTGTCCCAGAGGTTTCTTAGGCTGTCTTCATTTCTTTTCATTCTCTTTTCTTTATTCTGTTCTGCAGCAGTGAATTCCACCATTCTGTCTTCCAGGTCACTTATCCGTTCTTCTGCCTCAGTTATTCTGCTATTGATTCCTTCTAGTGTATTTTTCATTTCGGTTATTGTATTGTTTGTCTCTGTTTGTTTGTTCTTTAATTCTTCTAGGTCTTTGTTAAACATTTCTTGCATCTTCTCAATCTTTACCTCCATTCTTTTTCCAAGTTCCTGTATCATCTTCACTGTCATTATTCTGAATTCTTTTTCTGGGAGGTTGCCTATCTCCACTTCATTTAGTTGTTTTTCTGGCGTTTTATCTTGTTCCTTCATCTGGTACATAGTCCTCTGCCTTTTCATGTTGTCTATCTTTCTGTGAATGTGGTTTTTGTTCCACAGGCTGTGGGATTGTAGTTCTTCTTGCTTCTGTTGTCTGCCCTCTGGTGGATGAGGCTATCTAAGAGGCTTGTGCAAGCTTCCTGATAGGAGGGACTGGTGGTGGGTAGAGCTGACTGTTGCTCTGGTGGGCAGAGCTCAGTAAAAGTTTAATCTGCTTGTTTGCTAATGGGTGGGGCTGGGTTCCCTCCCTGTTGGTTGTTTGGCCTGAGGTGACCCAACACTGGAGCCTACCCAGGTTCTTTGGTGGGCCTAATGGCAGACTCTGGGAGAGCTCACGCCAATGAGTATTTCTCAGAACTTCTGCTGCCAGTGTCCTTGTCCCCACAGTGAGCCACAGCCACGCCCCGCCTGTGCAGGAGACCCTCCAACAGTAGCAGGTAGGTCTGGTTCAGTCTCCTGTGAGGTCACTGCTCCTTCCTCTGCATCCCGATGCACACACTACTTTGTGTGCGCCCTCCAAGAGTGGAGTCTCTGTTCCCTCAGTCCTCTCGAAGTCCTGCAATCAAGTCCCGCTAGCCTTCGAAGTCTGATTCTCTAGGAATTCCTCCTCCTGTTGGCAGACCCCCAGGTTGGGAAGCCTGACGTGGGGCTCAGAACCTTCATTCCAGTGGGTGGACTTCTGTGGTATAATTGTTCTCCAGTTTGTGAGTCACCCACCCAGTGGTTATGGGATTTGATTTTACTGTGATTGCGCCCCTCCTACCATCTCATTGTGGCTTCTCCTTTGTCTTTGGATGTGGGGTATCTTTTTTGGTGAGTTCCAGTGCCTTCCTGTCGATGATTGTTCAGTTAATTATGATTTCGATGTTCTCGCAAGAGGGAGTGAGAGCATGTCCTTCTACTCCACCATCTTGAACCAATCAGTGAATATTTAAAGTCAGCTGATGAGCAACCTTAATTGTTAATTAAGCAACATTGTGTACCAGGTGCTTTTACATATGCTCTCCACTTTGAACAAGAACATTATTACAACTCTAACATTATAACAACAACTCTAAAATATAGATGTTATTTGTCCCATTTTTGTCGATGAGGAGACCAAGACTCAGGTCTCAAAGCTTTCTTATAAAGAGCTGGGATTTAAATCTCTGCTTTAGAACGCATACCATTTCTGTTCCATTGCTTCTCAAGAATATGAATATTTTAAAATTCTTGACACATATTGCCAAGTTGCTGTCTGAAAGTATTGGGTCAATGTCCAGTTCTTGGAAATTTCTAATACCCCAGTGTTCTGGGAAGCAGACTTAGATGGAGATTCACATTTAGGAAGTTTACTGTTCAAAAATTGTATTAGGGAGTACTCTTAGGATTGATCCTAATGAAAGGGAGTGGATTGGGCGGAGGGAGAAGTTGGACTGTGATTATTCTAAATAAGGGTTTCAGCTGACCCCATGGGGGAACGCTGAAGATAGGAAGGCCCTTCAGAGTCTTTCATAGTTGAGGTATGATAATCTTTCACTGGGTTCTGGTTGCCTTAGGTAGGAGGTGTGCTCTGGGGCAAGGTGCTTTTTTTCAGTGGAGACAATTCTAAAAGAGGGCCCACACTTGAGTGCTAACTGCCAAAAGCCAGTACGCCCAGCAGCTCGGGGGAATAGGTTCCAGTTCCTAAAGGCAGATTGGAGTGGCACCTCACAAATACAGTAACTTAGATGGAAACTATTTATTGATAGTTTAGCAAATCCGATGTGTTATATATTACTTTCCTTTATTAAATTGCCTGTGATTTTGATAGTCTCTTCATGTATGTATTATCAGACATTTTTCCCCCTGAAAATTATAATTCTGCAAAGCAAGAACTACTGCATATTTACTCTTCATTAATTATATCATTGTATGGGGCATTCTTTCCATTACTCTGCCTCAGTTGGTGCTACTCTTGGGTTTCTTTTAGAGATCACCTGTGGGATTGGTACAAAGATGCAGAGAAATTCAACACAGATTTAGTACTTACTCCTGGGGTTACTTCACTCGATATTGTTACAGGGCTGTTGTGACAACTAAATGAGCTAAAGGCTTAAAGGCACTTAGACTAGTTACTGGGGTATGCTGAGCACCTGGAACTGCCGTGGCTAGCACTCCAAGTCCCTAGTAGGCGTTCAGTATGTTTGTTGAATGACTGAATGATCTCATCCAGTGAGGTAGACAGCATCATCCCTGTTTTCTGGATGAGGACACTGAGGCACAGAAAGGTTAAGTAGACCTGGTTAGGAATTGATGAGGCAGAATTTAACCCAGGTGCTCTGCCTCTGCACCCCTGTGCTGAGTAAAATGCTGAAGAAACACAAAGTAAGGGCGTATCTGGAGCTGTGAAGGGTTAACAGTGCTCAGGGAGGTGTCAGTTCAGGGGAAGGAATGAAGGTAGTGGGGATTGATCTGCTGCTGTGTGCTAGCGATTTCTGTTTTATCTCCTTTAGGGCTGCAGTGGGCGGAGCTCTGAGCACAGATTCCCAGCCCTAACCAGTTGGTGCCCCAGGTGGTCACAGGGCCGGGCACTCCTGCAGGGGATCTGGGCAGGGCCTCTAGAGCTGGCTGGGCTGTTTGCTAAAGCACTTTAGTCCCCTCTGCCTAGGATGATCCTCAGCTCCTCCCAGGCCTCTCCTTCAGGCCCCCCAGTTAAGTCCAAGCGGGTGGCTCCCACTGCTGTCCGCAGGCTCCAGGTACGATCTCTGGGTGGGCCTTCCTGCGTCTGGCTGCCACTTGGGGGATAGTCACTGTTCACAAAAAAAAGCTTCACGCCTTTACTTCAGTTCTTCTGTTTCTAAAGTCACAGTATCTGAACGTTTGACAAGTGTGCCTCCGTACTTCAGAGGACCAGGCGGCACCCAGACCCATGGAGGCAGAGCCACAGCCAGTGGGTCCCGTTCCTCAGTCCACCCACGCCCTCTGCACCTGCTCCGCCAGGCTGCTTTCTCTGGGGAGCTGGTTTTGTTCTGTTGCCCTTCAGCAGGAGCTGAGGGAAGTCAGTTGTCTGCAGCTGGGAGATGGAGACTTCTTTGCCTTCTCCTCCTGGGAGAGTCCAGCTTCAGTGCTGGGCAGATGGGGAGCGAGAAGGGTGGGTGGGAACCAGGCCGCTCAGGGCCCTGGGACATGCTCTCTCCCGAGCTCTGGAACCTGGAAGAGTAAGGAGGACCCCGGGAGACCCCACGTGCAGCATAGGGGTGGCAAGCAGCCCTGTATGGGGGCCCAGAGGCCCAATTCCTCTGGCCGCTCATGCCGCTGGACTTAGAATCACTCCCATAACGCCTCCCTTCGCCTCAGTGTAAACAGCCGGCTGTACGCTTCACTTCAGCTAGCGGTGAGCTCCCTCACCACCCCCTTGGGGCGGCGCTGATCCCAGCCCCTCCGCATATTCCCGAGGGTGGTCCTGAGGCTCAGAGGGCTTCCTAGCAGACAGCCTTCATTAAACTGTGAAACTCCACAAATCTGCTTCACCCCAGGAAAGCAGGGGCTGACGCCTTGGCCATCCCATAGACACTGCAAAGCAGAGTATGCGGGCCCCGTGGGGAGTATCAGATCTTCTGGAAGGCTTGCTGCTGTGTTTTCTTTCTCTTAGTATTTATTAACATAAAACGTGACCATAGTAAAAATACAGTACAAAAGGGCTTATTCTGAAAGGAGCTGTGTCCATCTGTGGGTGTTTCTTCATTCATTGTCTTTGCTGTATTCGAGGTTAATCCTGCTCAGTCTGAGTTCATAGTGTTTCTTCAGTTATGAGAAGTTTTCTTCTAAGATACCTTTGGTAATTTGACCTTTTTATTTTACCTGCCTTTTTTTTTTTTCTGGCAGTCCTGTTGGTTGGATACAGGATTTCCCGCATTGATTCCTTTTTTTTCTTCCTTACAATTTATTTGTTGAAAAAATTATGCTGTTTGTCTTGTACAATTTCCCATATTCTGAATTTTTCTGGTTGCATTCCCATGATGTCATTAATACGTTTTTCTGTCCCCTGCATTCCCTGTAAGTTGGTAGTTATGTATAGGCTTGATTAGATTCAGGTATGATATTTTATTTTTTGAATTCTCTATAGGTGATGTATAGTTGAGTCGGGTCTCTTTTTGCTATATGGTAGCAGCTGTTGGTGTATATGGGCTTGTAAAGCCCATATTTGGCTTGTAAAGTGGTGACATTCTGATAATTTCTCATTTGGGCTTGTAAAGTGGTGACATTCTGATAATTTTCTTTCTTTTATCATCTTTCTTCTGGTGTATGAGACAAGTAGCTGGACAAATTATGTCATGGAAAACTTCCCCGTGTTAATTACTTACTTTCCAAAATAATTGAGTGACTGAACGGCAGGATGAATGTTTGATTCTTTCCTTATTTATCAGTCTTCATAATAATGAGTTGATGCACTAGAAGACTAGTGAACTTAAAAACAGTCTTTATAAAGTCATGGGTTTAAACATATTTGATAAATTTCAGTCCATTGCTGTTATTATTCTTATTGATTGCTCAAATTATCCCATCTTTGGCAAGTAGAAACCCTTTCAAACTGGCTCCTCAGTACTTTTGATGTGACCCAATGATTTTTGATAGTTTCCTTATTCCTCATAGGATAAGGAAACTATCAAATGTGCAAGGTTTATCATACATGTGTTTTGCCTCACATCACAATCAGCCATTTCTCCAAGAGCCTGATTTTTTTTCTAAGTGGCAAATAGCATTTGGAGGCCTCAATCATTTTTTTAAAAAATAAATTTTTTATTTTTATTTTTGGCTGTGTTGGGTCTTTGTTGCTGCGTGCGGGCTTTCTCTAGTTGCGGTGAGCGGGGGCTACTCTTCCTTGTGGTGCGCGGGCTTCTCATTGCGGTGGCTTCTCTTGTGGAGCACGGGCTCTAGGCGCGTGGGCTGCAGTAGTTGTGGCACATGGGCTCAGTAGTTGTGGCTCGCAGACTCTAGGGTGCAGGCTCAGTAGTTATGGCGCATGGGCTTAGTTGCTCCGTGGCATGTGGGGTCTTCCCGGACCAGGGCTCAAACCCGTGTCCCTGCATTGGCAGGTAGATTCTTAACCACTGCGCCACCAGGGAAGCCCTGGAGGCCTCAATCTGAGCTCTAAGGGTGCTTATTGCTATTGGGTTGGTCATTGTTTCTAGGCCTTTTTTAGTGGGCAGAGCTATATTTGTAGGATTAATTCCTAGAAGTAGAATAGATTTAAGGAGGCCATGTGTACTTTTTTGGTACTCATTATAAAATGTTTCAAACGTACAGAAAAGTAAACAGACTAGTGTAGGAAGCACCTGGGTATGCTTGTTATGTCAGTTTAACAGTTGTTAACATTTTGCCATATTTGCTACATTTCTTTTATTTTTTGCTTAAGCATTTTAAATTAAGTGATGTACGTAGTGGCGTTTCATCCCTAAATACTTCACTGTGCTTCTCTAAAAAATAAACACATGGGGCTTCCCTGGTGGCGCAGTGGTTGAGAGTCTGCCTGCCGATGCAGGGAACACGGGTTCGTGCCCTGGTCCGGGAAGATCCCACATGCCGCGGAGCGGCTGGGCCTGTGAGCCACAACTACTGAGCCTGCGCGTCCAGAGCCTGTGCTCCTCAACTTGAGAGGCCACGGCAGTGAGAGGCCCGCATACCACAAAAAAATAAATAAAAGGTAATAAAAAATTTAAAAAACACATATACAAAATATTATGTATATTTTACACTTAAATTTTGGTTCATGTTGTCATATTGGTGAATACAGTTCTTTTAAACCAATAAATAAACCAGGTTATTGAAAAACTGTGTCCTTATTAACCTCTTGGTTTACAGTCCTTGAAAATTAGTCACAAGGTAGAGTAGGTACATTCTTTAACTTGGGTCATCATATGGCCCTTCAAAGTTACAGGTCTTTTTTTTTTTTTTTTTCCAGGATGCAGGTACCCTGACCCTCAAAAATGTAGGTTTTTTAATCTGTTCATGCCATCAGAATTCCATGCTAGATTTTTTTCCATTTTTAAAAATTTTTATTGTATATTGGAGTATAGTTGACATCAAAGTGATTCAGTTATACATATACATGTATCTGTTCTTTTTCAGATTCTTTTCCCATATAGGTTTTTACAGAATATTAAGTAGAATTCCCTGTGCTATACAGTAAGTCCTTGTTAGTTATCTATTTTATATATAGTGGTGTGTATATGTTAATCACAACCCCCTAATTTATCCCCCCCCACCTTTCCCCTTTGGTAACCATGTTCGTTTTGTTTTAAAATATTTATTTATTTATTTGGCTGCATGGGGTCTTAGTTGCAGCAGGCAGGCTCCTTAGTTGCAGCACATGGGCTCCTTAGTTGTGGCATGTGGGCTCCTTAGTTGTGGCTCATGGGCTCCTTAGTTGCGGCACGCAGGCTCCTTAGTTGTGGCATGCATGTGGGATCTAGTTCCCTGACCAGGAATCGAACCTGGGCCCCCTGCATTGGGAATATGGAGTCCTGTCCACTGCACCACCAGGGAAGTCCCCCCTTTGGTAACCATGTTTGTTTTTGGAGTCTGTGAGTCTGTTTCTTTTTTTTCTTTTTAAACATCTCTATTGGAGTATAATTGCTTTACAGTGTTGTGTTATTTTCTGCTGTATAACAAAGTGAATCAGCTATGTGTGTATATATATCCCCATATACCCTCCCTCTTGCATCTCCTTCCCACCGTCCCTATCCCACCCCTCTAAGTGGTCAGAAAGCTCTGAGCTGATCTCCCTGTGCTATGCGGCTGCTTCCTACTAGCTATCTATTTTACCTTTGGTAGTGTATATATGTCAGTGCTACTCTCTTACTTTGTCCCAGCTTACCCTTCCCCCTCCCTGTGTCCTCAAGTCCATTCTGTACGTTTGCATCTTTATTCCTGTCCTGTCCTTAGGTTCGTAAGAACCTCTTTTTTTAGATTCCATATATATGTGTTAGCATACGGTATTTGTTTTTCTCTTTCTGACTTACTTCACTGTGAGTCTGTTTCTGTTTTGTAAATAAGTTCATTTGTATCATTTTTTAGATTCCACATATAAGTGATATCATATGGTATTTGTCTTTGTCTGACTTACTTCACTTCATGTGATAATCTCTAGGTCCATCCATGTTGCTCCAAATTGCATTATTTCATTCTCTTTTATGGATGAGTAATATTCCTTTGTATATATGTACCACACCTGCTTTATCCATTCCTCTGTCAGTGGACATTTAGGCTGTTTCCATGTCTTAGCTATTGTAAATAGTGCTGCAGTGAACATTGCGGTGCATGTATCTTTTTGAATTATGGTTTGCTCTGTGTATGTGCCCAAGAGTGGGATTGCTGGATCATATAGTAGCTCTATTTTCACTTTAGTTTTTTTTTTTTTGGCTGCACCATGCAGCTTGCAGGATCTTAGTTCCCTGACCAGGGATCGAACCTGGGCCCCAGCAGTGAAAGCGCCAAGGCCTAGCCACTGGACTGCCCAGAGACTTCCCTATTTTTAGTTTTTTAAGGAACCTTTATACTGTTCTCCATAGTGGCTGTACCAATTTACATTCCCACTGACAGTGTAGGAGGGTTCCCTTTTCTCCACACCCTCTCCAGCATTTATTATTTGTAGACTTTTTGATGGTGGCCATTCTGACCACCATGAGGTGATACCTCATTGTAGTTACGAACCTCATTGTAGTTTCGATTTGCATTTCTCCAAGAATCAGCGATGTTACACATCTTTTCATGTGCTTTTTGGCCTTCTGTATGTCTTCTTTGGAGAAATGTCTAATTTAGATCTTCTGCCCAGTTTTTGATTGGGTTAATTTTTTTTTTTTAATTGAGCTGCATGAGCTGTTTATATATTTTGGAGATTAATCCCTTGTCAGTCACTTCATTTGCATATATTTTCTCCCATTCTGTAGGTTGCCTTTTCATTTTGTTTATGGTTTCCTTTGCTGTGCAAAAGCTTTTAAGTTTAATTAGGTCCTGTTTATTTTTGTTTTTATTTTCATTACTCTAGGATGTGGATCCAAAAATATATTGCTGCAATTTATGTCAAAGAGTGTTCTGCCTATGTTTTCCTCTAAGAGTTTTATAGTATCCCGTCTTACATTTAGGTCTTTAATCCATTTTGAGTAATTTTTGTGTATGGTGTTAGAGAATGTTCTAATTTCATTCTTTTACATGTAGCTGTCAAAGTTTCCCAGCACTGCTTATTGAAGAGACTGTCTTTTCTCCATTGTATATTCTTGTCTCCTTTGTCGTAGATTAGTTGACCACAGGTGCTTGGGTTTATTTCTGGGATTTCATACCTGTTCCATTGATCTGTGAGTCCGTCTTTGTGCCAGTACCATACTCTTTTGATTCCTGTGGCTTTATAGTATAGTCTGAAGTCAGGAAGTCTGATTCTTCCAGCTCCGTTTTTCATTTTCAAGATTGGCTTTGCTATTTGGGGTCTTTTTTGTTTCCATACAAATTAAAAAATTGTTCTAGGCCTGCAAAAGATGCCATTGGTATTTGATAGGGATTGCATTGAATCTGTAGATTACTTTGGGTAATATAGTCATTTTGACAATATTGATTCTTCCAATCCAGGAACATGGTATATCTCTCCATCTGTTTGTGTCATCTTAGATTTATTTCATCAGCATTTTAAAGTTTTTGGAGTACAGGTCTTTTGCCTCCTTAGGTAGGTTTATTCCTAGGTATTTTATTCTTTTTGATGCGATGATAAATGGGAGTGTCTTTTGAATTTCTCTTTGTGATCTTTTGTTGTTAGTGTATAGAACTTCAGCAAATTTCTGTGTATTAGTTTTATATCCTTCAACTTTACCAAATTCATTGATGAGCTCTAGTAGTTTTCTGGTGGCATCTTTAGGATTTTCTATGTATGTATCATATCATCTGCAAACAATGACAGTTTTACTTCTTCTTTTCCAATTTGGATTCCTTTATTTTTATTCTCTCATTGCCGTGGCTAGAACTTCCAAAACTACATTGAATAAAAGTCGGGAGAATGGAAATTGTTGTCTTGTTCCTGATGTTAGAGGAAATGCTTTCAGCTTTTCACCATTGAGTATGTTGTTACCTATGGGTTTGTCATACATGGCCTTTATTATGTTAAGGTAGGTTCCCTGTGTGCCCACTTTCTGGAGAGTTTTTATTATAAATCTGTGTTGAATTTTGTGAAAACCTTTTTCTGCATCTATTGAGATGATCATATGGTTTTTATTCTTCAGTTTGTTAATGTGGTGTATCACACTGATTGACTTGCAGATATTGAAAAATCCTTGCATCCCTGGGATAAATCCCACTTGATCATGGTGTGTGATCCTTTCAATGTATTGTGGTAGTATTTTGTTGAGGAGTTTTGTGTTTGTGTTCATCAGTGATATTGGCGTGTAATTTTCTTTTTTTGTGGTATCTTTGGTTTTTGTAGCAGGATGATGGTGGCCTCATAGGATGAGTTTGGGAGTGTTCCTTTCTCTACAGGTTTTTGAAATAGTTTCAGAAGCATAGGTGTTAATTCTTCTCCAAATTTTTGATAAAATTCCCCCATGAAGCCATCTGGTCCTGGGCTTTTGTTTGTTGGGAGATTTTTGTTTGGTTTTTTTTTTTTGGTTTTCTTTGCCACACTGCAAAGCAGAAGGGATCTTAGTTCTCCAACCAGGGATTGAACCCGTGCTCCCTGCAGTGGAAGCATGGAGTCTTAACCGCTGGACTGCCAGGGAAGTCTGTTGGGAGTTTTTTAAATCACAGTTTCAATTTCAGTACTTGTGGTAGGTCTGTTCATATTTTCTGTTTCTTCCTGGTTCAGTCTTGGGAGATTGTACTGTTGTAAGAATTTGTCCATTTCTTCTAGGTTTTCCATTTTATTGGTGTATAGTTGCTTGTAGTAGTCTCTCTCCTTTGTATTTCTGTGGTGTCCATTGTAACTTCTCCTTTTTCGTTTATAATTTTATTGATTTGAGCCCTCTCCCTTATTTTCTTGATGAGTCTCACTAAAGGTTTATCAATTTTGTTTATCTTTTTCAAAGAATCACCTTTTAGGTTTTTTTTTCAGCCTTTAGTTTTATTGATCTTTTTTCTATTTTCTTCATCTCTATTTCATTTATTTCTGCTCTGATCTTTTTTTTTCCCCCGCTGCATTGGGTCATCGTTGCTGTGCACAGGCTTTCTGTTGTTGCGGTGAGTGGGGGGGCCACTCCTCGTTGTGGTGCACGGGCCTCTCATTGCGGTGGCTTCTCTTGTTGCAGAGCACGGGCTCTAGGGCGTGTGGGCTTCAGTAGTTGTGGCTCGCGGGCTCTAGAGTGCAGGCTCAGTAGTTGTGCACAGGCTTAATTGCTCCGCGGCACGTGGGATCTTCCCAGACCAGGGATCGAACCCGTGTCCCCTGCGCTGGCAGGTGGATTCTCAACCACTGCACCACCAGGGAAGTCCCTCTGCTCTGATCTTTATGATTTCTTTACTTCTACTAACTTTAGGTTTTGTTTCTTCTTTCTCTAGTTGCTTTAGGTGTAAGGTTAGGTTGTTTATTTGGGATATTTCTTGTTTTCTGAAGTAAGATTGTATTGCTACAAACTTCCCTCTTAGAACTGGATTTTCTGCATCCCATAGGTTTTGGATTGTCGCGTTTTTGTTTTCATTTGTCTCTAGGTATTTTCTGATTTCCCCTTTGATTTCTTCAGTGATCCATTGGTTGTTTAGTAGCATATTGTTTAGCCTCCATGTGTTTTTGTTTTTTACAATTTTTTTCTTGTAGTTGAATTGTAATCTCCTACTGTTGTGGTCGGAAAAGATGCTTGAAATGATTTCAGTTTTCTTAAATATACCGAGGCTCGCTTTGTGGCCCAGCATGTGATCTATCCTGGAGAATATTCCATGTGCACTTGAAAAGAATGTGTATTCTGCTGCTATCTGATGAAATGCTCTGTAAACATCAAAAAAATCCATCTGGTCTGATGTGTCATTTAAGGCCTGTGTTTTCTTACTGATTAGCTGTCTGGATGGTCTGTCCATTGATGAAAGTGGGGTGTTAAATTCCACCACTATTATCATGTTACTGTCGATTTCTTCTTTTATGGCTGGTGGCATTTGCCTTATATATTGAGGTGCTCCTATGTTCAGTGCGTACATATTTACAGTTGTTGTATCTTCTTCTTGGATTGATCCCTTGATCATTATGTAGTATCCTTCTTTGTCTCTTGTAACAGTCTTTGTTTTAAAGTTTATTTTGTCTGATACAAGTATTGCTACTCCAGCTTTCTTTTGATTTCCATTTGCATGGAATAACCTTTTCCATCCCCTCACTTTCAGTCTGTATGTGTCCCTAGATCTGAAGTGGGTCTCTTGTAGACAGCATATATATGGGTCTTGTTTTTATATCCCTTCAGCCAGTCTGTGTCTTTTGGTTGGAGCATTTAATCCATTTACATGTAAGGTAATTACCCATATGTATGTTCTTATTGCCAGCTTGTTAATTGTTTTGGATTTGTTTTTGTAGGTCTTTTTTCTTTCCTTACTCTTTTGTTCTCTTTTGATTTGATGACTGTCTTTAGTGTTGTGTTTGGATTGCTTTTTCTTTGTGTGTGTGTGTGTGTGTGTGTGTGTGTGTGTGTGTGTGTGGTAGTAGTAGATTTTTGGTTTGCAGTTACCGTGAGGTTTTGATACAGCAGTTATAGGTCTTTTAATCTTCTGTTTATGCCACAAAAATTCTGCACTGGCTTTTTTCTTGATTAACATTAGATATGGGTTTCTTGGTATCCCATGTAAAGAAAATTTATATCTAATCTTTACTGTTGTTACACTTCTTTTCTCCCCAAAGAGGAAAGTTGTTTATTTAACATTTTATGACTTTTGTAACATTTTGACAGTACTGTATGTAGGCTGTTGACATTATTTATGAGCTAGGTTATATGGCCCAAGGTATTTTGAAAAATAACATTTGTCAGTTGTACTTCATCAGTGTTGTTTTGTTGCTGTTGTTATTCCAAAGTTTTTAATGTTCTTTTTTTCATAGACTTTATTGAAATAATACCATTGAGAATCAGAGTTTACATGATTTATTTGATACATGAAATATGTATAAAGTGCTCTTTTTGGAGCATTTTGGTACAGCTTTTGGATGAATCATGCTTTTGTCTTCCTACCAGAGGAAATAGAAAGAGGAATATGTGTTTAAATGTGATGACATGATATGTTTTCATGTTCTGGGAGTGGATGGAAGAAACAGCTAAACCTATTGACTAACTGCAGTCTAGAAGAACATTTAAACATTATGTCGAAAGCAAAGTCATTGTCTTTGACAGACACATAATAGTATTCAAATAAAAATACTGTAACTAGTGTAACTAATTAGGTAATGCACTTGTTATTTCAAGATGTATTTTATAACTTATTACTGGGATATAGCCCTTCTTAAAATTTGTAGCAGATTTTATTAAAGGAGAAATAGGCATTTGGTAGTTTCTAAGTTAAAGTATTTTAGGCTCCAGGTCACCTCTTCCATACCTTATAGATGCAGAAAATTTGGTACTCAAGTGTGTACTGGTTTGAGGCTTTGAACAGATAGGAGGTTGCTTCCTCAGAGAGAATTCTTGCTCCTGTAAGTTAGTGGTATTTGTGTAGCCCACAAGCTTGCAAATTGTTCCACCTCAAAGGATTGTTAGGAGGATTCAGTGAATTAATACATATAAAGCACTTAGAACTGTGCCTGACAGGAAGTAAGAACCTTTTAAGTTAGAGATTATTGTTTTTGCTATTGTTGTTATTACTGTGAATTAGAAAAAAATACTCCTTTCTTAGAATACTTAATTCCCGTCTATAGGAAAATCATCATGATATATTGTTTTTTGTTAGAGCATAATTTATAGTCATAAATATAGTAAATATAAATATCTATAATTCCTGGCCCTCAAGGCCAGAAAATGTGGTCTTTAATTATCAGATTAAACCATAACCCTTATCAACCGTGTGCTGTAGAACTAGGGATAGCCAAATAGAATACCTGTTGTTTAGTTTATTATAAGTGACTTCAGTTTGGAATTACTGTCATTTAAAGGTAGAAAGCCCAGCTGAGGTAACATGTCTAGGAAGGGGAGTCCGATGAAGTGTGCCTGGGGTGCTTGTTAGAAATATGAATTCTCAGGTTGGACATACAGAGATTCTAATTCAGTAGGTTGGAGTTATGGTCCAGGACTCGTCATTTTAAATGTGCTCCCTAGATGATTCTGATGTCACAGTTTGAGAAAGGCTAAGTTTTTATTACTTAGGTTGCAGCAGGAAGTCACCAGGAAGCAAAATAAAACCATCTGAGCCCTCAGTATAACTGCCTTTACAAAACTAAGCTTTTTGTCCTGGGCTTCAGCTGAGGCCTGACTTAAGAAATAGTCACTTCTGAAATACCAGTGAATGTGTTATAAAGATGCTATCAAGTGTGATATGTTCTTCATTATCTTACTTGATGCCCCTTATATATTCTTTTGACAAATTACTGTTAGCTCAGGGAAAGAGAAAAAACTGAGGTGGTTTTATTACTGAAAAAAGAGAATTGCATCTTTTTCTTCTTGCTGCAAGGATGCTCAAAGCTATGTTTTATACTTCACTGCTACTTTTTCAATTATTCTCTTCTGTTCTCTTTTAATGCTTCTTATATTCCACCTCCCACTTTTTTTGTTGTTGTTAGTGGCTTGTGATCTTTCAGTACTCAGTTATCTTTCCCCTGAATTAAAAACAATTTTTTATTGAAGTATAGTTGATTTACAATGTTAATTTCTGCTTTATACCAAAGTGACTCAGTTATACATATGTATATACATATTCTTTTCCACTATGGTTTATAATAGGATATTGAACATAATTCCTTGTGCTGTACAGTAGGACCTTGTTGTTTATCCATCCTATATACAACAGTTTGCAACTGCTAATCCCTAACTCCCAGTCCTTCCCTTCCCCAGCCCCCTCCCCCTTGGCAACCACAAGTCTGTTCTCTACATCTGTGAATCTGTTTTTGTTTTGTAGATATGTTCATTTGTATCATATTGTAGCTTCCACATATAAATGATATATGGTATTTTTCTTTTTTTGACTTACTTCACTTAGTATGATAATCTCTAGGTTCGTCCGTGTTGCTGCAGATGTCATCATTTCATTCTTTTTAATGGCTGAGTAATATTCCTATATATATATATATATATATATATATATATATATATATACACACACACACACACACACACTACATCTTCTTTATCCATTCATCTGTCGATGGACATTTAGGTTGTTTTCATGTCTTGGAATAGTGCTGCTATGAACCTAGGGGGTGCATGTATCTTTTTGAATTATAATTTTGTCTGGGTATATGCCCAGGAGTGGGATTGCTGGGTCATATGGTAACTCTATGTTTAGTTTTTTGAGGAACCTCCATACTGTTTTCCATAGTGGCTGTACCAGTTTATGTTCCCACCAACAGTGTAAGAGGTTTCCCTTTTCTCCACAGCTTCTCCAGCATTTATTATTTGTAGACTTTTAAATTATGGCCATTTTTGACTGGTGTGAGGTAGTACCTCATTGCTGTTTTGATTTGAATTTCTCTAATAAGTAGCGATGATGAGCATCCTTTCATGTGCCTGTAGGCCATCTATATGTCTTCTTTGGATAAATGTCTATTTAGGTTTTCTGTACATTTTTCTGTTGGGTTGTTTGTTTTTTTGTTATTGAATTGTAGGAGCTGTTTGTATATTTTGGAAATTAAGCCCTTGTTAGTTGCATCAGTTGCAATATTTTCTCCCATTCTGTGGGTTGTTTTTTCATTTTGTTTATGGTTTCCTTTGCTGTGCAAAAGCTTGTAAGTTTGATTAGGTCCCATTTTTTTATTTTTACTTTTATTTCTATCACTTTGGGAGACTGACCTAAGAAAACATTGGTATGATTTATGTCAGAGAATGTTTTGCCTGTGTTTTCTTCTAGGAGTTTTATGGTGTCTTGTCTTAATATTTAAGTCTTTAAGCCATTTTGTGTTTACTTTTGTGTTTGGTAGTAGGAATGTTTTCTAGCTGCACTGATTTACATGTGGCTGTCCAACTTTTCCAGCACCGCTTGATGGGAAAGGCTGTCTTTTCCCCATTGTATATTCTTGCCTCCTTTTCGAAGATTAATCATCCATAGGTGTGTTGGTTTATTTCTGGACTCTATTCTGTTCCATTGATCCGTATGTCTGTTTCTGTACAAGTACCATGCCGTTTGGATTACTGTAGCTTTGTAGTATTGTCTGAAGTCTGGGAGGGTTATGCCTCCTGCTTTGTTCCTTTTCCCTCAGGATTACTTTGGTAATTCTGGGTCTTTTATGGTTCCATATAAATTTAAGGATTATTTGTTTTAGTTCTGTGAAAAATGTTATGGGTATTTTGATAGGTATTGCATTAAATCTGTGGGTTGCTTTGGGTAGTATGGCCATTTTAACAGTATTTATTTTTCCAATACAAGAGCATGGGATATCTTTCCATTTCTTTGAGTCATCTTTAGCTTCCTTTATTAATGTTTTGTATTGATAGTTCTCAGCACGTAAGTCTTTCACCTCCTTGGTGAGGTTTATTCCTAAGGTTTTTTTTTTTTTTTTTTTTGATGCCATTTTAAAAGGGATTTCTTGTTTACATTCCCTTTCTGATATTTCATTGTTAGTGTTAAGAAATGCAACTGATTTCTGTATGTTAATCTTGTATCCTGCTGCTTTGCTGAATTCATTTATTAGATCTAGTATTTTTTGTGTAGAGTCCTTAGGGTTTTTATATATAATATGTCATTTTTCCATATAGTGACAATTTTACCTCTTCACTTCCAATTTGGATACCTTTTATTTCTTTTTTTTGTCTGATTGCTGTGGCTAGGACTTCCAATACCATGTTGAATAGAAGTGGTGAGAGTGGGCATCCTTGTCTTGTTCCAGATTTTAGCAGGAAGGCTTTCAGCTTTTCACCATTGAGTATTATAATGGCTGTGGTGGGTTTTCATAAATGGCTTTTATTATGTAGAGATATGTCCCCCTGTATCCACTTTGGTAAGAGTTTTGATCATAAATCGATGTTGAATATTGTCAAATGCTTTTTCTGCACCTATTGAGGTGACCATGTGGTTTTTGACTTTTGTTAATGTGGTGTATTACATTGATTGATTTGTGTATGTTGAACCATCCTTGTGAACTTGGGATGAATCCCGCTTGGTCATGGTGTATGATCTTTTTTATGTGTTGTTGGATTCAGTTTGCTAATATTTTGTTGAGAATTTTTGCATCTATGTTCATCAAAGATATTGACCTGTAATTTTCTTTTGTGGTGGTATCTTTGTCTGATTTTGGTATCAGGGTGATGGTGGCTTCATAGAATGTCTTCGGGAGTGTTCCCTCCTCTTCAGTCTTTTGGAAGAGTTTGAGAAGGATCGGTATAAATTTTTCTTTGCATGTTTGGTAGAATTCTCCTTTGAAGCCATCTGGTCCTGGACTTTTGATTGTTGGGAGTTATTTTTTGTTTGATTTTTTGTTTGTTTTTTGTTTTTTTTGTGGTATGCGGGCCTGTCACCGCTGTGGCCTCTCCCACCACGGAGCACAGGCTCCGGACGCGCAGGCCCATTGGCCACAGCCCACGGGCGCAGCCACTCCGCGGCATGTGGGACCCTCCCGGATCGGGGCATGAACCCGTGTTCCCCACATCGGCAGGCGGACTCTCAACCACTGCACCACCAGGGAAGCCCGGGAGTTGTTTTTAAACTACAGATTATATTTCACTTCTAGTGATCGATCTGTCCAAATTATCTATTTTTTTCTTGATTCAGTTTTGGTGGGCTATATGTTTCTAGAAAGTTGTCCATTTCTTACAGGTTGTTAAATTTGTTGGCATATAATTGTTCATAGTATTCCTTATGTTTTTTTTGTATTTCTGTGGTATTGGTTGAGATTTCTCCTTTTTTATTTCTTTATTTGTTTAATTTGGGTTCTTTCTTTTCTTTTTGGTGAGCCTAGCCAGAGGCTTATCAATTTTGTTTACCTTTTCAAAGAAAAAGCTCTTGGTTTTATTGACTTTTTTCTATTGCTTTTTAATCTCTATTTTATTTATTTCCTCCCTTATCTCTATTATTTCCTTCCTTCTCCTGACTTTAGGTTTTGTTTATTTTTCTTTTTCTAATTGTTTTTGGGTGGTATTTTAGGTTATTTTAGATTTTTCTTGTTTTTTCAGGAAGGCCTCTATTGCTATGAACTTCCCTCTAAGAACTGCTTTGGCTGCATCCCATAGATTTTATATGATTTTGTTTTCATTGTCGTTTGTCTCAAGGTATTTTAAATTTTTTTAGTATGTTTTTAAAAATATATATTTATTTATTTGGCTGTGCTGGGTCTTAGTTGCAGCACATGGGGTCTTTGTTGCTGCGTGCAGGATCTTTAGTTCCGGCATGCGAACTCTTTAGTTGTGGCATAAGAGCTCTAGTTCCCCAACCAGGGGTTGAACCCAGGCCCCCTGCACTCGGAGCATGGAGCCTTAGCCACTGGACCACCAGGGAAGTCCTAAATTTTTAAAATTTCCTTGTTGACGCGTTGGTTTTTTAATAGCATGTTGTTTAGTTTCCACGTAATCTTTTTTTTTTTCATATCTTTCCCTGTGGTTGATTTCTAGTTTCATGCCATTGTGGTCAGAGAAGATGCTTGAGATAATTTCTGTACTCTTGTATTTGTTGAGGCTTGTTTTCTGCCCTATTATGTGGTCAATTCTAGAGAATGTTCCGTGCTTGAAAAGAATGTGTATTCTGTTTTTTTTGGTTTTGTTTTTGGATGTAATGCCCTCAAAATATCAATTGAGTCTAACTATTTCATTGTATCATTTAGAATCTCTGTTGTCTTGTTGATTTTTTTATCTAGAGGATCTGTCCATTGATGTGAGTGGATAATAAAAATAGGAGACTATTAGAGGAGACTGTTAGTCACGGAGGCTATTTTTATGTGAGAGCATCTCTGTGTAGCCTGCATGGGCTTGATATTTATGGTTTGAGGGTTGTTTTTAGTATGGGTGTCTGCCACCTCTTTTCTCAGTGTATGCTGGCATTATCCCATTGATAGGTAGTATGACTGGTGTTGTGGTGATCAGAGCCTGCCCTGGATATTGAGTGGGGCCTTCTCTTTCCTCTGTGGCTGTCACTGCCCTTTCAGGGGCAGGGTCTACTCCCTAGTTTTTGGAGTAGAAGCCCTCAGATCCATTTCTGAGCTGTGTTTCTGAGCTACAGTGCGAGGTAGGTGGGATTGGAGTGCTCCCACTGGGAGAGGAGCCACTGAGTGTTCCTCTGCTGGAGGTTTTCTTTTCTTCTTTTAAAAAAAATTAATTATTTAATTTTATTTATTTATTTTTGGCGGCGCTGGGTCTTCATTGCTGCGTGCGAGCTTTCTCTAGTCGTGGCGAGTGGGGGCTACTTTTCGTTGCGGTGTGCGGGCTTCTCATTGCAGTGGCTTCTGTTGTTGTGGAGCATGGGCTCTAGAGTGCAGGCTCAGTAGTTGTGGCACACAGGCCTAGTTGCTCCACAGCATGTGGGATCTTCTCGGACCAGGGCTCAAACCCGTGTTCCCTGCATTTGCAGGCAGATCCTTAAACAGTGTGCCACCAGGGAAGCCCCTGGCAGGTGGACTCTTAACCACTGCACCACCAGGGAATTCCCCAGAGCTTTTCACTGGTGAGTTTTCTCTGTCATGTCACCTTTCACCTGTTGTGCAGGCTCACAAAGTACACCTTTGTTGCCATTGCCCTTGGCCCTGCCTCAGCCTTGGGTATGCTGGCATTTGGCCCTGGTGCCTCTCAGGCATTGTTTTCACAAAGCAGCGCAGACCCACTGAAATCAGGTCCCAGGACTGCAGCAGTTGTGCACCTGGACCTGCAGTGGGAGCTATAGAGGCAGCTCAGACCCTGTCCTGGCGCAGTCCCCTTTTTCATGCGCCCACAAAGCCCACAGCTGCTAAGGCCATACCCATCCCAGCTGTGGGAGCACCCATTGTCCGTTCAGATGTCTCAAAGGCGCTGAATTTACAAAGACAGAGGCGTAAACCCGCAGCTCATGCAGCTGCAGGGAGAGATTTCAGCTCTGCTTCCTGAGTCGTGCAACCCCTGGTGCTCCGCTGTCGTTCAGGTCCACCTCTGTGCATGGGCAACCTGCTGGCATCTGCTTCTGGGGCCTGCCAAGGTGGTGGTTGGCATGGGAGCCCGCCTGGGTGGCCACTGGGACCAGTGAGCTTGCCCAGGCAGGAGCCGGCCGAGGCAGTGGATGGCCTGTGCTCTCCCGAAGCCCGCAGGGGGCCTGTGCATGGAGCCAGAGGCTGTCCCTTCATGCGACACTGATCAGTGGCGCTGTGCTTCTATGGCGGGCCCAGGCTTCTTCCGCAACCACCCCCGTTTGCGGCTGTGCCACACTCCAGTCCCTCAGGCTCTCTCCACGCATCCAACACCAGTCCTCTTCCCGGGTTTGTCCTCTACACCCCAAGTTTCAGCACCCAGCCACCACCGGTACCAGCAGATGCGCGTCTCAGACTGGGGGACGTAGGGTTGTGGCATAGATGATCTGTGTAGGTCTCTCTGTTGTCTGCCTGCCGCAAACTGGTTGTTGCACTCTCCTCTGAGCCTCTGAAGCTCCTTTTCTGTCCCGGCTGATCTCCCCTCCAGTGATGGGGCTTCCCAGGGTGAGGGAACCTTTCTTTTTTTCAGCTCCCTCCTAGAGGTGCAGGTCCCATCCCACTTCCTCTTTTTTATTTTTTCCCTATCATCTTATCTGGTTACATGGAGATCTTTCTTGTCCTTTCAGGTGTTTGAGGTCTTCTACTTGTTCTGTGAAAATTGTTTTGTGAGAATTGTAGGTGTTTTGTGAGAATTGTTTTGTGAGAATAGGTGTTTTGTGAGAATTGTTCTGTTTGTAGTTGTGTTTTTTTTTTTTTAATTTTTATTTTTGTGGTACGCAGGCCTCTCACTGTTGTGGCCTCTCCCATTGCGGAGCACAGGCTCCGGACGCGCAGGCTTAGCGGCCATGGTTCACGGGCCCAGCCGCTCCGCGGCATGTGGGATCTTCCCGGACCGGGGCACGAACCCGTGTCCCCTGCATCGGCAGGCGGACTCTCAACCACTGCGCCACCAGGGAAGCCCTGTAGTTGTATTTTTGATGTATTTGTGGGAGGAGGTGAGTTCCACATCCTGCTACTCCACCATCTTGATTGGAGCCCTCTCCCCTTAAGTTTTTTAAAATTGTATGTTATTGTAAATCTTTTAAGGACATTCTCAAGCTACAGATTAACAGCAAGAGCACCTCCAGGAGGCACTGGAATATTCCTAAGACTGCCTAGGGTAGTGTTAAAAATAACCTACTTCATAATTTCAAAGACCCCAAGGTTTTTTAGACTAATCGTGTAGTAAAGTGATTCCAGCTGTTGGAGGATTGAAACTTTGACTTTGTTTCAGCTATGAGCTGTGGACACTATTTGGAGGCACTAAGCTGGTACTCTCCCTGAGAGTAATTTTGTGAAGATCAACAGTGAATCAGATTAGCAACATCACTCAATGGAGATGGAAGGTTCTCTGAATTTCTCACTTGGATGACTTGAGTGTAGTCATATATCTTTAAAGCAAAAAAGCAAGTGTCAGTTATATCAGGAGGAAGTCAGGACAAAAGAATCGCCAAGGCAGATGTTGACAGTACCCATCTTAGACTTCGAAGAGGGAAGGCAAAGGGACCGTATCCCTGGCACAGCCCTAGAGTGGAGGTGGATCCAGGAGTTATAGCCACTGGACTTGAGATGATTCCTATCTCACTGTTAAGGTTACTGACCTTATGAGATAGACAGGTCTAGATACTTTTACCAAACACCATTAAATATTCCATTTATCGAACTTTAGTTTGTATTTCATGCTCACCAAGCAATCTCCTGAGTTATGGTGTGGCTTCTCGTGCTAGTATGTTTACAGGAGTAGAATATATTGGTCATATATATGGAGTTATTATTATTTTTAAATAGTCCACTTTTTAGAGCAATTTAGATTCACAGAAAAAGTGAGCAGAAAGTACAGAGAGTGCCCACAACAGCACAGCCTCCCCGCTATCAACACCCAGCTCCAGAGCAGTACATCTGTTACAGTGGATGAGCCTAAACTGACACATCTCCATCACCCAGAGTCCCTCACTTATATTAGAGTTCACTCTTGCTGTCGTACATTCTTTGGGTTTTGACAAGTGTTCAGTGACGTTTGTCCACTATTATAATATCACATGGAATAGTTCACTGGCTTAGAAATCTCCTGTGCTCTGCTTATTCATTCCTCTCTCCACCCCTAAGCTGTGGTAATCATGGATCTTTTTACTGTCTCCATAGTTTTGCCTTTTCCAGAAATTCATAGAGTTGGAATCCTACTATATGTAGCCTTTTCACATTGCCTTTTTTCACTTAGTAATCTGCATTGAATTTTCCTCCATGTCTTTTCATGTCTTGAGAGCTCATTTCTTTTTAGCAGTAAATAATATTCCATTGTCTAGATGGAATATTTGTCCATGTGTCCAAGTTTTGGCCATTATGAATAAAGCTTCTGTAAACATCTGTGTGCAGGCTTTTGTGTAGACATAAGTTTCAACCCATTTAGGTAAATACCAAGGAGTGTGACTGCTGGGCTGTTGGAGTCATTATTTTTAAATCTTGTGATTTCAGTGAGGTTGGGTCTGATTACAACTGGTTTTTCATGTGTCTTGATGTCCTGGAAGAGAATGGAGTCCTCATGTTAGTCAAGAGATTTAGGCTTGTGTGTGACAGTTTTATTTATCATTGTAAATTAATAAGCTTATATTCTCGTGTCTGCTTCAATCTTTTGTGCATTTGAATTTACTAGACTGTGGCTAATCAAGGTCTTATCACCCCTGGCATGTAGAAGGCAGAGCCGGATCTTACACTCTTGGGAGCTAACTGATGAGGAAGTCCTGCCCAGCTACCACTCCTCTCTGCTCTCTGAAATGCACTACACTGATTTCTCTGCTTGCTACTCTGTCTTTAATGCACTGGCTCCTGGGTAATACCTTGCCAAACAATAGTTATTCTTCATCAGAGTTACAGCTCATCACAACTGAATGCTGGCCTTGCTTTTTCCACCTGTGTTAGCTTGAGTTGTGACTTGTTCTTTGTATTGTGGAAGAATGGCCTTGTGTTGTGCATTCTTCTTGGTGATATCCATCAACTTAACTCATTCTGATGGCTTTTATGATGAATAACATTACTGTATTTACTTCTTATCTAAAGGCATTTGTTTGATAAAAAGTGGATTAGGGCTTCCCTGGTGGCGCAGTGGTTAAGAATCTGCCTGCCAATGTGGGGGACACGGGTTCGAGCCCTGGTCTGGGAAGATCCCACATGTCACGGAGCAACTAAGCCCTTGTGCCACAACTACTGAGCCTGTGCTCTAGAGCCCGTGAGCTACAACTACTGAGGCTGTGCACCCAGAGCCCGGGCTCTGCAACAAGAGAAGCCACCACAATGAGAAGCCTGTGCACCGCAACAAAGACAAGCCCCTGCTCACTGCAACTAGAGAAAGCCTGTGCACAGCAACGAAGACCCAACGCAGCCAAAAATAAATAAATTTAAAAAAGAAAAAGTGGATTAGAACACAAAAGAATTGTGTGTGTGCTAGTACAGGATCTGGTTCTTTTTGGCTGTGTTATTTTGGCAGTTGTGACAATAAGAAATAGGTATTGGTCTCTGCATCAGGTTCCTGACACAGAGCTCCTAAAACCCATTTAATTTCCTGAGTGTGGGGATGCCAGGAGCCTCTTTCATTCTCATATTTGGTCTTTGATCTCAGTTCCTGACACAAGAGCATCTAAGGCCCTTGGAATCTCCAGACTGATGAAATCCCCTAGATAGCATCAGACTGGGGACTAGTCACCAGAAAGACCACAGCATGATTAGGAGGCTGCAACTTTCAGTCTCATTCCTATCTTCTGGGGAGGGAAGAGGATTGGAGATAGAGTTAGTAATCAATCATGCCTACATGATGAAGTCTCCATGAAAATCCCTAAACTATGTATTTGGAGAGCTTCCAGGTTGGTGAGCCCTTCTACATGCTGAGAGGGTGGTGCCCCAAACTCCACAGGGAGAGACTCCTGCGCGCAGGACTTTTCCGGACCTTGCCCTATGTACCTCTTCATCTGCCTCCTTTATTATATCCGTTATAATAAACTGGTAAGCGTAAGTGTTTCCCTGAGTTCTCTGAGCCGTTCTAGCAAATTAGGAATTTTTAGGAAGGAATGTGGAGACCCCTGATTTATAGGCTGTTGGTGAGAAGTACAAGTGACAACCTGGGACCTGAGACTGGCGTCTCAAGCGGGGGCAATCTTGTGGGACTAAGCCCTTAAGCTAGGGGTCTGCACTAACTCCAGGCAGTCCGTGTCAGAATTGAGTTGAATTGCAGCACCCTACCCCGTCCACCAAGAACTGGAGAATCTCTTGGTGTGGAAAAACCCACACATCTGGTGTCAGAAGTGTTGTGAAATGAGTGGAAGAAACAGAGTTTTCCCTTTAACAAGTCACATATTTTCCCCAAGCTTCAGTTTTTACCTTTAAAATTGAGGTCATGTTTCTCCATGCTTTTTAAAAAAAATTTTATTGAAGTATAGTTGATTTACAATGTTGTGTTAATTTCTGCTATACAGTAAAGTGATTCAGTTATACATATATATATTTTTTCATATTCTTTTCCATTATGGTTCATCACAGGATATTGAATATAGTTCCCCGTATTATATAGTAGGACTTTCTTGTTTATCCATTCTATATATAATAGTTTGCATCTGCTAATCCCAAACTCCCAGTCTTTCCCTACCCCCACTCCCTTGGCAACCACAAGTCTGTTCTCTATGTTTGTGAGTCTGTTTCTGTTTCGTAGATATGTTCATTTGTGTCATATCAATGTTTTAGATTCCACATATAAGTGATATAATATGGTATTTGTCTTTCTCCGTCTGACTTCACTTAGTGTGATAATTTCTAGGTCTATCCATGTTGTTGCAAATGGCATTATTTCATTCTTTTTAATGGCTGAGTAATAGTCCATTGTATATATGTACCATATCTTCTTTTTCCATTCATCTGTTGATGGACATCTAGGTTGCTTCCATGTCTTAGCTCTTGTAAATAGTGCTGCTGTGCACATTGGGGTGCATGTATCTTTTGGAATTATAGTTTTATCCAGGTATATGCCCAGGAGTGGAATTGCTGGGTCATAAGGTAACTCTATTTTTAGTTTTTTGAGGAACCTCCATACTGTTCTCCATAGTGGCTGAACCAGTTTACATTCCCACCAACAGTGTAAGAGGGTTCCCTTTTCTCCACACCCTTTCCAGCATTTATTATTTGTAGACTTTTTAATGGTGTCCATTGTGACTGGTGTGAGGTGGTACCTCATTGTAGTTTTGATTTGCATTTCTCTAATAATTAGATGATGAGCATCTTTTTATGTGCCTATTGGCCATCTGTATGTCTTCTTTTCTCTATGCTTATTACAAAGGGTTCTCTGGAGAAGCAGGATAAAGTTAAAGCTTTTACCACGTTGCAACCTCTTTGACACAGTTGGGCGCAATCTCTTTTAACACCTTTAGTTTTTTCTCCTGAACTACGTGCTCCTGTGCAACCTCTGGGCAACACTTTTAGCTCTCGCTACTCAGGATTTTTTGAGGTCCTCTAAACAGATTATGAAATCTCACACTATGCCTTCACCTGGCATATTTTCTCTTCAAGGCTGACCTCAAGTGTTACTACCTCTGTATGTCTTTCCCATAACTACTCCCAGCAATATTAACTTGTCTTCTTATCGGTGCTCCCATAACACCTGAATTTACTTTTACTCCAAGACTGATTCTTAATATAATGACTGTTAGTTTACACATCTGTCCCTATTAGAAAACTTTAAGATGTTTTGGGGCAGAGAACTGTCTTACTTATTTTCCTGTCCTATTAATTTTCACTCCTTATTATTTACTTCCTTTTACTTTCTGTAGGTTTAATTAACTTGTTTTTCTCCCCTTAACATTTTGAGACAGATGATTGTTTTCCGTCTTGAACCTAACGTATACATTTAAGTCTGTAAGTTTCTCTCAAAATGCAACTTTAGCTGCATTCCCCACATTTTGACATGTAGCGTTTTCATTATGATTTGGTTCAAAGTATTTTCTAATTGACATTGTGCTTTCTTTTTTGATGCAAGGTAATTTGGAATGATATTCCTTAATTTCTAAATATATGAGGCTTTTCTAATGAGTTCTGTGTTATTGACTTCCAGCTGAATTCCACTGTGTTGAGAGAACCTACTCTGATTTCAGTTTTTAAATTTTTATTTATTTTTTGTTGTGGTAAAATACACATAACATAAAAGTTACATTTTTCACAGTTTTTAAGTGTGCTGTTCAGTGGCATTAGGTACATTCATATTGTGCACCCACCATCGTCATCCGTCTCCAAAACCTTTTTTATCTTCTCGAACTGAACCTTCATACTCATTACACGTTAGTTTCCCATTCTCCCCTCCCCCAGTCCCTGGCAACTACATTCTACTTTCTGTCTCCATGAATTTGACTACTCTAAGTACCTCATATAGGTGGAATCATACAGCATTTGTCCTTTTGTGACTGGATGACTTCACTTAGTATAATGTCCTCAGGGTTCATCCATGCTGTAGCATGTGTTAAAATTTCCTTCCTTTTTAAGGCTGAATAATACTGCATTGTATGTTTATACCACATCCAAAATAATGATATACTTAAAAATTAACCAAGGAGGTAAAAGATTTGTACAATGAAAACTATAATGCACTGTTGAAAGAAATTAAAGAAGACATAAATAAATAGAAAGACATCCCATGTTCATGGATTTGAAGAGTTAATATTATTAAAATGTCAATACTACCCATAGCAATCTACAGATTCAGTGGCTATCCCTATCAAAATCCCGAGGACAGTTTTTGCAAGCTCGCTTTTAACTAGAATATTTAGTCCATTATGGTTTTATTTAATTGTTGGTAATTTGGGTTTATGTCTACCATCTAATTATTTACTTTCTAATTTGTCTTGCCTATGCTCTTTATTGCTTTTTTTTTCTTTCACTGGATTGATTAGTTTAAAATTTCCCTCTATTAATTTGGTATTTATACATTTTTATTATTTAGTGGTTACCCTAGAGATTAAAATAAAACATACGTCTTTGAATTATAAAAGCCTAATAAAAATTAGTAATTTTACCTCTTCCTGGACTCATGCAAAGACGTTAGAACTCTTGAACATTAATTCCACCTACCTTCTTCCTTATCCACACGTTGGATATTTTAATCTGTGTATTTTATCTTACTAAAAAATTTTTTTTAATTTATTTTATTTTTGGCTGTGTTGGGTCTTTGTTACTGTGCATGGGCTTTCTCTAGTTGCGGCAAGCAGGGGCTACTCTTCGTTGTGGTGCGTGGGCTTCTCATTGCAGTGGCTTCTCTTGTTGTGGAACATGGGCTGTAGGCGCATGGGCTTCAGTAGTTCCGATACACGGGCTCAGTAGTTGTGGCTCGCAGTCTCTAGAGCGCAGGCTCAGTAGTTGTGGCACATGGGCGTAGTTGCTGTGTGACATGTGGGATCTTCCCAGACCAGGGCTCGTACCTGTGTACCCTGCATTGGCAGGCAGATTCTTAACCACTGCGCCACCAGGGAAGCCCAATCTGTGTGTATTTTAAACCCAAAGAGATAATATTACTGTTATTTCGTATTTCAGTATTAATTTAGACTTACCATATATTTACCATTTTGTTGCCCTTCATTCCCCTCTGTATCCTCAGGCTTCCTTCTGGGATAATTTTCTTTTTCCTTGAAGATCACCCTTGTCGATATTTCTTTGTTGAAGTTGCCATTATGTTGCCTTAAAAAAAATTTTTTTTTAGTTATGGTTACATATATATAAAACAAAATTTGCCATTTTACCCATTTTTTCCATTAAAACTGTAAAATTGTTATAAAATATATGTAACATAAAATTTACCATTTTAGTCTTTTTATTGAAGTATAGTTGACTTAAAACATTATATTAGTTTCAGGTGTGCAACATAGTGATTTGATATTTTTATCAATTACACACCATTTTAACCTTTTAAAAGTAGACTTTGTTTTTTAGAATAGCTTTAGGTTCACAAGGAAGTTGAGTGGAAGGTACAGAGATTTCCCATATACCTCCTGCCCCCACACATGCATAACCTCTCCCATTATCAACATCTCCCACCAGAGTGGTACATTTTTCACCCATTTCTGTTAATGGCCTTTGATGTACAAAAGTGTTTAAATTTTGGGCTTCCCTGGTGGCGCAGTGGTTGAGAGTCTGCCTGCCGATGCAGGGGACGTAGTTTCGTGCCCCGGTCCGGGAGGATCCCACATGCCACAGAGCGGCTGGGCCCCTGAGGCATGGCCGCTGAGCCTGCATGTCCGGAGCCTGTGCTCCGCAACGGGAGAGGCCACTGTTGTGAGAGGCCCACGTACCACAAAAAAAAAAAAAAAAAAAGTTTAAATTTTATGAAGTCCAATTTATGTTTTTTTCTTTTGTTGCTTGATCTTTTGGTGCCATATCCAGTGCCAAATCCATGGCTTTATAGATTTATCCTTAAGTTTTAGGATTAGAAATAAATCCTTAGAAATAAAGTTTTCTTCTAAGAGGTTTTTTTAATCTATTTTGAGAGTTGGGTGTCCAAATTCATTCTTTTGCATGTGGGTATCTAGTTGTCTCAGCACCATTTGTTGAAAAGACTGTTCTTTCCTGTTGAGTTGACTTGACACTTCTGTCAAAAACCAGTTGACCATGTATGAGGTTATTTCTGGATTCTCAACTCTACTCCTTTGATCTGAGCCTTATGACAGTAACACACTTTTTTGATTACAGTAGCTTTGTAGCAAGTTTTGAAATTGGAAAGTATAAGCCCTCTGACTTTGTTACTGTTTTTCAAGATTGTTTTGGGTATTCAGGGCCCCTTGCTTACTTTTTTGAAGGATATTTTCACCAATTACAGTGTTCCAGATTGCCAGGGTGTTTTTGTTTGTTTTTAACTTTTTTTTTCCCCCAGTATTTTGAAGATATTATTCATTTATCGTTCTGGCTTTTACTGTTTCTATGGAGAAGTCAGTCAACTATTTCTGGTTGTTTTCCTTTGGAGATAATCTGTTTCCTCTCCCTCACCCCGAGCTGTTTTAAGATTTTTCTCTGTCTTTGTTATATGGCAACTGGTGGAGTTTGGTTTTGCTTTGTTTTGTTTTCTCTTTTTTTTGTGGTTGTTTTTTGTTTGTCTCGCATTTGTACTGTTTATTTTTCTTAGACCTTCTTAAATGTGTGGCTTGATGCCTTTCTTTAGTTTTGTAATAGTCTCAGTCATTATTTCTTCAGAGATTGCTCTTTCCACAATCTCTCCCTACTCTCTTTTTGGGGGCTCCAGTTCTATATACATGGTAGACCTTTTCGTTGTATTCTCTACGTCTCTTACATGCTAGTCTGTTTTTCATCACTTATTACTGTGCTATGTTCTGTATATATTTTTTTCTCACCTGTTTTTTAAAAAAATTATGTATAATCTATTGTAAAAAAACTATCCATTGAATTATAATTTGAATTATTGAATTTTTCAGTTCCAGAATTTCCATTTAGGGTTTGAAAAAAGTTTAAAAATATTTCTGCTGAAGTTCTCAATTTTATCTTTTGTTTTCCTGAAAATATTAAACATATGTAAAACTCTGTTATGCAGATGCCCAGTGGATCTGCTGCTGTTGGCTGTTGTTTTTCTTGGTTTTCAGTCATAGATGCTTATCTTTTTCTATGCTTGGTTGTTTCTGTTTGAGTGCCAGGTATTGATTATGAAGAGTTATAATTTGAGCTTTGCAATGGTGTTAGCTTCCTCCAGAGAGGACTGAAGTTAACTCTGGCAGATGGCGAGGGTCCCTGGCAATCCCAGATCACTTAAACAAATCTGGGAATGAGATTATTTGAAGTTGACCTTCAGTCCCTTCAAGGGCTCGTCTGTTTAGAGTTGGTTCCTTCCTAACTCTTAAAATCAAGGCATTTCAAGCTCCAGTACGAAACCTAGAGAGTTTCTTGCAACCTCCATCTTCCTTGGGAGGCTGTAATTTTCATTATTGACCTCTTAGTCCCTCAAAAGCTCTGGCCAAAGCCCTGTTCAGCATTTTAGCTTTTCAGCCTTTTCTACCAGAATCAGCAGATGCCTTGAGGGGAAAAATTTGCTTTAAGACTTCGTTTAACTCTGGGTTTCCCTTTTCTCTCAGATTTTGTAATTTTGTAATTACAATTTTGTAATTGAATTTTGTAATTCAATTACAAATTCAATTACAAAAAAGAATTTTGTAATTCTTCAGTGCCTTGTTAGCTCTCTGGTGCTTTGAAAGAGATATCTTATATGTGTGTGTGTGTGTATATATATATATATATTTTTTTTAATTGTGGTAAGTTATACATAACCAAACTTACCATTTTACCACTTTTAAGTGTATAGTTCAGTGATATTAAGTACGGTAACATTGTCATAGTTATCACCACCATCCATCTCCAGGACTCTTCATTTTGCAAAACTGAAACTCTGTACCCATTAAACAAGAACTCCCCATTCTCCCCTCCCCTTAGCTCCTGGCAACCACCATTCTACTTTCTGTCTGTAAATTTGAGCTGCTGTTGTTTTCTGCAGTTGTGGTTTTTGTTGGCTTTTTGAACCAAACTTGCTATTGCATTTGCTGATTAAGTTCTGAGTCTGAGGTTGACTTGTCTTTTCCTAAAGACATTTCTTTCTCCCCCAGTGGTGTCTGTGTGCTGTGGTTTCCATTGCAAACTGTATTTCCTTGCAGAAAAATGGAGCATCACCTGTGTCCTAATTTAATGCTCATTTTGTTTTTCTTGTTCTTCCAGGACTCTGGTTAGGAGTAGAATGGGACAGTCCTGCGAGGGGAAAGCATGATGGAAGCCACGAAGGGACTGTGTATTTTAAATGCAGGTAATTTTCCATTGCGAATTGGCATGGTTATCTAGGAGAATGTTAAATAGCTGAATAAGGGGGGATGGAGAAGAAGACATGTTTGACTGTTAGGGTAGTTATAATGTAGAATTTGGTGTATTCTAAAAAGACAATTCTATTTGTAGAGTTTTTTTCCTTGTTTTTAAAATTCTCAGTCTTAACCTTGCAAGTGGGATTGCTTTCTTTGTCCTTTTTTGTGTTTTTGTTTTGTGACAGTTTTTTTTTTAATTGTATGGATCCAAACATTTCTCATTGATTCATTAACTATTTACTACCCACTGAGTGAATACTAGAAGAGGAATAGCCTAGATATCCAATAAAAGCAGTTGATTAAGCAAAATACAGAACATCCAAACAGTGGCATGCTAGGCCACTATTTTAAAAAAAGCTCTTGGGCTTCCCTGGTGGTGCAGTGGTTAGGAATCTGCCTGCTAATGCAGGAGACACGGGTTCAAGCCCTGGTCTGGGAAGAGCCCACATGCTGTAGAGCAACTAAGCCTGTGTGCCACAACTACTGAGCTTGCGTGCCACAACTACTGAAGCCCACGCTCCTAGAGCCCGTGGTCCACAACAAGAGAAGCCACTGCAATGAGAAGCCCACACACCACAACAAAGAGTAGCCCCCGCTTGCCACAACTAGAGAAAGCCCGCACGCAGCAACGAAGACCCAACGCAGCCAAAAATAAATAAATAAAATAAATAAATTTATTTAAAAAATAAAATAAAATAAAGCTCTTATCATGAAAAGAATTACACATTATAGTGCATATCTACTAATATTTTTACCTGCTTGATTTCAGAGAAACTATGTGAAGCTCTGAAAAGGATGGAGGGGAATTTCAGGCAGTCTATGTTTCAAATTTTTGTTGTTGTTTGTTTTCCCTAAGTTTCAGTTTCTCGGAAGAATCTGTTATTATTAAGCTTATCATTCTTTAAATGTGGTACAGTGAACACACTCCTGGCCTGGTAATCAAGAGGCCTCTAGCTTTGCTTTTAACAATCTTTATGACCTTAAATCAGACTAAATTTACTAACCTCTAAAATGAAGGTCAAAATCAGATAATAGCAAAATAAGTTTCCTAGTCGAGCATTCTGTAGTTTTGGGAAGTCAGGATAGAAGAAGAATTGGCATGTTCCTAGAGGCCAGCGGTAGTGACAGACATGGCATGAGGCCAGCTCAGAATCTGTCAAGAGGTCATAGAGTATGAAGGGAGCAATTTATGTGTTTAGAGAGGTGTTGAAATAGAAATCTCTTAGCTTGGCCTGTTGATCCCTTACCTCCCTGGACCATGACCTCACAAAACCTCCAGTGAGGGAACGTTCCCTGAGGAGCCTGCCCCAGCACCTCCCAAATCATCCATGGTTACGTGTCCTTCGTGGTCTCTGCATATGGTGATATTTTCAGTCTTGGTTACTCTGAGTAGGAAAATGAAGACTTGTGTCAGTCCTGGCAGAGCTGGGATTTGCCCTGAAGTGCTGATGGGCACAGACTTAGTGTTCAGGTTCTTACCCTTGGAATAAGCATTTCCTTGCTTTGTTGTGTTTCCTAGTACAGTCATGCCTGAGCATTTACATGTTGAAATACATGTTATGTTATTATAAATCACTTTTGTTTCAATGAAATGACATTTTGTTGACTTTGAAATCCTGTATGGGTTAGTAATTCCATTTCACGTTGTTTTGGGGGCAATATACAAGGGAGCATTAGCTCTGTTGTGGTGGAGAACCACTAGTCTAGACTAAAGGAATTACCTTATCCTTTATAGTTGTTAATGCTTATATTGGTATTAGGTCGAACTTGGCTTCAACTAGTAAAGATTATACCAATATCTTAGAATCTCTAAATCAGACAAAACAGAATATAGCACATGTACTTGTTATTAAGCCAATTCAGATCTCTTAGTAACTTCATTGGAGTCTTCTTTTACATTTCAAATTTTACTTGGAAAGTCATAATAGCGATACGTATTTTACCACAGTACACATTTTTTTTTAATGCTTAGATGCTATTTTCATGAAACCAAAGCAATTTAAAGTTGTCAGATCATAAATGTTCCCATCTTATACTTGTGAAATAGGTAAATGGCAAAAAGGTGGTATACCCATTTTAAAGGAGGAAAATGGGTCAGAAGTTGTCATATTGATAGCAAAATTCGGATCCCACCTCTTCAGAAGCACGTGTTACTGTCAAGTGGCTGAGCCTGTTAGACACAGTATAACAGGGTAGTTATGCGCTCTGGCGCACATGTCTTATGAAGGCTAGTCTGCTGGCCTCTGCTGTGTATGCAGGATATTAGGGTGTGTTGAGTGAGGTGTTTGGTGAGCTGCTTTCTTGAGTCTCCCCAGCGTCCCAGGTTGCTGGGGTGACACCCTGCCGGTCAGGGTTAGGTCCTGCCGCTTGAGGTCAGAACCTGGGGACAGACAGGGTGGTTTTCAAGGCCCGGCTCAGGGCATACATTCTTCCCTGTGTATTTTCCCCCAACCACTTCAGCTCACGTTGATCTCATGAGACTTCTCAGTTTAGAATAGAATAACATTTGCAAAGGTCTAACCTCTGTTTTAACAACGACCTTCAAGAAGAATATAAGATGGGCTTTAACCCAGAGAAGAACTGTCTTCACAGTTAGCTTTCAGTGTTTCCGTGTTATCACATTTGTTCGTTACGCTGACTCTTTGAGATGGCTATGACAGGTATTGGTGACCAAGTGGGTTATGAGTAGAGCACGAAACACTGGAGTCAAGCTCAAATCCTGGCTATGAATGAACTCCTCTTTAGTGTAGTTCTCTAAAAATAAGGTAAAATTTTTTCTTGAATAGTTGGTGTGACACCGACAGAAGAAGTTTAGGGAGTGGACCAGATTACCTTGGAAGGCCCCCATGTTCAGAGGACTTCATGTCACTCTTTAGTTTCAATCTGATCTCTTAAATAACCTAAGGTAAATATGGCAATCTCCTGGTTATATATTAATTACCTGTAATTAATATTTGTGACACTGTCGGTTTACAGTAGTAGTATACAGGTTTATCCCAAATTTATGCCTGTGAACCAGTTATGTGTCTCTCCTAGGTGCTTCTGTTCTCCATCTCTTGTCTTTTGGGGAGTTGAGAGGTTCAGTTAAGGTGATGAACTTTGAATTTCTCTCTGCCTTATCCCTAGATTTCCAGCGCTTTTCTTTCAACCTAAACTAAAGGGTGTACCCTAAACTCTTTGAACTGTGCGGGTCAGTATTTTACCCTCAGCTTTTATTGAAAATATTCCCTTTCTAAGTAATTGCATGATTTCTCTTTTCTTTTGAGCAAGAAATGTTAAAATCTTACTTTTCTTCAGCACCATGAATGGAGTTTAATACTTGGCGTCAGAGGGGACATGGTGTCCAAACCATGTCCACAACGCTGGCTAACTTAACAAATGGAAGCTCCTCGATTTACTTATCCTGTGTGCGTCATAAGATTGTTGGAAAGTGTTCTGAGGTTCTTTTTTTTTTACAGATCCAAAATACACTTTATTTTTCATTTTATTTTATTTTATTATTATTTTTTTAACATCTTTATTGGGGTATAATTACTTTACAATGGTGTGTTAGTTTCTGCTTTACAACAAAGTGAATCAGCCATACATATACACGTTTCCATATCTCCTCCCTCTTGCGTCTCCCTCCCTCCCACCTCCCCATCCCACCCCTCCAGGCCATCACAAAGCACCGAGCTGATATCCCTGTGCTACGCGGCTGCTTCCCACTAGCTATCTACCTTACGTTTGGTAGTGTATATATGTCCATGCCTCTCTCTCGCTCTGTCACAGCTCACCCTTTCTGAGGTTCTTAAATGAGCATTAATGCATCAGTATAAAATATTCTCCTGGAGGGTGGAATGGATTGGGAGATTGAGATTGACATATATACACTACTATGTATAAAAGAGATAACTAATGAGAACCTACTGTATAGCACAGGGCACTCTACTCTGGTATAGGTATAAAGTGATAGGATAATTTTTTAAAAAATCACTAAATGTGCTGATAGGATACAGGCAGGGTGAATCTCTGTAAGAGGTGAAGAGAGATATTTCATTTTGGGAAGCTTCCCATGAATCAGGGCAAAATAGAAGTTGTGACATTCAGAAGCAGTGTGCAAAAAGATGCTTATCAACTGAGCTTTTTTCTTTTTTCTTTTTTTTCTGTTGGGAAAATGAGTTCACCTGGTCAATTCTTTAGATATTACAGCAATATACATTAAATTAGAGTGAATATGTCTCCTCTCATGGTGAATGGTTAGTTATGCAGTGTTGCTGAAAAGGCTCTATGCATGCCTGTAACAAACAGGATATCAAGGTCAATGACATTTATTAGGAACTCCCCAGAGACCCAGTCTTTCCCAGCATCTAAACAAGCCCCAATAAGAAAGATACTTACTATAGGAGTTTTGGAATCTGTTGGGGACCCTTTTACCTTTGAGTAGTATTGCCAGATTCAGCAAATAAAAATACAAAATGCATGGTGAAATTTGGGTTTCAGATAAGCAGTATAAGCATTTATTGGTATAAGTATGGGACATGCATCATATATATACTTATAATGAAAAATTTTAAGTATATAACAAATTTCAGATTGTTTATCTGAAATCCAGATTTAACTGGGCACCTGAATTTTATCTTACAACTCTGTTGGGCAGACTGAACCTTGATTATAGTGCTTCGTGAGAGTCTTTCATTTCTGCAAGAGCCGTGGTTGGGATGTATAGACTTTCCTAGCTGCATATGTAATTGGTGGGCCGAAGGAGGCAGGAACTTGAACAAGCCGAATGCTTACAAGAGAAAACATTTTGGACTCTCCCCCTTCACTCCTCCCCTCCCCCAGTTTTTTCTCTTTTAGGCAGGGTTCAGAATTTCAGTGTTCAGATGCAACATCTTGATAATAATCTAAGATCTCAGTGGAATCTTTGAATTATTAGTTTGTCTTTGAAGATTTACTGTTATTGATGGGCACTTCTTCAGCTAGCATTTTTTATTTGCTGGGCTGTTTGTTTTTCCGAGAAACCTGCCAGGAATGTTGCAGAGGAGACTGATGTTTGATGTTTTCCTTTGATCTGCAAAGGGCACAGCATCTCCTTTGCACCCTAACACCATTTCTGACTTCTTTCTTCTGCCTGCAGCGAAACTAAACAGTAATAAAGGTCTCTTCTTGCATTGTTCATTACCACTGTTATGAATTTAGGACAGAAATGAAAACCGTGGTATTTGTTTTACATTGTTGTTTTTCATTTATTATAAATGTGCTGGTTTTAAAATTTGTGCTCTCATACTTATTTTTACATTTCAGTCACATAATATTTGAACAATACATTTTCCTATTTCTATTTCCACCCCCCAGTGTTACTCCTTTAAGGAAAACTAATACTATTTCATAAATTTCATAATTTCATTTCACTAAAATTTCGAATTTCACTGTTTTGTAAGCCAAAGCCTGTTTTGTAAATGTGAGACTCTAGGAACAGTCTCTTAGATGCAAAACTCATTTGTTTGTATACATTTAGATAGATTGAGGTACATAAACGAGTGTTCTAAATTGTCTGGAATTATTTTTCTGACACCTAACAACATACCTTGGGATTTAGTTCAGCCTTGTACATGTAAAGTGTTTAACATTCATAACGTTTAGTTGTCAGTAAACACAAGATTGGACTGTGTGCTGTCAAAATGGAAAATTAAACGAGACAACCTACAAGTCATCTTTGTGATTTACTTTGTAAGAAACACGTTTGTTTATTTTTTTTTAAAGTATAGTTGATATACAATATCGTGTTAGTTTCAGGTGTACAGAAAGCGATTCAGTTTATATATATATATATAATCTTTTTGAGATTCTTTTCCCTTATAGGTTATTTCAAAATATTGGGTATAGTTCCCTGTGCCATACAGCAGGACCTTGTTGTTTATCTATTTATATATAGTAGTGTGTATATGTTAATTCCACACTCCTAATTTATCCCTCCCCCCCCCCCCCCCGCTTTCCCCTTTGGTAACCAGCCATAAGTTTGTTTTCTATGTCTGTGGGTCTATTTCTGTTTTGTAAATAAGTTCATTGTATCATTTTTTTTAGATTCTATGTATAAGTGATATCATATATTTGTCTCTGTCTGGCTTACTTCACTTAGTGTGATAATCTCTAAGTCCATTCATGTTGCTGCAAATGGCATTATTTTCATTCTTTTTTACAGCTGAGTAATATTTCAGTCTGTGTGTGTGTGTGTGTGTGTGTGTGTGTGTACACACACATACACACCACATCTTCTTTATCCATTCATCTGCTGATGGACATTTAGGTTGATTCCATGTCTTAGCTGTTGTAATGTAGTGCTGCGGCGAACATTGTGGGTGAAGCACCTTTGTTTAAAACATATTTTAGTTAAAATGTTATGGTTCTAGAAATGTCTTATTTTCAGTAGTACTGCTTTTGCTGTGCTTTCTCTATTCTCAGAGGGATTTTCATGTAGGATCCTGTTTGATGCTTATTGTAGGACAAGTACCACCACTTTTTCATCAAGCTCCTACTCAGGTTTCAAGGTCCAACTCAGATTCTACTTCTTATGTGGAATACACACTAGACCAGGACTTTTTTTATGTTGTGTGTCCTTTTGGAGGCATAACATAATCTTTTCAAAAGCAGGGGAAAAAAATACATTGCATTACAGAGGAAATTTAGTCACATTGAAGTAATCAAAAATATTTTAAAATTATGATCTAGTTAGATATATATTTCTCTTTTTTAGATCTATATTTCTTTACTAAATAACATTAAATAATAATATCTACTGATGGATCTAATAACTACTAAAATTTGTGGTAGTGAGGAGAATAGAGACAGAAATGCAGGAAAGGATAGTGCACTGGTAGTCAGGAATCCGAGTCTTGGCTGTGCTGCCTCTGTGATTGTGACCCCCATATCCCCAAGTGAAATGGGATTGGATTAGATCAGAGTTTCTTAAAGTGGGACATGAGGCCCCCCTGCATCAGAATCCCCTGGCACATTGTTTTAAACAGCAGAACCTGGGCCCCAGCCCAGTCCCACTGCGTGCACAACCTGGGGTGGGTTCCAGTAAGCTTTCCAGGTGACTGACTGCTTTTCAGGTTGAGTTTGAGAAGTCCTAGACTAGGTAATCTCTTAGGTAGATCCGTTTGAACTCTTAAAAAAAAAGAAAAAAGAGGCTAGGGAATTCCTTGGTGGCACAGTGGTTAAGAATCCTCCTGCCAGTGCAGGGGACTCGGGTTCGAGCCCTGGTCGGGGACGATCCCACATACCACGGAGCAACTAAGCCCGCACACTGCAACTACTGAGCCCGTGTGCCGCAACTACTGAAGCCCATGTGCCTAGAGCCCGTGCTCCGCAACAAGAGAAGCCACCGCAATGAGAAGCCCGTGCACCGCAATGAAGAGTAGCCCCCGCTCGCCACAACTAGAGAAAGCCCATGCGCAGCAACAAAGACCCAATGCAGTGAAAATTAAAACTTTAAAAATATATATATATATATATATATATATATATATATATATATATAAATGAAGCTAGCTACATTTAATCTCTTTAGCTGAGTAATAGAAATGTGTTTGTTAAAACAGAACTGTGTTTTTCACACTAGGAGCCTTTTCTGTGTGAAAAGAAAACGAAATATTTTCTAGGCAGCTTCTGGTAGTCAGTGATCCTCTGATATCACAGCAGGCAGACTCAGGACCTGATTCTGCTGCAACAGAGAATTTAATTTCCTGCATCGACAACTTCCCCCTCTCCCTTGGGTTATTTTTGTCTCATGTAAGTTTGGTACTTTCTCCCATCTTAAAACATCTGCCCTTTCCATCCCTCCTCTCCCCTTTCCATTGGATCTCCTGTGGACGAGAGGAGTCTGATCCCACTCTCCTCTCACTCTCTGGAGCTTGTCCCACGGCCCCACCCCAGCTGCTTCTAGCAGGGTCACTTTCCGGTTGCTAGATTCATTGGCCAAACTCAGCTGTCGCCTTCCGGGCATTCACAGCCCTGGACACGGTTGTCCACTGTCTCCACTGCTTTCCAGGACACCACCCTCTCGGGGGGTTCTCACGACCTCCGGGCCCCTTCTTTTTGCCCTGACATCACTTCTGACTTTCCGAGATTCCGAGTTCCTTTTACAATCTGGTAATTTCTGTTGACCCACCTCCCAGAAGAAAATGTATATATGTTTATATTGACAAAATTTATCATCAGTATTATTTTCATTCTCTTTAATTATGGTGACTTCTCCGAAAGTTTCATTTGTTTAAAAGAGTTAAAGGGCGTAAGCCAAAATAGTGTTTATCATACATTTTTGGCAATTCATGTATTTCATCATTTATTCTCTGACATGATCAAATGATGATATTAACATTTACAGCTTTTTTTTTGGTTTTTTTTGTGGGGTTTTTAAATTTTATTGTATTTATTTTTTTATACAGCAGGTTCTTATTAGTCATCTATTTTATACACATCATGTATACATGTCAATCCCAATCGCCCAATTCAGCGCACCACCATCCCCAGCCCCACACGGCTTTCCCCCCTTGGTGTCCATACGTTTGTCCTCTACATCTCTGTCTCAACTTCTGCCCTGCAAACTGGTTCATCTGTACCATTTTTCTAGGTTCCACATACATGTGTTAATATACGATATTTGTTCTTCTCTTTCTGACTTCACTCTGTATGACAGTCTCTAGATCCACCCACGTCTCAACAAATGACTCAATTTCGTTCTTTTTTATGGCTGAGTAATATTCCATTGTATATATGTACCACAACTTCTTTATCCATTCGTCTGTCGTTGGGCATTTAGGTCACTTCCATGACTTGGCTATTGTAAGTAGCGCTGCAGTGAACATTGGGGTGCATGTGTCTTTTTGAATTATGGTTTTCTCTGGGTATATGCCCAGGAGTGAGATTGCTGGATCATATGGTAATTCTATTTTTAGTTTTTTAAGGAACCTCCATACTGTTCTCCATAGTGGTTGTATCAATTTACATTCCCACCAACAGTGCAAGAGGGCTCCCTTTTCTGCACACCAGCATTTGTTGTTTGTAGATTTTCTGATGATGCCCATTCTAACTGGTGTGAGGTGATACCTCATTGTAGTTTTGATTTGCATTTCTCTAATAATTAGTGATGTTGAGCAGCTTTTCATGTGCTTCTTGGCCATCTGTATGCCTTCTTTGGAGAAATATCTGTTTAGGTCTTCTGCCCATTTTTGGATTGGGTTGTTTGTTTCTTTAATATTGAGCTGCATGAGCTGTTTATATATTTTGGAGATTAATCCTTTATCCGTTGATTTGTTTGCAAATATTTTCTATTCTGAGTTGTCTTTTCATCTTGTTTATGGTTTCCTTTGCTGTGCAAAAGCTTTGAAGTTTCATTAGGTCCCATTTGTTTATTTTTGTTTTTATTTCCATTACTCTAGGAGGTGGATCAAAAAAGATCTTGCTGTGATTTATGTCAAAGAGTGTTCTTCCTATGTTTTCCTCTAAGAGTTTTATAGTGTCCAGTCTTACATTTAGGTATCGAATCCATTTTAAGTTTATTTTTGTGTATGGTGTTAGGGAGTGTTCTAATTTCATTCTTTTATATGTAGCTGTCCAGTTTTCCCAGCACCACTTATTGAAGAGACTGTCTTCTCCATTGTATATCCTTGCCTCCTTTGTCATAGATTACTTGACCATAGGTGTGTGGGTTTATCTCTGGGCTTTCTATCTTGTTCCATTGATCTATGTTTCTGTTTTTGTGCCAGTATCATATTGTCTTGATTACTGTAGGTTTGTAATATAGTCTGAACTCAGGGAGTTCGATTCCTCCACCTCCGTTTTTTTCCCTCAAGACTGCTTTGGCTATTCAGGGTCTTTGGTGTCTCCATACAAATTTTAAGATGATTTGTTCTAGTTCTGTAAAAAATGCCATTGGTAATTTGATAGGGCTTGCATTGAATCTGTAGATTGCTTTGGGTAGTATAGTCATTTTCACAATGTTGATTCTTCCAATCCAAGAACATGGTATATCTCTCCATCTGTTTGTATCATCTTTAATTTCTTTCATCAGTGTCTTATAGTTTTCTGCATACAGGTCTTTTGTCTCCCTAGGTAGGTTTATTCCTAGGTATTTTATTCTTTCTGTTGCAATGGTAAATGGGAGTGTTTCCTTCATTTCTCCTTCAGATTTTGCATCATTAGTGTATAGGATGCCAGAGACTTCTGTGCATTAATTTTGTATTCTGCACCTTTACCAGACTCATTGATTAGCTCCAGTAGTTTTCTGAAGGCATTTTTAGGATTCTCTATGTATAGTATCATGTCATCTGCAAACAGTGACAGTTTTGCTTCTTCTTTTCCAATTTGTATTCCTTTGATTTCTTTTTCTTCTCTGATTGCTGTGGCTAGGACTTCCAAAACTATGTTGAATAATAGTGGTGAGAGTGGACATCCTTGTCTTGTTCCTGATCTTAGAGGAAATGCTTCCAGTTTTTCACCATTGAGAATGATGTTTGCTGTGGGTTTGTCATATATGGCCTTTATTATGTTGAGGTAGGTTCCCTCTTTGTCCACCTTCTAGAGAGTTTTTATCATAAATGGGTGTTGAATTTTGTCAAAAGCTTTTTCTGCATCTATTGAGATGATCATATGGTTTTTCTTCAGTTTGTTAATATGGTGTATCACAATGATTGATTTACGTATATTGAAGAATCCTTGCATCCCTGGGATAAATCCCACTTGATCATGGTGTATGATCCTTTTAATATGTTGTTGGATTCTGTTTGCTAATATTTTGTTGAGGATTTTTGCATCTATATTCATCAGTGATATTGGTCTGTAATTTTCTTTTTTTGTAGTATCTTTGTCTGGTTTTTGTCTGGTTTTGGTATCAGGGTGATGATAGCCTCATAGAATTAGTTGGGAGTGTTCCTTCCTCTGCAATTTTTTGGAAGAGTTTGAGAAGGATGGGTATTAGCTCTTCTCTGAATGTTTGATAGAATTCACCTGTGAAGCCATCTGGTCCTGGACTTTCGTTTGTTGCAAGATTTTAAATCACAGTTTCAATTTCATTACTTGTGATTTGTCTGTTCATATTTTCTGTTTATTCCTGGTTCAGGCTTGGAAGGTTATACCTTTCTAAGAATTTGTCCATTTCTTCCAGGTTGTCCATTTTATGTCATAGAGCTGCTTGTAGTAGTCTCTTAGGATGCTTTGTATGTCTGCGGTGTCTGTTGTAACTTCTCCTTTTTCATTTCTAATTTTATTGGTTTGAGTCCTCTCCCTCTTTTTCTTGATGAGTCTGGCTAATGGTTTATCAATTTTGTTTATCTTCTCAAGGAACCAGCTTTTAGTTTTATTGATCTTTGCTATTGTTTTCGTAGTTTCTATTTCATTTATTTCTGCTCTGATCTTTATGATATCTTTCCTTCTGCTAACTTTGGGTTTTGTTTGTTCTTCTTTCTCTAGTTCTTTTAGGTGTAAGGTTAGATTGTTTGAGATTTTTCTTGTTTCTTGAGGTAGGCTTGTATACCTATAAACTTCCCTCTTAGAACTGCTTTTGCTGCATCCCATAGGTTTTTTTTTTTTTTTTTTTTTTTTTTTTGCGGTACGCGGGCCTCTCACCGCTGCGGCCTCTCCCGCTGCGGAGCACAGGCTCCAGACATGCAGGCCCAGCAGCCATGGCTTACGGGCCCAGCCGCTCTGCAGCATGTGGCATCCTCCTGGACCGGGGTACGAACCCACACCCCCTAAATCGGCAGGCGGACTGTCAACCACTGCACCACCAGGGAAGCCCAATCCCATAGGTTTTGGATCATCGTGTTTTCATTGTCATTTGTCTCTAGGTATGTTTTGATTTCATCTTTGATTTCTTCTGTGATCTCTTGGTTATTTAGTAGTGTATTGTTTAGCCTCCATGTGTTTGTGTTTTTTATGGTTTTTTCCCTGTAATTCATTTCTAATCTCATAGTGTTGTGGTCCGAAAAGATGCTTGATATGATTTCAATTTTCTCAAATTTACTGAGGCTTGATTTGTGACCCAAGATGTGATCTATCCTGGAGAATGTTCCATGCGCACTTGAGAAGAAAGCGTAATCTGCTGTTTTTGGATGGAATGTCCTATAAATATCAGTTAAATCTATCTGGTCTATTGTGTCATTTAAAGCTTCTGTTTCCTTCTTTATTTTCATTTTGGATGATCTGTCCATTGGTGTGAGTGATGTGTTAAAGTCTCCCACTATCATTGTGTTACTGTCGATTTCCTCTTTTAGAGCTGTGAGCAGTTGCCTTATGTATTGAGGTGCTCCTATGTTGGGTGCATATATATTTATAATTGTTATATCTGCATTTTGGATTGATCCCTTGATCGTTATGTAGTGTCCTTCCTTGTCTCTTGTAACATTCTTTATTTTAAAGTATATTTTATCTGATACGAGTATTACTACTCCAGCTTTCTTTTGATTTCCATTTGCATGGAATATCTTTTTCCATCGCATCACTTTCAGTCTGTATGTGTCCCTAGGTCTGAAGTGGGTCTCTTGTAGACAGCATATATATGGGTCTTTTTTTTGTATCCATTCAGCAAGCCTGTGTCTTTTGGGTGGAGCATTTAATCCATTCACGTTTAAGGTAGTTATCAATATGTATGTTCCCATAATCTTTTTCTTGATTGTTTTGGGTTTGTTTTTGTAGGTCCTTTTCTTCTCTTGTGTTTCCCACTTAGAGAAGTTCCTTTAGCATTTGTTGTAGAGCTGGTTTGGTGGTGCTGAATTCTCTTAGCTTTTGCTTTTCTATAAGGCTTTTGATTTCTCCATCAACTCTGAACGAGATCCTTGCCGGCTAGAGTAATCTTGGTTGTAGGTTCTTCCCTTTCATCACTTTAAGTATATCATGCCACTCCCTTTTGGCTTGTAGAGTTTCTGCTGCGAAATCTGCTGTTAACCTTATGGGAGTTCCCTTGTATGTTGTTTGTCGTTTTTCCCTTGCTGCTTTCAATAATTTTTCTTTGTCTTTAATTTTTGCCAATTTGATTACTATGTGTCTCGGCGTGTTTCTCCTTGGGTTTATCCTGTATGGGACTCTCTGCACTTCCTGGACTTGGGTGGCTATTTCCTTTCCCATGTTAGGGAAGTTTTCGACTATAATCTCTTCACATATTTTCTCAGGTCCTTTCTCTCTCTCTTCTCCTTCTGGGACCCCTATAATGCGAATGTTGTTGCATTTAATGTTGTCCCAGAGGTCTCTTAGGCTGTCTTCATTTCTTTTCATTCTTTTTTCTTTAGTCTCTTCCACAGCAGTGAATTCCACCATTCTATCTTCCAGGTCACTTATCTGTTCTTCTGCCTCAGTTTTTCTGCCATTGATTCCTTCTAGTGTAGTCTTCATTTCAGTTATTGTATTGTTCATCTCTGTTTGTTTGTTCTTTAATTCTTCTAGGTCTTTGTTAAACATTTCTTGCATCTTCTCGATCTTTGCCTCCCTTCTGTTTCTGAGGTCCTGGATCATCTTCACTATCATTTTTCTGAATTCTTTTTCTGGAAGGTTTCCTATCTCCACTTCATTTAGTTGTTTGTCTGGTGTTTTATTGTTCCTTCATCTGGTACATAGCCCTCTGCCTTTTCATCTTGTCTGTCTCTCTGTGAATGCGGTTTTTGTTCCACAGGCTGCAGGATTGTAGTTCTTCTTGCTTCTGCTCTACAACTGTTTTATAGGCATACTTAGATTTCCCTGAAAGTAAGGTATCATTGCCAGGATGCAGTGCTGAATGCTGAAATTTAATGTGTCTAAAGATCTGTTTTGAATCTCTTGGAAAGCCTTGACAGCAGTCATTACATACAGCAATATGATTAATATTTTTTTAAATTCGTCTAGAGATTATTACTAAAAATTGTTATAAAACCTGAATATAAATTGTGATAAAATATCCTATATTTCTATACAATTCTTTCCACATGCTCTATTTTAGTCCCATATTTGAACTTTCATTTAGTTCAAGTTATCATTTAAAAGATTTTTGTACATAACCCTGTTATCCACAGATGTTTTCATTTCTTTGTGTTCTTATTTGATCTTTGTCTAGCCATAGATATGATTCCTCTGTAGTTGTGTCATGTACAATTTGGTTCAATTTTTAGAAATCTCAGCATTATTCTGTAAGTAATTTTATTAAGTATTATAGGTAGAATATTTTAATGACTGCATCTGTCTGGTTTACTTAATAGTTCCTGTCCAGCTGGCATTTTTATGGTTTCCAGAGTTGCTCAGTTACCGAAAAAATGCTATTATATAGAATCTTTGTAGAAGCGATTTTGTTTTTATTTTTAAATTATTGCCTGCTGACAAATTCCCAGGAGTATGATTATACAATCAAGAACTAACCCAACCTTTCAGTCTTTGAGTGTTAGGACTTTATTTTTTGCTAGATTTGTTGACAGTAGTTTCATTGCTTGAATTTACATTTCTTTTTTTAAAATATTTTATTTATTTAATTTTTTGGCTGGGTCTTTGTTGTGGTGCGCGGGCTTCTGTCTAGCTGTGGCGCACAGGCTCCAGGGTGTGTGGGCTCTGTAGTTTGCCTCACGCAGGCTCTCTTGTTGAGGTGTGAGAGCTCAGTAGTTGTGGCGTGTGGGCTTAGTTGCCCCGCAGCATGTAGTTCCCCGACCAGGGATCGAACCCATGTCCCCTGCATTGGAAAGTGGATTCTTTACCACTGGACCACCAGGGAAGTCCCAATTTACATTTCTTAATTATTAGCAAGGTGAGACTTTTCCCCCATGGATTTAATACTTCTCTTTCCTCTTTTGTGAATCATCTGTTCGATCTGTCTGTTTATCTATTGGGATTTTACATGCTTGCATCAGCACACAACCCTTTATAATCAATTGTATGAATTACCCTTTTTTTTTTTAGTATATTACTCTCCCTTTTATGCTGATTCTACTTTTTCAGCATACAGAAAATTTTGAAAACCTTCAGAACATTGCCTTATGGTAGATGATACTTTCTTTTCCCTTCTTTTTAAAAATTGTTTAATTGCTTTTATTTGCTAATATATTCATAAATGCAGGCATTTTACATTTGTGGCAGAGTGACAGTTTATAAAGGATTTTTGTGTGTGTGATCTTATTTAAAGGTCCCCATAGATGATATTTTCTCTGTTCCGTTTCTCTCCTTTCCCAGGCACCCAACGGGAGGTTCCTTCATTCGTCCAAACAAAGTAAATTTTGGAGTAGACTTTCTCACTGCAATTAAGAACCGCTATGCTTTAGAGGATGAACCAGAGGAAGAGGGAAAAGAGCAAATTGTTACAATTGGAAATAAACCTGTGGAAACCATTGGTTTTGACTCTGTTGTAAAACAGCAAAGGTAAGTGGAACTGATAATGGTAGAGCCGACTTTCACAGTTTCATCAAAGTTCAGGATTTAAGGTCAGCCGACTGCATGTCAGTGCTCAGAACTTTGCTTCCAAAGTGGTCTTATCTTTTCTGCAGAACAGTAAATTGAGATCAGAGGAATCCAAGGATTGAGTATTCAGGGAAATTAAAGTCCTTATTTTAACACAGGACTTTCCTAGATTGGAAATGAAACACTGATTTGCCCATTATGAATATTTATACCATACTCTGTTGTATTGACTGACTATTAAGGAACTAAGGTTGATGTCTGGATGATAAGTCAAAAATGGAAACAGAAGTCTACATTGTTACCTGTGCCGTGTAGCACGATGGCACCTTCTAGAACCCAGTGGTTCCCATCTCTGGATGCACACCCGCATCACCTAGGCTCCTTTTGAAACATTGCAGAATCCTGGGCCCCATCCCAGACCTACTAGATCAGAATACCATGCATGGGCTCTTGCTTTTAAGAAGTACCCACAAGTGACTGTGTCGCAGTCTGAGGGGCACTACATAATGCATTTTGAAACTGCTGCATTTGAACTTTCTCTGTCCTCTCCAACTCTCTGAACGCAGTGATGCTCTGTAGACAGGCTCACTGCTCATTCGGAGGCACCACGTGAACCAGAGAGCGTGGAAGCTGATATTCACACAGAACTGCACACAACTGCACACGAACCTCCCAGGTTACGCTGGTTTAGCAGCGATGGTCAGTGCGTGGTGTTTGACCCTGACCTGGATGAGGCGTCCAAGTAATGACCCCTGGTGGCCACTTTGGAGAGTAGATTTGCCGCTACTTGGCATAGGCCTGCGATCTTTTACTTTGTCTCTGAAGTATTGAACTGTCGTTTTGTTCAAAGTAAAATTCTTCGCTATCTTTTTGTTGCTCTTGTTGTTGTTATTGTCATTAAGATTTAACATGATACAGAATTTAAGTGCACATGGGGACAGTGTTGAAGAGTAAATACATTTCTTTCTTTTTAAAAAAATTTTTAATTTTGTTTGGAAATTGTGGCCACACTGCACGGCCTGCAGGATCTCAGTTTCCCAGCCAGGGATTGAATCCGGGCCATGGCAGTGAAGGCGCCAAGTCCTAACCACTAGACCATCAAGGAACTCCCAGTAAATTCATTTCTTGATATCTCTGCTTTTTAGCACAGATGACCAGCGTTAAAAAAAAAGAAAAGAAAAAGAAAACGCAAAATAAATCAAGATTTTTGAAAAAGCAATAACTTGACAGTTAATTACAAACAATATACATTCATTGTTGAGGATTTAGAATATATAAATTGAACAAAAGAGAATCATGACTAATGCACCACTGAGAGATTACTAACGTGAATGGTTTTTGCTGTTGATTTATAGAGCTATGTGCTTCATAGGGTTAGAGTTCTTTGCTTTATTTTTTCCACTTATTTATTTTTTAATTAATTTATTTTGGCTGCTTTGAGTCTTAGTTGCAGCATACGGGCTCCTTCAGTTGCGGCACACAGACTTCTTAGTTGCAGCATGCATGTGGGATCTAGTTCACTGACCAGGGATCAAACCCTGGCCCCCTGCGTTGGGAGTGCGGAGTCTTACCCACTGGACCACCAGAGAAGTCCCTATTTTTTCCATTTAAAATGCAAATATTTAAGTATCATTTACCCAAAAGAGGCACTTCCCCCCCCCCAATTGGTTAATCTCTATCAGAGAGCACCATGGGCTCTGTGAATATTAACAACAGATGCGAACAGATTTTTCCTCCCCTTGTTTATGAGCAGCTGCATAACTCATGAAGTTTTCTGGTGAATGACTCTACTGCCTGAGTATCGGTGTGTTCAGTAATTAGCCAGTGTCTTTCCTGGAAAGCACCCAATGTTGGAGCCAGTCAGGCTGGGTTCAGGTGTCAGCTAAGCCACTTTCTAGCCCTGACAGCAGTTAGAGTTAGTTAATTCTGGCTTCTAAGCCTAGTTTCCTCATTTCCAAAGTAATACCTAAGCTGTTAGAGCTGTTGGGAATAGCGGTTGAGATCCTGCCGTGAATGGTAGGCATCGCTGCTGGGGATGGAAACCTCTACTTTCAGCCATTGTATTGTCTCCTGATTAATTCCAGCTGACCAGCTTTGAGTTTGTAGCACTGAGAAAAGACATAATAAAGGAATCAAAACCAAATAAAGACCATTACGTGTGGTTTCTCCTTGGAGATGGCTGTGGCTCTGGAGTGGTGTCTGAATTCAGACCTGAATCCCTAAGCTTTGTACCAAGGTTTCCCGGGCCTGCAGGAAACTCACTGGGGCACAACAGGATATTTTGAATTTTAGAGGGAAACAGTGACATCTGTCGGACACGGTGCAAACTAGTAGTTGGAGCTAGTTCAGTTTCATGATAGTCCTACTGTTCCTTTCCATCGTGTCATTTCCCTGCAGAGCTGGGTTTTTGGCCGTTCTTGTGCTGAAAGAAAAGCCAGTATCTCCTGAAAATCATCATGGAACGGGAAGAGGAGGTGGTGAGGGTCCAGTCTGATTCCAGGGTTCAGGAAGTTGTGCAGTGCCCACTAGACAGATACTAGTTTGGTAGGACATAAATAATTATTAAGTTGTTTGGCCCTAACTGCTTACTAAATGGAACTGTGAGGTGTTTCTTTTGGCCTAGGGGCACCTTGGAAAATTACTGAAACACTGTGAAGGGCCCTGTGAACTGAGGAAGTTTGGGAGCCTCTGCCTTGGAACATTGCTGCCATCTTTTCCCCCTAGTTTCTGGTGATTGTAATAGCTGATGCCTTGCATGGTGGTCTTAGTATTCCCCCCAAAGGTTTTCAGTTTTATGTTTATTTTTATAAATGCTTATAAAGTGACTTACTGTATGTCACACAATATTCTGAGAGTTTCACAAATACTGACTCACTAAATTATCATAGCATGGACTTCCCTGGTGGCACAGTGGTTAAGCATCCTCCTGCCAGTGCAGGGGACACGGGTTCGAGCCCTGGTCTGGGAATATCCCACAAGCCACCGAGCAACTAAGCCCACGCACCACAATTACTGAGCCCACGTGCCACAACTACTGAGCCCACGGGCCTAGAGTCCATGCTCCGCAACAAGAGAAGCCACCACTGTGAGAAGCCTGCGCACCGCAAAGAGTAGCCCCCTCTCACAACGAGAGAAAGACCGCATGCAGCAACGAAGACCCAGCGCAGCCGAAAATAAATTAATTTTTAAAAATTATCATAGCATTTTAAAATTGTAAAATATACATAATGCGTGATTTACCATCTTAACCTTTTTTAAGCGTATAGTTCAGCAGCGTTCGGTACATTCCCACTGTTGTGCAGCCGTCATCACCTTCCACCTTCAGAACCTTTTCGTCTTCCCAAACTGAAACCCTGTAACCCTTCAGTAACAGCTGCGCATCTCTCCCCACCCAGCCCCTGGCAACCACCGTTCTACTTATGTCTCTGTGAAGTCGATGCCCACTTAGGTGCCTCATGTAAATGCAGTCATGCAGTGTTTGTCCTTTTGTGACTGGCCTGTTTCACTCAGCATAATGTCCTCCAGGTTCACAAATGTTGCAGCATGTGTCAGAATTTCTGTCCTTTTCAAGGCTGAACAATATTCCATTGTATGGATTGACCACACTTTATTCGTCGGTCAGTGGACACTTGGTTTGCTTACATATGACGGTTGTGAGTAACGCTGCCGTGGATGTGGGTGTGTAGATGTGGATTCTGAGGCACACGGATGTGAACTCACCCAAGACCAGAGGAGCGGTGGAATCGGGATTGGAACCCAGGCAGTCTGGCTCCAGGCCCTGTGTTCTTAACTCTCCGGCACTGTAACACATGGACTCTTTTAATGAATAGAACAACACAGCTTCTCTACACTGAAAAAGTGGCTTCTGAGAGTATCTAGAAAAGCTGAAGACACGCACTCACGCTCTCTAGGCTGTATCCCTAGAGAGACTTTCCCACGTGAGCACAAAAACTATACAGTGGTGTGTCCTTCAGCACTGTTGGGACTAATCTGCCTGTCCCAGGGGAGGAAATAAATTACCTGTGGTCTTTCCGTATAGTAACAGACTACAAGGTGTGAAGGTGTGTGCTCTGGAGCACATGTCCCCATAGCTACATCTTACTGCTGAATAACGTACTATTGAGGGAAAAAGTCAGTTGCAGGAGGATATACGCAGTACACTACCATTTATGTCAAATTTCATAATATACAGAAATGCTGTAATTGTTTAGGGACATAGAAATATGTAGTAAAGCTATTAAGAAATGCTTAAGATTAAGTCAGCGTCGAACGCAGTGCCCTGGTTCCCTACGTGGAACAGAGGAGGAGGGGAGGGGGTGATGGAAAGGGACGCAGAGGACTTCACTTATGTGTGTCATGTTTGTAACGCTTTGTTTCTTTTTCTTTTTTTTTTTTTTTTTTTTTTTTTTTACAGTAATGCTTTATTTCTTAAGTTGGGTGGTGGCTCCTGGAATTTGTTATTTCTGGTGCCTTTTTATATGTCTGAAATACTTTTCAATTTTTTAAAGGGCCAATGGATAGCGTACCTGTTTATGCATACATGTGAACTATGTGTTTTTCATGCAGTCAGCTGACCAAGTTGCAGGAAGTTTCTTTGAGGAACTGCACAGTAAATGGTCCTGGAGACAAAGGAGGAATTGCCAAAGCTTGTCCTAGTATCCTTCCCAATGAGAAGTCGTCACTGGGGTCTGACTGGCTTTGACACTTGAGTGAGACACCCTGGTTGCCTACCCAGTGTCCATTCTCCTAACAGGGACTCGGTCTCACCTGGGGTTGTCCCCGCCCAGGTAAATTGTTACCTTCCTAGACCCTTTGCTTTCAGGTGAGGCAGTGTGACTCGCCCCATCCAGGGAGATGTAACATGGGAGTTTCTGGTTGGGGCTCCTTCAAGGGGGACAGACGTGGCTGGATCTGCTTCTGTCCATTGCCCTCTGTCCTCCCCTGCCTTGAGCGCAGACAGAACGCCCAGGGCTCAGCAGCCAACCTGTGGGAAGAATGCCATCCAGGGTGACCTGGGAGGGAAGGGATGGAGAGGGGCCGGCATCCTGGATGGTACCCGGGCCACTGCGCCAGCCCCAGCTGCCTTCCTGTGAGGGAAGAAGATAAACTCTTTCCTTTATTAAGGTTCCTGTTCATGCAGCTGGATGCAGTTTTGTTATAATACCTCAAAACAGACTTTTCCAAAGTTTGTCATCTCATCTCTACCTTCTCTTACGAGTGTGTTCTTTTGCCCTGTATTACTCTTATTCCCACAACTAAAAATACAGGAGGTAAGTTTAAAAGAATTCCCAGTAAACTTGCTCCATTTTGTAGTCTGGTGGAACACAGTTCAAGTGCTGCTTGGATCTGTGTCTCCTGGGCTGCAGTCTAAACAAACCCCAAATAAATGCATTTTTTTGGCCTTAAAAAAAAAAACCCAGTGGCGAATGAAATAAACTTTCTCTAAGCGAATGAAATAGACTTTCTCTGACTTTAAAAGGTCTTCTCCCAATTCCTTAAGTCTGCCTAGTCTGTACATAATAGTTTTTGCAGAAGGTAGCAGCTTACAATCAGGTTTCTTGACTGAAGAGATGGCAGATGAGAGTAACTTTCTTCAGCAAAATGTTTCTAACCACCCTGGTGGTACCTGCTTTGTGGTGACAGGAAAGGTCGTTCCCTCTGCAGGTTAGGCAGCTGGGTCAGGGCATTTCGGGGTGTGGAATGGAGCTTGTAAGGAGCAGAGTGCCACAGAGGTGCCCGGCGCATTCTGGAATCTGCCTGGCCTCCTCCTAAGTGGTTTTGGAAGACTGGAAATCGGGCGGTTCTAGGCTCATCTTCAACACAGGAAAGATCTGGTCGCAGAGGGGTTTGGGCATGTGAATTGTTTGGTTGATTGGAGTTGTCAGCGGTGTGCTGGGGAATCAGCGTCTCGTTTGTTTATGCCGCGCTCTCTGCTGGGGAAGAACGTCCCCTAAGACGTGAGGCAATGAGGTTTGGTGAGATAACCAAGTCACCGCTGATATCTGCGGACTCAGTGATGAATGCCTTGCACTTGCTGATTGAATTCTTGCGCGAAGTTGAAGGATTGCCTGGTGTGTTTAATCCAGTCACCGTTTTTAGGCTGATTCCTCTCTGAGGTCATTCGCTCAGCTGGGGCTGAAGGCAGTGGGAGTGTGTCAGGTTGGCGAGCTCCGCTGGGGAAGAGATGCCTCACCAGCTGGCTCTGAACGTGGGGAAGATCCTCTGCCCACAGGAACAAGAGCACCAGGAGCTCCCTGGACTGCGTGCGCACGCGTGTGTGTGCGCGCATGTGTGTGTGTGCACACGCGTGTGGGGCCGACATTCACGACTGCTGGCCTGTCTGGAGTTGATATCAGAATGCAGGTGGTGCCTGTGATCTGTACAGACTAGCAGAAATATGTATAATTCTGGCTACACAATGGAAAGCATGAGTGAGTGGAGAATGACTGGCCTCGAACCCTTTCCCACCAACCTAATGGCCCAGAGTTAGCAGAGGCGGTGGAAATGACAGGCGGCTGGAGTTGGACCGCCAGCCCTGGGACGTGCCGGCTCAGCCATCGCATGAGGGCCCGCGGCTAGGGTGGAGCGGCTGTGGGACACAGGCAGCACGAGGGGCCCGCGCTGCGGGGACCGGCGGGAACGCCCACGTCGGGGTCAAGCCCCTGTGCTCCTGTGGCGGCTTTGAGACCCTCCGAGGGAGCTTTCAGCCAGGTGGCTGCCGAGGATGCTCTGTCCGGCTGGTGTCCAGCAGGCACGTGCTTACAACTCTCCTGCTTGATTCGGCACCTTTAGGTGGTAGTTGTTCTACTAGGAAAAAAAAGCCCAGCTTTTCTTTGCCGTTTCCGCCACTGAGCTTCACGCTGTCGGCAGTGAGACCCAGAGCTTGGATGCGTCGTGCTGCTCTGTGTCTCATCTTTAGGGCAAGAATCCCGCCCCCAGGGTTCTGGGCGTTATTTCCGAGCCCCTGCTGCGCCCCGGGTTTTTCTAGAGTCTCCTTAGGTCGGGAGGCGGCAAGCTGTTCCCTAAAGAGCCAAAGAGTAAATAGCTTAGGCCTGCGACCCACCAGCAAACTGGAGGAGGTTGTGTGGATGCTTACAGGACCGCCGGAAACACAAGCATTTAAAACCGTCAGAATGGTGCTTAGCTCTCTGGCCTCAGTTCACCCTCAGCCAGCGGGAGCCGGCACAGGGTCTGGCGTGCCTGTGCCGGCCGGGTCCCCTTCTGTGCATTTCCACTGCCTTCTTTCCCCTCTTCCAGCCACCTCGTGGAGCTTCCTAACTGGTACCTGCCTAAAAGGCTTTCTTCTTCAACCAACCCTGTTGATTGACGCCACTATTTTTATTAAAAGCTACTTTCTCCGTGTTTTATGCGTAAAGACGCCCTGTGGCATAGTGGGCTTTAAGGAAATGGGCTTTGGATTGAGGCTGATTTGGGTTTAAATTCACACCTGTTGGTCTGCACCAGGCGCACGGTTACCGACTGCTCTGCGCCTCCGTTTTTTTCCTTCCATGATAAAGGAGAACGCTTCCGGCACCCAGTGGACCACGCAGGATGCAGGCGGTGGTGGTTCTTTGATCCTGGCTCTCTTTCCCGCTTTGGCCTCTCCTCCTCAGCCTCTCCTGCAGAGGTCGCTGCGCCCTAGGCTCAGACCCCTGACCCTTGGCCTCTCTGTTCACACTTGTTCCTGAGGAGACGTGTCCAGCCTGCGGATGCCGGGCTCCTGCATTTCGGCCTCTAGCCCAGACCTGTCCCCACTCAGACTTGTTTGTCTGCTGTGTATCTGATACCTGTTTGGGTGTTTCATGGTCATCTCGAATTGAACACGTTGGGACATTAAGTCCCCTGAAACTTGCTCATCTGTAGTCTTTCCTGTCTCGGTAAAGGGAAGTTCCAGGGGCACTGGCCAAAAACCCTGCAGGTAATTTAACTCTTCCTTTTTTCTCACCTCTCTCATCTGAATCCAGCAGCAAGTCCCAGCAGCTCCGCTTTCCTGCTAGGACACCGAACCTGACATCCCCATCCCCTCTAGCGCCCAGTCGGGCCTGAGCCCAGACTGCTCAGGAACCTGCGCCTCCTTTTTCTGCTCCGTCTTCATTTCCCTGCAGTCTGTGCCTTAGCACAGCAGCAGAGTGACCTTTTAAAGGCCTAGCTCCGCTCACACCAGTAGCTCCCCTTTCAGGCAGAGACTAAATAAAGTCCCGCAAGGCCGTTTGTGATCGGGCCTGGCCCCCGAGGCCTCGGGGACCTCCCTTCCAGACCCCCAGCCCCTCTGCCCGGGCACACGGGAGCTTGCCGTCCCGGCCGTAGGCCCCACCTGTTCCGACCTCTGGGCTTTTGCTGTGTTGTCCCTTCTGCCCTGGTGCTCTTCTCCGGGATGGCATTCCCTCATTTCCTTGAGTTCTCTGCTCACACATCACCTTAGAGAAGGTGGTCTTCCATGAGCAACGTGTATAAATTGCTCACACGCCCGCTCTGCTGCAGGCCCGGCGCTGGTACTCTGATGTGTGTCTGTATCTGGCACGCCAGAGATGCGGTGCTTACTGATCGGCATGTTCACTGCTAGACACCTGGCCCCCAGCCACCATTTGCAGAATAGAGGAATGAACTGCACAGCTTCTGCACGTATCAGAGTAGCGTGTGAGATTCTCCTTGAGCTGGGCCAGTCCTGCTCCAGGCTTCTTTCTGTCTCTTGCCCAGGGGTTTGGCCTCTTGATAGCACTGCCACCACTCCCCCCTGGCATCAGGTGCCTTTCTCTTTCTGTTCTACTGGTTTACCCCCTCTGGATTCCTGTACCAGGGATGGTGGGTGTCACACTCACTCCGTCCAACCCACAGGAGACCCTCAGAATTGCAGGCCTTTCTTAGCACTTTTGAACATGTGTCCAAGCTAACCCGGTTGGCCCCCGGAGGTGCCTCTCCTTACTTGGATTCCTGCAGCACAGAGCTCAGCGGTGCCCTCCAGGAGGAGATGCGTGTGCTTGATGTGAGGCTGCAGGGGCTCCTCAGTGCCAAGGGCAAGGCCCCTGGGCGCACCTGAGGTGCTCGATGATCACAGTTACCATCACTGTTGGTTTTTCTCTTTTTGTTGGATAATGCTAGAATGGTTTAGCATTGACAACATTTGCTTCTCACTCATTTGATTGTCTGTGTCTGTCGCAAGTTTGTAGCATGTGACAATGAACTTTTTAGTTTCTGGATGAACAGCTGGATGATTAAAATGGGTAAAAGTAATATGTGCTCATGAAAAAATTTCAAGCAGACTAGAAGGTATAAAGTGAAAAGGGAACAATCCCATGTTCCAGAATTGAGGTAATTACCATCCTGTCTTTTATGAATCTTTCCATATTGCTGTTTCTTAACATGTGCATTTAGATGTTAGAAGCATAGATTTGTCAAAAAACCTGTTGTCATCATGGGATGAAGTCGTAGATATTGCTGATCAGCTCAAGCACCTGGAAGTCCTTAATCTCAGGTATGAACGCGCGGTTGCCTAATTGTCGGCATCTCTGTGGGAAAGAGCTGGGGAGGACGGCTTAGTTGAATTTATTTATCTAAGTTTAACTTATTCCTTAATATTCTTTGATGATTCTAGTTTTTCAAATGGTCACCTGAGGTGATTCATTAATAGGTAACGTGTTTTACTTTTGACGCGGGCAGCGGGGCAGGGTGGCTACTGCACTGAGCTGGAAGGTCTTCGTGCTTCTTACAGGCCTGACCGTAGAAGATGGCCCATCTGGGGACTCGGATATTTAAGTGGGCAGAAGGAGATGTGATTAACCTTCCAGCACTTAATTGCTTTAGGAATGAGTCATTTCATCGGGGTGCTGCTTAATTCAGTTCTGATAAGGAATTTTCACTGAGCTCTGTATTTAACTAATGTCACAATTTTCCAGGCCTTCTTGAGTATCTGATTAGTTTTAATCTCAGAACCTAACTTTCCCAGGGCTCGGCCAGGAACCCCCTTTCACACCTGAGCCAACTTTACACGTACAGGTGAGTTGTTCCTGGCTCAGGCAGGTTCAGTGGAGCAGTTGGACAGGCCTAAATTAGTTATCCTTGCAAATAGAGCACAGAGTGTACTTCGACCCATGGCGTCACCTTTTCTGGAAATAAGGGCTTTAATGGTATCTTCATTCACAGTGACTGTCAAGATGGGGTACCTTCTGAGATAGGATCTTGAGAGAGAACTTCAGGGCAGTAATTTATTTCATCCATCCTGTTAGCAGGCTCTGTTTAGAAGCAGAATTCTAGCCCACAGCCTAGCACGTCAGTAAGACTCTTGAGAGCGGGACTGAATTTTACAGCGTCCAGAGCCACAGCTTGTGCGGCCAGAAGCTGACCTCACAGATCAGTGCCTGAGCCTTGTGTTTCAGGAAACCTGCAGCCCCACCGCGGCCCTAACCCCATAAACACACCTCTGCCTGTTAGATACCAAGTTGTATCTTGCAACTATTAAAAATTAGATAGTCTTGACTCACGTTGTGTTTAGTATAATCGCATTTTAAGGTTGAAACAAACCAGACTCCTCATATCAAATCCCAAAGTACTGCTTTCCGTGACTGCCCCAGTTGGGCCGCCTCTATCACCATAAGCTCATCGTGTCTCTTCTTCTACACAGTGAGAACAAACTAAAATTCCCCTCCGGTTCACCATCTCCAACTGGAACATTTTCTGCATTGAAGGTTTTAGTCCTTAACCGGATAGGAATCACGTGGACGGAGGTAAACATATTTCTTTGGTTTGTTACCCAGTAATAAAGTTTTAAATTCTTGGTTTAATGGGGGATTGAAGCTCAGCGGTGGCTTCATTTATCATCCTATTATCCAGATAATAGGGTTCTTTCAACGGCCTTACAGAAAGGAGTTACAGAATCCTCATAGTTAGTAGAAGGTGGTGTCTCAGAATCCATCCTGTTCTCTTGGGCCTCTGATTAGTCCTGGTGTCTCCTGAGCAGTGGCTCACCTGGTGGTCTGCACCCAGTACGTGCTGAGCTTTGAAAAGCCTTAAGAGTTAGCTCTGGATTGAGCTTTTAGCTGCCTGAGTTTCCCCACGAGTGTTCTTAGGGCCGAGGCCGAGCCTCAGAAAGGTTCTCACACCCTCTTCTTGTTTGCAGTTCGGCTCCTAGAAGCCACTGCTCATGCACACAGCTGGGCTCGAAAGTGGACTCGTGGGTCCTGGGCCCTGCAGCCTTTGGAACTTAGATCTGGTACTGCTCAGTTCTGTCAGAGGTTAACTGACTTCACACACCCAGAACACTCCACTTTCAAAGCAAGTGCAGATAAATACATCCCAGCAAAGCTGTTCATCTGTGAAGTGCCACCTGGGCACCTCCCCAAGAGATAAGGGGCCTTTCACTTGGGCCGTCCGTGGCTACAGCCGCCCGACTTCCTTCCTAGGGCTCCTTCCTTGAGAGCTGCTCCCTCCAGAACAGGAAGGAAGGGCACGGAGAGACTCTGGAGGTGGAGATGGCAGTAAAGGTCCAGTGAGAAAATGTAGAAATAGTTGTTGATAAAGTGTGTCGTATTAGTACATTCTTTATAAACCCAGATTGGCATTGAGAAGTAAGGAAAGGTGTTTCACACCAAACACAACAAACTGTATCCAATAATGAGAACGTGCTAGGTCACCATCTCCAGTTCCACTTTGTACAGGTCAGGATATGCCTGAATGATGGGCTGATACCTGTCCTGGTTGGTTCCAGGTGCTCGAAGCTGTGTGCTCCCGTGTCATTAAAGTACGGCCCTTTAACACCGTAGTTTTATCAGCCATCCACTGGCACTCCTGGCCTGAGATAGAGTCTGTAACAAAATGTCCAAAGGCATTTTTCTTTCCTTTTTAATTTTATCTTGTTTCATTTTATGTTTTGGCCGCCCCACGCAGCATGCGGGATCTTACTTCCCCCAGTAGGGATCCAGCCTGTGCCCCCGGCACTGTAAGCATGGAGTCTTAACCACTGGACTGCCAGGGAAGTCCCCAAGGCACTTATTTCTACAACAGTAGCTAAACTGCATCCGTGTGGAGGTTCTAGTGATAAGCACGTGGGGAGAATGACCAGTGTTCACCCTGCCTTGACTTTCCCCCCAGGTGCTCCACTGCGCCTCCAGGTGTCCTGTCCTTGAGAAACTGTACCTTGAGTCCAACGGTATCGTCATTTCAGAAAGGTAACCAGGGTTTTACATCAACGCATCGGTCACCATTGTCATTCTTTTTTTTTTTTAATTCAAAAGCATTTTTATGTATTATAGTTTTTCCAAACTTCGAGGGTAAAGAGGTATAATCATTCTCTCTCTGACAAGTAGCTGCGTATCCTTTAGTCACTATGAATAAATAAACATTAAGTTTTAGGAGGATGTGCAAATAAGAATTAGAGAAATGCTTATTATTCATTGCCTTCACAAATTAGAATGTCAACTCAAACTTCACTAAGAGGTTCTAATTGAGGAAACCCCATCAGAGTGAAAGCCTTGAATTAAATATTTTTGAAGCCATGAATTGTATTAGTTTTACATAAATGTATTTAACTTCTGTTTCTAAGTGGGGGTTCTGTAGGAGATGCTCTAAGGATTAAATAATGGATTTTAAATTAGCATTATCTTTTCAAGGTCAATGTACCAAAGTACAGCCCTCCATATCCCTAGGTTCTGCATCCACAGATCCAACCAACCACAGATGGAAAATATTTGGGGGAAAAAAAATTCCAGAAAGTTCCTGAAAGCAAAGCTTGAATTTGCGGGGCACTGGAACTGTTTACGTTGTATTAGGTGTTACAAGTACTCTACAGATGATTTAAACTATATGGAGGATGTGTGTAGGTTATATGCAGATGCTGTGTCCCTTTATATAAGGGACTTGAGCATCCTCAGCTTTTGGTGTCCACGGGGGTCCTGGAACTAATCCCCCATGGATTCTGAGGGATGACTGTGTGTAAAAAGCTTGTTGTCTTAAGTAGATTAAATATGTTGTTGCCTAATCTTCCTCTTGTGTTGGTATCATTAAATTAGTATGTAAAACAAACTTAAACATGGACACATTTACAGCAAATTCTCAAAGGATTCAAATTAATGAAAATTTACTGTTCAGAATGATTTTATTTATTATACAGGCAAATGTAGTTTTTTAAAAATTAAACTTTTAATTTTGAGGTAATTTTAGATTCACGTGCAGTTATAAGAAATAGTACCCAGAGATCACATGTTCCCATTACCCAGTTTCCCCATTGGTAAGGTCTTTCAAAGCTATGGTCAGTATCACAACTAGGACACTGGTCCAGTCGACAGACAGAACATTCCCATCACCACTAGGATCCTTTATGGTGCCCTTTTATACTCATATCATATACTTGCCTCCCACCCCCTGACCTCTTCTTAACACCAGATGCAGGTATTTTAGGGCCGTATCTTTGAAAACAATTAAGAAATTAATGTTGAAAAAATTTTATCTTCCATACAGGCCGACTGATGTTCTCCAGACAGTCAAGTTGTTAGACCTTTCTTCTAATCAATTAATTGATGAAAACCAGCTGTTTCTCATAGCATATCTGCCCAGGTAACCCGCTCCTAAAATGCCTATTACAGTAGTTCTTAGTAAATTTTTAGTGAATGGATCCTATGCTATATATACTTTCTCAGTGGAAATATGATAATGATGATGGAATTCCCAGATTGAGTAGTTCCCTTTGGGAAATTTTTATTTGAATTCATTTAGAGAATTGACTTGTGAACCACATACAGTGTAGTCTATGTCTGTACTAGATCATTGAAGAATGAATAATTTGGCCCTGGTGCTGATATCAAAAGTCTTCATTCATTGAACTTTGGGAAGTAAGACTGTGTCTCTTTGCTCTCTGACACCCATTTAGCACCTAGCACAGCAGGAGGCCCAGGAATTGTTTGATGACTGCAGGATCATCAGAATGTAGCACAGAGAGTCCGCTTTGCATGCCCTAAATTGGACTTCAGGGTTTCTAAGCATTTCTCATGGGATCAAAACCTAGGGTGTAGGAAAAAATTTACAAATCTAGTCTGGTTGATATAGCCCATGGCATTTTATATTGTCCTATGTAATCAAATTTAACATTTTTACATTTCAGATTAGAACAACTAATCCTTTCTGACATTGGACTTGCTTCTATACATTTTCCAGACGCTGGAATTGGTATATGAGATTATTCAGTAACCCCTCCCCCGGCTCCCCCATACTTCAGCTTTGTTTCCCTTCTACTGTGTAACTTAATTCTCCTTCTAGGGTGCAAAACATCAATGTTTCCTTCCTTGCAATACCTTGTACTAAATGACAATCGCATATCACAGGTGAGAGCTTCTTCAGAATGTATGTATTTACATTATCACTTATTTCCATTCTCATGATGCAGTTTGTAGGTTCCTGCTGTTAAAGAATATTTTAAATTGAAAGAGAAATGCTTCCTTGGAGTGAAACTCCTCACACAAACCCAAAAATATTAAGAAAGAGATTAATTCACAGTCAACCAGCCCGTCTTTCAGTTTACACGGCACAGTTGTAAAATAGGTGGCCTTCCTCGTGGGTGCTCGCTGCATGGTGCAATTCCATGCCTCCGATGGAACTGGGGACTTTTGCTTTTCTGCTGCTAGTCCGAATAATCTGAAAAATTAACCTGAAACATGTTTATTTTCATATGTTTTCTTTTGCTGGGTTTCAGTGGTCATCTATCAACGAGCTGGATAAGTTACAGAGTCTGCATGCGCTGTCCTGCACCAGAAACCCCCTGACTGAAAGCAGCAAAGACGCACAGACCACACGGCAGTTCATCATCGCCAGGATCGGTCAGCTGAGGACCCTGAACAAGTGTGCGGTGAGTACTGGTGTCCTGACAAGGTGTTCCTTAAACTAGAAACCAAACGGTCCAGTGTAAGGAGAAGTTACAGTGGAAGACCATAAAGGGTATCAGATGTCGTTTCCTCCAAATGGTAAGTATTATTTCCTCTCAATGGCAGTTTTTTCCAGCTCCTCGGGAGGTGGTGTTACACTCAGATGCCTGCAGGGAAAACCGCTGCTTAGCTGCCCTGGCAGGCCCAGTTTTTGTCATTTGAGGCAGGGGAGGAATACTGGGTACTCTCTCAGTAAGTCAGCTCCTCCAGGCTGAGGACCTCATGTTGTGACCTTGGGCCCCAGGCATAGTCCAGATACTTCCATGAAGAAAAGGATAAAACTGAAATCCACTTTTCTTTTTGAAGAAACTCCTGGATCCTGTTAACATTAAAAAGGAAAGGTAGAAATATATTGTCTTGTCCCTTTCAGTTTTATTATTCTCTACGGGTAGGGGGTGGAGAAAGGAGAGGGTGTCAGACACACTCGTTAGAAAAGTGCTTTAATAGACCTGCTTTTATTTCACATCCATATAGATTCAACGAGAGGAAAGGCGTGGGGCTGAGCTTGATTACCGAAAAGCATTCGGAAATGAATGGAAAAAGGCTGGTGGACATCAAGATCCAGACAAAAACAGACCAAACGAGGAATTTCTTGCAGCCCATCCTAGATACCAGTCACTCTGCCTCAGTACGTACTATGCACCAGGGCCCTCACGGGGCTGCGGGGGGACTGTCCACTAGGACACAGTTCCCTTTGGGTGTCAAAGGAGGTCCTCAGTGTTGTTGCTTTTCTCCACTGGGTCTTTGTTATACTCATCTAAATGGACAGGAGGGGCTCTAGCAGCGAGTTGGGAGCAGATAATTAATTAAAGAGTCGTCTTTAGAGAAGGTAAATCTGCAGCATCTCTGAGCAGGAGGAGGAGGGGAAGGCAGCTCTTAAACAGAAGTTCTTCTCATCTTAGCATTTACTCACTGAACTTCCGATTCCAGGAGGTGGGTCCCACTTCCTACTTCAGGAAGGGCAGGAAGGCCTCCAGCTTAGCTCAACCCTGGCTATACCCTAGGGCATTTTTTAAATGAAGAACATTTACTGTGGAACCCAGGCGTTGGTGTTTTTAAGCTCTCTCCCCAGGTAATTTCAATGCTCATGAGAGCCGAGTGTAGCTTTCCTGAGTGCTCCGTTCGGGGGGCTCACCAGCCCTGGCGCTTGGTGTGCAAGGCGCTTCCTGACCTCCAGCCTGGCTCCTTGGACACTGAAGCTCCAACTTCAGGACTCTTTGTCCCTGATGTACTTTCCATTTCGATTTCATTATTATTCCAAATTTCCCTCTTATGCAGTTTTCTTTTTTATATATTTAAGAATGTGAGAAGCTCACTGCATAAACACTTCAGGCTGGAACATTATCTTTAAGGAAGAGAAGCTGCCCGTGGGAACTGCTGTCAGATGACTCCATTAGCTGGCCGATTTCCTGGCCACTTGAGGTGAATTCTAAATCACTCGGGGGCAGGGCAGGGACGGCTCTAAAGCAGCCCTGCAGGTATGGCTCACTGTCTCCCCACTAAGAATGTGGAATACAAAGCAGAGCGTGGAGGGTATTTATAGACATTTCGTCCCTGGTGGTCCTGGCAGAAGTGAGAGGAGGAGAAGGGGCTGCTTTCCTTACACCTTACATAGAGGCTGCATTTCCTGGCAGGGGACCTGGTTTGCAGCGGTGGTTCTGGGTGCCCAGAGCAGCACTGCACGACCTGGCTGAAACCTGGTGAAGGTGTTTGTGAGTCGAGTTTCTCTCAGGTCCCAGAAAGAAAGGGAACTATGACCAAAGGTGAAACTCGCGTCAGCGTTCTCAGTATTTGCAGGCACAGCCTCGTCTTGTCTCTAGGGACCTGTGATGGGACACACGGAAGACAGGAGGGTTCCAGGCTTGGCAGCCGTTGCTGTCTGGCCATCCCTCCAAAAAATACACTAAACCAGTAACCAGATAAAAGGAAGCAGATCCCAGGTTCACATCCAGCTGCTGCTGGGTTCATCCTGGGAAAGGAAAAGGCTAGGTTGACACTTAACCTGTACATTTTTTTTTCCCTTACAGTGGCCTTTTGGTTTATCATTCATCCTTTTTCATTTCTCCTTAAACAGAATATGGCGCACCTGAAGATGGGGAACTCAAAGTGCAACAACCATTTTTGCTCAAAAACCAGCTACTAAGTAAGAACCCCACATTCAAAGACCGCTTATTTGTGTTCGAGTCCTTAGATGCTGAAATAGTGATGACCTTATAGGGATTGTTTCTTTTAAGTAAGTACCTAGAGGAGTAGTTCAATTTTTAAAGAAATGATGACTCTCAAACATATCTAAATTCTGACTTTGAACATGTTAGCAATTCCCATTCTTTAAACTCATTTAACAGTTTCGCACATGTGGGAAGTATTTGAGTAGGAACTGAACTGTGATTTGGAAATTCGTGGCTTTTCTTACACTTGAAAACCTAGATAAAACGTCAGGAAAGAAGTACTAAGGAGAAACGGGAAAGCCATAGAATGTTGGTCCAGCTCTTTTTTGTTGTTAGTAATTCAGTGAAGTATTAATAGAAGGAATTTTAAACATCAATAAGCATCCTATTCCTTTAGTGGGATTTGAGCCAAGTTGTATGAAGAGCTGCATCCTTTGGCCGCGGCTGGTAATGTGCATGTGATGTAAATCCGTCCTACAGCAGGGCTCAATTCGTCTCTTTCCTTTTTTCTTTCAAGCACTGAAGATAAAACATCCTAATCAACTTGATCAGAAAGTCATAGAGAAACAACTTCCAGGTAAGAATGAGTCTCTCTCTCTCCTCCTTATGCTTCTGAATCGCTGGCCCCTCAACTCGAGGTGGCTGGAGGTAAAACATTTCATTCATTTCTGAAGTTGTGGGCTCTTACAGCTTATAGGTTTCCACTAGCTTTTACATTCTAAAATGCTAACACCATGCTAATAACATCACTCCCCCCTGAAAGTTCAAGTCTCGCATAACTTTCAGCTCATCTAGAGAACAGCTTTGTTTGTCGCGGTTACCTCTTCAGCCAGAGGCAGTAGCCTGGGAGTGCTCGCCCTTCGGGGCCTTCCCCAGGCCCTCTGCTGGTTAGTTCTCACACTGCTGCTCCGCGGGCTTTCCTTGGCCAGAGATGTTCTGGCACTGGGCTTGGGTGCTTTCTATTCCTTACCAGTCAGGAGCCCCTGCAGAGACAGCTCTTGGACGCTGTTTTAATGGACACGCTTGAAATGGTTTTCTTTAAAAAAAACTACTTCAGAACTTTAAACCTTGATGCTGTTGGAACTGATTTTGTTTTATTTGGAAAATAAATACTTTTATGTCCACAAAATTAGATCAATGTAACTTACCTTAAACTGTCAGTCAAAAGAAAAATTAGTCTGAATCTCAAAATTAAACTTGATTCACAGTTAAATACTACAATATAAACAGCTTAAATTTAGCACAGTGAGGATTTGAAGAAGAAATAAAATATCTATTACCGTAAATGACTCTAGTGAAATACTCTTCTGTTTCCCTGTCAGTGCAGTGAATTCACATTGATTTTTTAATTCATTTTTATCAAATAAAACAAGCTTATCATGGTATTGCTTATGGAAGGCTTTGGTTGTGCCCAAAGAAGTACCTTTATGATCCAGAACCATCATCTAGTATCAAATTACCAGTATTGCTCCATTTTTACTTACTAGAAATCCAGTTTCTATGCCTGTGAAGTGTAATGTTGCCACTGTTACATAATGATGAATTAAAATGAGTGGTCCCCGCTTCATTATTCTGTTTTCAGACTTAACTTCTGTCAGTAAGGGCATGCATGGGGACAGACGAGTGGGAGAGGGCCAGGACTTTCTGTTAAAAGCAGTTAGCTTTGGACGTGTTTGCACTTTTCCTTCTCTTACGTGAAATCAACTTGTGGGAACGTGCTCAAGAATGTTCTCGCTAGGGCTGTGTTAAGTTTCCTTTCCTGGGCTTCCCCTGGGAAGGCGCAGAACCCTCTGGGTCAGGCACTGTGGAGAGCGCAAATGAGTGCTGTCCCGGGCTGATGGCTCCTCCCCGACCTCCCACGGTGTTCACGGTCTGAGTTTTATTCATCCTCAGGTGGAACTAGCAGAGATTAGAGAAATTATGTATCATCATTATGCTTCAGGCGATTCCAAATCTGAGTCCTATATTCTCTGAACTCAGCAGAGTTAAGCCAGCACTAACCACCCTCTGCACAAGGAAAGCCAGTCCACCTAAATCTTCTGAAAGGACAAGATTATCTATCATATATTCACAAATAAAAGAGCAAATTATGTTAATCAACCCTGTAATCTATTCAGTGTCTATATTCAGTACATAAACAAGAAAAGGGCCAGTTTTTATTCTAAAATAAACATTTATTATCACAAGTTGCATAAAAACAGCTTTTACAAAAATTGTTTTTGATAGAAAAATATTTGTTTGAATACATGTGATTGTTGTAGGAACACCACACTATTGCTGTACCTCCAGCTAAAGCTTCAAAGAAACTGTATTGCTCATAATCAGACATCCAGTATTTACCATACCCATCTTTGGAGAGAAGTTCATAGTGTTTTCTGAACAAACCAAAGCTTTTCCTCATTAAGTTACATTGCCATGCCTGGTGGTCCCTGTATGTGTATCGCATTACACACATAAACCACAATGATTACAGACGGGGAGCGCTGGAAGGGGGCTTGTGGAGCATTAGTCTACACCTCACTTTACAGAGGAGGAAACTAAACCCAGAGAGACTGAGACGCGTCCTCATGGCGCCCGAGCCCCATGCCAGCGTTCTCTCAGTACCTCATAAGTAAGTAAGTAAGCACAAAGGTTTAAAAAGTTAATGATTTCACTCACGTTTATTCTTCTGTGCTGAGAATATGATTTCTGGTTTATTCAGGTTAAGGAGGAACTATTAAACACTGCTGAAATGGTATGAAAACTCATCATCAAAGGGCACTTAGGTCAATCATCGGCTCCGTTTCCCCAGCCTCCCAAACGACCCCCTAAGTGGTGACACTGATCTGGTGGCCCACGTGGTGGGTGAGCCGTTCCCTGATCATTTACCTGGGTAAATTGATAGTATGAAATGACAGTGACAGCTGTCATTACAGTTGTGGTCTTGTCACGTGAGCTCATTTTACAGGTAACTGTCCTTTGAGAGAACTTGATGGTTTTTCTTTTCCTTGATAGAATCCATGACAATTCAAAAGGTGAAAGGCTTGCTGTCACGTCTTCTCAGAGTTCCTGTGTCAGAACTTCTGTTGTCCTATGAAAGTCCCAAAGTAAGTTGCCCAGCAAAACACAAAGTCAGGTTCCCCACACTATGACTTGCTACTAAGCTATGTCTCTACGTAACATGGTCTGATTCTAAATGGAAACCATACATCTTTGTTGGGGGGAGGTTTTGCCACATTTGTCTTAATCACCCCCACCCCTCTGTCTAATTTTAGATGCCGGGCAGAGAGATTGAACTAGAAAATGATCAACAGTCATTACAGTTTTATTCTGTGGAAAATGGAGACTGTCTGTTAGTGCGATGGTAACAGCCAACTAATAGAGGTTAGACCGCTTATCGTGACTGGGGTTCACTGGAAATTAAGTGACTTATTGGGACAATTCGGTCCAGAACAAATGAGGTTTTACAGGTTGCCCTAAGTGTAAAACAGCTGTATTTTTCACAGGGAAGAGACCATTTCCAGGCTTGTATACAGCCCTAATAAAGGCTTTGCACCTAGTAACGATTTTCAGAGTTTATTTCATAGTTCCTGACTCTTTCATTATGAGAAGATTTAGATACTAAATAGAACCTCGCTAGTCTAAGAAAATCTGAACACGGTTAATGTCTTCCTAAGACCAGTTTTAATGGACTCCTCTGTTGATGCTACTGGTTTAAAAGGTTACTAAAATGATTTGGTTGGTCATTTTGGGAAATGTCCCTTAAACTGAAGGAAGCACATCTTCTGTGTAGTACAAACGCTATGATTTCTCTTCGCAGTTGCACTGGTTTTTGACTCGCAGAAATTAACCACATGCTTTTCCCTAGTTGTACCTAACTGAGGACACATTCTTCTACAGCAGCTTACTAGCGTTGACTGAAATTCAGTTACATTAGGTCAACATTAGGCAATGAAAGGAAGAAAAACAAGACGCTTTCAATGCCAAGGATTTAGAACTATCCATCCCTATGCCATTAAAGCCCTGAGAGGTTTTTGATTTTACTTATATTCACAAAATTTTAGCACTTTAAAAAAATAGGAGTACTAAGCTGTGATCTTCAGGATTTATGTTAAAGGGCAAAAGGAAACTTGGGTGTAATTAGTCCACTTAATAAATGAACTTTAAAACCAAGGCCCAAAACCCAGCGTTACATTGGTTCCTTTTCAAGTTGCCCACTTCATTCAGAGATCCACAAAATCTGACATGATTTCCAGAAACCCCTGACTTTGGTATCAGTGACCACTGCTCATACGTGATCACACAGCATTTCTGTGAGTTCTTTTTGGCCCTTAATTATCCTGCTTAGGCTATCCAGAGCTATTCTGCAATCCAGGGTGAAATTCAAACTTCCAGTTACTACTCAAGATTTCTGAACTAGGCCAAGTTTTAACCAAAAATGATAGGTAATAAATTACTAACAGAAATGATGCACTAGGACTTGGAAATATTTTTTTCTTTTATAAACAATTTGGTATTTTTCAAATCATCTTCCAATATATAAGTAATTTTTTTCTTACGCTACAGTATCTGTTGATTTTTAAAACGGAAATTTTGTGCAAATGTTAAGAAATACCACATTGGTGACCCGTGAAGGTGCCAGCCAAGAACTATCCTGAAAGACCATATAATCTGCGGCCGAACCTTGGGCTTTCCTCAGACTTCCGCTCAGATCATCCTTCGCCCACCCTGACCTTTAACACTGCGAATTGACCTCATCCTCCTCTTGCTTCACACCGACAAGGATCACCGCACAACTCCTTCAGTTTCCACAGCTGTGTTAGTTCTTGCGGAGAATACTGAGGGGAAGACAGCATTCCTGTTTCACAGGTCTTCTCACACAGCCACAGGCTGTCCTGTTGAAAAACAAAACAAAAGCTGATTTGGGAGCCGTGACATACCTTGCTGGAAGACAGCATGCATACAGGAGCTTCCAGATCCCAGTGAGGCTGAAGTTATTTCAAAGACAAGTGCATGTGTGAAGCCACTCAGCTTGTGGGGCGTAGGAAAAGCACCCACCGGTGACCCTGAGGCTGTGGAATAAAGAAACAGTGCAGTGTGTGCATTAAGAGTTTGCAAAGGGAGTTCTATGAAGAAAGGGTGTGGAAACCACAAATGCAGAGTTTCGTGTTTGCTACTGGAGAAGAGGTGGCCAAATAGCATTATGAACAACAGCAAGTACTGAGGGAATGGTGACAATATTCGGGGGACAATACCAAGTGCTTTATAAATATTATCCAATTTAATTCTCACAATAACCCTGTGAGGTAGGAATTATTTCCTTTTTACAAGTGAGAAACAAAAGAGTGAAGAAACTTGCTCAAGGTCACGGTGAAGTTCATGCTGGTAGGCTGAGTAGGAAGGATCGAAATGGAGTCTTGTCAGACTCAGAGTCCGAGTTTTCACCCACCAGCCTACTTCCCAGCTCTGTGGACTGGCTTCTGTTTCCAGCAATATAGCAGAATACAGATCCCATTCAACTTGAGAACATAAAAAGGAGGGATGTAATAAAAAATGTCTTTTTAAAGGATGGCTGAACTGGTGGCAAAGGAGAGGAAACTGGAGAGTAGAAGGGCCTGGAGTCAGCGTGTGCCTTTTACAGGCCACGCCTGGGGACAGGAGACTGACCACTCCTTCCTACAGAGCCCTGTGCCCCTGGGGGCCGAGAGCCTCCAGGGGTATTAAAGGAAACAGAGAAGGCCTGTCTCTGCCCTGGCCCTGGACGGGTGGGACGGAGAGTCTCCCCTGAGCACCTGGCACCATAGCCCGCACTTAGGTGGGTGCAGCTGGAGTCACATTCTGCGGGGCCACCTCACTGCCAGAATCTGAAGTCAGCTGCTGCTTTTGTGTTTTAAAGCTGCAAAGAATTTCTGATCAAACGTATAAAAACTCAATTCATTGTGAGTAGGAGAACTTCCATTCAAAACATTTCCTTTTGGTTTAGACTCAGACAAATACTGTGTGAGATCTAGGCACATTATTGTGAATTAGATCAAGAGCAGTTACGATGCCAGAAGACCTCCGTTCACTGCTCTGCCCAAGGTTTGATAGAGAGAGGCCAGCCCCACTCAGGCTTGCTTACCTGATATCTTTTAGGTCCTATGGCTGCCATCCAAATGCCCATGCTTACATCTTCACCCTACACAGGTCCCATAAAGTTTAAAATGTAAAAATTTAAATGCTATTTCGTCTGTAAAGACAATGCCACACCCATTCCCGTAAGTAATCTTTCTACTTCTTTGTTTTGTGATTATTCTAACATGCAATGCTGAGGATGTATTATAACACTGATACACGAAGTAAAAGCTACCTGCCATTAACATGAAGCACACACACCACAATGAAGTATGACTATACACACTAAGTAAGCAGCCAGCCCCTCTTCTCATGGACCTTAAACTTCCAGCACTGACGGTATGAAAGAGACACTGGATCTAAGAACCGGGCAGAGATTCACTGATTTGCCATCTCAGAATCAGCAGAAAAACAAGCTTAGTCTTAAGCTTGCTTAGTCTTCCTTCTTATGAATATAAACCTCTACATTCCTTTAGGGACTGTACCTTTAAATATAGGCTGAAAACAACAGAAGGCTCAAAGATTTAGGAATAAAATTTAGATTTGAGGGGTAGGAGTGTATCCCTAACCTTTGAGGGCTGACTCCTGTCTAGAATGAATAACATGCCTTTCCCCAAGATCAGGTGGCTGTGCTTTTAATGACGGAATACTGAGTGGGATAAAACTTGTTTGGTCAGTGTACTCTTAGGTCAGAAATCCTTAATTACCTGGTAGGTCTTTAATCTCCCCGAGTTGCCAGCCAGCCAGTGGACGATGTCCCTGGAGATGACATACCCTGAGCCGCACGCAAAGGCGGGATAAGCGGGACTGGGGTACTCCAGTTCCTGCCACTTCCCGGTTCGGTCAACGGCCCAATTCAATCTGAAACTGACATGCAACATGAGTCGGCTTCTTTGTGTTGCTCTGACACGTATCCTACCACTAGTTAAGCTTGAGTCCTTAATTATCACTACAAAGGAATAAGCTGTAGAAGCAAGAAAGAAGAATGAGAGATTATTGTTTTCGTCTAAGGACAGGAATTATTTATCTGGTGGTGTTTTATATAAAAGACATATGTTAAATTCTCTCCAAGTTGCATTTATGGAGTTTCTGAATCATCTTGTTTAGATATATTAAAATAAATGAAAAATAAATCACCAATCCCTACTGCATTCCTAAAGACACATAGAAAATGGTTTCAGAAATGTCACAAATTTATTGTAATGTACAGCAGCGTCTAATTTGAGTAGCACTTAATATGTAGGGCATGAGGATAAAAGCCACATCATTTTCCATCCTTCATTACATTAGCCTGAGGTTTTCCATTTAAGAGTTTTTTCCCCTTTAATTGTAGATTAATAAAATATAGTGACCCAGGGGCCTAAGAGGGAAATTTCCTATCTCAACCACATTTTTCTTATGGTAAGTGACTTGTATATTTCATTCTAAATTAACATATGCTCATGAAATGAACGCCAATGGCCTAACAATGTTTAACTTACTTTCCCCACCAAAAATTAGGCCCATCCAGATTCTTAAGGGCGATTCTATTAAATACACCTTCCAAGTCTATGTAACAGTCGTCATCCGTCTTTAGCAACAGATCAAAGCTGGTTGTTTCCACAGTCCTGTTGGCGAAAGGGGGGATACGAAAGTCAGGGCGTCCATACGAGGAAACAGAGCAACACCAATGTGGTGACACTGCTAACATCTTAATGAAAACTGGCCCTGTACTGTCTGTATGCTTGGCCAGCTTTTATCCATCCAGTATCGGGAGCATCTGCTCTAGAGCATCGCCGCTGCCAGCTACAATCCTCACTTCATATTAACAAAGGGGTATAACAGAGAGGTGCCACGCCAATTTTAAAAGGTATAAAGGAAGAAGAAAGAATACAATGAAAAAAAGATCTGGCTTAAGTAGAATATATAATCAAACAAACGCTTCTCAGGCCTTGCCCAGGTCAGGCCAGCATACCTATTAATAAGCATCTGAACCTTGCCCCTTGTGTTCTTAATGAGAGGGCCACGCAGACGAGGGGACAGATGCCATACCTGGCCTCTCACACAGAACGCCGTCGTACAACAGAATGTGTTCCATGCTGCTACTGACAGTACACTCAGGTATTTTACAGTGTTTAAAAAGCTGAGTTATAACACTGAAGTACATTTTCCCTTGGAAACGATTTCCAGTAATTCAGCTATTACAAATGACCTTCTGGAAGGCACAAGAGGGTGATTTCATTTACCTAGACATTAAAAAAATATATAATGGCAACTAGAAAAAACATTGACTCTTTGATGTCACACTGCCAATCCCTGTACCTCTTTTACCCAGAGTCTTGCGAGGGAACCAGTCAGAAGACAGAAATTTGAATTAAAGAAATCTGGAGAAAGTTTCATTAGGCCACAGAATGGTGAATTTAACAATGGGTCCACAACAAAAAGCATAACCCTACGTTTCTAAAGTTCATTTCTAGTTAATAGCATAGGCCACACATAATATTTGCTAATTAGAAATAAACTTTGGTGATAAAGGACACTGAGGTCACTGATGGATCACCTGAATAAAGATGAATGAAAAATAAAGATGTCATTTACGATGTGGAGGGTAGATGGGGGGATGGGCTACTAGGAAGCGGGTCCGGACGTACAGCCTGTCAGAAGGTCACCGCAGCGTTCCAGGTGCACATGATGGCCCAGAACAGACAGTGGCAGAGAGACTACGGAGAGAGGCCAAGATCACAGGGATACGCAAGTAGTAGAAGAGACAAAACTTAAACTGGAGGTAGTAATTAGACCAAATTGAACTTCCACAACTGGGAGTCAGCTCCCTATAGAAAGCCCTAGAACTCAGCAGTCCTGATCTCCCACTGCCTGGACCCCCATTCCCACTCCACCTCTTTACAGCCTCGCCCTTGCCTTGGCCAACCCGTAACAGGAATCCCATTGGGGACCTTGAGCTAAAAGAAGGCTCTTTCTCTTACTACAGCTGTCAAACTTAATCCTGGTATTCTAGGCATACCCACATTTCCAGCTCACATTTATATCTGACCTCTACCCACAAGATGACTCCAGAATTACACTGACTTGCCCCAGCTATGAAACTACCACCCATAAATTCAACTGTCTACCCCTCAGGACCAGGGAACTATATCCATAAAGGACTTGATGATTTCCCATTCTGCTCAGGGCAAAACAGAGAAGAAAAGAAGGGACAGACTCTGGGGCTCACCAAGCAACAAGTTCCCTGATAGAGTTTTAAAAAAGAAAAAGACAAAGACGTGAACATACTTTATGGGTTTGGTCTAGACAGAAAGAGAGAGAGAGAAGGTTTCAGTTCTACAGTCAGGGTAGACAGTATCAGGGGGCTCACAGCAAGTTATGGGACCCTAGAGTAACTTAATAATATTAACAACTACATGTATTCAATTAAGAAGAGTCACTGTTATAGCATATTATTATTGGTGGTGTTATTATAATAAAAGTAGGAGTTACAACCAAGATCCAGGAAGTACTGGAGGGTCTGGGAAGTTAACAATACGGTAGACTATAAGGGTTGCTGAATTTCGTCTTATTAAAGCTTCTGGAATTAGGGCAGATAGCTCTTAAATGGGTTGGAGGAGAGAACGGAAATATAATGTGGATGTTCAGCTGAATGGAATTCAGATCAGGAACCTGGGTGTAAATGGGGGATATAGGTGGGTGGGTATGAAAATGCCTGAAGATAGGCCATTTTCAAACTCACTGATTTTCACCTAATGTTGGCTCAAGACAACTATGCCAGTAGGAATGACTCAAAGTGAATCAACTTTTGCCTTGTTTGTTTTTGATACATTAATAGTGTTCACATTATGTATCAGCTCATCGAAATAGTAAAGCGGCAGCATTTTAGAAGATCAGTCCTCACAAAGAACCAGGATACAATAGATCACATCCCAGGTGCACAGTGCTCTTAGGTTTCTGTGTTTTTTAAAAAATCTCAGTGATTTGATGTTGATAAATTGTTTCTACATCAAAAGAAAAATAAAACAATACCTACCCAACATTTTTATAACCTACCATTTATAGAAGTTCAATAATTTTGCAGGAACGTTTCGGTAAGTGTCAACAACATCCACAAACACAATATCATCATAGAGGCTGCTTTCCTCCTCCAGTAAGGCATCCTCCTCGTGGAGATTACTTATATGATCAAGAAGTCTTCGAGGGCGAGAATGAAGATTTTTTAAGAGAGCATCACCTTCTAAGAAGGAAAAGAGAGCTGAAGGAAAAGGCTATTGCAAACTTAAGAGCCAGAACTTGTAACGTTATTGCATTAACCCTCCTCCCAAGGTAACCTAACAACACAGTTAGGAACTCTGAAGTAGGGAAATGTGAACGCCCACACATTGCTGGTGGGAGAATAAAGGGCTACACTCACTGTGGGGAGCAACTCAGCAATACCTAGTTAGGCTGAAGATGTGTGCACTGTTTGACTCGCCAAGTCCACTTGTAGATATATCCCCAGAGACACTATTTTACACACTCACAAGGGTATTTATGGCAGCATTGTGACAGTGAAAAAATGGAACCAGCCTAAATACCCACCAATAGGAGAATGGTTAAACTGTGGTATGTTCACATAATGGAATACAGCAGTTAAAAAAATTAACCTGCATAGCAGCACTATTTACAACAGCCAAGACGTGGAAACGACCTAAATGTCCATCAACAGATGAATGGATAAAGATGGGGGGGTGTATACACGTATACACACACACACACACACAGGAATATTAGCCATAAAAAAGAATGAAATGCCATTTGCAGCAACATGGATGGAACTAGAGATTATCATATTAAGTAAATCAGAAAGAGACAAATATCATATGATATCACTTATATGTGGAATCTAAAATATGACACAAATGAACTCATCTACAGAACGGAAACAGATTCACAGACACAGAACAAACAGACTTGTGGTTGCCAGGGCTGGCGGGGTGGGGAAGAGCGGATGGATTGAGAGTTTGGGATTAGCAGACGTGAACTATTATCTATAGGATGGATAAATAACAAGGTCCTACTGTAGCGCACAGGGAACTATATTCAGTATCCTGTGATGAACCATTATGGAAAGGAATGGGAAAAAGAATGTGTGTGTGTGTATATATATATATATAACTGAATTGGTTTGCTGTACAGCAGAAAGTAACAACATTGTAAATCAACTATACTTCAGTAAAATAAATTTAAAAAAAATTAACCTGATCTTGGATGTTGAGAGGAATGGCACTAAAAAATAATGCTGAGAAAAAGTATCTTGCCAATTGATATATACAATGTGATACCACAGGTATAAATTATAAAATACTTTAATCAAAACTGTATGTTATTAAAAGTTGTATACACATGCATGTAGTAGAAAATAGAAAAATAAGAATGGGAAGGGTACACATGAGTTTCAGGACAGTGGTCTCCTGTCCAAGGGGAAGGGAGAGGAACGGGGTAGGAAGTACTGGGAGAGAAGAGGCTTCAACTGTATCTATAATGCCTTATTTCTCTGAAAACAAAGAAAGGAAGCAAATGTGACAAAATACAAACATCTGTTAATTCTGAGCAACAAGTACATGGGTGTTTCTTATAGCACTATTTTTGGTTTATGATATTTTATAATAAAACTTATGACCAATGTGCTTAAAAGACATTTTAATTACCACCTTACAAGCTAATGGATCGTTTGTCACATCTGTGCAGGACTGTCCTCAAATAAGGCAGCAATCCTATCACTAGCGCAGGATTTTCTCAGCTGTCTCAAATTAGAAAATTTCTGAAAACTAAACAAGTGAGTGGCTGAGGGGTCGGGGAGAGAAACCGAGACGTAATCCAGCCCTCCCCTCTGTGACTGCAAACAACAAGACTGGGCATGGGGGCTGAGGGCCTGTGTCTGATTTCTACCTCTGCCACTGTTGGTGAGGTAATGGACGAGTCACACGTTTCTGGGCCTCAGCATTCTCATCTGTAAAAGGAGGAGCTGGACTACGTCTGTGGTTCTCAGGATTGCTTACCGAAATACAGATTCCTAGGCCCCAAGCCTAAAAATCCAGCAGGTCTTGGGTAGAGCCCAGGAATCTGTATTTCTAACCTGTGACTTCCTGTAACTTTGATGCAGGTGGACCACAAACAACCCTTTGAAAAACACAGGCCTAAATAACCTCGGGTCCCTTTCAACTTTTACACTCTCCTCTAACGTCCTTTCACTTTAACGATAAGGATAAATATACACGATTTAACACTTGAACGAAAGTGAAAGTGTTATAAAATTGCAGCAATAGGAATGGATGATAACAAGATACGAGCAGAAATACAGGCTTTTTCATTAACAAATTGTACGTGTTGGTTTATTCTGCATATATCTGAAAAACACGAGTTAAGTAATAAAGTAATAGATCTGTGTGCGTGTTGGGTTTTTTTTGGCTGCGATGGGTCTTTGTTGCTGCACATGGACTTTCTCTAGTTGCGGCGAGCGGGGGCTACTCTTTGTTGCAGTGCGTGGGCTTCTCACTGTGGTGGCCTCTCTTGTTGCAGAGCACGGGCTCTAGGCGCGTGGGCTTCAGTACCTGTGGTACGTGGGCTCAGTAGTTGTGGCTCATGGGCTGTAGAGCGCAGGCTCACTAGTTGTGGCGCACGGGCTTAGTTGCTCTGCAGCATGTGGGATCTTCCCGGACCAGGACTCGAACCCATGTCCCCTCTGCTGGCAGGCGAATTCTTAACCACTGCACCACCAGGGAAGTCCCTCTGTGTGTGTTTTAAATCTGATCATCTGTCTAGGTGCCATTTACAAGAATCATGTGGTTTATGGCCTCTCAAACTTTGGAGGCATCAAACCCATCTAGGGAGCTTATTAAAATACAGGTATCTGAGCTCCAATCCTGAAGATTTTTAACTCTGTAGGCTTGAGGTAGGGCCCAGCCAGAGATGCTAATGCCCAACAAAATTTGAGAATTTGTGTACCATGTGACTCTTCTGAATAGCACGTAGACCCTCAGATTCTAAAAAACTGTAGTCAGATTTTCAGATATATCCAGTACAGGAGAAGAAAAATCTATTCATTTAATTCCTTTAGCCTAACACTTGAGTTATTTCTCTCGTTTGAAAGGAGTTTTCCTCACCCAGACCTTAATCCTTTAGCCTCAGTGAGAGAAAACTTAAGACAAACAGTTGTTTAGGGTACAGTAGTTGCTCCTTGTAGAACAGTTTAGTGCCAGAGTCTCAAGGGCCCCTCAAGTTTTTAAAGGCTCTTGATGGTACATACATGAGTTAACTGGCGAAAGAAAGGAAGTCGCTAGAAATGAAGTCAGATGGTGTGTAACATCTGTACCCGGCCCCCCAGTGTGAGCTGTTTTACGAAACTGGCCTGACCTCCCGATCTGAGTCCTCCCCAGGGCTGAGCCATTAGCCCCTGTGAGCTGAGTCCATACCTTCCCTAGCAGAGTGGTCTCACAGTTTTATGAAAAATCTCTGGACTAAAATTAAGGATCCATAAATTTTAAATCTCTATTTTTAATGGCAGGTTTGTGGGTAAAACCTGTACCTATTCCAGCCTACCCTTAGGGGTGATGTTAGAAATACTTCTATGAGGAAATACTGTATAAATAAAGATGCTAGAAATTGAAAAAAGCCACAGCCCATTCACATCTTCAGACTACCTGTAGTGGCCTCAAACAGAGGGTCTGCCCCATCCTCAACCCTGCACTATTAAAATAGGGAGACCCCTGAAGACCTGCCTCTCAGAATACGGCCTCTGCTTTCCCCAAGTCACTGTGTGCCTTCAGGGAAGCTGTGTCCCAATTCTTTTATAGGAATCCATGATCTGCAGAGCTTTGAGAAGCCAGATGGTGCACTACTAGGCACCTTTGTTCCGTAGGTGGTGATCAGAACACGTGACCAAGAGCAACCGCATCAACAGTAGCTTTTCTTAGAGATCACTGATCCAGGAATTCATTGATGTGGATGTTTTCAGGAGCGTCACTCAAGAAAACAAACAGCCACTTCTTTTTGGGGTGGTGGAGAGGGCTGCAGAGCTCTGAATACACTGAAAGCCATTGAATCAAATACTTTAAAAGGGTAAAGTATATGGTATGTGAATTATGTAGCAATAGAGCTACTATTTTTAATGACCAAAAAAAAAGAAAAGATTACCTTTGATGTCAAAAGTATGAAGATGAGGTAGGCGAGATTCAGTATGTTTTTCAACTTTTAACCAGTTGACTTACCCTGAATAGTATAAATAAAGCCACCTGCAACTCCCTCCACACCTTCCATGAATTCATGAGGCAAGGCACCCTCCCCAGCCTGAAAGAAACCAGAATAGAAGTGCTTGGTGTTTTATTACTAAGAACACATTTCTTATATTTGAAAACTGATTTGGCACAATTCATAATGTGACGCCACAGCACATAAATCCATCTAAGATGCTGATGCACTAGACTTACGCTGTCAGGATGACATCAGCATTCTAGTTTTGTCGTCTAGTCCAAGATCAGGTACACACAGTAATCTACGGATTAGTGTTGAGAATTCCAGCCTACACAGAATCACGTATTCTTGAACTTGCTACCAACACTATTACCAAGACCAATTTTCTTTTACATCCGAACTCCACCACTTAAAAAAAATTATAACCACCTCTGATTTCGTGGAGATTGAAAATGCCCATGAGTTCAAATACACCCAAGCACATTTCAAAGTGACAGCTACCACGCAGAGACAAGCCCTCTAAGCACACAGTTCAGCCCGAGCCGTACTGATGACTGATGCTGAAGGTGCCCACTGCACCAACAGCCAACAACAGCCCCCTCTACCGCTAAGGTGTGGGGCATCTTTGGTTATTACGAGATTTACCTCTTTTACCTCACAGGTTACCCCAGGCCCTTACTCAAATTGAGGGGCCTCACCTCTATGTGTTCCACCCCAACTTAACACCCTACCAGCGATCCAGCTGCTGCGGGCTGGATGGGATTGTCACAGCCACGCCTCAGCATGTTTACAGCGTTTCTTCTTGACGGGTGGTCAAGAGGGCTTACTGCCTGGGTAGTCCTCTTTGGACAGATCCTTCTAGCAGAGCTGTCCCTGTACAAAGCAGTGTTTTAATAAGGCCAGTAGAGAGACAGTGTTCTGCAGTGGTTGTGGGAAAATTGCCATTCAATTCAGAATATGGTTTGTAGCTGAATGTGGAGGAAATCTCTAAAGGTGAGCGCTACAGATTCCAACCTTGTACGTCTACAAAAGATTGCACACTCTTTTTTTAATTGTACAATCTATACTGTTTTGGCTTGTTTACTTAACAGTACTTTATGTTTATTAACTTCTGTCTGAAAGGTCACAGCTTGGCTTTTATTTTGTCTTTAAACTTTTTCCGACATGATTACTTGCTGGCAAGGCAGCGAGACTTAGGAAAACTTCCAGCTCTACATGGGTTTCTTAGAATAGGCTACTAAGTTATCGGACTTTTTTTTAGGTTAGCTGAGTGTTTAAGCCATCACTGCCCTCCGCAACCATATTCACTCCCAGAGCAGATCACTTGAGTCTTTACATTTAAATCTAGCCCTCAATTCAGAAGTAAACTGATTTCCTTTTGTGCAACCAACTGAGCAGTATAGAATTCTGGCATGTTTTGGATATTTTTAAGTTTCATACACAGAAAAGGAGGCAAGATATTAAAGGCACTTGCTTTGAAAATAAGGAAAGAAAAAAAACTATAAATCCGTAAAACACTGTGTCTTAAATAAAGGACTTTTCATAACCAAGAATGAAATCTGATACATGGCCTACAAGGCTAAGGTTGTAATTACACATGAATTTGTGGGGTCTGTCTGTCTAGTGTCTTTTCCCTTCACTGGACTATAAATTCCACTGTGGGCCAGTAATGGGCCTGTTTTGCCCATGACTGTGCCTGGCTCACAGTGTGCAGTAGATGTTTTCTGAACGTGTAATAACAAACCACATGATTTTCATTTCAAATTCAGGTATTAATTTATGTGAATTAGGTTAATATTTAATGGAATGTACTAAGCTTGTGACCTTAAATGCCAGGTGCTTTCCTAATTAGATTAGAGCATCAAGGAGAACAATTCTGTCTGACATCAGCACATATACCACTTGTTTACTTAAAGTTCACCATTTTAAGTTTGCCTACACCTTCTTTTTCATCCTACACTTTGAGAAATTTCTTGTCAAACTGTTTCAAATTTTAAAAAAATTTGGCAAATGAAAACAAAGTCACAAATCCCAACATAAACGAAAGTGAATACTCAACCTTACTTTCTAATACTTTTATCTATAGTATTGTAACTGACATCATACTATCAAGGTGAGATAGTGAATATTCTGAATACTATAGAGTAAGTGAACTTAGAAGAACATTAACAAAAACTATGAAGAAATAAAACATCGCACTCTGTACAATGCACTAGACTTAAGGCAAAACTATATATTTACTAAGGTTGAAGTTACAAAATCATACAACATTTGAGTTTTTCATCTTTACTATGTGGTGCCTCAACATTTTCTAGTGTATATGTTCTAAAATACATAAGATTCATTGTTCCATATGAGTTGATGTAAAAATAAACTTAAAAACACTTTTACATATTAAAAAATGCTAAGGTGTGCTAAACAACCTTTAAAAATGAATGACTTACTGTGATGACTCTGAGAACTCCTCCCCCATCATTGACTGTCACTTTGTGGAGATTCCTTGACACAAGGCCTTGGAGGTCTTGGCTCTCCCACACGATTGTACCTTCAAAGCTCTTTTGTGGAAAGATGAACAGTGAGTCGGTTTCTTTATTGCTGTCATTTAGATTTTAAGTAAGTTTCTAGAGAAGAGTTTATTTTTTCTAAGACACATTGGTTAAAACTTTTACTGCGCGCTAAGACGCCAATGCTAACATTTTGGTGTATATCTTAGAGCACGTCTAAAACAATAGTTACAAAGACCTTATAGACAGTTTTACATGCTGCTGTCATTTCCCATTGCATCAAAGGCATTTCCTTATGCGACTGCCGCTGTTACAACTGCTCTTTTTCAAGTACTTGTAGCCATACTGCTGAGTGAATGCATCCTGATTCACTCAGACATCTCCCTACCGTTGGACATCTGGATACTACCAAATAGCTACTAAAATAATGTGAGGCGTGTTTTGGTGTAAATGTTTATTTTTCCCCAATACTTTGTTTTTTATTTAAAATAAATTCCGAGAGGTGAAATTACTGGGACAGGAATAGAGATACTTTGGATTTTGGTACCCACTGCCAAACTGCTTTTCAAAAACAAATTCTACCTGTAGGGTCATTAGCAATTTATAAGAATACCAGTTGCATTGTCCTCTTCCCAGTATGGGATATTAGTAAAAGAAGTTAAGCTAATTTAGTAGATTTAAAGAAACGGTTCCTCATTTAATTGGTGTTTCTTTTGATTTCTAATGATGTTTATGAATTGTAGTCTCCTCTGGGAATTGCCTTGTCATGCTTCTTTGCCATTTAGCTACTGAGTTATATTTTTCTTATTAATCTGTGTAAGCTTTAATAAATTAATACTGTATATTTTATATACTAAGAATGTTCTTTCAGAATTATTTTATTTTTAAACATCTTTATTGGAGTATAATTGCTTTACAATGGTGTGTTAGTTTCTGCTTTATAACAAAGTGAATTAGCTATACATATATATATGTATCACCCTATCTCCTCCCTCTTGCGTCTCCCTCCCACCCTCCCTATCCCACCCTCTAGGTGGACACAAAGCACCGAGCTGATCTCCCTGTGCTATGCGGCTCCTTCCCACGAGCTATTTATTTTACATTTGTTAGTATATATAAGTCCATGCCACTCTCTCACTTCGTCCCAGCTTACCCTTCCCCCTCCCTGTGTCCTCAAGTCCATTCTCTACGTCTGCATCTTTATTCCTGTCCTGCCCCTAGGTCCTTCAGAACTTTTTTTTTTTTTAGATTCTCTATATATATATAGTTAGCATACAGTATTTGTTTTTCTCTTTCTTACTTACTTCACTCTGTATGACAGATCCTAGGTCCATCCACCTCACTAAAAATAACTCAATTTTGTTTCTTTTTATGGCTGAGTAATATTCCATTATATATATGTGCCACATCTTCTTTATCCATTCACAAATAAATGGAAAGATATTCCATGATCATAGATTGGAAGAATTAAAACTTGTTAAAATGTCCATATTACACAAAGCAATCTACAGATTCAGTGCAATCCCTATCAAAATACCAATGGCATTTCTTACAGAAATAGAACAAACAATCCTAAAATTTGTATAGAATCAAAGATCCCAAATAGCCAAAGCAACCTAGAGAGAGAAGAACAAAGTAGGAAGCATCATGCTTCCTGATTTCAAACTATATTACAAAGCTACAGTAATCAAAACAATATGGTGTTGGCAAAAAAACATACACATAGATCAGTGGAACAGAATAGAGCCCCGACATAAACCCACGCATATGTGGTCAATTAATTCACAACAAAGGGGCCAAGAATATACAACAGGGAAAGGACAGTCTCTTCCACAAATGGTGTTGGGAAAACTGGACAGCCACGTGCTTAACATGAACGAAACTGGACCACTAACTTATGCCATACACAAAAATCAACTCAAATGTGTTAAAAAAAACTTGAACATAAGACCTGACACCAGGAAACTCCTGTAAGAAAACATAAGCAGTAAGCTACTTGACATCCGTCTCGGGGTATGATTTTTTGGATTTGATACCAAAAGCAAAGGCAACAAAAATAAACAAGTAGTACTATAGCAAACTAAAAAGCTCTGCACAGCAGGGGAAACTAGCAACAAAAGGAAAAGGCAACCTACTGAAAGGGAGAAAATATTTGCAAAATCATGTATCTGATAAAGAGTTAATATCCAAAATATATAAAGAACTCAAACAACTCAATAACAAAAAGCCAAAGAAGCCAGTTTTAAAAAATGGGCAGAGTATCTGAATAGACATTTCCCTAAAGAAGACATACGGGTGGTGAACAGGTACATGCAAAGATGCTCAACATCACTAATCATAAGGGAAATGCAAATCAAAACCACAATGAGATATCGCCTCATATATGTTAGAACAGCTAGTACTGAAAAAAAGAAATAACAAATGTTGGCAAGGATGTGTAGAAAACGGAACCCTTGTGCACTGTTGATGAGAATGTAAACTGAGGCAGCCACTACAGAAAAACGTTTGGAGGTTCCTCAAAAAATTAAAAATAGAACTAGCATATGATCCAGCAATTCCACTTCTGGGTACTCATCCAAAGGAAATGAAAACACTAACTCGAAAAGATATATGCACCCCCATGCTCCCTGCAGCATTATTTACAATAGCCAAGACATGTAAGCAACCTAAGTGTTCGTCAGTGAATGAATGGATAAAGAAAATATGGTATCTATATACAATGGAATATTACTAGCCATTAAAAAGAATGAAATCTTGCCATTTGTGACAACACGAATGAACCCCAAGGGCATTACACTAAATGAAATAAGTCAGACAGAAAAAGACAAATACCATAAGGATCTCACTTATCTAAAATAAACAAAAAGAACTGAATTCATAGATACAGAGAACAGATGGGTGGTTGCTAGAGGTGGGTGGTGGGAGGTGGCTAAAACGAGTGAAGGTGATCGAAAGGTGCAAACTTCTGCTTACAAAAAAATAAGTCTTGGGGATGTAATGTACAGCCTGGTGACTATAGTTAATAATACTGTATTGTATATTTGAAAGTTGCTAAGAGTAGATTTTTCTTTTTTAATAAATTTATTTATTTATATATATATTTTTGGCTGCATTGGGTCTTCATTGCTGCACGTGGGCTTTCTCTAGTTGTGGCGAGCTGGGGCTACTCTTTGCGGTGCACAGGCTTCTCATTGCAGTGGCTTCTCTTGTTGCGGAGCATGGGCTCTAGGCGCGCGCACTTCAGTAGTTGTGGCACGTGGGCTTCAGTAGTTGTGGCATGTAGGATCAGTAGTTGTGGCTCGCGGGCTCAGCTGCTCCGCGGCATGTGGGATCTTCCCGGACCAGGGCTCGAACCCATGTCCCTGCACTGGCAGGCGGATTCTTAACCACTGCGCCATCAGGGAAGCCCCTAAGAGAGATCTTAAAAAGTTCTCATCATAAGAAAAATTTGTAACTATGTCTGGTGATGGATATTAACTAGACTTGTGTTGATCATTTTGCAACAAATACATACACTGAATCATTTTATTGTATACCTGAAGCTAATATAATGTTGTATGTCAATTATATCTCAAATAAATAAATAAATAAATTTAAAGAAACTGCCCTCTGAGTTGAACTAATTAAATTCTTCAAGTAAAAGAAACAATGTTTCCAATAACTGGGAAGAGCTCTAAGGTTGAAGCTTAATTAGTAAAAATCAATACCTTAAAACACTATAGGAAAGCTGGTCTAAGAGAGAATTTTGGCAACAAGTAGCAATGTCTAAGGGGAGATAGAATAATTGGAAGATATAAAGCACTCTGGTCACATCCTACCTGAATGAGGCAGCTCTCAGAAACACCCACCACCTCCCATTGCTGTAATCAAATTCAATGCCCGAACCAAGTACGGTTCAGATTGTTTTTTAGGTGCCTTGTCATATCAGGAAGGAGGTTCCTAGCTGGTGGCCACAAGAATTCAAACCACTCTAATGAGCTAACACCCATCAAACATGAATCAATAGACATTCTGGTTTATACACTCCACAAGGGCAGCATTAGGACCCAAAAGCTAAGTCCTAGACCCTCGACTGTGTGAGGCTGGTTTGGGTTAATCATGTGTCTTTCTCCTGGCAACAACGACCTCTTCCCCTTGGGATACTTTACTTTCTTCTAAAACTTTAATAGTGATAAAGTTTGGAAGGACTGATACCAAATAAGTTTCAGAGAAAGAAATGATAGGACGTAATGAGTGCTTGGATATGAGAATTGAGGATTAAAGCCCACGCTTCTGGTTTGGGTGCCTGAGAAAAAGGAGATACTATGACCCAAGACTGAAAATACCAGAGGAGATGAGAATGGGTGGGCTGGAGATGCTATCACCATAGAACGCCCAGGGGACATCCCAAGTGGAGGAGTTCAGTAGGTGGCTGAAGTGTGTATGGGGTTCATAAGAAATCTGGGCTGCAGTAAACAGGTGGTAATAGATGAAACTGTCTAGGAAGAATGAGTAAAATAAACAGAAGGCTGGGTATCAGATCCTAATGATTAACGTTTAAGGGGAAAACGAAAGAGGAGATAATGAAGTTATGTACTGGGAAGAAGGACTGGGCCAGATTAAGCTGAACCAGAAGAATGCATATCATATAAGCTAAGAGAAAACCGCAGTCAACTAGGGTAAGGACTCCAGGTAAGTGTCCCCTGGAGGTGGCAGTTAGGTCACTGGGAATCTTTGCAATTATAGTTCCAAACGAACCATACCAAAGTAAAAGCTATAGTGACCTCAGAAAAGCTTCATCTTGAAACTACAAATCTGGCAAATATGATGACAAATCAAGTAATTCTCTGTCCAGTCCAGTCAACTGACCCTTGGCACCTGTACTCTGCCCGGCACCCAACTCCATTTTGTTTGACTGGGTTGTGATATAACATCAACAATGTTGACTAAACTGAGTAATTACCAGAAAAACTCATTGGCCCAAAAAGTGATCCTGCTTTTTTATTCACTCAACTGATAACCAGCTGTTTTTGTTATGAGAGGAGGGAGGGGTTCTACCTTCTCCACCTCCCCTGCAGCTGCTCCATGGCACAGTTAAATTTCTATTCCCCACTTCTCTCCCATGCCTACTTTCTACTCTCATACAGAGTAATCACAAAGCCAGGAATCTCTGCGGATGCGAAACAGCTTCTTTATGGCAACTCCCTGCTAAAATCATAAAACCAAAGGAAAAGGTAGGAAAGAACAGCACGGTGTAGGCTGGAAAAATGAGCTCTCATCAGTCCTCTCACCCATAACGTAAGTGAGCTATGTGCAACCTGTGCTGTCCACTCTTCTGTGTCCTATTTCTAACTCGTCATCCAAACCAACAGAGTAGCTTAAACATACACAGTACTTTTGTACCTGTAACTGTTAACGATTTCTTGTGGATTGGAGAAATGACTACCTCTAAAGAATTTCAACTTTCATAAAAAATAAGTATATAAGTACCCATGATACTAACAATACTGTCTCTAGTGACTCGTGTTGAATGAAAATAGTCTTTTTATTGAAATTAGTTTCAGGTTTCAGGTGCACTAAGAGAAATATGAAATTAGAGAAATAAATATTTTAAAAGAAACACACAGCAGTCTCCATTTAAATTTGTGACCCCCAGTGAGATTTATGCTTTAGTGAGTCACACGACGAAAACAGTGCAAGAGCCCTGCTTAGCTGACAAGCCATACTGCTGACGTTACTCTAGCCGACTGTGAAGTGTGGAAGGAATAAGATGATGAACAAATCAACCACTTCTCCCTCGCAACTGGGATCAACGATCTGTTCTTCGGGCATACTCTGCTGATGGTAGGCAGGCAGGCAAACCCATCCATCACTATCATGTTTTCTGTGCAAATAAGCCCAATTAGGCTTGAGGCAGCAAAAATGAGTATCTATATAAAATTAAACAGGTTTTCAACAAAAATAGGATTTTGTGTAAAAGGAAAGAATATGTTATCTTTAAAAGTTTTTTTTCTTTTAATAAAAGCTAATATATATTTATTTCAGAACATTTAGAAAATAGATACACAGAGAGAAGAAAATAAAAATCATCCATAATCCTACTCCCCCAGATGCGGACACTATTAAATAACTGCGTTTATAGAAGGAAAAAACGTTATTCAGATGTAATGAAAAACCAAAAGCTAGTTTAGCTTAAAGCATCAAGGGAAATAAAGATCACAAGGCTTTAGCCAGTAGAAGTCTTAATAACTGAAACGGCCACTACCTGACTTGGCTGAGTCCTTTCCGTCCTGAGTACCTACTGCCATATATACCATCCTGAACACTGGCAAGGAAGGCAGCTCCTTGCCCCAACCTAATTTTTATTCTGAAAAGCTTCAAACCTACAGAAGTTGAAATTACCACCCAAATCCCCTAGACTCACCAACTGTTAACATTTGGCAACATGTGCCTTTTTTTTTAACTTTTTGGCCGCGCCACACAACAGGCGGGATCTTAGATCCCTGACCAGGGATCAAACCTGCACCCCCTGCAGTGGAAGCGTGGCGCCTTAACCACTGGAGCGCCAGGGAAGTCCTGGCCACATGTGCTTTATCTCTGTCTCTAGACACACATTCTTTTCTGTTGTTCTTTGTTGTTCAATCACTTGAAAGTAAAATACATTTCACCTTGACTTCAGCATGTATTTCCTAAGGACATGGACATTCTAAGAGAAAGTAATGTTTTTTTGTGGACTCATCAAACACTGTAATTCTTTCTACAAGGCTGACCAAGATAATGGAGCAGGCGCCATAAGACTGTGATTAGCCTGAAGTTAGTATTACAGCTTATCTTCTTTCTCCTTGCCCCACACTGTGACTCCTTCCTCTTGGAGTTTCTCTACCTGCGCACCGCTGACATCTGGGGCCAGATAATTCTCTGCTGTGGGGACGTGTCCTGTATGATGTGGGATGTTCGAAACATCCCTGGCCTCTGCCCACAAGATGCCAGCGCTGCTGCACACGGGGTTGTCTCCAGACACTGCTAAGTGTCCCCTAGGGCCCCACGGCCCGGGGGAGAGGCACCGCTTTTGCAGAACCACAAGTCCAGAGGAGGACCGGCAGTGAAGAAGCCAGCGCACATTTCTTTACCGAGTGCTCCCCATGTGGCGGCATGTTTTAAACATTCTCCATCTAGGAAATCATTTATGCCCTAGCGTAACCCTCTGAACTGGGGGCCTCTGGCAAAGGAGGGAAGAGACGCAGTGAGGCGAAGGAGCTTGCTCCAGGTCACAGAGCCACCGAGTGGCAGCGAGGGACTCAACCTCACCCACAGGCGGCTGCTCAGGCACCTGCACCCGAACGTGATGCCCACGCTGCCTTCCAGGCGCGGCAGCCTTTCCTTTCCTATTCGTGCCAACCCGCGTGAGCGGTCTGTGAAAATCAACCCTCCAGCAGGCTCCAGACCTTTCTGGAGAGCACCTAACGCGGCGCTCGTGCTCCTGGTCCCCTCAGAGTCACACTCCTCTCCCCTGGGAATCACAGAGTCTGAGTGAGGTTCTGCCCATGCTGGTTCTGAGTAGAAAGGCAGGACTCTCACCGATGACTCGCTTCAACCCTAAAGGAGCGGACCAATCAGTGCAGGAAATCTGCTTACAGCTGTGCCTGGGACACAGCAAGCTAAGTAGAATATCAGTGCTGGCTCTTCTATCCTCACTTGGACATAAGCTGCTTTAAGGGCAGGGATCTTTGTACTACGTCTCAAATAGCCCCCGTGCTTGGCATATACTAAGTTCTCAATAAATATTTTCTGAGTCAATGAGTAAACAAACCAAAGAGAAGCTTCCTTCAAAAACTGAGATCCAACACTTGGCCAATACTACTTAGTTGAGCCACTACTTTTAATTAAGAGTAAGAGATACCTTTGATGGTACATACTTCATTTAACAAGGAAGAAAGTTCATATATGAAATTTTAAAAGGTCATACATATAGGTAAATAGGCATTCTCATATAATGTTGATGATTATTCAAATTGATACAAACTGCTAAACTGTCCTCCAGAAAGAAATTATCTGCATCAAAAATGTGCAGAAATTTGAACCAACAATTCATCCTAAGAAAATAACCAGTTATGTACACAAAACAGAGTGTAAGGATGGTCACTACAGTCTTTTTTATAACACTGAGAAACTGGAAAATTTTTTCCAGTATGTTTTAGTTTTGCTTTTCTGTAAAATGCTTTTAAACAGAGGTACCCATAGGTGAAACAAAGGAGCTCCCTTTAACAGTCACAGAATTAACATGCAAAGTTTAACTACCTGTACTCAACTCCAAAGATACACAGCACCTTATAAAATGTGTGACTTTGCTGTTGCATAAATGTGAACAGCAACCCACACGCCTGGTGGTAGAAAGATGTTTCCTGGTTAGCCAGCAGGGCTGGTCAATCATCCAGCTTCCACATCTTAATTCAGCGTTCATGTCGCCGGGGGAACTTGTCAACTAGAGCTCATCTAAAGTGACCGCCAGAGATGACCGGGAAACTGACCCCTACACTGTGGTTCCAAAGCATGCTGTTCAGAAATGTACTCAGACAAGACTGCAATAGCCTGGAAAGGCTGAGGCTGACGGATGAACAATGTGTTCATGTCCAGCTGTGTAATACACAGTGTAATACAAACACATTTGGGCTTAACTCCAGGGCTGATGAGGGCACCTGGCAGCTGAGGTGGTCCCTACCTAAGAGTTATGTTTTCAAACATCTTCCACTACTTGGAGAAGTTTTATTCATCTTGGAAATGTGACAGATCTCTTTGCCATTATCCTGTTTGCACTTCCCTCCACCCCCCTATTCTTTAGATAAGCAAACTATTTGATTTACTCAAATGGTACCTGTGCCTGGTCTTTCTATCAACCACACCTATTACTATCCTTTGTCACTAGAGCACTCATGCAGTCCTCTACTCCACTAAATAAACCATGGTAACATGCAACGCTTTTCAAAGTGAGGTTTGGAACCTTTGGGGTACGATGTAGCTCTCTGGAGGGAGGAATGCAGAGTGCTACAGCTCAGTACATCCCCGCTGGTAGCCTCATCCACCACTCTGGAGAGCTGTCCTGGCAGGAGAATATGCAGTGTCTGCCTCTGGAAGCACATCCTCAGGCCGACAGCAGCCTGCACTGGGACCAGAGTCTCTTTACTACAGCCTGTACCTCTGGTAAGATGAACTGCTCCACAGGCTTGTACCACAGCTTGTTCACCTGCACCCCACAGCTCGGAGGACTGAAGCGAGCAATGAAGAGGGCCTCCTACAGATCGGGGGGAAAAAGACAAGAAGAAATACCCTATGTCAGACACGGCACATGCAGCAAGTTTTCAAGTTACATGTTGGTCAGCTAAATTCTCAGTGGCCCCGACCACAGTCACTAACATTGTTCTACTGCGGTTTAGGCATCATTCGGGTTTTCTAGTGCAATCATGGTTATTAAATAAAGCTACTGAAGATAATCAAAGTTGTCATGAAGTTCTAAAACACTAAATATAATCCAGATAACCTTAAAAAAAAAAAGACACCTTGAAATGAGGAGCATTAGGGGAAGTGTAAGGTGTTAAATTAAGCCGACTTATTAGGCTTAGCCGCAAAGGGTTAAGAATAAACTGAAAGATCGCAGATTTCTACATAGAACAAAGGTACTCAGGAATCCCCCTTCAAAAAGAACCTTTAGAAGAACAAACAAAAACAAAAAAGGGAACATAAAAGAGAACTGATCCTCATTATGTCTATTGTTTGCTTTGGGCCCTTACTTCTTGTTTTGGGCAAGAACACTTCCTTGTTCTCACACCTATTCTAGACACCGATTTGCCACAGGGGACGCTGCTGTTAAAGCCACCAAGACCATGCAGAAGTTCAGAATGAAGGGGGTTAATGAGTTAGCGTAGTTCTTCCATTAACATCAGCTCTTGGCAACGCTAGGGTAATATTTTTTTACATCGTGACTCCCTGTGAACCCATTATGATCCACCTGGGATTAGGCCTTCCTTGAGGACAAAGATTAACCTCTCCTTGGGTAAAAACATGGCAACTAAAAGTGAAATCAACATGACCAAAATACTGTACATCTGAACCAAACAACTTGAATGACAACTCAAACATTATGAATAGTTTAAAAAAAGACTATATATACTAAGAAAATTAAGTATCAAAAAACATTCAAGATTGATCCTAATTTCTAGATAAGGTTGACAGTGGAATTCAGAGTACTGCTATTCCAGTTACCTATTTGAGCTTCGATATCAATGAAACCTTTAACCACAATAATATATGAACTCCTATACTTGAGTAACATGACAAAGCTTTTCTGGCTGGAATCATCACTAAGATGTGCTCCCTCTCTTATATTTATATTTACGTCATTAAGCACATTTACAAACCACATAAATTCCTTAGAGGACAAAGGACTAGGATAAACTGCAAACAAGAAATTTAACCTTTATTTGTGTGTTTATCGCTGACTGTAACATTGTACCCTGTTAGTAACAACCAACATTAACAATAATACAGGGGGACTTCCCTGTGGTCCAGTGGTTAAGAATCCAACTTGTAATGCAGGGGACGCTGGTTCAATCTCTGGACGGGGAACTAAGATCCCATATGCCACGGGGCAACTAAGCCCGTGTGGCGCAACTACTGAGCCCGTGCGCCACAAGTAGACAGCCTGTGCACCACAACTACAGAGCCCATGTGCCCTGGAGCCTGTTCACAACTACAGAGCCCACACATCCTGGAGCCCGCACACTGCAACTACTGAGCCCACAGGCTCTGGAACCAGCATGCCACAACAAAGAGCCCGCATGCCGCAACTAAGACCCCGTGTACCACAACTAAGACCCGACACAGCCAAGAAATAAATAAATATAAAAACATTTTAAAAGACGCCTAAAAAAAATGAACAGAGTTCTGCTTCCAGTGATATCAAGACCAATTCTCCTATAGATAACAATTATGAACAGTAGACAAAACATTTAAAAAAAAGAAAGAGCTGAAGGCACTGGGATGCACACAAAGCCGGCAGAAACTGGAGGAAAAGCAATACCAAGGAGATGAGAAAGACACTGGGTGTGCTTCCCCCACTTTTTGTTTTTTAATGGCTCTTTGTCTGAGGCATACCTCAGGGGGCACCTAAATTCTGAAATAAAAACTGCAGTCTTTCTGTTTGCAAAGCAGAAGGCAGGGTGGAGACAAACACATCAGCTAACAAGTGAGGAAGAAAACCCCAGAAAGGAAAAGGTCACAGACAGAATCCTCAGTTCTTCACATAAATTCTGTCCTAATCTGTGGCTGACTCACGAAGTACATACTCAAAACAGAATCCAAGCAGCCCACCTAAGTCCAAAAGAATAGACTAGAGATTTCAGCTGCTGCTCACTACAAGGAAGACAGCGTTTAGAGTCTGTGCCCAGCTAATTTAACTGACTGCTAAAAGAAACAAACAAAAAATCAATACTCCTCAAAGAATATAATAGGATCCAGAGATCCCATAATGAATTATTCGCAATATCTAGGATATAATCCAAAGTTACTCGATGTAAGATAAAACAGGAAAATGTTACCATGTGCAAGAGAAACAATGATAATCAATGAAGACAGGCCAAGATGACTCCAATTTAGAATAGCAGACACAGGATTTTAAAACTCTTATTACAAGTAAGGTCAAGCCCACAGAGAAAATATGCTCAAAATGAATTTAGAAAAATAGTAAATTTTAGAGAAATATAAATTACAAAAGAGAATTAAATGGAAATTCTAGAACTAGAGAGTACAATATCTAAAAAAAAAATTCACTGGCTAGGCTTAACAGATTTGATATGACAGAAGAGTCAATAAATTTGAATACTGATTAACAGAAATTATCAAATTTGAAAAGAGAGAAAAAACTGAAAAAAAGAAAGAACAGTTTTGTGATCTGCAGGACAGTACCAAAAGGTCTAACATACATGTGGCTGGAATCCCAGAATGAGTGGAGAGAAATGGGGCTGGGAAAAAATTTTTGAAGAAATAAGAGCTGAAAGTTTCCCAAATTTGGTAAAAGACATAAATTTATGGATTGAAAAACTTGGCAAAACTTGAGCAGAACAAAGAAAAACCACACCAAGGTACAACACAGCCAAACTGCTTAAAACCAAATACATATAAAGAGAAAAATCTTAAAATTAGCCAGGAAAAAAACAAAACCCATATTACATACATCATACACAGGAACAACATAAGGAAGGTTGACTTCTCACCAGAAAAAATGGAGGCCAGAAAACACTGGAATGACATCTTCAAAATATTGAAAAGAAAAAAAAGTCAACCCAGAATTTCAATAGCCAGAAAATATCCCACAAAAATAAAGGAGGGGAAGAATAAATGCAAATTAAAAACATTTTCAGAAAAATGAAAACTAAGCAAAATCATCACCAGTCAACCTGTACTACAAAAATTGGTAAAGGATTTGATTTGGGCCAAAGGAGACATTCAGGAGGAATGAAGAGCACCAGAAATGGTAAGTAAGTGGGCAAATATAAAAGGCTTTTTCCTCTAAATTACTTTAATACAGTTAGCTGTTTAAAGCAAAAATTGTAACACTGTGTTGTGGGATTTATAGCACATATAGATATAAGGCATATGACAACTAGAGCAAAGACAGGGGATGGTAAATGGAATTATATAATGGCAAGGTTCTTATATTTTACATGAAGGGGTACAACGTTAACTTAAAGAAGACTGAAAAGTTCAGGATATATATTGTAATTCTTATGTCAACCAAGCTCCCACAAAGTAATAGTACAAAGAGCTGTAGCTAAAAGAACAACAGAAAAGTTAAAATGGAATTGTAAAAAATACTCTATTAACCCGAAAGCAGGCAGGAAACAGAGGAAAAGAGAAACAAATAAAAAAAAGTAGAACAGAAAACAAATAGCAAAATGAAAAACTGAAATCCAACCACTTTAATAAATGCATTAAATATAAATGGAATAACCCTCCATGTAAAAAGCAGAGACTCCCAGACTGGATAAAAAGGAAGACCCAACTACATGCCATGCACAAGAAATACAATTTCCAGCAATATATAAAGAATAATATGTTGTGATCAAGAGGAATAGGAAATTGATTTAACACTGCAAAGTTAATAAATGTAATTCATCACAGTAACAGAATAAAGGAGGAAAAACCCTGGAAACATTCCAGATGCCCATCAACAGAACACATAAACATCATATATTGTTGGAATACAACTTCGCAATTAAAAGAAGGAAAAGGAAAAATTCACTGATACAATGACATGGATGAGTTTCAAAACTATTATGTTGGGTGAAAGAAGCCTTACACAGGAGAGTGCTTAGTATATGATTCTATTTATACATAAAATCCTACAACAGGCAAAACTAGTCCATGTTAAAAAAAAAAATAGAACAGTGGTTGCCTCTAGGTAATGGGGTTGGGTAATGGGAGTTTGGATTACACAGGTTTACACAGTTTAAACAACCGAATGCACCTTATACTGTAAATTTTTTTAAACCATAAACAAATATTAAAGTCTAGTTAATTATATGCACACTAAAATGTTTAGGGTTGAAGGGTACTGATGCCTGTAAGTTAATCTAAAATACATTTTAAAAAAAAGATAGATCAATGAATGACTATAGACGTCATAAAGCAAATACAGCAAAATATTGTAGAATTTAGGTGGTGGATATACGGGTGCTCATTGTATAATTCTTTCAAGATTTCTGCAGTTTAAAACCCAGGGACAGATCTTTTCAAATACAATTCCTTGCTACACTCCTTCAGATACACTCTGTGAACAAATTAGGTTTTCTCAAATATCAGAAACAGTAACCCTAGCTGTTTTAAACTTTTATTCCCTCTACACCCTTATTACAAAAAAGATTTAAAGCAGCTGTTAGCCTGTATTATGGTGATAGACTTTTAGGGCTGGAAGAAAGAGGCAATAAGACTTGCTTATACCTGTAAGTCCCAAACTTTAAATATTCGTTATCAACTTTTGAAATTCCTTAGGATTTAGGGGATTTTAGGTTGGAAATTTCTAATCTGGTCCAACTCCTCCTTTCCTAGGTATAACACATTTATTCATTAGAATTCTCTCCTCAAACTAGCACTGTAATACATTACACTATAATGTGTCTAATCAGTAAGGGAAGAAAGGTGGAAGTCTCCCAACCTACTCATTGCCATGAGGAAAAGCTGATGATTTTGAAAGAGAAAAAGTGGGGAAAAGCATGTACGAAGCAGTGCATACCTCCTGTTCTGCTTGATAAAGCTTGACAGTGATGTTCCTCTGGAAACCCACATCACTGGCATCATAAAACACCCCGAGGCTGGTAATAACGATTGGATAGAGAACTCGGAAGCTCACGCTGACAACTCGGTCCTCAGAGAGCCCTGATGAAGTGTCTTCCAAAAGACTGAACGCCTCAATTTCCTGATTCAAAACTAAGGAATTAATGAGAAAAGGAGTTTTACATAATCAAACGAAAACAAACTTTTATTTTACTAATATGAAGTGGGCTTGATAGCAAAATCTAGATAATTATACGTTATATAATTCTTTCACAAATGGCAATAAATTTTTAAAGTGCTTCAGAAATATGGCTGCTTCCAGAAAAAAAAAAAACCTCATTTTGAAATTTAAGAATGAAGTTTTCAACCACATCTAAGTAAAATATTTAAGAACTACTTTAATAAACTTTTTTTATACATGTGTGCGTCTGTATGTATAAACGCTACAGGGGAATATTAAATTTAAAGGCATCTATTAGGAAAGGTTGGATAAATGGGGATAATAAAAACAGTACTAATTGCAGTCATAAATAATGAGTAAATTTAGTCTTGCTCTGCAAATTCCAAAAATCCCACGTCTTGTTGAGCAATTTTTGTGATGTCGGGCAATTATCACAGTACGAAAGTAACTGAAATCACTTCAACTAACAAGACAAGCACATCAAACACAGTAAGCATTTCTGACCACCTACTATGTGCCACCTCCCATCATATTTAATCTTTACAACTACTCTATGTGGTTGTGACATTATCTCCAGTTTACAGATTAAGAAAATGAGGCCCAGAGATACATCTGATTAAGGTCACAGAAAGTGGCAGAGCCAGGAATCAAACCCAGATTTATTGACTTCTAATTCAGTGCTTTTTCTATCTCCCCAGAGCTGTCTAATCAAAGCCAAAAACAGTCCTTTTTGGAAAATTTTCTCAATTACCATAAATGAATCAGGATAGATTACATGAAGCAGCTAATATGGCTGAGAATATCAGTGTCACCTTGAGAAATAACATAAAAACTTATTTTAAAAGATTATTTTATCAAAGTTCTTTGTATTTTTTTAGAGCTGTGGTTTTCCAACTTTACAGATCACACAACCCAGTTAAAAACATTTGTACACATATTAATGTCATATTTATGTACAAAATATACACATATTAATGTCAGTTAATATATTCAATATTAATAAAGATTACATTTAATTTTCAGATAAAAATAAATCCTGTTTTCTTCCCATACTCCAGCAGATCATTTGGATCCCTACTTTAGAGTTCCTAGAACGCTATTTTACACTTAGTAGATGCTCAATAAAATGTGACTAAATGGAATTGATGGCTCCTTCCCAATTACACACATGAGCAGGAGGGAAAAAAGGAGGATACAGATTTTGTCATGGGCTGGGGCAAGCACTGGCCGGAGAGTCTAGACTCCAAATATACTGGATAATAACAAAAGTTTTTCTCTTTAATATACTCAGTAAATAGGATATCCAAAGTGAAGCATGTCCATTAAAGGCAGTAGGTTAAGCACATTATAACACAACTATTTTCTACCTAAAACAAATGCTCCTTGAACTTCAAGCTACCTGGACACAAGATAGCCTGCTGCTTTGATAATGCTATTAATCAAACTTCTATACATCCAAGAGTATCATGATGATTAATGTTCACGGCGACCTTAAGGTATTTAAATAAATCTAAATGCCATTTAAATTATCAAAGAGATAAAATTAGGTTCAATGGTAATTTAGTTATATCTATTTTTAAAAATTGGTAACCTAGGTATTATATATATGAAAATTTTCTATTAGTGAAAAACTCCACTCTTTTACCATTAATGAATAATAGCACTTAAAATAGTAAAAGTCTGGTTAATCTAAAGGTAAGGTTTCTTAAAATTTGGTTTGGCTTGGTTTTGGATTTCAAACATAATTTGTTCTAGGCTACTCTTACATCATCAGTGATACAATATTTTATTAGGTTTATGGTCCCTTTGGGACCCCAGTGAAAGCTAAAGCACCCTCTCCCCAGAAAAAAACAATCATACACAAAATTTTGCTTACACTGTTAACTAAATTCATAGACATTCTAAGTAAGAAACCTCTGCTTTACAATGCAGACCTGAAAATATGGTCCAATTCATTAAAAAATGATTGCAACCCTATTTTACAAAAAGGCAGGTCCTTTAAAAATAACAATATTAAATACTGAACATGTCCCAGGAACTATTCTAAATATTTCATATGTATCAACGTATTTCATCCTCAAGTCAGTCCTTATAAGGTAAGTACTGTTTACCCCCAGTTTACAGATGACGAAACTGAGGCACAGAGTAGTAAATAATTGTTCGAAGGTCATACAGCTAGAAAATGATGCAGCCTAGACTTAAAGCCAGGAGGCCTGACTCCAGAACCCACGCTCTTAACCATTACACTACTGCTGCCTACAAAGGCAAGGTGCACATAATTATAGAGGTGTGACAAATCTTAAAACACCTGAAGTCATAATCAGTACATTTAAGATCTGCGAGAGTTTCATCTCCCTTAGAACCACAGCTGAACATAATGGGAAATGCTAATAAATAAAGATATACAGGTATAGAGTTATCAACTTTCTAAAATTGGTTCCCTGGTAAAACGGAGAACCTAACTAGAATCACCTTTCTTCATCCTCATCAGAACTACCACAAATTTTTAACTGTAAGGAATAAAAAAATATTACTTGTATTTTCAATTTTTTTTACTATTTGTTTCTCTTGCAGAAGCTTAGGCAATAATTCTTAGAGAAAGCTGAGTCACAATATTTGTATCAAGGCTATTATAAACCAGCAGGCTGGTGAAATCAGCAGTTTTCCTTAAGTTTAAACTTCAGTAACTCAGGATTTGTCTATGCTTAAGGAATTTCCAGATGCGTTTGAATCATACTGAAAAATAAACTCTCCTGGATCCTAAAATTACATATCTATCTATGAAGAGTCTTCACAGATGCCCAGAGTGGTTAGTCTGTCAGGAAGGATGAAAGCTACATTTTGAGGCAAGTTTGATTTTAGTCCGCTAAAAGCAGACCACGGTACTTATTCAGCTCAACAACTCTTCCTCAACATCAAACCTGTGCAGTAATCCCCCGCTCCCCAACCTGCCATCTGTGGTTTTGCTTTTCAGTTACCCACAGTTAACTGTGGTCCAAAAATATTAAATGGAAAATTCCAGAAATAATTCATAAGTTTTAAACTGCATGCTGTCCCGAGCAGCATGATGAAATTTCATGCCATCTATCTCCACCCTGCCTGGGATGTGGCCCATCCCTTTGTCCAGCATATCCCACCGGTGAGTCACATAGTAGCCACCTCAGTTGTCAGACCAACCCTCGAGGCATCAGAGTGCTTGTGTTCACGTCACCCTTATTTTACTTAACTAAGGCCCCAAAGCGCAAGAGTGGTGATGCTAGCAATTCGGATATGCTAAAGAGAAGCCATGAAGTGCTTCCTTCAAGTGAATGGGTAAAAGTTCTCCACTTAATAAGGAAAAAAAAAATCATATGCTGAGATTGCTAAGATCTACCGCAAGAATATTCTGTGAAGTTGTAAACAAGGAAAAAGAAATTTGTGCTAATTTTGCTGTCACACTTCAAACGGCCAAAGTTATGACTACGTGCAGGAAAAGTGCTTAGTTAAATGGAAAAGGCATTAAATTTGTACAATAAGATATTCTGACAGAGAGAGACCATATTCACATAAATTTTATTATAGTATGTTGTTGTAATTGTCCTATCTTACTATTACTTACTGTTATTAATCTCTTACTGTGCCTAATTTATAAATTAAACTTTATCATCAGTATGTATGAACAGGAAAAAACACGGTATACACAGGTCTTGGTTCTAGCAGGATTTCAGGCATCCACGGGGGGGTCTTGGAATGTATCCCTCGTGGGTAAAGGAAGACCAGTGTATACAGCAGTCGTAAGGCTGAGGAAAAAGAAGACTTACCTGGATTCGTGATGTTGAGTAGTTTGCAGGAATAAGGATCTTCCCTGTCTTCCACAGGCACCTCACAGCCATGAGCACCTATTATGAACTTCACAAGCACACTGAGAGATGTGTTGGCATTAACATCAGTTACTGACCTTCACCCTGCACATGCATGTTTCCTCATGCCCATTTCAGAGCTTTTACTTTGAGACACTAGTATTTATTAGGATTAATAATAACTTAATTTTTTTTTGCACGCGGTACGCGGGCCTCTCACTGTTGTGGCCTCTCCCATTGCGGAGCACAGGCTCCGGATGCGCAGGCTCAGCGGCCATGGCTCATGGGCCCAGCCGGTCCACGGCATGTGGGATCTTCCCGGACAGGGGCACGGACCCGTGTCCCCTGCATCGGCAGGCGGACTCTCAACCACTGCGCCACCAGGGAATCCCCTAACTTAATTCTTCTAGTCTAGCAAAAAGGGGGAACAGGCAAACTAGGAGTTGCTAACTACCAAGTGACTTATGTGTAAGCCCTCTACTGCAGGACTACATTAAAGCAAGAGTGGGTACGTTCGGCCTGGCCACCAGCAAATGCTCATGCCATTTAACAGCAAACTACGGTAAAGACAACTTCTTATGCCCACACGTAAAAACACATCTATACCTGCAATCTCCTTCACTCGCTTTCTTCTATTTCACAAAGTGTTCCTTTTGCTTGAGCAGTCTTTCTACCCCAGAAGAGGAGCCCTCCTCTCGTAGACCTTGCTTCACTAGCCACCTGTAACCCATGGCTCCTTCCCTACACATTATAAATACAATGAAGTCTGACATTAATTTCTATCCACCTACCATCCGTCCTTGTCCCCATCACTTCCTTTACAGTGAAGTCCTACAAAGGAACATCTAAAACTGCAGCCTCTGGTTTCTCATTTCCCACTCATTTTATAAAACGGAAATTTTAGCTTCAGTACCCACCACTTCCACCGAGATGTCTACCACCAATACAACTAGCAATCTGCTGTTCAGTCAACAGACACTCTTCAACTCTTCCCTACTTGACTTCTCTGGGGCTTGACAATGCAGGTCTCCTTAGAAAGCTCTGTTTCTCCACGTGGCCCTGCTCAGTGGGATCCCTGACTCTTCCTGCCCAGCTCATCCATTAGAGTGGATATTCCCCCAGGGCTTTGCCCTGGGATCGCTTCTCACTCGGCTCACTCTTTCCACTTGCTCTCCCTGGACAATTTCTATCCCCAAAGCTTCAACCAGCCTGGGAATGATTCCTGAATTAGCATTTCTAGTTTAGACCCAACTTCTAAGGAAAAGATCCATGAATTAATCGTACATCTTCACCTAGACGGCCCACAGACAGCTGTGTACTACAGTCTGCTGCTACTGGGTCATGAGGGCCAACTGCAAAATTTTCAAGAATTTTGTGAGCTGGTTATTAAGCACAGCTTTTATTAAAAATTAAATTTATAAACTTACAATTAAATACATTCTATTAAAAACAAAGGAAATAAATGCTCAAATTCATCATTTCTTATTTATTTCTCTATCATCTCTGATGTTATATGTATCCACTGTATCTGTATGATGGGGATATTATAATGGTGTGCCACTGCCTATCTTCCCCAACTCTGTGTTCAGAGACATCACATTAGTCGCTTGAAACTGGCCATGGTGGGAACACTTAAAGCATGGAAACTGGCAAGCACTACAAATAAGGGTTTGATTTATTGTTCTGTTGATTGTCTAGACTTAAAGTGATGGAGAAAATGTTAGTATTGCAGATCAAACTTAAAAATGTGACATGTTTGTGGCCATTCCATTGTGAATAGTACAAAAAATTGAGGAAATACTCTTCCATTGTTCAAAACCTATCATCTGATTCAGCAAAGACGTCACTTCATTGACTAAGAGTAGAGTTCTGTCACATACCTTAGTTGTCACTTTAGTCTTTAAAGGAAATATTCATGTCAGAACTACACTCTCGTCAACCGCAGCCACAGGTTGGTTATAGATACAGAAGTCTGGCAAACAATGACGCATTCTGAGAATCAATATGGAAGTTATAATAGAGAGCATTATATACCTATTATCTGTCAATTATGTGCCCCAGTCTTCATATCAATAAAATTTATAATAAACATATACATACATATAAGCATGCTTTTCTTCAGAGAGTCAGTGAATAAACATTTACCAGCACCAGGTACATGCAGATACCTCAAACTCAACAAATCACAACTAAGCTCCTTCCCCAAGAAACCTGCTCTTCTCATCTAGTATCAATACATTTTGTCTTAATTGATGATTTCATTATTCTCCAAGTTAGAAAGCTAGCAACCATCCTAGAGTCCTCTTCCTCGTTCTACATTCAATTACCTAATTTCCTTAAAAGGTCACCACTTTAGACAAGGACTGCTAAGGGGCTGAGCTAAATAGGTCTCACCGGCTCCCTGAACTCTCAACACGTTGTTCTGCACAATCTGGTCACTGCCTACCTCTAACAGTTGTAACAGTTATAAGCCCTCCCTTCTTTCCTTTTTATATGATAATCTCTCTCTCTCTGCTTCTCTTTCCTTCCCTAAGTGCTCTCTCTCACACTCACCCACAAACACATATACTCCCTACCCCATAATCTCTGCACTCCAGATACACAGAACTGTATGGAATTTCCCAAACACTCCAAGCTACTTTGTATCTATTTAATTCATAGCACATATAACATTTTATTACACTATTACATCTATTTCCTTCTACTAAACTCCAAGCCTCCATAAAGACTCAGGCTATATGGTATTTATCTATGTATTCTACTATACATAGTATACTACCTGTATACAGAGGATACTTAATAAATACTTGTGAAATTGACAACTTACAGCTTCACTACAAAGGCTTTTAATTAAATAGCGTCCTTGAAATATATGTGGAGTCTGGCTCCTTCAGTGAAATGCAAGACCTGAAAGTAAGCCATAACCACAGAAATGAAAACGGTTTCTTTTACGAACGGCCAATTAAGGCAGAATACCTTTTATAAACAACTAGCATTTAGAATAAAAGTATAAACAGAAATGAATAAATGTGTTAAATTATTGCAGATATTTACCAAATTTGTTTTTTTTTAAGCTATCTTCAATAGTTTTACTAGATCCACAAAATTACTCTGCCCCAGGAAGAAGTTTCCGGCTAATATCTACTTTTATATAGGTATCCCATCATTTTTATAAAACAAATCAACAAGCTTACTAAATTTAAAATAAGAATGCTATGATAACAAATAAATTACCGATGAATGCCTGAATATTAATTCTACTCATTATATTTAGCTCTGAGTCATTCCCTCAATAGTTTTTGAGTGTCCTACTCTGTGCCAAGTTAGGTTCAAGGTGCTGGAAATATATCAATGAAAAAAGCTGAAGCCCCTATGATCATAAAACACAGTCCAGTGAGGAAAGACAATTTATAAATATACAACTAAATATAATAAACGTGCTAGTTGGTGATATGTATTATAAAGAAAAATAAAGTCAAGTAAGGGAAGACAGAGTTGGAATAGCGCTATGATATCTAAACAGAGACCTGAAGAAAGTGAGGAAGTGAGCCATGAGGACATGCAGTGGAGGAATGGTACAGGCAGGGGGAACAGCAAGTGCAAAGGCCCTGAGGCAGGAGCACATTTAGGGTACTGAAGCACAGTGAGGTGGCCAGGGCAGGAAAGTAGATGTAGATAAGGTCAAAGACCCCAGTAAAGACCTGGGATTTCACTCGGAGCAAGAAGAGAAGTCAGTGGAGGAATATGAACAGAAAACTGACATAATTTGACTCATTTTAAAAGGATCACTCTGGCTACTGTATGGAAAATAAAACACAGGGGATCAAAGGTGGAAGCAGGAAATTGAGATACGGAAGCTTCTGCAATAATCTAGGTGAGGGGTAATGGTGGCCTAGACCAGGATGGTGGTTCTGATAGCTGTGGTAAAGGTGTTGAGAAGTTGGATTCTGTATACAATGTAAGGTAGCACCGAGAAGATATGCTAATGGATCCGATGTGGCATATGAGACAAAGAAAGATCAAGATAACACTGTACTGTAAATTGTAAAAACCTCGTATTTTCCTGACACCTCAACATCCCCACAAACAGGCTGAAGCATCCCGCCCCGATGACCAGGTCCACTCGGGTGACAAGGCTGGTCCCTGCCACAAGTTCCCCTTCTTGCCCTCCCCTGACACTGACCTCGTGACATTCAAACCCAACAGTGAAATACCTCACACCTTCTGCTTGTCCTCTCCACCCTGACCCCAAATAAAGACCCCTGCCCACGGGTCCTCACTCTCTCTCGGCTCCCCACCTGCTTCGGCGAGCCCGCTCCTTGGACCCTCTTCCCATTTGGCCCCCTGTGTGGTGTGCCGGGCCTCCGTCTCTAGGACCTGTGAGCATGACAGATCCTTTCACTTCCAATGCCTCTCCCAGTGTAATTCCCATTGCCGTGCTGGAGCGATCCTTACAGATGCAATAAAGGGGACTCACTCCTCCACTCACAGCTCAGACACCAAAGTTTTCATCTGAGCAACTGCAAGAGATGGGTCATTACTTTCTGAGATGGGACAGGCTAGAGGAAGTGCAGGTTTTCAAGGTGGTTCTGAGGGTAGTGATGACTCTGAGGCCTTTTTTTCACTTGCTGGGTAATAGGTTCTATTATCATTGCGATCCTGAACTAGAGAAACCTGTCTTGAAAAGGAATGAAAGCTGCTATGAGTGGCTCAAGGGTAAGATGGTGGAAGAGTAAGACACGGAGATCACCTTCCTCCCCACAGATACATCAGAAATACATCTACACGTGGAACAACTCCTACAGAACACCTACTGGACTCTGGCAGAAGACCTCAGACCTCCCAAAAGGCAAGAAACTCCCCACGTACCTGGGTAGGGCAAAAGAAAAAAGAATAAACAGAGACAAAAGAATAGGGACGGGACCTGCACCAGTGGGAGGGAGCCGTGAAGGAGAAAGGTTTCCACACACTAGGAGCCCCTTCGCGGGTGGAGACTGCGGGTGGCGGAGGGGGGAAGCTTTGGAGCCGCGGAGGAGAGCACAGCCACAGGGGTGCGGAGGGCAAAGCGGAGAGATTCCCGCACAGAGGATCCGTGCCGACCAGCACTCACCTGCCCGAGAGGCTTGTCTGCTCACCCGCCGGGATGGGCAGGGCTGGGAGCTGAGGCTCGGGCTTCGGTCGGAGCGCAGGGAGAGGACTGGGGTTGGCGGCGTGAACACAGCTTGCACGGGGTTAGTGCACCACGGCTAGCCGAGAGGGAGTCCAGGAAAAGCCTGGACCTGCCAAAGGGGCAAGAGACTTTTTCTTCCCTCTTTGTTTCCTGGTGTGCGAGGAGAGGGGATTCAGAGCGCTGCTTAAAGGAGCTCCAGAGACGGGCGCGAGCCACGGCTAACAGCGCACACCCCAGAGACGGGCATGAGACGCTAAGGCTGCTGCTGCCGCCACCAAGAAGCCTGTGTGCGAGCACAGGTCACTGTCCACACCTCCCCTCCCCGGAGCCTGTGCAGCCCGCCACTGCTAGGGTCCCGGGATCCAGGGACAACTTCCCCGGGAGAACGCATGGTGCGCCTCAGGCTGCTGCAACATCACGCTGGCCTCTGCCGCCGCAGGCTCACCCCACATCCGCACCCCTCCCTCCCCCTGGCCTGAGAGTCCCCAAAGCAGCTGCTCCTTTAACCCGTCCTATCTGAGCGAAGAACAGATGCCCTCCCGCGACCTACACGCAGAGGCGGAGCCAAATCCAAAGCTGAGCCCCGGGAGCTGTGCAAACAAAGAAGAGAAAGGGAAATCTCTCCCAGAAGCTTCAGAAGCAGCAGATTAAAGCTCCACAATCAACTTGATGTGCCCTGCATCTGTGGAATACCTAAACAGACAATGAATCATCCCAAATTGAGGAGGTGGACTTTGAGAGCAAGATTTATTTTTTTCCCCCTTTTCCTTTTTGTGAGTGTGTATGTGTATGCTTCTGTGTGAGATTTTGTCTGTATAGCTTTGCTTCCACCATTTGTTCTAGGGTTCTATTCGTCCGTTTTTGTTTTTTTTTTTTTTACTTAAAAAAATTTTTTTTTCTTAATAATTATTTTTTAATAACTTTATTTTATTTTATCTTACTTTATTTTCTTTTATCTTCTCTCTTTCCTTCTTTCTTTCTTTCTTCCTTTCTTTCTACTTTTTCTCCCTTTTATTCTGAGCGTGTGGATGAAAGGCTCTTGGTGCTGCAGCCAGGAGTCAGGGCTGTGCCTCTGAAGTGGGAGAGCCAACTTCAGGACACTGGCCCACAAGAGACCTCCCAGCTCCACGTAATATCAAATGGCGAAAATCTCCCAGACATCTCCATCTCAACACCAACACCCAGCTTCACTCAATGACCAGCAAACTACAGTGCTCGACACCCTATGCCAAACAACTAGCAAGACAGGAACACAACCCCACCCATTAGCAGAGAGGCTGCCTAAAATCATAATAAGGCCACAACACCCCAAAACACACCACCAGACGTGGTCCTGCCCACCGGAAAGACAAGATCCAGCCTCATCCACCAGAACACAGGCACTAGTCCCCTCCACCAAGAAGCCTACACAACCCACTGAACCAACTTTAACCACTGGGGACAGACACCAAAAACAACGGGAACTACGAACCTGCAGCCTGCAAAAAAGGAGACCCCAAACACAGTAAGATAAGCAAAATGAGAAGACAGAAAAACACACAGCAGATGAAGGAGCAAGATAAAAACCCACCAGACCTAACAAATGAAGAGGAAATAGGCAGTCTACCTGAAAAAGAATTCAGAATGATAGTAAAGATCCAAAATCTTGGAAATAGAATAGACAAAATGCAAGAAACATTTAACAAGGACCTAGAAGAACTAAAGATGAAACAAGCAACGATGAATAACACAATAAACGAAATTAAAAATACTCTACGGCTTCCCTGGTGGTGCAGTAGTTGAGAGTCTGCCTGCCGATGCAGGGGACACGGGTTCGTGCCTCGGTCCGGGAGGATCCCACATGCTGCGGAGCAGCTGGGCCTGTGAGCCATGGCTGCTGAGCCTGCACGTCTGGAGCCTGTGCTCCATAACGGGAGAGGCCACAACAGTGAGAGGCCTGTGTACAGGAAAAAAAAAAAAAAAAAAAAACTCTAGAAGGGATCAATAGCAGAATAACTGAGGCAGAAGAACGGATAAGTGACCTGTAAGATAAAATAGTGGAAATAACTACTGCAGAGCAGAAAAAAGAATGAAAAGAACTGAGGACAGTCTCAGAGACCTCTGGGACAACATTAAATGCACCAACATTCGAATTATAAGGGTTCCAGAAGAAGAAGAGAAAAAGAAAGGGACTGAGAAAATATTTGAAGAGATTATATTGACAACTTCCTTAATATGGGAAAGGAAATAGTTAATCAAGTCCAGGAAGCACAGGGAGTCGCATACAGGATAAGTCCAAGGAGAAACACGCCAAGACACATATTAATCAAACTGTCAAAAATTAAACACAAAGAAAACATATTAAAAGCAGCAAGGGAAAAACAACAAATAACACACAAGGGAATCCCCATAAGGTTAACAGCTGATCTTCCAGCAGAAACTCTGCAAGACAGAAGGGACTGGCAGGACATATTTAAAGTGATGAAGGAGAAAAACCTACAACCAAGATTACTCTACCCAGCAACGATCTCATTCAGATTTGATGGAGAAATTAAAACCTTTACAGACAAGCAAAAGCTGAGAGAGTTCAGCACCACCAAACAAGCTTTACAACAAATGCTCAAGGACCTTCTCTAGGCAAGAAACACAACAGAAGGAAAAGACCTACAATAACAAACCCAAAACAATTAGAAAATGGGAATAGGCACATACATATCGATAATTACCTGAAATGTAAATGGATCAAATGCTCCCAACAAAAGACACAGATTGGCTGAATGGATACAAAAACAAGACCCATATATACACTGTCTACAAGAGACCCACTTCAGACCTAGAGACACATACAGAGTGAAAGTGAGGGGACGGAAAAAGATATTCCATGCAAATGGAAACCAAAAGAAAGCTGGAGTAGCAATTCTCATATCAGACAAAATAGACTTTAAAATAAAGGCTATTACAAGAGACAAAGAAGGCCACTACATAATGATCAAGGGATTGATCCAAGAAGAAGATTTAACAATTGTAAATATTTATGCACCCAACATAGGAGCACCTCAATACATAAGGCAAATACTAACAGCCATAAAAGGGGAAATCGACAGTAACACATTCATAGTAGAGGACTTTAACACCCCACTTTCACCAATGGACAGATCATCCAAAATGAAAATAAATAAGGAAACACAAGCTTTAAATGATAAATTAAACAATTGATATTTATAGGACATTCCATCCAAAAACAACAGAACACACATTTTTCTCAAATGCTCATGGAACATTCTCCAGGATAGATCATATCTTGGGTCATAAATCAAGCCTTGGTAAATTTAAGAAAACTGAAATTGTGTCAAGTATCTTTTCCGACCACAACGCTATGAGACTAGATATCAATTACAGGAAAAGATCTGTAAAAAATACAAAGACATGGAGGCTAAACAATACACTACTTAATAACCAAGTGATCACTGAAGAAATCAAAGAGGAAATCAAAAAATACCTAGAAACAAATGACAATGGAGACACGATGACCCAAAACCTATGGGAGGCAGCAAAAGCAGTTCTAAGAGGGAAGTTTATAGCAATACAATCCTACCTTAAGAAACAGGAAAACATCTTGAATAAACAATCTAATCTTGCACCTAAAGCAATTAGAGAAAGAAGAACAAAAAACCCCCAAAGTTAGCAGAAGGAAAGAAATCATAAAGAGCAGATCAGAAATAAATGAAAACGAAATGATCTTTACAAAGATCAGTAAAACTAAAAGCTGGTTCTTTGAGAAGATAAACAAAATTGATAAACCATTAGCCAGACTCATCAAGAAAAAAAGGGAGAAGAGTCAAATCAATAGAATTAGAAATGAAAAAGGAGAACAACTGACACTGCAGAAATACAAAAGATCATGAGAGATTACTACAAGCAACTAAATGCCAATAAAATGGACAACCTGGAAGAAATGGACAAATTCTTAGAAATGCACAACCTGCCAAGACTGAATCAAGAAGAAATAGAAAATATGAACAGACCAATCACAAGCACTGAAATTGAAACTGTGATTAAAAATCTTCCAACAAACAAAAGCCCAGGACCAGATGGCTTCACAGGCGAATTCTATCAAACACTTAGAGAAGAGCTAACACCTATCCTTCTCAAACTCTTCCAAAATACAGCAGATGGAGGAACACTCCCAAACTCATTCTACGAGGCACCATCACCCTGATACCAAAACCAGACAAGGATGTCACAAAGAAAGAAAACTACAGGCCAATATCACAGATGAACATAGATGCAAAAATCCTCAACAAAATACTAGCAAACAGAATCCAAGAGCACATTAAAAGGATCATACACCATGATCAAGTGGGGCTTATTCCAGGAATGCAAGGATTCTTCAATATACGCAAATCAATCAATGTGATACACCATATTAACAAATTGAAGGAGAAAAACCATATGGTCATCTCAATAGATGCAGAGAAAGCTTTTGACAAAATTCAACACCCACTTATGATAAAAACCCTCCAGAAAGTAGGCAAAGAGGGAACTTTCCTCAACATAATAAAGGTCATATATGACAAACCCACAGCCAACATCATCCTCAATGGTGAAAAACTGAAAGCATCACTAAGATCAGGAACAAGACAAGGTTGCCCACTCTTACCACTCTTATTCAACATGGTTTTGGAAGTTTTAGCCACAGCAATCAGAGAAGAAAAGGAAATAAACGGAATCCAAATCGGAAAAGAAGAAGTAAAGCTGTCACTGTTTGCAGATGACATGATACTATAGAGAATCCTAAAGATGCTACCAGAAGACTTCTAGAGCTAATCAATGAATTTGGTAAAGTAGCAGGATACAAAATTAATGCACAGAAATCTCTTGCATTCCTATACACTAATGATGAAAAATCTGAAAGTGAAATCAAGAAAACATTCTCATTTACCATTGCAACAAAAAGAATAAAATATCTAGGAATAAACCTACCTAAGGAGACAAAAGACCTGTATGCAGAAAATTATAAGACACTGATGAAAGAAATTAAAAATGACACAAATAGATGGAGAGATATACCATGTTCTTGGATTGGAAGAATCAACATTGTGAAAATGACTCTACTACCCAAAGCAATCTACAGATTCAATGCAATCCCTATCAAACTACCATTGGCATTTTTCACAGAACTAGTACAAAAAATTTCACAATTTGTATGGAAACACAAAAGACCCCGAATAGCCAAAGCAATCTTGAGAACGAAAAACGGAGCTAGAGGAATCAGGCTCCCTGACTTCAGACTATACTACAAAGCTACAGTAATCAAGACAGTATGTTACCGGAACAAAAACAGAAATATAGATCAATGGAACAGTATAGAAAGCCCAGAGATAAACCCACGCACATATGGTCACATTTTTTTTTTTTTTTTTTTTTTTTGCGGTACGCGGGCCTCTCACTGTTATGGCCTCTCCCGTTGCGGAGCACAGGCTCCGGACATGCAGGCTCAGCGGCCATGGCTCACGGGCCCAGCCGCTCCACGGCATGTGGGATCTTCCCAGACCGGGGCACGAACCCGTGTCCCCTGCATCGGCAGGCGGACTCTCAACCACTGCGCCACCAGGGAAGCCCTGGTCACCTTATCTTTGATAAAGGAGGCAGGAATGTACAGTGGAGAAAGGACAGCCTCTTCAATAAATGGTGCTGGGAAAACTGGACAGGTACAAGTAAAAGTATGAGATTAGAACACTCCCTAACACTGTACATGAAAATAAGCTCAAAATGGATTAAAGACCTAAATGTAAGGCCAGAAACTATCAAACTCTTAGAGGAAAACATAGGCAGAACACTCTATGGCATCAATCACAGCAAGATCCTTTTTGACCCACCTCCTAGAGAAATGGAAATAAAAACAAAAATAAACAAATGGGACCTAATGAAACTTAAAAGCTTTTGCACAGCAAAGGAAACCATAAACAAGACCAAAAGACAACCCTCAGAATGGGAGAAAATATTTGCAAATGAAGCAACTGACAAAGGATTAATCTCCAAAATTTACAAGCAGCTCATGCAGCTCAATAACAAAAAAAACAAACAACCCAATCCAAAAATGGGCAGAAGACCTAAATAGACATTTCTCCAAAGAAGATATACAGATTGCCAACAAACACATGAAAGAATGCTCAACATCAATAATCATTAGAGAAATGCAAATCAAAACTACAATGAGATATCATCTCACACCAGTCAGAATGGCCATCATCAAAAAATCTACAAACAATAAATGCTGGAGATGGTGTGGAGAAAAGGGAACACTGTTGCACTGGTGGTGGGAATGTGAATTGGTACAGCCACTATGAAGAACAGTATGGAGGTTCCTTAAAAAACTACAAATAGAACTACCATATGACCCAGCAATCCCACTACTGGGCATATACCCTGAGAAAACCATAATTCAAAAAGAGTCATGTACCAAAATGTTCATTGCAGCTCTATTTACAATAGCCAGGAGACGGAAACAACCTAAGTGTCCATCATCGGATGAATGGATAAAGAAGATGTGGCACATATATACAATGGAATATTACTCAGCCATAAAAAGAAATGAAATTGAGTTATTTGTAGTGAGGTGGATGGACCTAGAGTCTGTCATACAGAGTGAAGTAAGTCAGAAAAAGAAAGACAAATACCATATGCTAACACATATATATGGAATCTAAGAAAAAAAAATGTCATGAAGAACCTAGGGGTAAGACAGGAATAAAGACACAGACCTACTAGAGAATGGACTTGAGGATATGGGGAGGGGGAAGGGTAAGCTGTGACAAAGTGAGAGAGTGGCATGGACATATATACACTATGTATAGCTAGTGGGTAGCAGCCGCATAGCACAGGGAGATCAGCTCGGTGCTTTGTGACCACCTAGAGGGGTGGGATAGGGAGGGAGATGCAAGAGAGAAGAGATATGGGAACATATATATATGTATAACTGATTCACTTTGTTATAAAGCAGAAACTAACATACCATTGTAAAGCAATTATACTCCAATAAAGATGTTAAAAAAAAAAAGCTGCTATGAGTAAGATAGGAAATCTATAAATGTTCACTACTGGTGACAAGAAAATTCACAATTGTGATTCCCCCGCATAGCTACTCAGTCACAAGCATCCCAGCTGAATGCAATCCTGAGGGCCTTCTCTGCTTATCAGTGACTTCACATAAGCAGAGAAGAATCGTCACATAACTAGAAGTCCAAACTTCCATGCTTCACTTCCACTAGTCCCTCACTATATAATCTTCAGAGGCTGCTTTCCCTGAGAAGACTAAGGCCTTGCATTCCTAACCAACAACCGAGCCATCTAATGTCAACGTGTGACGTGCTACCCAAGCTCAGGCCTGGAAGGGTGGTTGGCAAAAAGAGTATGGCAAACTATACAAACCGCAGATCACACACAACCAAATGATACAGAGCTGAAAAACATTAAGTATATCTCTTTAGGCTTAAAATCTTGGTTAAATTTACTTTTTGGGCTCAACTACGTGGAGGAAAAGCAAAATGAAATAGTCATTTCTGAGGAAAAGAAGTCACATATCTGAATTAACATCTCTGACTCTCCAAGAAGAGATTTTTCAGAACACTTATTCAATACGTCACGCAAGGTGTGAACTCAAGAAACCTACCGTTGGGGCTTCCCTGGTGGCGCAGTGGTTAAGAATCTGCCTGCCAATGCAGGGGACATGGGTTCAAGCCCTGGTCCGGGAAGATCCTACACGCCGCGGAGCAACTAAGCCCGTGTGCCACAACTACTGAGCCTGTGTGCCACAACTACTGAGCCCATGCGCTGCAACTACTGAAGCCCACACACCTGGAGCCCGTGCTCCACAACAAGAGAAGCCACTGCAATGAGAAGCCTGCGCACTGCAACGAAGAGTAGCCCCCGCTCGCCGCAACTGGAGAAAGCCCACGTGAAGCAACAAAGACCCAATGCAGCCAAAAAAAAAAAAAAGAAAAGAAACGTACCGTTGACTTAATGCTGGGTGTTGTACTAAATGCTTCAGCCAGGTGCTTCTTATCACATTGCGAAGTTCATGGTTATTGCGGGCTGACAGCACACCAACTACCACATCATAATGCCTAGATTTCCACTGGGGAAGTAAGGCCAACTGATCTAGAAATAAGCAATAGTAAATCAGAAATGTCATTTCTCAATTACTGTTAAGTTCAATATGTAACATAAAAATGTTTATTACAAGGTAATATAAATATATGTTCATATTTGCAGAAAATACAAATAAATACAAAGAATAAAAAACCTAAAGCACTCATAAAACTCACCATCCAGAGATAAGCACTACTAACATTTTGGTGCAGAGTCTTTTTGCTTCCACACCTATGTATGTATTCGTGCTCACCCAAGTATATATGTAAATTCTTCAAAACAAGTAAGACTTTTCTGATAAGAATCAGTTTGGAAGGTCAATGTGGCATAAACCATACAATAGTAGGCAGTAAGAGCCAATTATAAAATGCTGGCTTTTTATTTTAGCTATAAAAGTTATTTAACTCCTTGAGCCTCAGTTTCCTTAAGTAGAAATGGGTGTAATAATACTTCTCATAGAGTTATAAAAATTAAATGATATAATGTGTATAAAGGTTCTGGTTTGGTAGCAGGCAAAGAGTGGGCATTCAATGGCAACTAACAACAACAACAACAAATGTGCTGTCAAAGGTGAAGTCCTACATGAATATTAGTTATTAAGTTTGGGAGATGAAGTTGAAGGACTACCATGCTGGAAAGAATCAGAACTCTTATTCATGCCAATAAATTCTACAGCCAGCAAATATTTATCACTTGAATAGTGCAAAGGATGAAGGAGGGGAAACGTTTGTAGTTAAAAAAAAAAAAAAATCAAGGAACAAGTCATTTTTTACTATCATATTTAATGGACAGGATAACATTTTTAAAATATGTCCTTAGAGGGAGTTCCCTGGTGGCCCAGTGGTTAGAATTCCAGGCTTTCACTGCTGTGGCCCCGGTTCAATCCCTGGTCAGGGAACCGAGATCCCACAAGATGCACACCACCCCCACCCCAAAAAACTGTCCTTAGAGAAAGATAGAGGGAAAGATACTTTGTCCCTGTTTTTCATCACCAGTTTCAAAGCTTGAGAGCTACAAGCTAATATATAGCTCTCATTAGGGATCCCATTTCATCTCTTTCTTCAGCAGTGGAAACTGATCCCACAATGTTTCCAAAAATAAATTACTGCAGGCCACAGAGCTTTACTGTATTAAATGAAATGTTTTTATATGCCATAGAATCTAGGGATTCAAAAGACAACAAAGACATGTTGATATTTCTTCAAGGGAGAATACTTTAAATGCTTATGTAAAATTGGCAATGAAAACCTAGTCCCTCCCCCGACTTTTTCACAGAGAAATATTAGCAGTAAGCACATTTTATAGACAGGAGTGAGGAAAATGCAGTAACCAGACATATCTGACATTGATTCTACAGCCAACATGCTGCACAGTATCAGTAAGAATTTACTCAAATCCTTGTGCCTCAGTTTCCTAATCAGAGAAAGTTGATACCAAAAACAGTCTTTTAGATACTCTATTTCATCTGTTTCAAAATGTCTTCTCAAAAGATTAAAAAGCTTTAAAAGATTAGAAGAGCAAAAATTATATGCATCCCAAATGCCTCATTTATCTGACTTCATGAGAAAACAAGGTTGCTGCACAAAAGTAAAATTTCAAAATAACTGAAACATCCCTTTAAATGCCAAACATCACTACCTTATTTTTGACGGGTAATCAAAATAAATCTTTTAGAGATGGATTACATGAAACATCATTTAACCTTTTCTCAATGACAAAATCTTTTTAAAATTTTTCTCAAATTTCTCTATCATTAATTCTAGTCGCAGCTTCAGTTCAAATTCTTACCTTTCACCTGGACCTACAAGGCTATCCTAATAGTTCCTCCCAGACTTCTCCATGAGATTTTTCTAAAAATAAATAAATCAATAGACACGAAGATAACCATGTGGTATGTGAAAGCCTCACGGATTATCGCTGAAAAGTACTTTTTCATCTTATTCCACCTCTCTCTGCCACTGCCAATCCTCTCTGCTTCTCATCCACATCTCAGCTGCCTCTACTGAACTGTGTTACTTTTTACATGCACTTCTCTTTTTGTTGCAGAAGAGAAGTACATGGCAGATTCTGGCCTTTTAGAGAACTTCTACTTCCAGAAATACTGAAAAATAGGTTTTTAAAGCCTCAACCAAAAAACTGTTAGAACTAATAAACAGATTCAGTAAAGTTACAGGATACATAATCAATATACAAAAATCAGCCGTATTTCTACACAGTAATAAACTATCAGAAAGAGAAATTATGAAAACTCCCAATTTCAATCACATCAAACAGAATAAATACCTAGGAATAAATTTAACCAAGGAGGTAAAAGACCTGTACACTGAAAAGTATAAGACATTGATGAAATAAATTAAAGAATACAGAAACAAAAGATATTCCATGCTTGCTAATAATAATATTGTTAAAATGTCCATACTAGCTAAAGCAATCTACAGATACAGTGCAACCTCTATCAAAATTCCAATGGCATTTTTCAGAAATAGAAAAAAAAAATCCTAAAATTTGTATGGAACCACAAAGACCTCGAAAAGCCAAAGCAATCTAGAGGAAGAAGAACAAAGCTGGAAATACCATGCTTCCTGGTTTCAAACCATATTATGAAGCTACAGTACTGGCATTAAAACAGACACATAGATCAACAGAACAGAATAGAGAGCCCAGAAGTAAACCCATGCGTATATGGTCAATCCATTTACAACAAAGGAACCAAGAATATACAGCGGGGAAAGGACAATCTCTTAGATAAATGACGTTGGGAAAACTGGACAGCCACATGCAAAAGCATGAAACTGAACCAACTAACTTATGCCATACACAAAAATCAACTGAAAATGGATTAAAAACTTGAATGTAAGACCTGACACCATAAAACTCCTATAAGAAAACATAGGCAGTAAGTTCCTTGACATTGGTCTTGGCAATAATTTTTTTAGATTTGACACTGAAAGCAAAGGCAACAATAGCAAAAATAAGTAAGTGAGACTACATCAAACTAAAAACCTTCTGCACAGCAAAGAAAACTATCAACAAAATGAAACGACAACCTACCAAATAGGAGAAGATATTTACAAATCATATATCTGATTAATATCCAAAATATACAAAGAACTCATACAACCCAATACCAAAAAGCAAAGAATCCCATTTAAAATTCGGCAGAGAATCTGAATAGACATTTTTCCAAAGAAGACATGCAGACTGCCATCAGGTACATGAAAAGGTGCTCAAAATCACTAATCATCAGGGAAATGCAAATCAAAACCACTATGAAACATCACCACACCTCTTAGAATGTCTATTATGAAAAAGATAAGAAATAACAAGTGTTGGCGAGAAGGTGGAGAAAAGGCAACCCTCATGCACTGTTGGTGTGAAAGTAAATTGATGCAGCCACTAAAAAATGAAAAACAGTATGGAGGTTCCTCAAAAAATTAAAAATAGAACTACCGTATGATCCAGCAAAACCACTCCTGGGTATTTACCTGAAGGAAATGAAAACATTCACTAGAAAAGACATATGAATGGGGATGATATGCATGATAGTGAACATGGGGATGTTCATTGCAGCACTATTTACAATAGCCAAGACATGGCAGTAACCTAAGTGTCCACTGATGGATGAATGAATACAGAAAATGTGTTCTTTATACACAATGGAATATTATTCAGCCATAAAAAAGAAGGAAATCTTGCCATTTGCAACCATGTGGACAGACCCTGAGGGCATTACGCCAAGCGAAATAAGTTGGACAAAGACAGGCTGATACCATATGACTCATTCATATGTAGAATCTAAAACAAACAAAACACCAAACTCATAAATACAGAGAACAGAGTGGTGTTTGCCAGAGGCTGGGTGTAGAGGGTAGGCATAATGGGTAAAAGGGGTGAAAAGGTACAAACTTCCAGTTATAAAATAAATAAGTCATGGGGATGTAACATACAGCATGGTGACAATAGTTAACAAGACGGTATTGCAGGGAATTCCCTGGCGGTCCAGTGGTTAGGATTCTGGGCTTTCCCTGCAGTGGCCCGAGTTCAATCCCCGTTTGGGGAACTGAGATCCCGCAAGCCGCACGGCATGACCCCCCACACACACCAAAACAACAACAACAACAACAACTGTACTGTATTTAAATGTTGCTAAAGAGAGTGGGTCTTAAAAGTTCTCATCACAGGAAAAAAAATTTGTAACTGTGTGTGGTGACAGATGTTAACTATACATACTGTGGTGATCATTACAGAATATATACATGTATCAAATCATTATGCTGCACACCTGAAACTAATGTAATTTGTCAATTATACCTCAATTTTTTTAAATACTGGTTTCTTCTGCCACATACCATCAATGTAAATCAGTCCAACAGACCTGTGAGTAGTGTGTCACACAGTATAAAACTCAAAGTGGAGAGTTCCCTGGTGGTCTAGTGGTTAGGATTCACCGCTTTCACTGCTGTGGTCCAGGTCCGATCCCTGGTTGGGGAACCGTGATCCCGCAAGCCACGTGGCACAGCCAAGATTAAACAAACCAACCAACCAACCAACAAACAAAAACTCCTCAAAGTGGATGCTGTGTAAGAATGCTGCCCAGCTTTCCAGTTCCCCCCCTACACTTTCATCATCCTCTGCTCAATGTTGCAAGTACAGGGTACCTAGTTTGATTCTGGTGTCTGAAAACAGGAAACAAAAACAAAAAAAACTAAGAAGTGAACATGAGACAAAGAATAAAGATAATTTACAGAAAAAGAAATGCAAATAGCCAACGAACCTATAAAAAATGGTTCAACTTCACTACAAGTCAAGTTTGAATTACAACAATAATAAGACACCAGTTTTCTCCTACATTCAAACTGACAAATATTTTCTTAAATGATAATACCCAAATGACTGATGTTTTGATAGAGGTAGTTTTTTCAAGGAAATGGCTACTCTCCTATGTTGCTAATAGGAATGTAAGTTGGTATAGTATTCTGCAGTAAATTTTGCCAATATACATCAAATACCTCAGAATTGTATAACTTTTGTCCTTGGCTAAGAATATAGGCTAAGGAAATAATCAGTGATGCACTAAAAGATCTCTATTCATCACAGTGTCGTTTCTTAATAGGGAAAAACTACAAAATACATGAATGCACAAATAAGGCATCAGTTACATAAATTATGGTGTATCTATATGCTAGAATACTATACAGACATTAAAATTGTTTTAAGCATTTCATTAAATGCTGTTCTACATCTTATTAAGTCAGATAAGCAGGCTATAAGAACTATGTACATACTATTTGGTTCCACTTAAATAAAGTACAAAGCAGGCAGATCTCTGCCACTGAAGATCAGGATCATGGGTACCACTCCTGGCAGTGATAAGAAGGGAGCATAAAGGAAGCTTCTAAGGTGTTGGTAGTTTTCCTGTTTTTAATTTGGGTGATTAGCTGGGTGATTCAGTTTGTGAAACTACATCAAGCTCACATTTACGTGGACTTTTCTGAATGTACATTATATATCAAAAAAAAATTTTTAATACTAAATAATTCCCCCGACCATGTTTTATATGTATTGATACATTCAAACATTGCCCAGTATAGATCATCTTTCTTTCCTTTTTAAAAAATAATTTCAAAATTTTTCTTTGTAAAGTAAAATTTGTAAATTTTTCTTTGTAAAGTAAAATTTGTAAATTTTTACTTTACTTTGTAAAGTAAAATTTGTTTTACTTTTATAAGAAAAAATGTAAATCATGGAATGTGAACGATCTATAGGTGACAAACTCATTCATACTTTCCCAGTTTTCTCCTCTTGATTCATTCCTTCAAGTAACTGAGCACCTCCTATGTTCACTGCTTTAGATGGCAAATATATAGCAATAAACAAATCTTCATACTGTCAAGAATAATTAAAACCCCACAGAAGCTCCCTGAAGGCAATGACCATTTCTCTTCTTTAATATGTAGTATATCCTGAGAGTCTGGCAACCTGCTGGACTCTGCACTGAAAGTGGACATCCAAAAGTTTATTAAAGACTCCAAAACTGACTGCTCAAAATAAGCCCAAAGATTCTTAAAAATTAGACTAAAATTTCCACTCTCATGTGCATGTCTCACATGACACCAACCACAAACAGGCAGGAATCTTAAAAATGAAGAAAACATGCAAGTTCACCACATATCTACTGATAAGGACAATCATTATACACACTACCAGCGTGCTCTCACCAATTTCAGATACCTCCCCAAACACCTCACTAGCAAGGACATCAGCCACCTCCACACTACCATTCCTCTCTAAAATTCAGAGTGCTCACGAGGAATGAGGCACTGTTCTGGGTGTTTTATTAACTGAATCTTCACAATAACCCTGTGAGGTCATCATTTTATAAATAAGGAAACTGAAGCACAGAGACCAGATTAGCATATAGCGATCATTTTGGACGAGGCAGCCCTAGGCGAAACTGCAAAGCAAGCTCAATTTGTCTTTGACCTTCTGCTTGCCCCATGTCGGTTTCCATTTAACAAACTGCTAGCACCTTGAGAGCAGGGACTAAATACCTACTGCTCTAAGCATTTGTTGAATGGATCCGTTTCTTTCCTTTCTCTTTAGTTTCCTTCTTTCAAAATATCCCAGAAAGAGAAGCCTCTTTTGGTACACAATTTTTCTAAATTAACTGTTAAATAATTCCTGCTAAGGCATAACCCCAAACCAATACGTTATCATTAAAATATCCTGTATCTTTATTCCTTAGCCCAAATGGCTGTCTCCACCTCCATTTTCCTCTCCTCACCCCCTAGTTGTGCTGGATTTCACAACAGGAGATCTGCTGGCTCTTCACCAGCTGTTCTCCCTGACTGGGCTTCACCTGTTCAAGGCGAGCTACTACATTAGAATAGTACCACGTACTAACACGACTGACACACTTCATTCATGCATTCAGGTTCCTGCCCAACTGTGACCTCTTTAGAGCGGCCCCCTGACATCTCTATTGATTTATTTATAAATTTATTTATTTTTGGCTCCGTTGGGTCTTTGTTGCTGCACGCGGGCTTTCTCCTGCTGCAGCGAGGGGGGCTACTCTTTCATTGCGGTGCACAGGCTTCTCATTGCGGTGGCTTCTCTTGTTGCGGAGCTCGGGCTCTAGGTGTGTGGGCTCAGTAGCTGTGGCTTGCGGACTCTAGACCGCAGGCTCAGCAGTCGTGGCGCACGGGCTTAGTTGCTCCGCAGCATGTGGGATCTTCCTGGACCAGGGCTCAAACCTGTGTCCCCTGGACTGGCAGGTGGATTCTTAACCACTGCGCCACCAAGGAAGCCCCTGACCTCTCTATTTAAAACAGCAGCAGCACATCATTCTCTATCCTCTTACACTGCTTTATTTTTGTCACCACACATCACTCTCCCCTATGATATTTAATAATTATTTTCTTATATTCTGCTTTCCCTTGTGAACTGTAAACTGCATGAGGGCAGGGACTTTATCTTGATTACTGCTGTAATCCCACACCTACAACAGGAGTTGGCACAGAGGAGGCGCTCAAATATTTGTAGAATCAACTGCAAGTCAGAGGGCCTTTTTTAACATTCAGAGGAGGTAAATCTCCCTGCCACGACTTACTGAGACTGAAGACAGACAAAGAGGCAGGAGAGAAAAGAGAACAAAAACAAAATTCAAAATGTAAATTCAAGGGAAGAATACTTAACAAAGTCTTGGGTTTTCTCTCTCACTCTAGGCTTAAGGGATAAGGACTAAAATGTAAAAATGCTCCAATTTTTTGGTTTGAACTGGTGACAACACAAAGAGAAAAGAATTTGTATGAAATTTTAGCAATCAAGATGCTTCTACTGTTTTTAGTTTTGAAAGTACCAAAAGTGCAAAACGAAAGTTAGGACTCTGCAAGGTTTCACTTAGATTGAATACTCTATTTATTATTTGACTAGATGCACAATATCCATCTAAAGTCAAAGTTAATTTACACAACTAGTACTGACCTCCTCACCAATAGCCCTGCCCTTTCCAAGGTCTACTTCCTAGTTTCCTTAATCTAGCCTGGTCTCACAGGACAGCAGATAAGGTATCACTGAAACACTGACGGAGGGGGAAAAACTTATCTCAAAAAGAAAAAACATTTTTTTAAAAAGTTACTTTTAATACTTTTAGGTGAGCCCCACAGAAATAAAAAACACTGGGAAAAGGTAACCCCCTCACCTCCAGGAGTGGCCCAGGGGAAGACTGGCTACCTGAGGGGAAGGAAGCACAGAAGAGACCCAGTGCAGACACAGGGAAAGGGAGTGTCACTGGGGCTGGGAGTTGTGATCACTACAGGAGAAAATGTGAGCACAGTGGGACTGGCTCCAGGCACACAGGCAAAGGGCAAAAGGGTTGGACATGAAGCCACCAAGCTTCCAAAACTAGAACAAAAAATTTTTAAATGTGTATGGAAACACAAAAGACCCCAAATAGACAAAACAATCTTGAGAAAGAAGAACAGAGCTGGAGGAATCAGGCCCCCGACTTTAGACTATACTACAAAGCTACAGTAATCGAAATGGTATGGTACTGGCACAAAAATAGACACATACATCAATGGAACAGAACAGAGAGCCCAGGAATAAACCCACACACTTATGGTCCATTAATCTATGACAGAGGAAGCAAGAATAGACAATGGGGAAAAGACAGTCTCTTCAATAAGTGCTGCTGGGAAAACTGCACTGCTACACGTAAAAGAATAAAATTAGAACATTCTCTAACACCATATACAAAAATAAACTCAAAATGGATTAAAGATGTAAATGTAAGACTGGATACTATAAAACTCCTTGAGGAAAAAATCGGCAGAACACTCTTTGACATAAATCGCAGCAATACGTTTTTGGATCCATCTCCTAAGATAAAGGAAATGAAAGCAGAAATAAACAAATGGGACCTAATTAAACTTAAAAGCTTTTGCACAGCAAAGGAAACCATTGATATAAACAGGAAGACAACCTGCCAAATGGGATATAATATTTGCAAATGATATGACTGATCAGTGATTAACATCCAACATATATAAACAGCTCATACAACTCAACATCAGAAAAACAAACAACCCAATTTAAAAATGGGCAGAAGAAATGAACACTTTTCCAAAGAGGAAATGCTGATGGCCAACAGGCACATGAAAAGATGCTCAACATCCCTAGTCATCAGTGAAATGCAAATCAAAACCACAATGAGACGTCACCTCACACCTGTCAGAATGGCTATCATCAAAAAGAACACAAATACTGGGGGAGGATGTGCAGAAAAGGGAACCCTTGTACGCTGTTGGTAAGAATGTAAACTGGTGCAGTCACTGTGGAAAACAGTATGGAGATTCCTCAAAAGACTACCATATGGCCCAGCAATTCCACTCCTGGGTATATAACTGAAAAAAACCCAAAAACACTAATTCAAAAAGATACATGCACCCTAATGTTCACAGCAGCATTATTTACAATTACTAAGATACGGAAACAACCTAAGTGTCCATCAACAGATGAATGGATAAAGAAGATGTGATAAATATACACACGATGAAATACTACTCAGCCTTAAAAAAAGAAAGAAGTTTTGCCATTTGCAGCAACACGGATGGATTTGGAGGGCATCAAGGTAAGTGAAATAAGTCAGAGAAAGACAAATCCTGCAAGGTATCACTTACACGTGGAATCTAAAAGATATAACAAACCAGTGAACATAACAAAAAAGCACCAGGCTCACAGATGTGGAGAACAAATTAGTGGTTACCAGTGGAGGGCGGAGGGGCAATACAGGGGTGGAGGAGTGAGAGGGACAAACTACTGGGTGTAAGATAGGCTCAAGGATGTGTTGTACAACACAGGGAACAGAGCCAATATTTTGTAATAACTGTAAATGGAAAGTAACCTTTTAAAATTGTATTAAAACATAAAAAATAAATTTAAAAAAGTAAGAAATTGTCAGGGAGGCCTACTAAGTTTTCAGCTTGAACGTACGGTTTTCGCTTGTTTATGGACCCTAAAAGATATTTAGGTCATAAATATCCTAAGTATGCTCTACAAGTAAATTCCAGTAGAGCTCACTCATCATACAGAAAAGAAATTCGTAAAATGCAAAACCCAACAGGTGTTACAGAGCACTATATATCTACAGCACTCTTTCCTCAGCTCCATTTACAAAACCCTAAAAAACAAAACAGACAAAAAAAATCCTAACCTGTTAAGTTAAATGCCCTGTAACACTGCACTCTCATTAAATCATTTAAATAGTATCTTAATTCCATTCAGGTCTCACAAACAGCCTTCTCAAAGAACTTGTGGCTTCTCTAATAGAAAAGGATTTTAAGAGACAGTTACCAGAATAAAGAACTCCAATTATAACAGTGAGATTGCTTTGAGGACTGCCAAATTAGTTTCTGTACTTTCTACTTCTAAGTTAAGGCACAGAGCCATCTCAGAATTGCAAATATTCAACTATTCTTTAAAATACTGCATAAGAAAACAACTGTCTTTAGGGAGAAGTGGTAAGAAAAAAACTCCCAACGTTGTTAAAAACCAAAAAGGACTATTACCTCATCTTTAAAACAGCCTTCTAGGCTTCTTTACATGTCCTAGGGCAAGCCCTTAAAAAAGAAAACAAGAAAATAAGGGAAACCTGAAGACGTCTTCAGAGCAGTGGAATTCATTAACAACAGAAAATCCCCTGGGCTGTGGGCACAGCATTCTATTTCTCAGGCTGTGAAGTGAACATGAACAAAGGTTTCTTTCCCACGAGAGAATAACTTTTAGAGCAAATGGGGAAGACCATTAAAGAACCTGATATTTTCGTGTATATTTCATTCACAGGCTTTTGCAAACCAAGTTCCCAGGAACAACTCCACTCGCAGCCATGCCTCGATTTGCTCAACCGACTTACATCGCAGTTTTCAAAGGATTCACAAAGTACAGTATACTCTCAAAGCAAAGTTATTCCTTAAAAGCAAAACACAGCCACCTTTTAAAACACGCACAAACGTGATCCACGGCCCGAAGACCTCAAAACTCTTGACCGAATAACCAACACCTGGGGAGGAAGAAAGCAACCTGGTAGCCCAACCCCGGGCGTGAGCAGCTGCCGCTGAAGGGCTGAAGGACACGCGGGGCTTTGCTCCCCGGGCAGGCGCCGGGCGACTCGGGCCAGGCCTGGGGACAGCCGGAGGGCTTGCAGTCGCGGGCACCGGCTTTGTGCCCATTAAGAAACGCGAGGAGGTGAGAAGCGGCCGAGACGCGAAACGAGAAAAGCGCCCTCAAGTTTGCCCGATATTAACGCCTCGAGGATGAAAAGGGCCGTTTGTTTCATCGGCGGACCGTCGTGTCGGGCCGCCCCCCGCCCGGGACTCCCGGCGGAGCTCCGCGAAGGAAGCCGCCGGGAGGTTCGGAGCCGGCTTCCCCCCGGCTCGCGGCCGCCCGGCCCGCCCCGCCCCGCCTGGCCCCAGGACCTCACCTGCCCGGCCGGCCCCCGAGGCGCGGGCGGGCGGCGGGGAGCGCAGCCGCAGCCAGAGGTGCAGCGCGGCCCCGAGCACACACGGGCACAGCAGCACCAGCCAGTTTCGCATTGGCCGCCCCCGCCTGCTCCACCTCGCACCCCCGCCGCGCTCCGGGTTCTCCCGCGTCCCGGGAGGGAACCTGCAAGTAAGGAGGCCGAGTGCCGACGGCCGACTCCCGCGCTACGACTCCGGGGACGCCCGCCCTCGCGCCCGACGCCGTCCAGCTTCCTCTCGGCTTCGGGCCCCGCGCCTCAGCTTCCTCAGACCACCAGCGGCAGCAGCTCAGCCGGGCGGAGCCCCGCCCCCTGCGCTTGGCCTCCCCTGGCCCCGCCCACCTTTTCTCTCACTCGCCCCGCCCCCTCCCCTCGCGTCCCCTCCCGCTCTCGTCGGCCAGCCGGGAGCTGAAGTCCCGCTCCGGGATCAAGCCGGGAGTGCCCCAGTGATCCAGTGACTGGAAAACCACACTTCCCATAACCCCACGCACTCGCCTCCGTCACTCGGCGGTTGCGGAGGCAGAGCGCGAGGCCCCACACGGAGCATGCGCAACCCTTTTCGACGTCTACCGCCCCGCGGCGGCCGAAGGGAGGTAGTGCCGGGCGACCCCGCGCTTCGGGGCCGCCCCCACCCGGGAGGGAAACACAGCTGAGGTGGAATGTGCTGATTGCCCAAGATTGAAAGGGAGATCTAAGGGAAGACTTTTTAAAATCACGCAGGAGCTTCCTTATGCCGAATGCTAGCCTTGTGTGGGAGATAGCATCTTGCGGACGCCGGAGATCAGGGCGAAGCAGCCCAGTTGCCTTCAGCTGTGAATCGTCGAGTATTAGTTCTGGTGCAGTGTGTACCCGGCTCTTTGCCCGGTCCTGTCCTCTAGGAACTCAGGATGAGTAAGACCGCGCCCAGGGGATCAAGCTGTGGAGTACGACAGCGACGGTCCAATCTAGAGTAAAATTTCACGTGCCCGGGTGTCCAACTAGCGCTGGAAAGTTGCCAGTAGAACGAGGCGCACACACACCTGCTACAGGACGTGAGTCGGGAGGGCCGAGAGGACGCGGGCTCCGAAGCACCTGTGGGCAGGACCCCTGCAGCGCCCCTTAAGGATAAAGTACTGCCCACTGGCCCGAGGACTTGACCCCTCGGACCCGCCCGCGGCCAAACGCACGAGTGCCCTGGTTGAGGCCGTGTGGGTGAAGGGGCGAGACGGTCAAGGTACCGATGTTAAGACGACGGAGGAGAGGAGGAAAATGAGCGCCTGGCTTGTGGTGTTCCGTTTATTTGTTTTTTAAGTTTTCCCAAATTGTGGAAACAGAAGTTAACTATATTGTTGGGGAAAGTCTTGGTTGAAAGCCACAGAAAATCCACTTCGAACAGGCTTAAGGAAAAAAGGGTAATTGATTCAAAGTCACTGAACAGTCCAGGAGGAGACGTCTTTAGGCACTGTCAGTACCATAGTCTCCTTGAGTGGCAATTTAATTTCAGCAGAAATTAAAATTACTTTTTATTTGATTGTTTTGTAATATGGCCTGTATTATATTTAATTTTAAAATTTCTTATAATAGTTGTATAAAAGCTATAAGCCTAAAGAGTTTATACTGTATGTTTGTACTGTTCAAGTAAAATAATAAAAATAATTTAATTAATATGGGGTCAGAAGTAATTTTTTCCCTTTAAAGGGATTTGTATATTCATTGGTTATCTATTGCTACCTAACAAATTACTCCCAAACTCTTAAAACGACAATAATCATTTATTATGTCTCACAATTTCTGTGGGCCAGGAATTGGAGGGCTAAATTTTTGTTCAGGGTCTCCCATAAAGTTGCAGGCAGATGTCAGCTGGGGCTGTGGTCATCTGAAGTCTTGACTGGTGCTGGAGAATCCACTTCCTAGGTGGCTCACTTCCATGGCCGGCAAGTTGGTACTGCCTTTCCGCCTCTTTAAGTTCCTCTCTAAGTAGCTCTCTCCAGTGAGCTGCTTTATTATTTTTAAAAATATTATTTATTTATTTTGGCTGCAGCATGCAGGTCTTAGTTGCAGCATGTGGGATCTTTAGTTGTGGCATTCGGGCTTCTTAGTTGCAGCATGTGAACTCTGAGATGGAGCATGCATGCAAGATCTAGTTCCCCGACCAGGGATCGAACCCAGGCCCCCTGCATTGGGAGCTCAGAGTCCTACCCACTGGACCACTAGGGAAGTCCCTCCAATGAGCTGCTTTAGAGTCCCCACACCATGGCGACTTGCTTCCCCAAGAGTTGGAGACCCAAGAGACTGGTGGAGATGGTGCAATGCCTTTTATGATGAATGCTTGGAAGACACACACTGTCACTTCTGCAGTCAACACAGACTAGCCCTGATTCACTGTGGGAGGGACCACAGAAGGTTGTGAATACCAGGAGGCAAGGGTGATTGGGGGTCATCTCATAGGCAGCTGGCGGCTGTCGCAGTATATTATACAAATATGAGAAACAATACTGTTTGTAAACAGTTTTGGGAGTCTTCAGGGCCCCTAGTATTCTCCATGGCCCCTGAATACCCTGAAGACAACAAAGAACAATTTGTCCTTCTTGTGGGAAACATGGAATTAGTAGGCTGTGATCTTTGTGGCTCCTGAGCAAATGTCCCCAAGGTCTGTGCACCCTTTTCCCAGAATGTTTACATATTGCAGTAAGGAAGGAGAATACATAATGTCTGCATATTCCCTGTTAGAAGTTCTTCTTTGTTTAGAAATTTTGCTAACCTGCTTTCTACATTTCAAGTAAAGAAATTGTCAAGAAAGTAATAATTGGTTGTCACTAAGGGTGTCCTGTTTTTTATCCTCAAGAAGAGTATTAAAATGCCTCTCTTGAAATCCTAAAATTTTCATTTTGTGATTAAAGGTTTATAACGAGTTAAGCCCAAAAGAGGAATAATCCCCAATTTAGGCAGATCTATTAATTCATCAGATACTTATGGAGCTCCTATTATGTGCCAGGCATTTTTGTAGGTGCTTGGGATAAACTGATGAACAAAACAAAGGTCCTTGTCCTGTGATGGTGGCAGCAGGGGCAGACTGTAGACTATAGATATAATAAAGAAATACATTTTACTGGCACACGGAAGATGGTAATTGCTACAGAAAATATGAAAAGTAGAGCAGGGTACAGGAATTGGGAATGTGGGACTGAAATGGGGCAGGTAACAGTATTAAATAGCAGTATTTAAACAACTGTTCAGAATTACAAGGAGCACTAAAGGGAGGAATAAAAAAAACCATCCTAATATATTAACTAATCACAATGTTCCTTCCAATTACCAAGATGATTTAACCTGTGAAGGAAACTTCACTGGCACCTGACAGGCCTTTTTAGCATCTTCATCTCTCACCACAGTGGGAGCTGCCTGTATCAACTGTTGATAGGATCAGCAGTCATCATTCCACCTACTTGTTATCTCTTACCACCTGAAAAACTTTAGTGGGTAAAGATGTAAGAGAGACAATCCGTATAATGCAAAGAATAAAAAATTTAAAACCCAGAGACAATGTAAACAGTCTGTGGAGTGAACAAGTTAACAGAGAATTCGAATTCGGGAGAGGCAGACCAAAGATGGTTGGTCACTCTGATTGCAATTAAGTGTGGGAAGGGCTATGAGAAAGGAATCATAGAGAATGATGGCAGCACAAATGAGGAGTTATCTGACCCACCCCACGGAGTGGCTGTGGGATTGAAATAAAAGGGACCAGAGGGTGGGAAGGGCATTCAAGAGCATCCTAGGCAAAAATAAATAAATAATAAAGACAACCCCGAGACAGTGATGACATGGCAATTAGGGAAATGCAAGCAGTCTGGTAGGATCTTAAGAAAGTTAGGACTGGGGAATGGTGAGGAGGTGATCATCATATGCTATACTAAGGAATTTAGATTTTATCCTGCAGGCTCTGAGGAGGATTTTTTTTTTCTGACTACAAAAGTAATACATAATTATAAACAGGAATTTGGAAAATTCAGAAGAATATAAAGAAGAAATTAAATCACACCAAATACCAATCATATATTGCTTTTTTCCATTTAAAAATATTGGCAATCATACTGTAAATACAAATTTATATCCATTTATTTTCACCTACCATAGAAATAAGCATTTTTGCATTTAATTAGTAGTCTTAGAAAATATAACAACTGTACAATCATTTGTTCACACTATAATTTCTTACCTGTTCTCCTCTTATTGGATGTATAGGTTCTTTCCATTTTTTCTACTATAATAAATAATACTGGCACTTCTGTGCATTTCAGATGATTTCCTTTTTAAATATTATTCTAAGGCTCTTTGTACATACTGGCATTGTATCAATGTGTATGTCTGCCTTTAACAAGTACATTTCTATCTCATCCTACCTACCTTAGCATTTAAGAAAAAATTCTTTTCTAATTCAAGGGGCGAAACGTTTTCTCATTAGTGAGATTAAATATTTTTATGTTTCTTAGGTGCTTCTGTTTCTTCTTCTGTAAATTACCTGTGTATTTTGCCTCTTACCTATTTGTAAGAGCCCTTTATATATTAAGGATATTAATCCATTATATTTGTGGAAAATATTTTTCCCATTTTTTTTGTCTTTTAATTTTATGACTTTTTGGACATAAAACATTTAAAATTTTTATGAATTCAAATAATCAATATTTTCATTTTTCCCATATTTTAGGACATTTCTAACCATGAAGTCTGATCAATACAGGCATATCTCAGAGATGTTGTGGTTTCTGTTACAGACCAGTGCAGCAAATCAAATATCGCAATAAAGCGAGTCCTATGAATTTTTTGGTTTCCCAGTGCATATAAAAGTTATGTTTACACTATGCTGTAGCCTGTTAAGTGTGCAATAGCGTTATCTCTAAAAAAAAAATATTCATTCCTTAATTAAAAAATACTTTGTTGCTAAAAAGTGCTAACCATCATCTGACAACTCAGGGTTTGGATAAATACCCAGAAGTGGCATTGCTGGATCATATGATAGTTCTATTTTTAATTTTTTGAGGAACCTCTATACTGTTTTCCATAGTGGCTGCATCAATTTACATTCTCACCAACAGTGCAAAAGGGTTCCCTTTTCTCCATGTCCTTGCCAACCAACACTTGTTATTCCTTGTCTTTTTTTTTTTACATCTTTATTGGAGTATAATTGCTTTACAATGGTGTGTTAGTTTCTGCTTTATACCAAAGTGAATCAGTTATACTTATGTTCCCATATCTCCTCCCTCCTGCACGATGAAAGCCATTCTAACAGGTATGAGGTGACATCCCATTGTGGTTTTGATTTGCATTTCCCTTATGATTAGTGATGTTGATCACCTTTCCATGTACCTGTTGGCCATTTATATGCCTTCTTTGGAAAAATGTCTATTCAGATCCTCTGCCCATTTTTTAAAACAGGGTCCAATTCTTATTTGCCAACAGCGAAGGAAAAATTACCCTTGAATATCTCTTAAATAGCCAAAAAAGCATAGTATGTGATTTTGTGTTTGCAAAAATCTGTGGATTTTTTTCTCCTAATTCTTTGTCATTAATGTTTCCCTGCAGCTCTTCAATCATTCACTTTCTTCCCCAAGGAAACCATCTTGCTTATCAGTCACTTAAACAATAAAGTTCACGTCTCTGGGCCAATAGTCAGGAAACCTTTAAAACCAGTCACATTCTTTTCAAGGGTTTTAGGACCTAGGGCACACACTGTCCAAGTAATGTGTACTATTTAAATGATTACTTCTCTTTCTTTTTCAGCCAATCGTTGAATTCTTTTAAGCTAAGAATTAATTTAAATGATGTGGCAGATAATCTTTGCAGAAGAAAGCCTTTTTTCCACCACCAGATGGAACTCTTTTAACATCTCGGTCTGAGGCATCTTGACTCTTGTATTTTGATTATCCTACTTGTTCAGGGCTTCTCTGAGAAGAATAGGAGAATAGATACTACCAAACTGTCTTACAAAATGGAGGCTGGTGTAAGGGAAGCAGAATGAATAAGGAGGAGAAGAATAGGGGATGAGGTTAGAGATGTAGTCTCCAGCAAGAATATGATATAAATCATGAAAAGGATTCTCACTTTCATCCTGAAATGGAGAGTACTAACTTGATGGCTTTGAGTGGGGGAGTAACATGGTCTGCCTTATGTTTTAGCAGGATCACTCACACTGCTGTGTGGAGAAGGGACTGGCTGACGGGGAGGGGTATCTACCAGGAACAGGAGAGGAAGAGGAGTAGCATCTGCACTCTGAGACAAGCTACTGGAAGCAAGGGCCGACCAGAAAGTGGCAGAATGCGTCCAGAAGGGAACTAAATGGACCAGATCTAGCTGAGGTGTGCAAAGGGTAGACTGAGGGGATGCAGTGGTGTGCCACCCAGATCCCCCTTTCTGGACGGAGAGCGGACTGCTGATGACTCTCAGTTGAATCTCCTTTTGGGAACTGCTCTTAGCTGAAGGGTGCTGCCTTGCCTAAGGGTACAGCTCCCCCCGCTGAGGCAACCTGCGGCCAATGACGAGTTAAATAGGGGTGAAAAGATTCGGGGTAACTAAAGAACCGTGCCATGGCCTCTGTTGCAACTGCATCCCAGTTCAACTTCTTCCTCTGCCCAATCCTGCTGCCCTCACTCCCTTATACGTGTCTCCAAGAGCAGTTGCCAGTAAACCTCCCGCACGCTACCTGAGTTTGAGTCTGTTTCCCGGGAAACCTGACCTAAGACGGTGATTCTGTTCAAACGTAAATAAGACCACCCCATTTCTCAACCTAAAATCTTGCAAAGGGTCATCAGTTCACTCACAGGGAAACCAAAGTTCTCAAAGTAGACTACAGGTCCTCTAACCTCATCCCCTATTGCCCTCCACCTCACTGCCTCTGTTCCAGAGCCATATTGGCCTCTTTGCCACCCCCTGAATATGACAGGTACATTCCTGCCTTAGGACCTTTGCACTGTTTGCTCCTTTGGCTCTTTCCCCAGATATCTTCATGACTCACTCTTTCGCCTCCTTCAAGTCAGCTAAATTGCTACCTTCTCAATGAACCCCTCCCCATCCTTTCCACTGAAAATTACAACCTCCCCCCCCCACTCCTAACCTCCACTATTCTATTTTACATCACTATCACCCTCTAACATACTGTCCGACCTACTTTTTTTTTTTTAATTGTCCCACATAGAGCAGGAGCTTTTCCCCCTCCATTTTGTTCACGGCCATATCCCAAAACATGGCACTTTGTAGGTGTTGCATAAGTATTTCTGGATGAATGACTGAGTGAATGAACGCAGAAATCCTTACCAAGTTAATTGTAGTAATCCATGGCGTGTGGTTACCCAGGGATAGTGTAGCAGAGACACAAGCTTATAGGTGCAAGCAGAGAAAGAGGAAATTACAAAGGACACTGAGAGGAAGTCAGAATACAGGAGGAAAACGGGAGAAAGTGTCACAGAAGACAAGGGTGAGGTGGGGAGGGAGGACAAGCGAACGTGAACAGTGCTGTCACTGTATGAAGTGAGGTAAACACTTATAGACTGAATGTGTCCCCCACATCCATATACTGAAATCTAACCCCCAACAGTGATGGTATTTGGAGGTGGGGCTTTTGGGGGGTAGTAAGGCCATGAGGGTGGAGCCCTCATGACAAGATTAGTGCCCTTATAAGAAGAGGCCAGAGAGCTAGGTCATTCCCTTTTACCAGTTTCTACAACAAGAAGTTTGCAATCCGCAACCGGGAAGATGGTTCTCACCAGAGCCCAACCATGCTGGCACCTTGATCTCAGACTTCCAGCCTTCAGAACCATGAGAAATGAATCTGTGCTGTTTATAAGCCACCCCGTCTATGGCGCTTTGTTACAGCAGCCCGAACTAACTAAGACAAAGACAGAAAGGTGTCTACTAATTTGATGTTGCTAGGTAACTCGCAGTTTTAAGCTAGTTAGGGTACTGTGAGCTGAGGGAAGAATAATAAGTAATGAAGTGGAAATGGTATACGGATTACTTTTTCACGAAGCTTGGTTGTGAAGACAGGAAAGAGGAAGATCAGAGCTGGGAGGAGGGCTCAGAATGAAGAAGTGTATGTGCATTTAGGTGGGAGTCTAAGACTAACTTGAGTATTTTATATGATGTATGGAAAGAGCCAGTAATAGCCATATAATTTATCATCCACATCAGAGTTTTGAGAGCAAAAGGGGACCGAACAAGTGCTAAATTGGATAGATGCCAGGACACTGGGGAATTTCTGTAAATGTGGACATAGGGTCACCCCATCCAAAGCTCAGGTTCTCCCTCCAATTCTTTCCTTCCTTGCACTTGGCAGGCGATTGCATTTTCTACCGGTAGGTGGCAGTAAAAGCTTGCCTCTGGGCTTCCCTGGTGGCGCAGTGGTTGAGAGTCCGCCTGTCGATGCAGGGGACGCGGGTTCGTGCCTCGGTCCGGGAAGATCCCACATGCCGCGGAGCGGCTGGGCCCGTGAGCCATGGCCGCTGAGCCTGTGCTTCCGGAGCCTGTGCTCCGCAACGGGAGAGGCCACAACAGCGAGAGGCCCGCGTACCGGAAAAAAACAAACAAAAAAAAAGCTTGCCTCTTTTTGCCTTTTTGTTTTTTTTGAAAAGGCAACTAAGTATTGATAAAGGTTAGTTTAGCCCCAGGCATATGCTGAAAACAGATTTCAATTTAGATTTTACTTTGGGAAAATTCATTTTGTACCTTTTTATGAAAAGAAACATCTCTATCAGTTTTCAAAGAGGAAATAATATTTGAGCAATTATAAAATATGTTAGTTGTGCTGTATTTTCTGAGCCATTCTACCTTTAAAAGATGAACGTCTCTCTTCCTCCTAATACAGAATAACTTCTATCAATGTCAGCAGTTCAGTTTCAGTACGTGCATCGCTCTATGAACACACTTCTTATGTGTATACATAAATTTTTAGCCAAGTCCAATTTTGATAGATCTTGGGGAACCTTGCTATGGAGAGATTATAAATATTTTTAAATGATTACATATGATACCAAAATTCTTGTTGTCAAAGATAAGACTAGAGATGTCCAAAGAGAAAAACTTTTAGAAGTTGAGAATGGTAAGGTGAAAGAGCACACATTATTCAGGCCATCCTGGCAGAATCTAATTACCAAAAGACTTAAAATTCAGAAAACTTCGTAAGAAAAAAAACACAAAACATTAGAATAATTCTTTGCAGGCCCATTAGACAAAGTTGAGTTCAAAACCCAGATTTGCATTTATGAATTATGTGACCTTAAGCAAGGAAAATACTTAACCTCTTTGTCTCAAATTCCTAATCTGTGAAATGAGACTCAGAGGGCGTACTTCAGTGAGTTGTTCTGAACATTAAATAAGAAGACACATGGGTAAAGTCGATAAGTGTGTTTCCTGCTCTCCTCTAAACATGAAGACAGCTAGACTGAAACGAGGCTGATGCAAACTTAACCCTTGGAAAATAGATCACCAAGTTAAAAAAATGAAATTAATTCTAACAGTTGCTTTAAAACAAGCAAATAAACAACAACAAAACCCCCCAAAGGACTGGACATACATTAATTCAGTATTTCTTCAACTTTACAACTTGATCCCAATTATTCAGGTACATCTTGACCCAGGGACAAGTTTCCCTACAAGGGAATTTGGGGACAAACAAATTGCAACGTTTGGACTAGGGCCAGAATTCAAACTTCCAGGGCTGAGTCTTCTGCCTTTTTTTAATTTAACGAGCTGCATTACTCTGTCACTTCCTCCATTTCCTCTTCAGTTTAATGGAAATGCTAAAAGCCATCCACAATATTAACCATAGCCAATTTCATGGCTAGTGGTCTCCGTCCTGGAGGATCTACCCCAGACAAATGCCCTGCTACATTACAGAGGTCACGGCTGTTGAGATGGATCCTCCGGCCACCCTGGAATTGGCAAAGCTAGAGTCACTAATGGCTTTGACAACAAACAGGAAGTGTCCGTGGTCTCTGTAAGACTCCCTAAAATGCCCTTATTCTAGGAAATTCTACTGGCTCACTTCATTCATCTCATGATGCAGGCATTTTATCATCTGACATCATCACAAGCAGAAGAATGGTGAACACAGTACAGTAAGATATTGAAAGAGAGAGAGAGAGAGAGAGACCACATTCCCACAACTTTTATGACAGTATATGGGTATAACTGTTCTATTTTATATTTTCTATCTCTCTTACTGTATCTAATTTATAAATTGAACTTTATCGTAAGTATGTATGGATAGGAATAAACATAGTATATATAGGGTTTGGTACTAGCTGTGGTTTCAGGCTGCTGAAATTGGGGGTCTTGGAATATAATCCCCTGTGTATAAGGGGGGACTAGTGTACACATTTCTCAAATTATAAAATTCCATAACTTAATACTCTTAGAGTGACTTGGGTTTATGTACACAGGAAGAGATTCATTTGTACTCTTCTCTGCACTGATTTTTTCACCTTGTTTCTCCTTGTTCATTTGGTACCTTGAGATATGTTAGGAATCTTGCTTTTAGGAGATCAAAGAAAAACAAGTTTTTCTCCCACACTTCTGTGTTTCGTTTAGGTTAAAAATCAACATTGTTTTTATATTTGCCCAAGATACGCCATTAAAATTACTTCAAAGCTTTCTGACCAAAATTTGTACAGAGAAGCCTTGTGGTGAACTGCAGAGTGATAATTTTATAAGAAATGAATTTCAAATGCTAGCAGGGAGGATGGTACTAGGTTTCCAAAATGACACTACATTAATCCAGCAAGCATATCTTAGAGCCATTCTGAGTCAGAGGACAGGATGATATGTTGATTTTAAAAGGTAAAAGGGTAATTCCAGGGTTTCCCTGGTGGCACAGTGGTTAAGAATCTGCCTGCCAATGCAGGGGACACGGGTTTGAGCCCTGGTCTGGGAAAATCCCACATGCCACGGAGCAACTAAGCCTGTGTGCCACAACTACTGAGCCTGCATTCTAAAGCCCACGAGCCACAACTACTGAGCCCACGAGCCACAGCTACTGAAGCCCACGTGCCTAGAGCCCATGCTCCGCAACAAGAGAAGCCACTGCAATGAGAAGCCCGCGCACCACAACAAAGAGTAGCCCCCGCTCGCCGCAACTGGAGAAAGCCCGCACACAGCAACGAAGACCCAATGCAGCCAAAAATAAATTACATAAGTAAATTTATTTTTTTAAATCTAAAAAAAAAGAGAAAAGGTAATTCCAAATAGCTAATTATGCATGGGGATCATTATTCATATTGACCTAAGTATTAGGGTGAGTTTCCTCTGTGACAGCGGTGCCAGATCCCATCTTACACAATGCTAAAACAGTTTTTCCTTCTGGTTTATACACAATGAGGTGACTATCTCTTTCCCCTGATGAATTCACGTTGGGGTACAAAACCTATAATTACCTGCCATGGAGATGGCAATCAGATGCTCCAGTGACCTCATCTGATTTCTATAAAGGATTCGGCAGTGCAAGTGGTGTTTCTCATGAAGTGTGAAAACCTGGTTTGGAATCCTAATTCTGTCACTTGCTAAAATGATAACTTCGGATAAGTTACTTAATTTCTCTGAGCCTCAGGTGCCTTGTCTGTAGAACGTGAAAAAGAATGCCTACCTCATGGGACATTTGAAAAATTAAATATAATACTGTATGTGAAAACACTTGGCAGGTGCTTAGAAAATGTTAGTTTCCTTTCTTCTATGAGGCTAGAGGAACACAGAGGGTAGAGAGCTGTATTAGTTAGCAACGGCTGCGTAAGAAACCACACCAAAGCTCAGTGTTCCCTCTTGTTCATGTACCTGCAAGTCAGCAGGGGTGACAGCTGTAGATTGTGAGTTGGTTGGGGTAGCTCTGCCTTGCTTGTCTTGCTCTGGGGCCCATGCTGAAGGGACAGCCACTACCTGTCCCTGTTATGGCAGAGTCAGAAGCACAGGAGGGTTAAAACACGCGAGCTCTCTTAAGGTCAAGGCTCAGAACTGGTGTGACGTCACGTCCACAGGCCACGCCCAGTCAGTGTGCGGTGAAATACATGCCACCTCCAGCAGGAGGCACTGTGAAAGCCACATGCTAAGGGCATGGATGCAGGGAGGGTGAGAACTGGGAAAAACAAGCAACCTCTTAGAGAAGCAAGAACAGCCCCCAGACCTCATGGGAAGGGGACTGGGCCAGTCAAGGTCAGGCTAGTAAAATACCTTTGTACCCTCTGAGTGAAGGGATCAGGAAGGAGGTCCGTGCGGTCCAAAGGGACAAGGTGGCATGAAAGTGTCAGCCACTCCACATTTGCAAAGCTGTAAACAGTGGGACAGTGAGATTGACACAGCACAGGGGCCCCTGCAATGTCAGATGAGGTCCTTGGCCTAAAAATAGACAAATGATGATGATGAAAATCACTTCTCTGCTATAACACCCATTTATCAAATGACATTCACAAAGAGGTTGATTGTGAATATCTGCTTCCTGAATTCAGGGACACACACAGATTCTCTTCTTTTTGATCTGGCCTCAGGGAGGACATAAAGGCTTCCCTCTGACCCCTCATTTTACTCTCCAGGAGGACCTGTGATATGATTCAAGGAAAAACATGAGCTTCTGGAGGACACGTGCCAGGATGCTTTTGGGGGTGGTGGAGTCTTGGGCGGGAGGAGGGAAAGGGCCACTGTTCTCCTCCTCAACTTGGGCTTCTCTTGAGCTGCCCATGAGTTTGGAGGGACAAGGCTGGGCTGGGATGTCTTTTTCTTTTTTAATATAACTTTTTAAAAAAATTATTTATTTAGGCTGTGCCGGGTCTTAATTGCAGCATGCGGGATCTAGTCCCTCGACCAGGGATCGAACCCGGGCCCCCTGCACCGGGAGTGCGGAGTTTTACCCACTGGACCACCAGGGAAGTCCCTGGCCTAGGGTGTCTTCAGCTCAGGAGAGCTTGGACCTCTGAAGGCAAACAGGATCATGCGGAAGCCCAAGAGAAAGGAGGACTGATGCCTAGGCCTGCCTCTGCACGCTCCTCCGTCAATGCTGAGTCGAGCATCTGCCGTGTAGCAAGCACTGAGTGGAAACGCTAGCGAGGCAAAGACTAGTAGATCGATGGGCTAATAAACAATCACCAAATGCGATCAGCACCACAGGGAAAAGGAAACCCCGGTGCTGCTGGAATTACACCAAGCTTGGGAAGGTTAAGGAAGACTTCGGAGAGGAGGTGCGCCTCCTAGGGTCAGTATGAGAGTTGAGTACAAGTTCTAGGTCATAAGAAAGGGTGAAATGTTTTAGGAGTTTTCAAGCACAGCCCATGCACACCAGAAATGAGAAAGTGATAGGACATAAACTCTAACAGGGAAAGAGAACAGGGACTTACTTGTAATACCTCCTGTTGATATGCCTGGCCACTTCTCATAGGTTTAACTCCTTTTCAATCATTTAACAATTATTATGCGCCCAAATCCAGCGAAGGGTAAGACAGACATGGCTCCTGCCCTCAAGGAGCTCGGCCAGTCCAGGAGACGACGATCAGTGTCACCAGGGAGGAAGGACGAGGCGTTTGTGACCCTCCAGCAAGGGGGCATGACCATGTGTAAAGCATGAGGAAAGGCTGGCAGAGGAAGGAGCGAGCTCGGTGAAGCAAGGGCAAGGGAAGAATATCCCAGAAATGTAGATGCTTAAAGTATTATATAAGAAAATTCTAGGGAGGGTGGGAGGGAGGGAGACGCAAGAGGGAAGAGATATGGGAACATATGTATGTGTATAACTGATTTACTTTGTTATAAAGCAGAAACGAACATACCATTGTAAAGCAATTATACTCCAATAAAGATGTAAAAAAAAAAAAAGAAAATTCAATTCTGCTGTATAGCAAACAAGAAAAGCAACTGGGATAGATAACAAGCAATTAGCTTGTGAGGCAGAGGCAGAAAGTATAAAATGTTTTAAGGACTCAACTGTAAGACATGTTAAAGATAGAATAAATGAAGCACATGGGTGCTAAATACAGATAAAGAAGATGAAGCAACTGAGAGTGTCAATGATACACTGAAGGGCTGGGAGCACCAAAATGGACCTTACATATTCATAAGGCATGAGTCCTGCCACCTCTAGGTTGACGGTGATGCCATTACTACACTGGCCATACCTGTTGTCACCTACCCTGCCCCATGTATGCTCTGCCCCCCGGATGCAGGTAAAAGGCCTGGAGGATGATCAAGCTATTGGGAAGCTCCACTGGCTGGGTGTACTGTCCCGAGTCTCTCTGATAGGGAAGGTTATGTTGGCTCCAGGCACCTTTGACCTGCTGACTCCTCTTGTCCAACCCCTACTCTGGCCCTCGTAACCACATCAGCGAGGAAGGATCGTGTGGCAGAGGGAGAAACAGGACAAGCAAATGTGTGTGGGGAGGTGTCCCTGGAGGTCCAGTGGTTAAGGCTTCGCCTTCCAATGCAAGGGGTTCGGGTTCGATCCCTGGTCAGGGAGCTAAGATCCCACATGCCTCGAGGCCAAGAAGACCAAAACGTAAAACGGAAGCAATACTGTAACAAATTCAATAAAGACTTTAAAAATGGTTAAAAAAAACAAAAAAAAAGACAACCAAATGTGCAGAGCACAGGGTTCTGGTGGTGTCCTCCTTCTGCCCTGCCTGCAACCCATTCTCAGGGTGCTAACCTACCCTCTGTCCTTCCCCTTGCTTCTTCCTGTGTCTTTTAAGTGGATCTGATAACCCATGCAAGCTCCTTCATGTGGTATGTGAGGCTTTCTGTTCTGTGGCCTCTGGGAGGGTCTGCACGGCGGTGAGCTGGAGGCCACCACTGCAACGGTTATTTCCTGCATCACATCGTGCTTCGTGAGTTTCTTCCACAGATCAGCAGCCTGAGGGTGAAGGGCACCGAAAAGATTATCGTTGGGTTTATCCAGGGTTGGGATTCTGCCAGGTGGGCTCAAAGAAGGCAGGGTCAGGGAATCTAGGAAATCGGCAAGAGGGAGGTTGAAGTGATGGATCGCAGACCCTAATTTGATGAGGCAGAGAAATGAGGAAAAGAAAGGATTGTGTGACTGCGAGGAAGTAAGGGATCTGTGTGCTGGAGGCCTCCCCTCCGAGGGGATGAAGAAGAGGGATGAATGTGGCTGTGAGGGAGTGACAAGCCAGAAGGATGAGCTAGTGGAAGGTGGGCCTTCTGTTTACTGTGCAACCTTGAAGTGATGACGCATTTGCGGTTCAGAATCACCTTAACGGCACGCCCATCATCTTGGCGCTTAGTTCTCAGCACTTCATTGCATGTCTGTGCAATGGCTGAAAATCCATTGCGCTAAGACATCCTTCATTGTTTTGAACCCACCACCCCCTCCTTTGTGATTAACCCATCACACAGCTAACTCACAGCTTTTAGCATGGGTTTTCATATCTTTCTATATCTTTATAGAAAGATATCTCTATATCTTCATATCTTTCATATCTTTCTATATATATATATATATATATATATAGAGAGAGAGAGAGAGAGAGAGAGGATGGATAACAACAAGGTCCTGCTGTATAGCACAGGGAATTATACTCAATATCCTGTGATAAACCATGATGGAAAAGAATATTAAAAGAAAGAGTATATATATATATGTAAAACTGAATCACTTTGTACAGCAGATATTAATACAACATTGTAAATCAACTACTTCAATAAAGAAAAATTAAAAAAACATACAATGTCCTGCTTTGATGCCCGAGCCACGGACCACCTGGCCTGAGAATCATAAACCAGAGACACCTTGACTCATGAAACTATGACTAAGAAATGTCACAGAAATGTCACTAGATGGGCTTCTCTGGTGGCGCAGTGGTTAAGAATATGCCTACCAATGCAGGGGACATGGGTTCAAGCCATGGTCCGGGAAGATCCCACATGCCGCAGAGCAACTAAGCCCGTGTGCCACAACTACTGGGCCCGTGTGCCACAACTGCTGAAGCCCACATGCCTAGAGCCCGTGCTCTGCAACAAGAGAAGCCACCGCAATGAGAAGCCCGCGCACCTCAACGAAGAGTAGCCCCCACTCACCGCAACTAGAGAAAGCCTGCGCACAGCAACGAAGACCCAACACAGCCAAAAATAATAAAAATAAATAAATAAATTAATTAATTAAAGGAATTGTCACTAGATGATGATTAATCCCAGCCTGTTTCTCCCCTTTTAAAAAAAACCCCTAGCACAAAGCCCAAGTTGGAGTAGCTCTGAGATTTGTCTCCCGCTCCCTTGCTTGATGCCCTGCAAACAAATCCTTACTTTGCCGCAAAAAAAAAAATTAAAATATCCTGTTTTAAAATTGAATTCAACAAGTAATTAAGGAGCTGCTGAGAGTCAGACACTGAGGCAGGCCCTGGCTCTAACGGTGAAAAGAGAAACACAATGCAGGGTGCTAAGGCAGCGCTCTTGGGGGTGGGGACCTTAAGTGGCATGCAAATACGTACAGCAGATAAAGGCAGAGCCACTCTGATTCAGGACCACCTCCAAAGCAGCCCATCTACCTGCACACGTTTGAAACCCTCTGTCCCGGGGGATGCTAACTTTGTCGCAGGTAGAGCTGAAGCTTTGTTCCCTTCTCAGAGTTATCCAACACAGTGAATTTGGGGGATAGCCTCTGGCTCGTGTTTTTACATTTTATGTCTCTGTGTGTGTCCATCAAAATATGTAATATTGGCTTCCCTGGTGGCGCAGTGGTTGAGAGTCCGCCTGCAGATGCAGGGGACACGGGTTCGTGCCCTGGTCCGGGAGGATCCCACATGCCGCGGAGCGGCTGGGCCCGTGAGCCATGGCCGCTGAGCCTGCGCGTCCGGAGCCTGTGCTCCGCAACGGGAGAGGCCACAGCAGTGAGAGGCCCACATACCGCAAAAAAATAAAAATAATAAAAATTAAAAAAAAAAAAAAATATGTAATATTGTTTTGCTTTTCAAATTTACCAAAACAGCGTATTTTAATTATTGTTCTATAACGTGCTCGTTCTATTTTCAATACCTGTCTTATGTGATATGTGTGGACCTAATTTGTTCATTTTGGCTGCTGTTTACTATGAGATTGCATCATTGGATGACTATGTCACAGTTTATTTCGGCATTTTCCCATGGGATGGACATGTGTACAATATTTACAATCTGCTAGGCACAGTTCTAAGGGCTCTACAAATTCTCGTTCATGTATCCTCATGGCAGGTACTATTATTACCATTCTTATTTTACAGATGAGGAAACTGAGACACAGAGAGGCTAAGTAACCCATTCAAGGTCACACAGCAGATAAGTGGTAGAACCAGGATTCAAACCCAGATGATCTGTCACATCAGGGTCTTCATCCTAACGGCTGAGCTGTGCTGCCTCTTTAAGGTGTTTCCCTATTAAAGTCTTATTGTACTTACTGTTATGCCTATTGTCTTATGCACGTGAGCGGAGGTTCTTTCCTAGAACTGAGATTGCTGGGTCCAGATGAGATCTCTCCTCATGATGGGTTTTTACAGCATTAACTAGACTGAGGAATAAAGCATCAGAGGAACAATTCTGAGGCTTTGACAGAATTCAGAGCAGTTAAATAGTTCTTCAATGTTTTATCCAGCTCTTAACTACAGGCTCTGTTCTGTCACTGTAACCATCCAAGAGGAGGTTAACAGACTACGAAAATACTTTGAGAGAAGACAGACTGGCCCACATCACATCAGTGGCCCACGTCAAATCTTCTGAATTCCTTCCTTCTCATCACAAACGCACTGTCACACAACTGTACGTTGCTGCGCACTCTATCCAGGAATTGGACATTTCCTCTGTATAATTTCAGCTTGTAAATTTCACTTATTAGCCTGCTAAACCACTTAGGGGATTCTGCGTTACTCTATATGTCACTCTATACATTGGCCTAAATCAACAACGTTCAACACATTTTTGCAATATTGCTACCGTAAGAACAGAATAGCTTTTGGTTTTATAAATGCCCAGTACAACTGGTGTAAATCTTGGAGAATCTTTGTGTAGGTACTGTCTTCCCATTTTCTTCTTCTCATCCTGGAACAAACTATAGCACCCTTGTTTGAAAAGGACTGACACACGTGTTGCCGTTGTCACCAAGGGCACTCATTAAATTCAACAAATAAAGTTGTCTTACAGATGAGATGTCGCCAGTGAGCTTAGACATCAAATGGAAATAGAATTGGGAGCTTTCTGTTAACCCTTTCTGAAGGCTTTCTGCTTTGGCTGAGTCTGAAATAGCAAACACACAGCCCATAACATGCACCTCAGAAACGGTGAGGTCCATGCTTGCGCTTTCTCCCTCTTTGGTCCATTTCTGGGCCGCTTCGGGGGGACGTGGGAAAGAACTGATTTGTGCGTCTGATTCAGGTACGTCCTGCCTCCACGGGCTTGTGTTTGAAGGCTGGCTCTCAGCTCACCAGTACAGTGGTCCTGAGACAGGCTGGGACCTAAAACCTGGGACCTGCGACCCTTCGCTGCAGTGCTTGCACCTGGACAAACGTCTCCTTGAGCAACAAAATACAAAGAAGCTATAAGGGACTAAAAATAACTGCATGCATGCGCAGTTGGAGCAAATTTTGGAAAACAAGATACAAAAAGACCAAAAACCCACTGCCACTTCTGAGGAGTTGGGAGCAAAAGCAGGGCACTGGGCATGATCCCTGCACACAGCACCACCAAGGGAGTGGGCAAAACACTTAAGCCGCCCCTCCGGCCCGAGCCCTGGACCCGCTCCCACCCTCACCCCATATAAGGGACCAGACTGCCCCCCTCCGAGCACAAGCATCCCTTGTGCTGCAGCGCAAGTCCCCATAAGGCCTCGCCTGAATTCCTCGACTGGCCTCTTATCAATTTCTGTTGATTAAAGAGTCCAAGAGGGCTTCCCTGGTGGCGCAGTGGTTGAGAGTCCACCTGCCGATGCAGGGGATAAGGGTTCGTGCCCTGGTCCGGGAAGATCCCGCATGCCGCGGAGCGGCTGGGCCCGTAGCCATGGCCGCTGAGCCTGCGCATCCGGAGCCTGTGCTCCGCAACGGGAGAGGCCACAACTGTGAGAGGCCCGTATGCCGCAAAAAAAAAAAAAAAAAAAAAGAGTCCAAGAACCCGGGTCAGTAACAATCCTAGTCCCTTAATCTCTGCAAATTGTCATTTCCTAATCTGTAAAATGGGGACAATACCACCATTTTATTGACTAACTAGTAAATTCATGTATCAATTCAACAATTACTGAGTTCCCAAAGTTCCTATTCTCAAGTTGCTCACAGTAAGGGAAATAAATGTGTGTACTTGTGTACATGTAATGCTAGAGAGGAAATCTTAGTTTCTTAATAGGTTATAAGAGGTACAATCCTATTGGGTGGATACTTGGATATTCCCTTCCTGAAGGGAGGATCCCAGCACTTGTAGGTGAACTGGTGCCCACAGTATAATGTTCTGATTCTAAGAGTAATCTTGACAGCTCACTCCACTGACAGATGCCTAGAGTCTTTATAAGAGGAGTCTTGACACCCTTGTCATTGCAGCACTATTCACAATTGCCAGGGGACAGAAGTAACCTCATGTCCACGGAGGGATGAATGGATAAACAAACTGAGATATGTCCATATAATGGAATATTATCCACCCTTAAAACCCTTAAAGGGCTTCCCTGGTGGCGCAGTGGTTAAGAATCCGCCTGCCAACGCAGGGGACACAGGTTGGAGCCCTGGTCCAGGAAGATCCCACATGCCGCGGACCAACTAAGCCCGTGCGCCACAACTACTGAGCCTGTGCTCTAGAGCCCGCAAGCCACAACTACTGAAGCCCGTGCACCTAGCGCCCGTGCTCCGCAATAAGAGAAGCCACCGCAATGAGAAGCCCGCGCACCGCAACGAAAGGGTAGCCCCCCCTCGCGCAACTAGAGAAAGTCCGCATGCAGCAACGAAGACTCAACGCAGACAAAAATAAAATAAATTTTAAAAAACAAAAACAAAAAACAAGTAAATCCTGTCTTATACTACAACGTGGATGAACTTCGAGGACATGATGCTAAGTGAAATAATCCAGGCACAATAGGACAATACTCTATGATTCCACTTCTGTGATGCATCTAAACTAATCAAAGTCATGGAAACAAAGCAAAATGGTGGTTGCCAGGGGCTGGGGCCAGGGAAAAACGGGAGTATAGAATTTTAGTCTTGCAAGATGAAAAAGTTTTAGATATCTGTTGTACAACAATGTGCATATAGCATACTGCAGTGAATACTTAAAAACTGTGAAGAGGGTAAATTTACATTTTTTAAAGTTAATTTATTTTTCTCTGCGTTGGGTCTTTGTTGCTGCGCGTGGGCTTTCTCTAGTTGCGGCGAGCGGGGGCTACTCTTCTTTGCTGCGGTGCGCAGGCTTCTCATTGCGGTGGCTCTCTTGTTGCGGAGCACGGGCTCTAGAGCACAGGCTCAGTAGCTGTGGTGCATGGGCTTAGTTGCCCCGCGAGGCTTGTGGGATCTTCCCGGTCCAGGTATTGAACCCGTGTCCCCTGCAATGGCAGGCGGATTCTTAACCACAGCACCACCAGGGAAGCCCACGTTATGTGTTTTTTAACACACACACACACACACACACACACACACACACGGAGTCTCGGCTCTAAAGTTCCCCATGTTGCGTACGACTAGTTCCTACCTTCCAGTTTCTCCCGCTTGTCTGCTTTCAAGGTCCTTTGGATCTTTTTTGGCATCTCCGCTGAGCCCCTTGAGACAACCCTCATTGTCCATCTTGCTCCAGGGTTTGTCTTTGATTTGCAAGAACTCGACTCCATCCGGAAACCACCTCGGCCTCTGAGGCCCGGAAGAAGGTCGCAGGCCAGGCAGATAGGAAATGGCATTACGGAGACCCTGCGCATGCGCATCCCCTACCGAGCATCCAGGCTGCAGGCCTCCTCCCGCACCCCTCCCCAAACATGGGAAACACCTGGAGAAGGTCTTGGGCACGTTGCTTCTTCCTCTCTCCACTTTCCATCCACCTGCTTCCTCCAGGTAAGAGTATTCTCAGCTCCTTGAGGACGTGTGAGCACAGGGCCACCTGGAGGGTCACGTGGTCCAGCATGGGTCCATGTGCCCGGCTCCGAGGGTACTCAGCTCCTGTGTTAACAAAGATCAACTTAGGAGGAGGACAGAGAAAATGGAGGTCAGGTCGGGGGGGGGAATAATCACATGATTTTCAGTCCTCTCCCCTTACTGTGGTGGCCGTGAGGGTCCAAAATGCAAATCTGAAAAACAACAACAAAAATGCAAATCAGACCTTGTCACACCCCTTCCCCAAACTCTCTGTGGCTCTCTGTTGCTCTCCGCGAAAAGTTGACACTCCCTGCCTCGGTTTACCTGACCCCTCATCACCACCCTCTCTCATGTCCCCGTTGGCCACTTCTAACTCCTCGTCCAGGGCTCCAAAACTTCCTGGAGCTCCCAGACCGCCCTCCCACCCCGGACTTTTGTTGCTGCGTTTGTCGGGTCCTCGGCCAGCTCTCTGTTCCTACAGCTCTTTCGCCTGGCTAATTCCTACTTATTTTTCAAGTCTTAGCAGAAATGGAGCATTGACCATGAAGCTAATGACGCTGAAGCTTCAAGGTCTGTGCCAAGCCCTTGTACCTAATTTGTAAGCTGGTATAACTTTTCTTAAAGTGGGTCTGCCGAGGTGTACAAGCCTTAGTTAGGCGTCACAAAACCTGAGTCTCTTTCTGGATCTCAGGGTATACAATCCCACCTTCCTAACTCCTTAAAATGGGGATCTTGATCTTGATCTCCTACATGAGTCCACTGATCCCACCCCACCCCTCCCCTCCCCTCCCCTCCCCTCCCCCTCCCCTCCCCTCCCCTCCCCCTCCCCTCCCCTCCCCTCCCCCTCCCCTCCCCTCCCCTCCCCTCCCCCTCCCCTCCCCTCCCCTCCCCTCCCCCCCACCATCAACAGCCCTGCCCATGACAGCCTACAAACCATTTTGGCCTGAAACTCGTAAAGAAAAGGAATCTCACCTGTCTTTGCCGTTTGAGTGCCAAACTACAAAGTGCATAGTAGATAGTAAATAAAAATGTGGCGAATATAGGCATACCTCAGTCATTGTGTTTCACATTCTTCCGCTTTGCAGATATTGCCTTATTTTTTTTTGTTGTTGTTATTGTTTGTTTTTTACAAATTGAAGGTTTAGGGCAATCTTGCGTCGAGCAAGTCTATCTGTGCTATTTTTCCAACAGCGTTATTTTTTTACTAAGGTATGTACACTTTTTTTAGACATAATGCTATTGCATACTTAACAGACTACAGTATAGTGTATACATAACTTTTATTTGTACTGAGAAACCAAAAAATTTGTGTGACTCGCTTTATTGCAGTGGGCTGGGACCCAACCCACAGTATCCCTGAGGTGTGCCTGTATATGCCCTTCATAAGCTGATTTGGGGAAACAATGCCTTTTCTGCTTCCCAGGGTATTCCATAAAACCTCTGACAGGAAATGAAGAGTGGGGACTAGCAAGAAGAAACCTCCAGAACATTGCCCTGGGAGGTGTCTGCTGAGCGCTGCTGATTGTGTACCATTTCTTAGAGGTTAAAGGAATTTTTGGCAACTCCACAAATAAAGACAGCTTCATTGTCTGCCCCACCATCTAAGGATCTCTCTGGAACAGGGCATTTTTTATGAAAAAATAGAAACAAAAGATACAGCATCTCTTCACACTTAAGGGCTGTCCAATTTGCCAATTTTTCTTCCTCTGAGAGTTCATTACATTATACAGTCTTTTTCTGACTGAAGTCTCCAGTTAGAGCCATTAGACACTTATTTACTCCTGATTGTGCCTGTGGCTCAGGTGAAGCTCTGGGGACAGTGGGGTCCTTTTCCTGTCTTCTTTTTACCCTTGTGAGTTATTCTTTCTAAAAAAAGCTAACATAGTGTTTGAGAACATTGTCTGAAGTCAGACTTGCTGGGTTCAAATCACAGTTCTTCCATTTACTGATTGTGTCCCGTGAACTCAAGCAAGTGACTTGATTGGCTAATGACAGCCAATTGTGAAATTTTCAGGAACATTGCAAGCCTGTTGATGTCATGTTGGTAACTTGACATCAGCCTTGAGGGTAGTATTTACACCACGGAAATTGGCAAATGCTGCAAATCGGTACCTGCCCCCTTCCCTAACCTGCTTATCGCCATTTACCAGCTCACCCCTGCTCAGTTTCTGCATCTATAAAATAGGAGTAGTAACAGTGAATACATCATGGAGAATTCTGGGAGAGTTGAGTTAAATATGCTTACTTGTGCTGGCAAATACTCAATAATTGTGAGCTGCTCTGGGTGTTTCTCCCATCTTACATGGTCCAGAGCTTTTATGCCATTACTTCAAACACTGTACCGGCCAGATCCAGCACATACGTTGGTACATTTTAAGAAAATCACTTAGATTAATCAGTGCCTTAAAACAACTAGCTCATAATTGATAGAAAATGTGTGGTCTAATGTTTATGAGGCAGACACTGATGATTATAAAATTAGAATTTTTCTAAGTCTAGCATTGATTACTTTTGTTATATACATTTCCTTTGGCTAGCTGTTAGAAAGAATTTCTTCTTTGGAATTTCTATTCTTCTTCTCCCAATTAAAGCAAAGGCTCTAAAGATAGTTTATTACAGCATTTGGTAGTTCAGTAAACAACTGTGTTCTAAAAAATGGAAATAGCTGTGTTGAAGTAAAACATTTGCTGATAATTCACATTAATTATCTACAAGTTAGTCAAGACTTTGGTGAGCAAATAAACTCTTGGTAATGTATTGCTGTTATCTGAGGGCTAAAAATATATCTTATAACTATCTGACTGATCACTAATGACTTAATCACATATGTGTACTTAAATATAAATATTCTACTAGCAAAGCTTAAGTTCAGTGTTTTCTTAAATGAGTCCCTCATTTATCCTCAGTAGATTTGGGGGAACTTATTTTCTCTTAGTTTTCATGATTAGTGGAATACGTTTATCTTAATTTAACTTTATCAGCATTTGCATTATAGGAAGAAAGTGTTATTAATGGAGAGTCGATCATCACAAAATCATTATAGATTCTGCACCCAGGATACTTTGTATTGGAGAACTCTTCAACCAAGATGCTTAGAAGTTCATCTCTTCAAACAGTGCCCCTCTTCAGAAAAAAATATATAGCCTGCTTGTATGATGTTTACAAAATACCAGCTGTCAACATGGAGAAAGACAACGGCATTTGGAGGACATGGAATCCTGTTTCCTTTTCAAGATACTCTGGTGTCAACCTTGCTTGCTTCTGGGAATCCTTTTTCTTGCAGCAGTAAACCTTTTCCAAGCCTTTCTCTGTTAGTGGAGTTGAGTCCGGCTTCAGCAATACGTTTCAGGATAATTAATATAAATAGGTGTCTCCTTCTCCATAGGCAGGAAAGGACATTCCCAGAGGATGTTGGCCGCCCCCGGAAAAGTTTTTCTCCTACTTTTCCCTCCTCCTGCTTTTTCTGGTCCCCAGAGTTGGGCTTCCTGAGTCCCATACAGTCAGTTCCAATCTGTGCTCAAGTAGCCTTGCCCTCATGTGTAGACTTTTATCCCCATTCCGTCCTGATGAGGCTGACTTGGAAAATAGTACCTGTCACCTGGCTGAAATCTGTGACATTCTTCTGAACATGTCCACCACCTCTTCTGCTCATGAGGCTTCTGCCCTGGGGTCCCCAGGCCTGAGTTCTCTTGCCTCTGGTGTGTCCCAGTTTGCAGAACTAGGCTTCTACTGTGGTCTCTACCCCGAATTCTTTTCTGGCAAATTTTAGTTCTCCAGACATTACATGAATCCGGATCTTACACTAACCAGGCCCATAACAACTGGGGCTTGGCCCTGTGATCTGCCCTGTGGCTTCCTCCCAGCTATCTGAAGGCATATGTGTCCCCTGCCCCCATGTCTCCTGTCCCCCATGATGACTGACCACCTGCTGGGATTCTTCAGCATCACTTGCCTCCTGTGACCCCTGTTCAGCTGCCCACTATTTTCATTTGAACCCTTGGGTATCGACTATCAATATTTCCCACTTACTCTAAAGGGCAGTATAGCAAAGTGGTTAAAGCGTGTACTCTGGCACTACACTTCCTGGGTTCCAGCTTTGCCTGTTCCTACTCAGGTGACAGGACAGTCACTCCACTTCTTTGCACCTCATTTTGCCATCTTTAAAATGGGCGTAATCATAGTACTCTAAGGCTTGTTAGGAGGAGCTAGAAAGTGATACTTGCAAAGTGCTTAGAAGGTGGATTGGCACCTGGTAAGCTCTATATAAAAATGTGAAAAGGGAAAATTTTTTTTTAATAAATAAAACATTTTATAAGCCGAAAAACAAAAATTGAAAATGGTATTAGTTATGGGACTTCCCTGGCAATCCAGTGGTTAAGACTTTGAGTTCCAGTGCATCCATCCACAGGTTGGATGGCTTAAACAACAGACATTTATTTTCTCACAGTTCTGCAGGATAGAAGTCCAAGATCAAGGTGTTGGCAGAGTGGTTCCTTCTAAGGTGTCTCCGCTTGGCTTGCACGTGGCTGTCTCCTTGTGTCCTCACACGGTCTTCCCTCTGTGTGTGTCTGTGTCCTAATCTCTTCTTATAAGGACACCACTCATATTGTATCAGGTCCCACCCTAAAGGCCTCATTTTGATTTGACTTACCTCTATAAAGACCCTGTCTTCAAATAGAGTCACATTCTGAGTTACTGGGGGTTAGAACATCAACATATGAATTTTAGGGAGACACAATTCAGTCTGTAACAATAATTAAATAATTTGTGCCTGGACAGTGACAAGCCCCTGACTCTCCCTGGCAGAACCCCTGGCTTCTTTCCCCAGCCATCTCTCCTCCAGCATCCGGCCGGGACAGCAGGGGGACCTTCCTCACCAGCCCAGCCTGGCCTACAAGAGCCCTTCCTCCATGCCCTGTGTGACCTGGCATCACAGAGCAGGAGTCCAGCCTCTGCTATCTTGGTCCATTGTGCATTTGTTCAAAATTGTCAGAGGTAAAAACCAGGAGAAGATAACACAGAAAAATCAGCTCACCACACAAAGACAGCACTACCTGGTCATAGTTAGAAAGTTCTGGCCATCAGAGAGACCCTTAATGGTTTACTTCCTTGGGTGAATACTGTGGTCCCTCAGAGACCCTGAATGTTTTATCAAGCAAATATTTTGACCTCCTTCAGATGAATATTATTATTGCCTTTTTAAATACCAATTCTGAAGTTTGCAAACTTACAGCTATAGGCTTGACCACCTGCTCCATTGGTCTTTATCACAAGGTCCACCTTCCCTGTCTGCCATGAGGCCCCTTCTCCACAAGTCTGTTCCTGGAATGTGAGCCTCCTACGTTGTATTTATGTATAAATAAGCCTGGAATTTTGATGTATCAAGGTACTGGAGCATGATGGGTGCTCAGCTACTGGCTGGGAAGTTCTACCTTCTCTCCTTCCTTTGGTGCACCTTTGGTAAATGACAAAGTCTTATTTTAAATACTGAAACTGGTCTTGTTTCTACAATAAATGAAAAAGCCTTATTTTAAGTTCTGAAGCCGGTTTTGTTTCCACAATAATAAAAGATATATACAGTCAGTCCCTATTTATTGAGCATGTGTTATGTCCCAGGCAGTGCTAAATACTTAACGTTATTCCATTGAATTCCTCTGAAATAGGTGTTGCTCGCTCATTTTACTAGATGAGGAAATGAAAGCTCAGAGCAGTGGCAGAGCTAGTTAGTGGCAGAGCCAGGATTTGAACCTGAGTTCCTCTGACTCCATGACCCAGGCTCCTTGGCTTAGTGTGTGTGTGTGTGTGTGTGTGTGTGTGTGTGTGTGTGTGTGTGTGTGTGTGTGTGTGTGTGTGTGTGTGTGTGTGTGTGTGTGTGTGTGTGTGTGTGTGTGTGTGTGTGTGTGTGTGTGTGTGTGTGTGTTGTCTCCCAAATACCTCCTGGCTCAATCGTTATTTGTTGACCAAGTGGGGCCTCTCCTTTCTTCTTGCATTTTCTTGTTCCCATGTAATTTTCACTGCAGCAAGACGTGCCGATGCCGATCTGTACTTCTGAGTATAAGAGACCAGGCAGAGCTAAGATGAAACAATAGCTTATTTGATCAGAAAACAAGTGGCATCAGCTACAAGGCACCGACTTCATCAGGGGCAATGGTTTCTTATATTCTGCCTGGGGATTGGTTCCTACGTAAAACTGAGTTAAATGAAGTTTAATTTAACTTAAAAACAAAAAGAGAGAATATAACAAATATAAAAGCTCCAAGTAAATGATAAGAATTTTCCAAATGCTTTGGAAGGAAAAGTCAGAGAACTAGTACTTATGCACACACCTGGCCATGGTAATAATAGGTCACTTTTGTCACAGGAACACTTCAGTATCCTGTAACTCCAAACAATGGGCATTAGGCATGAACTAAGCTGACTAATGTTCCCTTCATGCTTCACGGGGACAATGTTTCTTTCCTCTTCAAGCTGTTCTTTCATCACTTACCTAGGAGCTGCCCTCCCCTGGCCTGAATTACTACAATTAAACCAGCGTTCAGCTGCACAGCGTGAAGGTGGGTTTATAGCATGCAGGTACTTTATGGTTTTTAAATGGCCAGAAAGCACATTAATACTATAAACTCAAGAGCATTCTCCCTGGCTTCCAAGTAGCTTTTTAAAAAAAATGTGGGGTGGAGGATATGAAAACCTTTTAGACTCCTTGATTTAACTACAGGCGCTATAGCGGTGGTAAGTCAGGAGGACTGATTGGGATTCAAATCCAGTCACTTAGTACCTGTCTGATCTTGGGCGAGTTACTTAATTTGAACTTACCTTCCTGATTTACATTTGAGGAATATACATCTCCAGAATGAGGATAATTAATCTTCCAACACAATTGTTGTGAGGGTTAGAACGTGAACTCCTTGGCTGGGTACATTTTTTTCTTTGCAATAAATGATCCACGGGTAAGCCCTCAACAAATAACGGTTTCCCTCGCTCCTTCCCTTAGTTACTATTTCAGCGTTTTCTGAGGGCTCATCTGCACTGGTTCGCAGCTTATGAGAACCTCTAAGGAGAAGCGCTCAGGGTCACAAAGGGGACTGGGAGTGACTTGCACTCATTCATTGGGATAATACTTATCGGGTGCCCGTCATGTGCCAGGTGATATGTTAGGTGCCGGGGATAAAACCTCTGCCCTCGTGGCGTTGACAGCATAGTCAGGGAGGCAGATGGGCACTGAGCGATCACTTGTACCCATGTAAAACCGCAGCAATGACAGATGGCTTCACAGCCCAGGAAGGACGTATAAACAGATTTGACTTGGTCAGAGAGTTCAGGGAAGGCTTGCACCTTCGGAGTTGAGATCCGAAAAATAAGTCGACCTGGCCAAGAGAGGGATGAGGAACGTGCTAGGCCAAGGAAGCAGCAGATGCAAAGATCCCGTGGCAGCAGGGAACAGGGCTAGTGAGGTACGCTTGAGTAACGGCCAGCGTGGATGGAGCACAGGGTTTTGCGGGGAGTGAGGTGTGAAAGTGACTGGTGAGAAGTAGGGCCAGAGCTGGCGGGGCCTCGGAGGCCACTCTGTGTCACTGGGGAAATCTCTTTCTTCTTTAAATTTATTTTATTGAAGTATATTTGATTTGCAATATTGTGTTACTTTCTGCTGTACAGCAAAGTGACTCAGTTATACATATATGTACCTATATATATATTCACTTTAATATTCTTTTCCATTATGGTTTATCATAGGCTACTGAAGTACAGTTCCCTGTGCTATCCAGTAGGACCTTGTTGTTTATCCATTTTAAAGGTAAGGGGTCACAATAACGCCAGCATTTGGTTCACTACCATGCACGGGCCTGAACATCTTACAAGTCAGTAACTTATTTACAGCTAATGCAGAATCAAGTGTAAGGGTTTTATTAGAAACTGGATGGGTTGTCAGGTGTTGACCAGTGGGAGTTATCACCAGCTCATCCACACGTACCTCCAGAAACACTGAAACTGGGCAGACAGCCAGTTTGTCCTCCACCCTTGCTGCTCTGGCTGTGTGTCCCAGGGAGGGCAGAGTGGTGTGCCCCCGAGAGATGGAGCTGAAGCATGGGGCGGGGTGGAGAGCTTCGCTTGGGTCCTCCGTAAAACCTGGTGTCTTCTTGCCACCCTGAAGAGGTGAAGGAGACGGAGGTGTAGGTCAGTTCTGTCTAATCTATGACAACCATGTTCTTCTCAGGTCAAAACACTAGTTGTTTTGTGTTTTTGTTTTTGTTGTTGTTGTTTTGGCCTTGCTGCTCGTCTTGTGGGATCTTAGTTCCCTGACCAGGGATTGAACCAGGGCCACACCAGTGAGGGTGCTGAGTCCTAACCACTGGACCTCCAGGCAATTCCCCAAACACTAGTTGTTATCATTAGTTTCATGTCAAATTGGAACAGTCATCAGAACAAAATTCCTTCTGACCTTTGCTTTGCTCCCCTCCCACGGCTCCCTCGGAGGGAGGCTGCTGAGAATTCACACTCACTGTTGAGTTCTGTGGGCCTGGCGCTCGGAATCAAAGGTAAGACCTGTGGATTCATGTAGCAGGAGTCCCAGCATGAAGCCACTCTGTGATCACCCCGGGATTCAACGTTTCAGAACTGCAAGAAGGAGAATGCTGAGGCCACCTGGGAGCTGAGAGCCAAGGAGACAGCCCTGGGGGACCTCGGACTCAGTCAGAAGTTTGGAAGGGGGCCCAGTGCCCTCGTAGGTGGGAGCAGAGTTGAGGGAGCCATGTTTGCTTCAGTGTATTGGGGAGACCGGGTTGCATTCAGAAGATGCATCATCACAAAGCCAGCTGGTGCCTGTAGCAGCTCCTTCCCCCAGAGGTGGTGTCTGATAATAGGTTTTTGTGGCCGGCCATTCATTCCAGTGGTCGGAAGGCAGGAGAGGCTCAGGGTAGGTCACCGGCCTCATTGACAGAGGCTGAGCCGAGTGGGAAATCCCAGGAGGATTTCTCACTGTTCTCCCCAAAGATACAGATCCCATGCACGGCACTCACATGCCCCATTCATGGGCAACCGTCTGCGTTGTGCTGAGAGCTATTCTCTGTCCAGAGAGCTGTGGATTACAAGTATTTTGTATTTCAGAATGTTGTTAAATACACTTAAATGCCCCACTAATGATGTTATACCTAAACAGGAGTAAAAAGTTGAGCAAAGTGCCCCCCCCCAAAAAAGGAAAAACAATAACCATAGGATTCTCCATTGCTAGGCACAAAACCAACTTTTTATTGAAGTACAACATCCATACAGAAAAGGGCACAAACCACAAGTGTACAGCTCGAAGAATTTTCACAAACTAGATACGCCCAGGTGACCAGCAACCGGATCAAGGAACAGAAGGTCCGAGAATCTCCCTTGTGCCCGTCTGGTTACCATCCCCCCAAGAGTAACTCATATCCCTACTTGCAACAGCAGAGGTGAACTCTGCCGGGTTTGACACTTGATATAAATGGAACCATACAGTACGAACTTGCCTCCTCTCATGAGACTTACGTGGTGCCGTGCGGGTGGCTGCAGGAGCACCCCTTCTCCTTGCTGTGTAGGACTTCACTGTGCAAATATACCATAATTTATCCATTCAACATGGGCATCTGGGTACCTTCCAGTTCAGGGTTATTATGAACAGTGCTTCTGTGAACATTCTAGTACATTTCTTTTGGTGAATGTACGTACACATTTCTGTTGGGTAGAGGAGTGGAGTTTTTAGGTCATATGATATGTACATTCAACCCAAGCTATTTCACAGAAGAATGAGGAATTTATTGGACAGAGACTGGCAGCTCACAGAATTGACAGAAAGCTAGAAAGGAGACCTGGGAAGATGGGTGGGGGCCAAGAAACGAAGCAGAAACGGTCTGCTCAGTACTCTGCCATCCCTGGACATTACTACCAGTGGACATGCCACCCCTGCAGCCTGCCAATCCTAGACACTTCCCCTGCTGGACCACTGCCACCCCTGGACCACCACAGCTCCCGTGAAACGAATCTCAGCATCCCTTAATTTCTGTGTCACTTGCACCAAGCTCACAATCCCAAGCATGGGAGTCCAAGGAGTTCACCCTGGGTCACTGGCTGGTCTGGTGCTGGAAAAGGGGATGCACCTGAGAGAGAAGATCTCCCCACTTCGGCATCCACTGTGCTGGGGGCACTGCATCCCTACATTTATACATAGGGGTGATTTCATGATTTCCCCCTTTAGGAAAGGAGTCAGGTGCTGGACAGCCAAGCTAGAAACACCATATGACGACTGCCTGCTACAGGCAGCTTCATCAGCTCCCGGCGATTGCTAGGGGGCGAGGGGCTCATCCACATGTTTGCGTGTCTCACAGTGCATGTTCACGAACTTGCCTTTAAGGGCAGCAATGAGTTCAGGGATACGTTAAAAGGGGCGAGCCACACAAAACGCCATAGGTTTGGAAGGAAAAGGTGTAGTAAAAGGACAAAAGGCATCTCATGGAGGGATGCAAGGAAGAGAGGAGGAGAAGGAAAAGGAGGGAAAAAGTGGAGGCAGAATACGGAGGGATGTTGGAAATGAAAACAAAGGGGAGAAAGTGTGGTGAAGACTGTGGACCACAGAATAAACAGGTCCTGGTCATAAACCAAAATAGAGGAGGACTGGAAGTCCTAGTATCACAGACAGCATACAATTCTGCTATAGTTTGAGCACACAGCTTCCTAACAACAGTGTTATTACCAGGGAGCTTTCGTGAAACAAAGAATGGGTTTCAACAAAAGAAACAAAGAATAAAAATGTACTAAACCCTTTATGAGGGTAGCAAGTCATTAATTGATCTGAAAATTACATTTGCCTCTTTGTAGGCGGTTTTACATGATTCCTCCAACTGAACCACGGATCTCTGAAGTCATGCGTTCTTCCCTGTACTACAGCCTGGCATTCAGCACATTGGTTTTAAATGATAATCAGAGCTTTCATCTATGTAGCACCTCCCTCTGTCCTAGACAGAAAGGGAGGAGTAACTACCGTTATCCCCACTTTGCAGGTTGCAGGCACACAATGGCTTGCCCTACAGCGAAGCCACTGCCAGGGCCAGGAAGGGAGACAGTTTCCAAACCAACGGAACAGGACATACTTGGACAGAATGCTCTCTGCCCCTGTGGTTTATTCCCTTCCTTCATCCGGGGTGGCAGGAGTTTGTTTGAGGTGGGGCTTGCAAGTTTGTCTCAGAAAAATCGAGAGCCACCTAGCCTTCCATGGCAGCAGCCACGTTTCATCTTCCAGAAGCTGCCAGGATACGGGCCCAACATGCCTGCTCCTGGCGAAGATGGGAAGAGAAGTGTGCTGCCGAGCGGACCCCAGCAGCGGTGCTTTGTGGCACGTGGCTCGGGCTGTCTGCAGGTCTACCTACCTGCCTGCAAACAGGCAGGCCTGGAAGGCAGGGGAGCTCAGGGGCTCAGGTCCCAGTCTTCTGGCTCACTATCTACAACCTCGGGGAAACTACATGGTCTCTTTGTGCCTCAGTTTCCCCCTCTTTAGAACAGACATACTCTCACGGCATTTATTTATTGTTGGAGGATTAAATAAGTGGATACGTGTAAATGCTCTGATCAGTGGATGCTACGTGGTGAGCTGCTGCCTCTCACTCACTCCTCTGGGGCAGGGGCCACCCTGGTGAAACCCCACAGGACCCAGTGCTGTGCCCAGAAAAGGCCCTTATTTTTATTATTATTATTTTTTGGCCATGCCACACAACTTGTGGGATCTTAGTTCCCCAACCAGGGATTGAACCCGGGCCCCCTGCAGTGGAAACACAGGGTCCTAACCTCTGGACTGCCAGGAAAGTCCCCAGAACAGGCCCTTATTAACGCAGCCCATGCAGAGCAGGAGGCAGAATAGGAGGGGGCAGGATAAGGTGGCATTTGGAGAGAAGACATGTGCCCCTGGCCCGCCTGGCTGGCACACATAAACAGATGTAATGGTGTGACATTTACAGTTAAGCTCACTCCAATATCCACCCAACACCTACATTTGTAGAAGGACCACCTCCAAAGGGATCAATGACAATCAGTGGGAAACAGGGGTCTGGACCCTCCATCAGGGGCTGGGCCACAGGGCCCCAGGATGACCCACGTTTAGAAAACCATCCGATGATGCAGGTTATTTCTTCTTTAAATAGGATGACAGAAAAGCAGGAAATCGAGAACTTGCAGAACTGCTCTCTCCAGGGAGAGAGATGGAAACGTTACCCATATACTTCAGTTGGTCAAAATGATCTGATTTGACACTGAATGATCACGAATGGGGGACTGTTTTCTCTTCTCAATAAATTATCCACTTCTCAATAAATTATCTCTTCTCAATAAATTATCCACTGAAATGTATACACTTGACCTATGTAAACTTGGGAATTGATGTTAAAAAAATTTAAGCCCTTAAACCCATACTTAGTTTTACTTGGCACATTTGTTATTTGGCTACAAAAATGTCTATTTCATCTTCTAATAATGAAAATAACATGAAAATGGAAAGAAAAAGTGAAATAGAATGCAGTGAAGAAAACCAGTGAAAAGAGGAGACAGGCCTGGGCAATCCTGGTTGGGCGGGGGTGGGTGTGGGCAGAGCTCCCTAAAGCTATGAGCATGCGCGGTCTCTACAAGGGATTTTACGGACCGAAAAGGAGACGTTTTCATAGCAAACGGAGTCAGAGGATGGTACAAAAGAACTTCTTCTCTCGGAAGGGGTTTTCTGACGCAGGCACTGGAATGATGAGAGGGTCCTCCCGCACGTGAGCTTCACAGTACGCCAGGAGGTCCGCTGCTGCCTGGGAGACCTGGTGGGGGGGGGGACACAGCACAGGTGCAGGGTTAGAGGCTGGTTCACGGTGGGTCTGAGGCAGAGGTGTCCATCTGGAGAGTGGACAAGCGCAAGGACAGGCTGTGTCGTGTGCACCACCAATGACAAGGCCGTTCCGTGGTCTGGAGCGTGGACTTGTGCAAACCCAGAGGAGACAGGTTTTGAAACATGCTTCCAAGGAAATGTGATGGAGAAGAACAAACATGACTCCATATGGCATCTGTCCCTTTAGCTCTAACCCTGGTGCTCTGTCTCCTGTGCTTAGTCATGCTGGCTCTGCACCTTCTGTAAAGAATGTTGCCTGTAGCCTGAAATATAGAGGAGAGCCTATTCTCAAAGCTCTGACCTTTAACGGTAAAACACCTTTCCATTCATATAGAGATAAAAAGTTGCAGAACAGAGGACAACAGTTGTCTTGTTGGAGGTTTAAAGGAACACTGTGACCTGCCCTATGGGGACAGGTGCAAAAACAAAAGATTCCTACATGAAGAAGTCTGCAACAACCAGCCACACCCCCTGCCCCTTTAATATAAAAGAAGCCTGAATTCTCACTCCAGGGAAGATGGTTCTTTGGGACAGTAGTCCACCATCTTCTTGGTCTGCTGGCTTTCTGAATAAAGTCACCTTCCATGTCCCAACACCTCATCTCTCTATCTATTGGCCTGCTGTGCATCGAGCAGTACAAGCGTAGGCTAGGTAACACAAAGAGATGTCGCCTGGTGGTAGAGTAGATCAATAGCGAGAGAGGAATGAGGGGCCAGCAGGAAGGTCCAGACAGCCTCGTCCTCCTCTCAGCTGAGGGAGTGGAAGCTCCAGGCCAGGAGCCCCACCATTACTCTGCGAGACCATTTCTAGCAGGATAAAGCCGAGTGCTGGCTCAAGCCAGGCCAGTGTGACTGTAGTTATTATTGTCATTGTTTTATTGCAATCTACTCTCGTGACCAACACAGCCACTTATTCCTCCTCGACAGAACACAGATCATAAGCACATTAATATAGAACGCACATATAAGCACATGTTGAACTTGGAATGGCCACTCCCCTGAGGAGACAGTTGCTCCTGACCAGAACACCCTTTCCATTTTCCTTCCAGGCTTGTCTGAAGCCTCCTGACACCCAGCAACTGTGGATCAAACTATCCCCCAGCTCAACTCCAGGAGTTCCAGGGGAGGAGTTGCTGGGAGAAGGCCAGGTGCCGAGAAGGATTCGCCAAGAGGAAGCTCATTTTGCCCGTGGTCTGTGTCACGTGTCTGGCAAATGAGTGGTCTGTGAATTAACATCCTGCCCCATTAGCTTGTGCTTATTAGAGGCTACAGGCCAGGGTAAGTATATAGCAAGCAAAGTTAATCCTTTTTGTACATTCAATGTCTAAATCTTCTCCAGAATGAAAAAACACTCCACAAGTGAATGAAAAATGTTTGAAAGCGCCAGTATGTACAAGCCATACACCTTCCATCAGGTTTTAAAAACTGGCCCATCTTCCAAAATTTTGTAGAAATTCTTCTTCTGTATTCCAGCCCAGACCTACCTATTTTAGCAGTGCCTGGAATCCTACAAAGAATTCCAGTAGAGATATGTAATGAATTTTTCCTTTGAATGAAACAACTAAAAGTTGAGCCGATGAGTCAACCTAAATCCTGACAAAGTCTACATTTGTTGGGAGTGTGGAACGGAGCATCAGGCTTCCCCATTCATCCCTGCCCCCAAGATGCCTGTGTGACCTTGGGTAAGTAACTCAAACTCTCTGAGCTTTAGTTTCTTCATTTGTCAGACTGGGTGAGTTAGAAATCTCCAAGATCCTGTTTACTCTAAACAGTCTATAATCTGAACTCTCATAGCACCACGGCACTATTTTAGATCCTAAATAAATGGATGTTGGGTTGGATGAGAATGAGGTTTGCAGTGATTTACAGGACACACATACAGGAATCTCCCAGGTGAGGCCACAAATATGGGCCTGCAGGGGGCCTGTGAAGCCATCACAAGGGACTAGAGCACATGAGCAGGGAAGCTGTCTCTGAAGCCCACAAAGCTGTGATGGACACACAAGAGAAGCAGAATCACAGAGTGAGCGCGTGGGCATGGAGCCGAGAGACGGCGCTCGGCACACAGCACGCTGAAGTCCACCTTCTGCTCCAAAGCCAAGTGCTCTCCCCTGACTGCCTTAGTCACGATCCCCTACTCTCCATTCCAGGCTTCTCCCAGGGCCCAGAGAGGCATGGGGTCTTCTCCGTGGCCACCTTGTTAGGGTGACCATGGAAGTCATCCAGTGGCTTCTCTGGTAACCACTGCGAACTGGTCTACACTGCTGCCCAGGCCCACACACACGAGAGGACGGCAGTCTTGAGACTTTCTTCCCCTAACAGCCACCTGTCCTCTTAGCTCTGCCTTCAGTGGGCTCTTCCAGATGTTTCATTTAAGAATGTCTTAACATCCCCTCTCTAGTTTTCTAGTTTTCATTTTCCCCATCAATTTCATTTTTGGGGACATGCTTCCATGTGTTCTGAATTCTCTATAAACTTTATCACCTCATCTGGGAAGTATTTACTGAGTGTTCATCTTTTTTAGCTCATTGAAAGGGCATAGGGGAAAAAATAAGTCAGGATTTTTGTCCTCTAAAGATCTAACTGAGAAGAGCTAAAAAATTATACAGTCACTAGAATAATCAGTATGTGCTAAAACATCACAGGAGAAGAGCTGCACACCACTGCAGGGCCATGAGCAAGGGCAGGGACACAGGGGTGCCTGAGCACCCCATCCACTTCCACACAGGGGCAGTTACCTGGGTTAACCTGCCTCCTTTATCCAGAGGCTGGTCCCAGCCATCTGAACCCAGAAACACGATTTTCTGGCATGCCAAGAATGGCTCATCTCCTGTGGCAGATCCAGATTAAACAAGTTCAAGAGACAGCTGTATAAAACAATAGCTAACATTTACTGAGTGCTTGTTATGTGCCAGGCCCTGTGCTAAATGCACCATCCTATGTATGACCTCATTTAATTCTTCTAAGTACTATTCTTTTTTTTTTTTTTTTTTTTTTTTGCGGTACACGGGCCTCTCACCGTTGTGGCCTCTCCCGCCGCGGAGCACAGGCTCCGGACGCGCAGGCTCAGCGGCCATGGCTCACGGGCCCAGCCGCTCCGCGGCATGTGGGATCTTCCCGGACCGGGGCACGAACCCGCGTCCCCTGCATCGGCAGGCGGACTCTCAACCACTGCGCCACCAGGGAAGCCCCTAAGTACTATTCTTAAAGCCACTTTACAGACGAGGAAACTGATGCAGGAAAGTTAAGAAATTTGCCCAAGGTCATACAACTAGTAAGAGAGAGGACCAGAACTTGAAGCTAAGCAGTCTGGCCCCAGAAGCTAAATGCTGCAGCAGCTGCCTGGTCAACTGCTTATGAAGACTTTAACTGTAAGGTGGGCTGGAAAGTTCTCGTCTGCTGGGCCAGCACACTCTCCTTGTAGACCAGCTACCTGGGAACTCACGTGACCAGTAGGAAAAGAGTCTTGCAACTGAAGTCTCTTAGGTCATTTGTTTAATCCAGGGACAGTCTTGCCAAGGAAACCCTAACAGGTGAGTGTCCTCAGCTGGGACTGGCTTTCTTCTCTCCCGGTGCCCTGGGGAGTGACTGGATGGACGCTGCCAATGTCACCCTGAGACTCCTCCCTCTAGGCTGTGACCTACATTACACGCTGTTCGAGAATTAGACAAGGACGCTATTACACTGAGTTGGCTCTAATTCCTTAGTAGCCTTCGTAAACTAACCAAAACCAAGAAGCCTGAGAATTTGAGAAAGTGGAACTTAAGACCAATTACAAACAGCCAGCTAGGTCTTCCCACCTGGGACAACCGCTTAAGCTATACCTAATAGCTGCTTTGCTTCAGCATCTTCTCTATAAACACCTTGCCCTACGCCTGTCGGTGGACGGCTACCTACCTTTGGTTTGGCGTTGCCGGATTCGACTCCACGTATGCCTAAATAAACTCTTCAAAAATTTTAGTGCGCCTCAGGTTACCTATTAACAACACGATCCATCTGGTCCGAAGTTGGCTTGCTAACAACCAGTCCCAACATTACAACTTCCTTCCCCTTGATCAGTTTACATGCTCAGATCCATCCATCGTGGGTGGATTTGACGAGTGTAATTTCCCGGGAGCAACCGCAAGGGCGCGCTGCATCGCCAACCATCAGGCCAGGACATGGGAGGAGAGGGTTCAAAAAAATGGGGCGTTGGGGGACGCCCGCGGAGGCGAGATGGGGCTGGGTCTCCTTCCGGTCTCACAGCTGTGTATTTGCTCCCCTCCCAGCCCCGTGTCTACGACGCCCTGAAAACCATGTTGTTAATGTCTGGCCTCGCTAGCTCCAAGCAGGTCTAATTTAGGGATTTTTCTGTCACCTCCAAAGGTGACACTGCACTTGAGATGCCACAATTTTTCTTTCAAGAAAACAAGCTGTTCTTAGATTGCCTCCTTTTGTTGTTGTTGTTGTTATTTTAGGATCACAGATGTGTTTGCTTAGTTATAACTGCACGCCTCTGGATTGCAGAGTCCTATCCGTGCACCTGTACAACAGGAATGAAATTGGAATCAAGTCAGTATTAGCGCCCAGTAATTGGCGCCCAGTTTAAGACCAAATGTGTGGGTCTGGGTTAGCTCCACGCAATTTTAGCTTCCTAGATGCACTCAGATTATTGAGAACACTGGACAGTATGGTATACGAGCGTGTAAGTCATCTTACAACAAAAGGGAGTTTTCCACCTTTTTCCACCTTCGCTATCAGCTTTATTTCATGCAGTGTCTAAGGTCCCTTTATTCCTGTATAGCCAAAATATCTTGGATAACCCCTGAAGTTTGTTGTAATGGGATCTGAAAAGATACACACATGTAATGAACACCTTTATAGTTTTTTTTTATATTTATATATATAGGTTTTTAAAAATTATTTATTTATTTATTTTTGAGTGCATTGGGTCTTCGTTGCTGTGCGTGGGCTTTCTCTAGTTGCGGCGAGCGGGGGCTACTCTTCATTGCAGTGCGCGGGCTTCTCCTTGCAGTGGCTTCTCCTGATGCGCAGCACGGGCTCTAGGCTCACGGGCTTCAGTAGTTGTGGCTCGCGGGCTCAGTAGTTGTGGCTCGCGGGCCCTAAAGCGCAGGGTCAGTAGTTGTGGCTCACGGGCTTAGTTGCTCCGCGGCATGTGGGATCTTCCCGGACCAGGGCTCGAACCCGTGTCCCCTGCATTGGCAGGCAGATTCTTAACCACTGAGCCACCAGGGAAGTCCCGTAATGAACATCTTAATGAGCCTTCCACATGAAAGGTGACATCCTAACACACAGTTTAGTATCCAGGCATTAATCAACCTAAATCTGCTCCTTAGATTGAAAGAGAGGGTTTCCTTAATCAGCCCTAGATTGATTTTTATGGTTGAAAGTTTCCTTCAGTGCATATAAAATATGGCTTGCAGACTTCACCATATCCCAGAAACATCTGCCATCTTTGAAACATAAAATAGACGATTCACTTTCAAAGGGAAAATTTTATTATGGTTGGAAATGTGAAACTCCCTTACTGTTTATGCTTTCTCATCAAGCCTGAAGTCTGCTCTGCCTAAAGGCCTCTGTTATGAAATGCCCAGAGAATTTTTGCTTCCTTTCCTTAGTACTGAAGTTACAAGACAACAGATGTTGAAAAGAATCAGCAGCCTGGGAACAACTGTGGAATTTTACCATTACATTGCAGAATAAAAGAGGTGATTGAAACAGCCCAAGTTAGCACATAATCCCGTTAGTTGCACTATAATTACAAGCTTCAATGATGGGGAGAAAATGTGGCAATTACTAAATCACATTCCTGGACAAGGCAGATGACATAATTACTATTCTGGCTGTGACACCCACTGCATTTACCCTTTGCATCTGAAGTGGAGCGACTCACACCTATTTCTCAGCAGTTCTGGTCCATTTAACAATACTACTTGGAATCAATTACAACCATCCTTGATGGCTCTGCCTGTTCCTCCCTCCACCCCAAGAAAACAAAGCAGGATTACAGTCAAGAGCACAGCCAGGGTGCAGCCCGCATTGTGCAATGGTAGCTTTCACAAGGTCAAACTTGGTACACACTCCAGCAGAAGAAGTCATACGCCATTTATCCCTAGTAGAATCCTGAGGACATCACAGGTTTATGCCTCGCCTCTAAGTCCTGAGCTAACACGACAGGGTGAATCCTTGTGAATTTTTTCTTTCTTCTAATGCTGCAGAGTATTTGAGATCAACATACCAGTTTTTAAGGGCATTCTCAAGATACTTCCAAATTATTACGCTATGGGCTGAATGTGTCTGTCCTCCCACCACCCCCCAAATTCACATGTTGAAGCCTAAGTCTCCAATGTGATGATATTGGGAGGTGGGGCTTTTGGTAGGTAATTAGGTCATGAGGGTTGAACGCTCATGAATGCGATTGAGACAGGCCTGGGACCTGGGACCCTTTGCTGAATGTTTGCACCTGGACAAACGTCTCCCCAAGCAACAGAGAAACTATAAGGGACTAAAAATAACTGTACAAAGTGCAGTTGGTGAAAATTATGGACTAAAAGATACAAAAAGACCCAAAACCCAACTGCCACTTCTGCAGAGCCGGGAGCAGAAAAAAGGGTGTCAGGAGCAAAAGCAGGGTACTGCACATGCCCCCTGCACACAGCACCACCAAGGGGTGGGCAAACCACCTAAGCCGCCCCTCCAGCCCGACCCCTGGACCTGCCCCTACCCTCACCCCATATAAGTAACAAGCTCGCCCCCTGCCTCAGGGAGCAAGCAAGCAAGCAAGCAAGGGAACCTGTTACTTGTTCTCACCCCCAACCCCCAGCTGCAGCAGGGCCCCCAATAAAGCCTTGCCTGAATTTCTTGTCTGGCCTCTGATCAATTTCTATTGATTAAGGAGGCCAAGAACCCTGGTCGGTAACAGGATTAGTGCCCTTATGAGAGACATGAGAGAGAATCTCTCTCTCTCTCTCTCTCCCTTCCATGTGCGGTCATAGCAAGAAGGTGGCCATCCGTAAGTCAGAAAGAGAGCCCTCACCAGAACCTGACCATGCTGGCACCCTGGTCTCGGCCTTCCCAGCCTACAGAGCTGTGCAAAATGAATTTCTGCTGTTTAAGCTACCTAGTCTATGGTATTCTGTTATAGCAGACATTTGGCTTCCAGTGGTTCCCAGCAACTATTTTGTATTGACCCAGATCAATACAGATAATTCTCAATCATCGGGTTCTAGGCCACAAATAGCATCTAGTTGGGAGTAAGGTTATTCCCAGAGGAAACCAGAGGGGTTGGGAGATATGTGTGAATAAATGAATAATATAACAGAGAGTCCCTCTCTGAATTCTAAAGTCAAATGTCCACAATAGAGGATTAGCTGCTGTTTCCTATCACCAGCGTAAAGGTTTTTTTCCACATCAGAAGTTCATTGCACATTAAGAGGTAATTCTAAGATGCTTGAAAGAGAGTTTTAATATCTCCAAGTTAATCTAAGTGTAAGAGCTTGTCATTACATGGTCTTCACCACCAGAACCGCAAAGCTCTCAGCTTGTTTAGAATGACTGACCCAGGTCTACCCTGGACCTTGACTTAACCAAACACTTCCAACAGGTTGCTATGTGTCCTGTATGACTCTGACCACCTCTTAGCTTTAATACGTCTCAATTTCCCACAAAGGAAGCCATAATTCAGTCATTTTGCAAGTTCGCCAAAAGAGTAATTTATGTGGTGACAGAAACTAGTGAGTCACTCAAGAGGTTTCTGGGGCTGACGTAGGGGTGAAAGATGAACATAACAAGCGGGTTCTAGCTCTAGGGATTCTAGAAAGCAACAGCATCTCTTAGAGAGGCAGCATGGGGTTGTGAGTCAAAAAGCAATGTCCCTGACAGAGCTGCACTCAGCACTGCTGAGCTGTGTCATCCGGGCACTCAGTTTCCACTCCTGTAAACGGGAATGGCAATACCTGGTGGTTTGTGGCTAAATGATATAATAACAGATGCTATTATACATACAGTGTGTTATTATTTCATTACTCACTTGGCTACTTTCTGGTACGGTGGGAAGGGTGTTTGAGCCATAGACATGAAGTCATTTCTCAGAAATGATCAGGGCAATTTGATGCCTGTGGTGCCTCCGCCCAAAACGTCCTCTTGACGTGGGAGGCGCTCTTCACGTTCTTTCTTTTTTTTTAAAATAAATTTATTTATTTATTTTTGGCTGCATTGCATCTTCATTGCTGCACGCAGGCTTTTCTCTAGTTGCGTCGAGCAGGGGCTGCTCTTCGTTGCTGCACGTGGGCTTCTCATTGCAGTGGCTTCTCTTGTTGCGGAGCACGGGCTCTAGGCACGCCGGCTTCAGTAGCTGTGGCACGTGGGCTCAGTAGTTGTGGCGCACGGGCTTAGTTGCTCCACGGCATGTGGGATCTTCCCGGACCAGGGCTCGAACCCGTGTCCCCTGCATCGGCAGGCGGATTCTTAACCACTGCGCCACCAGGGAAATCCTTCATGTTCTTGTTCTACTCTCACATTCTACTCTCTGATTTAATTCAAAGATTCCTTTCCTCTTATCTGATACCTGTTCTAAAAGTGCTCATTCGTATCCCCCTTTTTGGATTTTATTTCTAAATTTGATTGTAGAAAGTTATCCTCTGAATCATTTAATTTCTAAAGGTCTGGGTGAGGATTATAAATGCTTCTGGCAGAGGAAGGGAAAATGAACAAAAGGGTTAAACCTAAATTGTTAAACTAGCAGAAGCTGGATTGAGAAAGGGTTGCTACAGAGTTCAGACGAGATCTATCGAAAAAGAAAAACCTATTAGCACTGCCTCTAGACTTTTGGCGGGTCATGTGACATAATTTATATTTATTTTCTTTTAGAAATGCCATTCTTTCCACCTTAATATCATCTATCATCTTAATCACATCCCTTTCCTGGATTTCGCCAGACCCTTTTTTTTTTTTTTTTTGGTACGCGGGCCTCTCACTGCTGTGGCCTCTCCCGTTGTGGAGCACAGGCTCCGGACGCGCAAGCTCAGCGGCCATGGCTCACGGGCCCAGCCGCTCCGCGGCATGTGGGATCTTCCCGGACAGGGGCACGAACCCGCGTGTGCTGCATTGGCAGGCGGACTCTCAACCACTGCGCCACCAGGGCAGCCCTCGCCAGAACCTTTCAATCGTCCACCTATGACCTATCAGAACATGATGATCTCCCCAATTCTGCTCTTTCTCACTTGTTCACAGGGAATACCATGATATTTGAGCCTCACTCTTCTTTTGTTTGAACAACGACTGCCTTTGGCTTCAGAATTTTGTGCTTTGGCTTCAGAAACTTAATAGTGCATGTTTTATCTTCTGGAAAAATAAAACCATAAAAAACACATTTTGCTCTTTCCAAAGAATTCACAAGCTGGCAGCACGGCCACACCTCTTAGGAAGTGCTAGAAAAACATAAGAATAATATGCGTTAAAGACATAGCTGTTAGAAGAATTATGAGGAAAGAGCCCTGGCTCAAATACTAGTGTGAGGGACTTCCCTGGTGGCGCAGTGGTTAAGAATCCACCTGCCAACACAGGGAACACGGGTTCGAGCCCTGGCCCGGGAAGATCCCACATGCCGCGGAGCAACTAAGCCCGTGCGCCACAACTACTGAGCCTACGCTCTAGAGCCCGCGAGCCACAACTACTGAAGCCCGCATACCACAACTACTGAAGCCCGTGTGCCTAGAGCCCATGCTCCGCAACAAGAGAAGCCACGGCAATGAGAAGCCCACACACCACAACGAAGAGTAGTCGCCGCCACTAGAGTAAGCTCGCGTGCAGCAATGAAGACCCAACGCAGCCAAAAATAAATAAATAAATAAATTTATTTTAAAAATAAACAACCAAATGTGAAGCAAGAGCCACAACACTGATGCCGAAAGGGCTGTGTCGGCAAATTTCCGGACACTTACCGTTTGGCTCCACCAAACAGCTCTGGGTTATCCAGGCTGTTGGAGAGAAGAACCATTAGTACAAAGACAATCCCAAGCGAACTCACACTAAAATCTGGAATATCATTTATGATTTCTGTGCCGTGTGTTTACTTAAAAATATGGTCAGATTTTGCATTTGGCTGTTAATACCTAAGGAATAGGGAGGAAGACAGAGACTGTACACGAAATGAACAATGCACGTGAAGATAACTGAATCTGTTTAACTTAACTGACAGTAGTAAAAAAAAAAAAAAAAAAAAGCCACTCCTGGGTTTGAAATACAAGTGGCTTAGGCTGATGGTGCGGTGGTGAGATCCTGCGTGGAAAGAACAGGAGTCCCTGTTTCTGTTTCCTGCGCTATGTGGTCACCTCACGTGGCACCCCCCCCCGCCCCCTTCAGAGGAGGGAGTAATTGAGTCCTCGGGGGCGGTGGTGGTGGTGGTGGTGACACTTTGTTGTCTTTATTACAATAAAAATCCTTATTTGTTTGTAAAATTACTCCCAAAGTAGAAAGATGGAAATAAAAATCAACGGAAACCCTGCCATCGGAGGGAACATTTTGGTGAACATCTTTGCAGACATCTTACTTTCCGTCTTTGTACATACAATCTCACATGCTGTTCTGCAATATGCTTTTCACTCAGTACACACAGATGTACATCATTTAATGATGCTATAACACTGCCTATATATAACTTATGTGAAATAAAATTCATATTTTATGGCAAGACAAGAAAAACTTAGACATAAAAAATTTTCTCTGCCATTTGGCCGCCTCTCTCCCCGCACTGTGCACTGTGTATGCCCATTATGCATCACGCGAACCTCCCCTTCCACAGAAATACCTCGCAACCATAAAGTGCAACATTCTCCTAGCATCAACAAGACGACACCTTACAAGATTACGTACCTTCTTGATCTTGTAAGGGGTCACATGGCCCACCACTTTGTACCTGCAGATCCGTAGTATGCAAACTGTCAATAATCCATCATTTGATGTACAGCCCTCTGTCTCAAAAAACATATAACTCTGCTTTGACTTGTAAAGGGTGGAACAGTTCTCAGAGCTTTCTGAGATGCTCTTCCCGGGTTATAATCCTCAATTTGGTGCCAATAAAAATTTCCATTTCTTTCTTAGATCGACTGATTAATTTTTCATTGACACTATTTAACCAATCCCTATGGATGGACAAAAATACAATTTTTTGACATTATAACAGTGCTCTGATGAAATTCTTACTGTCCTTTATTATTTATGAGATTCTCCTTTGGGTAAATTCCTAGAAGTGAGAATGCTGGGTCAGAGTGTGAACAATAAATATTTTGACACATATTTCAAACTACCCTTTGGGAAGATGGTACCAGTTTCCACTCCGGCTATCAAAACAACTGCTCACTTCCTTTAACAGTTGATGGATGACATTGGATTTCAGCAAAAATTAAAAACGTCAATAGGCTGGATCTCAGTTGTTGGTTTTTTTTTTTTTCCAAGTGGATCTCAGTGTTTTTCGGAGGCACAATTCTTATATTATTTTTGAAGGTAAATGTCTCTTCATATATTTGACCCTTTACATCTCTCCTTTTTAAATTGCCTATTCATGCTGTTTGTGCATTTTTTTTAAGAAAAGGGGGCTCTTTTTTATCTTATTGATTTTTCAGAGAAATTAAATTTAAAGAAATTAACCTTGTGTTATTCAGGTAGCAAATATTTTTCTTAATTTGTTAATTGGGAGATTTTTACCATATAGAATTTTTTTTAAAATCCAGACAAAACTTTTACTTAATGAACTGTGGATTTTGTAACATGCTTGGCCTTCGCAAACTCACATTATAAAAATACTTGCTCCTATTTTCCTAGTATTTTTTATGGTTCTATTTGTTATATTTAAATCTCTGATTGAAGTTATGAACTGAAATGTGTTTCCCCAAACTCAGAGGTTGAAGCCATACCCCCGTAAAAATTAATAAAGGGAAGCCTCATTAAAATGGAGCGAGGAGGCCAGCAGGAGGAGCTCTCATGAAGTCAGGAAGTACCACTCAAGTCAATTACTGGAAGCATTGTCAATTTCAAACCCCAACAGAAGAACCAGCAACAGGAGAAGACTCCTCAATTACAAGCCCCAACAGGACATCTCCTACAAGATATCAACTACCCCAGCAAACTCGGCCGACGATAAACTATTGTCACCCTGAACTCTCACTTTTCTCCAAAGGACTTCCATTCAAAACAACCCTCCCAGCATCTTCCTTTTTCTCTATAAAATAACATTCCTCTCCTTTGTTTGTTGGACTTGCCTATAGTTTTTGCTGTAGCATGCTTGTCCTGAATTTCAAGTCTATTAAGTACTATTCCCAAATGAACCCATCTTTGCTGGTAAAATAGCTGACTTTTCTTTTTAAGGACAACACCCCCAATGTAACTGTATTTGGAAGGCCTTCACAGAGATACAGTCGGTCCTCTGTATTCATGGGTTCTGTGTCAGCGGATTCAACCAAACACGGATGGAAAATGTTCACAAAAAAAAAATCCTGGAAGTTCCAACAAGCAAAACTTGAATTTGCTGCACACCAGCAACTATTTACACAGCATTTATGTTGTATTTACAACTGTTTACATAGCATTTCCATTGTATTAAGAGTAATCTAGAGATGATTTAAAGTATATGGGAGGAGGTGTGTAGGTTATATGCAAATACTACACCATTTTATATAAGAGACTTGAGCATCCTTGAATTTTGGTATCTGAGGAGGGTCCTGGAACTAGTCCGTTACCGGGGATACCAAGGGATGACTGTAATTCAGGCTAGCTGAGGTCATAAGGGCGGGACCCCAATCCAGTAGGATTGTGTTTATAAGAAGAGGAAGAGAATCTAGAAGGCTCTCTCTTGACATGAGCACAGAGGAAAGGCCGTGTGAGAACACAGTGTGAAGGCAGCTGTCTGCAACCGAAGGAGAGAGGCCTCACCAGACAACCCTGCCGGCAACTTAACCTTGGACTTGGAGCCTCCACAATTGTGAGAACACAGATTTCTATCGTTTAAGCCACACAGTCTGCGGTATTCTGTTATGGCACCCCTAGCAGATGAATGCAGTCCATCTGATATTTATCTGGATAAAATTAGTGGTGTATGCAGCTTTGTCTTCCAAAGTGCTAGCCGTTTCCAGCAACACTTATTAATACTCTGTTCTCTACTGCTTTGAGATGCCATCTGGGTTGTATTTCAAATTCCCAATACACTTGGGTCTATTTAGGGACTTCCTATTCTTTTCCATTGATCTGTCTATTCCTAAAGGAGTATCATAAATCTTTAAGTACTATGATTTTATAATAAACTTTAATACCTAGCAGGAATATTCTACATATCTTCCTCCTCAAATAGATACACTTTTTTTTTAAAACTCCCTGGATACCCTTACATTTATTTATCTAACTAAAATTTACAATAATTTTAAGTTTGCTTTCTTCAAAAACAGTGAGAGAATTACTCCCTTTTTCAAGCTGAATAATAGTCTGCTGTGTGGATATACAGACACATCTGGTTTATTGTGCGTCACTTTATTGCATTTCACAGATATTGCATTTTTTTTTATAAATTGAAGATTCATGACAACCATGCATTGTCAGATGATGGTTAGCAATTTTTAGCAATAAAGTATTTTTAAATTAAGATATGTGACATTTCTTTTAGATATAGTGATATTACTGCACACTTGATAGACTACCGTATAGTGTAACCATAACTTTTATATGCACTGGGAAACCAAAAAATGTGTGTGACTCACTTTGTTGCGATATTGGCTTTATTGCGGTGACCTGAATCAAACCCGCAGTGTCTCCAAGGTACGCCTGTATACAATTTATCCATTAATCTGCTGATGGATACTTAGGTTGCTTCTGCCTTTCAGCATTTCTGAATAATGCTGCTATGAACTGGGTGTACGAATCTCTCTCAAAGAGCCTGATTTCAGTTATTTGGGATGTATACGCAGAAGTGGAGTCGACAGATCCTGTAAGTAATTCTTTAAAAAAAATGTTTTTGAGGAACTGCCATACTGCTTTTCACAGTGGCTGCACCATTTACATTCCTGGCAACAGTGGCAAAAGGTTCCAATTTCTCCACATCCTTGTCAACACTTGTTTTTTTCTGTTTCGGTGATAGTAGCCATCCCGATGGGTGTGGGGTGATGAAAAAGGTTTTTAACATCAAATGCTGATATGTTAGTCCCATCTCTCCTGTGGTAGGGCTTGTTGCTACTGTCAGAACCCATAAAATGCAAGCGGGAGCCCAAAGATACAGCTGGAAGGATTCCACCAAAGGCTTACATGGAGGAGACTCTGAAGCTTGGTGGAAAAAGGCTTCTGTATCTTGAAGAAACAAATGACCAGACATTTGGGCGTCCAGTAGCAGTGACCAGTGCAGTCAAAAGGGATACTGAGGCCGAGTGGACCTTAGCTGTTGCCTCACCAACGAACGTGGGGCTTTTGACATCCTGAAGAGCTCTTCACTGGGCTGGGCACAGGCTCTCCAGAGGGTTCACCCTGCAAGTCCAGTTCCTTTAAGAGGCTGAGCTTTCAGTTGAAGGATCCTTGTCCAGAAGATCTGTAGGGCAGATGACACTGAAGTGGTCCTAGCAGCTCAGCACAAAGTTAGAGACCTCACAAGGCAAGAGTGGACACCCGCCCCAAGGCAGGGCCTTTGTTTCATAGCCCTGATCAAAAAGTATGCCTGCGGGTGTTGTGTTGTTTCTTCCTGATGTCTGAGCCAGCGTAGTTGCAGATTTCCTACCCCTTATTGGTAGGAATGAAGCCTATGATACACAGATGGCCTCACCTGACCCTGATTCTCTGCTATTGATTTGGGCTGTCCTAAGCCAGCCCACACTTCAGTGTGACCTGCTATGACCCAAGTAGTGTGTGGGACCCCAAGACAAGGGGACAGCCCCCACTCGAAGGAATTCCTGATCTAGTGGGAACTTCACCAGAAACTTTCTTACAGTCCTAATAAATATCACCACATGTAAATGATCACAAAATATGCACATCTGTTATCTCCTTTTGTGAAATGCAACTGTACAAAATGAAATAATTTTGCTAAAGAAAAGAAGCATGTGTTTGCATTATATTTAACTTTCTGCCTAATTGAGAATATATTTATGTTTCTAGGACACATGTGACCACTTGGTTGGGTGGCAACTTCTTTGCAGAATTTTAGGCTGGCATCTTCTGAACTGAGGTGCAATGTTGTCCAGACTGATATTTCCGCCCTTTGGTGGGGGGGTGTGTGGCAATGTAGTGTAATGATAATCAAGGATCTGGGCTGGTATCCTCAGTTCATCACGTAACAACTGTGGGCCTCGGTTTTCCTGTCTGAGGACTGGGGTGCCAGTAGCACCAACATCTGAGGTCTGGCGTGAGGATTCAAGCATCTGACACGTGTTAAGTCAGGTGTACTTGTCCTAAATGATCGCTTCCCCTGCCGGTATACTTGATGTGTTCTCTTTTTTTTTTTGTTTTTGCGGTATGCGGGCCTCTCACAGTTGTGGTCTCTCCCGTTGCGGAGCACAGGCTCCGGACGCGCAGGTTCAGCGGCCATGGCTCACGGGCCCAGCTGCTCCGCGGCATGTGGGATCTTCCCGGACTGGGGCACGAACCCGTGTCCCTGCATCAGCAGGCGGACTCTCAACCACTGGCGCCACCAGGGAAGCCCTGTATCATTTTTTTAAGATTCCACAAATAAGCGATATCATAATTTGAAAAGATACACGCACCCCAATGTTCATCGCAGCACTGCTTACAATAGCCAAGAAATGGAAGCAAACTAAGTGTCCATCGACAGATGAGTGGCTAAAGATGTGGCACATATATACAGTGGACTACTGCTCAACCATAGAAAAGAATGAAATAATGCCATTTGCAGCAAGATGGACGGACCCAGAGAGATTATCATACTAAGTAAAGTGAGTCAGACAAAAAAAGACTCTTTGCTCCTTCTAATGGTGTTCCCCACCCCCTCTCAAATTCTTTCCTTAGCTTTTCTACCTCCCTTTCAACTCATTATTTTATCTCTCCCTTGAGCTCTTGTTTCATAGATTCTATGTTTGCTTTACATTTTTTGGAGACTATAAAGCAGTCACCGAAAATGTTCTTTGGATTTTTGGAAGAAGACTTCTTCCTAAGTGAGTGCTCCGTTAGCCTGTCATACGCTAGAGTCTGGTCCTTGATACCTTGGCAGAATATTTGCATAGGTCCAATTTTTTTTTTCTTTTATACTTAGAAAGAGGGCAGTTCTAATCCAAGTCTGCTATTTGTGCAAGAACAGTATGGGGAGGTTCCCTTTGACCCCCTTCATTGTTTGCTGAAGCAGTATTTGAATATTCTCTTTATAGTGTGGCTGGAACATCTTCATTCAGTTCTTTGAGTGGGTGATGAGACCGGAGGCAGTGGAAAGTCCTAGTTCAGGTAAGTTATTCTTTAGAGCTTTCCCTCTAAAGATGTTTCATACCTTCCCCAGCTTGTCCAACCCCACGGTGGAAATCTTCGTTTTTTGGCTAATTCCCACTTTAGGGCAAGCCGACCACCTTTGTGAAAAGCCAGGCGGGTGGAATGCCAAGGCTCACAGGCCAGTGTCTGTTTCTCCCCTCTGGCATATGATTAATGAATACATATTTTCCAGGCAGAGGTGAAAGAAATCTTCCAGATGAAGAGACTACCACGTGAAAAGGCAAAAGAGCGTTGTTACAGCAGGGCATATTTAAGAAATTGCCGGAGAAAGTGTGAGTGTAGACATGTGGAAGGGAGTACAAAGAGCTGAGCCTGGAGGGGTATTGACAGTTCCTCGGACACCATGAGTGGACTGAATCAAGAGTCTTGTAGGTCATGCTAAGGAGCTCCTTTTTTATCCAGTTTTAAATAGAGGGATTCAAAGTCAGATTTTTATACTAATTTAGAGAAAGGGGAAGGACAGATCTGAAGGGGCAAGACTAGAGGCAGATCAACCACCTACAGCTTCTGCAGTTGGTCAGACAATACATGTGACCATGAGGATGGAGGTGAGGGGAGAAATCTCAGAAATGTTCAGGGAGCTAAACTGGTGGGATATGGAAATATATTAGCTATATGGGATGAAAGAGAGTTTCTTGTTTGAGAGACCAGGCAGATGGTGGTATAAAGAAATGAGGGAGAGAATACACGAAAAGAACAGGATGAAATAAAAAAAGGTCAGTTTGGGATGTGCTGATTTTAAGGCTTTGGGGGATTGACCAGTAGGCACCTAGATATACAGAACAAAAGTTCAGGGGGTTGGGCTGGAGACACATATATTAAAAAGTCACAGGAGTAGATGAGTATACCTAAGAAGACCCTGAAGGTTTAAAAGCAAAGCAGGCTAGGGATAAAACTAGAGACCACTAGCAGGAATATAGCAGATAGAGATCCAGTAATGGAAACAGGGATGAGTGACCAGAAGTAGGAACAGAAATACTCTGAAGAGTCAGTATCTGCTCAAAAGTGGGGGAGCAGAATCAGTTACCACATTTCAGATCAAGAGGGGGAATTATGGGTTGTTAATTATGAACTGGTTTAAATTTTTTAAAAACTTTGAAAAAAGTCTTATATTGCTTCTTAAGTAAATGACAGATTTTGATGGATTAGACAGTTAAATGTAAAAACTGAAATAATAAAGGATATAGAAAAAATATAGGTGCGTGTTGATCTAATTTCATCATGGAAAGGCTTATGTATAAAGCAAAGGAGTCCACAGGAAATATTGATAGTTTTCACAGTAAAATTTTTAAATACTGGTACATCAAAAATAATCAAAGACTAAATTAAAACACAAACAACAAACTGGGAAAACTATTTGTAATATATAATATGCAAGAAACTCTTACTAATCAATACAAAAAAGATAAGTACAACAGAAAGTTGGGCCAGGGGTAGGAATAAGGCAATCAATGTGATATACCACATTAACAAAAGGAAAGACAAAAAACACATGATCATCTCAACAGACTCAGAAAAAGCATTTGATGAAATTCAACATCCATTCATGATAAAAACTTTCACCAAAGTGGGTACAGAGGGAACATATCTCGACATAATAAAAACCATTTATGACAAACCCACAACCAATGTAATAATAGTAAAAAGCTGAAAGACTTCCCATTAAATTCTCACTTCTATTCAACATAGTACTGGAAGTCCTAGCCACAGCAATCAGACAAGAAAAAGAAATTAAAGGTATCCACATTGGAAGGGAAGAAGTAAAGCTGCCACTATTTGCAGATGACATGATACTCTATATAGAGAACCTTAAAGTCCCACACAAATTAGAACTAATAAATGAATTCAGCAAGGTAGCATGATACAAGATCAATATTCAGAAATCTGCTGCATTTCTTTACACTAACAATGAAATATTAGAAGGTAAAAAACAGTCCCATTTAAAATCACATTTAAAAATACCTTGGAATAAACTTAAATGAGGAGGTGAAAGATCTATATGCTGAAAACTATAAAACATTGATAAAGGAAATTGAAGATGATTTAAAGAAATGGAAAGATACCCCATGCTCATGGATTGGAAGAATTAATATTGTTAAAATGGCTATACTATCCAAAGCAATCTACAAATTTAATGCAATTCCTATCAAAATACCCAAGACATTTTTCACAGAACTAGAACAAATAATTCTAAAATTTATATGCAACCACAAAAGACCCAGAAATGCCAAAGCAATCCTCAGGAAAAAGAAGAAAGCTGGAGTCATAACCCTTCCAGACTTCAGAAACTACTACAAAGCTACGGTAATCAAAACAGTATGGTACTGGTGCAAAAACATACAGATTAATGGAATAGACTAGAGAGCTCAGAAATAAGCGCACACACCTATGGCCAATTAATGTACGACAAAGGGGGCAAGAATATACAGTGAAGAAAAGAGTCTCTTCAACAAGTGGTGTTGGGAAAGCTGGCCAGTTACATGTAAATCAATGAAATTAGAACACTCCCTCACACCATATACAAAAATAAACTCAAAATGGTTTAAAGACCTAAATATAAGACATGACACCATAAAACTCCTAGAAGAGAACATTCTTAGACATCTCATGATAGAATCTCTCTTCTTTTACGGCAGTTCCTTCTTTCAGCCTAGTTTCACTACTGCCACCATCTCTTTGGGTGACTTTATGCACATCTGTCATCTGCCATTCTTCTTTTCCTGCCCTCATTTTTTCAGCAGTCTACAGAAGGGAGGCTGACATAGAACAGGGCAATTTGTCTGTCAACAATCAGCAAATCAAGCTTGTGCTGTTTTTTTATTTTATTTTATATTGGAGTATAGTTGATCTACAATGTTGTGTTAGTTTCAGGTACACCACAAAGTGATTCAGTTATACATATACATATATCTATTCTTTTTCAGATTCTTTTCCCATTTAGGTTATTAAAGAATATTGAGTTCCCTGTGCTATAAAGTACGTCCTTGTTGATTATCTATTTTACATATAATAGTGTGTGTATGTTAATCCCAAACTCCTAATTTATCCCACCACCTGCCCCCTCCCCCAGCAACTTTCCCCTTTGGTAACTATAAGTTTGTTTTCAAAGTCTGTGAGTTTGTTTCTGTTCATTTGTATCATTTTTTTAGATTCCACATATAAGTGATATCATATGATATTTGCCTTTGTCTCACTTACTTCACTTAGTATCATCACCTCTAGGTCCATCCATGTTGCTGCAAATGGCATTATGTCATTCTTTTTTATGGCTGAGTAATATTCCATTGTATACATGTACCACATCTTCTTTATCCATTCATCTGTAAGCTTGTGGTGACAAGATTACTTTCATCCCAAGGGCGGCACTTTTCGGGGTTGTTAGCACGCCCACAGCTGTTTAAGTTATCTACTGAAGGCAAGTGAGAGAGATGGGCCTAATGCTGCTTGGCAAGTCTGTCAGCTTCCTGGTCCCTGGCTGAGAAGTACTGGTTTGCTCAAGGTGTGTATCCATCCCCAGAGCCTAACAGGCCACAGCCCATGCGGTTGGCCCAGTGTCAGGAGAATCAGAACACCCTGAGGGGTACCCAGTGGAGAGGCAGCTCCCAGAAGCCCTCCTGGGAGCCTGGGACCTGGCCTGCTCAGGGCCTCTGTATCTCCCCCAGGGGGCAACGCCTTTTCTGCAGCTGAAGTCTTCTCTTGGGCTGGACAGTCAGGCTCCAGAAACCACTTTCTCCACTTAAGAATCTTATACTTTGCTCAGCTCGTATCTGCCGTAATTTCTCAACAAATTTTCCCTATTTGATGATCCATGTCATATATGTGCTTTCCCAATAGAACTTTGTATTGCTTGAACCTCTAAAGGATGAGAGTAAGAATAAGGTTATGGGTGCCCTTTTCCAAGGGACCAAAACAGTTTCCAAGTCATCTTTTATGTGCTCGCTATTTATTTATTTATTCATTCATTCATTCATTTTTGGCTGCACTGAATCTTCGTTGCTGCATGCAGGCTTTCTCTAGTTGTGGCGAGCGGGGGCTACTCTTCGTTGCAGTGCATGGGCTTCTCATTGTGGTGGCTTCTCTTGTTGTGGAACATGGGGTCTAGGTGCGTGGGTTTCAGTAGTTGTGGCACGCGGGCTCAGTAGTTGCGGCTCGCGGGCTCCAGAGCGCAGGCTCAGTAGCTGTGGCGCACGGGCTTAGTTGCTCCGCGGCATGTGGGATCCTCCCGGACCAGGGCTCGAACCCATGTCCCCTGCACTGGCAGGCAGATTCTTAACTACTGTGCCAGCAGGGAAGTCCCTGTGCTCTTTATTTTTTAAGATCCTGAGTATTATTTGCTAAGCTTCTGCTTTTGGGGAGGCCATATAGGTTCTATTTTTTTTTAGCAGCTGATACAGGTTCACAAAGAGGAACACCCAGCTTTGTTGGGAGATGCCCCGGTGAGCTTTGAGGTAGGATGGAGAAGAGTCACATGGATGCTGGGGGAGAGGGCTGAGCTGGGGAAGGCAGTCAATAAACATTAAAGGAATGAAGGGAGGATAAGCAGCTTTTGGCAGGAAAGACCTCTCTACAGCGGCCCCCTTTGTCTTGTCACTAACCTTACACCAGGTGCCCCACATGCTCTACTCATCTCCGGCCCTAGCACCCCTTTCACATCGTTTGACCACACAGTACCTTGCCTAATTCGTTGGTTCTTTCCATAGATCCAAGACGTAGAAATGAAGAATAAGTAATTAACAGATGACCAGATCTCTTCCCTAGCTTCCCCTTCAGTAATCTCATCAATGAACGGTGTGAACAAGACAGCATCCCAAGAAAGATCACGAGGAATCAACAAGCCTGCACACACGCCTGTACGCAGTGGGGTATGGCGAGGACTCTGACCCCCTACCTCAGTGACTTACTGAGATGATCTCCCTGTTTCCCTTTAAAGGCTTCCATGGTTGAGCAGAATCTTCAGAGGTAGTTTTGGGGGGACACTGAATCCACCGTGTCCCCAGACTGCTGGCATTCTGATTAAAAGCAACTTTCCTTTCTACCAACGTTTGTCTCTCTCTCTCTCTCCAGTATTCATTTATGAGCGGCAAGCAGCTGGACCCGATTTGGTAACAGTAAAGAGGCAAGAAGGATGCTGAGGGTGTGTGGGGGGAGGGTCTCTTAACGCAGCGGTGTGTGGGTTTGAGGGCTGGCTGTGGGCTGTATGGTGAAGCCTCTCTTCTACGTCCTGCAAAATCTGGAACAAAGTCTATGTTGACACTAGTGCTTTTATGCAGATGATGTTTGCGGGGGACAGACAGGAAGGTAGTGGATATTTCTACATTTTTCCTCCATGACCTGCCTCATACCTCTCTGGGTTCACACGAATACTTTTTATTATATTTGCAACCCAAACAACTGCTTAATGCGGTAGTTGTTCCCTTCTCTCCCCTTAACAGACCTCTCCTTTATTCCCCTGAGCTGCAAACGCCATCATTTCCATCCTTCCTTCCCCATGAGATGCTCTTCCAAGCAGAGCAAACTACGAAGCCAGGAGGTGGGCTCTGCAGTCGGCGACACACCGCACAAGCCATGGGGCTCCTCTCTGGTTTCATGCCCAGGCTGTCCTCTGGGTCTCCCTCTGTCATGCTTCCACCTGGGAGCCGGCTCTGTGGGACCTGTCACTGCAATTATTTCTTCCACGGGGCCTCTAGCTGTTTCCCCTTGTTCTTCCCTCTCTCTGGGCCCCATGGAAGGCACGGCACACTCGCTTTTCCTACATCCTCACCACGCAGTCAGACTGCCCTTTTCCCCCTTCATCTGGACCTGGCGTTGCCCTCACTGTTTGTATGAGGTCAGTGAATTCTAGGTACTGTTCCTCTCCTCCTTCCACACAGCTTCCCTCGGTCATTTACCCCCAGGCTCCCTTTTTCCTTCTTCCCCTTCTCCAGTAAACTCTCAGCCACCCTAGAAAGGCCACTTCTTCTCCCTGGTGACGCTGTTCCTATTTCCACCCTCCTCAAGGTCCTCATCAAGGTCAATCTGGAGTATCCTTGACGGAGTCTCTTTCTTCCCACATTCTGTTTTTATTGTCTGGCTTAACTGATATCAATACACACTTTTTTTTTTTTTCCGCCAAAGAGTTGCATCAAGTAGATTTTTCCCCAAAGCCATCCTGTGCCCTGAAGCAAGGGGCGTCCGTCTAGTGATTCAAATCAAGTGTGAGGGACTCCCAGTGGTTACGACTTTGCCTTCCAATGCAGGGGGTGCGAATTCGATCCCTGGCCGGGGAGCTAATAGGATCCCACATGCCTTGCGGCCATAAAACCAAAACATAAAACAGAAGCCATAAAAAAATAACAAAAAAACAGAAGCCATATTGTAACAACTTCAATAAAGACTTTAAAAACGGTTCACATCAAAAAAAAAAATCGGGCTTCCCTGGTGGCACAGTGGTTGAGAGTCCGCCTGCCGATGCAGGGGACACGGGTTCGTGCCCCGGTCCGGGAAGATCCCACATGAGGCGGAGCAGCTGGGTCCATGACCTATGGCCGCTGAGCCTGCGCGTCCGGAGCCTGTGCTCCGCAGCGGGAGAGACCACAGCAGTGAGAGGCCCGCGTACCGCAAAAAAAAAAAAAAAAAATCTTAAAAACAACAATATCAAATAAAGTGTGAGCGTAACACCCATGAGGATGGCTATTATTTTAAAAAAAGGAAAATAACAAGTATTGGCGAGGATGTGGGGGTGGGGAGGATGTAAAAAGGTATGGCTACCATGGAAACCGGTATGGTGGTTCCTCAAAAAAGTTAAACATAGAATTACCATATGATCCAGCAATGCCACTTCTGGGCATATACCCCAAAGAACTGAAAGCAGGGACCCAAAGACTTGCACACTCATGTTCACAGCAGCGCTCTTCACAATAGCCAAAAGGTGGAAACAATCCAAATGTCCATCAACAGATGAATGGGTAAGTAAAACGTGGTCCATGCACATACTGAAATACTATTCAGCCTTACAAAGGAATGAAATCCTGACACATGCTACACTGGACAGACCCTGAAGGCATATGCCAAGTGAAATAAGCCATACACAAAATTCAGACAAATATTGCATGATTCCGTGTACATCAATGAGGTACCTTGAAGAGTCAAATTCATAGAGACAGAAAGTAGAAGAGGTTGCTGGGGCTAAGGAAGGGGGGGCGGCGACAGGGAGTTAGAGCTTAATGGGTGGAGTTTCTGTTTGGGGGATAAGGAAGAGCTCTGGAAATGGGTGGCTGCACAATACTGTGGATGTACACAATGCTAGTCAACGGTACACTTAAAAATGGCTAAACTGGTAAGTTACACGTTATATGTATCTTACCACAATGTAAAACAAACAAAGAAAAAGTTCAAGGTTGTGTGAGCAAGACCCAAGCCAAAAAACCACACGTGACTGTGAAGCTACGGCCAGCATGTGGTTCCTCAGGGCCACCTCTGTCCTCGGGCAGCCCTGGATCATCTCTGCTGTGACGACACTCTGCCAGCTCTGAACCAAATCTGACACGGCTGTCACTGGCCCTGGAATTACCAGAGGCTGCAGATCCCGCCGGGCGGCTTCTCCCAGGATCGAGGAGCCGCATTTCCATAACCCACTCATCGCAAGAACAGGACTGCCCATCCCTTGATGCCACCTGAGTAACACACTGGACTCTGAGTTGCCTTATGATCTCCTCCGCCTCTTTCGGAGACTGTGCATGTGCCTTTAGTGACTCCTGAAGGGCTCTTCCTCGTGGGGACATGTGGTCCCCACCATGACTCCTGGGTGGTGAAGGTCACAGGTGAGGACCTGTTATCACCGAGTGTATCTTCCTTGCCAAAGTAAAACTCCCCAGCATGGTGACTGTCCTATCGCCAAAACCGGTGCCCACCATCTTTCCAGTCCTCAGGCCATGGGCTTGACGGTTGGGGTCTAGCTTCTCTCTTCCTGGCGGCTCCCACACTTACCCTCTAAGTTCTGCTGAGTTTCTTGCGCGCTGGCCTCTCCATCCTGCCTCTGCTCTCTTCCCCTCGAGGCCTCTCCCGGGTACCTCTACAGCTTCCGCTGCCCTCGGCCTCTGACGACTTTATCGACTGTTGTTAGTCATCCCGTACGCAGCCTCGGCGCACACCCAGTCATTTCCATGAACTGTACGTGTGCACACGGCATCCCCCAGCTGCCCTCCCAGCACAACTACCAGCTCTTCCGTCAAGTCCAAGTGCTCGCAATGAGCCACAGTCAGCTCACACTGGCCTTCCCTTCTCCCCCGTGTCACCTCCCAACCCACTCCCAGCTCACGACTCCTGGGAGTCTTCTCTGAGCAACATGACGGAACATTCCACTCGTGTTTCTATCCCAGGACTGAGCTGAGGCCAGAGCACGTGCTCAGGCATCTCTGTCCAAAGAGCGAATCTCACCGCATTCTCGTCCTCTCAGCAAGGTCTAGTCTATCCTTGAACCAGTAGCCTCCTGACTGTCCGCAGTGCTCATCCTTAGACCCATTTCTACACCACTGGGGCTCCCCCTCTTTAAGAACTGTTTCTCTTCTTGCTTCTTCTTCTAGCCTAGGGATCAAGGACTGATGTCTAATTTGTAGTTGGTATCAGTACGTGCAGATACAGCTGGTCCACTTAGACCGATGTGTATTGTCCTGCATCCCCTTCTTGCGTGGTATATACACTGTGTCACTCACTGTGATTGCTTACTGCCTCCTTGGACAGCTCGTACCTGGACGTCCCCAGGGAAGGGGAAAAACTATCCTGACGGAAGCAGAAGCTGGTGTTATCTGGCCACAGCTCTCGGGGGTGGGAGCCTGGGGAAGGGACTGCTCGCTCTGCCAACAGAAGGCTTTAGGACTCCCCCAGTACCCCATGGATTCTGTCTTATTTGCATCCCAGTGTCTGGGTGAGAGCCCCGTGTTGTGTCCCAAAAGGCCACAGACACATTGGACTCGTGTTTCCTGCTGTCAGATTCCCGATGGGCTTCCAGGTGTATTACAGTCCATGAACCTAACTAAGCGGCATCTCAGAGCCACTTGCTCCGCCTGGCCCCCTGCTTGCTTCAAAGTGGCACCTGGAGAAGAGCTGGCTTCATCTCACTTCAGCTCGCCCAGCGTGAAGACAACTACACTCCTCAGAGAAACGAACACGGTGGGAGGCGGCTGGCACCTTTCTTCCCTCTCCTCCCCAAAGGAGCCTATGACAAACGCGGTGCACGGCTCGATGCTGCACTCCCGACAGCGCCCCTGTCAAAATACGTGATGCTGTTTAACCTCAGAGTCACTGGATCAGGCAGGAAAACTATGACGGATCTCACGGCTCAACTCTCCCTCGCTTACTGGCATGACAACGGAGCTAAAGAGAGCTGAGATGGATACGGGTCTATTTTTGGTGACTCCTCACGGAATCCACACACTGTGTATTCTGCACCCACTGGCTGCTCAGGCACGCTCTGAACCCTGCAGCAAACGCTCGTCTGTAAACGTTACAGCCGCCAGTTGGCTGGATGCGCTATGGGGCGACGCATCTGCTCTCATGAGGCTGCTCTGAGCGTGGGGGGGCACTGTTTGGAGCTGAGCGTTGGTCAGAGGGCCAGGCCGGCTTGCGCGTGCTTACCTTCACCCTGTCCATGCAGGCCTCCATCTTCAGCTGCTCCACAGCCTTCCTGGCTTGAGAGATGCTGGCAGTGCTGTTACTGGACATGCCTTCTTTCATTCTGCTGCCCCTGAAACAACCAAAGTTAAGGGGTTGAAAGAGCTGCTTTTCCAAAGTGAGGCAGAACGCCCCTCAGCTTTCTCGCCTCCTACCCCCTGCAGCTTCTCTTTCCAGGCCAGGGAGCCATGGGAGCAGACCCTCCTGGGATAAGAGGAAGGAGTGCTTCATCCGAGTGACGGGAGCAAGCCATCAGGCTCCTGTTTGCCAGACCTTCTCAGCCCCAGCGAGACGATACAGAAGATAACAGATGGTCCCAGAGTCACATTACCACCCCCATGGCCATAAGTAATACCTTGACATTTGTGCGGTGCTTTGCTAGTAATAAATCATTTTCGTACACATTTGTTCACTCACTCCTCTAGCAGCCCTGAAAGTGGGCAAAACAGACTGAGTTTTGTTTTACAAGTAAAGAAAGTGCAGAACTCAGAGAAACGAAGCCAAGAGTCAAAGGTCCCACAGCCAAAATCTGTGGAGCCAGAACGCAGACGCAAAGCGTTGAAGCCTAGCTGAGGGCTCTTTCCACTGTCTCACACGGTGTCCTCTAGCCGGCTACACTGCAAAGTGCAAGTTTCCCCTGAATGAGCCTGCTTTATTACTCTTTTTTTAAAATTAGTTTATTTATTTGGCCACGCCATGCAGCATGTTGGATCTTAGTTCCCTGACCAGGGATCCAACCCGCACCCCCTGCAGTGGAAGCAGGGAGTCTTAACCACTGGACCTCCAGGGAAGTCCCGCTTTATTATTCGCTTTAATTTGCTGTCATTCTAAAACGTTACAGACTTTATGTTGGGAGTTCGTTTTTAAACAAGAACACATACAAACACATACACACCTATCCCAAGCATAGATTTGTTTTTCTAGAAGGGGGAAGAAATTCTTCCTGACCCAACATGTCATTCTGCCAGAAGACCCCTGTGATGCTAACTGCTCCACAGCAAAGCACATGCCGTAGGTTACCGTTACCGCATCTAACGAGAAAGTACCCAGAGGAGGTCTACTCGGGCTAGCCCGAGAGCTGGAGGTGGGTCTCCCGGCGCCACCGGTTTTCCGCAGCGCACGGTGAGGCGGCAGGAGGCGAGGCCGGTCCCGTGGTGGGCAGGCCACACTCTGGCTTTTCTCATTCACACTGACTCTCTGGCCCAGAGGAGGCCTGATGGCAACTTCATCTGTCCACAGGCAATGTTCGAAAAATAAAACTTCCTTCTTCTAAGACAGAGCAGCCACCAAAACCACAGTGTAACAGGGGTGTGTTCCTATCGTGGTTGGGAACTTTTATTTCCCAGGAAGGGAAGGAGAGGCATGAGTAGTTGAGGATTTTGCAACCCGGGGGAGCAGCCACCTACCCCGCCCTCTACAGAGATGTGCGTGCAATTCTGCATGTGTGCTCAGGGCTGTGTCCCTGTGTGCCCACGTGCCTGAAGGGCGTGCCCTCTGCCAGCCTGTGTGTGCAGGGCGGCCCCTCCGTGCACAGGTGTGTTTACATGTCCCTGCGTCCACACAAAAGGAAGGAGAAGATGCAGTCTACTTCCCAGCCTCCTCAGCCTGACTGACAAGTGAAAACGGGCCCTGAGATGACTGTCCTCAGATTCCCATTGTCCAGCCCCGTTCCTGAAATCACCCCTCTCTTCCCTCATCACTGACTTGGGGGGTTCAGCAGTTGAGGAAGTGGAGGGGTGGCAGGGACCAGGGGGGCTTCGTGAGAGGAAGCTGAGCCCGGGGTCAGCAGAAGTGAAGAAAGGAAGATCCGGGGGAAGGGAGCGGGGGGAAGGAATCTGAATTGCATGTGGGTGTGTGCGAGTGTGTGTGTGAGTCAGGGTGTGTGTGAGTGTGTGTGTGAGTGAGGGTGGGTGTTAGTGTGTGTGTGTGTGTGTGTGTGTGTGCGAGTGAGGGTGGGTGTTTGTGTGTGTGAGGGTGGGGGTTTGTGTGTCTGAGAGTATGTGAGGGTGGGTGTGAGTGTGTGTGAGGGTGGGTGTTAGTGTGTGTGTGTGTCTGAGTGGGTGTTACTGTGTGTATGAGTGTGTGTGAGGGTGGGTGTTAGTGTCTGTGACAGTGTGTGTGAGTGAGGGTGGGTGTTTGTGTGAGAGTGTGAGGGTGGTGTGAGTGTAAGTGTGTGTGTGTGAGGGTGTGTGTGAGGGTGGGTGTTAGTCTGTGTGACTGTGTAAGTGAGGGCGGGTGTGAGTATGTGCGTGTGAGTGTGAGTGAGGGTGTGTGTGAGTGGCTGTGAGGGTGGGTGTGAGAGTATGTCGGTGTGAGGGTGTGTGTATGTGAGTGAGGATGGAAATTAGTGTGTGTGAGACTGTGTGTGAGGGAGGGTGTGTGAGTGTATGAGTGAGAGTGGGTGTGTGTGAGTGTGTGAGTGTGTGTGTGTGAGAGTGTGTGAGTGAGGGTGGGTGTGAGCGTATAGAAAACGTTACCTGCAGAACCGGATCCCCATCTGTCCCCCTGGAACCGCCCTCTCCTTCCCCACCGCCCCGGGACTGGCCCTGACCCCGCTCTGCCGCTTTCTCATCCTTCCCCTGGTCACAGAGAAAGGGCACATTTTCAACCCTCTCCTCAACACAGAGCGAGAAGTCTGGCCAAATGCTTAATATTGGACAAAGAGCCTTTTCCGTTTCGTGTCCGAGAGATAAAATAAGCAGGTGGGGTGGGCCCAGCACCTGGCGCCGCGTGTCTTCTCCCTCCTGTGTCCCCTCCGTGGGCCCCTCCGCCTCCCCGCTCTCCCCACCGGGTCCCCCTCCGGACCGCGTCCGCCCTCAGCCAGGAGGGCTCTGCTCCCAGGCCCCGGTGTCCTCACCCCCTTCCTCCTCCTCAGCCTCAAAGCCCCGGGGCCTCCACAGTGTCTGTCAGACCACAGCCCCGCATCGTCATCACTCTCCCAAGACTTGCCTTCTTCCCTCTGTCCCCGAAACCCAGCACTTTCAATCTAACTCCTTCCCCTCCCGGCCCCCTCGGAAGGGCTGCTGGAGAAACGCCCCCAAAAGCTGGGGACTGGTGCCCACAGACTTGACAGGCCAGCCTGAGCGGGTCCTCAAGGCAGCCTGGCGACCTCAGCCCGTTCCCATCACCCCTCCCTCTGCCCTCCTGACCACGTCAATCTCCATCACCTCCTCACCACCTCTGTCCTCTCATCCTTGGAAGGTGAGCTCAGCTTCCATGGAATAGAGGAAAAGCCGTTAGGGCAGAACCTCCTTGACTCCAGCTCCACCTCCTACGGTTGCTCGGTGTCCACACGCACCCTGCCCTCCATCTGTGCCTCTGCATCAGGACCCGCTGCTGGCCCTCCCCATGGCTGCCCACTTCCCTGCTGCCCCTGAGAGCAGAGCCCACCTTCTGCTTCAGGGGCCCATGGTGCCACACGCCCATTTCCCACCTCCCTTGCAGAAGGACCAGAGAGCATGAGCCCGTCCTAATCAAGGCGACATGTGGGGAAATCTGCAGGGGACTTGTAGGAAAGGTTTTCCTTCCTAGTCAAGGCCCATCAGGAGAAGTCCCAGTCTTTGGCTGGCTTCACTGAGAGTTGCCATCGTGACGTTGGGGAATGGACCCAGGGCAAAGGCAGGAGACTCATGGAGAAGCAGATCCAGAGCCCTGAGATGCGTGGATCCCGGACACTCTACTTCGGACCCTTGATACTGACCGAATATATTCCTCACAGTCTAGGCCATACTTCTTGGGTCACCTGTCAGTTGCAGCTGAAAGCACCTCCTTACCCAAGCCTGACACCTCACCTGTAGCGGACCTGTCCCCTTCTTGGGGCTCTGACCTGCCACGCACCCCACTTTCTCCTGTAACATCAGTGTCTCTGGGTGCCTTCTTTCTCAGCACATAAAAATACGTTTATGTCTTTTTCATCATCTCAAAACAAGCACCAACAACATAACATAGAACCCTCCCTTCCCCCCATTTCCACTGTTGCTCAGGAAGGAGGTGGAGAGGTAACTACAGATGCACATAGAAGGGCCCCCTAAGTAACTAAACGTGGAGATGCTAAAAATAAGGATGCAAAGCCCTGTCCCCAGTACAGGGATGACAAGCCTGCCCACCTCACCCCCCTGCTCTGCTGCCCCTGGGCTCGCTGACCCCATTTATAGGATGTCACTCTTGTTGCCGTCAGTGACTTATAAGCCACTTCACACGTGCACGTTTCTGTCCTGTCTCCAAGTGGCCAGTAAGGATTCTCAAGCATATGCACACCCAGAGCCCAGACTGTGGCGCCACAGACCAGAACCTGCATTTCACAACCTCCCAAGGTGATTCTGGCACGTCCCAGAGGTGGAGAACCACGGCTGGCAGTAAATCGTTTCCACTCCGTCGTTCCTGTATGTCCATCAGATCACCTTGGAAGGTGGGTGTTCGTGTACCTTCAGGACTCTTTAATCAGTCCTTTACAAATTTTCATCGGCATATGAATCCCTGGGGATCTGGACAAAATGCAGATTTTTTGATTAAATGAGTTGGGGTTTGGTCCAAGATTTTGCATTTCTAACAAGCCCCCAGTTGCTGCTGGTCCGGGGACCACACTTTGAGTAGCAAGGCTCTGAATCACCAAACGTTAATACTGGAAGGGACCTCAGAGGTCCAGGTCCTACCCCTTTATTTTTCGAATTTTCAAGGCGGTTAATGAACTTAATTTTGCAGAGATCTTTAATGGAAGTGGAAGGAAGCATTTCCCCGATGCTGCCCGGGCTGGTCGCCCCTCCTCAGCCTGGTGGGGCCTTCAGGGCACTAAGAGGCCGTTACCCATCACTTGGGCTAGCCTGCTCTCCCAGGACAGGCTCTCCCCTCGAGTGACCCTAAACCAGCCTAACTTGGGCATGCAATGGCAGGGAGGATTCCCCCACCCGCTGTGGTGTCAAGATAACCCAGGGACATAGTTGGCCCTGGAGAAGGAAATGGCTTTTGTCAAATGGAGCTAAAGGCAACTGAACCTTTTAAAGATAGGACCCCATGGGAAGGTCTCTGAGGGCCTCCCTCCCCTACCTGGTCAGGCACCTCTTAGGTTCCACATCGCTGCCCTTTCAAGACTGTAACTGAGAGGGACCCTATGGGGCCTTCCCGGGACAGAGCCCTCCCCCATATCCTCCACTTCAGCTCCTCTCTGAAGCACCTAGATGACAGTGTCTGATGCACATTTCCTGAGTTGTTCTGTACATCCTAAAACCCCCGCCAAATGGAAGAAATTAACTACCTGACGACCACGAGCATGAAGCCCCCAGACCTACTGGGGCCTGAGGATTGATGATGTGACACCGTCCTGTGACCTCACCTTCAGTCAGTCAGAGAACTGTGCGTGAGCTGATCACATCCCCTGGGACTCCCCTCTCTCACTCAGCCTTTAAAATGCTTTCCTGAAACCTACCAGGGAGTTCGGGCGTTCTGAGCACTAGCCGCCCTGGACTCCTTGGTTGACACCCTGCAAAGAACGCTGCACTTTCCTTCACCACCACCCGGTGTCAGCAGATTGGCTTTACTGTGGGCGGGAGAGTGGACCTAAGTCTGGTTTGGCAACAAGACTACCCAGACACCATACCTCCACGTGAACAGATGGATGTCTCTCTCCATATACGTATGCGTGCATATACACCCACCTTGACCCAAGAAGAAACGTGGAAGTAGGGAAGAATGGAGATGCAATGAAGCTGAACATGAATACTGGCCACCGGTGGACCACGAACTTGACCCTTGGCTTTTTAGAAGACAAGGCAGAAGGAAAGGGAAACGAGCCAACTACTCAGGAGACTGGCTCTGTCACCTCGGTGGTCAGACATCTTTCTCCTCCGGCACACGGGATACACTCACACAGACAGCTTTCCCAGGGAGGTTCTAACGGGCTGCATCCTGTGGTGTATAACTGGGTAAACTCAGAGTCAGGGGCAGGGCAGTGCAAGGTGGTTCAATCCCCAGTGCTGCCCATCTGACCTGACTCAGGATACAGTGTTTAGAATTTCATCGTGCCTTTTCAGCCATCCTCCCTAATATGACTTATCTCCACAAGCCCTTGCTATGTGTCGGCTGACAGAGTGCTGCAGTCTCTCTCTCTGGGAAATGCCTGAAAAACAGCTGTTGCCAGTGAGCACAGCCCTCTAGGCCTAAAGGGACCAAGCAGCTTAGACTGCAAGGTGGGCTGGGTGGGAGTGTTGGTTGACCTTCACCCCCTTTGTCACAGCGAGTTGCTGAACAAGGGTGCCTGCCTGAGTAACATCTCTGTTCCTAGTGGGGAGAGCACACAGCTTGATTCCCAGCCCAGGCCAGCAACCCATGGACATGGCTTGGTTCTCCTCCTGATGCTCCCCCAGGAGGGGGCACATCCATAATGTGAGGGATAATGTGAGGAGGGGGGTAAAACAGGCTTCATGAGGGCCCTACATCTGGGATGATGACAACTGCTAGAAGAAGAAAGTGATGGTGTGAGGACCTGGCCACCCATCAAGGAGCCTGCCAGCCCAGCCTCACCCCAGGCCCACACACGCACTGCTGGCAGAGACACCTGCTCTCCAGAGAGAACCTGCTCTTGGACAGGGTACGTTACCTGCTCACCTGCTGAGAGATGGCACAGCGACAGGCCTGGGCAGGGGATGGGCTGGCGGCAGTGGCAGCTGACAGTCGTCAGATGAGAGGCTGAGTCAGGGCTCCTGCTTTGAGGCTCACCTGGAAGCACAACCAGAGATGGGTCACCAGGTGCAGCAGAAGCCAGGCGTCTCCCAGACAGCCCCAGCTCCCTCCGTGCCTGCCCTCGAGCTCAGCAGCTGTCTCTCCTGTATCAGACCCCAGGGGAGACGGTGAGCTAAAGGCAGAAAGAGAAGGCCCCGATCCGACAAAGAGTACAGGGGAACATCTGGAGGCCACAGGCCACCTGGGGCCTCCCGTACCTGCACGCTGCCCTCACCCACCCCCACTCACCCAGACCTCTGCCAAACAGGAACAGTTTAGATGTTTTCTTTCTTCTTATGAAAAGATATGTCCATTGTAGAAAAATGTGAGTATAGAGAAAATTACAGCAAAGAAAATAAAGACAGATTATAATGCATTTTTTTTAAATTTATTTATTTATTTTTGGCTGCTTGGGTCTTCGCTGCTGCGCACGGGCTTTCTCTAGTTGTGGCGAGGGGGGCTACTCTTCAGCCATCGCGGTGGCTTCTCTTGTTGCGGAGCATGTGCTCCAGGAGTTGTGGCTCGTGGGCTCTGCAGCGCAGGCTCAGGAGTTGTGGCGCATGGGCTTAGTTGCTCTGCAGCGTGTGAGATCTTCCCGGACCAGGGCTCGAACCCGCGTCCCCTGCATCGGCAGGCGGATTCTTAACCACTGCGCCACCAGGGAAGCCCTACAATGCATTTTGCCAGAGACAATTTTGGTTAACATGTTGATGCTTATTATTCTCACACATCCTAGGAATAACCTGATTCCAACCAGAGGACATTTAGAAGAGATGATTTGATTAGATGGCTTTAAAGCAGGGGACTCTCCACAGAGAGACAATGAGCCCCGCCAACTCCCTCCCCCAGAAAGGCTGACTCTGGGACAATGGGCTCCCTCCCCCAGGGCTCCCAGCATCCTGCCCTAGAGCATCCATCTTCCAGGATCCCAGTGAACTTGGACCAAAAACAAAGGCCAGACAGGAATGGACTGACAGCGCTGTTTATTCCCCCAGCTAGAGGGGCATCCAAATGCGCTTTGGTTTGAGGTCGTTTGGGCCCGTTGTACGGCTTCACAAACACCCATGCCTGCTGTTTCCAAAGTGATTGTTTCTTCCTGTCACAGTAATTTGTTGCATCTGGGTGCTTCCCATCCCCCCAAATTGTTAGACTTTTATGGAGTTTTATTCTCATCTCCTTCCCTGTTTTGTTTTCTCATCCTCTGCCATCAGAAAACCCTTTTTGGGCTATAATTTGAGAAGATACACGCACCCCAATGTTCACCGCAGCACTATTTACAATAGCCAAGACATGGAAACAATCTAAATGTCCATCGACAGATGAATGGATAAAGAAGATTGGTAGGACTTGCCTGGCCTTCCAGTGGTTAAGACTCCGAGCTTCAAATGCTGGGGGTGCATGTTCGATCCCTGGTTGGGGAGCTAAGATCCCACATGCTGCACAGCGTGGCCAAAAAAACCAAAACGAAACAAAAAAGATGTGGTACATATACAATGGAATACTTCTCAGCCACAAAAAAGAATGAAATAATGCCACGTGCAGCAACATGGATGGACCTAGAGATTACCATACTAATTGAAATAAGTCAGAAAGAGAAAGACAAATCCCATGAGATCACTTACATGCGGTATTTAAAATATGACACAAATGAACTTTTCTACGAAGCAGAAACAGACTCACAGACATACAGAACAGACTTGTGGTTGCCAAGGGGGAGGGTTGGGGGAGGGATAGACTGGGAGGTTAGGATTAGCAGATACAAACTATTATCTATAGGATGGATAAACAACAAGGTCCTACTGTATAGCACAGGGAACTATGTTCAATATTCTGTGATAAACCATAATGAAAAAGAATATATATATGTATACGTAAATCACTTTGCTGTACAGCAGAAATTAACACAACGTTGTAAATCAACTATACTTCAATAAAATAAATATAAAAAAAAAAGAAAACCCTTTTTGGCCTATTCCCTTGTTTTTCACTTTCCTATTAATGGTCCCAAAACCCACTTCATTCTCTGTTTTCAAGTATCTGGTTTTCCAACTGGCATAGGATCTCGACTGCTGGGTTGGTCTTAGCCCACTGAGGGGGCCCACTGGGGTCCTAACTGGAGAAGCCAAGGGGGGTCCAGCAGGTCCTCCACCAGGAGTCCCCATGTGTTCACTTCAATTTTATATTAGCTGAAACAGCCTGTTTGTGGCCTATCAAACCTATACTTCACATCTGCTTTAAAGAAAAGGGCACATTGACCAGAAGTAAAGAATGCCCATGTTAAAAATAAAGATTAAATGCCTCCCTTCCTGGGACACCAGTGCTGGGACTCCTTCGATGATAAGACTGCCTTCCCAGGTGCCAAGGCCATGCTGACTCACTGGTGTGACGTGCTGGTCTGTTTTTTCTGAAAGCTTGAAGGAATGTATCCCCGACTTGTTTAATGTTCTTTGTTCTGACAAGACATAAAACTGTGCTGAAAACCGTGCTTCTCTGGAGCAGTTCCTCAGAATTATCTAAGATGCTGTCTTCCGGGCTACAGTCTTCAGTTTGGCTCCAATCACACTCTTTTCTATTCCTGTTATAGATTGTTGATTATTTTCATTGACATGGCCAATGAACTAGACTTGCCCCAGCATCCCTTGCAGGTAGGTGGGGCCTTGTGAGTCTTCTCACCAGTGGAAACTGAGTGGAAATGCAGAGTGCCACTTCCTGCCTGGCCTGAACAATCCGTGTGTGTATGCCTCCACACTCGTTCCCCACCCCATAATCTGGACCGTGGACATGTCTGCGATCAGCCAGGACAGGCAAGCACAGGGCCTCGGGCAGTGGCTCCCCAAGCCCCGTCCCTGGACCAGCAGCACCTGGGAGCTTGTCGGGAATGCAAATTCTCAAGCCCCACTTGGACCTGCTGAGTAAAGACACTGGGAGTGGGAGGTGGTTTAATCAGCCCTTCAGGGGGCTGGGATGCTCAGGAGAGACTAAGAACTACAGTCCTGGGGCAGGACCGAGAAGCAAAGTGTAAGGAGCCTGTATCTCTGAAATGCACTTACAGCTGAGCTGCCCTGTCCACCTGCACTGCTTGCCTCTGGGCTCGGAGGTGATGGAGAGAAATATTTCTGTGCATTTTATGTCACTGTCTTTCTGGGGCTCTCTGTCACAGCAGCTGTGCATCTCCCTAACCAATACAGTGTTTCAACAGAGGTCTGTAGACTGCTAGGGAAACACTGTGGCCTTGAAAATACTTTTAAGCCTTGAGACAAAAGTACTAACTTAATGCTGAGAACTATAAAACATTAATAAAGGAAAGTGAAGATGATTCAAAGAAATGGAAAGATATCCCATGCTCTTGGATCGGAAGAATTCATGTTGCTAACATGGCCATACTACCCAGAGCAATCTACAGATGTAACGCTATCCCTATTAAATTACCCATGACATTTTTTCACAGAACTAGAACAAATAAATAATCCTAAAATTTATATGGAACCATAAAAGACCCAGAATTGCCAAAACAATACTGAGGAAAAAGAACAAAGCAGGATGGGACTTCCCTGGCAGTCAAGTGGTTAAGACTCAGCACTTCCAATGCAGGGGGCAGGAGGCATAACCCTTCCAGACTTCAGACAATACTACAAAGCTACAGCAATCAGAACAGCATGGTACTGGCACAAAAACAGACATATGGATCAACGGAACAGAATACAGAGACCAGAAATGAACTTACACACCTACAGTCAATTAATCTTTAACAAAGGAGGCAAGAATGTACAGTGGGGAAAAGACAGTCTCTTCAGCAAGTGGTGTTGGAAAAGTTGGACAGCTGCATGTAGATCAATGAAGTTAGAACACACCCTCACACCATGCACAGAAATAAACTCAAAATGGCTTAAAGACTTAAATATGAGACATGATACCATAAAATTCCTAGAAGAGAACATAGGCAAAACATTCTCTGACATAAATCGTACCAATGGTTTCTTAGGTCAGTCTCCCAAGGCAATAGAAATAAAAGCAAAAATAGATGGGACCTAATCAAACTTACAAGCTTTTGCATAGCAAAGGAAACCATAAACAAAGTGTAAAGACAACCTATGGAATGAGAGAAAATATTTGCAAATGATGCAACTGACAAGGGCTTAGTTTCCAAAATACACAAACAGCTCATACAACTCAATAACAAAAAAGCCAAACAACCTAATCGAAAAATGGGCAGAAGACCTAAACAGACACTTCTCTAAACTAGACATACAGATGGCCAGTAGGCACATGAAAAGCTGCTCAACATCACTAATTATTAGAGAAATGCAAATCAAAACTACAATGAGGTATCACCTCACACCAGTCAGAATGGCCATCATTAAAAAGTCTACAAATGATAAATGTTGGAGAGGGTGTGGAGAAAAGAGAACCTTCTTGCACTGTTGGTGGGAATGTAAACTGGTGCAGCCACTGTGGAAAACAGTATGGAGGTTCCTCAAAAAACTAAAAATAGAGTTGCCACATGATCCAGCAATCCCACTCCTGGGAATATATCCAGACAAAACTACAATTCAAAAAGATACATGCACCCCTATGTTCATAGCAGCACTATTCACAATAGCCAAGACATGGAAACAACCTAAATGTCCATCGACAGATGAATGGATAAACAAAATGTGGTACATATATACAATGGAATATTACTCAGCCATAAAAAAGAATGACATACCATTTGCAACAACATGGATGAACCTAGAGATTATCATACTAAACGAAGTAAGTCAGAAAGAGAAAGACAAATACCATATGATATCACTTATATGTGGAATCTAAAATATGACACAAATGAACTTATCTACAAAACAGAAATAAACTCACAGACATAGAGAACAGACTTGTGGTTGCCAAGCGGGAAGGGGGAGGGAAGGATTGGGAGTTTGGGATTAGCAGGTGCAAACTGTTATATATAGAATGGATAAAGAACAAGGTCCTACTGTAGAGCACAGGGAATTATATTCAATATCCTGTGATAAACCATAATGGAAAAGAATATGAAAAAGAATATATATCTGTATAACTGAGTCACTTTGCTGTACAGTGGAAGTTAACACAACCTTGTAAATCAACTATACTTTGATAAAAATTTCTTTTAAAGAGTACTAACGTAAATTCTATTTGGAAAACCCAATACAATACAATCCTTGCATCAATTATAGCAAGGATTCCACCTTGGGAAGCTGTGTTCACGTTTGGGTTTAACATTTCTGGGCACAGACTGGTGGGGTGGGCCTGCTGAGCCCCACGTGTCCCCAGGAAAAAATCACCTCATTGGAGAGCGAGCCCAACAATAACCCTGTATTAATAGCCATGCCTTGGGCTGAAGCCACAATTTCTGGTCCTGCATGGTGTCTTCACATAGATTTCCTCTCTGGTCCAATCCCCATAGGTGAAAGGAGCTACACGTAGAACGTAAGGAAGCCACTTTGTCACCCTAAAATCCCACAAGTGACACTGCTTCTGGCAGGAAAACTGGGGACAGGTTCTCCTGGCATTCAGAGTGGTCATCTAGGGTTCCTCCTCCCCAGCTTTAGGACAAAGATTTCACACACTGAGTTCACATTTTGGAGTGTCCCCCTCCACCCCACCCAGTCATGCAGGTCACATTCGCTTCGAAACAAAGGCTCTAAAAGGGAGGGAGATACTAATTCACCCAAAGAGTCATAACTTCTGCAACAGCAAAGGGTGCAGTCTTCCTCTATGTACATATGGAAGCACAAAGTGGTGTCTTAACCTCACTTGACAAACTCTGCTCTTTCTCAGTCATCCTGGGATGGAGTTGAAAGTCCCTACTCCTGAGGGGAGTGGCAGAGAATCATGTGCTGTCACACATACAGACCACTCTGGCTCTGTGACTGTGGTGGGAACACGGTCCCCTTCGTCCCCTGGTCAGGGGCACAGCCATCCCCGCTCCTGTTTGAGCCACTTTGCAAATTAAATACAGTGAGAGTCAAGCTTGATGCGTTTTACAATCTGAGTCTCAATTACTCAGTTTACATCTTGATCGCCTGATAGCATCTGCCTGACCTAATGACATCTAATCACACAGATGCTAACCAGGTACGGGGCTAAGAAGCATTCAGCATGGCATGTACTGGAGTGGACTTGAGAGACAAAGGATCCTTAGGAAGAGCACGCTGAGTCTGAACAATGCTGGAGCCTCTGCTGGTCGCCAGTCACCCAGTGACTGCCCTTATCTGGTCCCTACTAAGGTCAAGAAAATTAGAGAAGGTTGGCAGACCAGCTGTGATATTAAAGGGCATTTGACAAGTTGGTGCAGAATAAAAAAGAGGTCCATCTTCCCTGGGATCCTCCACTCCAGACACTCTCTAAGTATTTCTTCGGCATTGCAAATGGAGTCCAAAGTCTTAATCGAGAGGAGCAAGCATTCAAAAACCTAATAGTGGGGCTTCCCTGGTGGCGCAGTGGTTGAGAATCTGCCTGCTAATGCAGGGGACACGGGTTCGAGCCCTGGTCTGGGAGGATCCCACATGCCACAGAGCAACTAGGCCCGTGAGCCACAACTACTGAGCCTGCGTGTTTGGAGCCTGTGCTCCGCAACAAGAGAGGCCGCTATAGTGAGAGGCCCGCGCACCGCGATGAAGAGTGGCCCCCGCTTGCCACAACTAGAGAAAGCCCTTGCACAGAAACAAAAGCCCAACACAGCAAAAATAAATTAATTAATTAATAAACTCCTACCCCCAACATCTTCAAAAAAAACACCTAATAGTGCTCTGCTGCTTTTATATCAGCCCTCACAGAGTATGAAGCCAACTTTTTTCTGCCTGCTGGGTTACATATTCCAGTTAGTCAAGCTGGACCGTGATGCTGAAGGAGCTGAGTTGATGCAGAAGAGTTGGTGTCACAGCCAGAGATCTGAAGATGCTACACTGCTGCCTTTGAAGATGGGAGGGGGCCATGCCTCAAGGAATGCGTGCAGCCTCTAGCGGCTGGAAAAGGCAAGAAAATGGGTTTTCGCTTAGAGAGCCTCCTGGCAAGTCTGGTTTCTTCTGAAGAGACTCTCCTTGGCCTGCAGATGGCTGCCTTCTTGCTGTGTTCTCAAATGGTCTTCCCTCTGGGTGTGACAGTGCCCTAATTTCTTCTTTTTATGAAAACGCCACATGACCCGATTAATTACCTCTTTAAAGGTCTATCTCCAAATAAAGTCATTCTGAATTTGGTGGGAGACACAATTCAGCCCATAACATTCCACCCCCTGGATCCCCCAAAATTGATGTCCCTCTTCCATGAAAGATAAATTCACCCCATCTCAACAGGCCAAAAGTCTTAATCTATTCCAGCATCAACTTGAAGTCCAAAATCTCATCTAAATATCATCTACATCAGGTATGGGTTAAGACTTATTCATCTGGAGGCAAAAATTCATCTCCAGCTGTGAACCTGTGAAACCAGACAAGTTATCTGCTTCCAAAATACCACAGTGACAGGCATAGGGTAGACATTCCCACTCTAAAAGGGAGAAATCAGAAAGAAGAGCGAGGTCACGGGGCCCAGGCAAGTCCTTTGAAAGACAGCGTGGTATACGTCAGACTACGTCGAATCTCATTTTGACATGACATTATTTCGACAGAAAAACTACTTTTCCAAAGTGGGAAGTGACTGACAGAAGAGGTGATACTTTTGAGTTTTCCATGTAATTTCTGATCGAGAAAAGGATAACTGCTGTCCTATGTCCGCTCCTAGCATTATTCAAGAATGAATTTTCTATTAGTATTCTTAGGGCAAACCATTAATTTTCACATTCCTGGAGAATTCATCTTTTTTTAAAAAAATAAGATGATTTTGTTACAAGGCATCCGGATTTTACTTTACATTGTGTGGGCATGCGCGCACGTGTGTGTGTGTCAATTATTTCTCAGATTTTTACTTCCTATGAGATTTTAGGAGTAAAACAGATCAAATAAGATTTCTTTGTTGTCTGTGGCTCCATCACAGTTTCCCTCTCACCTTTAGCAACTTGTTATTTGTCTTGGTCAAGGGTGCTATTTACAAACAGCTCCTGAACGCCAAAAGAGGAGGACTGTTAGTCAATTGCAGCGCTTGGGAAAAACCTGTAAAACATTGCTGACTTTCTTTTTTTTTTTGCAGTATGCGGGCCTCTCACTGTCGTGGCCTCTCCCGTTGCGGAGCACAGGCTCCGGACGCGCAGGCTCAGCAGCCATGGCTCACGCGCCCAGCCGCTCCGCGGTATGTGGGATCTTCCCGAACCGGGGCACGAACCCGTGTCCCCTGCATCGGCAGGCGGACTCTCAACCACTGCGCCACCAGGGAAGCCCTGCTGACTTTCTTAAACCTGGGAAAGAACTGACCTTGAAAGTAGCTCCCGGGAGGGGTTTGGACAAATGTATAATGACAGGTATCCCCCATCACAGTATCATATAGAATAGTCTCACTGCCCTAAAAATCTTCTGAGGATTTGTCCAAACCCATAGAAGGTACACCACCAAGAATAAACCCAAATGTCAACTGTGGGCTTTGGGTGATGATGATGTGTCCATGTATGTGCGTCACTTGTAACAACTGTGCCTCATTTATGGAGGATGCTGATTAGTGGGGAGGCTGTATGTATCTCAGGGTACATGGGAATTCTGTACCTTGCGCTCAATTCTGCTGTGAACCTAAAACTGCTCTAAAAAGTCTATTAAAAAAAATCCTCAGTGCTTTACCTAATTCCTGGCAACCACTTATCTTTTTACTGTCTCCATAACTTTGCCTTTTTCAGAATGTCATACAGTTGGAATCCTACAGTATATGAACTTTTCACATTGGCTTCTTTTATTTAGTAAAATGCATTTAAGATTCCTCCACGTCTTACAGATGGCCAACAGGCACACGAGAAGATGCTCAAGATTGCTAATTATTAGAGAAATGCAAATCAAAACTACAATGAGGTACCATCTCACATCGGTCAAAATGGCCATCATTAAAGTCTACAAATAACAAATGCTGGAGAGGGTGTGGAGAAAAGGGAACCCTCCTACACTGCTGGTGGGAATGTAAACTGGTGCAGCCACTGTGGAAAACAGTATGGAGTTTCCTCAAAAAACTAAAAATAGAGTTGCCATATGATCCTGCAATCCCACTCCTGGGCATACACCCAGACAAAACTATAATTCGAAAAGATACATGCACCCCTATGTTCACAGCAGCACTATTTACAATAGCCAAGACATGGAAACAATCTAAGTGTCCATCGACAGATGAATGGATAAAGAAAATGTGGTAAATATATATACAATGGAATACTACTCAGCCATTAAAAAAAGAATGAAATAATGCCATTTGCAGCAACATGGAACGCAATTAGAGATTATCATACTAAGCAAAGTTAAGTCAGAGACAGAAAGACAAATATTGATACCATATGATATCACTTATATGTGGAATCTAAAATATGACACAGATGAACCTATCTACAAAACAGAGTCTCAGAGAGAGCAGACTTGTTGCCAAGGGGTGGGGAGGAGAGGGAAGGCATGGATTGGGAGTTTGCGATTAGCAGATGCAAACTGTTATCTATAGAATGGATAAACAACAAGGTCCTCCTCTATAGCACAGGGAACTATATTCAATATCCTGTGATAAACCATAACAGAAAAGAATATGAAAAAGAATGTGTGTGTGTATATATTTACATAAAAAAACGGAATCGCTTTGCTGTAGAGCAGAAGTTAACACAACATTGTAAATCAACTATACTTGAATAAAATAAGTTAAAAAAAGATTCTTCCATGTCTTTTCATGGCTTGATAGTTCATTTTTTTTTAGTGCTGAATAATATACCATTGTATGGATGTACCCCAGTTTATCCATTTACCTACTGAAGGACATTGGTTACTCCCAAGTTTTGGGAGTTATGAATAAAGCTGTTATAAAAATTACTGTGCAGGTTTTTTGTGTGGTTATATGTTTTTAACTTCTTTGGGTAAGTACCAAGGAGCACTATTGCTAGATTGTACGCTAAGAGTAAGTTTAGTTTGGTCAGAAACTGCTGAACTGTTTTCCAAAGTGTCTCTTCATTTTGTGCTCCCACCAGCAGTGATGAGAGTTCCGGCTGTTCCACATTCTCACCAGCATTTGGTGTTTTCAGTATTTTGAATTTTGGCCATTCCAAGAGGCGTGTGTATCTCGTTGTTTTTGTTTTGTTTTTTAACATCTTTATTGGAGTATAACTGCTTTACAATGGTGTGTTCGTTTCTGCTTTATAACAAAGTGAATCAGTTATATATATACATATGTTCCCATATCTCTTCCCTCTTGCTTCTTATCTCGTTGTTTTAATTTGCATTTCCCTGATGACATATGTTGGGGAGCATCTTCTCACCTGCTTATCTGTCATCTGTGTATCTTTTTTTGGTGAGATGCCTGGTCAGAACTCTTACCCATTTTTAATAGGGTTGTTTGTTTTCTTATTTTTGAGTTTTAAAAGTTCTTCATGTATTTTGGATACCAGTCCTTTATCAGATATATTTTGCAAATGTTTTCTCCCAGTCTGTGGCTTGTATTCTCATTCTTTTGACCTTCCCACCCTTTCCGATGCTTGTGTGCAGGGCCTGGACTCTCAGGACACTAGTAAGGCACCCCAGAGTGCAGAATTTAAGGAGGCACTCCGTCTCAGGATCCTGCAAGAGTGACACTGCACTTATACAACCCTGAGATCCAGGGTCTCCTTAAATTTTCACTGCAAGCCTTCTATGTGTTAATATCCTTAGGGAGGAAAGCTAGACCACCCATAGTAGAGTGAAGTCTGAAAGAAAACCCAAATCTCTTACCTTCAAACACATGTAACTGGAAGGCATTTTGAGACATTAACCTACACCTGCCCTTTCACGGAGGGATGGGTATGATCGGTTAAAAAGCAGACACAGGGCTTCCCTGGTGGCGCAGTGGTTGAGAGTCCGCCTGCCGATGCAGGGGACGCGGGTTCGTGCCCCGGTCCGGGAAGATCCCACATGCTGCGGAGCGGCTGGGCCCGTGAGCCATGGCCGCTGAGCCTGCGCCTCCGGAGCCTATGCTCTGCAACGGGAGAGGCCACAGCAGTGAGAGGCCCGCGTACCACAAAAAAAAAAAAAAAAGCAGACACAGCTGCTGAAAGTCCTTCTGGTTTTTGCTTCCAAAAGCCTACGCCTCGGAGGTGGGAAATAAAGAACTCAGCACGCAGGGGTCAAAATGTCTTGTCCAGAGCAGGAGGAATTGCCCCCAGGACCAGGGTTGCTGGGTGGTAGGGGGGCTGTAAAGCCTTCTTAGGGGGAGCATGAAGGGTCGGTAAGACCCCAGCACAGAACGGCCACCTGATGCCCTGCAGCAGAGAGGGTCACGGGCAGCCCTGAGGAGTGTGGGACACAAGACCACCAAAAGCCACCGGTCTCAAGGGCTCATCCCAGCTACCGTGTCTCATTGGTCACCCAGTGGACAGATGCCTTGAGGACCAGAGAGGCACCTCTCCCAACACCCTGGCTCTACATAAATTCTGGGGGAGCCCTGAGGCAACCCCAGGGTCCAGGCTGGGACAAAAGTTCCCTGCTGGCTATGGGACACACACTTCAGAGGAAGTGGAGTTCTAGGAAAATCACAAGAACCACCTTTTCCCCCTACAGCCGAGTTTGTGGATTGAGAGTCACCCCAGCCCCCTTCATCCTGACTCCTGGCACTAGACGGGCCCCGGTTAATGATGGCTCCCCCACTGCAAGCCCAGCCTCCCCTTCCGCTGTTTCCCTTCACTTTTGTGTTCTGTACCCTCGGCCTCCTTTGATTCTGGGGCTTCTGCACGAGCCCCAGCTGGTTAAGGGCACCTGGCCTCAGCTCTCTGTAGCTCACAAGCCATTTATTACCAGGCTGCCTCTCTGAAGGCGTCTTACTTCCTTGGAATCTTTGTGCCAGACGTCCCTCGAGGTAATGACTCCATGGAACCGACAGAACCGAGCAGGACCAGAGGCTGCCGTGCAATCCCTTTTTGAACACAACCGGCACTTGCTTTATGGAGAGGTGATGAAGTCAAACACCTGCTTGGTTTTTCAAGCCGGGAGTTAATTAGAAACCAGGTGAGGCAGATGTTGATGTGAGGCAAGAAAAAGCAGAGGCCCAGATAAAGCCATTACGTTTATATATATATATATTTCTTTTTAATCTTATTTTTTTTATTTTTGGCTGCAGTGGGTCTTCGTTGCTGCGCGTGGGCTTTCTCTAGCGGCAGTGAGCGGGGGCTACTCTTCGTTGTGGGTGCACAGGCTTCTCATTGCAGTGGCTTCTCTCGTTGCGGAGCACGGGCTCTAGGCGCATGGGCTCAGTAGTTGTGGCTCGCGGGCTCTAGAGCGCAGGCTCAGTAGTCGTGGCGCAAGGGCTTAGTTGCTCTGCGGCCTGTGGGATCTTCCCTGACCAGGGATCGAACCCGTGTCCCCTACACTGGCAGGCAGATTCTCAACCACTGCGCCACCAGGGAAGCCCACATTTATTTTTTTAACCACATTTAACGTCACGGCTGGGTTGAGTCTTCCGAACTGTCAAATACAAGAGACTTCAAAAAAATTGGTACCAAACTTCCTCCATATAATATTCAAAATTAAATAATTCCAATCCAACCTTAGAGTTGGCTGGCTGAGTTTAGTCTTAGGTGCCTAGAAATTTTCCAGTCATGCTTTTGCCTCCGGTGTTTTATTTATTCACCGTCCCAACTCCTCCTGTTACAAGGTGCTGCTACCCATCTTTAAGGTACCATTCAGATGCTACCACCCTCTCAAAAAAAGCTCCTTGAGCTGGCTTGTCATCTCGGCCCCTGGGGCCAAGCTCTCCCCTCTGTTACTGTGACACTTCTAGCCTTCCACATTAGTCCGTGTAATCTTGTATTCAAATAATTTTTTCCTTTCTAGACTGCCAGCTTTTTTGACGGCAGGGAGTGTGTTAGGTTCATTTTTATACCCTCAGGACACCGAGCAAAGGGATTACCACCGAGTAGCTATTTACTTAATTGAATAGAATGCCAAACCAAAAACCAACCAAACTAAAATACCAAGTGTCAGCTCTTTTCTGAGTCAATACCATGGGAGCCGAAATGATGGTGGCCTAGGCTGGAATAACATCAGCTGCAAAGGTTCCAGGTCTCAATAATTCTTTTGAAGGGTAGATTCGTTTTATGGAACGAATCTATTTTTTTTTCCTAATTATGTGCTCATTACAAACATATCCAAACTCCACAGGAAAATATAAAGTTAAAATCACCTGTAAGTTAATTAAGTTATTTCAGTAAGATAATTAAGATTTTTATTTACATTCTTTGACTTAATTCCATGAAAAACATGTATATATTTGCTCCAGTATTATGACTCCTTTAAAAAACAATATTTAGGGAATTCCCTGGCGGTCCAGCGGTTGGGACTCTGCGCTTCCACTGCTGAGGGTGCGGGTTCAACCCCTGGTCGGGGAACTAAGATCCCACAAGCCACAGGGCATGGCCAAAAAAAAAAAAAAAAAAATCAATATTTGGTGGAGGAATTTTAGACTGTTAGAAGGCTAGAGTGGAACGAGATAATGGGAATATTTGTTTAGCTTCTTTAAGATCGCGGCAACCACATCTGCAAAAATCCATGGAATCATAAGGACAGAACCAATCCCAAAGCTCTGTGTTGGAGCAGGTTTCAGTGCCCCTGCAACAGCTTGGCCAAATGACCATCTGGCCCCAGCATGCTCCTAACAAGGCCTGTGGACAAAAGGATGCTGAGATGCTCTTCACAGGGGTGGTGACCGCCAGCAGTAGTGGCTTGTTCACAGGTCGTGGAGAACTTGCCAATGGTTCCCCAGTCCCGGCCTCTGAGCCAGCTCATTCCTGTTGATTCTGTGAACTTGCCCATAACTTTACAATAAATCTTCCTTTAGCTTAGGACTCCAGAGCTGCTTTCTGTTGTCTGGAAAAGACCCAGAGTTTTCTTAAACTAGGACTGGGTGCTCGACAGCTGTATTAGGGACTCATCTCCACTCGTCCACCTATCTATATGGACATCAGTCTGGCTGCTGGTTCCTGGGTTCTGTCCCCAGGTTGCCAGGGCGTAGTTGTGATCTGCTCTCCTCGTGGCTGTGTGACCAGGAGACGGTCCCTGGGCAGCTAAGGCCCACTGTGCATGGAAACAGCCAAAAACTAAATACGCTATGCTTTACATAAATATCTGCTATGATCTAATAATCTGTTCATTATTTTTTCCCCTATGCTCCTGAGCAAAGCGTTGGGTAGATTTCCCACCTGCTTTTTATTATGGGATATTCCAGACATATAATACAATTTAGAGAATCATACAACGGACACCCTGGACTATTTCCCACCCAGCCTATGAAATAAATCAAAAACATATGGTCGAAATTCCCTGGGTACTTCTCCCTAATTGTGTGCCCACTCTTCTGAATTTGGTTTTTTATTCCTACATGTCTTTATAGTTTAAAAAAACATACGTATGTGTCTCTAAACAATACAATTATTTTCCTATTGAAAAATATTTATGTATCCTCTTGAACTATTTTTCTGAGATTTATCCAGTTTACTGCCATATCTATCTATATATATATATACACACACATATACATATATATACACATATATATGTATATTTACCTTCTCTTTACCCTTCCTCCTGTAGATGTAGAGCTGGTGATTTACAATATTTTGTTATTTTTGTACCATACTGTACAAATATTGTAATATTTGTACCATTATGTCGTAAATATATCTCTTGAGAGATTTTCTCTAGGGTACATACCAGGAAGAAACTTGGTATAGATTATATACATTCTTCATGTTCACTCTTGCTTTTTATTTTTTTATTTTTATTAGAAATAATTTTTTTTGGCCGCGTGGCACGGCACGTGGGATCTTAGTTCCCTGACGAGGGATTGAACCCATGCCCCCTGCAGTGGAAGCATGGAGTCTTAACCACTGGACCGCCAGGGAATTCCCTCTTCCCTTTCTTTTTAAATAGGACGACAATAACGTACTATCAAATATATTGTCAATCTAACATACTATCAAAAATACTAAGATATTGGAAGCCTCCATGTGTTGTAACTTCACATACACCAAACACAAGCTCACGAAAGAGACTGTTACTCTTTACTCAAGACATTTAAGAATTCTCCTGTGACGCTGTTTCAGAAACATCCTCGAATCATCAGCATCTTCAAGCTGTCAGAAACACACCTTCAAAGTATCGTAAGTACTTAGCTTTGCTGTTGAGGACGGCAGCCTATGGTCAGTCAAGACCAGCAGCGACCCCTGCAGTGCAGTCACACAGCAGCAGCCCCGTCAAGGCAGAGCAGCCAAAGCTGGGTGTTTTGTTCATCCTTGAAATTCGAACAAGAGCCAGGGGTTTGTAAATTGCGGGTCAACACAGCCCGGGACGGCAGTTCAAGGGCAGGTCTGCGTGCCATAGACAAGGGCTGTGTGATGGCCACACTGTGGGGTGTGGGCGTAGCTCAGAACCACTTAGGAAGTGTGGCTCAGGACACTAGGGGAGAGGAACTCTGAAACAGTGTGGCAGCCGCTTATCCACTGCTCTGTCCACTGGAAGCCTCTAGGAACCAACACTCCTGAGGGGACAGACGCTCACGCACCCAGGAGGCGCTGCGGGGCTCCCAAGTGACTTCTGACTTATGACTGTTGACACATCCGCGTAATTTACTTTTTTCTAATTCTTCTAAGAGGGGTGATGTGTGGATGAATTCTCAGTTAACCCCAAGAAGGCACTTTACTGACAAGAAAACTTCCTTCCTGTGAACACATCATGTAAGAATTTAAAATAAACCCTGAGAGGGCGCAGAAGGCCACATGAAGAGGGTCGGCAGGCTGTGTTGATGGAGAGCGTCTTGTGCAGGGGCGGGGCCGAGTTCATACACTTTGCATCTTTGTGTGAACACCTGGGCTGCAGAACAAGCTACCACAACCAAATTAGAGAATCCCCCCTTCAAGGGAAGTAGTTAGAATGCTCCCGATGCTGATTCTGGAGAAGAAGCTTAAACAATCAGAAAAAGAGTGTTTTTTTCCGACCGGAAGCGTAGCCTATCCTAGTCTCATCGTGCTATTTGTGACTTGTATGACTTCAAGCAAGTTTCTGTCTCTCTGCATTTGTCTTCCCCTTTGTAAGATGATGCTCTTACCCCCAACAAGATGAGAATCAGGTAAAATGCCTCAGGTGGGAACAAAACCCATAGGACAACTCAGCACATTCGTAGAATATTAGACCTTGTCTAGTTAGATTTTTTTGAGATTAGGTTAACAACTTAATGGCTTGATCTTGGAAAAAAAAAAAAAAAGAAAAACACAGTAATGTAGTTTTCCTTCTAGAGGAGAAGAAGAATCAGTAAGACCAAATGATGACTCAAAGGCAGTTGTCTTTAAAAGAAGGAAGAACTGACGTTGAAGGCTGCTACCCACCAATATGGCTGATCCTTTGTTACGCGAATTAACGGGATTTCTCCGAGGTGGTTATTCATACTTTGCAGACAGAAAAGATTTGTGTGGCTCAAGTGAACTGTGCGTGGAGGAACATATGTTAGCAGCAGTGGAGGAAAAAAACAAGCAAACAGAGAAAAACAGGACTCATTAAATAAGCCTAAAAATAATCTGGGTATTTTCCAAGAAAAAAGATGCAGCGTCTGACACCAGTTTTTCGTTAACGTGTCAACAGCCCACTGATGATCCCAGGAAAGTCGTTGTTCCCGGTGAATTGTCCCTAAGTAGGAGAGGTGGCCGTGGTGATAGGCGGAGCTGGGGCTGGAAGCAAAGCAGGGATATAGTCCACCTCTTGCTGGCAGCCAAAGAAGCCACAGCCCACAGGAGATGCGGGGCTGACCTGACCTGTAGCCAGCACCCCCGTGGAGAAAAAGCTCCCCCTGTGCCATACGGCTGGACCACGCTGGGAAAGCTCCGAGCCGTCTCTGAGCAAGACCGCTTGCCAGGGAGGCTGGCTCTGGCTGTTTCTCCTTTTAACCAGCAGTCAACTAGCTGTTGTGAAGAGGCACCTGAGATGGGAAAAGTCGAATGAGAAAAGGCTCTGGTCCAAGAAGAGGATCACCTGGGGGTGGAAGGAGACGCCAACCTTGAGAGGGCGGCCGGGGACGGAGCTGTCCTATGATGGCACAGTTAGTCTCACTGGCCACTAACTAGTCCCCACTTTACCAGGGATGGTGAAGGACCAACAGCCAGTCTCAGAGTGGCCCTCTACACCTACACAGGGAAGCCCCATCCCCTGGAAAGTCTCCGCTCCATGCCCTGTGGAAGGAGTACGGCCGCTTACAGAGGCTTCCTGCTCTGGAGCCAGCGAGCAATGTGGGAGAAGTCGACAGCAACTACATTTCTGGTGTGTTTAGAGAATTTACCATAACATGACATTGTTCGTGAACCACAGAGTATTAGAAATGGAAGGGATTTCGCAGACCATGGTTCCAATGGTTTCAAGCATAAGGTCCCTTCTAAAGTAATAATAATAATAAAAATGCAGCTTCCTTTATGGCAGGACTTTTGATATCTGTTGACTCGGAAGATATAAAATGATCTAAAGAACTCAGCAGTACAACTTAAATTCATTTTTGTCTTCTTAATCCCAGAGGCGTCTATGTACACTTGCAAATTAGCTTTATACAAAAGCATAGCACCCTGCGTTCAGTCTACACAGGGTTCCTGGTGCAGACCTGGATTCAGAGACCTCTTGCAGCAATTCTGGGTACCACCTCGAGGAAGCTGAAGGATGGCAGAAGGCAAGTAACTTAACCTCCTTAACTTCCTTTAACCAGCCAGTGAGTGGTGCGCATCCGGCATCACCACACAGCCCAGGTAGCAAGCCAGGGACCTCTTCTTTCACCTCCATCTGGGGGACACTGAGGGTCCTTCCTTTCCCTGAACAGGTGAGTCCAGACTTCGGTGCAGAAAGAGAATATCCTGCCACTTTGGTCTGTGCTTTTTCTCCGCGCTTCCCTGTACCTAGCCCGTCTCAGCCGGCCAGAGGCATCCATGTTGCCTCCAGGGGAACTAGGATTGTTAAAGCAGAAAGGGAAAGACAGGTGTTCTGCTTTTCACTTCCAAAGTAAGCTCTGAGAGCCCTCCTCAGGAGAAGTTTGGGGTGCCAAACTCTTGATTTGTATGACGGGGTCTCTCATCTATGGGAGGCCCCCAAAGGCACCTAGAAAGAGAAGAGAGAAAGGCCAGGACTGGCCTGTCCCTGGGACCCCTGTGTTGGCAGAGGGGCAGTGATCAGGACAGGACCACCGAGGGGCCTGGGGGGCCCATGTGTAAGGAGAGCACTGAGTACTGCAAGCAGACCTGAGGCCTCTGTCCTCGTCCCACTGGGAGCCCAGGCCTGCAGCAACCTGCATGTCACTGTGGGCCCTTATCAGGACTCCCGCCTGTGCCCTGAGATACCAGTGAGTCTCAACTCAACTATCCCACATGACACTCTCATGGCAAAGGCCCAGGGATCTGATGCATCCCCTCCAGCAGGGCGGGGTCCCAGAAACACCGAGAGGGGATGGTGTGGGTACCCCAGCATCTTACTTCCACACTTGAAAGAGGCACATCTGACCTGGAATCTGGCATCCTATTTCCTTGTAAGGATGTTTTGGGTCAACTTTTTTTTTTCCTTTAAGAGGCAAAAGAACACAATAGAGAAAGCGTGGAGGCCCAGAGCTTCCGTCCTGGCTCTGCTGTGTGCCTCCGCCACGCTGAACTTTTTTTTTTTTTTTTAGTTTGGCTGCGCCGCACAGCTTGTGGGATCTTAGTTCCCTGACCAGGTACTGAACCCGCACCCTCAGCAGTGAAAGTGTGGAGTGCTAACCACTGGACTGCCAGGGAATTCCCCACACTGAACTTCTTTGAGCCTCAGTTTCCTCACTGACACATGGGGATAACCATCCCCCCAGCATTTCTGAAACGATCAAGTGGACTGGGGACATGAATGCTTTTAGTAAATTCCGAAACGTGAGCTCTTGCTCCTCTGGAAATCTAAGCACAGCCTGCAGAATACCTGGAGTACAAGTGAAGCAGATGCATCTGGAGTTGTGGCTTCAAGTAATGCTTACTGTGCTTAATATTAAAAAAAACAAAAACCTATAACCCTGCCTTCAAATTCCTCTCACCACTTATTTCAGTCAAAGATAGAGGGACAGGGGATGCTTTCTATGAGAGAGAAAATGAGTTAGAATGAATGAACAAAGGAATGATGAGGAGGAACGGATGTCTGAAGATAGGAGAATTTTAAATGCATGAGGATGCTGCGCTGAACCCGAGGCTGTCCTTAACCACGCAGCCAAGGAGGAGTAAAAACCATCAGATAGCGGAGAAAAGCTATTTCCTGACAACCTCCAGGGGCCATGATGCCTTTTTTTTTTTTTTTTTTGCGGTACGTGGGCCTCTCACCGCCGCGGCCTCTCCCGTTGCAGAGCACAGGCTCCAGACGCTCAGGCTCAGCGGCCATGGCTCACGGGCCCAGCCGCTCCGCGGCATGTGGGATCCTCCCGGACCGGGTCACGAACCCGTGTCCCCTGCATCGGCAGGTGGACTCTCAACCACTGCGCCACCAGGGAAGCCCACGGGGCCATGATGCTTTTTAACCTCTGCCAGGCAGGAGAGAAATGAAAGTGGACAAGTAACCGCACGATCTGAGGCCAGACAGATGAATTTTGGATCCCGGATTTACTTCTTACTTGCTATGCAATTTTGGGCGGGTTACTTAACCTCCTGGTTTCTTCAGTGGCAAGATGGAAAATGTAATGGCTGTATTCCTTTCCTATCACTGTTGCAATGAATTACCACAAACTCATGGCTTAAAGCAACACAAACTTATGATTTTATAGTGCTGGAGTTTGGAACTCCACAGCATCAGGAGGGCTGGAGGGGGAGGCTCTGGGGGAGAATGTTTCTATAAGCAGCTCTTTTGTCCCTTTCCTGTTTGCCCATTTCTGTTCCCCTCAAACCTTACAGAAATGAGATCACTCGGTAACATTTAACCTGCCTCCTGAGTTCTGCTCTACTGAACATACACAATGCCTTATCTAACCTGTTGATTCCTTTCCTGGATTAAAAGGTGTGAGAATGAAGAATTAAGTAGTTAAAGAATGACTAACTCTGTACCCCCAGCTTCCCCCTTAGCAAATGTGCAAGTGAACCAGGCAGGCAAGACAGCATCCAAAGGAAGATCAGGAGAAGTCAGCAGTCTGCTAGCAATGGAAAAATGACGAGGGGACTTCCCTGGTGGCGCAGTGGGTAAGAATCCGCCTGCCAATGCAGGGGACACGGGTTCGAGCCCTGGTCCGGGAAGATCCCACATGCTGCAGAGCAACTAAGCCCGTGCGCCTCAACTACTGAGCCTGCGCTCTAGAGCCCGTGAGCCATAACTACTGAGCCCGCATGCCGCAACTACTGAAGCCCGCATGCTTAGAGTCCGTGCTCCGCAACGAGAAGCCACCGCAATGAGAAGCCCGTGCACCACAACGAAGAGTAGCCCCCGCTCGCCGCAACTAGAGAAAGCCTGCGCGCAGCAACGAAGACCCAACACAGCCAAATATAAATAAAATTAAACCAAAAAAAAAACAAAACGATGAAGAATCTGACCTCCTACCTTAATGATTAACTGAGATTGTTTTCCCTTTCCAAGAATTGTCATGCTGAGCAGAATCTTCGGAGTTGGTCTCGGACATGAGTCCACCTTCTCCCCAGATCGCTGGCTTTTCTGATTAAAACAACTTTCCTTTTCACCAACACTTGCCTCTCGATTATTTGTTTTTGAGTGGTGAACAGCTGAACTGAGTTTGGTAACATTTCCTGGCCTTTTCCAGCTTCCAGAGGCCACCTCCACTCCCTGCTTGTGGCCTTCCTCTACCTTCCAAGCCACCATGACACCTTCAATCTCTCAGACACTCCTACCCTCCTCTTATAAAGATACTTGTGATTACATTGGGCCCACCAAATAATCCACGCTAACTCCCCCACCTCAAGATTCTTACTCATATCTGCAAAATCTCTTCTACCCTTAAGCTAACAGATTCATTAGGTTCTAGGTATTTGAGTGTGGCCATCTTTGGTGGGAGGGGGATTACTTTTCCTAACACAACAGTTATCAAGGAATAAATACGTAGTATAATAGAAGGCACTTAGAGTCTGCCACGTATAATAGTAAGCACTCAATAAATGTTTGCTACGATGATGACTATTATTTGCTCAAGCAGAAAGTCTCAGCCTGGAAAGCCTCCGCCACTCACTGGCTCTGCCCCAACCCTTTCACCTGGCCAAATCCTGAGACCCTTCTGGAAGCCTTCCATGACCTAGGCTAGATTTGTGATCGGGGGGACCTGTTCTCAGTTCCCTGTGGTGTTATAATCATCTGCCTGTCTCACTAGATCGTAAATTCCTCAAGAGCTGGGATGCCTTCTTCTCATCTCTGCGTCCCGACTCCCAGCACATGGCACACAGCAGCCTTCACATGTCTCATCAACAACCAAGGGTCCCTCCTGACTCCACAGCAAACAAGGGTGCAACCTGCCGGGTGCTCCAGACCACGGGGTGCTGCTCCCTGCGGGAGGCGAGCTGTGGAGGGAATGTCTGTGTCCCAAGGTCATCGTGCTCTGCGCGGGGGCGGTTATTCAGGGAGAGTAGCTGGTTTCCCCATCGAGGAGGCTCTCGCGTGAAATGCAGGGACGACAGATGCATGCGTTCATCCTGGAAGGGAGGGAGACCTGGGCTCCAGCACGTGTGGCAGCCAGGTGGCGTTTGCTGGGAGTCACGTCTCAGGGCTGCAGGTGGGCGGGAGGGACCAGCATGGGAAACAGGCTCCACGACGCTTGGGCAGGTTGGGGGTGATCAGACACAAGGAAGAAAGACCCGCAGAAATCACCTGGTTCCGTGGTTTGTAAAACTCAAAACACAGTCCCAGGCTCTAGCCCAGACCTGCTGAATCAGAACGTCCAGGGGTGAGGCAAGAAAGCAGTATTTCTGAAAACTACCCAAAGCAATTGTGTTACGCAGCCAGGTTTGGAAACCACGGATGGATCTACCCTGAATTTTACAGACAGACTGTGCTACAAATAAACGGTTCCCTGAACAGGTGTGTTAAAATGGAAGGAACAGGCAGGGCAGCTCATCATTAAGCAAACTTACTGTGAACGAGGCAGGCCCCACATCCAGAACATATGAAACCCTTCTTACAGAGCTGTGTCCCCTAACCCATCCAGGCCTGCAGAAGAGTGGACCTGCGGGTGGTCTCTCTACTCTAGCGAGCCCCCAGATCTTCAAGACGTGCAGGTCTCTGATCCAGCCTCTCAGGGCACTCTCTGGAGGGCTCCGGGATGGGTCAAACTCCCTGGTACCAGGCTCTGTCTGGAGCCTGGTACATCAGGAGCTGCTTGGCCCATTGGTCCAGTCCCTGGATGGGTGGGGTGTCCACAAAACAGGCTGTTCTCGAGTGAGAGACATCTTTGTGCTGTGAGTTATTTTGCTGAGAGTCTCTGCCTCTTGCCCCGAGTTATACTGCTGGGGATGAAGAATGTCACCTGCCAGTATCAGTAAACAAAGGATGTTGCGACCATCAAACCAGCAGCCACTGCAGTCACCCCCAGCTGTGCACCCTGAAGGGTTTCAGGATGGAGAAAAGCAGGATACTGACCCTAGAGAGTTATGGCGCATATCAAAGGAATCAATTCAATGAGCCCAGACTCTTGCATCTGCCCATACGAAGAAAAGTGCTCAATTCATTAACCTGAGATACCTGGTTTTCTTTAATTTCAGTAAGCTTTTGATGTTCCGACTCCCTGGTCTTTGCTGCAGAAACTCCTGTATAGCCTTGGTCCTCCCTGACCTTTTCAGAGCAGTTCCTCAGAGCGATCTGAGAGGCTGTGTCCTCGGCTTCAGTCCTCAGTAAATCCATCGAATAAAACATAATTCTCAACTCTCACGTTGTGCATTTTTTTTTCAGTCGACACTACCAAACACTCCTTTTGGGAAATGCACCTTCCTTGCACGGTGGGAGTGTGGGAGGAGGGCAACGAAGCCCTGTTCTGTCGAGGAAGGCCGCGGAGCACCAGTAGCCTGTGGGTCCACCACGTCTCCAGCTGCTTCCACTCTCACGGGCACCACCCAGATCAGGTAAGTTCATTTACCTCCTGACCTTCATCTTGGATCAACATAGGAATCCTTCCACGAGCAGTGCATTTTAAATGCATAACGCCCTTCCCTAGCATCCCCTATCTCCTTTCCTCGTTTTATTTTTCTCCCAAGCACTGATTATACTGTTAAATGCTCATTTATTTGCTTATTTAAATTACTTTCGATTTTCTGACTTATTAGTACGGTGTGATGCCTCTACTAAAACATATACGAGGGCAGGGATTTTTTTTTGTTTCCCCGTCCACTGCCTGCCTTTTCCACTGCTGTATCCCTCCCACGTAGAAGGTGCAGTGAGGAAAAACAGCAGGATAGGGGGAGGACTGTTTTAAGAAAAAAAAAAAAAAAAAGAAAGAAAGGAAGAAAGAAAGAGAGCAAACCCCACCACGGGGCCTGTTTCACAGCGAACACCTAACAACTAGAGGGAGCCCGAGCTAGCCTGGGGCCCTGGGTCAATCTGTGGGTGGTTTAGGTGAGTTGCCATGGTTACCGTGAAGCTGGGCCAGGGCCCAGAGCGCCTGCCTCGGGCCACCAGACCTTGGGGGTGGGTAGAGGGGGACCAGGAGTTTCGGGAAAAACATAAAACAGAGACTCACCCTTGGATAGAGACACGTTCTCACGGAAGGCTAAGAAACCGTAACCCCCGACGTCAGCGACTGGTGAGAGTATCGGATCAAGTGCGTAACGTTAGGGGGACAAAGGAGTCATAAACAAGAAGCAGAGCTGCAATTGCTTGAACACAGAAAGAATGAGTCATCCAGGGAAGCAGGGTGGTGGCGGTTTGCTCTTGCTTCGGTTTGCTCTTGCTTCGCAGAGACTGGCGGCCTGAGCAGCCTCAGGGACTGCTAGGCAGGGGGTCCCTTTTAAGGGACTCCAAAACATGAGAACTTGAAGCAGAAAGAGTATGCATTCTACAGAATCATTTTTGTTTGGCCCACACTTCATATCTGTTCTCTGAAGCCTCCCTACTTGGTTTCCCTCGGACCCCCAGCCGGTGGGCAGTGTCACCCACCCCCTGGCTTCACCGGGGGACTAGCAGCTCTGGCTCCGTCTCCAGCCGGATTTCTGCTGACCTGGATGCACCTCCCAGCTCCCCCTGCCCTCCATCTCCCGCTAGCCGATCTGACTCACCCTGAACAGCAGGCACAGGGCGCCAAGGCTGGGACCTGCTAAATCCTGGATCTGCTCAACACCTGCCCTGGATCCCCATTCCTCCTACAAAAGACTCTTCCAGGGCTTCCCTGGTGGCGCAGTGGTTGAGAGTCCGCCTGCCGGTGCAGGGGACACAGGTTCATGCCCCGGTCCGGGAAGATCCCACATGCCGCGGAGCGGCTGGGCCCGTGAGCCATGGCCACTGAGCCTGCGCGTCTGGAGCCTGTGGTCTGCAACGGGAGAGGCCACAGCAGTGAGAGGCCCGCGTGCCGCAAAAAAAAAAAAAAAAAAAAAACAACTCTTCCATATGCCACTCATGCGCCTTCATAACCGGGCTCCGATCTGCCCTTTCCACTCTCCTCACTGCACTTTCCTAACTCTGGGCCTTCACTCAGGCTGGTCACTCTGGCTTAGAGAGCCCTTTCTCGCTTGTCTGGATTCAAAAATGGGACTCGGCTTTCCAGGGCCTGCTGAAGACCCGAACTTGCTGAACGTGGTTTGCAGCAGTTAACACACAGGAGAAGCAGAGAAAGGCTGACCACCCTGGGAAGGCTGGTCACGGTGAGGATGGGCAGAAGTCCGTGGTGACAAATCCCATGACAAAGAAAACACGCCTGGGTCCAGGCCAACGATCAGCTTATTTCAGACGCTATTTACTAAAACAGATTCTAGCACAAGGAGAGGGTTTGGAGAGAAACTGGGCAGTTCAGAGGACTTTGACCCATTAGAGTATGTAATGGGCGGGGGATGTCAGGGCTGGTCCCCCTCCACCCCGCCCCGTGCAGGACACACTGTGCTTTCTCTAACCTCCTCTTAGCAGTTCTGAGGACATGGAGACATGTCAGAGTGGTGGCAGTGGTCACACTCGCTGCAATGTGGACAGACGGACGGAGCACAGAAAGGTCTGTGGGAAACAGCCAGAAGAAGACACGATTCTACAAGACCGGCCGAGTGGAGCTGAAACACCAAGCCCCGCTTGCAAGGGAGATGAGGCAAAGCCACTCAGAGACAGGGACAGGGTAGTGGGGTCACCCGGGCACCCAAAGGTCTAAGTCAGCAGAAGACTCTGGTGACCCTGTCCCTGTTAGTTAAAATTCAGCTGAAGAAGAGAATACGGGATGCCGATGAAGGCTGATTTACGTATCTACGCCTCACCTTGCTCCAGAAAGAATTTGGTGACTGCTTTCCTGTGGTACTTCCCTCGAGGTTCAACGCTTTGGAAATCTTAAGTTCCATCATCCCTTCCTGGCCACACAGCCCTTAAAACTGCAGACGCCTGACTGTGTCTCTACCTCCCTGCAACACTGGCTTCCCCCATGTACACCATCAAACATACACTTACACACTTAAGTAATCTGTCTCCTTAACCAAGATGCGACCCTCCCTTGTCCGTGTGGTCCCACAGCTGTCAGGGGCTAAATAAGCACCTACAGACCAGTTGGAGACCCTGGGTTGTAAGTGAAGTCAACCGGGGCACCGAGAAAACAGATTTTTCCCAAGATTGAGGAACAGAGACGAAAAGCAAAGAGGGATTACTCACACTGGTTTAGCAGGCCACCAGTTTTGGGCTCTAGACTTTGCTGGAAATTCTGAAGGGGATCAGAATAGACCACCCCAAAATATGCCACCTTGGCATAAGGATTATTTTGAGCTGAAGGCAATTAGAAAACAGCAGACACAGGAGGAATTCTCTGGCCTCCCCCTTTCTACCTAAAAGCAGGATATAAATCTCCCTTTGTGAAGGTGTTTTCCCCTCCCATCACCCAGGAGGAGGAAAACAACCAGTATCACTGGAGAAAGACACCACCGAGATGGGCCTGCACAAATAAACCTACACAAATAAAATAACCCTTATCTGCCATTAGTTTTCGCCACATACTTACCTTCCCAAAATTTACCACCCCTGGAAGCTCAAAGCCCTTTATCTTTGTCTTGTCACTTTCCCACAACTCATGTCCCTTTGTTAAAATGGTACATACGCTCTGAAGCCTAACCGGTTCTTTGGGTTTGCTCTTCTATCCTGTGAAGGTCCTGTGCACATGCATAATAAACCTTTTCCCCTGTTAATCTGGCTCTTTTCTCTTGTTATTCTTGCCTGTCCTCAGTTTAATTCCCAGGCCCCAGGCACAGAACATAAGAAGGTAGAGGAGAAATCTTCTTCCTCTCCTACAGTTTCCATAAAGGGTATGCATAGCAGGTACTACAGAGCAACAGGACAGATGCCTGCCCAAATTAGGCTGGAAAAACACGCCGGAGGAGGATTCCAATTCTTGGATGTGCCTGGACCCTCATACAGGTAAGGAAAGATGGGAAGGTGGAGGCCACTGGGATAGTGGGTCCCACAGATAAAAAGGGGGGTCCCCTCCAGGATGTGAGGGTCCTGACACCACCCACTGTCTACCATCCCTGTCTTTGCCTCTCTGACAGCGTCCGGAACCTGAGCCACAGAGTCCGAGGGGCCATCATGGAAGATAACCTACTTGTAACAGACTGTCCTCAGCAATCCCCCACCTTGCTCTGCTTTCTACCCCCTCTCAATATTCCCTTGCTCTTTCCTTCCTGTTTTCTAATTCCGTTTCTCCTACTTGGACCTTTATACTCGTGTATTGTTTTGGCGAACATCTCTCAATTTTACATATTTGTGTGATACAACACCGGAAGGAGTACTTACACTTGAATTCGGGTGGTGGGGCTATGGGGGCACATGTATTTTTCACGGTAACCCCTTTTAAGCTGCAGTTGCAAAGGTGTTCTAATAAGAATTTTGGAAACAATTTTAAATGTTTTCCTTCTTCCTATTGCTATCGTCCTGCCCCTCTTCCTTTGGTGGCGACCTTGGGGAGGGCGTGGCAGAGGAGGCCCCAGAGCTGCAAGTTACACACGAGCACCAGGAGGAAGCACAGGGACGAATGAGAAAAGCAGAAAGCGCAGCTCGTGCCAGTTACCGGGTGGAGGGAGGGCTACTGCTCCTCGTCGAGCACGAGTTTGATGGGGCAGAGGGGGTGACTTGGGCCCCAGAGGGATGTTTTTTTTAATTTTTTAAAAAATTATTTATTTATTTTTTTGTGTGTGTTTGTTTTTCTTAACATCTTTATTGGAGTATAATTGCTTTACAATGGTGTGTTAGTTTCTGCTTTATAACAAAGTGAATCAGCTATACATATACATATATCCCCATATCTCCTCCCTCTTGCATCTCCCTCCCACCATCCCTACCCCACCCCTCTAGGTGGTCACAAAGCACCATTTCTTCTATCTTCTGTCTCCTCTATCTACTGCCTCAGCCTCACAGCAGATGTCCCACTAGAGAGTCAACCCAGCTGCCCAGGGAGAAATGGTTTGAGAACTCTAAGAAGTGAGAGGAACAAATCTTCTTTGGGAAGGGAGCACAAATGCAGTCCCTGGGGGTGGGTCTCTTCCACGCATCTCAATCGCTCGCCTCCCACTGGTATATGCATTTCCTTGGTTAGTTAAAAAAGTCACCACCCACCACAAGTACCCTGCCAGATATACTCCTGGATAAAAAGGACACTACGGACACCGTTGTCTTTTTTTGTTTTGCTGAAGAGAAACCTTCCAGGTACGCCGGGAGGATTAAATGAGCTCATCCACGAGGGGCATCCAGGTGAAGCCTGGTCCTCCCTCCACGCCGTTGCCCGCTGCTCCCTCTGCTGTCTGGTCCTCCTAGGCTGAGCCACTGGTGACTCACTTGCAGATACCTGGGAACCTCAGGGCTCCAGGGACAGAGTAGCTTCTCCACACCCAGGGCCCATTCCAGAAGCATCATATTCTCAACACACCCCGCACTCCCCAATCTGCACAGGACCTGACTTTTTTTTAAAATTAATTAATTAATTTACATTTTATTTTTGGCTGCGTTGGGTCTTTGTTCCTGCGTGCGGTCTTTCTCTAGTTGCGGAGAGCGGGGGCTACTCTTCGTTCTGGTGCGCGGGCTTCTCATTGGGTGGCTTCTCTTGTTGCGGAGCACGGGCTCTACGTGTGCAGGCTTCAGTAGTTATGGCTCACGAGCTCTAGAGCGCAGGCTCAGTAGTTGAGGCGCACGGGCTTAGTTGCTCTGCAGCATGTGGGATCTTCCCGGACCAGGGTTCGAACCTGTGTCCCTGCATTGGCAGGCATATTCTTAACCACTGAGTCACCAGGGAAGTCCCAGGACCTGCCATTTTGTTTGCCAAGTTCCACCAGAAAAACTGATTGCACACCAGCTGCCATTTGACCTAACAAAAGCTCCTTGACAATTAAAGTGATTTGGAATGCCCCAGCTAGCTTGTTGAATGGGAGCTCTTTTTAAGTACCCACTGTTTTCTCTGCAGTAATTTTTCTTCTTCCAGCAGTACTTCTTGCCTCTACTTCCTTCCCTAAATGGAAATTTCATTTGCTTGTTTTCACTTCTAATCATTTTTTAAAAGATATTTGGTTTATTCTTCATGTGGTTTCAACCAGCTACTTAAAACCTTTCAGTAGTATTACGTTAATTTCTATAGTATAATTGATCTCCCGGTTTTTCTTTTCTGACACTCATTCAGCTTCTCCGATTTTCAGTTAAAATTCCTTTGCTGACTACTGTTGAAAGGATATTTTGGTAGTATTTTTGGTGCATGAAGGAAGTTAAATTTCAGTTTCTGGCTTAAGAAAACTGATGAACAATTTCTCTACCTGAATAATAGTCCTCTGGAAGCCTGAATATCTCTAGAGTGAAAAAAAAAAACGAACAGGAATAATCTGCAAGATTAGATAATATTGATAGTAAATTTTCATAAAGGTGTTCTGAGAACAAATCAGGTAATATCTTAAAGACAGTTTCAAAATTCCATGAAGAAAAAAGGTCAATCTACTAACGTGCATTGCATTATTAGGCATTCTCCCTTCCTCAACTAGAACAAAAAATCAGACAAGGTAAGAAAAATGTGACAGTGATATGTGGCTATAAATAAATGAGAAGGATTCGTCTAGTAGACTTCAGTCTTTTCTCAGCCATCTGGCTGCTTTCCTCAGCAAGGAGTAGTTACGTGGTGAGTCAGTGTGTGCGTGTGCGTGTGTGCGAGAGATGACATTGTTCAGTCACTCGTAAGCTCAACCCCACCCTCCTGAGACAGCTGCCAGGCTCTAGCTTCCCTGGGAACCAGGGGGACAAGAGGACAGTGTCCAGTTCCCACCTGATGTTCCACCATTTCGAAGAACGTACTGAGATTTGGAGGGCTTTAGGGACTGTCATTTTGGCTTTAAAAACTGTAAGATGAATACAGGAAAAGCTTTTTCCTCGTTTCTCCACCATCAACTTGCATGCGAAACGGCAAAGGCGATTGCCCGGCCAATCATAGCACCACTGGGAATGACCCTTTTGCACTGCTTTTTTTCTCAGCTGCCCAAACATCTTCTAGAGGCTTCCTCTGAACAATTTTATGTTAAGGAGGCTGAAGGATAGGAGCCACGTGTGGGCGGAGGAGAAAACAGGAAGCCCATTGTCCTAAATAGTCATTTCAGCCTAATAACCCCACGGTGCAGCTACTCATTAACTAGCATCACAATACACCTTACCTTAACGCCTACTAGTCATGCCCAGCTATATCCATGTCTCATCACGACTGATAATGCAGCCAACCCCACACTTCAAAAATAATTCACAGTTTACAGTGTACCGTGTCTTGTTTCTCAGGATTGAAAAAGGCTTTCCATTTATCACGTCGTTTGTTCCCACAGTAGGGAACTGGGCCAGATCTGATGGCGGGTGCCTCCTTCCCCCCCCCAGCATGCAGAAACCAGGAAAAGGATTTCCCCAAAGGATCAAGAAGCCAGCCAGAGGGCCCGGGTCCCCTCCCTGCCTCTTTGAGGCATTTGCCACTGAATTTTCCTATCGCACCATGAGAAGGAAGCACCACAGTGAGGACTCATGAGCAGATGATGAGACTGACACGGTTTAATGGGAAACACCAGCGCAGCCCAGCCGGCCCTGTGCCAGCCTTTTACAATCCTGGGAGGCAACAGAGAAGAAAACAGGCGCCGGTGGGGAGCTGGGAAGAGGGCGGGAGAACCCGTGTCCAGGATCCACTTTATCACTTGATCAAACTTTACCATTTCTGCATTTTCTAACACCCTAGCTCAAGATACACAGAAATAAGTCCTCCTTGTTTTTAAATTAAGAAGTCTTCTCCAGTCACACCTCTGTCCACCGTCCCATCCCATCCTCTTGTTTTTATTTCTAAGGTAATTAAAAAAATTAAACCTAAGCTCCCCGAATGCCGTTGGGTGCGCGCGCTGCGAGCGCAGCCCATTTCAGCACCAGACTCGGGGACAGACGCCATAAGGGGGGGACAAACCGTCGCCCCTCCGTCCACTGTCGCCGCCCGAGGCAGGTGTCCCGGGTGCTGGGGAATCAAGAGGGCTTCTTCAGGCCCAAAGCATTTCTCCAAATAAAATGACCAACTAGCCACTCCGTCCCTCCCATTACGGCGCTCCTCAACGGGGGACGCCCCTGCCGAGACAAGAGCGAACTGCCGTGACCTACATACGAAAAACGGGTCCCCAGAAGCCTCCCCCGCCTCGAGCCGGAAAGATCGGGCGACCCCGACCCCCAGGAGACCCCTCAGACGTTCCGAGCTGTCTGTCCAAACCTGCGCTCGGGTTTCCCAAGGGCTCGGCGGAGGGTCCTGGCTTCGAGGAGCCCCCGCACGCGCCGGCACCGGGCCGCCGACGATGCCCACCTGTGCGGGCGCCGCGCAGGCCGGGTTCGCCGCGGACGGCCAAGATGATCACAGGTATTCGTTTCGCGAGCTTCCGCTGACAGCTGCAGGAAGACGCAGGCACCAGAACCGTCTCTCCACTTCCAGAGAGCGTCCCGCCCGAGTTTCCCTTTTGTCTCTGGCTCGCCCCGAGCAAGGACGGTGCCTTTCGTTCCCCACCGACACGCCCCGGCCGGCACTTACCCGGGTCGAGGGCGCCGCTCACGCGCTGGCTTTGTCTCCGGAGCCGTGCTCGCAGAGGGTGGCCAGACCGAACGGCATCGCCCCTTAATCCGGGCGCAGGGCTGGGCGGGCTCCGGCTCGGCGCTCGGGCTCCCGCGCCTGGGCGCCGACGGGCTGGCGGTGGAAACGCGCGCCTCGCGCAGCGCGCCGCCCCCGGGGTCTCCGCGCCGCGTCACCAGCCCCGCCCCGCCCCGTGCCTCCAGGCCTGGGCAAGGGAAAGACCTCGTGAGGCCGAGCGCTGGGTGCAGGTGGGCGAGCCCGTGCCCCGCTGGCGAGTGCGGTCACCCAGCTGCCGAGTACTTTGTTTGCTCGGCACCCCCGGTGCCGGGCTCCAGGCGTGCGTCCGGGTCCGGCGGGTGCAGAGCGCGTGTCGCCGAACCCCGCCTTCTGGCGTCCACTCTGGTCGCGCCCACTCCGCAGCAGGGTCTCGCCCGGCGCCCGGGAGGGGCCGGGAGGGGCCGGGAGGGGCCAGGAAATCCCGCCCGCCGCCGTCGACGTCACTGGTGCGTCACCGGGGCTCCCGCACCCGGGCTCCGCGCACTCCCAGCGCCCCTAGTCTCCCATCCCCGACCCCGCGCCCCCGCCCGGCCCAGCTCTCCGCCTGGGACGCGCATCGCCCAGGGGCTGGAGGAGGGGAGATGAGGGGGACGGTGGGGTGTTGGGGCCGTGGTCCTCGCGGGCTTCGGGGACCTCGGCCTCTGGCAATTTCATCCTTGCCAGCGGGTTAGCTCCGTGGACCAACCCGGCTAGGCGCGGCCGGTTGCCATCCATCACCAAAGAATACACAGTACACCCCACCCCACCCCCAAGGGGGGCAGTGAAAGGAGAAATGTTTAATACCCGTAAAGATTCACAGGCCATTGTCTCCATTTATCGGGACGTAGCTAAGTAACGGGAAATGTAAGGATGGCCACGCCAGCCCAAGGCGTTGGGAGTGGGAGTGGGCCGCGAGCTGTCCTCCCGGGTTGCGACCGGGAAGGCGGGAGCACATTCCTAGTGTTCGTGGAGAGCAGAAGCTGTTTCCACGGGGAAATCCTTGGCGACTCCTCATTCCTTCTGAACTGTAAGCGTTTTGCGATAGAGATACTAAAAACCTCTCCGTTATTATAGTCCTTTTCCTTTAGGGAAAAACAGCTTAAGCGCCGTCCATGTTACAACTCCTGGTAAAATAATACAAAACATTTGGAATAGGGAAGCTACGTTACACTTACAGCAGTGTTAGCAAGATTGGTAGGAAAAGGAGGCCAATGTTAATTCCTTTATAGTAACAGCAGAAAATCGTGGTTGACAATTAGGAAATATTTCTTGAAAACCTGCGTTCGCCGTCCTCATCCACCATCAGCAGCCATTCCTTGCCGTAAAGGGTACGAGGATCACTTGTTTCTGAGATCTCTTATCCCCGTTACTTTGACATTTGCCCCAGACAAATGTGCATCTTCCGAGACTCCAGGTGTCTGAGAGAATGCAAATGTGGAGTTCAGAAAGCCTCACCTGGGGCTAGCAAACATCTCACACAGGTTTTTGTCACAGCTTGGAAGTGCCCATCTACGACACAGAGTTAAACCATGGTAAAGTGGCTCAGCCAGTAAATACCCACTACACTGACCTTTTTTAAAAAAAGTGAGAAAGATATATGAGAACTGCATTTAAAATTCAACAAATCCAGAACTGGGCTCATTATTTCCACCCCGCAAATCTATTTCTCCTGTACTTCCTGACTCAGAGGCACCACTGCCCAGTTGGCTGAGGCAGAATCCTCAGTGTTCTTATCCCAACTCCCATCTCAATCCATCGCAATCAGGCAATTGTAAGGGAAATCAGTTTCCACCCTTTCAGATTCCTCACTCACTTATTTTATCTTTCTCATTCATTCCAATACCCCTTAAAGTAGAATTATGTCCATTTTAAAGAGAAAGAAGAGGGTCGGTTTGAGCCCGTGGCTCCAGAGTGAATCACTAGACCAGCAGCATCAGCTGGGAACTTGCTAGAAATGCACATCTCAGGACCCATCCCAGCCCTACTGATGCAGAAACTCCGGGGCTGGGGCCCAGCAATTGGTGTTTTAAGCCCTCTAGGTGATTCTGATTCTGTCTATCTCTGTCCATCACCCAAGACTGCTGTGTTGACGAAAATTCAATTAACAAACTAAAGAGAAAAAAAGGGAATTTTATTCGAGCCAAGCTGAGGATTATGACCCAGGAGACACACTCTCAGAAGGCTCTGAGAACTGTTCCACCTGTTAGAAGTCAGAGGCACGGTCATACACACTTTCGAGACAAAAGATTGTATATCAGAATGACATATTGATATTTTACATAAAGTTCCCCAAGGATAATACAGTCCAGGTAAGCCCATACAAAGCAGCAAGTCACCATGACCCCCTAGCGTTGGGAAAGAAGGCTATTCTTTTACATTGATAAAATTAGAAGAAAGAGGGGGGAAAGATGACCTGTGGCCCAGCAGGCACTCTCATCTTTGAGAAGGTCTGGTTAATGTGTAACAAAAATGCACACTGCACATTAGGGAGGGAGGAAGGAAGCATAAAGGGACAGAACGAGACAATTTTGTGTTTAAATTTTCTTGTCCTGCCTTAAAATGTAGATTTTATTTCATTAGCTGCAATCACCTGACACCGGCTGCAGACCCTGGACATCCATTTTCCTTCCTTTGCCGCCCGTTCTGATACCTTTGTCTGATACCGATATCGCCTCTGCAGATTTCTTAGATTGGTCTTTGCATGATGTATCTTTCTCCATCCTTTTACATTTAACTTATCTGTATCTTTATTCTTAAACTGGGGATTCTCTATTCTTGCAGACAGCACAGAGTTGGATCTTGCGTTTTTATTCAGCCTGCCAAACTGGGCCTTTTAATTGGAGTGTTTGGGTCATTTACTTCTTATGTAATTATCATGTGGTTGGGTTTAAATCTACAATCTTGCTATTTGTTTGTTTTTTATTTGTCCTATTATTGTGCATTCCTTTTATCCTGTCTTTCTTTTTTTTTAATTGAGGTATAGTTAATTTACAATATTATATTAGTTTCAGGTGTACAACATAGTGATTCAAAATTTTTATGGGGGCTTCCCTGGTGGCGCAGTGGTTGAGAGTCCGCCTGCCAATGCAGGGGACACGGGTTCGTGTCCCGATCTGGGAAGATCCCACATGCCGCGGAGCGGCTTGGCCTATGAGCCATGGCCACTGAGCCTGCGCGTCTGGAGCCTGTGCTCCGCAACGGGAGAGGCCACAATAGTGAGAGGCCAGCGTACCGCAAGCAAAAAAAAAAAAAAAAAAAATTTTATAGATTACACTCCATTTAAATTTATTATAAATATTGGCTATATTCCCTGTGCTGTACAATATATCCTTGTAGTTGATTTATTTTGTTAAGTAGTAGTTTGTATCTCTTAATCCCATACCCTTATCTTGCCTCTCTCCCATTTTCTCTCCCCACTGGTAACCGCTAGTTTGTTCTCTATATCTGTGAGTCTGTTTGTTTTGTTATATTCATTCATTTGTTTTATTTTTTAGATTCCACATATGAGTGTTAACATATAGTATTTGTTTTTCTCTATCTGATTTATTTCACTAAATACCCTCCAGGTCTATACATGTTGTTACAAATGGCAAAATGTTATACTTTTTATGGTTGAGTAGTATTCCATTGTATATATATATATACCTCATCCTCTTTATCCATTTATCTGTTGATTGACACTTAGGTTGCTTCCATATCTTGGCTATTGTAAACAATGCTGCTGTGAACACTGGGGTGCTTGTATCTTTTCAAATTAGTGGTTTTGTTTTCTTCGGATATATGCCCAGGAGTAGGATTGCTGGGTCCTATGGTAGTTCTATTTTTATTTTTTTGAGGAGCCTCCATTCTGTTCTCCATAGCGGCTGCACCAACTTACATTCCCGCCAATGGTGTAGGAGGGTTCCCTTTTCTCTTCACCCTCTCCAGCATTTGTTATTTGTAGACTTTTTGATGATGACCATTCTGACTGGTGTGAGATGATACCTCATTGTGGTTTTGATTTTCATTCCTCTAATAATTGGCAATGTTGAGCATCTTTTCATGTGCTTGTTGGCCACCTGTATGTCTTCTTTAGAGAAATGTCTATTTAGTTCTTCTGCCCATTTTTTGACTGGGTTGTTTGTTGTCAATTGTATTCCAATAAAACTGGAAAAAAATAAAGATAAATCACATAAAATCTAAATTTTTAAAATTTCAGATATTGTATGCTTATCTCTAGAAGTTGCATTTCGTTTTTCTAATCTTCCATTTTTTCTCATTAGATTTGTTTTTCTTTAAATCCTTGAGCATACTTATAATAGCTATTTTATTATGCTTCTCTGTGAATTCCATTCTTTCTTTTCTTGGGCTCTTTCTTTTAGATAAGTTTTCTACTGTTTTGGGCCACATTTTCTTATTTCTTCCTATATCTAGTAATTTTTTTTTTTTTTTTTTTTTTTTTTTTTTTTTTTTTTGCGGTACACGGGCCTCTCACTGTTGTGGCCTCTCCCGTTGCGGAGCACAGGCTCCGGACGCGCAGGCTCAGCGGCCATGGCTCACGGGCCCAGCCGCTCTGCAGCATGTGGGACCCTCCCGAACTGGGGCACGAACCTGCGTCCCCTGCACCGGCAGGCGGACTCCCAACCACTGCGCCACCAGGGAAGCCCCTATCTAGTAATTTTTAAATTAGATGCTAGACATTGTAAATGTATGTTGCTGTGTGCCTAGATTTTGTTGACTTAAAGAGTAGGGACTTTGTCCTGGCAGGCAGTTAAGTTCCTTATGGATCGGTTTGATAGTTTGGATACTTATTTTAAAGGACTTTAGCCTTTATTCTAGGACTAGTTTAGCCTTCCTACTACGGTATGACTCTTCTGAGGTCTCACCTGGATGCCTGTATGTTCAATGAACTCTTCCTCTCTGATTGGTTGGAACTCAAAATGTATCCCAACCCCCCGGGAGCTCTGGGGATTGTTCAGCTTACAGCTCCTTGGACATTCTTTGCTCAGACCTAGGGCATTTTATCTTCTGTACAAATGACAGCATTCAGCCTGAGCCTCCAGGGTCTCCACAACCAGGAACCTAGTTCTCTTTGTCTGGGCAGCAACCTGCTGGTGGAACTCTGTGCCACAAATTCCTGTTTCTCAGCCTCCCCAAACTCTAATCTCTGAGCCTCGTCTCAAGATGTATTCTTGTGTATTCTTCTTAGGATCCCCTTTTGCACCTTGGTTGGCAAGTGCCCCCAGGCAGAAAGCTGAGGCAATAACAGGGTTCACTTAGTCTGCAGCCTTTTTCTCAGGGATCGCACACCTGTGCTGCCTGTTTTCACTGTTTGAAAATCCTTGTTTCACATAGTATCTCCAGTTTGCAGTTGTTTATCATGGAAGGGTGAGTCTGATCCCAGTTTCCCCAGAGTGGTAGGAGCAGGAGTTCTTGGCCCATCTTTTTGGTTTCATTTCCCCTCATCCCCTCACTTTTACCTTCTGTCCCTGACACACGGACTGCTTCTACTTCCTGCTTTCTTACACCTTTGAGTCTGGGCAACACTGGTTTCCTTCTACCCTGGCCCAAATTAGTAAATTTCTGTTTTCTTCAAGATTCGGCTAAATCACTAATATCTTTGGGAAACCTGACCTGTTAGCTTCCCCACTTTCCATTTTAGTCGGTCTGACCTATAAAACCTCCATTATAAAATGTACTAAATCGTATCAAAATAAAAAAAACCATACCTCTTTCCACTATACTATGAGTTCTTTAAGAGCCCATCTTATAAATATTTGTGTCTGGTATGTTGTAGAGGCTTAAGAAATGTTCAGTGGGACTCCATGTTTATGGGACATCAAGAAAAACCATGTGCTTATTAAGCTGCTTAATTTTAAATATTTTTAAGGATTTGGCAAAGGCGGTTTGGTGTATGACTGGCCCCACTTAGGAGAAAAATTACAAAAAGCCTTGCCTTTTGAACATTTTTCCTGGATAAAATGTTTTCAAGGATCAGTGATCCTCTGTTGCACAAAGAAGACACAAGGATTACCAGATTGAAAGAGACTGATTGCTTCTGGCACAATTCATCTCTGAGTGATAACCAAATTTTTTGGTCTTAAACAGGGGTCTAAATGAGCCTCTTTTGGTGGATCTATAAGGAGCTATTGTGATCCCTGAATGGACATGTGTACACGACTCTGTCATTCTTATCCTATTTTTATATTTGTGTACTAATTATCCTGAGATAAACATGGATCTACTGAAACAGAGGACAAGAAAGAGGGTAAGAGACTCTTTGGGGGAAGTCAAATAAGTTCACTGCAAGGTAGGGAGTTTCTTAGCAAAGAAGAAACTTAGGAAAGTGTGTAAGTGAAGATAACCCAAGTGGGGGCTTCAGGTTCTGTAAAAAGACATTATCCAAAGATAAGGAAAGGTAACCTAGGACTTAGTTGTTTCTTTTGAGTTAGAACGTTTTCTTAAAAACAAGCAAAGAAACAAACAAATGAGACATGTCCACCCACCCATCCACTTACCCATTCACCCACCACACCATCCCTCCATCCCTCCCTCCCTCCATCCATCCATCCATCCTTCTTTCCCAGTATATACCTAATCTACCCTATTCTAATGATACTGTAAATTGCTCAAAACATTAAAAAATTCCTCTTTCAGAATTACCTGCAGAATCACACACTTTTTTTTATACCTTGTAATTGTACTTTGTTTTTGACCAAAAGAGCTATCAAATATTTTATTTATCAGATTCAGTTTGGAATGACTTTTGGATGTTTTCAAAACTCATATATGTTCATAGGAGAAAGATTTCTCAACACTGAGTAAATTCAACACAATTGTAATAACTGAAAGATTTAAAATTCAGGAAAATACAGTAGGAAAGAGACCACCAGTCTAACATAAAGCAGTGGGGAAGAGGATGGCTCACTAAGTGAGTACTGAGTATCCCCCATCTTCCCTCCCCACCCTAACTGCTCCTGCACGGTTTTAAGCCTGTTAACATTTTGAAATGCTTTGGCTTCATAGTATATGCAGTGTTATCCTGAGGAGTATATTGAAAAATAACAGAGCTGTCCAAGGATTGGACAGGTTGGAAATAAATGGGTATATTTTGCCCCCAATTTGGGACAAACTGGAAATAGTTGAAGGATAATCAGCAAAGTAAGGGTAACATGGATAATTCAAAACCTCCAGTAGTTTCAACCTCCAAATGTTAAGCTATTGAATTTCTTTCCTCCCTACTCACTTTTCTAAATATTGCCTTGTAACCCTCCCTTAACTTTTGGCAATGTTATTATAACGTATCTTGGTGTGGGTTCCTTTGGGTTCATTTTATTTGGAACTCTCTGGGCCTTCTGGATCTGGACTTCTGTTTTCTTCCCCAGGTCACAGAAGTTTTCAGCCATTATTTCTCCAAATAAGTCTTTTACCCGCCTGTGTCTCTCTTCTCCTTCTGGGATCGCTATGATGCAAATACTGGTCTGCTTAATGCTTTCCCGCAAGTCCCTTGGGCTCTCTTTACTCCTTTTCATTCTGTTTTTTCTTTTAGCTGCTCTGATTAGATGAATTCCACTGCCCTTCCTGTCTTTGATTCACTGATCCTTTCTTGTACTTCATCTAGTCTGTTGTTGAACCCCTTTATTATAGTTTTCAGTTCAGTTATTATATTCTTCAGCTCTGTGATTACTGTTTGGTACTTTCTGATATTTTCTTTCTCTTTTCTTGCTGAAATTCTCACTTTGGTCATGCATCGTTCTTGTAAATGTCAACAACAAAAAATCAATAGTCAATCTAAGAAAGAAACGGAAAATTTTTTGCAAGCCAAACTGCAGATGGTAATCTGGGAGACAGTCTCTCAGAGAGCTCTGAGAACTGTTCCAAAGCGGTGGAGGGTCGGGGAGCTTCAGTATATATGTGATTTGGGTGAAGGGTGCATGAAACCAAGCACACGCCTCAGTAGAAGCTTGCTGCTAGCCATGAGGCACAGACATCTTAGTTACTGGTTTTAGTACTTTTCTAAGTATGGAAAGATACAGGAATCCGGGTTCATACAAAATTTCTCCCGAAAATATCACAGGGCCAGTTCTGTCAGTTTTCCCAGAGCACAGAGTGCTTCATCCTGATCTTAACCCTGAACTCCTTTCAAAGTGTATCGTAGGTCAATGACTGCAGTGGCTAATGGCTCGATTCTCGTAGACATTGATGGTGAGCAGTATTCTTTACTTTACAGTCCCTTCCCTTTTGGTCTTACTTTTGGCCAAGGTTTGGGAGGCATTTCATGACCAGTGTGTTCCACGGTGCTTGGGATGCTCATTCCCAGGTCAGGCAAGGATTCTGCGGATAGGCCACGTGCTGTGCTATTACTGGACTAGGCTCTGTTAACAGTAGCCACAAGCCAGCTGTCTCACTATCCTGTTATGGGCCAGGAAATCATTCCCTCTTGTTGCGTCTTCCCATATCTAGAGGACACTGTTACAGTCATTGCTCTTATAGAACTATATATCTGGTCGATTGTTGCAAGTTGCTTAATCATCATTAATTTTATCTGAGGCTCAGTCACACATGTGGTAAAGCAAGAAACAACAAGCGTGTAAACTAGGCAGAATACAAGTAATATAGCTAGTGACAATTAATGAGATCATAAGTAAATAATTAAGCTAAGAACTTCCATTAGGTGCAGCCCAGTATCTCTCCACATCATCTGACCAGGCTGCTCTGCACCAGTCACTATCTTTAAGGGAAATGATAAATTATACATAAAGTTCACCAAAGATGTCTGCACGTAAAAGGTGAGTGAGTGGTGGGTCACTGTGACCGCTTACGGGACTGAGAAACGAACGTTATCTTCTAAGGAGTTACGTGGCTGGTGCCAGGAGGAGGCCATGGGGGAGGCCTGGGTAACACATAATGCAGATGCACAATGCACACTGGGGTGGGGGACGGGGAGGAAGCCCAAACGGGCAGAGAAATCGTTTTATGTTTAAATTTTTCTTGTCTTGCCTTAAAATGTGAATTTTTATTTCATCAGTGCATTGTTCTCCTGCCCTTGGTGTCTTTGTGACTATTTTCAGGTAAGACACTTACCTCTGTTTCATCAAGGTATTTTGCTGAGGTTTTATCTTGTTCTTTTGTTTGGAGCGTATTCCTGTTGCTTCATTTTCCTGGACTCCCTGTGCTGGTTTCTGTGCATCAGATAAAACAGCCACTTCTCCCAGTGCTGAAGGAGCAGATGTGTAGGAGATAAACCTTGTCCAACCCTGACCTAGCTCCTGTTGTTTGCATGCCTGTGTGCAAAGCCAGTTTTATCTTGTCAAATGAGGCTCTTTGGGGGAATTTTCAGGGCAAGATTTCCTTTTGTCTTCCTTTCCTGACACCCCTTTGATGTCTTGGAGAGGGAGCCCCTTCAGGTTGTCCGCACTGAGAATGTGGCTCTGGTATCTACCAAAAACTCACCTGGCTCTCCCCTGACTTCTAGGGTAACTGGGGCTCCTTGGGGGAGATGGGGGGTGGTGTTTTGAGGGGCCAGTTGGGGAGCCCCCAGGCTGCTTCTTCAGTTAGCAGGAGCTGAAAGGAAGGGGGTTTAGCTCAGGCCTTCCCCCTCTGTGGTTGGTCGGGGCCTTCCCACTTTCTTGCAGCAAGTGCACTGACTAGGTCCCAGCTTTGCTGGTGGCCTGTGTGTCCCAAGTCCCATGTTGGGGGCAGGGGCGCTCACCTGTGGAGTCTTCTTATTCTCTCCTCCCGGGTACCTGGGGTGGTCTGCAGCGCTACTGCAAGCAAGGCGCCTTGCTTCTTCACTTTCTTTTTCTTCTTCTGCCACATCTTATTGAAAACCAGCTGGTAGGTGGGGGTGATAGGTCCCTACAGCAATCTTTTGAAGTTTGCAGTGAGCATTTGGAGCACTAGGGGCAAAGGAAAATCTAAGGGGTCTTCAGGGGATCCTTTCAAAACAGGGAGCGAGGTCTTCCCCCCTGAGTTAAATTGCTGAGCAGCCTTAAGTCTACATTTCTTCTGCAGCCTCTGCTCTGGTAAAGGGCCAGAAAGCACTGTACATAGGGAGTCTTACATTTCTCTTTTCTCACAGAGTAAGTCCAGTTGGAGCATGGTGCTATGATTTAATGAGCCATTCTCTGGCCATTTTCCCTGGTCACCTACTTGTTATTGTGGCCAGACAGTATTACAAAAGAAAATAAGTGGATATCTTTGTCATTTGGAGTAGAGCCATAGAGTTTCTGATGACTCAGAATGCACCCTAATGGGCTGTCCGAGGGGACTGATGTCTGGTTGTCCACATCCTTGGATCTGGGTTGAGAATTTGCCTTCACCTACCAAGAGGTCTATAATAAGTGCTGGCGGGGACACAGATTCGGCTGTTCTCAGCCCACTGAAAATTTCCTTCTCTAGAGAGTTGGTAAGTAAGTTCTTCCAAATGATAATTTAAAAGTGCACACTCAGGTTGTTCAGGTACACCAAACTGACGCCCCGCTACAAATAATTCAAGTTACCAGGACCCTAACAAAAGTCATAACCAGGGCCCCTTTGGGTTGTCAAAGCCAGGACCCCCTAACAAGGGTCAAAACCAGGAAGAGGGACGCAGATCATTTCACTGAAGTCTTTAGTGACCAGGGTCCCAATCAGCCTCCAGGACTCAGGCAGACGGGGGTGAAGTTAGTATTTCCCATTTTGTTGAAAATGCAAGTACTGATACACAGAAATAGAAACAACAAACACAGTCGCACAGACAAAAAGATCAGACTATGGAATTGTAGCCTAAACAATTCCATCGCCCCTCCCAGATGCAGACCTCAAGACCAGATTGGCCCCGCTCCCAAAAGAGAACAGCCCAGATTGGCCCATTTCTCAAAAGGGCATAAGCCTAGATGAAGGAGGGTAACTCCCAGCCTGCACGAGCGACTTACCCCCAAATGAAACAGAAGGCTGATGGTACAGGTCAGAATGCATCTGGCTCAGAGCTCCCTGGAGCAGAATGAGCCCCAGTAGCTCCTGGGGACCCAGGGAAGGGGCCGCCTCTAGTCAGGGTCGACCTGCCACGGGCACAGGCTCCTGGCTGGCTTGTCAGAAATTGCTGCTGAACCCAAGGTCGTGTGCCCTGTGCACAGGGAGACCAAACCGAAATGTCAGTTTCGAACAGAGAAAGGTTTATTGCAGGGCCAAGCAAAGAGAAGGGGAACTTGTGCTCAGAAGACCCAAACTCCCTGATGGCTTTCAGGCCAGGGTTTTTAAAGACAGTGTTAGGGGAGAGGGTCGTAGGGTGCGTGAGCAGCTCGTGGACCTCCTTTGGACTGACTGGTGGTGAAGTAATAGGGTGATGTTTCCGGAATCTCAACCTTCCGGTTCCAACTAGTCTGGAGTCTACGGGTTGGGGGCCGTAGTTTCTGTAGAACAGCTCAAAGGTCTGCATCAAAATTGTTGTGCATTTCCCTTCAGGAGGAACTAGGCTTCCCGCGAGTCTATTGTTCTGAGCAGTAACTGCTTGAGTCTGCTCTTTGGAAGTCAGCGAAGGCCTAGGAGACTAAAGGCTTTTTTCTGAAGGCTGATTGGAAGCTGGACCTTCAAGCAGTAGCTTTTAAAGTACACAAATAGACCTCTCTTTGGGGAAGACAGGAGGATGGGCGTTTCTGTCTGCTCCCTCTGCACTGAGCCCTGGGGTGTTAGCTGTTTCTTCGCTACCATCCCATTGAACCCGTGAACACAAGCCCTGCTGGCCACCAGAGCCAGGCTTTCAAGGGATATGGCCTCTAGGTGGCAATGCTAGAGATGCCACAGGCTCCTTTCTCGGAGACACTGGAGACCTGGCGGGGCAGAGGGAGAGCACGAATGTGACACCCACTGGCTCCCATCTCTGGAGAGGGCTGCCATCGGCCTCAGGATGTGTGTTCAATTAGCAGCACCCCGGCACCCCCGACCGCAGCTATCAAGATAAGCTCACAGCCTCTTTCACGGAAAGACCGGGGAGTTTGCTGCCTCTGGGCTCTGGCCTGGGTGCTAGCTGGTTAAGAACTGTTTTCCCCTTGTTACAGTTCTGTGGGACCCGGGAATGTAAGCCTGGTTGGCCACCAGAGCCAGGTGGTCAGGGGGCACCCCCCGGCAGGCAGCGCCAAATCCGGAGCCCCAGACGTGCACACCCCCCTTTCTGGGAGATCCCTGCAACCCCAGGAAAGGAGAGGGCGCGCACAAAGATGGTGCCTGCCGCCTTGGCCGTCCTTGGGGCGTATTTCAGTGGCCTCCAGAAATGTGTTAAATGCCCGCCCCTCAGGCTGAAGCTCTCAAGACAGGCAACAGGCCTCTTACACAGGAAGGCTGGGCACAGTTCAGTCCCGGCCCCGGCGCTGGGCCCTGGGGCGTTAGCCTGGTGAGTCCTGGAGAGCCCTTGGAGGGCTGCTTCTCAGATGCTCTAGCCTCATGGGTCTCGGGGATGCAGCCGCACTGGCTTTCCAAGCTAGATGGTTTTTTGGGGTTCATCTCTCAGGGGTAGGCCTTAAAAGTTGGGGTGCCCGATGTGGAGGTCAAAGCCTCACTCCTCAGGGAGAAGCTGGGAGCCGTCAGCCCCCCAGCCCACCCCTGACTGTGGGTCGCTGTACCAGGAGTGGGGTTTAAGGTGAGAGCGCGTCTCGGCCTCTCCTACCCGTTTTGATGTGGGTTTTGTTCACCAGATTCTAAGAGTCGCTTTGCTAGTTCTCGGATTTCTTTCAGAGGAAATTGTTCTGTGTGTAGCTGTAGATTCAGGGTGTCCACGGGATGTGGGTGCGCTCAGAGTCCTCCTGTGTCACCATCTTGAACCAGAACCCCTTGTAGCTCTTCTTTGATTCAAAACATTAACAGGTCATCCAAAATACTGAGAAGCAGATCACCAGCAATGAGCTCTGAAGGGCTGGAAAGAATTCCCCACGCCTCCCCTCCCCTCCCCCATCACCTGTACTGGGCTTGCACGTAATTGGCAATCAGTGAACGTTGCTGAAAGGAAGAGTCAAGCTGAGATGTGCAGGTAAAGTGGGGACATTCAGGTTGGCAGGCTTACACTGATAGACGCTGCTCCTGAGTTCTTCTGGGAACAGACACGTAGAAGCAGGTGTGCCCTCGTCTTGAGAATCCTTCACACACCACAGATGCAAAGCAGAAAAAAAGAATATTTCTGAGTTCCTGGAGTGCTGGTGGTTGAAGTTACCCACCTTTTGCAAGGCCCACCAGAGGAGCTGAGGTGTTTCCCTCCCTGAGCCTCTGTTCACTGACGCTCCTGCCTCAGGTCTGCACGCGTACTGCCTGGAATACATCTGCTCCCATCTGCACCTGTCAAATTTCTCTTCATCCATCAGACAGCGGCAACAATTTGACTTTGCTGGATCCTCTTGATTTAGACTGAGTTCTTTGGTTGTGTTCTCTCAGAGGACCCTCCACTCTTCCTTCACAGCACTTACCACGTTTTGTGACTATGCACGCTGTGTTACAGACAGCACGTTGCCCTGGCAGTGCAGATCTGCTATTGGGCGTGGGGAGGGGGGAGGGACAGATAGTCTTTTCCTTTTAAAAATGAGTGGTTTGGGCTTCCCTGGTGGCGCAGTGGTTGAGAGTCCGCCTGCCGATGCAGGGGACACGGGTTCGTGCCCCGGTCCGGGAAGATCCCACGTGCCGCGGAGCGGCTGGGCCCGTGAACCATGGCCGCTGAGCCTGCGCGTCCGAAGCCTGTGCTCCGCAGCGGGAGAGGCCGCAGCAGTGAGAGGCCCGCATATCGCAAAAAAAAAAAAAAAGAGTGGTTTGACCTTAGGACTTCTGTCTAAACTCCATTTAAAGGCAGTAAAGATTGAAATATACAAGTTCTCACAAAGACCACAATTAAGAAATGACAGTTATCCTTTTCTAGTGACATAAATTTATAGGGGAGCTAAAGAGAGAAACTATATGGGTTACCAAAAACAGCCACCAGTTTGAGATCTGGTCATAATAGTTAAACTGCAATGAGAATAGGTCCTCAAATCTATTTTTATGAAATTTATCCCCACTGTGAAGTGGCAGTGTGTACAAAGGTAACAGAGCTTGTGATAGTTTACAGAAATATTTGCTACAACATGCATATTATGAAGTGCTTCAAACATATACATATTAAGTTTCATGCTGAATAAATAATCCCCCCAATTTCATTTTTATTTTTACATAAAAATATAATATTGCACTCTTAACAAGACCAGTCATTTTGCATATTTTCTCTTTAGATAAATGATGAAATTCAGCCTTAAAAAAAAAAAAAGACTGAGTAGCAACCTTATTCTAATAAGGGACTAATGTAAAGTTCTCAGTAGAAAAATGAAAGTTAGACAATAGCTGCGTTTTTTTTTTTTTTTTAAACAAAGCAAATCACTTCAACGTGAATAGGAATAGTCTCATCTCTGCACCTATTTGGACCTCAGAATTAATAGGTGGTCTGTGCAAACCATGATCTCAGTGCAGCCGTGAAGTGCTCTTACCTATGTATGCAACTGAAGGTTACGAGCATACGTAGCCACTTGCTTCCTCTTGTATTTACCTTGACAGCAGAGACTTTGCAATTGCATTTTATACAGTTTTTAAGCAGAATGTTTTAGAAAGTCTGGAAGTTACAAAAGTAGTTCTGTAAACACCATATGAATTAAATTTCCATAACAAACACGCAAGTAATTCTTAGGCAGGAATACATCTTTGTATCTCATGGTAACAGCTTATTTTACAGTGTTTTCAAAGCCAATAAAGCAGCACCCCAAGTAAAAATAGAGCCATAATATCATGATAGACTATTCCAGGATTTAGGAATTCTGTCTTTATCATGTGTAAGTTTGCTGTGGAGTACACAGATTTTTCTATTGTTCCTAGAATTCTCAAGTGGTATAGGTTAGTAGAAACAGTGGAAACTGCTTCCTAAAAGAATTATTCTGCCTCCTGTTTAAAACGAAGTAAGCTGTGTCCTTTTCTTTTGTAATTCTGTTTTGGGGAAGAAAACTCCTCCTGCATATTAGATTAAATGCCTTAACTGGACTGCATTATTAATATCTGTGCAAACTTCTTCTGAAATGGAGGCTTTCTATTGCAAATTGTTAAGTATTTAATGCTCTGTAAATGGCAGATATTAAAAGAATTATCACTGTGTTTAAATCTTAGTGACTCAACTAAGGATATTCCATATCTAGTGTTATGGATTTTAAGTAGGATTTTTATGAAGAAACAGAATGTGTCTGAAAATCAAAGATACTTGTGTTGTTGTTTGTGACTGTCAAAAAATTCTGGTTCTACTTTGAGCTAAGAAGGCAACAGGCAAAAACTGCCTAACACTGAGATTCAAATATTCAGATATTCCAAAAAATCTTTGGTGCAGAGGCACCTACTGGATTACATACTTCTCAAAGAAAGCAATGATCAAGTCCTGAATTCTTTCTCCTTATCTTTCCTTTTTTGGGGGGAGTGGGGTGGGTGTGTTATCTTGGCAGAAAGCTTTTAAAATATAATTTTTAGAGCATTTTATACAAACAGCTAACCAATTTAAATCCTACTGGCTTTTTTGGAATAATAGAAAATAGAAAGTAATAGAAAACAGAAATAGAGAGATGCTCATCTTTTCTTTAGAATCCTCTATGAAAAAAACCTTTAGGAATATGATTTTAATTTACTGTGTCAGACTTAAACCTTGTTGGTTAGTGCATACCGACACACCCTCCAGGTCATCACTAAACAATACTTTCCTCTCAGGACCTCGTGAGGCTGCAGAATTTTGTGCAGATGAATAGACTTTATCATTACTTGGATGGTTTGTTTGGTCATCCAGTTCTTCGGGTTTGACCTCCTGTAACTGGCGAAGTCGGCAAATCTAGCTTGGAGTTAAAGTGCCTTGCAGAATGCGAGGTTCTCACTCATCCCGCTGCATAGCTGCTGAGGAAGGAATAGAACATTGGCTGTTTCAGGCGCTGCTGGTCCTTCCGACACCAGGCGATCACGGTCCCATCACTGTTTGCTGTGTACAAATGGTGGCCGTCGCAGGAAAATGTAAGGCTGTGAAAAAAAAATCCCATTTGTATATTGTGTCTCTGAAAAGTGTATCAGCATATTGGTGATCACATGGAAATCAGTGTAAGGGGGTTAAGATATGTTTACTGGAGCACAGAGACAAACAAAATGACGGCCTACAACTCATTGGTTTTGACTGTAATTCTAATGTAGTTTACTTGCTCTGCTGGCATGTTTGTGAAGCTCCTTCTAACCAAGTGATACAGACTAAAACCAGGACCAAAAGGATCAGTACGTTCTGCTCCTTCTTTGCATATTTTCTTTTCCCTTCTTATTTAGCCTGATTACTTAAACTACAAATACTTGGGTATAGGAAACTTCGAAAAATACAGCAGTACTACACTTTCTCTCTATAGAAATAAATGGTGATTATTTTATGGAGGTATTTTATTTCCCTGAAAGGGGAAAGGGTAAAAAATGTAACATTAATACATAATTAATGTAGGTTCATTAAACTTTACATTTAGTGGATTAAAAATTATTTTAATAAAGTAGAATTTGAATCCCTTCCTTCCAATTGAGTTTTTAAAGTCAAATTTGTTAACAGAGCAAAGGGTAACTGGTTGTTTAGCAGTCCTGTCAAGCACACGCCTGTAGCCATCAATCACCATTATGGGATTTTCCATAAGGAAAGGGAAAAAATCCATCACTTCTGCTGGAAGTTCAGGAGGCTTCCCTGGCCACGAGCCCAGCACGCCTGCCTGTGGGGCTGTGAGCTCCTGACCCAGACTTCGAGCTCCATGAAGACAGGCATTTGGCCTCCTCTTGCCACCGGGCCCCGGGCATCCTGGGCTTCAATAAATGGCCGGCTGTTTATAATGACTTTCCTTACGCACTTCTTTACCTCTGTGTGCTTTACTGTCTCTCCAACAAAACAGTCACAGAGTATGTTATGAAGGAAAGAAGAGGTGAGGGAGGTTTTACCTTACAATAGGCTTATTCGATTTAGGAAATGTAATTTCCCGCACAGGCTTTAGGTCCCAAGTACTCCATAACCTAGAGGAAGAAAAAAGTCATCATCTAATTATGCAAACTAAAGTTTCCTTCCCTAAAAATTGAACCTATGTGTTTACTTGTTAAAAGTCATCTGGAAGGAAACACAATAAACCGATTAACCGTAGTTACTTCTGGGCAGTTTGCCCAGGTGGGTGGGGAGAAAGGAAACCTAACTGTGTACTTTCATATTGTTACTCTTTCATAGTTGACAAACAATATAAAATTTCAAAAATGTACTATAGCTATCTTTACTATTTATAAATAAAACGAAGAACTGAAGAACCGATATCCGAAGGTGATTTTAAATCTCTAAATATTATTATGTTTAGATAGTAAAAACCAATTTTTGAAACTGCTGTGCCCGTATAGACAAAAGTACACAAAGAAAGAAAAAACGCCTCTTACCTTACGATTCCATTTTCCAATCCCCCAGCAATCACGTTGATAGATACTCCCTCAGGCTGGTTCGAGAAAGCCACGGAACAAATGATCTCTCTGCAGTGGACATGTCCAACGAGGTCCCCGTTCACTGTCCAGAGTCTGAGGTCACTGCCCCCGCCAGCTAAAATGCCACAGTCACCCGCAGGTCACCAGGCTGTGGGTGTCACAGAGCCCCCTAAACTGGGCCCCAGAGGGGCATCCCTGAGGGCCTAGCTTGTTTGTTTTAGTGATGAAGTTTATAGGCAACTCACGACTGAAGACTGTATAAATGGAGCTACTGTACTGTAAGTCACACAGAGTTGGCATATTTATCTAGAGAAGATGACCAGTGAAAAAAATGAAAATAAATTAAGCTACAAGGTAGAGCAACAATGTAAATTAACCATGAATCTTTCTGTAGTCATGATATTTCAGCATACAAACTGCCAAATCTGAATTTGAAAGTACCTAGAAAGCTAAACAATCTCCAAAAAGAGAAGAAAATATTCTGTGAAACTATCTATAAGAAGTGACTTCCGGGACTTCTGAAGAAAAAAAAGTTACAGTAAAAGCTGAGTTAAAAACTAATTCTTAAAAAAAAATGAAAGCTAATTCTTCAGAATGTCTAAGATTGACTCTTACAAATCGATGTCTTATTAAACGAATTTTTTTTCCTTTCAAAGACCATGAGTAACCAAACTTTTTGTAGTTTTCCAGGGGGTGGAGGAGGCACTAATTGCTTTAATATCGTCTATAAACTCGGGCTGTGGTTTGGGGCCTCATGGTGATGTGTCCAGCCTTCTTTGGAGAAATAGAATCATACTGATAAGACAGAGGTTAAGAGGCATGGTAAAGTTTGGACGACATAATGTGTTACTACACTTAATTTTATCTCTCCATTAGAACTAACAGAAAAGCAGACAATGTGTTTCTCTCTTTATTAAGGAAATGAAAAGATTTTATAGCAAAGAAATAAATATTGGAAATACTTCTTTACCTAAAGGTATGCGGAAGACCTTCAAATGTCACCAACCAAAATGCCTAGTGTGTTGCAGTATCATTCACAATAGCCAAAAGGTGGGAACAACCCAAATGTTTATCAAGAGATGAATGGATAAACAAAAATGTGGTATATCTATACGATGGAATATTGTCTAGCCACAAAAAGGAATGAAGTTCTGATACAGGTACCAACACGGATAAACCTTGAAAGTGGTACGCTAAGTGAAATAACCCAGACACAAAAGGACAAATACTGTATGATTCCACTTATATAAAATATCTAGAATAGGCAAATTCACAGAGAGAGAAAGTCGAATAGAGGTTACCAGGCTCTGCTGGGGAGGGAGGAGTGTGGGAGTTATGGTTACAGAGTTTCTGTTCAGGGTGATGAAAAAGTTTTTGAAGCGGACAGTGGTGATGGTTGCACAACACTGTGAACGTAATAATGCCACTGAATTGTATTCTTTAAAACGGTTTAAATGGCAGCTTTTATGTTAAATATATTTTACCACACACATACACACACAAAGATTAAAAAATGCCCAGTGGTCTACTTCCCATTGTAGAATATTGATTAGGAGAGATTATCCAAATAAAGCATCAAGATATAGGAGACTCTGGGACTTCCCTGGTGGCACAGTGGTTAAGAATCCGCCTGCCAATGCAGGGGACACGGGTTCGATCCCTGGTCCGGGAAGATCCCGCATGCCACTGAGCAGCTAAGCCCGTGCGCCACAACTACTGAGCCTGTGCTCTAGAGCCCGTGAGCCACAACTACTGATCCCGCGTGCCACAACTACTGAAGTCCGCGCACCTAGAGCCCGTGTGCTGCGACAAGAGAAGCCACCGTAATGAGAAGCCCGCGCGCTGCAATGAAGAGTAGCCCCTGCTCGCCGCAAGTAGAGAAAGCGCACGTGCAGCAACAAAGATCCAACGCAGCCAAAAATAAATAAATTTTAAAAAAAAGATATAGGAGCCTCAATATGCTAAAGAAATACAATTGTAGATGATAAACTCATCTTTTACGTAAGTAGAGATTTCACTCTTTCTTTTGAATTTAATATCTAATAAAGATTTTTAAAAATACATAAAGTGACCGGATGTGTACTAGTATGGTCAGAAGGCTTACTGAAGTCATTGGATACATATCCGTAAACAATATTGATGTAGGGGTTGGTAACTGCAAGACACAGCTATTGCATGGCTTAGTTCTTCAAAATAAAAAATCTAAATGTGGTCCTCAACTCTGAAGTATGGTATGGAACTTAACAGGCAAAGAATTACCCTAGCAGATTGCCCAGAAACTTGGTCTGCCACAAAACCAAGTAACCACTCATCTGCCTAAGATTATAAATATATATTAAAAAAAAATAGGGGCCCTTACCCAATACTGGATTGCTTTCATGTATAATTTAACATATCAACTAAAAGTCAGAAAGTTGGGTATTCCTGAAAAAAATCTTTATTCTTCCTATACATCTTCATCAGAATTAAAAGAAATTGGAGAACTACCCCCTACTCTGAATCTTAGAATAGTATATTAACTTCAGAGTACCACTGGCAACACAGGAAAAGGCTATGAGCCCTAGTTGAAATGCATATATTTTGATATAGTGGCAGAATGATTTTAAAAAATACAGAAACCATCTACTATAATATTTACATAGTTTAATAAATTTTACATCTTATCACTGTAACAACCACATCCCATAATAAGCCCTGGGAAATTAGGATCAGGAGGAATGAGTTTGCCAGTGTATCTTCAGCCCCAATACAGAAAATTTTGAGAATATATATGTGTATACATACATATACACATTATATATTATATATACACATACATGCACATGCATATGTATTTATTTCTCTTAAATTTTGATTTAAAAGTTACTTGGATGGTTCTCACTAAAGTGTCAAGACTTTTCGTAGGCTAAATCTGGTAACTTTCTTCCCTTCCTGGACTATAAGAATAGGAGAATGAAATACAGTCTGGATCACTTAACATAAATTTGTCCTCTCTTTTTTAAAAAAAAATCATTATTTAAAAATAAAATTTAAAAAAAATCATTATTTTTATTATGCTGTCTGTATACCAGTTGCTCTTTATGAGTCCTCTTCTATATGCACTGAGAGGCCTCAAACAAGTGTAGAAGGCCTTTTTGTTCAAAGTGGAAAGAACGTTCTAGCCATTACTCTATTATACTGTGCACACTACCTAGGGGCACCTGAACACCCTACTAGTGAGCTGGTAATTGTAAGCAAAAGTAATTTGGTTTCGTGTTCCCATATGACTAGCTAATGTAATATCACAGATATAATAAATCACTACTGGCAGCAGGAAAGTAATTAACTTTACAAAATTTGGTTCCCTCGGGATCAGTCCTAACTTCCAAATGTTGCCAAAACAAGAAAGTAGAGAACTCTATATAAATAATCATTATATGATTCCCCCAAATTCCCTCTTGATGTGACATACTAAAAGCCACTAATGTATAAATCAAGGAGGAACAATTAGCAAAGTCATCAATAATCTGCCCACACTTATATTACCAAAGTCAACTGTTTAAGGTCTTTCCCCTTAGTTATGCTGATTAGGAAATAAAAATATTTTCATGACATTATTTTATGACTAGGGGTGAAGACTGGCAAATACTTCACACTGAAATCTTGAAGCATGACTGAAGATGTTACTTTTCTTGAATACAAGCATGAATGAGTGTTTTGTAAAAACAAGAGTTTTACTGTGGTATAGTACAAAAATAAATATTCGGACTTTGTCCCAGGTCCCTGGCATAGAGCTCCTAAATCCTTGTTAATTTACTGTCTTTTTTATGCTAATGAGATAACTCCTGGGGGGAGGCCCAGACAGCTTCAGGATGGGAACTGGTCACCCGAAAAGCCAACCCCGAGTTAGAACTTACAGCACCTCCCACTTCCAGGGAAGGGAGAGGGGCGGGAGGTTGAGCTCAGTTCCTAATGGCCAATGATAGAATCTACTGCCTACAGAATGGAACCTTAGAAAAACTCCTAAACAACAGGGGGAGGAGAGTTTCCAAGTTGATGAGCACACTGACATGCCAGGAGGGTGGTGCAGTCTGACTTCACAGGGACAGACCCTGTGACCTCACCCTACCTACCTTTTCTTCTGGCTGTTCACTTCTATCCTTTGTAATGAACCATAGTAGTAAGTACAGTGTTTTACTGAGTTTTGTGAGTCATTCGAGAGAATGATCAAACCTGGTGGGGGGTCTTGGGACTCCCAAATTTGCTAACTTCAACTAGTTAGTGTCAGAATTGAATTGCACTGTTGGACACCCAGTTGGTGTCATAGAATTGGAGAATTGTTTAGTGTCTGGAAAGACCACACATTTGGTGTCAGGAAAAAACAAACAATATGAAAAATGCAAGCAAAGGATAAAAGACCACCCACTGTAGATGTGTGGAAGATATCTGTACTGAGTGGACAAAAAGAAACAGTTCTTCCAAGGATCCTTTCAATTAATGGAAATGCAAACAGAAAATTGATGAGCTTTTCAACAGTTCTTTCTCTCTGGATGCATCAAGTTTTTTAATATGTATACATGAAAAAACAAAAACTAAAAGCCAGACCTTTCATTAGGAGATATATCTTTGCCATGCAAATTTTGGGCAAATTATACGTCCATTATTATTTTATACTACTCTCTCACAGGAACTACAAGACACATGTAGGAAGTTGATGATCATTCTTTTCATTTAGTCAGGAGGGAGGTAGCAAAGTCAGTAGTTAAAAAGCAGAAGCAGGGCTTCCCTGGTGGCACAGTGGTTGAGAGTCCACCTGCCGATGCAGGGAACACGGGTTCGTGCCCCGGGCTGGGAAGATCCGCGGGGCGGCTGGGCCCGTGAGCCATGGCCGCTGAGCCTGCGCATCTGGAGCCTGTGCTCCGCAACAGGAGAGGCCACAACAGTGAGAGGCCCACGTACCGCGAAAAAAAAAAAAAAGCAGAAGCAAAAAAGGATGGAAAAATAAAACCAAAGAAAATTCAGATAATTATGTAACAGTAATTTGCTTAACTTACATGTGCTCAAATGCAATCTTACATATATCAGAAAAAAGTTAAATTATGACAATACTAACTTTTGCATAAGTAGATGCCAAAATTGATGAACTCAATCTTCAACCTTACTGGGTTTTTTTTTTGGCCTTGCTGTGTGGCATGCCGGATCTTAGTTCCCTGACTAGGGATCAAGCCCATGACCCCTGCATTGGGAGTGTGGAGTCTTAACACACATACAGGCTATCACCTAAGTATACAGATCTGGTAGGGACCTGAGAGATGTAATGCAACAGTTTAACCTATGAAGTAACCAGCTGGCTGAATGCACTGTGAGGGCAACCACCCTGTGCTTTGGTTTTGGGGCCAGCTCACCTGAGTCACACACGGTGGCAATGTCACCTGTAGTCTCACTGGCAGAGACGGCTGTGACAGGGCTTTTGTGTCCCGCCAGACTTTGTACGTAGCACAACCTGAAAGACCAAAGACATGAATTTGCATATGATCATTACATATAATTATATTCTCTTATTTGTATAATTCTTTTCCTCACTGTATATGTATCTACTATTTATAAGGCATTCCTGACTATATTCCTAACTGATTTTTTAATTCAATAAGATTACAAAGGTAAAGTCCGTATTTCATGCTTAAAGCTATTATGATATAAAGATATTATTTTAGTGCACCTATTTCTCACAGTAAGAACTAAAACATTAAAAATAGCTATTTTAGAGTTGGAGATTTCTGTACCTGTTTAAATCCCATATGATGCAGGTTCCATCTCTGCTCACACTTATCATTATACTGTATGGTTTGCAGACAAATAAGCTGGTTATCTCTTCTGTGTGCCCATAGAGATGTATCTGAGACTCCATTTCTATCTCTGAAGGCTAAAATTTAAAAAATAAGTAAAGTATAAAACAAAAACCATGACGAAAGGTATCCTAGTGTCGTATCTCAAAAATAAAAACAACCCAAGTGATTCAAATATTCTTCTCAAACATCTCATTTTTCAATCTAGTTCAACTTTTTCTAAAGAGTAAAACTAATTAAACATTAACAAATTTTTAACTGACCATAATTTCATCAACAAATAAGCTTTTCATTTTTGTCTATTCTTTTCCAGTCTTTAGCCAATTACGTATGTATTTTATAGCTGTGATTATTGCCATACAAATAATTCCCTATTTTGTATTTTATACATTCTCCCATAAGCATTTTCCATTTTTGACAGTGTCTTCAAAATGATTTTTAAGTGTTATAATATTCTATACAGTTAGTATACCATAATTTACTTGAGCATCCCTTTTAAAAATAATTAATTAATTTATTTATTTATTTATTTTTGGCTGTGTTGGGTCTTTGTTGCCTCACACAGGCTTTCTCTAATTGCGGCGGGCAGGGGCTACTCTTCCTTGTGGTGCACGGACTTCTCATCGCGGTGGCTTCTCTTGTTGCAGAGCACGGGCTCTAGGCGCGCTGGGCTCCAGTAGTTGTGGCACATGGGCTCAGCAGTTGTGGCTCATGGGCTCTAGAGCACAGGCTCAGTAGTGGTGGCACACGGACTTAGTTGCTCTGCGGCATGTGGGATCTTCCTGCGCCAGGGCTCGAACCCATGTCCCCTTCCTTGGCAGGCGGATTCTTAACTACTGCACCACCAGGGAAGTCCCCTTGAGCATCCTTTATGATAGACATTTAAAATTGTTTCAAATTTTTTCAAAATTATAGATGTCATAATTAAATCCTTCATGTATATAAGTTTTGTTCCTCCTCTAAATCATTTCTTTAGAATTTCCAGTATCCTACTAGTGGATCAGTGAATATTAAAAATTTTACAGTTCTTGAGTGTACTTTTCAAAGGCTTTGTACCAATTCATGATGCCACCAATGGCGATGTATTACTCATCAATAGTTGTGGACTGATTTTCTAAATCAAACATTGAAAACTGATGTTCCAAGTTCCACATGGCTCACAGATGCCAGATGTCCACACAGGGTCTAACCTTTGTTTTCATTAGGGTAGCAGTTTATTGTCATAAAGTATTTCAATACAAAGAATATAGAAAAGTAGAAAGAAAGTATAATAAAAAGCTGTATACTGACCACTCAGTTAAACTAATCCTAATATTTTATAAGATCAGCTTATTTTTTAAATAAAGAAAACATTAAACATTACATAGTCTGTGTACTGTTTTACATCCTATTTCCTCTCTCTTGTCAGAAGTTACTATTATCCTGAATTTTGTATTTGTTTCCCATGTATGTAGAATTTATGTTCTACTATATGTTACTATAACAATTGTATTGTTTTTCATGTTGCTAAACTTTATATATATGGTATTAATTATTCTTTAGGTATCTGCTGCATCTTGCCTTTTTGATCACCACTGCTTTTGAAACATGTGTTGAGTTATTAGCTGCAGCTCATCTATTTTAAGTGCTTTATTTTTCACGTAAAAATACCTATTTTATTCTTAAAGACTCAAATGAGCCGGCGATACCAGGCTTACAGTTCCCCTTGGAACCACTGGCTTGAGCTGTGTGGCAGTGGCTTCTGTTTAGCTAGGGCATGTGGCCTTCAACTGCACACAACCACAGCAACCAGATGGCTCTGAACAAGGGCACGAGTCCTAGTTCTGGGCCCCTTCTGGCTCTCCTCCGTGACCTTCCCCGCAGGGCCAGGAGCCTGCAGGGCCACAGGGGTGTGCCAGTGCCCTTGCAGACCATTCTTCAGGGTCCCTGGGACCAAAGAATTCCTTGCCCCCAAAGGCCTGAGCTCCTTCCTTCTCTACTTGAACTCTGCAGCATTTCAGTTTGTGACTCAATTCCCATTCTAAATCTGTGAAAATTTCCCGAGTTTTAAACGGCAATCAAGGTTGCTTTAACTTGAATTTCTCTTATTGTAACTAAGTTTAACTTGTTCATATATTCATTTTCTTCTCTGTAAATCTTTGTGCTTGGTTTTGTGTATTTGTTACTGCATTAAGAAGATTATTTGTAGGAATTCCTCTATTTGTGGAATAGAATGCAAGTACCTCCTTGTTTCTTCTGCTGGATGACCTGGATCTCCATGCCAGGCTAGGGACGCTTTACCCAAAGTCAAGTCTTGAGGATCCTGGACAACCCAGGGGATTCCAATCCAGGCTGTAATTCCAGGCAAGAGTTGGTCCTATCTGACTCATCCTTACTCTTAGGGACCAGCCTTTTGGACAAGGGCCTCCTTGGGACTCCCCAGCTTGCTCTGTCCCTTGTTGTTGTTTTCTATTCCTCTCACAAGAGGCTGTCCAAGGACAGTGTCAATATTCTAGGATTGACAAATGCCCTCAAGCGAAAGCTCCCTCCTTGCTTATTAAAAAAATAATAATAATAAATAAATATATGTATGTATATATATGTGTGTGTGTGTATTTTGTTTTTTACTTCATGATCATGAATAATATTTATGGGGTAAACACAAGATAGGTACCCTATAGTGGTTATTGAAATTTTATAGATTTTTCACTTTAAAATAATTGCAGGTGTTAGTGTTACTAGATGATTCCCTGATGGATCAGAAAATAATTTCCATGGGTAGAACAGGAATCTTGTGCTGGCCTACTTCTTCATAAAATGTTCTTGAATGGTGTAATACTACCTTGATACACTGCATATATTTTCTCCAACCACCATCAATTTAGAGAATAGAAATACAGGTGTTCACTTATATGAAGATGATGTGGCCACACTATTTAATTAGTGAAAAAATGACTCAAGACCAACTATTTTAAAACCAGTTATCACTTTTAGAAGACATTCTTCTCTAATACTGTATACAAATGGCTTATAGATGACCATTCCCTATAACCAAGCAACATATTCGTCATTACACATGTAGAATGCATTTTAGCAGACTGTCTTGGGATAGTCAACAGAAACTCACAATGCTCAAAGTTATATATGCTTCACTAGCTCAGGAAAGTATTTCATAAGATTCCCTCGAAAATATTTTCAGACAACAATTATTTTGGTCATATCCTACATGGTGCTTGGGAGGTGGTCTTTCGTATGTGTCAAGGCCAACACAAACGAGAGCATAGATACTTTTAGAACCATGGCCTTCAGCGGGTTGGGAGAACAGAAGCTAGTAAACATGAGGTGTTTCCTGCCAACCTCACAGGCATAGGGTCACATCTGCAGCTTCGGGGACCCCAAAATGATGAGACGGTCCCCAATAAAAAGCAACAACAACATCTACAAAAACCCAAGTAACCTTCTCTCAGACCAAACAATGATAAAACCACACAGCTAAGATACAATTTTGGACATGGTTTAAATAGTAACTATTAATCTCATGACTTGATTACCTAATACTATTAATACTTAGGATAAAAAGAAAACTCTTACAAATAAATTGAAAAAATCCACTTTCAGGCAAATACAGAACTGAGGAAAGGTAAGCAACCTAAGACTTCACAATAACTTCAAACTAAAAGAAGCATGTGTCTTGCTGTATTCAAATGATAATAGCTACATCTTTGATCTATTTCAAAGCTATGTTGTGCAAAATTACTCCTATACCGAGTACAGCTTAATCTTTGGTTTTTTTTAACCAATACTGTATACTGTGCTAGCGTACAATTACAATTTTAAATTATAGGAAGAATGGAAGTAAGGAAAACTAAGAGCAAGGCTGTTCATAGTGTTGGGGAAAGCAAGAGGAAATAAAAAACAAAAGATGAAGCTAGTTTTTAAATAGGTGTCTATGATGGTGCAAATGATCTGAGTGTACAAGCAGACAACTGCTCTAGCAGCAGAGATTAGAATGTATTTGTAGAAAAAAGGAAACAGGGTGAACTCAGAAGGTGAAAGGCAATGGCAGTGGTAAATATTAGAGATATTATAAAATTAACATCCGCTTTAGGCCTTGGGGAGTAAAAAGGAGAAAACAGAAGACAATCCACAAGTGAAGGCGCCTCTCTGCTCAGACCCCCTAGCATTCTTCTTATTGTGGCCTGTGTATAAGACCCTCACCTCACTCTACTGTTCCTGCCCTGAATGTGGCACTCCTCCCAGCACGTTCTACTCTAAACTACACATAAAAGTATCTGCCATCCCCCAAACTACCATGCCTTTGTTTCCATGTGCCGGTTTACTTTGCTACAATACTCTTTCCTCTTTTCTCCACTTAGTAAAATGGTCCTTTAAGATCTAGCTCATGTGGGGGGCTTCCCTGGTGGCGCAGTGGTTGAGAGTCCGCCTGCCGATGCAGGGGACACGGGTTCGTGCCCCGGTCTGGGAAGATCCCACATGCCATGGAGCGGCTGGGCCCGTGAGCCGTGGCCGTTGAGCCTGCGTGTCTGGAGCCTGTGCTCCGCAATGGGAGAGGCCACAACAGTGAGAGGCCCGCGTACCACAAAAACAAAACAAAACAAAACAAAACAAAAAAAGATCTAGCTCATGTGTAACTTTTCAGGCTCCCTGACATCTGGTTGGTCCCACTTGTGGCTCTTCTAAGCTGTGTGTGAATCTTTCTTAGAGCACAACCTCACTGTCCTGCAATAACCTGTACATGCCAACCTCCTGACACGGAGCCCTCACCACGGCTGGCCTGTATCACTACAGCGTCTCTGAACTGGTACCCTCCCCTCCAGCCCCACACCCCTTTTAAGCGATTCTCCTTGTAGGCGTTACAGTGACGGCCTTAAAATGCTGACTGGATCATATCACTCCTGCTTCAAACATTTTAATGACTCCTTAGACTAAGAGACAGAAACAATATTATGGTCACATTTATACCCCAAGGATCGTGGCAAAGAACCTTAACAAGGGCTTAAAAGGGAATAAACTTGGACAGAAAAGTAAGGAACTGAGCATCACCCTATGCTAGAAATACAGGTTTCACCCAGTAAAACATGTTTTATAAAATAATGCAGAAAATTGTAATTAAAATAAAGCACAGAGCACATTTTAGACTAGAATGATAATCACTGAGTTATCACCCTAAACTTGCCACTAATCCTCAACAGCACCACAGACAGCTGATTCAAGAAAGGAATGACAGACCTACAGTGGAAATGCCTCTTAGGAATTGGTTCTTTAATTAACTACTAAAATACTGTAGGTTTAATCTCTTAAAAAAGTAAGTACTGTTACTGCAAAAAAACAAAAAAAAGGAATGACAGTAGATTAAAAGAAGTATTGCATAATGTCTTCTTCACTAGAGTGTTTTAATAATTTAACTCTCAAATCCAAAGGATTCAGTGAACGAAAAAATTTCTTCCAGTAAGTGGTAGAAATCAAGACTGGCTACTTGGATTTTTCTGTCATTTAATTCACCCAGAGGGCATAGGAATGTTGAACATCAGAAGTTCTGTACTTCCAACTTTTATAGAATATTGTGGGATACTTGTAAGCACTCAGGTTGATACCGAGAATGAACGCAAGCAAGCATCAAAATGCCATGGAAAAGCCTAAACTCAAAACAGGTCATAACTCAAAATACTGTCTGTCTCTGACCTTTACGGTTATTTTCAAAATTTTTGTGATCTTAATAAACCTAAAATTAAAGAGTTAGACATGTGACCTTTTACATTTTAAGAGCTTATGTGAAAAGATTAAAGTACAAAAGATTAATGTATAAAAAATTTAATCTTATACCAAATTTATACTTCATAAAGGGTTTCTTCCCCTCACTAACATGAAAATCCCACAAAACGCGCCCAGGACCTACCGTGCCGCTCATGAATCTGTTTGTGTAGGCTGTGATGACACCACATTTGCTCCCAGTAAACAGTTGGCAACTGTCCGGTACCCAAGCACAACTAGTCACCTAGAGAAAGGACAAATCAAAGATTATCATGTTTAAAAAGCATGAGAAATGCTCCTACTTTTCTGACAATTATTTTAAAAATATATGATCACAAAATTTAAGGTAAACATTTTACTTGAAATGATTAGAATGGTGTAAGATATAATAATATTCTGTAACTTAAAGCTATCTAAAAGCTGTTTCCAAATTAAAATGTATTACAAGGCATTGTCTATGATTTTACATTTTTCTGTGTCCACACATACACACACACACACACAAATACACACAGGGCCATTTGTTCCTCAGAAATTTAAACAAAATGATACAGGATTGACTAGATCCAAGGTTGAGAGGGTGTGAGTGTGTGTGTGTGTGTGTGTGTGTGTGTGTGTGTGTGTGTGTGTGAGTGAGAGAGAGAGAGAGAGAGAGAGAGAGAGAGAGAGAGAGAGAGAGAGATGCATGTACCTGATTTTTACTTTTCTTTTTTTTTTTCCTTTTTCTGTCTTTGGTAGGGAAACAGAGTATATATATAAGTAGAGGTATTGCTTCTAACAGTTCTAAAGATTGCTAGATAGGAGAAGAAAGAAAGATAAACGTGGAGAAAAAAATCTGGGATTATTCCTTGGGGATTATAAACCCTTGAGTTCCAATCATGGCGACACTATTCAAGGTGGGCTCACCTCTTTGCTCGGCCTGACAGTCTTCCTCTGGCACTAGCGGACCCCCAGCACCACACCCCAGCAGCTGTCCCCAGCTGCTCTGCCCCCTCTCCAGTCCCACGTCTCCTGGTCGGTCGGCTGGTCAGCAATACCCACACACTTCACTTCACTAAGAAGACGGCGGTCATCAGCCACAGACCTCATCCCTTTCCCTCCTTTGGGCCTGAAAATGTCTCGCGTCGCCTCCTGATTTAGAGAAGCCCCTCTGTTTTTAAGGCCAGCCCCACCCCACCCCGGTGTTTCTCAAACAACTGTCAGAATTTCAAGCTGTCATTTGCTGGCTTCTTCCCCTGGCCCTGCAAACGTGTTCAAGTGTCTGCTACCTTGAAAAATGACTTGCTTGGAGCCTGACTCTTCTTAACTCTCAATATATCTTCAGAGTCCATTGGATCTAATTTTATCCTTTGAGTTTCTTTCTTGAATAGTTCTATTTGTAAAGATTGATATTTCATAATTTTTATTCTTTCTTAGAGGTCTTCCAAAGAGGAAAAAGAAAATGTACCTATTTCTTATATGAAGAATAAAACTCATTCTGTCTTGCAATTACCATATGGGTCGACTGAACTCTTTTATAAACCTAAGTTACATTTCTAGGATTTCAGTAATCTCATTTTTTTCTCTATTTTGAAACACTTTGCTATTTCATCATCCTAGGAGTTATTTCATCGCTACTCTGCAATCATTCCCAACTATGCTAAAACAAAACAAACAAAACAAGAAAATGGAAGAATGATGGATCTCCTGGAAGGATAATGTAAAATGTGAAATAAATTGTCACCTTTTTAAAAAAATTAATTAATTTATTTATTTTTGGCTGCGTTGGGTCTTTGTTGCTGCACACGGGCTTTCTCTAGTTGTGGCGAGCGGGGGCTACTCTTTGTTACGGTGCGCGGGCTTCTCATTGCGGTGGCTCCTCTCGTTGTGGAGCACAGGCTCTAGGTGCATGGGCTTCAGTAGTTGTGGCACGCAGGCTCAGTAGTTGTGGCTCACGGGCTCTAGAGCACAGGCTCAGTAGTTGTGACGCACGGGCTTAGTTGCTCCACAGCATGTAGGATCTTCCCGGACCAGGGCTTGAACCCGTGTCCCCTGCATTGGCAGGTGGATTCTTAACCACTGCCCCACCAGGGAAGTCCCTAAATTGTCATCTTTTGGTTTTCTTACTGCATTGTCAAAAGAATGTTGTCATCTTTTGAGAAAGTATAAAAGAAGACCAAAGACGCCATTTCTGTAGTCTACCTTCAGCTGTCATCGAACACAGTTGGAAATTGAGAATTTTTCATTTTCCAGCAATAATAGAAAAGAGAAGAAAATTGACAGAACATGTTTCACAATTATGAGATCAATCAGAAGATAAAGGCTAAGAGACAGCAGGACTCTAATCTGTAATGATGATGATGAAATTGATCAGATAAGTGAAATCTCAGAGTGTGAGTCTTCATATGATAATACCCTGGACAAATTTTCTCATACTAAACAACCAATGAGTGAACAACATATTTCTAAGAACAAAATGAAATATGGTATTCTTATCTAGTTAGTTAGGCACTTGACCGGAAGTACTTTATCACACCGTGTTTGCTAGAAATCTGAATCATCCTGTTTTGCTAAAAGGACTTAATGAGAGTATTTTTTCATCTTTAATGATGTTTCTGTGCCCAACTTTACATGATAGAAATAATTTTTCAGTGCTTAAATTCTTATTAAAATTTATAATAAGGTTGTTTTTCACTGTCCTTTATTCTTACTTTTGTTAGTTTACTGGTAAGCCAGATGACAAAAGGCAGTGACCTTTTTTTCCACACATATTGAAGGTTAAGCAAACAAGCCATTGCTCTCCTTTCTTTCACTGCCAAAAATTCCCCAAAAGTAGCTGACTCCATCTTTAAAGTGCTCAGGGAATGGTGACGAGTGTTAGGACTATATGAATAGGCACCAGGTGCTATGCAGGTAACGAAGTCAGAAAACAGTAAAAGAACTTCCTATGGAAAGACAGTCAAAGAAAGAAGGTTTAACATACAACTTAGTACCGGAAAAAGTTATGGCAGTGCTGTCTGTGTGTGTGTGTGTGTGTGTGTGTGTGTGTGTGTACATGGTGTTTTATAGTTTACAAAGCACTTTCAGAAACACTGGAGACATTTTTACAACAGCTTTATGAGAGAGTGGTGGGAGTATGACTAGCCCAGTTTTAGAGAAGAGGAAAGAAACTCAAGTTGGGTAAGGTTAAATTCCTTGCCACAGGCTACATAGTAAATAACAGAGCTGGACACTAACACAGATCACAGAGCTACAGTTAACTCCAAGGCTCTTTCTACCATGTTGTGATGCCTAAGTACCCGGTTCATTTAGGAAAAGCCAGGTATAGAACATGGCACTCTGGTTATTGAAAATGACATAGTAAAGGGGCTTCCCTGGTGGCGCCGTGATTAAGAATCTGCCTGCCAACGCAGGGGACACAGGCTTGAGCCCTGGTCCAGGAAGATCCCACATGCCGCGGAGCAGCTAAGCCCGTGCGTCACAACTACTGAGGCTGTGCTCTAGAGCCTGTGAGCCAAACTATTGAGCGCTTGTGCCACAACTACTGAAACCCGCATGCCTAGAGCCCGTGCTCCACAAGAAGAAGCCACTGCGATGAGAAGCCTGCACACCACAACAAAGAGTAGCCCCCGCTCGCCGCAACTAGAGAAAGCCCGCACACAGCAATGAAGACCCAACACAGCTATACAGAGAGAAAGAGAGAGAGAAAGAAAGAGAGAAAGAAAGAGAAAGGAAGGAAGGAAGAAAGAAAGAAAGAAAAGGAAGGAAGGAAGGAAGGAAGGAAGAAAGGAAGGAAGGAAGAAAAAGAAAGAAAGAAAGAAAGAAAGAAAAGAAAGAAAGGAAGAAAGAAAATGACACAGTAACAAAAGGTAAGTGGACACTGAGAAGAAAGCAATGCTGATTTTGTTCCAATACTGAGCCATGAGCTGATGCTGGCTCAACAAGAGACTGGGTAGAGGACAAACTCTGGGGACACAGACAGCGGCAGTTAGGGATCTGTCAGCGCTGTAAACAAGGCATACATCCAGCATCACCAGCTCCTGGACTAGCTGCCATCAGTCTGACTCCTTTTTAAAGCATTATATTTAATTATTATTATAAAGTACTTCATGAAAATGTTTACCTGATACTGCTGTGAACCTTGTATAAAGTTTATTGGAGGCTCGCTTTGTTTACTCTTCAACCTCAGAATGTTATCAGCATATCCCCAGCTCAGGATGGCGGACCACTGAATGTCAGTACTGTTCATGCTTCTCACACCTCAAGGAGGAGAAATAAAAGCATCAGTTGCCACTGCTCAGTTATTACTGGACAGCCGGCCACAATGGCAGGTTAAAGGCTCAAGTTCACACAGCAGAACACGGTCATTCCAGTGCAAGAGCATCTTTATATCCATAAGATGGACCCAATTGTGTTAGTTTTATTCCTTTAAGGTTAATGGGATTCTAAGGGTGGAACTGTATTCTTTTTCACCTGTGGTGTTTTGGTTGGGATTTATATGACTTAGTACTAAAATTTCTGTTAGGAAATCTTTATAAAAGACAGTGATAATCAAGCTTCCTCTATTCATGTTCTGTGACACCTTACTTTTAACAATAAGTATGAACTAGAAAATGTTTTAAAAAACGTAGATACCCTGTTGAAAAATCAATATGGACAACTATTAATACCAGAAGGGGATCATTGCTAGAGCAGAAGCAATCCTGAGAAGGGATAATTTAATCCTTTCAACTGCAAGGACTGCACGGGAGACCTTCGTTTAACAAGGTTCTTTTCTTTTCTCATTGGACCCGTACACAGTAGTATGTCCTTTGGGGATAAAGATCTGGACCTCCTGACATCAGCGTTTCTCATGATCTACGCCTTGTTGGCACGTTGACTAGGGCAAATGCAGCATAAATGCTATAGCTGGTGCTGCCCTGGAAACTTAGGAGCTTTGAGTTCCTTAAGGAGAGAGAATGTGGGTACCTAGCATAATACCCAGCATATAAAGCAATAAAACAAATAAATATTTGTCGAATGAATCAACAGCGCACTGAAAATGTAATTCACAGATTTTTTTGTTTTGTTGAGTATAATCCCAAATGTGGACATCACATTTGCAATAAAGAAACTGGGATATCCTTGTTAAGTATAAACTCCTCTCTACATAAGCTGCTATGGAAAGGAACCACACTTCATGAGCCTTGGGACCTTGCAAATTCCACCACAAAGACTGGCATGTAGTAGGAACTCAGTAACTGTTCCTGGTTTCTCATTCCAGCAACACAAGAGGCACCATATTTTTTAAAAAAGAAAAATAAACTTCTGCTTTATCTATTTGAACAGTGGATCTTAAACAGGAGTTTGCAAGAAAATGGCTTTTGTAGCATGCACAGGCTTAGACTCAAGCCCTAGAGATTCTGAAGCGGTATGTCTTCAATGGGACCCAACCAAGTATCAATATATTTTGAAAAAAAGTACCTCAGGCAATTTTGAGGCATTGTCAGTTCTCAAGTAATTGGCCTATACTGGGCTAAAGATCATGAAAACCATGGGGGTTTAGCTGCTATATTGTAGTATGCATATATAACTAAGCAAAATGGCACAGTTATTTGACACAGCAGTGCCTAACACACATGGCCTTCCATCTGCCAGGTGCACTCCCAGTCAGTCCAGGCCTCTCCGAAATGGCCCCGTGGACGGTTCCGCGCTGGGTACAGCAGTGAACACTCACACGGCCCCTGGCCCCAGGGTGCTAACTGTCCAATGAGCATTTATTTATTAAGCACTTAGAATGAGTCCCTCGCTGTGTTAGTCGTTCCTTATATTATTTCACTTAATCCTTACAGTGAATTACCCTGTGAGATAAGTCCTTTTGTTACTCCCATTTTATAGATTAAAAGCCAGGATTCCAAAAGTGTAAGTCATTTTCTCAAGATCACACAGGTATTAGGCAGCAGAACGAGAATGCAAATTCAGGCACATGCCGCCCGAGGCCATGGCTGTAACTTCTATGATACCACTTCCCTGGACACACCTAGATTCTGATAAATCCCAAATACATTCTATGAGGAAATAAAGTGTAATCTGAATGAACACAGCTATTAAGGGCCACTAAGGGCTTGTGACTGAAGTGGCACAAATAAGACAGGTTAGCAATTATACTGGACATATTTAAGTCCCATCATTAGCATGATAATACCAGCCCTTTCTCTCTGCTCTAAAGAGATAAACTTCAATCCACCCTAATTAATTTTTTAAAGATAAATTATTCACGCATTTTGGTACTTTAAGTATTATTAGTAGTAAATTACTTGTGACATACCTCATAGCTAATTGCAACGTCCTAGTGAGAATAAAGTACTGATATTCCAGCGATGACCAAACAGCTTTTACCTTCTCCCCCAGCTCACTAAACTTAGACAAAATGGCGCGCAGCCTCTTTTATTACCGACAACTATGAAGGCAATCAATCATTCATTTCATGACAGAATGAAGAGTGAGTCTAAAAGAACTGTGGCCCAGCCAGCACACTGAATTCCTTTAGGTGGTCGATGTTTGGCATGGGTCCTGGCATCTCTGCACTGTGGTGCTCCGTGGGGTGGGAGGCCATGTGGACCGAGGAGCACAGTGCACAGAACGCAAGGTTAAACACTAACAGCGCGGAACGCTAAGACGTGTCTGGTCCACACGCAGGCTTCCGGGCAAATCTGCACACACCTGATGCGAACAGATGGGTACCCTCAGTCATTCATTTTAGTGTTTAAAGCCCGTGCCTAGGACGTAGGAAGAGTTCTTTCACATTAAGTAAAACGGTTAATTTGGGAGGACGGAGGGATTACTTGAGCGGAAAATGTCACTAGTTTTCCACGGTGTAGGTGACATTTAGAAATATGAAGAGGGCCTCTACTGACAGCACTTTTCCATGTGTTGCTTTCAGTGAGTCAGTGCACAGAGAGGTGAGAAAAACATTGCTTTCCAGACATACATATTTTAAAAACCTATTTTCAAGGCTATCATGACTTCCTCGTTGTGTTTTAATCTCATGCTTGTCTCTTCTGAGGTACTAGATTTGCTGGTCACATAAGTCTGTCTATTCTGGAATTCAAGAGTCTCAAAGTGTACATTTATATAAAACTGTTAATGTTTTCATCTTGTGAGACATTTATTCTTGTCTCCTCCTCTCATTTCAAATGACATTGCATTTAGTTCCCATTTTTTTCACGTACTATGTTTTAATACCTACGTTGCATTAAATGAACACAGATTTGAGTTTAGTTTTTCGCCAAGGACTCAGAAAACTCAGAAATAAAACAAAATAGCAGCACAGATGAGGGGAAACATTCAGATCTCATGAAAGACATGCCTAGGACGATTTTCATGTTTGATTTTACCTTGTTCTTTGCTGTACGTCATCAGAAGACAGAAATTTCGGGACAAACCGCAGATTGCTCTAGTGGGCAGCGCCTGGAGAGAACCAAATCTTTCTCCGTGCGGCTGGCTGAAGCAGACCACAGGTACTGGGGCACTTGGGGAACCGACATACTCCCCCCACTTCAAGCCTTTTATCCATGACAAAGGACTCTACAACCGAGGAAAGTAAAAAGTACAATTTAAAAAAAGGTAGTAAATATAGAATCACTTCTAATTTAAACTCCAAACAGAGTAAGGGAAAGCAGCCTGATTATAAGCCCTTTGTGGGCAAGAATTATTTTATAATTTTTTACTTCCCCCGTGCTTAGCATATGGAAATATGTGTTCTTGGTTGCTAGACACAGTGATGAACAAGACACATGAAGTCCCAGTGCCCGTGGAGCTGTCTGATAGCTGGGAAGCAGGGCAGACAACAACTAAACAAATACATACACAAGATGTCAGCTGGTGCAAGTGCTATGAAGAAAGTCAAAGAAGGGGAAGAAGACCAAGAGTGACAGAGCTGCCCGTTTAGACACGGGGGTCGGGTAAGACTGTCTGCGGAGATAATGTCTGAGCAGACACCTGACTGAAACAGAGAGCAAACTGGGGTTCTATCTGGGGATGGGCACGCCAGGCGGAGGGAACAGCCAGTGCGAAGGTCCTGGGGTGGGAGGAGGCAGGTCCGTACACGTTCCCACTGCAAACAGACATACTGCTCAGGTCCTTCATACTTGCCAACTTCAACTAGTTAATGAGCAATAAGTATAGTGGCAAATTAAATGGCGTTTATTACTTTTCAGGGACGTACTGTTATTTTGACATGTTAAAATAATAGATTCTAGCTAAAAATAATGACTCTGGTAATGACAATGACTAAAATGATTTGTAAGGCTTCAAAAGCATATGAGTTTCGTTGACAAGTAAACACAAAACAAAAAATACAGCTTTCAACTATGAAACACAACACTGGTGGTCTGGGTTCAGCAAAACAACACTGTTTCTCCTATTGATGTTTTAAAATTTAAATTTCATTTTTACTAGTTGTATAAGTTTTGTTTGTATTTAACATGCAAATTTGATATATATGAGCTCTGAGCATAAAGAACTTACATTTAGTGTTCTATTTGTGTTTTACCTTTAGTGTATTTAAGAAGAAGCATTATTATAAGAAACGACTATCAAAGCAAGATCTGTAAAAACCATGTTCTCTTAAAGTGGCTCCCAGACGACTGCAGTTCGACATCCGTGCTTTACTTTTATCTCCAAGACCTTCACAACCTCTTTCCCTTGCCTTTTCATTTTCTGCGATTTCCTTCTGCAAACCTTTGTAACACTTCACAATTCACAATCTCCCATCTTTGCTGCTTTTATAATGAAGAATTTAGTTGAGGATTAGAATCCATTTTACTCTTAAGGCTTGCTTGCTTTATTTTTCTATTTCAGAGTAAAAATTATACCTACTTCCCTTTTTTTTTTTTTTTTTGCGGTACGCGGGCCTCTCACTGTTGTGGCCTCTCCCGCTGCGGAGCACAGGCTCCGGACGCGCAGGCTCAGCGGCCATGGCTCACGGGCCCAGCCGCTCCGCGGCATGTGGGATCCTCCCACACTGGGGCACGAACCCGTGTCCCCTGCATCGGCAGGCGGACTCTCAACCACTGCGCCACCAGGGAAGCCCCCTACTTCCCATTTTAAGAGGCAATACTTCTAATCATTACAACCTGGAGGGGCCAAAAAAACATGTACGATTTCCCCCTTCATTGTAAACCCAAACATTTACACTTCTGGTCAGCACCTCTGCTGGAAGATAATAACCAGGAAGGACCACGCTAGGCATGTCTGCACTGGCACAGCCATGCTCAGACTCTTCCCGAGTCCTGGATGTTTCCTTTCCTCTCATTTGCAATGCCTGTTATGTCACTGCCTGGTGAGGCTCTCCCCAGTAACGACCCTCAGGGAGGTTACAATCCGACCTGAGCTCCCGAAGTACTCTCTTCGTAGCACTAACGCAGCATTTCCTACACACAGAACGTAGTGCAGGCATCTGTGTTCACTGGCTGGCACTCACCTTCAGGCCGGGACTGTGCTACTCACTTCCCTGCCCCTAGAGCCTGGGAGGGGACCTGACGGCTCAGGAGTTGAGCCAGTTTTTGCTGAATTCTATTGAAATCCAAATGACATACCGGATAGGGAACTTCCTTGACCTGTTCTCTGGTTTCCCGGAAAGCAAACTGCACTAACAACCCCACGGCAGCAGGAAGCTCCCCTTCGATGTTGAGCTTGGAGCCAGGTCTGCTCGCATGGGCCGACTGGAACAGCTGACGAGGGGTCTGGCCGTAGGTTTTTATCATGGTTTCCAGTGCTCGTCTCTGAACTGGATCTTCAACTGCAGAGACATCCATTCCAAAATATGTCTGAAGAATAAAAGAAAACGAGAGGTATGTAAAAAGCAAGACTTGGCGATAACACTGAAGGGGAAAACAACAACTTGTTTTATTCTCTAGGCAATGGTTTACTCTTCTCTGTTTCAAATGAAAAGGATTTTAAAATGTTTTTGAACAGGTTAACAATCATTAATAATCAGAATAGGAATTGAGATCAGAATAGGAATGATCAATGCTTCTGAATGGGTGAATGAAAATAATGCACCTTGACTGGTGCTAATTAGGTATGTTTATAAAATTAATTTTAATTTAAGAGAATAACATATAAGACTTCATTTATCTGCACAGCAAAGGAATCCATCAACAAAATGAAAAGACAACCTACTGAATGAGAGAAATTGCTTGCAAATCATATATCTGATAAAGGGTTAGTATCCAAAATCTATAAAGAACTTACACAACTCAGTAGCAAACCCATCTAATTAAAAAGGGGCTGCACTGTTGGTGGGAATGTAAATAGATACAGCCACTATGGAGAACAGTATGCAGGCTCCTTAAAAACTAAAATAGAGCTACCATACGACCCAGCAACCCCACTCCTGGGCACATACCCTGAGAAAACCATAATTCAAAAAGAGTCATGTACCACCGTGTTCATTGCAGCACTATTTACAATAGCCAGGACATGGAAGCAACCTAAGTGTCCATCGACAGACGAATGGATAAAGAAGATGTGGCACATATATACAATGGAATATTACTCAGCCATAAAAAGAAACGAAATTGAGTTATTTGTAGTGAGGTGGATGGACCTACAGACTGTCATACAGAGTGAAGTAAGTCAGAAAGAGAACAAATACCGTATGCTAACACATACATATGGAATCTAAAAAAAAAAAAATGGTTCTGAAGCACCTAGGGGCAGAACAGGAGTAAAGACGCAGATGTAGAGAATGGACTTGAGGACACGGGGAGGGGGAAGGGTAAGCTGGGACGAAGTGAGAGAGCAGCACTGACATATATACACTACCAAATGTAAAAGAGCTAGTGAGAAGCGGCTGCATAGCACAGGGAGATCAGCTCGGTGCTTTGTGACCACATAGAGAGGTGGGATAGGGAGGGTGGGAGGGAGACGCAAGAGGGAGGGGATATGGGGATATATGTATACGTATAGCTGATTCACTTTGTTACACGGCAGCAACTAACACAACAGTGTAGGGCAATTATACTCCAATAAAGATGTTAAAAAAAATGGGAAAAATTATGGAACTTTTCTGCAAAGGAATATTATAAATAAATAAAGGAATAAATTAGAAAGAAAATGGCGGGGGGCGGGCAGAGGACCTGAATAGACATTCTTCCAAAAAAGACATACAGACGGCCAACAGGTATATGAAAAGATGCTCAGCATCACTAATCATCAGGAAAATGCAAGTAAAACCACAATGAAATATCATCTCACACCTGTGAGAATGGCTAGTATCAAAAAGACAAGAGATAACAACCGTTGGCGAGGATGTAGAGAAAAGGAAGCCCCTCTGCACTGTTGGTGGGAATGTAAATTGGTGCAGCCACTGTGGAGAACAGTATGCAGGTGCCTCAGAAAACTAAAAATAGAGCTACCATATGATCCAGCATTTCCACTTCTGGGTATTTTGAAAACACTAATTTGAAAAGATACATGCACCCCTATGTTCATTACAGCCTTATTTATAATAGCCAGGACATGGAAGCACCTGAAGCATGCACCAATGGAATGGATGGAGACCATGTGGTAAATACATGCAATGGAATTATTACTCAGCCATAAGAAAGAATGAAATCTTGTCACAACACAGGTGGACCTTGAAGGTATGATGCTAAGTGAAACAAGTCAGAGAGAGAGACAAATACCATACAAATAAGTATGATCTCATTTATATGTGGAATCTAAACAAACAAAAGACCAAGCTCATAAGATTGGTGGTTGCCACAGGTGGGGTGTGGGCAAATGGGTGAAGGGAGCCAAAGGTACAAACTTCCAGCTATAAAGCAAGTAAGTCCTGGGATGTAACGTACAGCATGGTGACTGCAGTTAATAACATTGTACTGCAGATCTGAAAGTTCCTAAGAAAATAAATCTTAAAAGTCTTCATCCCAAGAAAAAAAATTTTTGTAACTACGTATGGGGTGGGTGTTAACTAGACTTACTGCGGTGATCATTTTGCAAATGATCGAAATCAGTATGCTGTATACTGGAAACTAATATAATGTATGTCAATTATACCTCAAATTAAAAAAAAAGAAAAACTAAATGAGGTTTTTCTTTGGTCTTGTCTTTCAGTGAGAGTTGATGAAAAATAATCAGGTTTTTCAATTCAGTTGACCCAAAATAGCTTCTGCAAGTAGGTTAGTAGGTGGCTCTATTTTTTCTGTGGCTGCCTGTCAGATATTGGTCAGAAAACTAGAGTCAGGGAATTGGTCAAAATCATTTCAAGTGGTCAACAAAATCAAAAGAGACAAGAGAATGCAGCTATATGGCAACACGAAGACTGAAGAAAACTAGGGGAACCTGCCCCACCTCAATTTCTCAATTCCTAAAAATGAGAACTAGAAGTTCAAAACCATCTGTGTCTGCCTGAAATTACATGATATCCAAATGCCCTTTTGTCCTTTGATGGGAATATGCTCAAAGAAAGAGTCTGATTCCTCTCAAAACACAATGGCTGGTGCCACAGGATGACTTTGTGTCGCTACCCCATCTTGAAGATGTCTAAGAATATCAACTATTGAGATATATTTTCTTACATACAGAGACATTAGTAAGGAACCTAGATTTTTGTAGGTCTATATCTCTTCTCCTGTCTGGGCTGAAGAATCAGGATTCTAAACACCAGCATCACTGAAACCCAAGCAAAGTCTTTGTGCTTTCCATCCTGTAAGCTCAAGAGCAACTCATCCATGCTTTATTTATCCTTGGAGAGGAATAATTGAATTCTGATTCCCTCTCTCTGTGTTTGCTGTGCAGGTTTCCACATACATTGCTGAACCTGACTAGAACCTGGCAGTGAGAAGGCTGTAATGTGATGTATATCCTTCCAGCCTCCCTCAGCCAACCAGGCAAAGCTGTCAACGGAGGAAGCGGGACAGCTTCACCTCCCCGGCAAGGGGCAGAAGACTGGATGAGAAACAAAGTCAAGGTATTCCATCTTCAACCAAAACACTGCAGAGAGGTTGGCACACTTAATGTTGCACGCGACTGGTGTCCTCCATGCTGTCACCTTTCTTAGGACGTGAAGCTAGAGAGAAAGGGGGTTAGGGCAATAATCAGTCTAGAAAAGGAGTAAAAATTCAGGATCTGTCACTGTCCTTTTCTTTCCCACCTAGTATTTATTTATATATATATATATATATATATATATATATATATATATAAAGACTTCATGTGTAATACTAAATTATTGAAAAAGTCATTTGTCCAAAGTGATACATAGGAAAAGGTATATAAAAATGAAATTGTGATAGAATGTTAGTAGGTAGCTTAAGAGACTATTATTTAGGTTCTAATGAAAACTGTAAGTGGATCTGAAAGAGCAGCAGTGAAAATTGCAAGCTTTTTAACATGAAAGGTGTTGTTACACTTTTCTTCTTAGTGTTAGAGTCAGATGGAGGGTGATGTGCACTTACTTTATTATTTTTAAAGCTAGCAGTCAGTAGCTGGGTATAGATCTGTCATGCTTGTGCATCTCGCTTGTGTAATTTAGCTTTTAGCATTGAATCAGTCAGCAAATTTCAGTTTTATATCTGCATAGAACATCTCTATAAATACCAAGAAAAAGTTTCAAAGATTCTTCAGAAGTTAATCTTCAACATCCACTCCCCTTGCCACCACCCTCACACGACCACAAGGGCTCAAATACCTGTTATAAACGCTTATCTAAGCAGGCTCATTCCTAATGGTTGCTTGATTTAATATACTCGAAAATTCAAATGAAGAATGGAATAATCCAGTATCCAGGACTCTTAAAATTTACTTTAAATTAGTATCTTTACGTTCTGTGGTATCAGTTTCTAGTGAACCCCATATATTGGTGAATGATGAATTAAGATCAAAAGGCATTTTTACATTCCTCTTAAAATATTTTTTCTATTTTTTTAAAATTAATGAATGAATTAATTTATTTTTGGCTGCGTTGGGTCTTCATTGCTGTGCGCGGGCTTTCTCTAGTTGTGGCGAGCGGGGGCTACTCTTTGTTGCGGTGCGTGTCCTTCTCATTGCGATGGCTTCTCTTGTTGCGGAGCACGGGCTCTAGACGCACGGGCTTCAGCAGTTGTGCCACGCAGGCTCAGTAGTTGTGGCTCATGGGCTCAGTAGTTGTGGTACATGGGCTTAGCTGCTCCACGGCATGTGGGATCTTCCTGGACCAGGGCTCGAACCCGTGTCCCCTACAATGGCAGGCGGATTCTTAACCACTGTGCCACCAGGGAAGCCCCTACATTCCTTTTTACAAAGTTAACATTTATTTGCACTTAACTGGATGGCAGACATTACCCCGTATGCATTTTCTTATTTATGAGGCTGGTATTGTTGTTCACATTTTACAAATTTGTACATTAAGGTACAGAGAAGTTAAGGTCACACTGCAGGTCACACAGTAAGTGGCAGAGTCACAGAGTGAGGATTTGAACTCAATTGTGGATTTAGAGACTATGTGCTTAATTGCGACACTTGGTTTTGTCCCATGAATTGAGTTTTATGAAATTTCTAGAACAGGACTTCCCTGGTGGTCCAGTGGTTAAGACTCCACGCTTCTACTGCAGGGCGCACGGGTTAGATCCCTGGTCAGGGAACTAAGATCCCACATGCCGCGTGGCGCAGCAAAATAAATAAATAAATTGTATTTAAATTTTCTAGAACAATGGTATAAACTCCATCCTTTTTAAAGCTCTAAAGTCTCAAAGAATTAATGAAAAAAATCTAGTAAGATGAGAATTAAATGGTATATTTCAGCATGCAGATACTTTTAATGTGAATTTTATATGAGAACAAGTGAAAATTTGTCCCAGTATTATAGGCACAGAGTATATTGAGGTTAATGTCCAAATTCTTAATTGCTTTTAAAGTTACATTTTGCATCAAATATGAACAAAGTTCAAAAATTACACCTCAGTCTTTAAAACTTACAAAAATTTTATATACATTTTTATAGAGGTATATTTTACCTACAATAAAACAATACAGATTTTTATAGTACCATCCCATGCAACCATCACGCAAATCAAGGTATAGAGCATTTCCATCACCCCAGAAAGTTCCCTGGTACACCTGTGGCAGTCACTACTCTACTCCCCAGAGGCAATTAGATTGGAAATTATCTTAAAGAAATAAAGAACCATCTTTAAGATAAATTCCCCATGATTTCTACCACTAAGAGATTAATGTTCCTTGTTCTTGAATTTCATGTAAACGGAGTGGATTCATACAGAGTGTACTCTTATGTAAGGCTTCTTTCATTCAGTGTAAAATGTTTTGGAGATTCATCCATGCTGTCACAGACATCTGAAATCCATTCCTCTTCACTGTTGAGTAGTATTCCACCTACCCAATATCTGGAATTGTTAGTCTTTTTACTTTCAGTCATTCTCAAGGATATAAAGTGGTAACTCATCGTGGCTTTAATTTGCATTTCCCTGATGACAAAAGATGCCAGCACCTTTATCATTTGCTTACTGGCCATTCACATATGTTCCCTCCCTATGTGAATCTTATTCACCTTCGTATCCCTAGAGCCTAGCAAAATAAATGTTTCCTGAATAGACTTTTTTTAAAAAAAGGTAGACTATCTAACAACATTAAAAAACATATGTTGAGGTGTAACAATTCTGCTTCTAGGAATTTATCTTGAAGAAGTAAAGAGGTTACGTAAAGAAATAATCTGAGGAATATTAATTTTAATAGCAAATGCATACTAACTAAATATCCAACAATAGGGGACTGGTTAAATAAATTATTGGATAGCCATACTTTGGAATAGTATTAATATTATATAAATGGAGTGATACATATGTATAGATAAAAGTCTAGAAGGTGGTTTGATATTTATCTTTGGATGATGATATCAAAGTTGATTTTAAAATTTCTTCCTTTTGCAGTCTGTGTCTTATACATTTTTCTAACAAGGCACAAATATTGCTCGTGCAATAAGGAAAAATGAGGCCATTTAAAAATAGAACATGTATTGATATACAGGACAGTATGCAGAAAAGAGTTATGTGGCAGGCCTGAACTGCTCTCCTTGGGATGGCATGCCTGCAAATGTGGTCCTTGGCTGGTGTCTGGGAACATGGATTTCAAGAGAGTTCCCACCTTCTCCACCTGATAAGAGTGGCTCACTGCACCCAAACTGTACAAACAGTGTGGTGTATACTCAATACCGGTCTCCTTCTGGACGCCTGGAATTTCAGGACTTGTGAGAGAGAGGGTGCCTACATGACCAGTCCTCAATAAAAACGCTGGCACTGCATCCATCATGAGCTTCCCTGGTAGAAAACATCACACATGCTGTCACAATTTGTTTCTGGAGGAAGTGAGTGAGTTCCTTGTGATTCACTAGGAGAAGTCTCTTGGAAGCTTGTGCCTGGTTTCCTCCAGCTTTGCCCGGTGCATCTTTTCCTTTTGCTGATTTTGCTTTGTACCCTTCACTGTAATAAACCTTAGCTGTAATTACAACTATACGCTGAGTTGTTAAGTCCTCATCCAACCTGGGGATGGTCTTGGGGAACCCCTGACAGATAGTATCTTAGTTATTCTTAAAGAGGTAAGATATAAAACCTGAAAAATCTTGGGCAAGTTTAGTGTCTTTGTCAATTCTCTTCGATAACTTGGGTATTGTAAAGAAACAGTCTAACCTTCTACCTTATATAAATGCAGAGTTTTAAAAGAGTCACTTACAGCAGGATGAAACACATTGATGGCTTGGACAGAGGCCTTCCCTTTTTGCTTATACCCGAATACCAAGTCGATCCACTGACAGATGTTCTGGGACACGTAGTCAGACTCTAGAGCCTGTCTATGGATGAGGATAAAAAGACGAGGATCGTTACGTGCCCAAGGTGGGAGGTTGACGTGATTAACCCGTTCACCATTCTGGCGTACACCAAAATCGAAACCTAAAAGAGAAGAGTAATATCAATGTTTATCTCCCCCAGAGCATGCTTCCTTTGGCCCACTGAGCAGATCGTAAGAGTTCACAGAAACAGCTATTGTGTGCTATAACCTGGAGAAGGAGCAGCGAGAAGATAGTAACACCGTTGCTCACCTGCTGACTTACCCCTCACAGAGCTACATGGATTAACGCTATCTATCCTAACTGAATCTGAGATCTTTCAACTTTACCCTTCCACCGCTTTATATCATATTGAAAAACAAGCAGAAAATCATTGCCCACTAATTCCAATATTCCAGTTATCAAATCTTCAAATGCATCAAGTAAGAAAATATCTCAATTGTAAACCTGATTAAAATAAAGTGAAGGCTTTTGTATAAGCATTTCTGAATGATTGGTGTTAACATATAATAAATTCAAGACTACTTATATGTAGTAAGTATTAGCATTCTGTAGTTTAAAAACTCAACGAATACAAAGTATACACATTCCTAGAATGAACTGTCTTAGTCTATTAATTTTATGGTAAATCTATAGGTCTGTTCTGATTTCATTTCCACTAAGCATTCCTGTGGACAACAAAATTATACTAACACACTGAGCAAGAGGGTTCTTCCGCGATGTAAATAAGGTATTATCTAATTGCCTCATTAGTCTGCTAGTGTAAACAAAAATCTCAGAAGTGTTTCTTTAAAAAATTGTCCTAAAGGAAATGCTACCTTTGAACAGAACTTTTTTTTGTGCTACCTTTTTTTTTTTTTAATGGACAGAAAATCCGAACACCATAGCAGAATCCAAATTTAAAAAGACCTCTTAAAAGCTAATTATGCTCCATGTAACATTAAGTTGCTGTCTGCCTACTTCTGGATCTTGTGAAAACAGTTGGAAGGATCTTCACTAATTTTGGAAGTACTCTGAAATGACATGATATAAAATATAAACTAAGGGCTTATATAAAATTAATACGGGGTGGGGGTGAGGGTCACCTCAATAATCCCAGCAGTCATCCAACAGACAGCTGCAGGGTGACAGCGTTAGGATGTACTGGCTGAGCACCTCCATACTCTATGCAGCGGCTTCAGGGGAAGCAGCAGAGACTTACTGATTGATCAATGGTGATGAGGCATCTAAGGGCTGAGCTAGGAGGGGTTGAGCCACAGGGGGTCTCTGTGAACTCAAATCATTCCCAACCTTTTGGTGCTCTGGGGACACATCACAGAGGAAGACACTGTTCACCCAGAGCAGATGCCTGGAGGTACAGTGAGAGGCCTATAGAAATGCTCATAGGAAATAGCAGGATGTATGCTATAGCAAGTTATCGTTTCCAAAAATGGCTGTAACAACACCTGCTGTTGTGCATGCTTTTCTAGAATCTTGCTGCTCCCCTATCAAATGGCAAAGTCTATGCTCCTTCCTTTTGAATGTGGGCGGGCACTTGTGACTACCTCACAAACAGAATGCAGTGTAAGTGCCACCGTGTGGCTTCCAAGGCTAGGCTGGAAAAGGCCATGCAGCTTCTGCTCATCTCTCTAGGGACACTTGCCTTTGGAACCCTGAGTTGCCAAGTAGGGTGTCCGAGGCCGCCATGCTGTGAGGAAGTCCACACTAGTCCACGTGGAGAAACGACATGGAAAACCATGGACACTACCTGAAGAGAGAGATGCCCACCAGCCCCGTGCTGCTCTGTTCCCCTGGATGTTCCAGCTCCAGCCAATCTGAATGCACAAGAGACCCTGAGCCAAAACCACAAAAACCACTTGGCTGAGCTGTTCCTGAATTTCTGACCTGCAAGAACTGTGATGGATAATACATTCAATGTTGTTTTGAGTCACTAAGTATTGGGGTTATTCACTATGCAGCCATAGATAACAGGAACATACATATAAGAAACCACAGAGGAATGTGGTTTTTGGACAGAGAAATGAGTCCCTGATTGAAAGCCACAAGGCAGGTACCCCCAGCTGCAGGTGCTGATATTTCACTGAGGCATTTCTCACTTGGGCAACACTATGAAGCTTGCTCCAGGTAATTAGCAGCACGGATTTATTAATGATTCTCTAAATAAGTCCAGAGAGGCCAGTTAATATAGGAAAAAATTCTGAAGTCATTTGTCCAACATTAACCTCTCTAAAGATATAATTCTCAATTTCATGTATTTCCTAAAGGTCACATAAAAATATGAAATTAAGTAATGTAGGAAAACAAGCCAAAGATACCCTGTAAAGGATTAACTGATCTTACATTAAAGAACAGGTAAGATTACCAAGATAGTCAGTCACTGGCATCACAGAAAATCAGATTTTATCTTCTAGTGTTCCTTTTCATTATTAGATAACTCTAGTTAGAGTGTTTTATTTCTAACTTGGTCATTCCTTATAAAATCATTGAGATTTTGGTTAATTCACATTGTTCTTTATAAATTCATGACTTTTTTTATAATCATCATATTATAACTTTTGTAATCAGAGAAAATAATAAAGCAAGTTCTGTAACAGAATTAAAATACATGTTTACAAATACTTTTAATAGTTAAAAGTTACAGTTTTCCAGATATACCTAGTCCTATAAAATATTTAACATCCTCAAGCTCACTTGGAGATAACATTATATACTTAATAAGTAAAGGTATTTCTCTTATTTGGGGACTCAAATTTTAGGACTTACAAAAGGTATTTTTATTTTTGGAAAATTATAAAGTAAGTACAAACACTCAGAAATTTAAATTAGAAACGGTTTACTGTTATACCTTCACGGTTAACTAAGAATTCTGGAAGATAGAAAAACTCTGGGATAAGTTCTTTCACATCAGTCATGGACTCAAAAGAGGAGAGACGCCAGGTTGTGTTTGTAGAATGAAAAGTTCTGTCTGGGATGTCAAAACTCTGATCTGAAAAAATACAAATAACACACTTAAGACACAAAGACTTGATTCCATTTGAAACTTGTTACAATTAATTCACTTTTACTATTTCAAAAAGATTAAAATGATGTTCACTTTGTCCATAGTTTAAAAGAGATTATTCGTGTCCTTGAAAATAAATATTTCTCTACATAATTTGCAACTGCATTATGTTATTTTTAATCAGTATTATGCTTTCATAGTACATATAACTAGATAAATGTATATCACTTATTTGTTTAATTGATTACTGTCTGCCCAAGTAGAATGAAAGTTCCGTAAAAGTAGAGACCTGGGATATCAACCATACCGAGCACATTCTAGGAACTGGATAATCATTTATTTACTGAATGAAAGAATAAGGAAGGAAAATTAAAGTTCAAATAGGTAAAATAAGTTTTTTCCCCCATCAAGAAGCAAGATTATTTCTTTACCTCTTTTCTTCCCTCTTTTCTTTTTTTTGGGGTGGGGGGGCATTACTTTTTAGATGTTCTAACTCTAACCTAAAAAATTAAGTAAAATTTCCTATGAATGAAAATAAAACTAAGAATACTTACTCCTTTGTTAAGTTTTTCTGGTGAACACTATTAATAATCGAGAACTGAGTTTTGACCCTGTCTTTTCTGTCAACAGCTATCAGACTTTCTATCCTAGAATATGAAATGATATCTAAAGACCAGCCCTTAAAAACAGCAGCAGCATGGATGCTTCTTCAGAACCATGCTGTACCATCCAAAACTCCTCTCAACTTGCTGAAATTTGAACACATCTTTTTATCTGGAGACTGTTAGAGACTAATTTCAGCATCAAGCAAGGCACAATTTTTTAAAAATACGCTAAATCTTCCGCAAGCCTGACCTGCTTTGCCGAGCAACATTTTCTATTACTACTTTCTCATCTACTCTGTTGAGTCAGCATTGGCTGGGCACTAAATAAAATCTGGGGAGAAATTAGGTTTATAAATATTTCTTTTTTTCTCAGAAAGTAGGCAGGGCCACTTAAAGAAATATTTACTCACTCAGGAGAAAAAGTTATTAATCTAAATGGAATCCAGAAAAATTAAAGGCAGTTCTGTGAAGCTAGATGGAATCACAGTATCCAGAGTAGAGACTACAGAACTGTGGAACAGGAGAAGCACACTGAGGTTTCTGTTGGGATTTTTAAATTCTCTGCAGCTTCTTGATAAAAAAAAAAAGTAATACTACATTTCCTATAATTTAGAACATGTATGAACTCAACTGGTAGTTGTTAACCTAGCACTTTTGTCCCCCAGGGGACACTTGGCAATGCCTAGAGACATTTTTGGTTCTCACGGCTGGGTGGGAGGGGATGCCACTAGCATCTAGTACGTAGGGGCCAGGGATACTGCTAAATGTCCTACAATGCACAGGACAGTCGCCATAACAAAGAATTATGTAGCTCAAAATGACTACAGTGCCAAGATGAGAAACCCTGGACTAAATGAGAAGTCTAGAAATAAAGTAAAAAGCCATCACACATCATTTTAAATTAATCAGAAGAAACTGAATGGGGACTTAGGTTGTCCCTGTTTTCTTTCTTTTTTTTTTAATCATTCTTAAATACACAATGAGGAAAACCTAGCATAATAGTTGATTGGGAGTTTTACTGGGATATTACTGTATCCTTGGGCTACGTGAAAAGAAACGGAGGGCAGTAACAGTTCTGTTATACACTGCAGTCATCCCAAACCACATCTGAAATATTCCTTTTTACTCTGACTGCCACTTTTTATTCAGAGCATTCACAAATCAGAACATGTCCAGAAAGATGAGCAGAGCAGTGACAGGTTTGGAAACCAGAGCAAACACGGCTTAAATATGAGTTTTTAAACGCTTTACTAAGTACAGAACTGTCTTATTTATTTTTGTATTCCTTGCAGCAGCTGGGATAAGGCCTTGCATATAGGAAGCTCTCAACTGGATGTCAAATTAACTAAGGATAATTAGCCTGGGAATAAACAAGAGTGAGAGGAGAAGGGGGACAGGGCAGTAATGTTCAAATATTTGAACAGCTGTCATACAGAACGTTTGTTTTGTGTACAGACAGAGGGACAAATATAAGAAAGCCCCTTTTATAGACCAAGTAGTCTACAGTCTATAAAATTCATTCCTCCAAGAGGTTGCATGTGAGTATAAATATATACAGAAGTTCAAGAAGGGTTGAGTAAATGAACGGATGATTCCATAAATGATTCTGGGCACCAGGAGGAACAACCACAGGACTAGTACCATGGTCCTCACTGGAAACTGATAGGTGAGTGTGTCCCTGTTTGCACACAAAGCAGTAACTTCATCTCTATCTAAGTCATCTTCAGGCCTGAGGGCTGCCACTGAAAATGCCGAGGTAGAAGATTAACTAGACAGTTACTATAGTGAAGGTGGCAGTGTGGCTCTCCTATAACCACTTACAACTCACTCAGTTGTCAGAACAACTGACAATAACATATTCCCCTTTAGGGGCCAAAGATAACTTAGGTGATCTCAAATAATTATTAAGTTGAACATTATAAAAAAGTGAATTGCATACACTTTAAAATGGTAAAAAGGGTAAATTTAATGCTATGTGAAAGACATTAATTTTTAAATAGTGAATTGCACTTTTATAAACTTAGACATGTTCAATTTGAAGCTAAAATGTAAGACATTAACAAGCTCATGTGGCTTACTGCTGTTTTTTTTTTTAACATCTTTATTGGAGTATAATTGCTTTACAATGTTGTGTTCGTTTCTGCTGTATAACCAAGTGAAGCTATATATATGCATATATCCCCATATCCCCTCCCTCTTGCATCTCCCTCCCACCCTCCCTATCCCATCCCTCTAGGTGGTTGCAAAGCACCGAGCGGATCTCCCTGTGCGATGCAGCCGCTTCCCACTAGCCATCTATTTTACATTTGGTAGTGTATATATGTCCACGCCACTCTCTCACTTCGTCCCGGCTTACCCTTCCCCCTCCCCGTGTCCTCAAGTCCATTCTCTACGTCTGTGTCTTTACTCCTGTCCTACCCCTAGGTGCTTCAGAACCTTTTTTTTTTTTTTTTTTCGATTCCATATATATGTGTTAGCATACGGTATTTATTTTTCTTTTTCGAACTTCCTTCACTCTGTATGACAGTCTCTAGGTCCATCCACCTCACTACAAATAACTCTATTTCGTTTCTTTTTATGACTGAGTAATATTCCATTGTATATATGTGCCACATCTTCTTTATCCATTCACCTGTCAATGCACATTTAGGTGGCTTCCATGTCCTGGCTATTGTAAATAGTGCTGCAGTGAACATGGTGGTACATGACTCTTTCTGAATTATGGTTTTCTCAGGGTATATGCCCAGTAGTGGGACTGCTGGGTCATATGGTAGCTCTACTGTAAGTTTTTTAAGGAACCTCTATACTGTTCTCCATAGTGGCTGTATCAATTTACATTCCCACCAACAGTGCAAGAGGGTTCCCTTTTCTCCACACCCTCTCCAGCATTTATTGTTTGCAGATTTTTTGACGATGGCCATTCTGACTCGTGTGAGGTGACACCTCGTTGTAGTTCTGATTTGCATTTCTCAATGATTAGTGATGTTGAGCATCCTTTCATGTGTTTGTTGGCAATCTGTATATCTTCTTTGGAGAAATGTCTATTTAGGTCTTCTACCCATTTTTGGATTGGGTTGTTTTTTTGATATCGAGCTGCATGAGCTGCTTGTAAATTTTGGAGATTAATCCTTTGTCCGTTGATTCGTTTGAAAATATTTTCTCCCATTCTGTGGGTTGTCTTTTTGTCTTGTTTATGGTTCCTTTGCTGTGCAAAAGCTTTTAACTTTCATTAGGTCCCATTTGTTTATTTTTTTCCCATTTCTCTAGGAGGTGGGTCAAAAAGGATCTTGCTGTGATTTATGTCATAGAGTGTTCTGCCTATGTTTTCCTCTAAGAGTTTTATAGTGTCTGGCCTTACATTTAGGTCTTTAATCCATTTTGAGTTTATTTTTGTTTATGGTGTTAGGAAGTGTTCTAATTTCATTCTTTTACATGTAGCTGTCCAGATTTCCCAGCACCACTTATTGAAGAGACTGTCTTTTCTCCACTGTATACTCTTGCCTCCTTTATCAAAGATAAGGTGACCATATCTGTGTGGGCTTATCTCTGGGCTTTCTATCCTGTTCCATTGATCTATATTTCTGTTTCTGTGCCAGTACCATGCTGTCTTGATGACTGTAGCTTTGTAGTATAGTCTGAAGTCCGGGAGCCTAATTCCTCCAGCTCCATTTTTCTTTCTCAAGATTGCTTTGGCTATTCAGGGTCTTTTGTGTCTCCTTACAAATTGTGCAATTTTTTTGTTCTAGTTCTGTGAAAAATGTCATTGGTAGTTTGATAGGGATTGCACACTGAATCTGTAGATTACTTTGGGTAGTATAGTCATTTTCACAATGTTGATTATTCCAATCCAAGAACATGGAATTTCTCTGCATCTGTTTGTATCATCTTTAATTTCTTTCATCAGTGTCTTACAGTTTTCTGCATACAGGTCTATTGTCTTCTTAGGTAGGTTTCTTCCTAGGTATTTTATTCTTTTTGTTGCAATGGTAAATGGGAGTGTTTCCTTAATTGCTCTTTCATATTTTTCATCATTAGTGTATAGGAATGCAATACATTTCTGTGCATTAATTTTGTATCCTGCTACTTTACTAAATTCATTGACTAGCTCTAGTAGTTTTCTGGTAGCATCTTTAGGATTCTCTATGTATAGTATCAGGTCATCTGCAAATAGTGACAGTTTTACCTCTTCTTTTCCGATTTGGATTCCTTTTATTTCTTTTTCTTCTCTGACTGATGTGGCTAAAACTTCCAAAACTATGTTGAATAATAGCAGTGAGAGTGGGCAACCTTTTCTTGTTCCTGATTTTAGAGGAAATGATTTCAGTCTTTCACCATTGAGAATGATGTTGGCTGTGGGTTTGTCATAAATGGCCTTTATTATGTTGAGGTAGGTTCCCTCGATGCCTACTTTCTGGAGGGTTTTTATCATAAGTGGGTGTTGAATTTTGTCGAAAGCTTTCTCTGCATCTATTGAGATGACCATATGGTTTTTCTCCTTCAATTTGTTAATATGGTTTATCACATTGATTGATTTGCGTATACTGAAGAATCCTTGCATTCCTGGGATAAACCCCACTTGATCATGGTGTATGATCCTTTTCATGCGCTGTTGGATTCTGTTTGCTAGTATTTTGTTGAGGATTTTTGCATCTCTGTTCATCAGTGATATTGGCCTGTAGTTTTCTTTCTTTGTGACATCTTTGTCTGGTTTTGGTATCAGGGTGATGGTGGCCTTGTAGAATGAGATTGGGAGTGTTCCTCCCTCTGCTATATTTTGGAAGAGTTTGAGAAGGATAGGTGTTAGCTTTTCTCTAAATGTTTGATAGAATTCGCCTGTGAAGTCATCTGGTCCTAGGCTTTTGTTTGTTGGAAGATTTTTAATCACAGTTTCAATTTTAGTGCTTGTGATTGGTCTGTTTATACTTTATTTCTTCCTGGTTCAGTCTCGGAACGTTGTTCTTTTCTAAGAATTTGTCCATTTCTTCCAGGTTGTCCATTTTATTGGCATAGAGTTGCTTGTAGTAATCTCTCATGATCCTTTGTACTTCTGCAGTGTCAGTTGTTACTTCTCCTTTTTCATTTCTAATTTGGTTTATTTGAGTCTTCTCCCTTTTTTTCTTGATGAGTCTGGCTAATGGTTATCAATTTTGTTTATCTTCTCAAAGAACCAGCTTTTAGTTTTATTGAACTTTGCTACTGTTTCCTTCAGTTCTTTTTCATGTATTTTTGATCTCATCTTTGATTTCTTTCCTTCTGATAACTTTGGGTGGTTTTTTTTGTTATTCTTTCTCTAATTGCTTTAGATGTAAGGTTAGGTTGTGAATTTGAGATTTTTCTTGTTTCTTGAGGTAGTATTGTATTACTATAACCTGCCCTCTTAGAACTGCTTTTACTGCATCCCAGAGGTTTTGGGTCGTCGTGTTTTCATTGTCATTTGCTTCTAGGTATTTTTTGATTTCTTCAGCGATCTCTTGGTTATTTAGTAGCGTATTGTTTAGTCTCCACGTGTTTGTATTTTTTACAGTTTTTTTCCTGTAATTGATATCCAGTCTCATAGCGTTGTGGTAGGAAGAGATACTTGATATGATTTCAATTTTCTGAAATCTACCAAGGCTTGATTTGTGACCCAAGATATGGTCTATCCTGGAGAATATTCCATGAGCACTTGAGAAGAAAGTGTATTCTGTTGTTTTTGGATGGAATGTCCTATAAATATCAATTAAGTCATTCTTGTTTAATGTACCATTTAAAGCTTGTGTTTCCTTATTTATTTTCATTTTGGATGATCTGTCCACTGGTGAAAGTGTGGTGTTAAAGTCCCCTACTATGATTGTGTTACTGTCGATTTCCCCTTTTATGGCTGTTAGCATTTGCCTTATGTATTGAGGTGCTCCTATGTTGGGTGTATAAATAGTTACAATTGTTATATCTTCTTCTTGGATTAATCCCTTGTTCATTATGTAGTGTCCTTCTTTGTCTCTTGTAATAGTCTTTATTTTAAAGTCTATTTTGTCTGATGTGAGACTTGCTACTCCAGCTTTGTTTTGATTTCCATTTGCATGGAATATCTTTTTCCATCCCCTCACTTTCAGTCTGTATGTCTCCCTAGGTCTGAAATGGGTCTCTTGTAGGCAGCATATATACAGGTGTTGTTTTTGTATCCATTCAGCTAGTCTATGTCTTTTGGTTGGAGCTTTAATCCATTTACATTTAAGGTAGTTATTGATATGTATGCTCCATTTTCTTAATTGTTTTGGGTTTGTTTTTGTAGGTCTTTTCCTTCTCTTGTGTTTCCTGCCTAGATAAGTCCCTTTAGCATTTGTTGTAAAGCTGGTTTGGTGGTGCTGAATTCTCTTAACTTTTATTGTCTGTAAAGGTTTTAATTTCTCCATTAACTCTGAATGAGATCCTTGCTGGGTAGAGTAATCTTGGTTGTAGGTTTTCCCTTTCATAACTTTAAATATGTCCTGCCACTCCCTTCTGGCTTGCAGTTTCTGCTGAAAGATCAGCTGTTAACCTTATGGGGATTCCCTTTGTATGCTATTTGTTGCTTTTCCCTTGCTTCTTTTAATATTTTTTCTTTGTATTTAATTTTTCATAGTTTGATTAATACGTGTCTTGGTGTGTTTCTCCTTGGGTTTATCCTGTATGGTACTCTCTATGCTTCCTGGACTTGACTATTTCCTTTCCCATGTTAGGGAAGTTTTTGACTATTATCTCGTCAAATATTTTCTCAGACCCTTTCTTTTTCTCTTCTTCTGGGACCCCTATCGTTCGAATGTTGGTGTGTTGAATGTTGTCCCAGAGGTCTCTGAGACTGTCCTCAATTCTTTTCATTCTTTTTTCTTTATTCTGCTCCTGGCAGTCATTTCCACCATTTTATCTTCCAGCTCACTTATCCGTTCTTCTGCCTCAGTTATTCTGCTATTGATTCCTTGTAGACTTATTTTTAATTTTAGTAATTGTGTTGTTCATCACTGTTTGTTTGCCCTTTAGTTCTTCTAGATCCTTGTTAAATGTTTCTTGTATTTTCTCTATTCTGTTTCTGAGATTTTGGATCATCTTTACTATCATTATTCTGAATTCTTTTTCAGGTAGGTTGCCTATTTTGTCTTCATTTATTTGGTCTTGTAGGTTTTTACCTTGCTCCTTTGTAACACATATTTTTGTTGTTTCTTTCTTTTTCTTTTTTTTGATGGATGGTGCTGTATTCCTGTCTTACTGGTTGTTTGGCCTGAGATGTCCGGCACTGGAGTTTGCAGGCCGCTGGATAGAGCTGGGTCTTGGTGATGAGATGAGGACCTCTGGGAGGCCTCACTGTGATTAATATTCCCTGGGGTCTGTTAGTCCAGCGGTTTGGACTCGGAGCTCCCACCACAGGAGCTCGGGCCTGACCTCTGGCCTGGGAACCAAGATCCCGCAAGCTTTGTGGCACGGTAAAAAAAAAGAAAGAAAGAAAGAAAGAAAGAAGAAAGAAAGGAAGAAAGAAAGGAAGGAAGGAAGGAAGGAAGGAAGAAAAAAAAGGAGCAGTACAATATCAAAGAATAAAAAACAAATAAAATTAGAAAGATAAAAAATATATTAGGAAAAATAAAACTATAATTGAAACAACTGCAACAAGGCAAAATAAAAACAAAAGAAAAAAAGCGGGGGGGGGGCTACCCTGGTGGCACAGTGGTTGAGAGTCTGCCTGCCGATGCAGGGGACGCCGGTTCGTGCCCTTGTCCGGGAAGATCCCACATACCGCGGAGCGGGGGGCTCCTGAGCCATGGCCACTGGGCCTGCGCGTCCGGAGCCTGTGCTCCGCAACGGGAGAAGCCACAACAGTGAGAGGCCCGCGTACCGCAAAAAAAAAAAAAAAAAAAAAAAAAAAAAAAGCGGGGGGAATAAGCTAAAAAGAGAGAATGATAACAAAATATAAAGAATAAAATAAAATTAGAAAACTAAAAGATTTATTAGGAAAAATAAAAATACAAAAGAATCAACAACAATTAATCAACAGAACAGAACTCCAATCTAAAAGAGGAAAAAAGAAAAAAAAAAGCTTTGGCTATAGGGGTGGGGTTTAGGTGGGGGATGGAACTTAGGCAGGGGCAGGCTTTAGGGTGGACCGGGACCTAGGCGGGTGGGGGGGTGACATTTCAGCGTGGGGCAGGGCCTTTGCTTAGGACCTGCATGGAAGGGGAGAGGCAGCACCTCGAAAGGAGGGTCTCTGGAGTGTACAGTTCCGGAGTTTGGAGGCAGGGCCCTGCCTGAGGGTGTGTGGGTGGGGTTTAGGCCCAGCTCGTTGGAGGGGGTTTCAGAGGGGGTTTCTGCGTGTAGAGGTGGGGCCCCGGGTAGGGGGATGGGGCGGGGCTTGGGCTCTGCACGGCAGGAGGGAGGCTCCGAGGGCAGAGGATTAGGCCCTGGAGCCCAACACGTTCCCTGGTGCCTAAGTGGACAGGGAAAGCGCTGGCCCCGTTCCCCTCCATTCCTTTGTGCCCCTCCCCCACCATCTCCCCCAGGGCCTCCCCCGTCACCACTGGACGCCTAACCGTGGGTGGGTCCTGCCGGGTGTAGGAACTCCTTCTCTCCCCCAGCCACCCTTCAGGGATGCCGGTCCTGGAGGTCTGGGCTTTACTTTTGCTCCCACTTCCCCACCTTCCACTCCCTCAGGACCCGCGCAGCTGGAGGGGGCCTCGGTGGGCAGAGGATCAGGTCCGGGGATCTCAGCAGGTTCCTGGGGGCCCAAGTGGGCAGGGGAAACCTGGCCACGGTCCCTTTTGATCCTCTGCCCTCCCAATGGTTCCCCAATTTCCCCCTTCTGGCCTGAAATCCCTTCCCCTCAGGGGCGCCAGTCCCGTCCCGCCTCCACTTCTCCCCCTTCACTCCCCCCATGCCCCGCATCCTACCCGGTCACTGGGGGTTCCTCGCGTCCCCTTAGGTGTCCGCAGTCCCCCACTGGGGCCTGGTAGGTGCCCTAGTTGTGCGGAGACGCGAATTCCGCATCCTCCTAGTACCACTGCTGGTTTCTTGAAGAGAATTTTGTTGTGGGAATATATAGAATTCTTTTTCCTATGGTTTGATTAGTTTCAGTACGTTCTCAGGACGTCAGACAAGTGTTTTATCCCCGATGACCAATCTGACCTTTGAGGTAGTTATGAAACAACCCTTACCTTGATAGGCTAAAAACATCTTTGTGAAAGGAGGCATCCTGACCAGGAAGTGGAGCACGGTGCCGCTGTTGGAGTAGTGGGAACCGTAGTGGTAGGGCTGCACTGGGGGCATCGGGTCGTCTTCCCGGGCTCCTTTGCGGTACTCCTCCTCCAGGTACTGAAGGACACAGGGACCAGAACTCGTGACAGTGAGCTCCAGGCAGAGCTGGAGCTGCCTCACTTGTCTTCTTTCCCATCCTTCTCTGCTGCCCATTAGACGCCATTCTCCATGGCTTGCCCATAGCCCTCCTGAGTGTCCGGGGGTCTGGTGCCCCACTAAGGCCTGACCATGCACTGCGTGCACGTTTACCCTCTCATTTGCTCATAGAGAACCCACCTGTTCTGTACCCCACCTCCCAGCCCTCTGGCTCCCAACTAATACATAAATCTAAACTGATAATAATATCAGTTTAGATAATATATATCTAATATATCTCAACTGATCAAGGGCTCAGTAAATAAGTGCTGCCACTCTCACTAGAGATGTCTGCGTCTTAAGAGGGTTTCAAGCTGTAATGCTACATTCTTTAGAGAAATGCTTCTCTATCAGAGGAACTGCAATAGAAATGTAAAACCTGTATCATATTATTGGAATTCTTTAATATAACATTTTATAGCTGTCTTGCAGTGGAGTTACACAGAAATAACAAAGACAGTGGTGACTTTTCAACTACTCCTGTCTTCCCATCATAAAGTAAGAAGCTCAATCAAATCTTTAACATCTGTCACTATTCTCATCTCCTGTAGCTTCTGTCTCTAATAACAGAGTCAGGTGACAGTGAATTTTCTGGAGTCACTTCTCTTTGATTGCCATAGCACTGCTGCATTTTTAGCTGCAGAAGCATCAGGCAGTGACAGTTGTAAGACGCTTGGATGGACCTTTCTGGAACTTTGACATAAGATAACATGGTGAATATGAGAAAACTGCTTCAGCTGCTCCTATCTTGATACTGTTGTGAAGAATGTAACATATGACTAATGGGATTTTTAAAATCTCCAGCAGGATTCCATTAATATTAATTTCACAGAAATGGGTAATTAATTTCTATTTTTAAACTTTACAATCCAGTATTTTTTGTTAATAAACCTGTGCAGAATTTGCTGAGATGAATAATAAGGGACTATAGTACATTATAAATATATTGATATTATTATATATAACACTAGGGGATACAAATAGCAGGTCCCTGGAAATCTTTGTGATTTTTGTAAGGAATATAATTATTTATATATTTGAACATTACAATGGATTATGAGCTTCCAATTTATGTAACAGTAAGTGCATTTCTTTTTCTGGGCAAAATGTTTTCAGAGAATTAAGACAGAGAATAATATTTAAAATCACATAGTGATTTCCAGTTGTCTGTCAATCAAAGCACAAGGAAGTGGAAAACAGAAAAATCAATACTATACGTTTAAAATTAGGTAAAACAGTCTGTAAAACAAAAATCCAGTTTTTACTTATCAAAATACATGAGGAAAAACTAAACCTACCTTGTATGTGTCCACGTAACGATCTTCTTTTTCTTTGTACTGCACGGCTATGGGCTTGGAGAGATTTCTACAAAGGAAGAGATGATGGAAAACATCGAAGTATGCTGATACTGTCAGGTTTAAGCTGCCTTAGATGTTTACAAGTAAATAAGTGGTCAACAAAATACTCAGCCCTTGGTTTAGTGCTTACACATGTTGCTTTGCAATTAAGTCACAATTATGATTTCATAACCTATGAAGATAGAATTTTTCTAAACAGATGCATACCATTATTAGGAAATCCTGACTTAACGAATAACCTACACAAGAAGAGCTGCTGTTCTCCCTCCCTTCTCTGGTTCCTCTACTTCCTCCAAATCATAACGGATGCTGCTCACGGCAGCTGATTCCTACCAAGCCCTGGAAGTTCCTGCCCCCATTTCCAGATGCTACACCCAGCTCAGCAAGGAAGAGTGAAGGGCAGTTTGGACAGGAGATATGATCATGAGGAGATGTTATGTAATTACTAAGTTAGTGAAAACTGAAGAAACAACACATGCTTAAAATGACCACCCTGAGATCTGGAGTGCGAGTACTGACATAAACATTTTGTTATCTAATTCGGGGACAGTGACTGACACCATGTGCACAGTGTAGCAAACGTGTGCACGCGTATGCATGTCTGTGCTGGTGTTCACACTGTATCAGGGAGGGAAGAGAACTCTAGGATCAGTCTCCACTTTCACAAGCTACGGAGTCAAGCAGCATCTGTGTGAGGCCCATGAAAGAGCAAGAGAACAAGATGCAACGAGGAAGGGCAGAGGCTGCTCTGGCTGAGGTGCCATCTGGTCTGGCACCAGGATGGGACCACCTGGAGTTTCAACATCTGGCACCACAACTAGATCAACATCAAGATTTGCTCAAGTTTCAGTTAAGTCAAACCAGGTCTGCTTAGCCAGAGGCTGATTTATCTATTTTTTGGGGAAAATTATTTCCTAGGGATATTAAAATTAGTGATAGCAAACACATTCATTTCATTTTTGAGACTCTGATAATCCTAAAAACTTTGTTAAAAAGTAAAGACAGTTTTATAGCATAGATACAAATTCACCTCAATATAGGAGAAATCATGTTTGAGATCCTGCCATGCATGCAATTGTTTTCTAAACAGTGTAAGTAGTTTTTTTGAACACAGGTAAGACTGTTGTGGTTGGAAAATCAGAAGTTACTGATGAGTGAATAGAATAAACCAAAAATCAACCACAATACTATTACTCACAATATATCTGGAAGGGTACATGCCTTTCCAGATACTCTCTCCTTATTTGTGTATGTATAATTACATTTAAATAAAAATCTCCCCCTCCTCCATAATATACATTTCTACAATATCATTCTTTTTTTTTAAAATATAAATTTATTTATTTATTTTTGGCTGCGTTGGGTCTGTTGCTGTGCGCGCACGGGCTTTCTCTAGTTGCGTTGAGCTGGGGCTACTCTTTGCTGCGGTGTGCTGGCTTCTCATTGCAGTGGCTTCTCTTGTTGCGGAGCATGGGCTCTAGGCGTGCGGGCTTCAGTAGTTGTGCCTCGCGGGCTCTAGAGAGCAGGCTCAGTAGTTGTGGCACACGGGCTTAGCTGCTCCACAGCATGTGGGATCTTCCTGGACCAGGGCTCGAACCCATGTCCCCTGCATTGGCAGGTGGATTCTTAACCACTGCACTACCAGGGAAGTCCTCAGTAGTGTAAAAATTTAAATGTACATTAGCAGTGTATAAAAATGTCTAAAAGATAAATAATGTGCCATTTGCTCTTTTTTAAATTGACAAAAATTAAATTGAATCTGATTTCTTGAAAGCTGTCTGAACTAGGCCTACTATTTAGCAGTTATAATTAAAATATTCTAATACACTAAGTAGTATATTGGCAGTCAATTCTTCTTTAAACTACATAGATAATTTTTTAATTGAAGTGTAATGGACATATAACACTATATTAGTTTCGGGTGTCCAACATAATGATTTGATATTTGTATATTCGATATTACAGAATGATAAGCACAGTAAGTCTAGGTAGCAGCCATCACCACACGTAGTTACAGGATTCTTTTTTGTTGTGCTGAGAACTTTTAAGATTTACTCTCTCAGCAACTTTCAAGCATGTAATGCAGTGTTATTAGCTAAGGTCATCGTGCTGTGCGTTGCATCCCAGGGCTCATTTCATAACTGGCAGCCTGTACCTTTTGACTCCCTTCACCCATTTTGCCACAATCCCACCACCACCCCCCAATGCTTCTGGCAACCACTGATCTGTTCTCTGCATCAATGAGGTTTTCTGTTTGTTCTGTTTTTGTTTTGTTTTTATTTTTAGATTCCACATACAAGTGAGATCATACTTATTTGTATGCTATTTGTCTTTGACTGACTTGTTTCCTTAGCATAATGCCCTCAAGGTCCATCCATGCTGTCACAAGATTTCATTCTCTTTTATGGATAAATAGTATTCCATTATGTGTGTGTGACATTTTATTTATCCATTCATCCACAGATGGACACTTAGGTTGTTTCCGTATCTTGGCTACTATAAATAATGCTGCAGTGAACATGGGGGTGCAGATATCTTTTCAAGTTAGTGCTTTCATTTCCTCTTGATAAATACCCAGAAGTAGAATGGCTGGATCATATGACAGATCTATTTTTAGTTTTTTAAGGAACCTCCATATTGTTCTCCACAGTGGCTGCACCAATTTACATTCCCACCAACAGTGCACAGGGTCTCTTTTCTCTGTATCCTTGCCAACAGTTGTTATTTCTTGACTTTTTGATCCTAGCCAGAGAATGTTATTTAAAACTAAAGAAACAGAATATTCCCTCATCAACTAGGGCTATGTGGTTACTCTAAAAGGCAACTCATTCAGGAAAGGCAGGATAAAAGCTTAATTCTTTTCCTTAGTTGTCAAATTTCAAAAGCAAGGAATTGATGCCCTACCCAAACAGTGACCAGTGAGTTTAGTTTTGCTTTGTTTTGGGGGCCTTTAAGAAGTGTCATTGTTAACTTAAGTATTTTTTAAATTCAAATGTGTTCAAGCAACTGTAGTCATTATTGTTTCTGATGCCCAGGTTGTCCTATCTTTGGCAGTAGGAGCCACTTCAAGTTGGCTCCTGAGTGTTTTATTTTTTTGTAACTGTGGTAAAAAAACGCACATCACAAAACTTACCATCCTAACCATCCTCAAGTACCTAGTTCAGTGGTGTTAACAGTATCAACACCGTTGTGCAATAGGTCTCTAAAACTTTTTCATTTTGTAAAGCTGAAACTCTACACCTGCTGAGCAACAACCCCCTATATCCACCCCCCTCTTCTCCTGTCCCCCACACCCATCATTCCACTCTCTGTCTCTGAGTTGACTGCCCTAGACAACTCATGAAGAGGAATCACACAGTGTTTGTCTTCTGTGGCTGGCTCATTCCATTTAGCACAACGTCCCCAGGGCTCATCATGTGACAAGACTTCCCTCCTTCTTAAGGCTGAATAATATTCCTCTGTATGTATGCACCTCATTTTCCCCATCCATTGATCCACAGACAGACACCTGGGCTGCCTCCACCTCCTGGCCACTGCGAATAAAGCTGCAATGAACATGTGTGTGCAAATATGGCTCCCGAGTCCTTCTGACAAGCCTATAGTAATTTCCTTGCTCTCTGACACAACAAAATATCCTGGGCTCATCTTGTATGTTTTCTACTAATAAATGCTGAAGAAATGAGAGAACAGGAAATCACCATTCTATAACCCCTAGTGAAATAATAGACTTGAACAATAATCATCAATGAAAGAAACAAGTTCAACGGGAGGCTGGACCCACGGACCAGCCTAAGCATCCTTAGAGTGGGATATCACAGGCCTCCTGATATGGGGCAATATAAAGTCCACACCACCTCCTCTAGAGGATTCTTGCCAAAAAATGTTGAATCTGCATCTAAGCAAGGCTTTAGAAGTAATTTGCAGTCTCTAGGAAGTACAGAGGCTAGAGGAAAAACCTAAATGCTAATGTGGAATGGGGGACATCCTACAAGATAAATGACTTATTTTTGTTTTAAAAACAAGTCAATGTTAGGAAGAAAGAAAGAGAAAAATACATACACAAAAATAGGGCTGTTCTAGATGTTATGTCTTTAGACACAAAGCAACCAAAGGTGACAGTGGGCCTGACTCAAACAAATCAGCTATAGAAAGACACCTCTGATATACTCAGGGGACATTGGAAAATGGACTGGATGTTAGATGAGACCATGAAATTACTGTTGATTTTCTTAGATATGATAACAGCACTGAGGCTATGAAAGAAAATGTCCCCCTTTTTTCTTAAGAGATGTGTACTAAAGATCATATGAATGACATAAAAGATTTGTGGGCACATCTTAAGAAGAAAAAAAAAGATGACATAAGTTTGGCAAAAATCTTGGTAATTGTTGAGCTGGGGTCATGGTCATATGGGGCTCATTATACATTCATTCTATTTTTGTGCATATTTGAAAATTCTCACAATAAGAACTTCAGTAAAATAAATACATCATATTGACAAAGCCAAAAGGTGATGATGTCTTTAGTTACCTGTACACTGATGGATCGCTGAGGTCAAGGGTCTCACTAACGTAGTCAGCTAGGATAAACGGGAACACTGGATACTGCATGAGATCATTAAAGGATCGGCCGGCATGTTTGTTTAAGTGAGTCAAATATTCAAAATTAGTAATTTGTCCAGTATACCATAAATTTGTCAGAGCGGTGATATTGCCATATTCCAGAAGATTAGGGAGGTTATTTGTTAGTATATTGTGGTACACATCATCACGAACCTATAAGGGAAGGAGAGAAAAAACCCAGATTTTATTTTTAGGCTTGACATTTTCCTCCAAAGAATCCATGATATTATAGGCATGTTACTAAGCTCAAGTCCTCCAAGAAAATACTTTTTGCCCAATAACATTGACTGGTGGGGAACTGAGATTCAAATCCACGTCTTCCTCCAAAGGTTGGGCTATTTATTTATTTATTGAAGTATAGTTGATTAACAATATTATATTAGTTTTAGGTGTACAACATAGTGATTCAATTTTTTTATAAATTATACTCCATTTAAAGTTGTTATAAAATGTTGGTTTCATTCCTTGTGCTGTACCATATACCCTTGTAACTTATTTATTTTGTACATAATAGTTTGTACCTCTTAATCCTCTCCCCTTATCTTGCTCCTCCTCCTTCTCTCTCCCCACTGGTACCACTAGTTTGTTCTCCATATCTATGAGTCTATTTCTTTTTTTTTTTAATATTCATTCACTTGTGGCTCTTAACCACTATGTTTTGCAGCTGGAGAAATCAGTAAGAAACTAAGAAGTCTGTATAGAAAAGTCAATTATATACAGACCCTAAGAAAAAAAATCAATAAAGGAAAATGAAGAGTCTTCACCTAAATAAATGCAACATGATGCAGTAGAAAGAGCATAGTTTTCTGACAGACAGAACTGGTCTTTTTTCTTGCTTAAACTCTTTGTGTTACAGTTATCATACCTGTAATATGAGGGTAATAATATTTATTTCCTGAGAATGAAATAAACTATCCTATGTAAAACAGAATACTTGATTTTCACTACTGATTGAAAACTAGTATATAAACTCTTTTTTTAGAGAGGCACAAAAGTTCTGTCACAGAAAAAAGGTATTCTGATTTCTTCTAAAGCAATTAAATGATAATTCATAATAAATGGAAAAAAACAGACGAGCCAGGACTTTGCTAAAAACAAATTTGAATTACCCCTCTTAAATGTGTATATGCTTTACGCATAGGAAGGTGAGCCACAGATGTGGATAATCAAAGATGAGACTAAAAGTGAATGAGAAGAATGATCTTGGTTATGGAATAGGCAAGATTACAGGGTGTTTAAGAACCTAAACCTGAAGGTCTGTTTCACAACAATGTGAATATACTTAACACAACTGAACTGTACGCTTGAAAATGGTTAAGATGGCAACTTTTATGTTATGTATTTTTATGATAATTTAAAAAAAAGAATCGGTTCAAGGCAAAAACAAAAACTAAACTTATATTCTAAATCTGAAGGTTACAATATGGAGGTTCCCTAAAAAACTAAAAATAGAACTACCATGTGACCCAGCAATCCCACTACTGGACATATACCCAGAGAAAACCATAATTCAAAAAGACACATGCACCCCAATGTTCACTGCAGCACTATTTACAATAGCCAGGGCAGGAAAGCAGCCTACATGTCCATCAAAAGAAGAATGGATAAAGAAGATGCGGTACATATATACAATGGAATATTACTCAGCCATAAAAAAGGAACAAAATTGGGTCATTTGTAGAGACGTGGATGGACCTAGAGACTGTCATACAGAGTGAAGTAAGCCAGAAAGAGAAAAACAAATATCATATACATACATATATATATATATATATATTTTTTTTTTTTTTTTTTGCGGTACGCGGGCCTCTCACTGTTGTGGCCTCTCCCGCTGTGGAGCACAGGCTCCGGACGCGCAGGCTCAGCGGCCATGGCTCACAGGCCCAGCCGCTCCACGACATGTGGGATCTTCCCGGACCAGGGCACGAACCCGTGTCCCTGGCATCGGCAGGCGGACTCTCAACCACTGCGCCACCAGCGAAGCCCCAAATATCATATATTAATGCATATATATGGAATCTGAAAAAACTGGTATAGAAGATCTTATTTACAAAGCAGAAATAGAGACACAGACGTAGAGAACAAACGTACGGATACCAAGGGGGAAGGGTCGGGGTGGGATGAACTGGGAGATTGGGATTGACATATAAACACAATTGATACTATGTATAAAATAGATAACTAGGGCTTCCCTGGTGGCAGTGGTTGAGAGTCTGCCTGCCGATGCAGGGGACGCAGGTTCGTGCCCTGGTCTGGGAAGATCCCACATGCCACGGAGCGGCTGGGCCTGTGAGCCATGGCCGCTGAGCCTGCGCATCCAGAGCCTGTGCTCCGCAGCGGGAGAGGCCACAACAGTGAGAGGCCCGCGTACCGCAAAAAAAAAAAAAAGATAACAAATGAGAACCTACAGTATAGCACAGGGAACCTTACTCAGTGCTCTGTGGTGACCTAAATGGAAGGAAATCCAAAAAAGAGTGGATATAGGTATACATATAGCTGATTCACTTTGCTGTACAGCAGAAACTAACACAACATTGTAAAGCAACTATACTCCAATAAAAATAAAAAATAAATAAATCTGAAGGTTGCCTACTGCTGAAGCTAAGGTTGGTGGAAAAGAATTTATGACAGTTTGCATACTAACCTCAGCAAGAAAAAGGAAACATTTATTCATTCAACAAATATTGAGCACCTATATACCAGCACGTTTAAGGTGCTAAAGCTGAAGCACTTAACAAAACAAAGTCCTTACAGTCTACTGGGGAGACACTGTTGGATGCTTTTAAGTGCTGTGAAAAAAATAGAGCAAAGCAAAGGAGATAAGGGATGCTTGGGGGTGGCAGTGAGGCAAGGGTTGCTGTTTTATTTAGAGTAATCAGGGAAGTCTCTCTGATAAGAAGACATTTGACCAGGGAACCTGAAAAAAGTAAGGGAGTCAGTAATGTAGTTCTAAGAGGAAAAGCATTCCAGGCAGCATTCTAGGGAGCAGTAAGTGCCAAGGCCCTGAGGCATCAGTGTGTCTGCTATAGTCAAGGCAAACAGGGTCTCCACAGATGGATTAGAGAGAGTGAAGGATAGAATGGTAGAAGATAAGGTCAGAGAGATAAGGAAGGGCCAGATTATTCAACACTATAAGGTCTCTGCCTTTAATAGAGTGACACAGAAAGTGGTCGGAGGGTTTTGAGCAGAGGAATGGCACGACCTGACACACTTTAGCTGCTGTGTTGAGAGCAGTCTGAAAGAAGAGGGAGTATGGAAGCAGGGAGGCCAGTTAGGAGGCTAGTGTAATGATTTATGCAAGAGATGACTGGCTTGGACCAGGATGGTAGCAGTGGAAGCAGTCAGATTCTGGATGTATTCTGAGGGGTGAGCTAACAGAACTTACTGATAGAGTAGATGTAGTAGATGAAAGAATAAGAGGAGTCGAGGATAATCCCCAGGTTTCTGACCTGGCCAATCAGAAACACTGGAGTCACCATTTACTGAGATGGGGAAAACTGCAAAGAGATTTTGCGGGGGAGATTAGAAGTTCAGTTTTGTCTGTGTAAAATTTGAGATGCCAATTAGACTTCCAAGTGGAGATGCCAAGTAGAAACTTAAATATTTGAGTGGGCATCCAGGGAAGAGGTTTGGGTGGTGATATAAATCTATAAGTCATTATAACACAGATAGTATTTAAAGTCACAAGATGGGATGAGAAGAGAAGAGGTCTGGAGGGTGAACCCTGGGAATTCCCTAGCGTTCCAGCGTAGGACTCGGCGCTTTCACTGCCATGGCCTGGATTCAATTCCTGGATGTTCAATCCCTGGTCCAGGAACTAAGATCCTGAGAACCGTGCACTGCGGCCAAAAAATTTAAAAAATAAAAAATAAAATGAAGAGTGAGTGCCAAGATGCCCAGAGGAAGCATCTGCAAACAAGACTGAGGAGGAATGGCTGGTGAGCTAAAAGGAGAACTAAGAAAGTGATAACTCAGAAGACCAGTGAGGAAGGTTTTTTTTTTTTTTCCCTTTCTTTAAAGAAAGAGAGAATGATCAGCTGTGTCAAAGGCTGCTGAGGAGTCAAGTAAGATGAAGACTAAGAAATATGACCATAGGGTTTAGCAACACGGAGGTCACTGGTGATGCTAACCAGAGAAGTTACAGGAGGAGTGCTGAGACGAAGATCTGACTGGAGCGTTTCCAAAGAGAACCGGAGGGGAGGAATTGGAAGCAGCAAGCATTCACAGTTTCTTCCAAGAGGTTTCCTATAAAGGCTAGCAGACACATAGTAGCTGAAAGGATGTGGCGGTCAGAAAAGGGTTCGTCAAAAATGGAATCTACTATCAAGGTTAAACTACTTACAGGTTGGTTATACATTCGTTCATTTGCCTTTTACAGATACTGTCACTCTGGGGAATGAGAATTTAATACAGTTTTGGAGGACAAAAGTAATCCTAATATAACTAAGTATTTAATCAGTACTAAGAAACAAGGCAATTTTTATTTAATTTCAGAAACAAAGTTTAAATAAGTTAAAACTTCATTTAATCAGTATGAGTGTAGTTACATTGATCCATGATCGCTTTGAAAAAGTATATGTATTAATAAAGGCAAATCTACCTTGGTGTTATCAAATGCCAACAGGAGTGTTCTGCCATTTGTTAAAAAGATTTCTACTGCATTATCTCTCAATTGCCACCAACGCTTGTGAACTTCTTTAATTTCTTCATATGTCCAGGAAAATGATGCTGGTTCCAATTCTCCCTGAAGGCTCTAAAGACAAAGGAAATAACATGAAAGTAATTTGCTCTACATAATTTTAGATTGTTAAAAACTATCAAAATGCAATAGAAAGTCTTCCTTTTGTGGCAAAATGGCAGGTAAGATTCTCTGAAAATCCTCCCACTACTAAACCCTTCAAAATGCTGGATTAAAAAATCTAAGGAAAAGAATTTAAATAGACTTCGTTTAAACTTTTTTAGTAGGCTGTATTTTTTAGAGCAGTTTTAGGTTTATAGAATCGAGCAGTAGCATGGCGCTCCATGCTTCCCCGCACTCAGTTTCCCTACTGTGAACACCTTGTTCTCACGTGGTGCATGTGCTACAACTGATGAGCCACTATTGAATAGGTTATTCTTAACTAAAGTCCATAGTTTAATCTTGGTGTTGTATAGTTCAATGGGTTTTGACAAATGTTTAATGACATGTATCCACCATTACAGTATCATACAGACTAGTCTCACTGCCCTAAAATTCCCTTCTGTTCCATCTGGCAGCCACTGATCTTTTTATTGTCTCCACTGTTTTCCTTTTTCCAGAATGTCATATGGTTGGAATCATACAGTATGTAGACCTCTCAGACCGATTTCTTTTACTAAGCAAATATTCTTTTACATGTATAGTTGAGCTTGCAAGAAAGTAAGGGAAATGAAATCTCCAGGAGTCAAAAATAAAGAGAAATTTGAAAAACAGCTGTAAGGAGGAAGTGACACTTTGGCCTGCTCTATGTGTGCTTTACTACTGTACTGGGTCCCAACCCATTTCTAGAAGTAGAGACAGGAAATATATTACAAAGAAAATAAAATATTTTAACGAACACGTAATATTCTCATTCTTAAAACCAAAATTCTCCCTGTTTAGCTTTGACATTCAACATGAATTCAAGTTAATAAACATTAATTAAGCATCTACAGGCAAGGTGCTCTGCTAAGTGCTCTGCATAAAATAAATCTATGTATGATAAAAAGGGGGGATGAGATATTTGCACCCACTTTTAAAAGGCAAGATAGCAAATGTCATACAGGAAGTAAGAAAAAAATGCTACAAAAGGACAGAGAAAAGAAGGCGGCTTCAATCTATTAAAAAGCAAGGGTCTAAAAAAAAAAAAAAAAGCAAGGGTCTTTTTCGAGTTTTAAAGGTGGAATATGTAACCTTTTGGATCCAGAAAAAAAGCTGGTTCATGTATCAACTATTAAATTCTTTGGTTGCTGAAAAGATGCATCTTGAAAAATAACATAACTATATTTTTACTAGCTGGGATAAATACTGTAGTAATTCCTATATGAATGATGAAATAATGCCTACTCAATTTTCGGGGGCTATATTAAATTAATTATTTTTTAACATGATTTGCTTTACAACCAAATTTTATGTTTTCACTCATTGATTTCTTTGAATCAAATATGTATTCACCATAAAACCATACATAATCTTATTTACTTACATCCTTAGCAGTTTGTAGCTTTAGAAGTTCTGAAACAAAGAGCCTTACTTCTCCTGTTACAGGGCTCTCAAAACAATATTTTAATGGCATGTAAATGAATTCAAATAGATAAAATGCTTTTCTGTACAAAAATGTGAATTGAGTCTTTTTTGTTATTTTTTGATTGATATCAGCATTTCCAGAAGAAAAAAAATCATGACTACTAAGCTATGTGAATATCAGGATTACTTAAGTTATTCAATTAGACAATATTTTTCTTTCTTTTTGAAGGCAAATGTACATGATAGGAAACTGGGAGTGGCAGGGAATTTGTTGCTACTGAGGACAGTAGTGAGAAATCGAGTGGACATACACAGAAATAACAGGAGCACTTCAGAATATGACTCATAATACTCAGGGCTCTGCGAGTCAGACCATGAGCCAGAGGGGATGGCATGGTCTTCTTTTTAAAATTATCTTTAAAAAAAAATTGGAATTCAGACAAATTTACACAGAGTGCGACAATTAATGAACTCTAACAGTTCTTTCTACAAGCTCTCTGGTTGTATTAAATTTATACATTTTGGGAATTTGTCTAGATTCATACAAATGCAAACTTAAGCCTCTACTCACGGAACTTTCAACTGTGTCAGAAGCGTTATCTTCCACAAAATACATTCCACATTTACCTGCAGAAAATAATCGGTATGAGTTTAAAAATGTATATGCACTATTACCTTATATGGTTAAAGGCATGCCTCTGGAGTCAGTTGGACTGAATTTGAATCCCAGAACCCAGAACGAGCTAACACTCAATAAATATTTTTGAAGCGCATCCATGAGATCTTCGGCAAGTCGCTTAACCTCTTTGTACTTTAGCCTCATTATAAAAAGAAGAGGGAGGACTCTATTTCACAGGGTTACTGTGGGAATTAAATTAGAATATATGTAAAATGCTTATTAACAGTGTCTGCCACTTCATGCTGAAAGGTTTAGGCTATTAATTATTACCAGTATTCTTCTTAGGTTACTAGCATATTACTTTGCTTTATTTTGTCATACATTAACTGAAGTCAAGTTATCAACTGAATTTTCTAGCAAAAGAGGAACGCTTAATTATTTTGCTGACTTAAACACTCAATAGGGCAGAAAAGGCCTTACAAGATACTTCCCCAATTTTTCCTGCTTGATAGGCTGTTGTTAATGCATGTCCCTACGTCATGTATCCAAACAGTAGAAACTTCCCTGGGGCTCTGCAGTGGGTGCTGGTCACCTTGAGCACTGGCACGGCTGGCTCGGAGAAAGGCACCATCTCCATCCTTGTGACCATGGCGCTCAGCCCTGGCAAGCTCGAAACTCTGCCTGTCAGGCCTTCGGGGCTATAGCTTTAGCCAACTGCAGCGACTCTCAAATTTGAGGGTGCATCAGAATCTCTGCAGGGTTCATAAAAATGCAGATCGCTGGGCCTCATCCACAGAGTTTCAGATTCAGCAGGTCTGGGCTGGGGCCTGAGAATGCGTATTTCTTAGAAGTTCCTATGAGATGCTGACGCTCCTGATTCGGGGACCGCGCTTTGAGAACAACTGGCCCACAGCGTACAAATTGGTTCTTTAAGGGAATAGAGACTAGAGTGATAAAACCTTATTCCTTCACGTCTTGAGGAAAAAGTTTCTCACCAAATGTAACTATCCATGGATCAACAGTCTTGGCCTTTCTCTCCGAAGTACAATAGAGAATATAAATTATGAACAATCTCAAGGTGGATATATTTCATATGCATAGGGGTATCTGTTAAAACAGTAGGCTTATAAGTATACCAATAATTCTTTACTTTAAAAATAAAAATTGATATATAATAAAAGGAATGATCAAATATAAAAATGTATACTCATGAAGAAAGTCAATTTTATAAAAATTAAAGGGCTTCCCTGGTGGCGCAGTGGTTGAGAGTCCGCCTGCCGATGCAGGGGACATGGGTTCGAGCCCGGTCTGGGAAGATCCCACATGCCCCGCGGCTGGGCCCGTGAGCCATGGCCGCTGAGCCTGCGCGTCCGGAGCCTGTGCTCCGCAACGGGAGAGGCCACAACAGTGAGAGGCCCGCGTACCCCCCCCAAAAAAAAAAAAAAAAAAATTAAAATGCTGTTCATGTGCTTTTCAGAGAATAAGACTGTCATTTTTCACATTCATGAGTCATCTACATTATATACAATGTTAAGGCAAAATAACCTATAAGAAAGAGGTTATTTGTTATAGAAAGTTCATCTCATTTAATGGTAGTGTGTCAAAACAATGCTTCAAATTATCTAAGAATAAAATAGGCAGGGTGAATATGTGTAAAAATCTGCAAAATGGGACTTACCTAACAACAATTCACCAGCTGTCTCTCTAGACGGTGCAACGCTGATACATCTTCGATTCACTCTGTCAAAACATATTTAAAATTACTATGATTAAATGTTTTGACCAATTTCAGAGAGTAAAAGCTTTATTTTATTTTATCATAGAAGATTTCAGCAACACAGACTAGAGTTTCAAAAGCATAAAACATCTTGTTAAAATCTCATTTATTGAGATTTGAAAAGATCTCATTTATTGACATTATAATAGAGGAGAAAATAGCAGAAACTTTTAGAAAAGGTGAATAATCCCAATACTCTTATGCAGAATACAGGGATTTCATTATTTAAAAGAGATTTCAATATTTTACATTTTCCAGTAAATAAGCAAACATTGGTTCATGGCTCTGATACTTCAAACACAGAAAAGAAGCTTAGCATTCTAGGAAAAAGGGGGCATTCAGAGTCAGAAAAGTTCCTCTATTCTTTTTTTTTTTTTTTGCGGTACACGGGCCTCTCACTGTTGTGGCCCCTCCCGTTGCGGAGCACAGGCTCCGGACGCGCAGGCTCAGCGGCCATGGCTCACGGGCCCAGCCGCTCCGCGGCATGTGGGATCCTCCCGGACAGGGGCACAAACCCGCGTCCCCTGCATCGGCAGGCGGACTCTCAACCACTGCGCCACCAGGGAAGCCCTCCTCTATTCTTTAGTCAAGTCACTTACCTTTTTTGAGTCTCGCAGTTTTTCATCTATACGATGGGCATCATAACAACCTCGACCACAACAATAATGATAATACTATCAATAGTTACCATACTGACCCACTGAATAGTGCTATGACTTATCCTCCTCATGTAACAGATGAGGAAACTGAGACAGACAGAGGCTAAGATCAGATGGCTAGTAAGAGGAGGAACTAGGATTTGAAACTTTAATCAATACACTAGATTGCCTCTTGAGATGCCACCAGCAGCGCTATCTATTTCACAGAGTTGTTGGAAAAACCAACTACAAAAATATATGTATGCAACCAAGGGCCAGAGCATGATGACTGAAGTCCAATGAATCCTCCCTAACAAAAATGTCTGTTCTTTTTGGATTCTGGCCATTCAGCTTTGTCTTCTCTTTGAGCCATATTTAGGATCTTTCCCCAAACCACGGCATTATCTAAAATAAATATTACATAAGCACAATAGACTATTAAAGTCTTTAACACCTTCAACAAAAGAGAAAATGTCTTATGGATTCAAATTTACCTTATAGACTCACTTGCAGCTTTGTCCTTTACAGTAGAAGAGAAAGAAGAATGAGTTTTGTCTTCAAATAGGTAAGAGAGTGGTGGTTTGACCACATCTGCTGAGGAAAAAAGGACATTATTATCTTTGTGTAATGCGCATAGTTAATCTGCTATATTTACATGTTGAGTCAAGAAGCCACTATCACCTTCTGATTTTTGTCTATCCCTAAGGAGATACTTATTTGGAATAGTTAGGTAACATCTCTGTAAGCGCCTTCTCTCTCGATTTGGCCCTTCTGTTGGATCCAACTGCCATGAAGTTGGATAGTAGATGGGGTCATACCAGACTGCTCTGCAAGTGAAAAGAAAAGATTTTAAGTGGCAACCTGAAGTATTTGTAGTTTAAAAAAAAAAATCATTATAGAAATTGAATAAATAAATCAAAATGTATCTATTCAATTGAAAAATCCCAACCAGTTATATAATTAGACTAGGATATGCATACACATTGTATAAAAGAATAACATTTAAAAAAAAAAGTTTCCTCTGCTCCGGAGTCCCACTGACCCTGCCTCAAGGCAAGCTCTGCTACCAATTTCTTGCATCTATTAAATTTTTAAAAAGATAGAGCATGACTACTATGTATGCTTTAGCAATATATTAGACTTAGTATGGTTAACTAAAGAAAAAAATCAATTTTCCAAATTAATTTTCTTCATTTCCCATTTTGCCTATTATCTAATAAAACAAATAAAATGAGTCCACTTTTGTAGTAATCACATTTCTTAAAATGTTTTAAAGTAAATTAATATTTTAAATGAAAGGAAACAGAACCATATTAAATACATTTTTAGAAATAGATAAGAGAAAAAAACTTACCCTTAATCCCACTACCCCAAACATACCAAAATACTGGTAGTGATTACTTTCTTTCAGTTTTTAAAATTGCAGTTAAAATTATTATGTATACACATTTCTATATCCCGCCTTCTTTCACTGAACACAGTATAGTCTTTATTATTACCATTTTAAGTGGCTAACGTTATATTGAGTGGATGCATAATAATGTATTTAACTCTATTACTATTATTATATATTTAAGTTGTTTCCAATTCATTCACTAACATAAATAATGCAGAGATGAAAACCTTTATGCTTATTGCTTTTCCATATTTTGAATATTTTCCTTAGGACAGAATCACTAAAACAGGGTAACTGGAACTAGAAATAAAATGTTTGTAGGGTTCCTGACACATGTCAAAGTGTACAATGCCACCAAACCTCTGACCAAGGGCTAAGATACATTTCTTCCTGCTGTGGAGATTAGCACCTAAAAATAATTCTTTTTTGTACCATAAAAGGTAAAATACGGTATCTAAAGGTTTTAAATCAGCTTCTAGCAATAGTCAATATTGTCCCATCTGTTTATTAATTCTATTTGTCTTATGTGAAGAGTATATTCATGTCTTTTGCTTATTCAAACTTTTGGGATCTTGATATTTTATTTTCAAATCTTTATGCATTTTTAAAACCATAAAAATGTTAACTGTGAAATACTTGCTGAAAATAAACTTTGATGTTTCGTTGTGGTTGTGCTTGTTAAATACACTGGAAAATATGAAAGGTCAAAGCCATTAATTTCTTCTTTGTACTTTCTTCAATTGTGTTTGATCTTAAGAAAGTTATCTGTCCATCACCATTGATAAATATCCTATTTTCTTCTACTTTGTAAACTTTTTGAGTTTCGTTCATTTGTTCACCTGGAATTTGCTTTAGTGCATAATGATTAGTGCATAATGTTTAGTGCCTCAAAGTCATAATACTAATCAGTTATTTTAATCAAATTCAGAGAATAATACTTTAATTTCCCTCTTTTCCTTATTTGTGATGCATTTTTTTAACTGTGTTATTAAAATCTTAACTAGAAAAAGGTCTATTTCCCAACTATCCTGTTTCAGTGATTTCTCTGTTCTTTTGCAAAGATCATATTTTAAAATGAAAGCCACTATATAGATTTTTCTCTCTGGAAGAGCTAATGCCCCTCCCTCTCATTATTTTTTCTCTCCCTAAAAATTAAAAAAAAATATTCTCATAGGATTATTCTTCAAGATGAAATAAATCACAAATGAGTAAACAAAAAATATTTAAACTAATGCGATAATGTTTTGAATCTTTACTCTGGAGTGAAAATAACATCAATATATAAAAATTCATGCCTACCTATCATGCGTCAGTTGTTGAATAAGCTCCTGCCAGTGTCTGCTGGCACTCAGATCCACTTTATACATTCCTCTGATGTGCTGGATCACCTTTTTTCTCTCAATTCCTTGGGAAAGAGACACTGCCTGGGTGATATCCGCAGCTATTTTAGATATATCCTTTGATTTTGAATCAAGACGCTGAAAGAGACTAAACAAACAAGATGCCCATAAGTTAAGCATATGTGGAACATTAAATGTATATCAAAACATGATACTTTAAAAGTATATGTGAAATCTAATGGGTTCCTAAAAGACACAGCTTTTAGAACACATAAAATCCTACCTTTGCTGATTATTATTAACTGTTTTCTGCCAGTTGGCTTTATTCACATGTTCCTCAGTTTCATATTTCTTTTGTTCCTAAAAGATTTGGATAATAATATATTATATAAAATTTATTATTTACCATTTAACACTGGCACAGAGCTCAACAAACTAAATTTAAAACAAAGTTAACACAGGAAAAAAATATTGTCCCCACGAGACCAAAATATTAAAATACATTAACCACTTAAATAATGCTATAACTCCCCTTTGTTTCCACACAATTTGGGTCACAGAAATTAGGGTGGAATAGTTAACTAGGGTTGCCAAACCCGATGGGTGTGCATAGTTGCTTGCTTCCTTATTTTGCCTTTTCATTAAAGAACCCAGAACTTAAGGTCGATGATTCAACTTGCTTGTCACTACTAAAATCTTTCCTTCCCTGAAAGCTAATGACAATGGATAAGCAAGACCACAGAGAATAAAATGCTCCTTAAAACAGGCCTATTTGTTCTCTCATAGTAAAAAAGCAATATAAAGTAAAAAAAAAAAAAAATCAAATTCATTATCAATGGTACTCTATAACAAAAAAAAAAAACCTTTCATTCTTCAGTTATATTCAATCGGATATCCTAAGAAAATTGTTTCTTATGCTTTCACTGACTCACCTCTTTAATCACTTTAATAAGGTCTGATTTTGTCGATGCACTGGGGGGGATGCACTTATGACCACATAACTTTAAAGCATTCATAAGCAGCTCTGCTGTGTCTAGTTCTTCTTCAGTCAATTCGTCTTCGTGATTATGTATCAACTCTGACAAATACAAAACTAACTTGGCTCCATGCTTTAAAAAAAAAGTAACAATTTTTTTAATTAAAATTTTTTAAAGTCATAAAGAATTTTTATTTCTTACATTTAAATTATTTAACAGTAAATTAAATTACATTGCTAGATTTATTTGGTTGGATCTGGTTTAAATAAATCAGCTAAAAAACACATTTTGGAAACAACTGAAGAAACTGTCAAACGATTATGTGTTGGGTATATGATGACATTACAGTACATGCTAATTTTGTTAGGTATAACAATGTTGTTACGGTTACATAAAAAATGTCTTTTGAAAAATGTCATGATTACTATAATTTACTTTAAAATACTTCAGAAAAAAGAAATGATGTTAATATGATAAAAATTATTAACAATTGTTAGATCTATGTGACGGTCATATGTTATTCATACAGTATTCACTAGTCTCCATTTTCCTTAGTATGTTTGAAAATTTTCATTGTAAAAGGTAAAAAAAAAAAGAGAAAGAGAGGAAAAGGAAGGAAGAAAAGAAGGAAAGAAGGAAGGAAGGAAGGAGAGGGGAGGGAGGAAGAAAAGAGGAAGGAAAGCAAAGAAGGAAGGAAAAGAAGGAAAGAAGGAAAAAAGCAAGCACACAACCTTTTGGGGAAAGAATTTTGGAGAGGATTTGCTAAAGGAATACAGAAAATAAGCCTGGGATAAAGAAAAATAATTCTTAGTTCTTCTCATAGAACTGAACTGGAAGGAAAACTTTCCTTTAAACCTTAAGGTAAGAGGATTATGCATGATTATTCTTTCTCCTTTAATTTCTGCCTGGGAGAATAAACATTGGAGAAAATTCCAGAACAAAAATGTATCTTTGGATCTGTTTGTAAGCATTCACTATTCCCTAGGGAGAACAAAAGGTGAAAAACTCTAAACCAATAATACATCATCACTCAGTTCTGTGCATGTCTAGAGAAGGGTTGGTTTAGGCCAATCTTCTATGAACAGACCCTAAAAAGAAAATTAGAGTGTTACTTAAGGTAATGACAATGGTCCTTCCAAGTGTAAACCTAAACCAAACTTTGATTCATGATTTTTTAAGTGGCCCTTTCATGCCATAGATATTACACCTGATGGTTATGTGTACACTATGTATATTTAGACATTAATTTTGCCAACAAGTGAAACATGCATAATTTTACTTTTTAAAAAATTTACATTGATACAAGTATCACTGCATTTGGCTTTATGATATTTTAAACTGTGAATAGTCAACAAATGGATTTGGAAACTATTACATTTTGGGTGATATTTAAATTAACACGCTGAATCACATCATGTCATTTCGCAAAAGCATAAGATGAACATATGCAATGATGAAAATAGCAAAGCTCATTTTAATGCAACATTTTAAATTAGTCAGGAGACAGCTGCTACCTGACCAAAAGAGAAAAATGAACAGATGCTCTGCAAGTAAAAGGCCTGAAGAGTTGGCAAATAAAGAGAAATGGTAAATGACTAGAATACTTTCATATGTGTGTCTTAAAGGCAATGTTCTTGATAGAACTCTAAAAAATTTCTGTTTAGTATTCAGTGACATTTAAAAATCATCTTGAAAAACTAGCAGAAATGTTTTTATTCATTCTGAATACCCAAAGAAACACATGATTTTTCTAGACACTGAAGTTGTTTCTAATATCTCATTTTAACATCCTCTGATCAATCATTTATTGGCTGCAGTTCCTGGGACTAGAAATGGTGCTATTGGAGACACACACATGCGGAGTCTTGTTTTCAGCTCTCAGAAAACTGATTTAAGGAATCGAATCTATTAAACACAAATCCTAAGAAAATAATAAAATGTTAAAATGTGTAAAAAATAAAAGTTTCAATGAAGTTTCAAGAAGGAAGAGTTCTGAGTGGACTAAAGAAAGGAAGGAAGGCTTTGAAGGTGGTACCACGTGATGTGGGTACGTGCCTAAATGGACAGGACGGGCATATAGACAGACAAAGGGGAGGAGAGACAGAGTGGTGTGCTGAGTGGACACCATGAATAAAGCAGCTTGTCAGTAGGACTACAGGGATGTGAAGCGGTTATAAGAGAAAAGATGGGACTATGTTGAAAAAAGGAGGAGCCACAGAGTAGAGAATTAACCAGACTCAAGTTGTAACAGTAGAAGAGAAGCTTGGGGCTTTAAAATCCACGCAGAATTAAAAAAAAAAAAATCAGGCAGATTACAAATGGAACACAGCTTGTAGGAAGCTGTAAAAAGGAGAAGAGCTCTCCATACTGCTGCAGAACGATCGCTAGGATACACTGTTAGTTGAAGAAAGTAGAGTGAGAAGGATGCGTATGGTTCACTATCTTTCTTTGTATTAAGAAGTGAGGGAGATAATATATACGTGTGTGTGTGTGTGTGTCACAGATTTGCTTATATGTCCAAAAGAAATTTAAAAACCTGTAGGTAAGGATGGTTACCTACAGGGAAAGGGAAAGAACGAGGGAAGGATATAGAGATAAAAGCTAGAACCTCTTTGAATGTGCTATGCTTCACAATTTTGATTTTGGAATCAGGCAGACATTTTATGTAATTAAAAACAAAATTAAACAAATAAATATTCAGTGGAATCTCTAAAAACAGAAAGCAAATTGAAGGAAAAAAAAAGAACCTAACTAGTTACTTGATGCCAAGTTGGTGGCATAACCAAATAGAGAAAATTATTTTAAATGCTTTTACGATACACTATTTTCGTGGTACACCCATAATGGTATCCTAAGGACAGAAGAACCACCAAGAAATCTTAAACTGCATTCAGTAGATTTGTTATAAGTGACAATGTTGTCATCTTATTTTGAAAATGTTTTAAAGATAGATAAAACAAATAAGTAATTATGGTAATGTCATCAGAAATTAAGCTTATCAACATTAATAAAAAGAAATATAAACATAAAATCCAAGAAAATCATGAATTCATGATTTATTTTTCTTCCTAAAAAAATACACAATTCTTAGCTTTGTTCACTAAAAAGGCTGAGAAGAAATGACAACCCAACAGAAATAAACGTACCTAGTCCCTAGCTTTATAGTCTCTAAATACTATTATCTCATTACAAGGAAATAGGGGCTTCTTGGGGGAAGAGTTTGGCTCCAGGCCCAGGGAAGGAAATGTACAAGATGAGCCTGGGACATTCTTCTGCTCCAGAATGGAAGGAAGTTAATCATATTAACTTGTTAAAAATTAAAAAGGCCATGTTAAAAGGATAAAACAACTTGAATCTACAGAGGTGTTAATCTGAACAGGTGTGAAACTACTTAGTAAATTTATTAAAAAGTACCTGAGTTCATGACAAGACCTCAAAAATAAAAACAAATACAAAAATTAAAGGTTGCCAGGGCACCAACTTATTATTCTAAAAACAAACAGAGGAAAGAAGCAAGCATTTACCTTGCCTTTCCTACACAGACTATATTTCATGGTAGCCAAAGAGCTGATAAGGGAATACTCTTCCCAATAGAAGAATCAGAGCTAACAGATGCTGGTGGAATGAGAAATGTAGAGAAATCACTATTTTGCAGCTCCTAATCAAAAAATGGATCCTGGCAGCTGTATGGCTGCTAAAACTATTAGGTTAAAGACTGAGGATGGGGCTTCCCTGGTGGCGCAGTGGTTGAGAATCTGCCTGCCAATGCAGTGGACACGGGTTCGAGTCCTGGTCTGGGAAGATCCCACATGCCGCGGAGCAGCTAGGCCTGTGAGCCACAACTACTGAGCCTGCGCGTCTGGAGCCTGTGCCCCACAACAAGAGAGGCCGCGACAGTGAGAGGCCCGCGCACCGCGATGAAGAGTGGCCCCCGCTTGTCGCAACTAGAGAAAGCCCTCGCACAGAAACGAAGACCCAACACAGCCAATAAATGAATGAATGAATGAATAAATGAATAAATAAATAAGATTGAGGATGAACTTCACAACGGATGAATCAGGCTGCTACCATCTCAAAGAGCAGAGCAACCAGACATTCTCGGTCTCCTGCCATGATGTAATGGAAAACGCAAAGCACTCCTGAAGTATTCTTTTAAAAATCCAAGCACAAAGGCAAATATGAAATCAAGAACTGGAATCTAGTCAAGCCTCTAGATCTAGAGCCACAAGGATGCAGTCAGCCAAATCCAGAATGTGGGAAATTCTACAGAACAAATGACCCAGCGTCACCAACAAATACACGACATTAAAAAAAAAAAAAAGGTTGGGGAGGATAACTGCCAGAATTAAAAAGATGTAGCACACATCAAACAAACGCAGTGTAAGGGCCTTGTTTGGGTCCAGAATCAAGAGAACTATTTAAAAAAATATAAGAAAACTGGGAAAATGTAAACACTGGGTTACAATCACAGAGAGTGATAAGTTAAAACAAAGTCCTATCAGTCTGAGATACATACTGAAGTATTTACAGGTAAAATGATTTGATATCTGACGTTTGTTTCAAAATACTACAAAGAAAAATTAAAGCTGCGTAATGTCATGTGGGGTTCTTTTTCTGATTTCTCCCAACTTCTAGGTATGCTTGAATGTTGCCATAATAAACCTTAAAAAAACTATCAGATAGAGTTCTTTGGTCTTGAGGTGGAGAGGAGGTTATTCTAGTGATTCAAGCATAAGGGGTGGAAGTGTAAACTAGGATGGGTGGGCAGACTATAGAGAAAGGCAGGACTAGACAAATAACTGGCCTTGGTAATAAAATGGATTCAAGAGAGAAGAAAGTCAACTGTAGTTCCAATGTTTCAAGCCGAAAGCAGTAAGGATACCACCAACAGAAATGGAGCAGTAGAGATGGGAGGCTGGTAGGAGAGGACTGGGAACTGATATCAGGGCTGGATTCAGAGCAACGGCAGCTTTGCTAAGTATAAAACAATGAAAGAACATCTCTTTGAATCCTCCATAGAAGGAAACTATGGGCTAGGCATGCTTCTGCCTTGGGAAGGGAAGACAATGCCCTTAGTGCACCTGAGAGAGTCTCAATTCCGGAAAGAGCACCTTAAAAGTATCACTTCAAATCTCTAACCTTTTGGTTCTTAGTATGATAAATCTGAGTTTCCCAGGGATGTAAAAGGGATACCTGTCCTTTCTTAAATATCATCTAATACTTTATTTATAGTGGTATAATTTGCATTCGATAAAGCATATAGACATTAAATGTTCATTTCTACGAGTTCTGACAACTGCATACGCCCATGTAACCACTACCCAAACTAAGACACAGCACATTTTTATCACCCCAGGCAGTTTCCTTATGCCCCTTTCCAATCAACTCCCCTTCTCACTGCCCCTCTCCTTACAGAGACAACTACTGCTTGATTCTATGACCATATCTTAATTTTGCCTGTTCTTGGGCTTCATATGAATAGAATCACAGAATGTCTACTCTTTTGTGCTTGGCTGTCCCTTTCACCGACACAATGATTTTGAGCTTCAACCACATTGGTGGGTGTATCAGTAGTCTGTTCCTTTTTATTGCTTGTATAGTAGTCTATTGTATAAATATATCACAACTTAGTTACACAGTCTCCCACTGACAGACACTTGGGTTACTTCCGGTTTTTGGCTATTAGTAAAAAGGCTGCCATGGATATTCTTCTACTAGTCTTTTTATGGACATACGTTTTAATTTCTCTTAGGTAAATACCTAAAAATGGAATTTGAGGGTCACAGGTTAAGGGTATGCTTAATTTTATAAGAAACTGCTGAACAGCTGTCTAGAATGGCTGTACCATTTAAATTCTCCATCTATTGCTAGGTAAGTGATAGAATTTATAGACTTTAAAATTCTTTAAGTATTTTGAGTTTATCATTCCAGATGATCAACAAATATATTTTGTTTTAACTTACTATAAATATTTTTGAAATACGTTATATGTACTGTTGTTCGAGCTATTCACTATAGATGTTTCATGGATAATATAATGCTTAAAAAAGTCTCCAAACAGTTCTTAAAGAAAACACTTCAAGATTTAGTAACGAACTACAATGGGTCTTATAAGAACTCAGATACAGAACTTCTTAAACCCTGGAAAAGGAAATGGGGAATAAACAGAGAGGTCAAATTGACTCTGGTAAAGAGCATCTGAAGAAAGACCTCAGAAAATATTTATTTGGTAAGAAAACTAATTTATGGTGTTTGGCATGAAAATACAGTTTAATTTCAGATCTTGTTTTGTACAGTTTTATATTTGACCAATAGTTTTTACTTACGAAGTACTGGGGTACTTACTTGCAGGGATGGGCTAAGACAGTCTCGTAGTATTTCCTGATGATTTGGTTCACGAACTATTTCAAAAATTTGCTTTCTCTCTTGTGAAGGGTGGGCTGGTGACAAAATATGCACGAGCAGTCTCCCAAGCTGCATTCGGAAGGTTTCCTTACAAGACCATAAGATTTTAGCCCACTGCTGTCTGGAACCACTGGCTTTACTTGAACTCTTAAATTAAAACAGAAATGAATTAGGATCAAACTTCTTAAGCAATAATATCCTAACCTCAACACAGTCCTAAAAATCACAGAACATGTTTTACTCCAGAATTTTTTAAACAGTTGAAATTAGAAAGACATATACATCCATACAAATGGGGTTTAAAAGAGATGGATGTACACCAATGTTTACAGCAGCATTGTTCAAAATAGCCAAAAGGTAGAAACAACCCAAATACCCACTGATGGATGAATGGATAAACAAAATGTGGTATATACGCAGAATGGAATACTGTTCAGCCTTAGAAAGGAAGTTCTGATACATGCTTCAGTATGAATGAACTTAAAAACATTTTACTAAAATGAATCATGAAATAAGCCACATACAAAAAAGACAAATATTATATTAAATATTGTATGATAACTTATATGAGGTATCTAGAAAGTCAGAGTCATAGAGACAAAGCAGAGTAGTGGTTTATCGGGGCTGGGGGAGGGGCTAATGGGGAGTTACTATTTCATGGGTACAGAGTTTCAGTTTGGGATAATGGAAAAAGTTCTGGAGATGGATAGTGGTAATGGTTGCACAACAGTGTGAATGGATTTAAGGTCACTGATATGTACACTTAAATAGCAAAATTTATGTTATGTATATTTTACCACAATTTTAAAAAGGAGAGACAAAGAAGTTAAAGTCCTAAGCCGCTTAAAAAAATTACCTAGGGCTTGGAAATTTTACAAGGAAAAAAAAAAGAACCATCAAAGAATAGTGGTAGATAAGCCTACATTGATTTTGCAATACAAGAGAAAGGATTCATAATAAAGACTTGAATTAGTACTAAAACGTTGAGTATAATTGTCACAAATTAAGAACTGCATGTAAATTGACCATCAATATCCCCTAACAAATAACCAAATAAGTTGTTTCGATTGGCTAACTAAGGCTAACCCAATCCTGATCAAATATCCTGCATCTGGTTTAAAAACTGGAATCGGTACATTTTAGAGTTTATTCTGAGTTTGGGAAATGGCTCTCCAATTACTCCTAGTCCTAAGGGCTCTGTGTGAATGATTCAGTTCTAAGTGGAACCGGCAGACAACAAAATCTAGTTTAGATTTAAGAGATTGGCAGAATCATGATTTATGAGTTCTGCTAGAATTAGATTAGCCTTTGGTATCTACGGAGTGTACTGACCAATTTGTTCCCTATGGTCAATTGTAAGTGGCCCACAGAACCCTAAGTGAGCTGATGATAAATGGAGCCTGACGCTTGTCAGTATTCTCTGTGTCACTTTGAAGGTGTTGGATATGCTTAAGGCAACATCTACACTTCATAATTATTCATCATAATAATAATTCTAGAGTAGGTAGCTATAAATAAAGTCCGTTAAAAACAGGTTATTAGTTTAAACCTCATAGTAATCATCAAATTCCTACTCTTTTCTGATGCTGATCTTATTTACAAAATTACAACATTAGAAAATGGTTGTTGGGTTACAGACTTAAAAACAATGCTGCATGAAGTGAGTCCTTTTCGAAAGGGTAAATTAGCAATACATTTTACTCTGTTATTAACATTCAAGTTGTCTGAGTTTCAGAAAATGCTGTGAAAGTGTAGGAATATGATTTTGAAAACATATAATACAGACACATAAAACCCCTGATCCTTTTCTGTGAATGAACATTTCCCATGTAATTAATTTACTTACAGTAGATACTTTGAAGCCTTCTACCAGGTATGTGAACATTTCTTTCTGAAATGGATTGAAAGCAGGCTGTTCATGATAAATATTTTCTTCAGAAATTTCAGTCTGGGAAACTGAGGTCTTGCTTTGAGGTGCATTTTCTGGAGTACTCAAAATGTCAATAATGTCTGGATTAAACTCTTTGAATTAAAAGACGAATAAAAAATTAGTCAAATCAAGTCAAAAAGTTAGTCAAATTTGAACTAGTCAAATCACTAGCCATAACAAGTGATAATGATGCTGGCAAAAATATTCTATGTAATTTCTGATTCTGTTGTCACAATATAAATGTGTGGTAGGTGCATTAGATGTAGAAAATACAAAACACTAGAGAAAATGAGTTCACCTAGAACAGTGTAGAAATTTAAACATACATAAGTCACGCAGCTCTAAACTAAAGATTTATTTTACTAATGAAGATGAATTAAACTGAAAAATGATAAAAGTCATAAAGGTTCTTGTACAAACTAAACATAAAGACCATGTGATATTTACATTAGACAGATGTGCAGACCTGTTTCACTGGACATGCTATCCCATCAAGTGCCATGCATGTGATAAAAATGGTTCAATTTCACAGTTCACCCTGGAGGCTGGTTGCCCCAAACATAAATTAGAAAAGTTAAAAAAAAAAAAACTTGCGTGTCACTTGAACGTTTTTTAGAATTTTAACTTATCTATAGTGTTTTTGAGTATATTTCTCTGCATAGCTTTTTAGTGGTTTCTGTAGGTATTAAAGTTTATACATAAATATATAAATCATTTAGCCCCTGTAGAAACGCACATTAAAACCACAAGGCTATACCCCTATATTACCTATCAGAATGGCTGAAATTAAAAACAGTGAAACTCATAATGCTGGTAAAGACGTGAAGAGAACTGGACCACTCACACATTGCTGGTAGGAATATAAAATTATACTGCCACTCTAGAAAAGTCTGGCAGTTTCTTAACAAGAACAAAACACACATCTACCGTACAACCTAGAAACTGCACTCTTGGACATTTATCCCAGAAAAGGAAAGCCGCACGTTCACACAAAAACTTTTATGTAAATGTTTATAGCAGCTAGCTTTATTTGTAATAACCCCAAACTGAAAAACACCCAGATCAATTTTCTACAGGTAAATGACTAAACTGCGACATCTATGCTATGGACTACTCCTCATCAAAACCAAAAAGGGAACAAACTATTGATACATGCAACAACTAGGATGACTCTACAGAGAATTATGCTGAGTGCAAAAAGCCAGTCCTACACAAGGCTGCGTACTGTATGATTCCATTTATTTAGCATGCTTGAAATGATGAAAACATAGAAATGGAGAACAGATTGATAGTTGCCAGGGACTGAGGAAGGGATGGGGGTGGTAGGAAGATGGGTGCGGTGCTAAAAGGCAACATATAGATTCTTGTGGTGATGGAAATGTTCTTTTTCTTGACTGTATCGATGTCTATTTCCTGGTACTGATACTGGACTATAGTTTTGCAAGATCCATCGGGGAAACTGGGTAAAGGGTACACAGGATCTCTGTAATATTTCCTAACAACTGCATGTGAACCTATGATTATCTCAAAGAAAAGTTTAAAAAAATATATTGGAGGTGCTGTACTATTTTAAACTTCAATGGTCAGTCTAGGCCAGCATTTAACATATTAAAAAGTGGAATTTTATTCAAGGCTATTAGTTCCAAATGAGAGATTCTTTTACTAGTGTGGATGCTAACAATGAAAGTATAATGCTGTTAAAAAATTTGAAACCTAGTCAGTTCTCTCTTAAATTATTTTCCTTTTAGTTCAATATCTGAGTAAGAACATATTTATTCTCTAGTCCTACCTTGATAAATAATCCTGTTAACTGCTAAAATGGTGAGCCGCTGCAGTCTCTGTGCAAGCTCTGTTTCGGTTGCCTGGACAGGATTCTCCTGGCTCATTCTCCGTTGCATCATCATATGAAGTTCATCACTTGCTACTGAACGCATTTTCATCAGAAGAGAGTCAGTTTGAGCAAGGGGAAATTTTCGAGGACCTTCAAGTATATAAATGAAAACGTCAAATGCCAGAGTTAACAAGGACCAAAGAAACTATTTCTGCTGTAACTTTTTGATTATCAGACCATGAAAAGAACTTTATTTAATTCAAAGGTAATTTATACAAAGGAAAGAGAGTGATTAAGAGAGCGTTATGTTTTCCCTCTTTGAAGAAGTGCAACAGTACCTCTGATGTCAAAGTCCTAAACAAGAACGTTGAAGCTTGTGACATAGCTTAGTAGGGTGGATATCATTTGGCAAAATTTTAGTCCTCTGAAAAACTCGAACTGTTAGAAGGGGGTATGTGTGTGTGTGTGTGTGTGTGTGTATATATATATATATATATATATATACACACACACACACACACACACACATACAGTTCAGAATGCCTTGACAAAATATTTTCAAATACTGTTTCACTTCCTTGTATTCCAAAATAATCAACAGATTTTTAAAGCACATCACATTTTAGCATGAACATTACTATTTCTGGGTAATTAACATTGCTGAATTTTATAAATTAGTTTTGAAAAGTGTATATAGTGACATAGTAGAAATCAGCCAAATAAAGTGAAGAGCCCAGATATTAAAGTGATTTGGAACATATGCATCACGTGGGATTCAATCCTCAAAAGCATTTCCCGAGAAATGTTTCCTCAGGTTAAAGAGGCAGGAATGGGGTTCCTGCATCGTTACTGCACCTGCTCTGAAAGGCACCACACAGGGAGCAGATCCAGGAGAAAAGGAGGGGACTGAGTCTTGATTTAATGGACTGAAGGAGAAGGGCATCGGAAGTTGACCACAGGAACAAAAATGACGTCTTGGTAGGTGAGGAATAATGAAATCCTTCGTTGGAATTGAACCTTTTTTAAATTATGAAAGCATATATATCAAAGTCCACAAATAGCCTCTATACACATTACTTACAAAAGGTTTTAATGACTCGTCCTGCAAAATATGTAAATATTTTAATAGCATTTTAGATTGTCCAGTATTTTAGGTAATCAGTATTTTTTATCAGTTAATACATTTTGGTAGGTGGAGTCACCTCTGAGACAAAAATGAAGCAAATAAAAAGAAGAAACATTCATATCTGGGATATATTCAAGAATAATATTATCAGATGATGTCCTTAGCTTAAGCAGATTCTTCCAAACGTCTACATCTCTGACAGCTTTCATGCTGGATAAGCAGCTGATAATCACAATTCAGAGATGCAGCAATACACCAAATAAGGGCATGTTACGTCTTCTTCAGTTCTATGTACTTGAAAAAGGGGAAGGGTATCCCAGCAGTCAGGCTGTGATGCTGCATTGAGCTGGTATGGCCTCACATACTCTGCTTTCTAAGCCTCAGGTTCCTAATATGGAAGATGTGGATTAGAAAGTAAAATAGAGCCTACCTCACAGGCAGATACTTGTCACTATCCAACACTACACTAAGTATATTTGTTTACAGGCTTATTGACCATTTTCTCCAGTAAAATATAAGTTCCATGAGACCAGATGAAATCATAACTGATACATGGCTGATGCTCAATAAGTATCTGATGGCTGAATGAATGGATAAAGAGGTTTGTTCTGTGGATTAAATAAAATAATGTACGTGAAACACAATGCCTGCCTCATACAAAGAATTAAAAGTTAATAGTTGGTATTGTTATTAATGGTTGAAATATAAAGGAAATTCATTGGTAGGTGAATTATATCAATAACACGATATACATCTATATACACACACACATACAGTTTAAATGTATGTGTAGCTCTTTAAATAATACCCTAACACTTACTTCTTCCTTTGTGTATTAAGGTGATGTGTAAAGTTTTTATATTGATAAGCAGACAAGGGAAAAAATATACATGTAAGAATGTACATTGCTATCCTGTTATAATAGCAAAAACAAACAAGTAAAAAAAATACCTTTGTTTATTGATAATGGTTAGGGAAGAAGGTTGGGAAGAAGATCATGGCAAATCTAACAGATTATTAGGCATTCATTAAATATAAGAATATTTATATTGTATGGAAAAGTATACTATATTGAAATATAAATCAGTTTACAAACAGAAGGTTGAGTGATACTAAATAGTGATGATACTATTCAAGCAGAATTCTCTCTCTCTCTCTTATACATATCTATGTACATAAAAAAAAAGACACAGACACTAAGGAATGGGCACTTTGTTCACTGGGTGGTAGGGAACCATCGGAGCTGTTGAGCAGAATGGTACACGAGTCAGGCTGTAAGAAAATTAAGCTGGCAATAAAATATTACCTAACGCCTCCAAGAGTATGAGAACTCACAATCTAGATGTGGCCAAAGTGCTGCTGAAGAAACGCTGGTCCCAGGCCATGGATATCCTGGGATTCACAGCCTGAGTGAACCTGTCTGCCATCAAAAACTGGTGTGTGGCCACAAGAGGAGCTGTCCCTACAAGGCCTGCGGGAGGTGCAGGGGGTGGCGGCTGTGGGGTTGGAGACACCAGCCGTCTCAGCAGTTTTCAGTAAACGCTGAACAAGTCTATCCAGGAAAAAACATCCCTCCAAACATCTGCCACTAATGAGAACAGCCTGTATGAAACCTTTGAAGGAACAGTTGATGATCTAAATGATGGAAATATAAATCCCTCTCAGTCACTTTAGTATCATGAACAAATGGACTTAGGTGAGTTTTTAATAACCACACTGCTCAGAAGCAGAGGAGCTTCAGCACTGTGTATGTTTTGCTCCGACAGTGTACAAGGCCAACACACCTTTGACAATAATTTTTGACTAATACTCAACAAATAAAACACAAGCTTTGCCAAATACATGTGTAAAACAACATGGAAGGAAATACAAAGCAACAGTTTGACACATATAAAGTGGAGTTTTATAAACTGGATTCACAATGACAGAATTTAAATAAGGTAGTATTTAAAACAGGAAGAATTCTTGGGAGAGACCTGAGAGAGACACAAAGATACAACAGACCTGGAAGGAGTGGGTGTTAGGTAGGACACAAAGAGATGGGTGCAGGGGCCTCGCTCCAGCAGTCTCTAAGTCTAGGCCTCGGTGGATCTGCAACATGAGGAAGCTGGACTGGATGACTTTCAAGGTCTTTTATCAAGTTCAAAATGTTTAGGATTCTATAAGCCTCATGTGGCCTTACGGTAACTGCATTTACTTAGATAGTGTGAAAAATATAAGCCCCAGTAGAAGAGGCTAGAGGAGTCAGGAACAAAAAGGAGAATGGTTTAGAGAAAGGACTAAAAGTCTATTATCCACTTTAAAATGACTCACACAAAGAAAAAATAAATAATACAAACGTGGAGCTCTGCGGGGCTCTTAGGCTTAGGGTGATAAAAGCGCTAGTACATAAAAGAGAGAGATGACAGACTGTTAGAGAAATCACAGACCAAACAGAAAATAGCAAAAGGGCCGCTGTGTTAGCCCAGGCACAAGCTGATCATAAACTAAACCAGGGAACTAGGTAGAAAAGGGAAGAAACAGATATGAGAAAGAGAAACGTCAAGAAGGAAGAAATAGCAGGCATTTGTGCAGGTAGTAAAGGTATACTTTCCTCTGTCAAAGAGGGTGAATTCCATCTAAGCAGTCTCTGACTATCTAAGAAATCCTGCAAAGGGAAAATGGTCCAAAAGTCACCTTTTGGCATGCAGGCAGTTGAGCACTACTGCCAGACTTGGTAAAAGGTGGAATTCCACCTGGGACAAAAGAGGCACAACTGGGAGGGAAGCTCATGAGGAGAGATTATATTCAGATATTACATCAAGAAGGATAAAGAAGATGTGGCACATATTTACAATGGAATATTACTCAGCCATAAAAAGAAACGAGATTGAGCTATTTGTAGTGAGGTGAATAGACCTAGAGTCTGTCATACAGAGTGAAGTAAGTCAGATAGAGAAAGACAAATACCGTATGCTAACATATATACATGGAATCTAAAAAAAAAAAAAAAAAAAACTGGCTCTGAAGAACCTAGGGGCAGGACAGGAATAAAGATGCAGACATACAGAATGGACTTGAGGACACGGGGAGGGGGAAGGATAAGCTGGGACGAAGCGAGAGAGTAGCATTGACATATATACACTATCAAATATAAAATAGATAGCTAGTGGGAAGCAGCCGCACAGCACAGGGAGATCAGCTCAGTGCTTTGTGACCACCTAGAGGGGTGGGGTAGGGAGGGTGGGAGGGAGGGAGACGCAAGAGGGAAGAGATATGGGGACATATGTATATGTATAGCTGACTCACTTTGTTATAAAGCAGAAACTAACACACCATTGTAAAGCGATTATACTCCAATAAAGATGTTAAAAAATAATAAATAAATTAAGGAAGGATGTATAGGGAGATAAGTTTAGTTACATGGATGCTTTACAAGTTTTATTTACATAAACTTTCATTGAGCATAATGTAAACATACTCCTGCGAAACAATGTATATTTGATAGCTTTTCTCTACAGATGAGTGTTTCACATGGTTTTAAACTTCGGCATAGCACCGACCACAGTGAAGCAGTTTAACTCAGGTAGAAGAAAGATTTGGATTTAAAAGCCCTCAAGACTGTACGGGTGATTAAACTTCAAACAATTTACCAAGTCCTCTGTTTGGAGAAATGTGTGTGTGTGTGTGTGTGTGTGTGTGTGTGTGTCTGTATGTGCGCATATACCTATGTCCAGTATATACAGACGTGTATATATATGTGAGTGTGTGTGTTTATGTGTGCATGTACCTACATCCAGTATATACAGACGTATATGTGTGTGTGTCTGCGCACATGTACCTATGTCCAGTATATACAGACATATATGTGTGTGTGCACGCATGTACCTATGTCCACTATATACAGACGTATATATGTGTGTGTGTGTGTGCGTGCACTTGTACCTATGTCCACTATATACAGACGTATATATATATATATGTGTGTGTGTGTGCGTCTGTGTGTGTGTGTGCGCGTGCGCGCATGTACCTACATCCAGTATATACAGACGTATATGTGTGTGTGTGTGCGCATGTACCTATGTCCAGTATATACAGACGTATGTGTGTGTGTGTGTGAGTGCGCGCATGCACCTATGTCCAGTATATACAGACGTATATATGTGTGTGTGTGTGTGTGTGTGCGCCCATGTACCTATGTCCAGTATACACAGACATATATATATTTGTGTATGTGTGTGTGTGTGTGTGTGCGCGTGCGCACGTGCATGTACTTATGTCCAGTATATACAGACGTATATATGTGTGTGTGCACGCGCATGCACCTATGTCTAGTATATACAGACGTATGTGTGTGTGTGTGTGCGCGTGCATGCACCTATGTCCAGTATATACAGACGTGTGTGTGTGTGTGTGTGTGTGTGTGTGTGTGTGCCTATATAGAGCCAATGTGTATGTGTGGGGGGTGTTTACGCTATCTTTCTGAATTAATGTGTATATAGGTCAGAGCAGATTTTGTGGAAACAATAAGTCTAACAATATTAAAAATAAGAATTTGATGACATGTCCTCATTTACAGCAAGCCCTAAAGTCACGTGTATAACATAACCATATCCGAGCCACCATCATCTCCTGCCCTGACTATTGCAATAGCCTCCTCCTTGCACTTCCCACTACCTTTCCTAGTTTCCTCTAATCCACTCTGCACAGAAACCAGAATGGTCTTTACAAAATGAAAATCTGGTTATGTCATGCCAGCTACTTAAAAACCTGTGACAACTTCCCATTAGGATAAAATCTAATAAACTCCTTAACATGGCCCATATGATGACACGTGATCTGGTTCATGCTGTCCTGTATAGCCTTATCTGGCAGCACTATCTCATCAAGGGCTATACTTCAGCTACATGGCTTTCTTTCAGTTCTCTGAACAACCTTAATTTTTTCCTGCCCCAGGACCTGCACATCAGCTCCCTGCACATTCATTCTCCCTGTAATACTCTTCCTCCGGCTCCTGCTAACTCCTTTCTCATCCCTTATATTGAAATCCCACTTCCTCAGAGGCTTCCCTAACTCTGGATGGAAATCAGGCTGCCCTGTTACGGTCTCTATTCCTACCTTCTACATTTCTCTACTACTTTACGGTAGAAGGGAAGAATCTGTGTCTTTTTATTTTTTTCATCACTGTATCGTCAACATTTAACACAGTGCTTGGCACAAGGCAGGTGCTCAAGAGATAACTGAATGAGAACAGCACTGAAAAGAAAGCAGTAGGAAAGTAGCAGTTTTCCTCCTCTGGGAGGAAAACCTTCTCAAACTTTATAGTTTAGCTTTTGAAACAAAGAAATGTTTTCAAATGTGAATGCCATCAGAATACAGGGGAGTCAAGCTACCTTCCATTTATAAGTATTAAAACATTATTTCAGCACTCACCAGCAATGCTCTTTCGCTTTTGGAATATTGCATGATGGGGAGCAGAAGGCGACTGAGATGAATCTGTAAGGTTTTCAGAGTCATGATTTGCGGTGGTCCTTATAAATTCCATAGCAGCCTGGAGAACTCTATACTGTAGTGCAACAGCCATATCTAAAAACAGAAGATACTAGAATGTTTTCAAGCTATGTGGTTGTTAATTTTTTAAAAAATTGAATTGATTCTTACATTTATGCAATATCAAAACTGCCAATAGGGCTTCCCTGGTGGCACAGTGGTTGAGAGTCCGCCTGCCAATGCAGGGGACACGGGTTCGTGCCCCGGTCCGGGAGGATCCCACATGCTGTGGAGCGGCTGGGCCCGTGAGCCATGGCCGCTGAGCCTGCGCGTCCAGAGCCTGTGCTCCGCAACGGGAGAGGCTGCAACGGTGAGAGGCTTGCGTACCGCAAAAAAAAAAAAAAAAAAAACCTGCCAATAATATTTTATTAGAGATAAATTTAAAATTTTTGATCAACGTGGGTTCTCAATGGTTGTAAACATTTCTTAACTATCTTTAAAAGCAATTTTAAAGCAAATTTCCAAATGATTACTATAAAAAGTTCAATAGAAAAATACTAGCTCACAAATTTCGTTTATATAATTGTTTTAAAGAACAGCCTTTTTAATATATAAGGCAAAAGTTTAACCAGAAATTCTCACATTTTTCTGCCTCCTATTCACTATAATATTTGCCACTAAAGAAAACTAATGTTTTATGTTACTATTCAGCATAAGACTTTTCATTCTACTTGGTAAGAAAAATCAGCAGTTTTTTTTTTGTTTTGTTTTGTTTTTAAATATTTATTTATTTATTTGGTTGCACCAGGTCTTAGTTGCGGCATGTGAACTCTTAGTTGCGGCATGCGAACTCTTAGTTGCGGCATGCATGTGGGACCTATTCCCCGACCAGGGATCGAACCCAGGTCCCCTGCATTGGGAGCGTGGAGTCTTAACCACTGCACCACCAGGGAAGTCCTAGCAGCTTCTTTTAGTGATGTGTTGGCAGCTACTAATTACATCAGGGCATCACTTTAAAATTTTTGCCACTTAAAAAGGCTTCTTTTTAAAGCCAGTAAACAAAGTTAAGGATGAACCGTCAGTAAAACAGTTTCTCTCCTCTATCCCACTCTCTCTAGAGAAGCCAGAGAAAGAGATTAGGCTCTACTAACATTTTTGGCTATTATACAACTGCCCCCCACAAATCCATGAAAATTAGATCTTACTTTGGGTCCTCTTGCTTTTGCTGTTTTGAAGATATCCAAGCAGTACAATAAGATCTTCAATAACTCTAAAATACTGTGAGCCTGAGGAACTGCAAGCATGAATTGTAACTGCTATGAAAAGTTGCTGCAGATCACAAGCAAGCAATCTGTATTCATTCAAAGGAACGCTAAAGAAAAAGAACAAATAATTTAAGGCAAATAGAACTGGTTTGAATTCCTGTTCTGCCAGTATTCATTCATTCTTTCATGCATTCATTCGATATTTATCCATGCTTACTCTATGGCAGGTTACATAAACTACACGCTAGGAACAGAAATAAGAAGACACGCTTTGACTCCTGTGAAAATTCAGCTTGCAAAGGACCAGACAAGTGAACAGATAACTATAACCAGTAAGTGGTGGTAAACGTAACAACAGAGGCTACACAAGATACTGTGGGAAAGCACTGGCAGGTTCCCAACACACTAAAGGTGAAGATTCTGTGGGCATGAAGAGGGGTATTCTGAGAAGGCTTCACAGAAGTGGTGAATTTGAATAAATTAACTGACCTCTCTGAATCTCACTTACACAATGTATGTTTATTTTAAGGATTAAAAGAGATACAGATTTGAACGTATATATTAATCACTTACAACTACCTAATAAGTATGAATTAGTATCTTCTGTCCCTCAATTTTTAACCATGATAATCTACCTCAATGTGTGATATTAAGCCTCTCCACTTTTTCAAAATCAAGCAAGAGTTAGAAATGGTAAATTCGGGGGAGGCGGCAATCAACAGAGTGGCATATAAGGACATTCTGTAAGTACAGTTTCTTTAAAACAACAACAGCAACAAACTGCTCTTAGCAGGAGCCTGCTGGTACTCTTCCCACGTTCCACCAATTTCATGCACTGTATTATAATCAAGACTAAATGTTTTGAGGAATACAATGCTTTGTATTTCTCATATGCCCAGCACACAGATCCTCAATAAAACAGGTGCCCAATAAAACCTGCACTGAGCTGACCACAAGTTGTCCTCTCTAGCACCCAGGAGCCTCCCTGCCTAGAGAGTCACCGAGGATATGCTCTGCCTTCTCTGCAAAAATATAGTTAATAGTTAATGTTTTAACGTGCAGTAAGATGATGCTTCTAGAGATGTGTATCTTAACATTATGCTAATAAAAATGTTATACTGTACATCATAAATGCAGACACTGAAGGTACAAAACCCAAATAAAAATATAATTGCCTAACGTATTTTTTAAAGCTGTTAATCAATTGGGTGGGCAGCCATTTGCCAATGTACTTTTCGCTACTAGAAATTCATTTATGGTAGTAGACAGCGGTACAGCATGCTAAAAGTGGGAGAGCATGGTGACTGTAAAGCACAGGCTTCTGAAGTGAGAAGATTCAGCCTCAAGTTCTCTGGTTATTAGCTGTGTGATCTGCAACAAGTTACTACATCTCTCTAATCCTCAATTTCCTATTCCTGATGGGCATGATAATTTTTATAAGACTATAGTGGAAGCTTGGTAAATATATTTGAGGACAGTTAAATTTATTCACCTTGTCTTCAGGTTCTAAATACCTAAAAGTACGTCATATAAATAGCTTATTTTTTTTAAACCAAGTTTTTTGAAAATGATGGAAAATATGCCCTCCAAATTTAATTTAATTTAATTTAATCAGTTTTAGAGGAAAGAAATTCTTTGAAAGTATTATGAAATATCAAATGCTTTAATGTAACCTGCTAGTAAAGTTTTTCCCTTTCCAAAGTTCTTATCAGATGTAGTTTTAAATAATGATTTAAAACTTACTTCTTTTCTAATCCATTCAGAGCTGCTACTGTATTACATAACACGTAGAGAAGACCATTATCCAACAACATATCTGCTACCTTAGAACAAGAATTTAATATTTGGAGAAGAAGTAAGAGAGCGTTATGCAAGAGCACGTTGTCATATAAGGAGGTCTCTATTAGTCCCAGAATAGGAATGACAGACCACTTCTGAAAAAGTCCCATGTTTTTCACATCTTCCAGATCAAATCTATAATAAATAATACAGTTAAGAGCACATTAGAAGCAATTAACCATGAAATAAGGAAAAATGATTGCAATATGGGCCATTTTGTTGACTTGATTTTGAAGCTATAAAGCATAAATTAGGGAAGCAAGGATTCTTAACCGTTTTTAGATCATAAATCCCTCCAATAAAAAGATAAAAGGTGTTGCTAGAAGTCTGTTCCAAGGCAAATATTCAAGGGAAACATTTATACAATTTCATGGTTTTAATTGACTCACTTTAATTTGTCCATGAACCGCTAAGTTGTCCAAAGATCCCCTGCTCTAGGGATCTATATAACAAGTGTGCAGGAAAAAAAAAGACTACTATTTTACACAGTATTTCAGGGAACTAGTAAAAAGAGGTCTAGTGAAAGGAATGGATCTCGAGTTCTTGTTCCAATACTCTTTGTCTCTGGGATGGAAGGAAATTATTTACATGTTTTATACCTCATTTTCTTTATCTGTCAAATATGTGTGGTGATATCTGCTCTACTTTCTTCTCAAGACTTTGTGAGAATCAAATGAGATGATGCAGAATTGCTTTGAAAGAGCCAAAAGCTGTATGCAAATGCAAAGTACTATTGTCATTGCTGCATCTAATAAGTAAATTCTTCAAGGTCTGAATTGGTCTACTTACAAATAAGTAGGAGACACTTAATAATAATACAAGACACACATTTCTCTCTACTTTGTCATACACAGAAATAACAGTTTAACTTTTCTGCCAAACTTTTGACTTGGGAGAAAAATATTCTTTAATTTTTGTACTTATTTGCTAATCCTTCAGCATTATACCAGGGACAAAGCTCAGTAATCAGAATTCCAGGTGGGGGACTGACTCTTCACCCAGATAAGCCGGGTCTCGGAGGGAGTGAGGAGCTTGTCTATGGAGCCCTCCTATAATCTGCTGCTGGGACCACAGAAGCCACCTTCTTCTCAGTTAACCTCAGGTTAACACTGGATACCAAATCTTAACTATCACTTTCTTTCATCTGATGCAGCATTTCTTTCTTTCTTTCTTACTTACTAGTTTCTAGCTAATGAATGAAATACAAAGGAAGAAGTTATATTAGAAAGAATATAATATGGAAAATAATAAATTGATTCACCTGGAAAATGACTTTTAGTAGATTTTTTCTAAGAGTGACCAAGCGATTTTGTTAAGAGTCAGTTTAACAAATTATACATTTAAGACAAAAGATTCCCAATTCTGGTGGAGGGAGGAACCCACTTACTCTTCATCAAGGCCAGCATGTCGGCCAAAGAACATTTCAATGAAGCATTCTAATAATTCCTGAGTTCCCCGATGAAGATACAACTGGTTGGCTAGCAAGGAAAAGCCACGATTCTTCAGAAATTTATCCTTTTGTTCCTTAGATGCTCTATTAAAATATGCATCTAATAGCTGAGGAAAAAAATTAAGTTAGACAATATATTAAAATTTTATATAATGTATACAAGTCAGACAGTGTATTATATTTGTAGTTGTAAGTTATTGTTTAATTTCATCTGTATAGAACAGAGAAAGCTCAAAAAAATGCCACCTCCATAGCAAAATGAAAATGAACTTTGTTCTGATTATTACGGAATGCTAATGATGACCCTGTCTTGGAGATCTTAATACTTTTGTGATGGGAAACTAGCTTTTTAGCTGAGCATGGACACCTAGCAGATTGGCAGCCTTAGCTGAGTATAAGTAGAATATTTGTGCCTAGTTCTAATTCTGAAAAAAGAAAAATGAGTCAGCACTGTATGAAGCTTTCTCTGAAAAAAAAAATATATATATATATGTGTATATATATATATCCCAGACCTCTATTTTTCTAGACTTCTTAACATTTTATTTACCTTGAGCATAGGCCTAAACTTCCATCCTTTCCCAGAATCTTAAATGCAACCTGTGTACAATCTAAGTAATTATTTTTCCTTCCAAACTCACTTCTTCCATGGTTCTGATCTTAGAGCACAGTAGCACCATCCTATGAGACTTTAAGGCTAATCTCACTTTTGGCTTTTCTTGTCCTGATTTCCCACACGTAATTATGAAGGTCTCTCACCTCCATTCCAGTGAATGTCTCTCAAATCTGTCTGTCCTTTGACTTTCCACTTCCCCAGCTCAGGGACTCATCATCTCTCCCCTGGACCACTGTGATATCCTGCGAACACAACACTTCCACCTCTCTCTCCCTTGCGATGACTCCCTCACAGTGGTGACAGACTATTCTTCCCAAAACACACACCTCTTTACCGCCCTACTTAAAAAGCTTTCTAGTTTACAGCATAATACAAACTACGCCTTTTGCATGAATCCTTCCCTGGTTCCCGCATCAGAATTATTTGCTTTTCCTGTGCTCCCATTCTTCTTTATTAATACTACCACTGAAGCACTCATCACACAAGTCCTGACATTTTACTTAGTTGGGTATATGTCTCTCTTCCCCACTGGCCTATAAACTCCTAAATGCAGAGGCTTATTCCCCTTTATATCCCACATAGCAGCTAGCCCGGTGTTTTACACATGAAATGGAAGCTAAGTAAATAGGGGGTTGCAACTGATTTAACAATATCCCACATCAAACTAAGAAAATGAGAATCTTTAAAGACCATTTCAATATTGGGTTGTCTCCTAATGGGAACCATTCATATCAAATATTTATTCTTTCAACGATGTACTTAGGACCTTTTATATATTAGACACAAGATGCCTACCCTCACAGGACTTATATTTCAGTATGGGAGGTTAAAAAAAACCAAATACACAAACAAATTAAAAAGGTACTTACAAGACACACCTAGGATGCTAGACATAGAACAAGTGAGGAGCAGGGCTAGACAGAAGCTGGTTTGAAAGGTGAACAGGAAAGGCCTCTTTGAGAAGGTGACATCTGAGCTGAAACCTGAAGTAAGTGTCTAAGATTTAACGATACTACACTGCAGGAGAGACTTCCAATGACCTGTGTGTTCCTTGTAAGTAGAAGACTTAAAAAAACATACTGATATGAATCAATATATGGAGGAGGGCTTAAAGTTGGATGATAAGACAGAGAAAAATAGAGGTAAGAAGTAACAAACCACATCAGCTCATTATGCCTAAGAATAAAAGAAAGCTTCAGGTCTACTTGAATATGTACGTTCAAATTTTAAATTATGCATATGTCTATCGTTCCAAATGAAAACAACGTATTTAGCATTTGCCCTTACTTTAATAACTCCTTGTTGTACAGCAGGTGATGGGTGGTTAACAAGGACCAACAGCGTATCTGCTTGAATGAGCCTGTCCATCACATCTTCCAGCATAACATCAGGCAGGATGAGAAGAACTCCGCTTAAGAGTTCATACAACCCACAACATACAGGTACCAAACAGTCTTCAGTTACACTAAAACAGAGACCCAGAAAGTCTTACCAAAACAAGATCAGGGAGGAAAGTAGTGCCTCATGATTACCTTAAGAACTGTGATGAGTAGTAATAATTTTCACATGTGAAACAAAAGTGCATAAGGTTTAAAAAATGTTTCCTGATTTAACTGTGATTAACAAATTTGCCATCACTTTTTAATCACCGGTTTTTTTGGGGTATATCATCTATTAAACACTAGTTTATTCTACATCTGTGATTTCCAATAACCACTTGTGCTATTTAAACTATTAAAAATTAAACTAAAAATCCAGTTGCTCAGCTGCACTGGCCACATTTCAAGTGCGTTATGTGTCTCCTGCAGTGGACAGCACAGGTGAACGTTTCCATCATCCTGTAGAAAGTTTCACTGACGGTGCTAATTGAGATGCTCTTGGGAATGATAATAAACCGTATAATTTCCCTAAACTGAAGAGTTTTTCTCTAATAACCATATGGAATTAAATAAACCATAAGATAATTTTTTCTTCAGGAACAATTTATGGTTTATCCTTTGGTTAAATATGGAATTCAATATCACCTAGTATTAAAATAAGGAGAAAGGTACCTTTGTTCGTTATTAATATATATGTTATAAGAGATCCCATAATAAAGACATTTCTACAAGTACAGAAATTCTTCAAAGAACAGTAAAAAAAAAAAAAAAGCGGGGAGGGGTTTGGCATACAAAAACATGTGACTACCTGTGAGCACTTGTAGTTCGGTTGTGGTTTGGCTCATAACGGAGAGAAAAGGCAAAGTTTTCCCAGTCTTCGGTGTTCCTGTCAACAAGACTTGGCCACCGGCCGACAGCTGCAGAGCCATTCTGTGAGGGAAAAGCTAGCCCAAGGCTTGCAATAGTGCTGTGGCTTCGCTGGAACGAGGCCAGTCCCTTCAGGTAATCAGGTCGGCGTGGGCAGAACTCATCCCCAAGACTGTCATCGTCTGGTCTGGGTTCTGTTCCCACCTCCTTCTGATCTACTTTGACCGCTGGAAGTCCCGATGTTCCTTTTGGGACACCACTGACAGAGGCATGGGCTGAAAGGACAGCTTCCATTTCACAAACCGTTTTTGCAGACTCACAGCTACTGACAAAAGCATCTGCTTTGCCTTTCTTCAGCGTCTCGGAACTCCCCCGAGGGCTCCATTTCTCTGGTTGGGAAGCAACATCATTATCTACAACGCTTTGTAACTTGTCAATACTACAACCCAAACTTCCAGTCAATTTTCGTGGTTGTATTTGAGGTGAAGAAGTAGGAAATGCTGGTAGGCTTCTAGAACGTAACATGCTGGCAGTCATCTGCTGTGGAACAGTACTGGAGGAATTGTTTCCTGGTGAGAGCAGACACAAAAACAGTATTGAAAAATCTTATGAGCGGGCCCACTTCTTTTCTGCACTATCGGTCCCAACCAGAGCAATACCCATTTATCTAGTGATATTAAAGAATCCATACAGGCTAACGATCATAGTAACTAATGCTTAAAAATTCTTAAGGTTAAAACTATTTTTCTTTTAACTACTTTTTATTAAAATTTTCCCAAAATACATATCTTTACCTGTCTCCTTAACAAAATACAATATTGCCTGAGTGATTCAAAGTTATTAGGATTAATGGTGCTACTGAAGTGAAATTAAGTGAATTAAGTGAAACTCAATGTACCTCAGGCTAGCAGTCACTAGGATGCACTTTGATACAGTGGAAAGAGTGTGGGCTTTGCAACGAGATATAACAGGATTCAAGCGATAGTTAAGCTAGTTAGGTGGCTTAGGTAAATCATTTAATGAGATGAGTGTTCACTTCTGCAAATGTAAAATGAGGGTTCAGAACATCTACTTTGCAAGGCTGCTTTAAGGATTGAGATCATATCCATGATGCACCTAGCATAGTGCCTGCCATATAATAGGTGCTCAATAAATGTTAGTGATAGTTGTACTTGGTGTTATTACTAGGCTCAATGTCCCTAGACTGTTCTCTCACTCCTCCCTTTCTGTAGTCATTTTTTGCTGCTATTACTGAGAAGAAACAGTTTTTTCTCTTCTTGCCATAGCTCTCGAATTTTCTGCTTCTTATATTCTGTGTAGGAGGAGACCAGAAAAATCACTCTCATCCTTAGTGCATGGGATATAAGTGGATGCTACTCAAGGTATGGTCTGTGGGCCAGGAGCATGGGGATCAAGCACCACTGTGTGACTGTTCGAAATGCACATTCTCAGGCTCCACCCCAGATCTACTGAATCAGAACGTGTGAGGCAGGGGCCCAGGGATGTACATTTTAACCAGCTCTCCAGGTGATTTTTCACCAAGCTAAAACTTGAGAAGCACTGATATAAAGTAAACAAGCACTGAATGAACTGCTCAGAGCTCAGGCTTTGTGGCAATAAAACAGCTCCATAGCTCAGAAGTTTTTCCTAGTTATTTCTGGGTTTTGGCTGGAGGAATAAGGTTGCCAAAAGAGACTGTTCAAACGACCTGGAAAAAATAGGGGCATGATTGTACTAGAAAATGTTTCAGAGTGATGCACAATGATTTAAAAAATGACACTTCCTATGAAATTCCAAATAAAACTAATTAAAACATAGCCTTAAAATATTATAATAAAAGGCCATAAAACGTGCTAGAGAATAACTGAAACACTTTGGGAGAGAAGGAAAACTGGAGGTTAATACCCAGATACTGTGTTCTATCTATCCATGTCTCTATCTTACCAGCCTATTTAATGATTTGTATTGGAGCTGGAGACAAGAGTAGGTGGGACTAACAGTCTGGGAGAAGGAATGTCTCAGTCTGGAAGAGGATGGCAGTCAGGAAAGGAAAAGACATACAGTCAGTTCACAACCAGGAGACATGTACCTATTTTTTCTTTATAAAAATAGAGATGAGGTTGTCTGTTAAGAACAAGCTAGGAAGAGAGAAAAGTACTGTTAGCTTAAAGACTTGAATATACTTGCTATGGAGATAGAAGAGGCAACTAATTCTGAATATACAGAAAAATTATAGGGCAGCATTAAAAGGCCAACTATGCCACAGACCCTTTTAATGGCAGGAATTCTAAGCAGCGTGAGGATGGTCAGATTGAGGAAAGGTTCGACTTTTTCAGGTCAAGCGTGCTAAAAGGCCAAGAGGACAAGGAAAATGAAGAAATAAAATTATTGGCTGATGGGATCTAGGCTGGAAGGGGAAAACAGGCAGAGGGAACTTGGGAGGATGATAAAGAAACCAGAAGGATAGGAAGTTGTCATAGAGAGTGGGAGACGGGAGGTCTATGGGTGGGAAGCGTTCTTCGATGGTGTCTAAGACAGATGCAAGCAGACTGGTAGATAAAGTAAAGGGGATGACGGTCCCCAGGGTCAAGGCTGGAGTACGGACGGCCACTCACATGGCAAGTGAAGTTGTCTAGAATGAGTTCAGGTGGAAAGGAGACAGTAAGCCTAACATAGCTTTTGAAGACAATGGGGAAATAAATCAGAAGCTTAATGAAAGACATATGACTATGACAGAAGGGGAGAGAGAATTCCAGAGCAAGAGGGCATGAGCCTCATCCACTCCCTAAGTTCTCCTGAGAGGCACTTGTTATACTGAGTGTGAGTTACGGATATCAGAAAGTAGTGAAATGGATTCCTTAAACATATTCTATTATTTTTAAGTTTAGCCTTCCATTTATTTATCCTGAATATCAGGTTGTATTATGCTGCTAAAACACGTACAATTTATTTATCTATTAATATGCAGAACTAAATACAGAAGGGTCATACTTTCAGCATTGTTTTCGTTTGTCTGTTTACCTTCAGGTGGCGAAGCAGTAAAACCACATGGGCTTATTACCATAAATCCAGGGCTAGTAACAGACTTCCCTCCACTGCTAGAATGCCTCAGGTACATGATTGACTGCACTTTCTCCTGAAAGATCTTGCCATCTAGGATCAAAAAAAGTTTTCAGACAATTTTAAAGAAGGATAAAACAAAAATATAACTTTAAAAGCAAGTCGTTAAATACAAACGTTTACAAAAAGATGTTCAAAGCAAAGAGAAAAAACGGCATCCTTTATAATAATGCCCATTTGATACGTGAGGACACTCTACAACTTCTTACTCTAGATTCTTCTGTTGACTATTACTAGCCACATTAACTTCTATTTTCTTTGAATTCTAACGGTACTTATAGTTATTCCTATAGTTTAGCAGCTAACTGTTCACTTTTTATACGCTAATATGATCTCTCCAAGGAGACTGTTCATCAATTCATTCCTTGAGGGAAAGGCTGTGTCTTCTCTATTTTTACACAGACCCAATATGACTCCAAAGTTGATACCTCCAGTTTAATCTTCCTTTTTGAGCTTCATACTTCTAAATTCAACTGCTTGGTTTTTTAAATGCACCGCAAATGCAACAAATCTAACTCTGAGTCATCCTTCTGCCCTAAATTCCCTCCTGTGTTGTCCTCTGGTTCCTTTGGTAGAAGTACCTATTTCCCACGCAGGATCCAGGAGCCACCCTTGACCACAACCTTTCCTTTACCCGTGTCAAGTCAGTCTCCAGGTTCCGCTGACTTTATTTCTGTTTCTGGAACTCTTCTCATCCCTAGCATAGCGCTATAAGGTAGGCTCTAATCCCCCTCACCTGGACTATTACCTTGGACTTCTAAATGGTATCCGTGATGGACCTCTGGTCACCCCCAAATCCTCATAGCTACCAGCCTTCTCTCTATGAAATGCTAATCTCTGCTTAAAACCTCCCAGTGGCTTTCTGCTGCCTCCTTACCGCTACAAGAATCTCCTCTCCCTTCAACTCCTACTCAGCCTTTAAGACTCAGAGCAGGCATCACCACCTCCGGGAAATATCCCCTCGCCATGCTCTATGCTACCCAAAATGAAATACTGACACCGCTGTGCTTTCCACATGGTATACTTACCTGTTTATGTCTCTCTCCCCTCTACTAGACTGTAAACTCCTTAAGGGGGGTGACCACATTTTAGTTGCTACCAGAATCTTGGCGTTGCTTTATTCACTAAATGTTAGCTGAACCTAACACAGAGTCATGCTGTATAATTTCACTTGGATTTTTACTGCGGCGGAATCATTTTATTCACTTATTATATTGTTTAAAATGGCTGTTGGACAACCAGTTTCCCTCTCTAAATTTACTATCTAGCTTTCTCACAGATATACTCTTGCTTGCTTTCTTACCACATCACCTTTTCCTAGTTCTTTTAAAACTCTGATTCTTCTATCTTTCTTTTACGCTGAGATTACTCTTTCTTGTTCCACCCTCTGAATAGTAATATCACCAACAGTTCCATCCTTAGCTTCCTTTTTCCTTCTCTCTCTCTCCACACTTTTCTTCAGTGGTCTCATCTGTTCCCAGAGCTTCAACTCACTTCTACGCTGGTGGTTTCTCTATACTGAATTTTACTGTAATAATTTACTTACATCGTATTCCTTGGCTCAAAACAAACACAACAAAACAAAATCCTTCAATTACCCCCAACTAGAATACAAGTTCAAATTCTCTGATCTTACATTCAAGGACTTGTTTAATATGAGCTTGGGTGGGGTGGAATAAATGATGGTCCCAAACTACATTTATGGTATTATTGCTCACTACTCCTTTATAAATCCCCTATATTAGGTAAAATTCATTATTCTTTCTTTTCTCTTTCTATTTTTCCTCCTTTAAGTCATTCTCTTCACCTGGAATGCTAATTCTCCAATCTACCCATTAAATTTTACTTAAATTCTGCAATCCCATGGCAGATATTAATCTATTAAATCTCTCTCCATACCTGTCCAATGAAACCCTAACTCTTCTGAAATCTAATTAGTTCTTCTTTTGTATCTCTTATGTACTTACCAGATATTGCTTCTTATTATAATTATTTCAGCATCTATATCTCCCCTTGCCTCTTGGCATTTAAGCCCTCTGAAGGCAGAGACTATGTCTGGTTCATTTTATGGCCCTCGGCCCCTGTCCCAATCCCAGTGTGTGATTAATTTCTAGCACAGAGGCCATTCAATATATATCAAACAAACACAAATCAAGCGGGAAGGAAGAAACAAAAGTGGAAACAGCCAAGACCTAACAAAAATGATCATACCTACCTATGTGCAAAGAAAAGTAGAAGCCTGCAGGGTTATGGCAAACGTAAGTATTGGTAGGAGGGTGAGCTGCTAAAAGGAAACTGAAGACAGCTGCCAATAATTCCAGATCGGGAGGAGACCCAAGGACTTCTGCTATAATCTTCACAAATGACCGACAAACCTCTCGGGGCATGGATGTAAGCTGACCCTCTTTGTGTTCCTGAAAAACATAAACACTCTCTTTAGATTTAAAGAGAACTGTCAACTTAACTCACATTTCTCACTGAAGCAAGATAATTCTGTTTAAGATAGAACTGTGTTGGTTTACTACTCCAGACTGACCGTATTTACCATACAATTGAGTTGCTATTTCTCAATTCAAGCAACCCTGTTATTAAAGTTCATTAAAACCAATGTCCCCATATAAATGTTAGCTACTATTAGTACTCTTATCACTACTACTACTACTACTATGGGTTCAGAAGGGAAATTTTTTGATAGACAAAACTGATTACATGAATACACTATGTTCCAGCCTACAAAGTTATTTCTCACAACAGCTCTGAGAGGTTTTATCCATCATTTCTAGAATACGGAGGCCCGAAGTGGTTATACGGCTGACTTAAACCACATAGAAAACATGTCAGAGTAGTGCATCCAACACATACTGGTACTTGTTATTTAAGAAATATGAAACAAGTTAAAATATCACTACTGTTGATGTCCGAGAGACTACAAAATTATTATTTTACCCCAACATAAAGAAATATTTCTGGAATTTAGCAGTTGCTCTTTTGTAACTGAGTTAGGAAAGGTCAAGCTACAAGAGGCTGGGGTTAAAAAACTCCGATACTATCAGCTGAAAGAAGGGATCCTGGAGAGTAGGGCAGACAGAAAATAACCTCACTGAAAGTCCCTCAAAAATCTGAGTCCATAGCGTTGAGTCATTAAACAGAAATCATCACAGAAAATATCTCCAGAAGTAAAGTTACATGAAAAGTACCTGCAAAACCTGGCAAGTCAGTAGAAAGTGATGCACCACTCGAGCTTTCAGTAACTGCTTAATATTAAACATCTGCTGCTGGTGATCCGCTCTGAGGAGGATTTCTAGGGCTGCCAGCAGAGTTTCCCAAACACCTTGCTGAGAAAAGAAACACATACCGATTAGCACAGAGTTACTGAAAAACATGCTGCATGCTTTTTAGAAGACATGCAATACATCAGTTTAACACTGTGTATGTATTCAGGGTCAAAGATTAAATTTGTCTGAAAAAGTAAATCTTAGGGCTTCCCTGGTGGCACAGTGGTTGAGAATTCGCCTGCCAATGCAGGGGACATGGGTTCGATCCCTGGTCCGGGAAGATCCCACATGCCACGGAGCAGCTAAGCCTGTGTGCCACAACGACTGAGCCTGTGCTCTAGAGCCCATGAGCCACAACTACTGAGCCTGCGTGCCACAACTACTGAGGCCCGTGTGCCTAGAGCCCCTGCTCCGCAACAAGAGAAGCCACCGCAATGAGAAGGACACGCACCGCAAGGAAGAGTAGCCCCTGCTCGCCGCAACTAGAGAAAGCCCGCGCACAGCAACGAAGACCCAACACAGCCAAAAATAAATAAATTTATAAAAAGAAAAAGAAACACATGAAACACATTATCAATATTAACTATTTACAAATAATTTAGTTTCAAAGAGCATTATTAAAAATGTACAGATTTCAATGCTAATTTCTGTATGCAGCATTTAATCAAAGAATTTTAGAACAAGATGTACTAAATTGAAAAAAGTTAGACAATGTAGAAATTCTGCATTTTGGATTAATTTACTTTTAAGTCCAAATAATAGAATTATCTGCACAGTTACTAAGTGTGCAGTTTCAAACAGTAGTTAGCATCCTTTTGAGGTGCTTTAAAATGCTTCTCCCATACCGAACCAATCTTAAATTATCCACAGTAACAGAGAAAAAGGAATCTTATATAGATAACTACTACTGAAAGATAATCTTCACCTCATTTTATTAGCCCAAATAACCTTTCAACAAAGTCATTAACAAAAAGCAAAATTAACCGCCTTGGGTTGCAGGTCTTGCTGTTTTTCCTGCCATTATCGATGGAAATGAATAATGAAAAGGCCAAGGAATTGATAGACTTAATCACACTATTCTAACAAAGGCCTCTCTCTTTATAAGACAGGGCCAAGGTGCCCTGAGAGAAAAAGATATATGAAAACTGGAAGACGAGGCAGGCCAAGTATGAAAACTTGATTCAGGCCTGAAAAATAGTACTAAAATAGAGCAGTGCCAAAGCAAACAGACAACCAGCAACAAAAACAAAACAACTCAGCTAAAAAAATAATTAGGAAAGAAAATCTTATTTCAAACCCATAGAAGTATTTGTGTATATCACTTTTGAATTCAACAGAAAATGTTTTGTTTTTTAATCACACTGTGGTTTTTTGTTGTTGTTGTTGTTGCTGTGGTTGTTTTGCGGTATGCGGGCCTCTCACTGTTGTGGCCTCTCCCGTTGCGGAGCACAGGCTCCGGACGCGCAGGCTCAGCGGCCATGGCTCACGGGTCCAGCCGCTCTGCGGCATGTGGGATCTTCCCAGACCGGGGCACGAACCCACGTCCCCTGCATCGGCAGGTGGACTCTCAACCACTGCGCCACCAGGGAAGCCCAATCACACTGTTTTTTAATGCTCAAGTTAGCATCCTCTTTTGAAATACTAAAATAGCTGTCCAATTTTTAGTTAAGATTTGATCTTCCAATCTACGATTGAGCTATTTCTTTATTACATGTTTATATTTATACTGCCTTTGATCCAACTTGTTTGTATTTACTATCACTATGTTCATTTGCTTTCTCTCCCTGAAACATTAAGTGTATTTTTATACATATATATATGTGTGTGTATATATACATATATATATATATGGATTTTTTAAATTCTGAAAGTGAGTATTTATTCAGAATGAGAAATCACAACAAAATAGAAAGTTTTAAAAACTGACAATACCATAAAATCCAGAAAAAGCAACAGTTAGCTGCCTGACACAGCTCTGTAGTACTTTCCCCCTGTGTTTTGCAGGAGCATATTCTTTGACTGCTTCTTCAAATAACAATAATTTTGTAATATAATTTTATATAGGAAGAACAGAAAAATAATTCTGTCTTTCCTCTAGCACGTTTGGTCAAAACTTGTTTTTGTTAATGACAGATTAGAAGTGTTTCCTTCAGCTTCCTAACTCATTATTGATAGTGAGTAAATCTGGGGGGGGGCTGTTGCCAAATTTGGAAGTAACCAAATTTTTAAAAATTCTAAAGGTACACACTTTGAACTGGTCTTTAATTACGTCTGATGATACTGTTGTTACACGCTAAATAACTCTGGACAATCTACAGTCTACACTAGAACTAAGGAGGCTCTATGAGCCATACCATGAAGACTATGCTTATAACTAGGGCAGAAAGGAAACAGCCCTATATTCATTCCCTGGCTGGGTCCTTGTGAAGACTACCTGATCCACCCAGCTGTTGAGATGCTTTGCCTAGACCTAAGATCAAAGCATGTTCCTTAGCTTATGCCTATCATGAAGCCAAGGCTTCATAGACTTGCCCTGTATACTGATACAGCTCTATGACTTCTGGGTAACGTGGCTCCCTTACTCAGAAGTGTGTCTATTTCCCTCTCCTTGACTCTACTCTCCACACTCTTAGCAGGACCCCTTTCAGAGTTTACGGTAAATGCAAGTCTCCAATTGACTCAAATGTTCTCCAGCCAAGTACTGCTCTAGCTACTACCAGCAGCGCAAGCTCTGATCCTGACCCTCCAGATCAGCATTATCCATGGCTGTCTAAAACCTTGCACAGAAATTAATCTCCAGATTTCCATCTACAATTAACATTACATTGAAGTGGTAAATTTGTTCTATTCTCCAAAAGAATGATTGGATGAATACTTAAAAGTAAATGCCTTTTATTGCACCAAAGGAAACAATCAACAGAGTGAAAAGGCAACCTACAGAATGGGAGAAAATACTTGCAAACCATAAGTGAGATAAGGATTAATATGCAGAATATATAAAGAACTCCTATCACTCATTAACAAAAAATCAAATAACCCAGTTAAAAAATGGTCAAAGGACTTGAATGGACATCTCTTCAAAGAAGATATACAAAGGGCCAATAAGTAGATGAAAAGATGCTCATCATCACTAATCATCAGGAAAATAAATGCATATCAAAACCACAACAAGCTATTACCTCATACCCTATAGAAAAGGCACTATCAAAAAATAACAATTGTTTGGTGAGAATGTAAAAAAATTGGATCACTTGCACATTGTTGGTAGGATTGTAAAATGGTGCTTCTCTTACGGAAAATAGTATGGAGGTTCCTCAAGAAGTTAAAAATAGAACTACCATATGATTCAACAATCTCACTTCTGCATACATATCTAAAATAATTGAAAACAGGACCTCAGAGAGACCTCTGCACATCCATGTTCACTGCAACATAGTTCACAATGGCCAACATGTGGAAGCAAGCTAAGTGTGCATGACAGATGAACAGATAAAGAAAATGTGGAATACACATACAATGGGATATTATTCCGTCTTAAAAAAGAAAAAAATCTTGTCATATGCTACAACACAGATGAACCTTGAGGACATAATGCAAAGTCAAATAAGCCAATCACAAAAAGACAAACACTGAATGATTCCACTTGTATTAAGTATCTAATGTAATCAGACTCATAGAAACAGAATGTAAGATGGTGGTTGCCAGGGACTGGGGGCAGGGGAAATGGGGAGTTGTTGTCCAATGGGTAGAGTTTCAGTCAAACGAGATGAAAAAGTTCTAGACAAGTGCCATACAACGAAGCGTATACAGTTAAAACTGTCCTGTACACGTAAAGATTGTTGAGGGTAAATTCACAAGGGTTTTTTTACCACAAAAATAGTACATGCCTCTGCTTTATTCCATATCCTCCAGTCTAGCAATAGCTCCTCTAGCAGTTTAACATCCTGGATTATAGCATTAGACTCGGCATCCAACTTAAATTCTCCATTCTCATTGATATGAATAATATCTTCATCACAGCAACCTGCAAGAAGGGTCTATGGAAAAATAACATTAATAGAAGATGCATCAACAGTCAGTTAATCCAAAAATTCAACAGAAATATTCAGCTTTCAATCTTAGCAGTCATAACATTAAATTCAAAGGAAAACTAGTGAATAACTCAACATTTCACCAAGTATCTTTAAATTGTTTTATAAAACAATTCAAGTAATGAGAAAACCCCCAAATTTCAAATATTTATAAATGACTATTCAGTTTCAAATATGGGGTAAAAGAAACCACATCCTATTTTTTAAATTCAATGAATCTGTTGGGTTTTAAATTTTTTCCAAGAAGCATTCATGCCACAAATGTATGGATCTTGACAGTTTCATGAGTTGGGGTTTGGGGGCATGGGAAGAGGCATGGTCTTTTGCCTTAGTACTAGTACCCTCAGAGAGAAATACTTTCACAATGTTACCAAGTGCTTTTAGTTAGAAAGGTACTTAAATATATGATGACAGCTGGATCACAATAAAAGCTAATAAGGCTTTAAGATGCTAACTCTATAGCAGCATTGCCTAATGGGAACGGCACAGCACTAGGTGTCTGGAGAACTAGGTTCTCTTCCATAACTGTGGGAGCTGAAGCAAACAGCGGTCTCTCTGTGGGTTTCACTTTCACTAGTCTACAGAATGAGGGGCCGGCCAAGGAGACAGCGCTGGCTAATCAAGATCTAAAAATCTTAATTTTTTGCTTTTACTCTTCTAAAATGTTTTAAAGGCAATTAAAATGTAATCATTTAAATGATGAAAAACCCAGAAGAGCCTTACTTTGATTAAATATATACTATTGAGTTTCCTTCATTTTCTTCAGGAATAACTGAAACACAAAACTCTATTATTGGAAGACTTTAATGAAGAGGTATCACTGCATATGAAACTCTGAGAATAAGTTGTTGTTGTTTTTTATAGTGTCAAGAGCCACTTTCATTTCTTTTTTTTTTTTTAGAAGACGTTGTGGGTAGTAGTTTATTAATTTATTTATTTATTTTTGCTGTGTTGGGTCTTCGTTTCTGTGCAAGGGCTTTGTCTAGTTGTGGCAAGCGGGGACCACTCTTCATCGCGGTGCGCGGGCCTCTCACTATCGCAGCCTCTCTTGTTGCAGAGCACAGGCTCCAGACGCACTGGCTCAGTAGTTGTGGCTCACAGGCCTAGTTGCTCCGTGGCATGTGAGATCCTCCCAGACCAGGGCTCGAACCTGTGTCCCCTGCATTAGCAGGCATATTCTCAACCACTGCGCCACCAGGGAAGCCCCAAAGAATAAGTTTTATGAGAACCTACCTTCAAAATGTGAAAGCCCACGATGCATTTTTGTTTGATCAACACCTGATGAATCATGGAAAGTCCATTACAATTTTCTAATTCATGTATTCTCTGTTGGTTGTATTTAATTAATGAGAGTATAATTCTCAGTGCTAATGCTTGAGTTTCTTCACAGATACTGAGTTCCACAACCTAAAAAAAAGTAGATATATTTTTTCTAATTTGTTGAGATTAAAAATTTAACATGTGTGGTTATCTTCCATTATGTAACGTCAACCCCTTAGTTTCATTTGAAAGCTTATTTTTTTATTGCTGACGCTGTTTGTAATTACTTAAGAATTGTAAAGAAACAAAACTAAAAACCATAAATTCTCACCTCACACCAGTCAGACTGGCCATCATCAAAAAATCTACAAACAATAAATGCTGGAGAGGGTGTGGAGAAAAGGGAACACTCTTGCCCTGTTGGTGGGAATGTAAATTGATAAACTGATACAGTCACTATGGAGAACAGTATGGAGGTTCCTTAAAAAACTAAAAATAGAAGTACCATATGACCCAGCAATCCCACTACCGGGCAAATACCCTGAGAAAACCATAATTCAAAAAGTCATGTACCACCATGTTCATTGCAGCTCTATTTACAATAGCCAGGACATGGAAGCAACCTAAGTGTCCGTCGACAGATGAATGGATAAAGAAGATGTGGCACATATGTGCAGTGGAATATTACTCAGCCATAAAAAGAAACGAAATTTGAGTTATCTGTAGTGAGGTGGATGGACCCAGAGCCTGTCATACAGAGTGAAGTAAGTCAGAAAGAGAAAAACAAATACCGTATGCTAACACATATATATGGAACCTAAAAAAAAAAAAAAAAAAGGTTCGGAAGAACCTAGAGGCAGGACTGGAATAAAGACACAGACGTAGAGAATGGACTTGAGGACACAAGGAGGGGGAAGGATAAGCTGGGACAAAGTAAGAGAGTGGCATGGACATTATATACACTACCAAATGTAAAATAGCTAGCTAGTGGGAAGCAGCTGCATAGCACAGGGAGATGAGCTCGGTGCTTTGTGACCACCTAGAGGGGTGGGGTAGGGAGGGTGGGAGCGAGGGAGACACAAGAAGGAAGAGATATGGGAACATATGTATATGCATAACTGATTCTCTTTGTTATAAAGCAGAAACTAACACAACATTGTAAAGCAATTATACTCCAATAAAGATGTTAAAAAAATAATGAATACACAGTACAAAAACCCCCCATAAATTCCATGTTCATTTGTCTCTTAAATATTCTATAAATTGACTAAAATAACACTGATAACCTTAGAATTCAGTAGCATTTTATTAGTGACCTGAAAAGTCAGCAAAATGCCTCAAATTTTTGATGATTAGTCACTCAACAAACAGGATCTGTGTTCTGTGCTGTGGGAGATGAAGAAGTAATAGGCGTGCTACCTGCCTCCAATGGGGGTCAAATGATAAGACGTACGTATAGAAACTGCGGATTGTGACTTGTACTTTGACTCCCCCAGTGCTTTCTGGAAACTACTATATGGAAGAAACACACACCTTATTATGATGATAAAAGGCAAAGAAGAGTGAGACACTGTGAATGCACGAGAGCATAAAAACTACTTCTGACTCCACTCTGCTCAGCACAGGGAAGCCTACATGGAGAAGATGGCCTGGAGAGAGAGCAAAACCCTGGGAAGCAGGGATAAATGGGTGGCCGGGGTGGGCCACAGTCAGGAAAGAGGCGAAGACTGGAAGTTCACGGTACATCTAGGAGAATGCAGATTGCCCATTTGGTTGGGTGGTGGACATTAGGCTCAAAAGGCAGGCTATAACACACCACTGTAAAGCAATTACACTCCAATAAAGATGTTAAAAAAAAAAACAGGCAGGCTATACGTGTAAGGATTTTTTTAAATTTATTTTTGGCTGCGTTGGGTATTTGTTGCTGTGCACAGGCTTTCTCTAGTTGCAGCGAGTAGGGGCTACTCTTTGTTGCGGTGCACGGGCTTCTCATTGCGGTGGCTTGTCTTGTTGCGGAGCACGGGCTCTAGGCACTTGGGCTTCAGTAGTTGTGGCTCGCGGGCTCTAGAGCGCAGGCTCCGTAGTTGTGGTGCACAGGCTTAGTTGCTCTGCGGCATGTGAGATCTTCCCGGACCAGGGATCGAACTCCTGTCCCCTGCACTGGCAGGGGGATTCTTAACCACTGCGCCACCAGGGAAGTCCCACGTGTAAGGATTTTAAGGAGACTGAATTTTATTTTTGTAGGAAAGGATGGATACTAAACAAAGTTTCTAAGTTTTAAGTGTAAAAACATACTTTAAAAGTCATATTGGCAAGATCCTATATGTATGCAAGATAAAAAATTAACCATTTCCTCTAGGATCTAGTCACTGTGTAACAGTAAACATAACAAAATTATATTCAATAACTTGAAGAAAGAGGAAAAACCGTTTTGAAATTATACAAAGCTATAAAAGTAGATCACAAAATGTTGGTAAGTTAAATGAAAAGCTTTTAATTTTAAAACACTAGGTACTAGATGCAAAAAAAAAGTTTGAAAAAGTAAAAGGAGGAAAGACAGCTTAGAGTATGGCGGATCAAATACTAATCAAATATTTATAAGAACAGTAACAATAACAACAAACACTGATATGTCTCATCGCAAAATTAATCAAAAGGTTAAAAGAAAGAAGGCCGGTTAGGGAGACAGTATGATAATGTTGCAGAAGTTATACTTAAGGAGGAAATTTTGAGGATGAAAAAAGATCAGGGCAGCTTTAATTAAACAAGGATATGGACCACAAGGAAGTAGAAATGATTTGTACTGAAGAGAGACCATTTGTACCCCCATTCGGATTCTACCAATCCCCGAAACAGTCACATACACTATTGACTGCCTACTCTGCACCAGGAAAGATATGGTGCTGGCCCTCAGATGACTAAATAGAACAGATAATTAAACATGTTTCTCTAAAACAGTACCTATGGCATGAGTCAAAATTTTTGTATTTCTCCTTCGCTTTAAATAAACTTCAAACCCGAACAAATTATCTTTGTACTCATTTGACCTTTTTTTCCCCCATGCATCTGGAAGCTTCAAGGGAAAAACAAGTTTCACAAACATTATTTTAAGGAATACATTTCTTCTATATTTTTACTATGGTATGCTTTTCTTTTTTCTCATTGGCAATTTTAAATCTTGTACATTTAACACTTAATTGTTCTAATTGCATTTCTGGATAATAGGAAACTTCTAAAATCTTCATAAATTAAAAAGAAATTTTAATCAAAAATTACCTGTGGCAGAAAGTTTGATGACATTCTAAACAATATGTGCTTTTTTAATCTTAAAAGCTTAATATAGTTGATATATAGTTTTATTTGTATTCGAAAAGAAATCCTAAAATGTATCAATAATAAAGAGGTAGTTTCTCCTTAAATAAAATTATAAGCAGTGATTCTTACCCTAGCAAAGAGAAAGACAAATATACCAGTTCCACCAATTTCGTGCAGAATGCCTTGAAGGGTTTTACATTCAGTGGGCCGGAGATTCTTTAGATGATAAGGTTCTAATAAGATGCTGTGAACTTCTTTTGAGCTGAAGGGTCTTTGAGAGAGTTGTGTTTTCATTTGACCTTTAAGTCTAATAACTGGCTCATAGATGGTGTACTGAGCAGGACAGCAAGTGGTATACACAACTGAAAGATTTTCCTGAAACACAAATATTTTCCTTCAGTAACTAAACAAAGTTTAAAAAGTAAGTTATTAACTAGCAAATGAATATTTCAAAGTGAAAAGACAACCAACAAATCTTTTTCTTTGTTTTAAAAAAGAGAGACACTGCACTAAACAAAGATGGACATGAGAAGCAAGACAGCTCCCCACAAAGGAAAAGATCAGTTTCATTTAGCAGGGATCAATATGTGTAAACCCCATCAAGGCTGAGAAAAATTCCAGCTTTGATCTTTTGAGAATAAACGTGAAATTATACCTATTATCACCGATAATAACAAGCCCACACCACGCTCACTGCATGCCAGGCACTGTTCTAGGCATTTATAAATGTTAACCAATCTTTACAACCCTATGAGGCGGAGACTCTGGGTCAATGTATTCAAATGTATCTTGGTCTTGAATTTGCTCATGGGCTGCCTACTCATTTAAACATGACTCTAAACTAGATCATTCTTTCTACTAGAATAAAATTCCAGACTATCAGCGTACCTAACTGAAATTGAATGGAACTTTCAATATTTCTCCCATGCAGAGGGTAGTTTTGATCAGGCTCTGGCTGTCTGTCAAATATTCTATTAACTACTTTTAAAACGATGGTAAATTTTAAATGCAAAATATACTCTGAGGCGCTCTCCGTGGAGGCAGCTGCAGGAGCTCAAGCTTAGGGAAATCAGGTAGATTCCAGATCTTCTCACAGAAGCCGGGGCGGGCGGGGGGGCCTTGGGCTTCGATCATTTTCAACTCGTGGTGATTTACGTATAGTTTCATCAGGCATCACCTAGCATATATGCATACCAACTAAACTGACTACACAGTCTACTGTATATGATTATGCTGGGTGAAACAAAATTGTATATCTGTAGCAGTTTTCATTAGAAACCTGATAAAATGCCCAGTTACCTGAAACATGTCCCACCTGACACTAATGCCTTGCCAGGAGGGCACCACCTCTGCCTGACTGCTAACTCATACTTCATAACCCCAAAACAATGAAGTCAGGCTTTAAAAATCTTCTTTCTAAAAAAGACTTTTCACATAAAACCTGTATAATTTTTATCTGTGATAATTCCTGTTGCATTTTATGACTTAACAACCTATATTCTTCTCGGGCAAAATAAAATTATGTTTTGAACAGACATTTGTTGTATGAGCTCCTTCGTCTTCCTAAAGCGGAGATGCTCAATGTGTGGTCCCCAGCCAGGAGCATCAGCATGACCTGGGAATTTGTTAAAAATGCAAACTCTTGGACCACGCTTCAGACCTACTGAAGCCGAAGCTCTGGCCCAGCAATCTATGTTGTAACAAGCCCTCTGGGTGATTCTGGTTGGAAAATCATTTCTCTAAAGCATGTTTGGTCAACGGTGGCACATTTGGGGTGGGATTAATTCTTAGTTGTATGACACCGCCCATGCGCTGTAGAATACTTAAAATCCCTGGCCCCCACCCAATAATAGTGGACAGCCAAAATGCCCCCAACCCCCATTTTAAAATACTCCTTAGGGAGAAAAAGATTGTGTGCCTAATACCAGATCTTCAGTTAAATTCCACAGGTATCTACTCTATATTTATTTTACCACAGATATATATTTAACACCACTTAAGACTTACATATGTTTTACAAAATATCTGAACTAGAACTTCTCCTTCACTGTAGTCAAATGTTACAGCTTTAAAATATAATATATTTTGATTGTAAAATATACACCTCATTAACAACAACAATAACAACAAAATATATCCCAAAGTAGTAGTCTCCAAGTAAGAAATATCTATAATTGTACCTCTCATAAGAAAGCAAGAGAAGGAGGAACATAGTTGCATGGTTAAAAAACTCCACCAGCTTTTAGTAGATCTTCTAAGACCATGAAGGGTCAGTTTCCTAGCTGCTATAATGAAAAATATCTATCACAAGCTCCTAATCTATATATTAGTATAACAAAATATTAGAATAATGTATAAAATGCAATCAAGAGTCTCATATAAGCAGAGTGAGCAATAATTTGAAAGCAAAATTCCTAGTTGTTATTGATATTAAAGAAAGAAATATTCTAAAATCTGAATATGTGTAATTAATATAAATAAAAGTTAGTATTTATTTGTAAGTATGGGAGAGAAAGGTAATAAGCAATTTTTTAAGGCTAACACGTGTTATATTTTCATTATATCATAAACATTTTTCTCAAATGATTAATAGGTATAACCTAAACTAAACTGATACTTAGTATAGAAATACAGTTCCAAGGAAAAGCAGATGAAAATTTGAAACATGAAAATGAATTCTGAGGTGGTCAAAGTATTTCAATTAAAAAGAAAAACATTTCTACGTAAAGAAAATATTGACAAACAGAAAAGAAAAACTCTAAAAATCTAATTCCCAGCTAATGACACATTCAATAAACATACATAACAGTTACTATAAAGTTAAAACTTATAAAATGGAAACTTACAATTAGAAGACCAATGTCCACATCTTTGTTGGTCATAAAAAGTTCTCTGATTTGTTCACATTGCAAAATGTCTTTATTAATATATTTGGAGTAGTCATTCACAGGCATGCCATATTTACATGGCATTATGGACGTATGATTGGGTCCACAAGCATATAAATAAAATGCCTCTTGTGAGCCAATCTTAGCTCCTGAATAGCAAAAAAATAAAGTTATTTAATTAAAATACTCCAACCAAAGTTTTTCGTAAAAAACAAGAAACCAAGAGGGTTTTTTTGCTAGATTCTTATAGTTGTTCACTGTATCTTACAAAATGGATAAAGCCTCAATTTCCAAATTGGTGTAATGAGCAAATAATTTACAGCAACATTATCTGGATGTAAGATGAATTAATATAGATACATATATAAAGTTAACTGAAAGCTCTTGGTATAATGAAGTCATGAAATGTCTAGTTGCTCTTTAGGCTCAGAGCAGGTTTGGTTTGGTTTTGCCTCTTTATTTTTCTTTTTTGTAAATGGAAACTATACCTCAGTAAATTCCTTTTAAAAATAACATGTGGATCTTTATTCCTTCATCCATCCATTCATCTATTCAATAAACACTGTCTGAATGCTATTACATGCCAGGTTTAGTGATATATTTTTTTAAATCACATATTTCTTTTGCCCCTAAAATGTGGTACTTTTTAATATAACATACTAAAATTATAAATAAAAGAGACAACCAGTCTAAGTGTACCTGTCATAACAGTGCATTTTCCAGGATTATAAAGTTGATTTAATATAAGCTTCTCTTTTGGGGAGGGTATGGGGGTAGGATGTACACCTCTACATTAAATGTATGTATCAATTATAAGAAGCACCTAGATTATAAAAATATTTTAAAAGTACATCTTGGAATCTAGGAAATACAGTACTTACTAAGTACAAGTGAAGGAACAGGGATTAATACTTTATCCAGGATAAATAACTTAGTTTAATATTTGTTAACTGAAAGAAAAATTTGGAAATGCTTTGAAGGGGAAAAATATACCATTGAAAAGAAGTAAATTTCCCAAGTCCCATTTGCCAGCCAATTGCAGAAGTTCTTCTTGGGATGATAAACAATGGCCAATCATGCAAAATGTTTTATTGCTGTCAGATGACAAACTTGTTTTTCTTGGAAGCATAAAATCCAAAGTAACATCAGGCTTCCTACGTTAAAAACAAAGTTAAATCAATTACTTCAGTGAGTACTAGGGATTTTTAAAGTATGAATGTTTAAAAACGGGAAATTCTTGAACATGTTTCTTGGTTCAGTATCAGATAGTTGGTGATGGGACAGAGAGGAGGGCTGATTCTCTCGTGCCTTGGTCCAAGGTGCTGCTGGTCCACAAGCCCCCAGAGGAGGGCAGCAGAACAGAGATGCTGATGCTCCTACACCAGGCCGTGGGAAGCATGACCGGACATTTGCTGAAAGCTTTCTTTGCCACTTGACTTCTGCATACTCACCTTCCTGGTTTAAGATATAAATCTACCACCTCCCCCTGATTTTACCAGAAAGTCTCCCACCTCAGTAAACAATTCCTAAAGATCTCATGTCCTCTATGAGGGCTTCAAAAACTAATCAGAAAAAGAATATCACTTCTTCAGGTTTTGCTCTGACAAGGCACGAAAACGCCAATGCTTTTTGGCATTTTCTGTTATTTCAGTGCTAAATCATTACCGAGCTTTTGATTAGTCTCTTGCTTTTCTTCATATAAAGGTTACAGGAATCCTTACAAAAGGCAGAGTAGGAAGAGGTAAACTAGCGGTTTCTCCTAGAGAGACACACATGATGGGAGAACTTCATCCTCTAGTTGAAATGGCGGAGTGCCAAGCTCTACCCCCATTTTAGAAATGTTTTAACGTCCATATTAAGATAATAAAGGTAGCTTATAAAGACAAAGTTTGTGAATAAGACAAAGGACTTAGAATAAGCTAATAATGAGATATTCTATTTTGGTATGTATTTATTTAAAAACTTTCCCCTAAGGCTTTCTGCTTCATACTTAACATATAAATTTAACTATTTTAATAGGAATATTTTTAACAAAGGAAAGATGTGAGCTAACTTTTTTTTACTGGGGTATAATTGACATATAACATTATAGTGAGATAACTTCTATTACTGTACAGGCATCTTTCTTGAACCAACTAAATGGCTGTGACTGAAACAGTACTGCCCCCTAGTGGCATTATGACAATACAGATTTTATGGGTAAAGAAAACCTACTGTAAGATCAATGCGAGATGAGTTCAACAAACACTAAAATAATTCATACTATCTACTATGTGCCATATATTCCTACCATATTTGTGTGCTGTTCGTCAAATAAAAATTAATAGAAAATATTAATAGGTTTTTCCAGTGTCATTACATCTTGAAATATATTATTTGTAGAAATTATTCTATTAGTTCAAAGAGTGATAAAGATAGTGCCGAATTTAAATCAACAGAATAATATATTCATCCTTGGTCACTTGCTCATTGCTCTATTAATAGATAAAATCATTAACTTGTACCAAAGGGGAAAAAATTCCCTCAAAGTAATGAAGAAATAAGTGGGTGACTAAAAATTAGTGCTATGTGAATCAAGTGACTATACTCTTAACTTCAGAACTGGCCACAGAGAACATCTAGACGCTCACTCTGAACATGTCTAATGATTAGTTTATGATTCCTATATCTGTCAGCTGGCCTGATTCACCAAAACGCTGTCAGGTTAGTAAAGCACAGGGTTTTAAAGCAGGCTCTATCCAGACTCAGAGTCCAGTTTGCGTTTCAGCAGCCCTCCTCACTGCTGGTAGGGCTTTGGGTCAGTTACCTTGTCCTACCCTGGGTCTCAGCTGCCTCCCATGTAAAATACACCTCTTTCATCATGCTGTTGGGAGGACTAATTGAGGTCATCCATGTCAAATGCTTACTACACTGCCTGGTGTGTGCTGAGAGCTCAAGAAAGGAGGAGGAGAGAGTCCAGGAGACTCTCTCCCAGCCCCATCCCCAATCCCAACCGATCTAACTCAAGGCTCTGGAAACAAACAGTGATTGGCTACCGCTGCCATTCAGGCTTAGGCAGTTGTGAAGACAGAACTTCTCAGAAAATATTTTATTTGGACTATGGAAATTGAGCTTCAATGACATATTTTCATGTATTTTTAAAAAATGAATAAACTGTTTCCTGTGGCAGACACTGTGGACTGGCTACCCTAGAGCCGTTCACAAGCCCCTTGCCCTGCCTTCCTGAGGCTGGATGGCTGTAAGCAATCAACTCCTGCAGCCACTGCAGCGCTGACCGGTACACAGCCTTCCCGTGGTTCCCACAGGCCCTTCCCTCTGCCTGGCCCACTCACTCTTCCTCCCTCCTGCTCATGGAAAGCTCCATCTCCTTCAGGTCTCAGCTTAAATAAACTGTTCCTAGATAGGTCTTCCCTGATGTACCTCCCTTAAGTAGCAAACCTGGTATTTTCTATCTCAGGACACATTTGTTATCCCCACAGTACTTGTCATGATTTGTACACTCATTTAATCGTGTATGCTTGCGGTCTGCTTCTTCACAGGACTGCGAGCCCCAAAAGGCAGGGAACGTGTCTGTCTTGTTCACCAAGCCCCCGAGCCTGATATAGCATGTGCTCAGCGCATAATAATTCCTCAGTAAGTATTGGATGAACAAATGAATGAAAAAATAGGTTAATTTGTGCTAAGGGTATATGTTATCTCTATGATCTAATCTACTTCGAGGGACTTTTGAGAGAATTGGAAGATCATGTATATAATGCACCTGGCAAAAGGTCTGTGACATCATAGGTTTGCAATATTTTAGACCATTCGATTAAATCTAGACTCCTCATCCTGGATCCAAAGCTGCTGTCACATAGTATCACCATGCCCACTCATTTTTCTTGCTTACTATTCAACTTAGACTGTTCCTTCCCGCCAGCTTGGTCCTTTCCCATGTTACACTAGTTTCCAATTCTGTATCCCCTTTCATGCTATTTCATTCAATAAAATACTTCCCAATGCTTACAATTTCCATACCTTATAGTTCTCTTAGTGTTACATTTTACATTAAGATATTCTACAAAACATTTCTTATTAATTTGACTCACAATTCTCCTGGTTTGTAAAAGTCATATAGTACTATAACCAAATCTGTCACCTGGCATATTTCTAGGACCCTATCTTAATCTATCACCTGATACATTGGCTTATATTTTTCTCTAGTCATTCTAATTTCTTTTGAAACTCTGATTTAATTTAGGTATGAGTCTTATTAGCCACTTAATTTAAGTAATTCCTTATGGATTCATTTTATAATATATGGGCTTGATGGACTAAATTATAGGTTCAGTTGCTTGACGTAATATACGTTCTACATGAATGCCTAAAAGTTCAGATTTCTGCATGCTCCCCAAATTCAAATATTAATCTTCAACAATTATTTCTAAGGGGAATTAATTTTGTATGAAAGTGATAAATAGGAAAAAATATCTAACTTGACAGACTCTTATGTTAATATATAGTAAAATTTTACCTATAGTTTTCTGTAATGTTTCAGAAGTTGTAACAGAATAATTAAAATTGTAACTGACATTAATAAGTATTTACTAAAAATGTTTCATACCTCTGTCCAGAGACCCATATGGAGATCTTCCCATGGATATTCTTTTTCCCTTGGGGCTGCTGCAAGTAGGTGAGTACTAAATGTTGCCATTTGCTCGGAAGGAAAATATTCTCCTGTGATTCAACCTGTGCTAGTAAAACAGCTTTTGTATCGTCATTTGAATCCATGCACACACTGCACAAAAAGAAAAATGGTAAAGGCTAAAAACATGAAATTTCTGATCTCAGTTTTTAACATGTATATCAACTACAATTCTAGATATTTAAGTGAAATTAAAAATCAGCTTTATTATTAAACTAACTTGAAAAGTCAGTAGGTCTTTGTTTTACACCGTAATCTGCTTAGTTATTTTATTGTACTATTACCTCAATTCATGAACTAAAATAGATTTGGCTCATTTGCTAGTTAGGGTTAACAATTTGGGCAATAATCTTCAGAATTCAATTTGCAGAAAAAATTTTATTAGTACTATCTATACAGTCATTGCCTTTTTAGAAATTACAGTGTAATATTTGGTTCACACAAAAATTAATACATATTATACATAAATATCTAAATGCCTAAAACAAGGATGTATTGTTGGTCTAACCTACTTCGAAAGATTACTAAGAGAATTAAGATATAATTTATATAATGTACCAAGTAACCTTTATTACATTTACAGAGCATAGATCCTTAAGCAACATGTTTCATTTAAAGTTTTATAAAGATAGTATCATACTAGTCATACTCACTCAATACAAATAAAAGACTTGTATCTATACTAGTTAACAAAGGCAGTAGGAAAAAAAGGACAAGACAGCAACGAGAACCTAAGCTTATTAGATAGTAGTTCTTAAATATATAATCTACATGAAAAACTGCTGATAACAACGTAAGATCACTGCAATCTGATGGAATATTTTCATAGATAAGACTTCAGTATTTGGTCTAAGATACAACTGAGAATTAATATAATGTACTTCAGAGTTTAATTATAGATTTTTAGATAGAATAATATATTGTTACAAAGACTGTATTAATAACTGTTAGAATGTATCTTCTTTTTTTAAAGAATTTTCTATTTTGCTGTAATGATCTTTATTAGCAGATTTCACATTAATGTCTCTTACATAAATTATTTAAATACATGAGCTATTCATGATGGGTTGAGGATAATCATTACCGAAAGATAAAAGTGCCACTGTGGGGATCAGCCCACACTTGGATCATCAGCGCTTTGGATCCCAATGAGATCATATGAATACAGCCTTCCTCTATGAGCCTTTCACCAGGACTCACGTACTCTGCACCTTCTGGTCTGTTGTGCTCTAGGAGAAAAAGATGTTAGAATGATCGTTAAGCAACTGATAAAAAATGAGTGGAAAAGTGAATCTAAAAGATTACAAAGCATGGTTGTTCATTTGTAGTAAATTATTTACCTGGAATGTCTGAACATTCCAGGTAAATAAACAACGTTTATTTCCAAACAACATTTCCAAAGTTTAGATGTTAACTCCAAAATGAAGAGTGAAAACAGTAATTGAGCGCAACAGAAGTTGTTAAATGTTTTAAAATACATGATAACCGAGGGCTAATTGCAGGAATCAAGAGACCACTGTGATGTCACTGTGCTATGATTCTTTTATTGACTGGACTGGGCCACGGTGACATCGGGGCCCCAGCCCAGGGAGCGCACACCATTGTCACATGCCTTGCACCACCAAAAATCTCTATAATAATAATAACAATAGCATGCTTTTAAAAAAATTTTATATTAAAATTCCTTTTAGAAAAATTGTGGTGTTTGAATATAGTCCTTGCCTAGACTCCCTGATGCGTGATCTCTGAACGTAATTACTGAGTGATTCTGAAACTCTAACATCTCTCTCCAAGGCAAGCGAAGGTAAATGCTATAGGCTTTGAGCCATCTGGTTATGATCTTGACTTCTCTTTCTCACCACTTAAAACTTAGCACTGCCTGAGTATGTATGATGAGCTCAGTCCTCAGCCATGCGACCTATTACCATGATTCATGACTTCATGTAAAGCTACACTAAGATGTACCAAAATATAAAATGCATGCCCAAAGGCTCGGACTTTTAGAGAAGATAAACACTTATATTGGATTGTGTTCGGATTGCACATATTTTGGTTGTCAATTTTCTACGGGTATAACCACCGCCAGGGACTTCCCTGGCAGTCCAGTGGTTAAGACTTTGCCTTCCAGTGCAGGGGGTGCCGGTTTGATCCCTGGTTGGGGAGCTAAGATCCCATGTACCTCGCAGCCAAAAACCAAAACATAAAACAGAAGCAACATTGTAACAAATTCAATAAGGACTTTAAGAAAATGGTCCATATCAAAAACAAAATCATTAAAAAAAAACAACAACAACAAACCACCACCAATTTTTAAGAATACTCCCCCTAGCAATGACAATAGTCTTAAAAAAGAACAGTTAAATTCATTGATTATCTTGAGGACTATTGCCCAAGATATAAGATATATAGAGAACTCATATCTGAAGTGATATCGAAAAAAATGTTTCCATATCAAATCTGAACTTGTACAATTAAGAGACCAGAAGAGAAACCAGTGTGTGTTCAGGAATTCAGAGTAGTTATATTATAAATATTTCTTAATTTAGTGCTCATGACAATCTTGTGAGGTAAATATTATTATCCCCATTTTGAGGGTGACAGAACTGAGGTGCTGAGAGGTTAAATAACTTCCTCAACGGCACACAGTGGTTTAGTGGCAAAGGATGTGTTATCACTGTAATATTTTCTTCACCTTTCTTCAATTTTTTTGTAGGTATACTATTTTTAAATGTTAATTTTAAATGTTCATGCAAGATTATCTTTCTAAAACACACATTTTCTAATACATCTTTACAATAAGAAATTTAAAAAATGTTCCCAATATGTAGTTTTCTCAGGTCATTGTGTATATTTATTCATTTTATAAGAGACCGTTTACATTGTGATTGCTCCCACTTAATATGTAAGAAAGAGATCTGCAGTTTATAGTGTAGTGGTGATATTTAAGCTCTGGAATTAAATACAGGTGGGTTTAAATCCATTTCCAGCACTTACCACCCACATAAATCGGTCATGCTGCCTACCTTCATCTACAAATACAGACAGTATGAGCACTCACCTTACTGAAATGTTGTGAAGATTAAAAATGTATATAGCAAGAGCAGAGCAAAGTGACACAATCCAGGAAGCTCTCCATGTACATTAGACAGCACCATCATCAATAACATCACATGTATATCCTTCAGAGCTATCAATTCTTAGGTGGCAAAATTCAATTCACAAAAGAAGACACTATAACTACCTAAAACATTAAATTATCTGCTAAGATTTCTTAAAAGTTCAGCTTCCTAGGCTAACCCATAAAAGTACCTAAGTGTGTTCTGCTAATAACTTGGAAATAACGTCTGTGGAAAAGTAGATTCAGAGCTCCAACTGTGGATATCAGGTGACATTTCCCACCCTTCAATCTCGACAGTGTCGTTAAGGTTTTCCGTTCCATCTACAGGTCAGCGGTAGAAGACCTCCCTGGAAACCAGATACTGGTGAAGGCCTAGTGTTCTGAAGCAGAGGCTCTGCTGGCATGTGTAACCCTTGTGGAATGAGCAGCCATTGAGGCCAGCACCTCCCTATAATCATAACCCCCTAAACCTGTCTCATTCAGTTATTTCATTCATTCATGGACCCTAAGAATTAGCCTACCTGCTTTACTTACCACCACCATAAACTGCTTTCTAACGAACAGCTTCTTTCTACCTAGCAGTTTCCTAGTAGCATAATCGCGATTCGAGCAGTTATAGAAAGAACTGGAATGAAATTTATTCTCACTCTGGAGGTTGGCTGATGCGTTTAAACATTCTTGAACTACAAGAGAGAAAGGAGATGAAATGGAGGCGGACTAACAGGAGGTGGGAAACCGGTGGCAGACGGATGGCAAAGTGGCTACAGGGTTTCATCCTTTCCTTTTCAAACACCAGGAGCCACCCTAACCCAGTGACGGGACCAGGAAAGAGGCAAGAAAGGGGGCTGGTGAGCCCTGCAGCAGTTGCAGATGTGGCCCACCTGCCTCCCCCGCCCCATACACACTAGGCAAAAGAACAGAAGAAAATGGAGTTTTCAGGGCTATCTGACAACGCAGGCTTCGGTAAGTCAGAGCCTGCCCTGCTGAGGCATTCCATGTGAGGAGCATTTGAGAGTAAGTCAGAGCATCGCTGTGTTCTCAGTGCTCAACTACTATAAAACCACCGCTGGAAAACCTTAGTGCAACCGATAACGCTGTTGTCATACCTGTTCCGCCAAAATTACTATCCAGTAAAATTAACGATTTGTTTCTTTTCTTCGTCTTCTTTCCTTTTTCTGTGGTACTCTCAGCTTCGTGAACGCGCTCCACATTAAACCACAGTGAAACGCTGAAACCTTCCGACAGGTGTGGCCAGCAGTTTTGTCCTAGCAATGGCAAGTGGACGGGGGCTACATGCCAAGAGGAAAGCAGCTGCTGGGGAAAACTGTCACTGTCACCCTCCTTCTTGCTCCGCGAAACTCGTGCTCTTCTTAATAACCCCATGGCCTTACTGTTTAGAATCGTGGGACACTTTTGTGAAAAAGATGAAACACCATTGCTTAAATTTGGAGTACGCAGCAAAGGGAAGGTGAGATACTGTGAAGGACTCATAGTAATGTCACTTTCAACAATTTTCAGAATACCCAGAAGAAGAATTTCCTAGAGGAGAAGAAAACCACACAAAACTTTACAATCATGTTACAAGGTACATAATAATCTTGAAAGTCAGGTTATAAATGAAAATACAAACATATACATATGCATATCAGCATTCCTATTTAAATACCTTCCTATCTACTATATCATTAAAATATTCATTTTTTGTGTGTAGTTAAGATAAAATATGAAACAGAGGTTTCAGTCCTAAAATATATAATCTCTTGTGGTTAAAACCTAAAAAGTTATGAGTTGGTTTTAAGTACTAGCAATTAAATACAATAATTATATCAGGAATCATTTCTAGCAAAGAAAGATGTTTATTTCCAAGTACACTATAGGTGCTTCTATCAATCATTTGTAAATGAGGGATAGAATCAGAGACAATAATTATATCAGGAATCATTTCTAGCAAAGAAAGATGTTTATTTCCAAGTACACTATAGGTGCTTCTATCAATCATTTGTAAATGAGGGATAGAATCAGAGACAATAATTATATCAGGAATCATTTCTAGCAAAGAAAGATGTTTATTTCCAAGTACACTATAGGTGCTTCTATCAATCATTTGTAAATGAGGGATAGAATCAGAGACAATAATTATATCAGGAATCATTTCTAGCAAAGAAAGATGTTTATTTCCAAGTACACTATAGGTGCTTCTATCAATTATTTGTAAATGAGGGATAGAATCAGAGACAATAATTATATCAGGAATCATTTCTAGCAAAGAAAGATGTTTATTTCCAAGTACACTATAGGTGCTTCTATCAATCATTTGTAAATGAGGGATAGAATCAGAGACAATAATTATATCAGGAATCATTTCTAGCAAAGAAAGATGTTTATTTCCAAGTACACTATAGGTGCTTCTATCAATCATTTGTAAATGAGGGATAGAATCAGAGACAATAATTATATCAGGAATCATTTCTAGCAAAGAAAGATGTTTATTTCCAAGTACACTATAGGTGCTTCTATCAATCATTTGTAAATGAGGGGTAGAATCAGAGACCTTACAAATGCTTCAGATTTCTAAATGGCATTTACAGCATGACCGACTTCACCAAGTTGAGTGCTCCGTTACTTTCCACCTTATTTTACATGTCTTTTCCCTAATCAAATAAAATTTCTTTCATCTCTGTTTGGTAAACTAAAATAAGGTTTTTAGGTTTATTTATAATTACAAGTTTTTGGTTAAACTCAAACAGAGAATGTACAGAAGAGATGACAGGAAACAAGTATTTAATTAAAGGGAAAAGCAACGACTAAGGAGACAAGTAAAAAAATGGAAACGATTAACCCAGTACAATGCCCTACCCATGCATAAAATAACATCTAATGTTGATTATTACAATGATAAATGAACTCAGAAAAATAGAATAGAAACATTCCGTAAATATACAGTCAGTTCTCAATTGTCTACATGAGTGGGTTTTTTTTTAACATGTTTATTGGAGTATAATTGCTTTACACTGTTGTGTTAGTTGCTGCTGTATAACAAAGTGAATCAGATATACATATGTCCCCATATCTCTTCCCTCTTGCGTCTCCCTCCCTTCCACCCTCCCTAACCCACCCCTCTAGGTGGTCACAAAGCACCAAGCTGATCTCCCTGTGCTATGCGGCTGTTTCCCACTAGCTATTGGTTTTACATTTGGTAGTGTATATATGTCCGTGCCACTCTCTCACTTCATCCCAGCTTACCTTTCCCTCTCCCCATGTCCTCAGGTCCATTCTCTACATCTGCTTCTTTATTCCTGTCCTGCCCCTAGGTGCTTCAGAACCTTTTTTTTTTTTTTAGATTCCATATGTATGTGTTAGCATACGGTATTTGTTCTTTTTCTGACTTACTTCACTCTGTATGACAGACTCTAGGTCCATCCACCTCACTACAAATAACTCAATTTCATTTCTTTTTATGGCTGAGTAATATTCCATTGTATATATGTGCCACATCTTCTTTATCCATTCACCTGTCGATGGACACTTAGGTTGCTTCCATGTCCTGGCTATTGTAAATAGTGCTGCAATGAACATTGTGGTACATGACTCTTTTTGAATTATGGTTTCCTCAGGGTGCATGCCCAGTAGTGGGATTGCTGGGTCGTATGGTAGTTCTATTTTTAAGTTTTTTAAGGAACCTCCATACTGTTCTCCGTTACACTAGTGGTTTTTGACCTTGTGTTCCACAGAGCTCCCTCGGGGTCTACAAAGCTCAAGTGGGGTGGTGAAATGGGCAGGGCTCAGGAACATCCTTCAACCTTGCTTCAAAGACAGTAGCTCCAAAGTTTTCTGTTTTATTTGCTTATGCTTCTAGTCAAGGTTTCATTATAAAAATGGGTTTCTTAGCAAAGAACGGTCTAAAAATCACTAAGCTGCACCAATGGACAAGTGATAGAAGATAAATGAAGAGTGAGTAACAATTTTCTTAAAGAAAAGGGTAACTCTCAAAATGGTTATAATTACTTATAATTATCTTTAGTAATTAAAATTATTTAGCATTTCTTAAGCACAAAGACTTGGGGTGGAATGGGGTAAAGGGACTACAATCCCAATGATAATGTCTAGCTAGCCAAAATTGAAGCAAAATGGTTAAAACTGTGTAAATAACAAAATAATCGAGAAGTTCACACACAATAACATGGAGCTGACTATATAATAATTACTACATCAAAAGAGAGAGCTTAGTGATTTCTAAATAATAAAAAAAAATTCTATTAGTTATCAGTGAAAAAATGGCAAATTATAGCATATTTACTGTACAAGGAGATTTCTCCAGAAATATTCTCAAAAGAAGGGTTAGCTCTTCCGAACATGTTCTTGAACTCATCAAAGATACCAAAAGATCCACCAGTACTCTCTGGCATGCTAAATTAAAGAAAGAGAGAAGGGGGAAAATTAAAGCCAATATACAATAATTAAAAGAACGGAATAAGCAATTTCACTGAAAGAGATCAAACACTATTGTCACATCTTGAATGGATTATAAATACTCTAATAATCCAAAAATCTGCTGAAGAAATAACAATACAATTAAATGCAAACCAACTAACCAACTGACAAACAAGAACAAAACCACTTTTCTTAAAGATTGGTTAGCTCAAAGTAAAATAAAGGTATTATTTAAAGAAGCATAAATTAATACGGTATTTCTTAAATAAGCTGTTAGGTACCATAAAATAGTCTGCTACCTTCTCATGTTGAAAATGTTTAATTTATGATTATAACTTTCTAAATAGAAAATTAGATGACATAAGTAAAAGTGGAAGTATTAAAAATTACGAAAACACTAAAATATGACAAATGATTAGTTTGAACACTTTATTCTATCACGGGGTTTACTATGAAATATAATTGGTAATACACAAATTCATAAACTGTCTAGAGTAAAATAAATATTTGTAGCGTATATTACAGCGATCGAAGTATACTTGCATGCATTATCTCAGCCAATCCTAACCAAAATAAAGTCCTACAAAATAAATATTATCTCCCTTTTGGACATGACAAAATAATTCTGATATAAAACCTGAGAACAGAAGTTATGTTTCAGCAACATGTTTTGTAGAAGCAGTGAACTGATACAGTAGCGTAATGGTAGACATATCTAGAAATAAACTTGCAACAAGACTATAAAATAGCATGGACTTTATCCTGTAAGTAACATCAATCAGTTAAAGGTTTTAGAGTAGGAAAATAACATGATCAATGTAAAGTGTATGTGCTTAGATTTTTTTTTCCAGTTCAAAACTAACAGGCTCCAGTTCAAAATGGGGGAATAGAGATATACACATACATATACATATGCCTTTGTCTACCACCGAAAAGTCGCTGAACTGAAAGTTCAGAATAACAAAAAGGAAGAAACCCATAACAGGAAAAAAGTGGGGAGGCAGTGGGCATTGGGAGCAGGTCAAGTGAGAGATTTAAAAATATTTCTTGAAGATGGAAGGAGAGACAGATAAAAGAGAAAGCTGCAGCCCAGAATCTCTTTGAATTACAAAGGGGCTCAGAGGAATGAAGAGCCGATCTGTCCCAAATCTGAGGAGGAAGTAAGAACGGGGTTGCAAGCACAGGGATTAATAAAAGGTCTGTCTGTGACATCCACCTCTCTCCTTGATTCCGAGTAAACAGCACGGATAAGTCACCTTTTATCTTTATGCCCGAAACCTGTAAACTCTTCTCAAAAGAAACTGAATGGCTTCTGCCAAGAAAAAGCTGAGATGTATGGTGGGATGTTAGCATCAGGGCTACCAGGTATAACTGTAAAAGTCTGCAGACTGGCCGAGTTGCCTAACCAAGGGGAAAAATAGGAACTGAAGAGTATACAGAGTACCCAGAGAACTCCCAATACTCAACAACAAAAAAAGAAACACCCTGATTTTGAAAAAGGGTGAAGGATTTGAATAGACATGTCTCCAAAGAAGATATACAGATGGCTAACAAGTACATGAAAAGATGATCAACGTCACTAATCATTATGGAAATGCAAATCAAAACCACAGTGAGATACCACAGTGAGGAAAACATCAGACAAATTCAGCAGGGAGACATTCTACAGCATGATCAGTCCTCCTCAAAACTCTCCAGGTCATTAAACAGGGAAAGTCTAAGAAATTGTCACAGCCAAGAGGGAACCTAAGGAGGTATGACAACTAAATGCAATGTGAATCCTGGCTAAGATCTTTAAACACAAGAACATTAGGTACACATTAAGGCAATCTGAATAAATTATGGACATTAGTTAATAATGATATAACAATATAGGTTCATTAATTATAGCAAATATACTAAGGTTAATCTGGGTACTCTGTACCATCTGCTCAGTCTCTCTGTAAAGGTAAAGCTGTTGTAAAAAATAAAGCTTATTAATAAAAAAATTAAAAAGCAATCTACATTAAATCAAAATAAAATAAAAAAATGATTTTTAAAAACCTGAAGTACTGAGGTATGCTACAACATAGATGAAAATATTATGCTAAGCGAAATAAACCAGTCACAAAAAAACACATACTCCATTTACATGAAATATCTAGAATAGGTAAATCTGTAAGACAGGAAATAGATTAGTGACTGCCAGGGGTTGGGGCACGTGCGTGGGGGAAGGTGAAGGGGAAAGGGGGAGTGACTGCTACAGGGTACGGGGTTTCTCTTGAGGCGATGAAAATGTTTTAACTTGGACAACTCTGAACCTACTAAAAAACACTAAACTGTATACTTCAAATGGGTGAATGGTATAGTATATTAATATATCTCAATTATATCACAAATATATCTCATGTATACAAGTTATATCTCAGTAAAGCTGTTAGAAAAGATAATGGAATAGAATTTCTCAGAGCTAAGCTGGAAATAAGTCTTCAGATCAAAAAAGTCCACTAAGTGCCCAACACAATAAATAAAAATATACCCATACACTAAGTAGATGGGGAAGAAGGGAAGGCTTTTCCTTACCGTGTAATCCCAATTAATAAATGAAAATGGAATGATGGAAACAGAAAATTACTATTTGGCAAACCACCATATTAACTGTTTCAGTCAAGAGTCATCAATGGATGCTAAAATGAGTGGGTTAAAGTATGATGAAAAAAAGGATATTTCCATAGCCTTAAGTTATCTCCCCATAAGAAACTTACTAATTATAAAGAGAAAATACTAACAATGGAAACACCCGGCAAAACACCACCTTAACCAAGTGATCAGTCAACATCACCAGTAACAAGATACAGATATCATGAACCCCTAGATATGATGCACTGTGAAAAGGCATAGCCATCACTTGTGAGGTATGCATGCCCAAAATGCATAACTTGAATTTGATCATGAGAAAATATGTGACAAACCCAAATTAACATTTTGTGTATGTCGGCCTTAATTCTCCAATTACAATTTAGGTTTCTCCAACTAAAATCTAGGTTTCTATCTAGTGTATATAATATAATCATATTACGTATTCATTATGAATTTGTCAAATGTCTGTGAAAGTACAGAGTAGAGAGTGGGCACTCAAGCAATACCTGATAAAAGCAGCAATACAGGGCTTCCCTGGTGGCACAGTGGTTGAGAATCTGCCTGCCAATGCAGTGGACACGGGTTCGAGCCCTGGTCTGCGAGGATCCCACATGCTGCGGAGCAACTAGGCCCGTGAGCCACAACTACTGAGCCTGCGCGTCTGGAGCCTGTGCTCCGCAACAAGAGAGGCCGCGATAGTGAGAGGCCCGCGCACCGCGATGAAGAGTGGCCCCCGCTTGCCACAACTAGAGAAAGCCCTCGCACAGAAACGAAGACCCAACACAGCAAAAATAAATAAATAAAATTAATAAAAACGTCTACCCCCAACAACTTCTTTTAAAAAAAAAAAAAAAGCAGCAATACAGTGTTTAGACTGGGCTACAGTCCTCGCAATGCCACTTCTATGTATATGACCCTGAACAACTAATTTGGTCCCTTGGAATTTAGATTTTCCTCTCTATAAACTCAAGATACTTATACTATGTCTACCACATTGGATGGTTCTGAGAAACAAAAGAGATGATGCATATAAAGCTACTTTTGAAACCACACAGCACTATGCCAATGGAAGCCATTATTGTCAACTCTTCATTTCACATAGCAACAAAATTATTTCAAAGCTATTGTTTAAAACAGTTTCAACGCACCTTGAAAATCAGAATCAGTCTGTGTTAAAATACTCAAGAACCCTCCTAAAAGATTCTTCACAGTTCCCTGAAGATTAAAAAACAAAACATAAGAAATTAAATTTCTTACCTCATGAAAGCATGAAGCAACTGTAATATCATAATAAATTACTTGATAGTCTACTGTATACACATTTCTAGGTATTTTAAAATAAGTGGAGAGAATGCTATGTGTAGGATTATACATAATTTTCATTTTGTTTTTTATGCTGTTTTGTTTTCTGAGTTTTCAAAACAATGACCATATATTAAAATTAAATGCAATTTTTCAAATATTATCCACTCTCAGAAACATACTAGGATTCTTATTAGTTAGCCAATGACAACATTAATGTTTATGCTACTTTGGAGAACTATGGAAATAGGAGATTTTTAGAATATCACTCGTACTAAAAACATACATTAAGGTATTATAAAAGGTAAGTAATCATCTCAATTTTCAGACAAGTTGGGTTATATATAAACAGATGAGTAACTGGGGCATGCGTGTGGTAAATATTGATCACATTTAACTAAATACATCTTTTACCTGTTGCATGAGTAGAAAAATATTCTTTTCTTTCTGCCTGATGATTTTCAAAAAACTCTCAAATACGTGGGAAAGCACGTCAAGTTTGGCTTTACCAGCAGAAAGCAAATTTAATTCCAGCGTACAAATCTCAGGATAAATTATTTCCCCTTGAGTGAGGTTTTCAAGTAAGTCATTTGGACTGCTTGATGCACTGAAACTTTCTACTTCAGGCTTTAAGTCTACCCCTAAAAGGGGGAAAAGAAAAGATTATTTTTATTCCCTAAACATTGACAAAAGATTTCAAATCTCGTTCATCATTTAGGAGATCTAGTGGCACAAGTGCTATTTATAAGAGGCTCACAAAACCTTTTCCTACTGCTTGACTTTTGATTACAATAAGTATCCTGCAAACTCAAATCATATGGATATTTTGAAGATAAATGAGTAGCCTTAAAAGTAATTTTGATCTTCACTAGAACCACGAATATTATCAACTGTAATTTTTACAGACCTGTGACAGAGGTTTAACACACTCCTTTGACACAACTGGAACAAAATGCTATCCCAAACTTTCTGATGCCAAAATACCTAAATCACAGGGTAGTTCATTTGTTTGCCCATAACTCTGTGAAAACAGTAGGTCTGGCTATTGGTTGGATGAATTTTATACTGTGTCTTCTTCATAAGTGAGAAACAGACAGACTTTCAATGAATTTCAATTTCAAGTACTTTCAATGAATATTACATTTTGGAAATTTTAACTTTTATGCTCTTTAAAGAAACTGCTGTACTCTTTTAAAGAGTTCATATAGGTAAGAAATGTATAAATTTCTACCTAGACCAAAATTCTTTAAATTAAGGTCTATTTAGCAAACTTACAAAAAGGAGGAAATCTATCATTATAAAATCATGTCTGTACTCTGATAAAACTAACACTGTTGGGACTTCCCTGGCAGTCCAGCGGTTAAGACGTCGTGCTTCCATTGCAGGGAGCGCAGGTTAGATCCCTGGTCAGGGAACTAAGATCGCGCATGCCACACAGTGTGGCCAAACAAACAAACAAAAAAAACTAACACTATTAAACCAGTATTTTTTCAAAAGCACCTGCTCAGGAGGTGGGGGGGAGGGAGAAGTGGAAGAAGGTGGTTAAAAGGTACAAACTTCCAGTTATAAGATAAATAAGTACTAGGGATATAATGTACAACATGATGACTATAGTCACCATTGCTGTATGATATATAGGAAAGTTAAGAGAGTAGATTCTAAGAGTTCTCATCACAAGGAGAAATGTTTATTTCTTTTCTTTTTATTGTATCTATATGAGATGATGAATGCTAACTAAACCTACTGTGGTAATCATTTCACAGTATGTCAATCCAACCACCTTAAACTTACACAGTGATGTGTGTCAATTATTTCTCAATAAAACTGGAAAAAACGTATTAAAGTAGTTTAATGAATCAAGTAAGCTACATGACTATATATATATGTGTGTGGCTTTCAATTCGTGGCTGTTCCTTTGTTCTTTTCACTCTCTTTATGGTAAAAAAACAAAGAAACAAAAAATACCTGCTATGGGCCCATCAAGCCCTTTCAGTAGGACATCCGTGATTATTCCCATTCACTCAGTGGGAAAGAGAAAATAGACTTTGAGGAAGATAAACCACTGCAAACTTAGTGAAGACTAACAGTACTGGCAGAGTCACTAGATCAGCAGATTTAAAGATGGAGCCTTCCCAGAAATCTCCATATTTTCCATTCTACCCAAGTTTTAGGCCTGGAAACAAAGGACCATATGCAATGTCGTTCCATCCTAAACAAGCTGGGCTGTGGTGAGCTAAGAAGAAATCTATGCTGCAGCATCCCTGGAGGCCACAAAGAGATGTCTGCATTCCTTATATTATTTAAGCTTTATAACAAACTCCCTGCAATGCTCTTCCTGTCAATGTTTGCTGCATAGATCTTTTGTATTTAGGCCTCAACGTAAACATATCTTCAGAGAGGCCTTCTCCGACCACCCAATCACTATCACATCACCCTGTTTTATTTCTTCATACTGCTTATTTCTGATACTTATTGTTTGCCTTTTCCGCTAGAATATATATGAAAGCAGGGACTTCCTCTACCCTGTATTCTTAGGCACTCGGTCAATGTTTGTGATAACAAAATATATCTCATTGTTTTAAACTGCTTACAAGAATGCCAGAATTTGTTGTCAAGAGCAAATGAAATGATGATGCAATGCACTTTTTAAATGTAAGGCAATACGATGTAAGGCCATACAAAATTCTAAAGTGATATTATTATGAACCATTTGCTAATTAATAATCTGACTTCAAATCCAATCACAAGTCCTTCAGTGATATTTTACCATCATCCCAGGTTTCACTGTCCTCAGGATTGCTTTCAGTATCTGCTTCATAACCTTCTTCTTCAACCAAAAGTTTAATACTGCAACACTGAGAATCCTCAGCTTCTTCTGAAAAATCACCAGGTTGGGATGACAATTCTTCTTCAGACTGATGACTCTATAAGATCAGTGTAATTAAAAGGCAAAAGCTGTAATGTTTGTTCATTTTTCATAAATAAGGTATTTACTACTCAAAAGTTATTTTAAGGACAGCTTCGGTATTTTAAGAAAAAAAGTCTTAGGAATCAATATTAACCATTACACATTATGAAATTCACACAGAATAATTTTCTTGATTAACACCTCAAAAAATAGCTGTCCTAAAAGATTAAGCTATAGGTCATTTCAGTTTTACTGAAAAATAAGTCTAAGAAATTTCATTCTAGTTATATGATAAGAAATGACTAAAAACCACAATGAGGTAGAATTAAGTTGTACTTCTTACAACTTCATGTGAATAAATATGTATTATTTTTACATATTTGTTCATGGAAAAGATTTTTTCATAGGATTTTTATAAATAAAGTGTTTCATAAATTAGATAACCAGAGAAGAGATGAAAAATTTTCAAGGAAATTAATTTTAAGATTTCAGAATACAGTTGTCTATATACAAGCATCTCAGAAATCAAGAGTTCCAGCATTAACTCCCTGTGCAATATCTAGTGGCATGAAATTTTCCTTCTCTTATAAAAATGCTACTATTATCTTCATTTTAGAAAACACACTTGAAGAAGCTCAGAGTATTTTATCATTGCAACAGTAATAAAAGGTAAAGTAAACTTATTTTTTAATAAGTAGGTAGGTATTTTAACCCACCTAGGTATTTTGACATTTTAGGTAGGTATTTTAACATCTTCCAGTTAATCAACTGCTTCAGTAATATGATGAAGGCATTAGTAGTTATTTCAGTTAAATTTTTAACTTATGACAAACAGTAACATAAAATATTATGGCAGAAGATTATAAGATACCAATGTATGTCCAGACCAAGGAATTTAAAAAGAAGTTACATAAGGATAAAGGAGAGGTGACAATTAACTAAAGGTAAAGAAACATGAAAGGAGAGGGAAGTTAACTAAATATGTATCCGAGTTTCAGGGAAAAAAATTAAAATAGTTCTTTTAGAAAACAATGTTAACAGAACAACTAAAAAACTATGACTGCTATTTTCTATGCAAGTACTAGTCATTTTTAATGCTGAGTGATTTAAAATTAAAGTGAGAAGAGAGTTCTGGAAATATTAGCTGCACCAATATAGGATCAAATAAGACAGCTGAGTCACTGCCATCCCTGAATTGTTATTTAATAAACTATCAGTTTATACGTAAGACTTATCAAATAATACCTTTCCACCTAACTAGAAGTAATTCTCAGAAAATCTCCAGATTAGATGAAGAAAAGCATGTCATACTGCTCTCCTGTTTTTTATGAGATACGGCACTGACTAAATACAATCCACCCCACGTGACGGCGACACGGCCCATCGAACTCACATGACCAAATCCTGGCCCATATGTCCTAACCACATTCGTTGGTGTCTTACTCCCATCCCACACGCTTCTGCCTCTGCCAGTCACACCCAAACAACACAACTGTCAGTTATTCATACCTTCTCAGTCATAGCATCATCGTGTTCAAAATCTGCTGAATGATTCCCCAGTGCAACTCGAAGCAGGGCATCAAATAAAGGCTTTGCTAATTCTGTTTCAATCACCTTTGACTTGGAAAGATGGCTCTTCATTTCAAGCAGTATATTTTCCACAGACAAGTTCTAAGGTAAAAAGAAAAAAGAGAGAGACTAAGAATATTAACATGCTTTAAGAAAAAATTAAACAGTGACAAAACAAATGATAAATTAATAGTTACTTAAGTAAACGCTAGTCCATTTATTTGCAGTTGATATGAAATTAAAATGACTGTAAATACCTAGCGCTTATACAAACATCCTACTGTTACAATTAATAACAACATTTTAATTTATCGAATGCTTTACTCATCTTATTTGGTTTTGAATTTCAATGTACCATAAATTAATTGTATCATGCAAAGAATGTTTAGTTAAAACTTCAGGGGTTTGATTAACCATCTCTAGATTTTACAAATTCCTTCTTGGAGATTCCTTCAGACTCTAAGAAGCACTTATGTTCTAATCCTTTTCTCTTCCTCTCTTCTTTACTCCTTCCCATCTGTCCTTCAGGGGAACTCTCACTGCTTGCCTACGTTCCTCTACTAGGGGATGAGGCCATAAGGATGGATAGGAAACTGACTTCTTCCCTAAGGAATTATCTCCGTCCAATGTGAGACACAGATACATACAGACAAGATATGATGGTGACCATACGAGAGCTATAAATAAAGTTCTCTGAGTACAGAAAAGAGAGGATGTGCCTGAGAGACCTGTCAAAGTGTCCAGAGGAAGGACTGTATTAGATGAACAATGAAGAACAAGTTGGAGACAGCAGGCATAGAAGCAGAGAGAGAGAATATGCCAGACAGAAGAACAGGTACAAAAGTACAGAAGTGATGACCAAGAATGGCATCTCGAGAAGCTGTCAGCTCAGTATGGCTGATTGCAGCATGGTGAAGGACAGCAGGAAATTAGGCTAAACAAGGAAGTGAAAGCAAGACTGTGATGGGCTCTGCGTGCTATACCAAGGAGTGTCTATTTTAATTGTGAGCAACGTGGAGGCATCAAGATGTTTTAGACAGGAGGCATTATGGAGGCTGGGACTGCAGTCAGGAGAGCCTGCTGGCTGACAGAACGGTTAGGGGTGAGTTAGTAAGGAAAGAAGGGAGCTGCCATATTCGAAGTGTCCTTAGAAGCAAGGCCCGAAACTGAGGACTCCTTTTTCTCTGAGACATGCTCTCAGGAGAAATTTGCAAAGGTGTGAGGGAGGCAGAATATGTCGGGGGAAGAAGCCAGGCAAAGATGCAGTTCCAGAATAACTGTGTAGCCCCAGCCTAATTCCAAGGGAAGCTCCGGAGCCTCAGCTGCACCACAGAAACTGGCACACACACACCCCCCCCGCCCAGAGCCATTCCCATCAAGCACCGGCTCTGAGCACCCTCCCCAGGTTGGCCAAGGGCACTCCTTGGGAGATGCGTACAGGTGTGAGTCCTCAGCAGTCAACATCTGCAGCAGACGGTGGACGGGGGGGATCAGCTTGGTAGGGGACCTGGGCAGGGCACCAAACAGAATCAACAAGGCTGAAGAGTCTGAACTTTGAAATACAATACTCATTATTACTCATCTGACATTCAGTGAGTAACTAATGCCTTTCAGAGTTGGTAAATTTGTCACATGTGGGTTCTGAATTCCAAACTAAAACGTAAGCTTCTTGAGGGCAAGAACAGGCTCATGTACTCCTCTGTGTCCGCCACAGTACCTGGTACTGTGCTAAGCATGCAGGAGCACCTCAAAGCTTAGAATCTTTGGAAAAACAAAATGACAATAGTATTACATTAGAACTTTAAACAAACAAACAAACAAACAAATAAATATATGTATATGTAAAACACAATAGCTAGAGGAAGGACAAGTTACTACCTGATTAGGTAACTCCAATTCCATCTTCTGCTGACTAGCTCTGCTGCCATGAAGACAAATAGCCAAAAGGGCTTCCAAAAGTCGTATGCCCTGAAGTGAGGTCTCGCTTTCTCGATTCGTAAATACTTTTGCTTCCTCGGGAGCAGCTTCCGCGGCTGGAATATGTTCCACATTCATGGAAGAAATAGGCTGTGACTCCAATCTACCTAAACTGTCAGCACTCTTTTTCAGACTACCCAGTTCTGAAGGTGTGGGGTCACTTTTCACAGTCAAAGATAATAAATCTTCCTTCACAGTGACCTCAGATTGAGAAGGTCTGTGTAAATCTTGGTTTTCCTCTACATTTATATCTCCCTCCTTTCTCCCGTGCTCCTCTTCAGGACTTCTGAATAGTTCCTGTATTATCATAACTATTAATTTATGGCATACTCGGAAACCACCAAGCCTATAAAACTGTTTCTGGAAAACTGGACTCAACATGTAGATCCCATGACACATTGACCAAATGTCTGCTGCTTGGTGCATGTGTTTGGGAGAGGGCAGGACAAGGCTCTCGAGAGAGAAACATGGCAGCATGTGTTGCAAAGGCTCGCTCGCTGTACTGTCGTAGCCAGAAGTATCTTCTGAGTCATTGGCTGACTCTCTATCAGATTCTGCTTCTTTACTTACGCACAAGAACGCCACACAGAGGAAGAGGTTTATCGTGTTGATATAAACATCCTGGGTGACAGACTTCCGTTTCTTTGGATAAGCATCTTTGAGGCGGGCATAAAATTTGCTAAGACTCTGAGAATCTGAATAAGCTTGCTGGTTGTACAAAGTACTGACATTTAAAGATGACAGCTCCTTCTGTTCAAGGTCTGTCCCATCAATACCTGGAATTGAAGAATCTTTCTGTTGTTGCCCTAGGCTGATTATCAGAGTTTCAAATGCTTTTAGCGAGTGATTTCGAATACCATCTAAGTAATTTAATTCAATTATTTGGTTCACTCCATTACAACTTAAAAACAAATCTCTTATTACCCTGTGAGAGAAAAAAAAATACAAGAGCTTTTACATATAGCAACATCATTTATAAGTAGGTACATATACTATTTAAATATGCCATTGCTAAACACTACCTATTTCAACTCATCAATTATCTGGCTGAAGTCCTCAGATATGACCAGGATCTTAAGTGGCTTTCTAGTTACTTTTACATCCTTCTTCAAACACTCCAGCAGCATTTGAAAAGAACAGATTACAACGAATCTCAAGTTAAACGAAGCAACACATCTCAAGTTAAGTTAAACAAAGCATATTTTTCTCCAAATGGCAAAGTTCTCTATCAATTCTCAGTGCCACAGCCACCATCACATTTGAGATGGACACTCCGGAAGCCCGGAGGCATTTGTGTGTCCATCTGTTTGTCTGCCTGATGGATCACCCAGGACTTTTGTTTGTTTTAAATCTGTATGTCACACAGGGAAAGAAGCAAACTGCAGATCTGAAGTTTTTCAGCTCTGTCTCAGGTAAGACTCACGGATCTGGATCACTGGCCACAAATATGCCAAGGAGTTAAAACCTTTCAAAGCAAAGTCAGTTCTATTTAAACAATGTCAGAATGTCAGGAATTTTTTAAAAAATGATTGTAAAGATAATGAATGATCACAGATGGGTTGTATTTTATTATGTTTTTTAAATGGTGTATGCATTAATTTGAAAGGCCAAACTACCCATCAGAAGCAAGCTTTATTTATAAAACTATTTTTTAAGTATCAGAGTTGATAATCACAAAATCTGCAAAACTCATCGATGGGATTCTAAATTAATTTTAATTTTCTCCTTTTTGCTTAATGGTATTTTCCACATATATTGCTTAGGCAATAAATGTAGACATGGTATTTAAAAAATAATAATTCCCTTAATTTCACTCCCTCCATAAATAATTATCATTTTATGTATATGCATATTTTACCTAGTTGTAAATAAGTGGATGATATTTTTATTTTATTGATAAAATATTATAAGTATTTTTTCATGTCCCAACATGATCCTTTTAAACATTATTTTTTAATGGCTAATAATAGTACATCAACAAAATATAAAATAATTAATTTAACCTTGCCCCTGCTGTTGGATACTTGTGTTATGTCCATTTTTTTCTCAGAAATATATTTAAAACTTTACTTTTTCTTTTTCAGAGAAATTAAAATCAATGGCTCTATCCTCTTCTCTATGACCACCCCAGTAAAAACAAACAAATGAACAAATACATAAATATTAAAAAAAAAAATCTGACATGGGATGGGAATTTTTTGGTAGTTGTTAAACTAAAAATTAAATCCTAGAAAAAAAAATAATAAAGATATTCAAAAGCATACAATGAGAAAAAAATATCTACACACACACACACACACACACACACACACACACGAACCTTGATTTAAGCAGGGTAGGCAGAGTTTTTAAATAAATCTGAACCACTTCCTGGGGCAAACACTGGTCATGATGGCTACATACATGAGTCTGAGCTGAAGTAATGTCGAGCTGTTGACAATGATGTGCTAATTCAACTCCTCTTTGGAGCACAGGATTAAATATGTAGTTATACAATTTCCACTGAACAACAATATTGCCTTTCTGGATTAAACTGGAAATGTGACTTGCAATCTGCACACTACATAATCTGTCTTCTTCAAAAACAAAACTCTGATAAGCCTCTAAGGCATCCCATTTCCACAACAGGTCTTCAGATCCACTGCTGGGCAGGATCCCTTGAAATCTGTAAGAAGGACTGGATAAACCTGAGGAAGGTTCAGCATCGCATGCGTTTCCCTGCAGGGTCTCTTCTAATTTGGCTAGTTGATCTGAGTCAACGGTACAAATATTGCAAGCTGCTTTCTTAGTTTTTTGTGGTATCTCGGCTCCTCCTAACTGATCCAAAATAAGTTTGTTAAGAATATTTAATATATGCTGCCGACAGTTTTTCAGGGCTGGCGATTTAAAAGCATAGAGCAAAGGGATGATCACAGATTTGGGATCCATGCAACAGCATATGCCGATGTTCTGAACACCCGAGAGAATCTGGACGCACGTGCTGCTCAAGGAAGCCTGCTGCAGTAAGCGTAAACACTGGTGAGCACACACTGCAATGCAACAGCACCGCTCAGGGTAATACACGTCTCCATCTGCCGTCTCTTCAAATGGGTTTTTGGAAACTTGGTTTTTAAAAGCCGAAACCAGCAGACCTGAGAGATCTCTGTGGTGATGCATGAGGTGGGAATATTCACACCGTCTGTGCCTTTTTCTTGTACACATTGAATGATGAAGTTGCTCTGATTTCACTTTTTTGACAGTGCTCATTATTTTCATCACACTATTGATGAGGGCTTTCAAATGTTCTGAGGCCTCAGGAGGAACCCCATCTCTTACAACCAGCCACTCCATTTGAAGAACTGCTGTTTCAAGTAAATGAAATCCATGATGCTGAATGAATTCTTGAACCAGATCCATGGCTTGACTGAAGAAGAAAGGATTTGAAGCTGCACTTTGAAGACAACAGATCAGGATCTGTAAAACTCCCTCTAGGAGCTCAGGTAAAAGAAGCGCTCTATGGCGATACTTGGAAAACACAAAATCTTCCTGAACCTCTTGTAGTGTTTTCTTTTGTCTTGGTGCAAAAGGGTCGGGCTGCTTTTCTAGGCAAGTTCTAATTTTTAAAGCTGCTCTAAGCAATTCCGTTAAATTTTTTCTAAGACTTTCTGGCATCATCTCTGCCATACTAATATCTACTGACATAAGATGCAACACTGTTCGAAAAAGCATCCGTTGAATCAAAGCCACTGGTTCTTCAGTCCAACCTGCAGAAACCATCCGACTCTCCAAATTGTCGCTGAGATTACAGCAGTCCCCAAAACCCGCTAGGAACTCAGTCAGTGTGGGCACTACACTGGCAGCTAGAGCAGAATTATGATTCAAGGTAATGTCAAACTTACAAACTTTCTCTAATAAAGATAACAGAACATGACATAAGTCAAATGGAGAATTGTTCATGTGACTGATGATAGACAAGGCCACTGGCTCACTTAAAATGTCAGTGTTTGACTCCTGTCTTGGAATCTTCTCTCTGGAATTTTCCAAAGCCATGGTATCAGGAGGGGTCTGTTCTTTGGTTGATAAGTGGTCAAGCTTAGCTGTAAGGTGGTCTTCTTTAGGAGACTGTGTTACAAAATGCTGCAGCGGATGGGACCTTCTATGCTTAGTCATTACTATACTTTTGTCATCTGAATTGACTTCTGAATCTGAGGTGGAGAGCTGCGTCTTTCTTGCATCTCTTACAGAATAGCGATGGGTAGTTTTACGCTGTCGTCTGCTTTGTTGAAAAACATTTACTTTTGCAGAAACCTGACCGGCTGGGGCACTTCCTTCTAAATATAATTTTTCCTGAGTAGATCTTTGAGAACTTGAGTTCTTTTCTTTGGTCAGGATTATATCAGCTGAGAACGGTAGATTAAAATCTAACAATATGAAGAAAGAAGAAAATTTAGAATACCTTAATATGTTTTAAAACTCAGTTTGCATAGGTGATTACCCTCTTACTTATCATTCACTTTAGGAGTTTATCCTCAGTATATTTTTATCATGGGGCTGATTTCCTTTAGCCTTTTGTTATGTCTCTACTCCCCTTCCTCCCCTTATCACTTCACTTCCTTATCCCGCTCATGTTAAGTACCAGGTGGCACTGGTTCAAAGGATACAAATTGATTCTGAAAACAAGGAGAACAGTGTTAGGAAAGTAATACTGGTATTTAGCGCTACTATTCCTACCATTTTACAAATCTCCTCCGATAATGCCATTAATTAAGACACAGGGGTGTATTATATTCTCAAAACAGTATTTAGTTTATAGCCCTGATATAACTTAGAAACTTTAAGATTTTCTAAAATTATTTTCAAATCATACAGTAGATACCAAATGTTCTCCAAGACTGAGGTTAAAAGAGTTATTCATTCACAATATCTACGGCATGTGCTACGCACTGAACTAGGCACAGGTACAGGCATTCCTGTTTCATCCTCAGTGCCTAGAACCTAGGGCTGCCATGTGGTCACCACTCAACACCTATCTCTTAGGGAAATGAATAAATTTTCCATACTAATTAAAAAGATAATGAAATTAGTCTTTCCCTTTGCAATAACACGTAATAAGATCTATACAAAGATACAGTTACAATTCAGAATGAATAAATTAAAAAATCTGTAAATAAAAGACTTGTGCTTTAATTAAGGGAGATTAAAAGGAGTCTGACAAATTCCATGTATGCAAAAGATGCAGGCAATGAAGACAACTTCCCCAAAAGGACACAAATTAGATTTCTTAAGTGATTAACAATTTGTGAATTCTATAAATTAAGAAGAAAACAAGAGCAGAATCAGTGAATCAACAAATATGTAGGATAACAATATTACAAGAACTCAGGTAACTTCCTAAAAGAGAGCTCCGTATCAGAAATACATTAAAAATGCATACATGGCATTAAAATACAATTCAGGAGATTTTTCTTTTTTTTTTTTCAACCTGAGATATCCTTAAGCATCTCACAATTCGCATATTCCAGAAGTGGTCAAGGGGGAAAACTGTTAACCCCTCCACTGAAACATTTAAACTAAGTTTCATATACTTAATATGATATGTATACACATATTTTTATTTTTTCTGAATCAGAAATTCAAAGTATGTAAGTGTAAAAGTATGTAAAGTATGTAAAAGTATAAAAGTATGTAAAGTAAGGGTAATAATTCTACCAAGTCCTGACAAAATATTACTTCAAATTTATCCTTTAAAAGCAACACTAGAAAAACTAAACTGCAAAAGTCATCGACGGAGTACTGGTAATGGAAAGCAGCCTTTAAAAGAAGCAAAGAATCTTTAATTTCCTTCTTCAAACTTTTCACTCTCCATTTCTCAAATACTAGGCTACACATCCGTATTTACTCCTTTTGCTGAGTGTTCTGCTTCTTCATCTATTTTCTAATCATCATTACATTCAAGGAATCCCCTAAGAAGGACCACGGTTTCTGTATTATTAAAAGAAATAAAAATTATTTGCCTAAAGAATTTTTCATATTAAGTATCATACTAATATATACCGTTCTGATTTTGAGCCGTATCAACCGTTACAGCAGAAGTAACTTTTCAATGGAACTTTTTTCCCCAGTGGAATTGTGGTAACAGAGGTGATATGATAAAGAAAAGAAACATACCTGTTGCCTTTTCTAGTTGAACAGGTATCTTCCATACCAGTGGAAGGAGTGACAGAAGAAGGGTAAGGAGTTCTTCTCTACATGTCAATGCCTGTATTAGAAATAAAAGAATCCTTCATGTTCCAAGGTCATGATATACATTAATTCCTAATATTCTGTCTTAAATTGAACCCAAAAATCCTTTTTCTTGAGAAGGAAGAATCAAGTTAACCTATTTTAAATCCAATTAAAGCTGCAATACTTTGCAACTTATAAACCCTGCCAATGACAGAAGAATGTAAGAGTATTTGACGGTATTTAGCACATTCTTGCTGATTTTTCCAAAACTAGCTGTTATTACCACCATGCACAGTGTAAGAATTCCTTACCTATGAAAAAAAAATTTGCTAGGTGCAAATGAAAAGTTAAGCCCTATTAATTAGCAAACCAATAATGTAAGTTACTAGAAAAGAAAGTCTTCATGCAGTTAAATTTAAAACTCAGAGAACGCAATTTTAAAAAGAGAAACTGACATTATTAATAAAATAATATATCTAAAGAGAGAAAGATGTATTAGTGAAGGTCATCCAATAAATATTTATTGATTGCACACTAGGTCCACAGCATTTACTGTCTTACCCTTTCTGGAGGATATGGTCCAAGCCCTGCAGAAGGTCCCCTCATTTGGTCCACAGAATACATATACACAAAACAGTTAAAGAACAGAAGGCATGTAGTATGTGTACATACCCAGGTGTGGTATAGGCATTCAGTTTAGGAGTTAAGAAAAAGGAGCAATCATTATCAGTTAGAGGTGTGGAGGTGCTAGACCTGGAAACGTTGGGACATGGGTGGTCAAGGAATTAATGACAACTCAAGTTTAAATTCCTCACATCAATCAGTGGGGAGGGGGTCAGGGTGATACAATCAGATTTGCCACTACATAGAGGATGGAATTGGCAGGGAGGGGAAGGGATTGATCAGTGTCAGAGACAGGGAAACAATACAGATGAGAGATAATAATGATCTGAAGACCTCGGATAGTAAAATTGAAAAGGAGGAGACATACTTGAGAAACTGTAAGGGAGAACTGAAATGACTTGCAGTCCTGTGGGAGTCATCAGGGCAGAGGTTAAGGACATGGGTGAGATTTCCTAGGGAGAGTATCAGGAAGACAAGAGAATTCTACCCAGAATGGAGCTCTGGAGAACAACATTGAAAGAACTGTGGATGGTGGACCTGAAGAGCAGCCTGCAAAGGAGACTGAGAAGTATTCTCTTCCCCCAAAGAGAAGCAGAACAAGAAATATCAAGGGAAGAGAGCAGTTCAGGAAAGAAAGGTCAACCAGGTCAAGAGCTGCTGTTCTTTAATTGTGTAAGATGATGGCAGGAAAGTATTTAGCAAGTAGAGGGTCACTGGTGACCTTAACAAGCAAAGTTTTAACGGAGTGATGAGGGTGCAGGTCAGATTACAATAGGCTGAAGAGTCGAAGGGAATGAGAAAGCAGAGACATAGATTCAGACTATCACTTTCTAGTGTCCTGGTTATGAAAAGCCTCAAAATTCTGCAAAAGTAAAATTTAAACTCCTTCTCAGGCTTGGAAGACCTTTCATGACACGATTCCTACTGACTTGTCCAGTTGTAGCTCCCATCACCACATCTGACCCTTCCTCACATGTCCAGCTATTAAGGGTTTCCTGAACACCACTGGTCTTTGCAAACATCTTCCTCACATACACTGCTCTTGCAATTCTCTCACCATCCTCCCATCTGCCAAATGCCAACTCATTCTTCAGGTCTTAATTCCTCTATGGGGAGACTTCTCTAATCCCCCCTAGGTCAAGCTGGGTTTCATGCCTCTAATTTAGTACAGCAACCAACTTGCTGAACGGTTAATGTCTGAATGCCCATTTTCCTCTTTCATTCATTCAACAAATACTTATTGAGCCCCTACTATGTGCCAGACGCTTTGGATGTAGTGGTGAACAAGGAAGACGATACTCACATCCTTACAAAGCTGACGCTCTAGCAAGGGAGACAGAAAATAATGGGCACAGATAAGAAAATTCC